>NC_142641.1:10015000-11265000 GCF_053813885.1 Theobroma cacao | reverse complement strand
ATTTTCCTTATAAAACATAAAGATTTACCAATTAAACTCATTTTTCTATCAAATCACAAAAACAAATAAAAACTACTTTAGATAATTAAGACGATAATAAGGTTACTACACTATCGAGAGTTCAAAATACTCCTATTCTTGGTCCTTTGGCACAATGTCTTTACCCTTGTTAGAAGACTCACCATCTATACACAATGCACGACAAATAATTCAATATATTGTGTCATGTCACTATAAATCTATTTCAGGCTCTATATGAATGCATAAGGTTGTTCGGATAGTCACTTAAAGACGGTGTTACACGTTGGTTCAATTGTGATCGGAATGGATCGGTTTTCGACCTAATTCGAACTCTTCACCTTTGATTTAACCAAAACATCTAAATTTACTCCAAATAAATTCATTTCACTTCCAATACTCCAAATCATTAAATATAAGCTAGATAATAGGAATTATAGCAAAATCATCCTCAACATTTTCTCTTGGAAAATTCAGCCATGATGGGTGCATAAACACTATGGTTTTTCACACTTGATTTTTACACCATAAATCATTAATTCCTAACCAAATCATTTGAAATAAAATCAAATCCACCATCAACATACCATAAGGAAGATTCGGCCAATGAGGGTATTGGAAGAACATGAATTTTTCTTGTTTGCTTTTTGTGCTACACATCACCAACCAACTAAAAACACTAGAATAACATGAAAATCTAGCTAAATCCAAGATCAAAACTCCTCCCCCCATGTCCGGCCAGCAAAGGTATCCTTGTGCAAACTTGATTCTCAACCATAGAAAATGAAAAAGAATGCATAGGAAAGGTAGATCACAAGCTAAAATCAAGAAATTTTACCTTTACTTCCTTAATTCGTTGAAATCCACCAATTTTCTCTTGAATTTTCTAACTAGGGTTTTGTTCTTTCTTTCTTTCCTCTTTTCCTTGGTGAGGCCAAAAATGAAGAATGAATAAGAGAGGTGTGTGCTGGTTTTTTAATGTAAATTATAAAGAAATGAAAACTTGCCACTTGTCACCATGCCATTGGTCCATTTTCAAACTTAATAACTAAGCATTCTCCCACCACCACATAAAATATCTCAATTATCCAAAGTATAATAGGTAAAATTCAAGGGCTTGACAAGTGTTGAGTTTGGGTGGTGTAAAATTCCAATTTCGCCCTTGGGTGGCAAAATGACCATTTTGTCCCTACATCATGAAAATTCCAATTTGACTCCAAATTAATCCTCGAACTCCGAATCACCATATTAAGTCATTCTAGGGTTTTAAAATTCTCAATTTCATCTTAAAATCTCTATTTGGGCTAGTTCGAGGCTTAATTCAACTTCATTGTACCATTAGGTACAATATCGTATTTTAACGATTTATGAGGCATTCAAGTATGCAGACATTCTATCAAGTACCTATACAATATGGCAAATATATTATAGAGTTGGGCTTGACACATAATGTACTTACTTGAAAACAATGCCATTTAGTTCAAGTTTTTATTAAAATCCCTCCATCAAGCCCTTAGTTGTAAAATCATTTAATGATGAAGGAATCGTATCCAGCATGAAAATGGAAAGAAGGGAAATTTCTAGCAACTATCCAAGCAAGGTAACATGAACAGAATGTTTCTTGTTGCAATAAAATCAATTTGCAAGTAAATGGAAAATTTTCAAGATTCATCATGCCATACAATCACAAACATTATAATAAACTTTCTATAACATTTATATATCCACATACACCATCGTGCATACCATTCCTCCATACTCAGCTCATGTGCACTCCCTACTCACACATGGTCGAGTCATCATCAGCTCATGTGGACTCCTACACCGCACATAGCTGGGTCATCATCAGCTCATGTGCACTCCCACACGCACATAGCTGGGTCATCATTATCACACAAAAAAGAACATCCAATGCATAATATACATATCCATACAATACGATATTGCAAGAACCATTTATAAGGCACATTGCACAAGATAGAAATATTTCACCAAAGGCTTGTTCCCCAGGTATTATTTTCTAAGCAAAAACCAAATGGACTTTCAAACAAGTCATTTAAACATGTAGGTACTTTCCAACACATCTTGAAATGCAAGTTCACTCACCTTACAATAGCGGGATACTACATCGCTATTCGTTTGGAAGCGTATTTAGCTATTTCTACTTGTCGGTAGTTTGTTACTTCCTCCGACACGCCACCACGGCACTCTATCTCACTTTTGTATTTCCTAGCAACCATCCAAATTTAATACCTTTAGTGCATCATTTACACTCCTCTTTTTCATTCAATCATGAATTCACATTCAATTAGCTTATACCTTGACACAATTTTACCAAAGCTACTTATATTATTTTCATTGCGTAATTCCATTAATTATAAATACCGACAACTTATTTACGACTCTAGCACACATTTTAACCTTTTCAATGACATTTATCATATTCAACCATCATTTCCACACTAATAACCTAGCTTATGGTAACAGTTATAATTTACTTCTACCAAGCACTTTCTAAGTCCACATGCACCACAATTTTCATTTACATGTTATCACCAATCATAACATCAATATTCATACACAACCATTTAACATGCCATCCACATAATATCTCCTAACCAATTCTTGCACAATAGTCACTATATATCTCATTTTTCCTTTCTACTTGTAAATGTAGAAATTAAAACACTTACCCATCTCTTAATCTAGCTCAAAATCACCATGCACTTCACGATCCTTCACATGCATGCCTTGGGTTCCTTGGATCTTTGTTGGTTCTTATTACCACCAACAAAACCTCACATTATAATTGATTCAAAATATATGCATTCAAACAAACAACAATATCTACTTTCTTTACCTTAAAATCTTCAAGACAAACCACCAAAATCCTTCCAAGGTTTTCTCTCCTTCCTTTCTTCTCCTTTCTCCTCTCTTTGTTTCCTTTCTCTTTCTCTTTCTCTCTTTTTTTTTTCTCTTCTTCCTCTCGGTTGGATTGTTCTAAAGCCTTATTCTTCTCTTTTCCCAAGCCATTCATCCTCTTTCCTTTTATTTCTCAAAGTGTCGTTTCATTACCAAGAGAAAAAAAATCATTTAATATGTCTTGGTATGGATAAATATCACCAAATGAACTTGATTGTCTTGTCAATTTCCTTTTTGTCTTTTCTTTTTCTTCTCAATGGTCGGACTTCACAAATGCCTAGCTTAAAAAAATTGACTTCCATTATTGTATTTCTTGCCACCATGGGCAGATTCCCACATATCACCTTTTTCCATCATTTTTCTTTCTTTTATTATTTTATCTTATCATTTATCTCCATTTGGTCACATAGACAGCTAGCCCAAGAACCCATGCTTTCTTTGACCTTTCTTCAACTATTTCATGCTTTAAAGCTCATTACAAGTTCTTGGAAATATCTTTCCCATGCCGCCACCTCCATCCCTTTATCTTCTTATTATATATTTTTTTTCCTCATCTTTATCTCATTTTACCTCTATTTTGACTTTTCTTCATTCCCATCCACCACCTCCCAATTCTTCCTTTTCCTTATAATTTTATTATTTATTTTATTTCTTCCAAATATTAAAATTTCATGTATAAATCCTTCAACTTTCCTCTCTTACAATTTGACCCTTCCAACACGATTTAAATTCTAATTTCTATCTATCTTTCTTCTTTTACATGTGTACAACCAAAATATCAAAGTTGTACTCCAACGCAGTATCACCATAATATTTAAAATATTTATTTACCCGTGATATCTTTGCTTAATAAAGACACGTAGGCCCATTAACGTCATTTTTTCTCCAAAATTTTCTCAACATTCTTCTCCCCCACTTAGATTGATGATATACTCCTCATTCATAGAAAATTCTGACACTAAATAAAATATGAATATTTTAATACTATTTTATTCCAAAACTTTCCTCGTCTCTCCTTTTGTCTCCTTGGTGTCCAAAATACCTTATTATACCTCAATTCACTTCTGAATCACTTTTTATCTCGTAAATTTTTTTTGATAAAATATTATTATTTTATTATTATGTCCTTGTGTGCGAAATATTTTACCCCAATTGTTCCTTTCATCTTTCATCACTTTTAAACATTATAATTGACCTCAATTGGCATCCAATAAGCTTTATTAGTCACCACATCAAGTACAGGGTAGTACAGTCTCCCCCACTTAAATAGAATTCGTCCTCGAATTCACGTCATTGTCGAGTTATCAATCTCATTCCATGAACTTATTCCATTTCTCCTTTTTTAGGGAATTTCAATTTATTCACCTCGTTCACCTCTAGTTAAACTTGAATAGTTCACTTATTTTTATTATTATCCTTTAAAATCAGATCAGCAATACCCTTCACAATCATAATCTCTTATATTGAGACTCCAAGCATGCCTCTATCACTATCATCAAATTTGAACCATAACTCCATCTCAATCATACTGATTTCGATCACCTATTATACTTACTTATGTATACCTAATCACCATCTTATTATTTTGCTCCTTGCCAAGCTTCTCAACATTAATTCATTCATCTTATCCCCATACACTATTATGTAGCCTACAGCATTATAAACATACCATATTTATTTCTGTACATAGTCTCAACGTTGAGAAAGGCTAATGCCTTCAATTATTTCTACATACTTCAGGTTTATCTTGCATTTACACCACATACTTCAATTATTCCACGCTATGGATTACATTTCTTTAATCCCATTCTCTGATTATCTTTTCTAAAATTTCTTATATCATCATAGTTCAACTTCTATTGGGACTTCTTGCCGTTGTACTATTTATACAACTCATCAATACATGAAGTTCAAATCTCCAATTACTGAGAACAATTCTTCACCTCAGTTAGTCAAGTCATCAATTTCACATATACATGTGTACATGCATTTTCAATGTCAACATCCCTCATTACGCATAGGGATCCATGTGTTCACGTGCCTTGGACTACATTTCCCTTTATTCATCCGCATCCCTATCCAAGATTCAATATAATAATCCTCATAGTGCATGTCAACATTCTTGTTATGCCTGCGCATAACTTTATATCATTTATATCATTCCCAATTATATGCTTGAGTTTCATCATACTATATCCTTACATCACAATGTCATTAATCACATTTCACTTGCTAAATGTCACTTGCATTAAATTGCAATTCGATATTCGTATATACTTTGTAATCTCGTTAATCTTTCAAGGGTTTATCTTTATTGGATCATTGCATCTTATGCAATACCACAATCTCTAAAAGTTATCCTTATTTCTCAATTATTCTTCATAACTCTAACATATATATATATATATATATATATATATATCCTTGTTGCATTTCGACTTTAATGAGTCACTTAAAAACTTAGATTGATTTGAATCGTGCATGTCTTAAGCATTTTCAAATTCCAATTTTCATACTACCTTAGGAAGTTTTCATAATCGGATTTCATTATCCAGATTATTTTCAATCATCCTTTGTTTTATTCTTCCATACTAATGTGACATCATTCTCCCTATACCAATCTGCAGTTTGTAGTTGGAACTGCAAGACTTGAAACAAGGTTCTCCTTAAGTACTTATCAATGTCAATGTGAATCTCACTTTCAGCTTACGACTTCCTCTTTATAATCACATAAATTAATGCTTGCTTTCACAAGATCCATAGCAGAACTCCTCTTGAGTATTTTCGTAGGGATACCTATCTTAAACTCATGTCGCACCACATGAGATCACTTAACCCGTGACTTAGTTGTTAGGCTCCTCAGCAAGTTTCAAAAATTCCATATTTTATACTTGCCGTGTATGATTAGAAATTTCTTCTTAAAGATGTTTGTGCATTCTTGAAACACTTAGTCTCTTATTTTCTCCTTGACATCTCGAGCATATCGTTCTATAGACATGCACTTATTCTTAAAGGTATATAAATATGTACTCATCCATTCAATCCCCAACTCATCTTCATAGATTTCTAAGGTTCCACACAATTGGCCTTATGTTGTTACTAACCCTTTTCATTTAACTGAGTCAAGACAAGAATTGTAAATTCTCATAACAATATTTTGGATAAACCCATTTGCTATACCACCCTTGTAATCCTTCATTCACACTTTCATTACTTGGTATTGACATCCCTTACTCATATCTCACATTTTCATCTAACTCTTCACTCACTTTTTCCTTAGCCTTTAAAAAGGCTTAATCTTTCGTCTCCTTTATTTCTTAGGATTTGACTTTGGTCAACATATTATCCATCTTAATACTTCACATGGTATCTTATCTCAAAGTAGCCATCTCAAGAATCTTTCAATTTCCCTTTTAATTATATGCCCATATACAAGGTGATAAGGAAACTTTTCAAATCATTCATGTAAACATTCTCCGAAACATTTAAAACTCCCAAATAATAAAGCTCAATGACCAATGACCATAATTCACCTTGTAAGCTCATTATCGTGCCACTCCCATCTTGCTCATGCATCATAGACATGAGGTATTCGTAGCACTGTGATGTTGGACAGTCAGTGTTGCAACGTTGCGGCTGCTAGACATGGGATAGTTTCAAAGCTGCAATGCTAAAGAGTTAGTGTTATAACATTGTGGCCGTTGGAAATTTCTTCCACGAATAAGTTTTCTGTCACGACCCAGAACTCCGATCGAGCCCGTGACAACCGTCGCGACGTCCCGATAGACATTCATTACCCGAAATGTCAATCGAAACCTCGCAAGGCTTAACATCAATTTTTCTCGCTTCCCCGTGAGTATTAGTTACTAAAATCATGTTTTGAGATATTATAAACTATTTCCAATTCAAAACAATAGAAAAATAAATTTTCCTTCACAGGGGCATTTTGGTCATTTTTTCTCAAAAATCTCAAAATCCGCTAAAAATGTAGTAAGTGAGTACAATACACATAATTCATAATAAAAATGAGTTTTAAAGTCTAAAATCTTCATTTAAAACGACATTGCGATTATTTGGATATAATACGAACATAAAAGAAATATTAAGTAAAATATTCTATTTTCTTATAAAATAATATTTATAGAGTTATACGTAAATAATTTTTGTAGCGTAAAAGCTAAATAAATTCATACATACTGTAATACAATAAGTCAGAGTATTTAATTTAATTTACAATAACAAGTGGGCCCCTCGAATAAACAAAAGTAAAGAGGACTGTGAACCTACAGTTTGGAAAATGCAATTCCAACGGTAGTCCTCAATGAGATCAGCTATCTACAGCCTATTCTAAACCTGAAATGGGTGGAAAAGAGAGTGGTGAGATTTTATAATCCTAGTGAGTAAACAAACATCATTCAAAAGATCTAAAGTCGAGTAAAAGGAGACTATTAAAACATTTCATCTAAATATGTTTTTCATAACATAAATACTTATTTCATTTAAATAATCAACATGGCTTATGAGTATTTTAAAAGCTTGACTCTTGCCAAAATCATTCTCGGGGATACCTTGGCCGAGGCATCTAATCGAGTCCACTAAGGCTATTAAAAATTTCGTATACACGTAAACAAATTATTAGTTTGAAAATCACAGTTGTTCCTTGGCGTTAACGGAGTTCATCATCACGAGGTGGTTCGGCATGACGTGAACTCTATCTATACCTCAGGGGATACCATACGCGCCTCTCCGATCGAGGTACATATATATATATCCAAATTTCGTGCCCTCAATAGGTTGGTCCACAAAATCCGCCTACTGCAGCAAGCTAAACCCACCATACAATAAAATTTTGACAGCATGACAGGGCTAATATTTGACTACCAAGCCTGCAAGGGTAAAATAAAACAATTCATACAATTCATAAAACACAGCCCAACCAGTCATGCCAACACAATAACAATATAACATAAGCTATCAATTTCCAATCATAAATTTACAACATACCGGTTGTCTTCAATTACTCTATTTTCAAAATCATTATTTCGTTTCAAGACAATTTATAAAATCTTTTCATTTAAACACATTTTTGTTTATAAAACCTAAAATTTTCCATTGAACTCATTTTCATAAAATTTCACCAAAACCGAGTTAAAACATACTTTAGATAATTAAAATGATGATAAGGTTATTCACAATGTCTGGAATGGGGATTTTCGAAGTACTCAAATTACTGGTCCTTGAGTGCAGTTCCCTTGCCTTTATTGGAGGACTCACCACCTTAATACAATACAAAATCAAGAAACTTACTTCATTGGTACTAAATTGAATTTAAACTAATTTAGACTACTAATGCATGATATGAAATGCAAAATGCACTAGTAACCATCTAATCCCCAGTATTGGCCTAATTCGACTCATCACTCGATTAATTGGCCAACGCATCCAATTTAGCTCCAAATTGCTCCATTTCTTTTCCAATATCTTAATTCACCAAACTCAAGTCAAATAACCTAAAACTTGGCAAAACTATCTTCACTTTTCATCTTAGAATTTTTGGTCAATAATGGTGCATTAACACCGTGATTTTTCCTACTACTTTTCCACACCATAATTCATCATTTTCTAACCAATTCTCTTAAAATAAAAATCAAATTCATCCTCACTCAACACAAGGTAGGTTCGGCCATTGATGGGTGGTAGGGAAAATAAATTTTTTTCTTGTTGTTTTGTTTCTAGACATGGTAAACTAACTAAAAACACTAACATAACTTAGAATCAAATCAATCTAACATCATTCTCTCTCCATACCCATTCCGACCAGCCATGAATTCATCATGAAAACATGTAATTTAACCATGAAAAATGAGGAGAAATGCATGGGAACGGTAGAACACAAGTCAAAATCAAGAAATTTTACCTTTCGTCACTTGTTTCCTTGAATTTCCCATACTTTTCTCTTGAAATTCTTCACCTAGGGTTTTTGCTTTTCTTTTCTCCCTTTGTTCTTCTTTGTTCTTTGTTTGGCCGACCATATGAAGAAAAATAGGCTGATTTTATGCTTATTTTAAAGCTAAATAAATGATGGATATAAACTTGACACATGTCACCACATTATTGGTCCATTTGTAATTTCTTAATTACTAAGCTTTCTCTCTCCACCACTTAAATTCCTTCAATTATCCATGATAATATTGGATAAAATCCATGTGCTGGACAAGTGTCGAGTGGTGTAAAATTACAATTGTCCCTAAGGTGGCAAAATTATCATTTTACCCCTACGCTCCGAAAAATACCGGGATTATAATTTTTCACTTCTCAACCTCAAATCATACTCCAACAAGTCAAATATGGTCAAAATATTCCAAAAAAATTCCCATTTTGTCCTCTAGTGGCAAATTACCATTTTACCCTTAGAAAGTGAAATTTTTGATTTGACTCCAAATTGATCCTGAAACTCCAAATCACCATTTTAAATCATTCTTGGACTGTAAAATTTTTAATTTCACCCTAAAATCTTTATTTGATCTAGTTTGAGGCTTAAATCAACTTTGTTGTACCTCTAGGTACAATACCTACTTTTGTAAATTTTTCGGGACTCTCCTAGCATGTAATCATGCTATCATCACACGCATATCATGAAAAGTATTTATAACGTCAGGCTTTATAGCACTACCCCCCTTAAAATAAAATTTTGACTTCAAAATTTCACTTACTGGATTCCACGAAAAGATGTGGATTTTGATTTCTCATCTGGCGCTCGACTTCCCACTTCATCTGCTCTATTCGAGCATTCTTCCACAACACTTTAACCAGTGGAATGCTCTTGTTCCTCAACACTCAATCCTTTCGATCTAGAATGCGTACAAGTTGCACTTCGAACTTCAAATCTTCATGCAACTCAATCGGTGGTGTCTCTAGAATATGAGAGGGATCGGGAACATACTTTTTCAACATCAAGACGTGGAAGACATTATGAATCCGATCTAACTCCGGGGCTAATTCAAGTCTATAAGCCACTGGCCCAATCCTTTCAATGATACGAAAAGGTCCAATGTATCTCGGATTGAGCTTTCCTCGCTTCGAGAATCGAATCACACCTTTTATTACCCAATAAAATACCACAAATTATCACAATAATGTAATCAAATAAAATTTAATACTTCAAAATTTTCAAATTATTACCTTTCCAAGGAGAAACCTTAAGAAAAACTTTATTGTCCATTTCAAACTCCAAATATTTCCTTCGTTTATCAGAATAACTCTTCTGCCTATCTTGAGCTGTCTTTAATCGCTCTCGAATAACCTTGATCTTGTCATTTGTTAGAAAAATCAATTCGACATTAACTAATTTGCTCTCACCCACTTCATCCCAACAAAGCGGAGTTCGACACTTCCTTCCATACAAAGCCTCGTATGGTGCCATCCCAATACTAGACTGAAAACCGTTATTATATGCGAACTCCACCAATGGCAAGTGTTTGTCCCAACTACCAATAAAGTCAATGACACAAGCCCGTAACATATCTTCTAAAGTCTGAATAGTCCTTTCAAATTGACCATCAGTCTACGGATGAAAGGTAGTACTAAATCTCAATTTAGTTTTGAGAGCTTCTTAAAATTTTGACCAAAATCGAGAAGTAAATCGGGGGTCTCGATTTGAAACAATAGAAACTATAACTCCATGTAATCTTACAACCTCATCTATATAAAGTTTCGCCAATTTCTCAATAGAATACGTGCTATGGATAGCTACGAAATGGGCAGACTTAGTCAATCTATCCACAATAACCCAAATAGCATCCTTCCCACTCTATGTCCACGGCAAACCCAATTCAAAGTCCATAGTCACATGTTCCCACTTCCATTCTGGAAAAGGTATAGGTTGAAGAGTACCTGATGGTTTCTGATGCTCCGCTTTGATCTGTTGGCATGTGAGACATTTTGCTACAAACTCTGCTATGTCTCGTTTCATACCCGACCACCAATAACTTTCCTTGATAGTTTGATACATCTTGGTGCTTCCGAGATGTAAAGCGTAGGCGGAAGAATGAGCTTCCTTTAAAATAGCTCATCTCAACTGGTCATCTTTAGGAACATAAATCTGGTCTCCAAACATCAAATTACCATCATCACTGAGTCTAAACTCACAAGTTTCTCCATCTTGCAGCTTTTGAACTTCCTGTTTCAACCAATCATCGAATTTTTGCAATTCTTTGATCTGATTCAACAATAAAGGTCTCACAACGAAACTAGCAAGTAGGGTTTTATCCTCACCATTATTCAACTAGATCCCTATAGATTTCATCTTAAGTTGCATAAGAAAATAAGAACTCCGAAGTGTAGCTAAAGACGATGAGGATTTACGACTTAAGGCATCCGCTACAACATTTGCCTTTCCAGGGTGATAATCAATCACTAAGTCATAATCCTTAATCAACTCTAGCCACCGTCTTTGTCTCAAATTAAGTTCTTTCTGGGTGAGCAAATATTTCAAACTCTTATGATTAGTAAAAATCTGACAACGCTCACCATATAAATAATGTCTCTAAATCTTCAATGCAAAGACTATTGTTGCCAACTCTAAGTCATAAGTAGGGTAATTCGTCTCATGCTTCTTAAATTGCTGGGAAGCATCAGCTATTACTTTTTCATCCTGCATCAATACGTACCCTAATCCCAACTTAGAGGCATCACTATATACCACAAATTTTCTTCCACTAACAGGAAATGTTAAAATGGGAGCGGAGGTCAATTGGTTTTTCAACTCTTGAAATCAACTCTCACAAACATCATCCCTCTTAAACTTAACTCCTTTATGAGTCAAACAAGTCAAAGGAGCAGCTATCAATGAGAATCCTTGAACAAACCTCCAATAATAACCAGCTAAACCAAGAAAACTATGAATCTCTGTTACCGTTCTTGGTTGCTCCAATTGTAAGATTGCCTCAATCTTTTGGGATCGACATAAATTCCAGCTTCGGACACCACATGTCCTAAGAAAACCACTTCCTTTAACCAGAACTCACATTTAGAGAACTTTGCATAGAGTTATCTCTCGTCCAAAGTTTGCAACATAATGCGCAAATGGGTAGCATGTTCATCACTATTCATCGAATAAACCAAGATGTCATCTATGAATACTATCACGAACTTATCTAAATATGGATGGAACACCCTATTCATAAGATCCATAAAAGCTGCCATAGCATTAGTCAAACCAAACGGCATCACCAGAAACTCATAATGGCCATAACGCGTCCTAAAAGCAGTTTTGGGTACATCTTGTCCTTAATCTTCAACTGATAATACCCAGACCTCAAATCAATCTTAGAAAACACCATAGTAGCTCGTAACTGATCAAAAAGATCATCAATCTGGGGTAAAGGATATTTATTTTTGATGGTCACACGGTTCAACTAATAGTAATTGATACACAATCGAAGAGTGCCATCTTTCTTCTTTACAAATGGGATTGGTGCTCCCTAAGGAGAAGTGCTAGGGCGAATGAAACCCTTATCCACCAAATCTTGCAATTGGACTTTCAGTTCCTTCAACTCTACCGGAGCCATTCTATATGGAGGGATAGAAATAGGTGCGATACTCGAAAGTAAATCAATAAGGAACTCAAGCTCTCGATCAGGAGGTAGTCCCGGTAACTCATAAGGAAATACATCAGGAAACTCACTTACTATTGGGACATCCTCTAACTTAGGTTACCCTTTTGAAGTATCGATCACTGGAGCCAAATAAGCCAGATACCCTTTCTACACTACTTTCGAAGCTTTGATGGTCGAGATTACACAGGACGATAATACTCAACGTTCCCCTACAAAAACAATATCTGCTCCCTCTGAATTTCGAAGAATAACTTCTTTCCTGAAACAATCCATATTCGCCCGATGTGCAGTTAACCAATCCATACCCAATATCAAATCAAAATCTTCGATTTCTAGAGGAATGAAGTCACCCCTAAATTCTTCCTCACCAACCATCACTCCACAATCTCTATAACAACTATTTCTAACTAACTTCTCTCCTAAAGTGGTGTGAACTACAATTTCTTCCTCTAATGGTGACAGGTTTCTATCAGCAATTGATGCAAATGCCATACTCACATATGACCTATCTGAGCCAGAATCTATCAAAACATAAGCATCTTTATCAAATAAAGACATAATACTTTTCACTGCTCTAGGACTGACCCGTGCCTCTTTTTTTGTCACAGCGAAGACTCTTGTCGAAGTACAAGTCTATGGTCTCGAAGGTGGATATGTCGAGGTGTTACTCTCTACACCAAACTGTATAGCCACTTCTTCCCTCGGTGGTAACCCAGAAGGATCTCTCTTTTATATATCCGTACGAGTTGGTGGAGATGGAGCAGTTCCAGTAGCCCGTCTTAGTTGTGGGTAATCACTCCTAAAGTGACCCGGTTGACCACAATGATAACATCGTATTGGTGCCTTACATTGCCTAACATGATTCTTCCCACACCTTCTGCATCTATCAAAACCTCCAAAACTCTTCCCAGAAGTAGTCATCTCAGATCTGTTGAATCTTGGAGGCCTATGCTGTGTCTGTGAAAATGGAGGTCGAGAAGATGCTACGGAAGCAAAAGTAGTACTCCCCGAAGCGATGAGTCATTGCCTCTTTTTACTGGCTGACTAGAATATATACCAGGATTTTTCCTTTTTGCAAACTCGATATGAATCCTCCTATTCTCAATCGCGAGCTTCTCAGCCCGTAAAGCCATCTGTACGACCTCCTTATGTGGCTCCTTACGAATCACTGTCATTAGTTCCCTGATCACATTACGGAGCCCTTTTTTGAAATAACTGGCCTGATCCTGCTTCAATTTCAGCAGATCCAGCACATATAACATTAGCTCGTTAAAACGAGCTTCATACTCCTTTGCAGTTAGATTTCCTTGTTTCACGCTTAGAAATTCTCTTTTTTGGTCTTTCTGATGAAAATAGTGAAATACTAACCATTGAATTCCTTGAGAAAGTCAAACCATGTCTGAGGAGTAGTGGAATGGGACTTCATCGAATTTCACCAGGTACGAGCCCTCTTCTCTAATAATCTCGTAGCCATCATTAGCTTCATATCGTCGTCTAATCTCACATCAGAGAAAGTCTCTAAAACTTGATTAATTCAGTCCTTTGCCACGATGGCATCTAACTCACCCATAAAAGAAACGCAACCCAATTGTCTAGCTTCCTTCCACTTCTTAGCAATATATACACCCTATACTGGCGGTGGAATTGAAGGTGGGGGTGGTGGTACTATAGGAAGAGCCTAACTAGCTTGAGCTTGGCTAGCAATAGCTGTAAAGAAGGTTGCCAATGCTTGGACTGCCTCAAGAGACATGGTAGGAGTATCAGTAGGTGGTGGAGGATGTGAAGAATGTGGAGAATGTGGAGGAGTCTCGGCCTGCTCCGCAGCAGGTGCTCCCCGAATGGTGGATGCAGTCAATTCCTCTTCTACTGCATCTAGCTGACGACGTTGGGAACGACCTCTTCTCTTCCTAACCGATCTAATGAGAGGTGGGCGTCCGCGTCGAGGAGGCATGGCAATCTATACAAGGAAACAAGGAAAATTTAATCAACCTTAGACTCTATATGCAAATGCATGCATCCTATTCAACCTAACCCAACTTAACCCGGGGCCACACTTACACTGTAAATTTTTTAAACAACTTTAAAACCAAAGGCTTTGATATCAATAGAATGGTCAAAACTGGAAACTCCAATCGAGCTCGTGACAACCGCCGCGACATCTCGATAGACATTCATTACCCGAAATGTCAATCCAAATCTCGTAAGGCTTAACATAAGTTTTTCTCACTTCCCTCGTGACTATTAGTTACTAAAATCATGTTTTGAGAGATTATAAACTATTTCCAATTCAAAACAATAGAAAAATAAAATTTTCCTCACAAGAGCATTTTGGTCATTTTTTCTCAAAAATCTCGAAATCTGCTAAAAATGTAGTTAGCGAGTACAAAACACATAATTCATAATCAAAAATGAGTTTTAAAGTCTAAAATCTTCATTTAAAATGAAATTGCGATTATTTGGATATAATAAGAAAATAAAGAAATATTAAGTAAAATATTCTATTTTCTTATAAAACAATATTTATAGAGTTATACGTAAATAATTTTTACAGTATAAAAGCTAAACAAATTCATACATACTATAATACAGTAAGTCAGAGTATTTAATTTAATTTACAATAACAAGTGGGCCCCTCAAATAAACAAAGTAAAGAGGACTGTGAACCTACAATTTGGAAAATGCAATTCCAACGGTAGTCCTCGATGAGATCAGCTATCTACAGCCTATTCTGAAACTGAAATGGGTGGAAAGGAGAGTAGTGAGATTTTATAATCTCAGTGAGTAAACAAACATCATTTAAAAGATCTAAAGTCTAGTAAAAGGAGACTATTAAAACATTTCATCTAAATATGTTTTTCATAACATAAATACTCATTTCATTTAAATAATCAACATGGCTTATGAGTATTTTAAAAGCTTGGCTCCTGCCAAAATCATTCTCGGGGATACCTTGGTCGAGGCATCTAACCGAGTTCGCCAAGGCTGTTAAAAATTTCGCATACACGTAAACAAATTATTAGTTTGAAAAACACAGTCGTTCCTTGGCGTTAGCGTAGTTCATCATCACGAGGTGGTTCGGCGTGACGTGAACTCTATCCATACCTCAGGAGATACCCTACGCGCCTCTCTGATCGAGGTACATATATATATATCCGGATTCTGTGCCTCTTTAATAGGTTGGTCCATAGAATCTGCCTACTGCAGCAAGCTAAACCCACCATACAATAAAATTTTGGCAGCATGACAGGGCTAATATTTTACTACCCATCCTGCAAGGGTAAAATAAAACAATTCATAAAACACAGCCCAGCCAGTCATGCCAACACAATAACAATATAACATAAGCCATCAATTTCCAATCATAAATTTACAACATACCGGTGGTCTCCAATTACTCTATTTTCAAAATCGTTATTTCGTTTCAAGACAATTTATAAAATCTTTTCATTGAAACACATTTTTGTTTATAAAGCCTAAAATTTGCCATTTAACTCATTTCATAAAATTTCACCAAAACCGAGTTAAAACATACTTTAGATAATTAAAATGATGATAAGGTTAATCACAATGTCTAGAATGGGGATTTTCAAAGTACTCAGATTACTGGTCCTCGGGTGCAATTCCCTTGCCTTTATTGGAGGACTCACCACCTTAGCACAGTACAAAATCGAGAAACTTACTTCATTGGTACTAAATTGAATTTAGACTAATTTAGACTACTAATGCATGATATGAATCACAAAATGCACTGGTAACCATCTAATGCCCGATATTGGCCTAATTCGACTTATCACCCAATTAATTGGCCAACGCGTCCAATTTAGCAACAAATTGCTCCATTTCTTTTCCAATATCTTAATTCACCTCCAAATTATCATCTTATAATGTCATGGCATCATTTTGTAATCCCATCCATGCTTAAATTACAATCCTCGACTCAATCACATCATCCATTCGGCTCAATCACATCATCCATTCTAAGTATCACCTATAGCCTCATTGATTTCTCCTATATTCTTCCAAATTGTAATTGCAACTGGGATTTCAAATTTCACCTTTCCACAATTAATTGGTAATCATTTGTCAGGTCTCGTAGTTGTTTGTACCCTTAATGACTTTCTACGTTGATCCTTAATAATTATCTAAGGCAACCAGCCATGCCACTAAGGTGAATATCCTCTTTCAATCATTATATCGCTAATCTATCTTTATCATATCGAAGGACTCTAATACGCATCAAGTCATTAAAATAGTTGTTTCATAATCCATTTGAGTCATACAAAATAAAAGCCGACTCTTAACTCTTTTGTATAGGTAACTACTACTATTTCCTTTACACCTCATTTGCCTATACTTAAAGTGATACGAACTTCAACGAAAATACTAAGTGTCTTTAGGATCCTCGTCACCTTGATCCGAGCACATCGATGGATCCTCTTCTGAGTCCTCCTTTTCCTCCTAAGATTTTCTCATTTCATTTTTTTTATTATTCTCAATCCAAGCATGTTGCTGCCTCGTAAATTCCTCCTTACTAACAGGTACAACACCTCTCCCACAACCAGAGGAAAGTGTCAGACAACGGATACAGATACTTTCCTAAGACTATAATTACTGATAATCCTTTTTCCCATCTTGTTCGTGTTTCTTTTTCCTCGGATCAATTTCTTTATGCACTAGTCTTGCGAGACTCCTCAAGCTCTTAAATAGTGGTTCACCTCTCGGGGGAACCGATCCACTCAAAAATCTATTCAAGTTACTTGTTATGCTTTCACCCTCAGGCATATATCGGCTCCGAGCAGTGGAATCTAGCGAGCCCTCGCTAGTACTATGAGAGGTATCAAGACTATCGTCTTTTCTAGACATAATGTGTGCAACTGGCGCACGTCCACCTATACGCAACCAAGTATTGATTACTTATCCATTTAGACATCATAAGAACAGGTAGGTTTCTAATGTAGTAGGGGCCCATGTAGTTTCCCGTTCTTGACTTGCGTTGCGCACCCATAATCCAAGGATAAAACTCTACACGAATTTTAACAACTTTGCTAACCACACAGGAATCCCTAGAACTCCACTAAACCTAGAGCTTTGATACCAACATTGTCACAGCCTAATTTTCGAGCCATGACTGGCGCGAGGGCCTAATGGGCTCAGCCCACTAAGCCCAAGCAAGCCTATTTATATAATCTCACACATTGATCCACGTTTCTTTAAAATCCAAAATTCGTAGTGTTCAAATATAGTTCCTTTCAAAACAGCTCACAAAACCTAATCATACATTCATAATGGCATCAACAACCATTATAAACATATATAGATTAACAAATGAATCTTAACATTTCACATCAAGTATTCATATATACATAATTGGACCTTGACCGTTAGCGGAGTGACTCTGGGCATGTTGGCTAACATTTAATGTCATGGTAAACCTACCGAGCAATGGATAGGGAGGAGCACCTTGTCCTAGGAACCAATCACCTTTAACTCAAGAAACCTAAAACATGAAGTTTAAAAAACGTGAGTACAAACTTAGTGAGTGAACATAGGAAAGGAACAAGCAATGACAAGGAATGGTTCAGAAAACATAATGTACTTATTTGAAAACAATGCCATTTAGTTAAAGTTCCTATTAAAATCCTTCCATTAAACCCTTGGTTGTAAAATCATTTAATGATGAAGGAACCGTATTCAGCATGAAAATGGAAAGAAGGGAAATTTTCAGCAACTATCCAAGCAAGGCTGTATAAACAGAATGTTTCTCGTTGCAATAAAATCAATTTGCAAGTAAATGGAAAATTTTTAAGATTCATCATGCCATACAATCACAAACATTATAATAAACTTTCTATAACATTTATATATCCACATACACCATCATGCATACCATTCCTCCATACTCACTCATGTGCACTCCCTACTCCCACATGGTCGGGTCATCATCAGCTCATGTGCACTCCTACACCGCACATATCTGAGTCATCATCAGCTCATGTGCACTCCCACACGCAGATAGTTGGGTCATCATTATCACACAAAGGAACATCCAATGCATAATATACATATCCATACAATACGATATTGCAAGAACCATTTATAAGGCACATTTTCACAAGATAGAAATATTTCACCAAAGGCTTGTTCCCTAGGTATTATTTTCTAAGCAAAAACAAATGGACTTTGAAACGATTCATTTAAACATGTAGGTACTTTCCAACACATTTTGAAATGCAAGTTCACTCACTTTATGATAACGGGAAACTACATCGGTATTCGTTTGAACACGTATTTAGCTATTTCTACTTGCCGGTTGTTCGTTACTTCCTCCGGCACGCCACCACGGCGCTCTATCTCACTTTTGTATTTCCTAGCAACAATCCAATTTTAATACTTTTAGTGCATCATTTACACTCCTTTTTTTTCATTCAATCATGAATTCACATTCAATTAGTTTATATCTCGGCACATTTTTACCAAAGATACTTATATTCTTTTCATTGCGTAATTCCATTAATACCGACAACTTATTTACGACTCTAGCACACATTTTAACCTTTTCAGTGTCATTTATCATATTCAACCATCATTTCCACACCAATAACCTAGCACATGGTAACAACTATAATTTACTTCCACCAACCACTTTCTAAGTCCTCATGCACCACAATTTACATTTACATGCTATCACCAATCATAACATCAATATTCATACACAACCATTTAACATGCCATCCACATAATATCTCTCAACCAATTCTTGCACAATAGTCACTATATATCTCATTTTTCCTTTCTACTTGTAAATGTAGAAATTAAAACACTTATCCATCTCTTAATCTAGCTCAAAATCACCATGCACTTCAAGATCCTTCACATGCATGCCTTGGGTTCCTTGGATCTTTGTTGGTCCTTATTACCACCAACAAAACACCACATTATAACCGATTCAAAATATATGCATTCAAGCAAACAACAATATCTACTTTCCTTACCTTAAAATCTTCAAGATAAACCACCAAATTCCTTCCAAGCTTTTCTCTCCTTCCTTCCTTCTCCTTTCTTCTCTCTTTCTTTCCTTTCTCTTTCTCTCTTTTTTTTCTCTTTTTTTTTTCTTCTTCCTTTTTGTTGGATTGTTCTAAAGCCTTCTTTTTCTCTTTTCCCAAGCCGTTCATCCTCCTTCCTTTTATTTCTAAAAGTGCCATTTCATTACCAAGAGAAAAAAAATCATTTAATATGTCTTGGTATGGATAAATATCACCAAATGTACTTGATTGTCTTGTCAATTTCCTTTCTGTCTTTTTTTTTTCTTCTCAATGGCCGACTTCACAAATGCCTAGCTTACAAAAATTGACTTCCTTTATTGTATTTCTTGCCACCATGGGCAGATTCCCACATGTCACCTTTTTCCATCATTTTTTTTCTTTACTTTCATTTCTTTTATTATTTTATCTTATCATTTATCTCCATTTGGTCACATGGGCGGCTAGCCCAAAAACCCATTCTTTTTTTTTACCTTTCTTCAACTATTTCATGCTTTAAAGCTCATTACAAGTTCTTGGAAATATCTTTGCCATGTTGCTACCTCAATTCCTTTATCTTCTTATTTTATATTTTTTTCCTCATCTTTATCTCATTTTACCTCTATTTTGACTTTTCTTCATTCCCATCCACCACCTCCCAATTCTTCCTTTTTCCTTATATGTTATTATTTATTTTATTTCCTCCAAATATTAAAATTTCATGTATAAATCCTTCAACTTTCGTTTCTTACAATTTAATTCTTCCAACACGATTTAAATTTTAATTTCTATCTATCTTTCTTCTTTTACATGTGTACAAAAATATCGAAGTTGTACTCCAACGCGATATCACCATAATATTTAAAATATTTATTTACCCGCACTATCTTTACTTAATAAAGACACACAGCCCCATTAACATCATTTTTGCTCCAAAATTTTCTCATTCTTCTTCTCCCCCACTTAGATTGACCATATACTCCTCCTTCATAGAAAATTATAACACTAAATAAAATATTATTTTATTTCAAAAGTTTCCTCTTGTCTCCTTTTGTCTCCTTGGTGCCCAAAATACCTTATGATGCCTCAATTCACTTCCGAATCACTTTTTATCTCGTAAATTTTCCTCGATAAAATATTATTATTTTCTCGCGTGCGGAATATTTTATCCCAACTGTTCCTTTCATCTTTTATCACTTTTAAACATTATAATTAACCTCAATTGGCATTCAATAAGTTTTATTTGTCACCACATCAAGTACAAGGTATTACAAAAAAATCTGACTACCCAACTGTAAAAGGAAGCTCTAAGGGTCAAAGAAGGGAGATTAAAAGGAAAAAGAGCCATTTTGAGCTAAAAGCCAAATATCCCTTGCCAAAACATGTTCTCCTCACTTTTATTCCAAAAAAGTGCTTGAGCTTGCTTGTAATCTTTCCAAATTTGTAAAGACTTCTAGTTGTATTTCTTTTTTTTCTTTTTCTTAGGTATTTAACGTATGGGAAGCACTAAAAAAAGTCATTATAAAGGAATGAAGCTTAGTTTAGAAGCTCACCTTGTAAAATCTTGGTGAAGTTGTTAATTCCACTAGTATAGTGAAGTTGGGTTAAAAATCCTTGATTGAGAGATCAAAGAAGTGGATGTAGGTCAAGGGGACCGAACTATTATAAATACTCTTGCATTGTCCACTTTTCTCTACCTTTCATTACATGGTATCTTTTAATTCTAACAAGTTCTAGACATTTCTTCATCTACCTGATTAAGAACTCTACAAGCTCTAAACAACTGATGAGAAAATTTTAAGTGTTATTCACTGCCCTTTTAACATTCCAACGAAACCAACAAGTGGTATCAGAGCCAAACCCTCAATTTAAACCTTAACATCCTTAGGTGAGATCTATATGGCTTTACAAAAGTCTATTGTTACTAAGGGTCAATCCATAAATAAGCCTCCTTTATTTGATGGATCAAATTATGCTTATTAGGGCACTAAGATGTCTATATATATTAGAAAGTTTGACTATGAAATATAGGATGTAATCATGGCAGGATCTTATGATCCCACCTTACCTAGTTTTGTCACAAGTGAGTGAGTGCCTAAGCCAAGAGTTGAATGGACTGAAGCTAAAGTTGAAAAGGTCGAAACAAATTTTAAGGCTATCAACACCCTTCATTGTGCACTGACTATTAATATATACCCTTGAGCCAATTGGATTGCTCAAGGAATATATATTGTTATTTAATGCATACTTAATCACATAACTATATGTGATAGAGGTTTTGTTTCATGTTAGTGCGTTAATAATGAGTTATTAAGTACTAATTGAATGAAACCCATGGAAAATAAAGGACTTGCAAGCGAATTGTAAAGTTGTTATAATTATGAGATCACTATGCATCAAAGCCATGTTCCTAAATTATTCTTGGTCATTGTATTGCCAATACAGGGCATTGACAATGCTCAAAGACTAGTACATGTTAAGCTTCTTTACTTCAGAAATAAGCAATCGATCTCATAGATTGAAGTATATGAGATACTTGAGGATAATTGTGGGTGCTTGTTAAAGAACAAGTTCACTGAACATGACTTACTATGAGAACTCCATTTGGTATTTCACTCAAGTGTCTATGGAATATTTTCTCATGTGATAGTCATGCAACTAGTCCTTGGATTTGAGACACCAGGTCATCTTGTATGAGGAATGATATATTTTGATTTCACCCTTACAGGTTCGAACGCAACTAGATGCCTAAATAAGGTGTTTTTGGGTATGCTATGAAGCATGCAAAGGTCAATGAGTGGTCAAGAGAGGATTCATCACCCTAAGTGATATAGGAGGATGTATCTCACTTGTTCTCAATTCTTGATTAACTTGTATAAAGTGTTTAGCCAAAGCATGATGAATTTGACGGAAGTTAGTTTCCTAAATTCATGAGGTTAGTCATGAATTATGAGAACTAATTTGGAATGTTATAAGTAAACACTAAGTCATGCTTTATGACATATCCAAGATATTTGATGAAAGAACTATATTGCACTGAGAGGCTTATCACTGAAGGGATTTGTAAAATTCTTTAAATAACACTTTAACATTTAGGTGGTCATTATGTATTGCTAAATGCCGCTCATAATCTATAAAATATAAATCAATTAACAAATTGATATTTGATTATGATTTATATTTATTACCAACATGTTAGAAGCCTAATCGGTCACACACATTAAGTGACATGATTGAGATTAAATAAGGATAATCAATTAAGTTGGACTTAACTGGAATAGATCAAAATCAAGTGGGAAATTAATTAAGTTCATAAGGACTTAATTGAATTAAAATGCAATTGTTGTATCTAGGGTTACAACTTAGTTTGGCTATGCAAATATGTTTTGTTAGCAAACTAAAACTCTAAGCCTCTAGCCACTTTTCAGCCATTTCATAAAATAAGAAAAGAAAAATAGTTTTCTTTGTTTAACAAAAATAAGATTTAGTAAGAATTTTTTGTTCTTTTGTTTTAGAAGCAAACTTTCTAACACAAGTAAAATCCTACCTTTAAAAAGGTCTTATTCGATCACTGTGTGGATTACTATTAGAGGCTAAACACTTAGATTGCTGAAATTTGACAAATCCTAAAGGTGAAGAAACAAAGATTTTGGTTTCTTGCTTCATCACAAGCGTTTTTGATTTAATTGGCTCTTGATTACAATATCTAGAACAAGGTATATAACTCTTAAGCTTATGAATGTTCATAATTAATTTAAAAATTGCATGAAAAGCACCAACATTGATCTTATAGGTTTCAACTATTTCTTTGATTAAATGCTAGTTTATTATTCCACTACGTTATATTTTTAATTTCTTGATTATTTTCATGTTTGAACATATGGTTGAATCCCAGCAGTGACATCAGAGCCTTTGTTTGATGTTTTCATATAATATGCATGCTTGATTCTTGGTGATAATTAGTAGGATTGATTTATGTGTTGATTTGGTATATATCAATTTTGAAGGCTTTTTTTAAAATCTATTTTTTTAATTCAAATATAGGCAACATGTAATTAATTCACTAAAACATGTTTTAAAAGGTTTAAAATTATGTTTAATTGAAGAATTAATAATTGGATTAAAAGGCTTGCGAAGCCAAGTTAAAACCGAATTGTTTTGAGATGCTTTGGAGACTAATGTGCCGATTATTTTTTACTAACATTGGGTAAGTGTTATCAGCAGTTTTTAATTGTTAAAAATGAGTTTTATCAAATTAAATTACTACATGTTTTGGCCAAACTTTATTTAGTATGAAAAAGGTTCATAAAAATCATATTTTCGAGTTCCAAAACAACAAAGATTCAATGCAAAAAATGTTGTGCATCTATGATCAATTTTAGTGATTTAATTCTTCATGAATTTCGTGTTTATTTGTTAAACACACTTACTAGAAATTTTCAGTAGCTTTTTCATAAGTTTGACTCATGATTTATGGAGTTTTAAGAGCACTTAAATGCTATCTATTTTAATTTTGGGTGATTCATATAAAATAAGAAATTGTTTACTACTTTAAAAGCAATTCCTAAAATTAAGGATAGAATTTTAATTTTGGGTGATTCATAAAGAATAAAAAATTGTTTCCTACTTTAAAAGAAATTCCTAAAATTAATGATAGTATTTTAATTTGAAAAATTCATAGGAAATAGTTTCCTACTTTAGAAGAAATTCCTAAATTTATGTAATAACATTGAACTTTCTTTAAAATTTTGGTTTGACTAGAAGTTTCCAAAATTTGATAAGTCACCATTTAGGTAACTTGAACAACATACAATTTAGGAAACTAATACATATTCTAAATGTTAGAAATTAAAATGTTATCTTAGATATATTTTAAGAAGTTTACCTAAAATAAAGAGGTTTTCAAAATTAAAAGGAGCATTAATTATGGAAAGAATTAAAATGGAAAGTCTTAAAAAGGAAAATTTATTTCAATGAATTTCTAATAAGAAATAAGAAGTAAAAGGTTCACTTTAAGTGTTTTGAAAATGAAAATTTCTTAAACATTAAATTGAAATAAAACAATAGCAATAATTTGAGTTTAGCACTTTAAATGAATTAATTGATGCTTTTTTCAAATAACACAGAAGATCACCAAGGGATATTGAGTTTGCATTTATTTCTATGCTTTTAATTGTGATTTTAAAGCATAAGGATGATCATGGACTTAGACCTTAAAAGATTGGGTCACAGATGGTTAAATTTATTTCTCATGGTACTTATTTTAAATTAAGGTTGCACGCCCTACTTTATCTTTATTTTCTCTAGGTTGTAAAATTCTTTTCTCATCTAACTCCCCTTGAATGTAACTTGAGGTTTCTTGATTATAAAATGTAATTAGTTACATCAAAGTGTAAAACTAGGATTAGGTAGAAAAATTTTTGTAACTTCAAGATGGAGATCCAAAGGCGCCATGGAGATTCAGAGAGATTACAAGCAAAGCTTGAAGATGATGTTTGTGTAAATCCCCTAAGAATTTGATCAACTAATTTGTGAGACCTTGACCTTTATAGACTTGTAGATAGAAATATACGTGATATCCCTAATCAGGGGTAATTTCGTCATTTTCTCCATAAGCCCATAAAAGTAAGTTTTAAACAATATTATGGCTTAAGTAGGCCTAAAGCATAAATGAATGATGAAAATATGGGTGAACTGACAAGGAAATAAAAATTTTGATGATTTTCATGTTCTATGGGCAAAATGGTAATTTTCCATCCGAGGACAAAATGGAAATTTTTGAAATTTTACACCACCTGAAACTTGTCATGCCCATGGATTTCAGCTATTAACATTTTACATTGTGGATAATTGAAACATTTTATGTGGTGGAGAGAGTTTGGTTAATGGATAAGTATTACACATGGACCAATGGAAGCATTCCATGCGTCAAGCTTGGATCATTCTAGAATTTCCTTGTAAAATCTATTTAAAACTCTCTTAGTCTCACCCATATGGCTGGCCAAAGCATGAAGTGAAGAGGAAAGGAAACAACACAAACCCTAGGTGGGAAAATTGAAGAAAAAGTGTGGAATTCCAAGGAATTAAGCAAGGTAAAGTGAAAATTCTCTATTTTTACTTGAGATTTACAATACCCATGCTTTATTTTCTTATTTCTATGGTTGAGAAATATGATTTCATAGTGAATAAGTGGTAGGCAAAATGGGTATGGAGAGAGAATGATCTTGGATTGGTTTGATTTTTAGGTATGTTAGTGTTTTTAGGTGATTAATGATGTGTAGCATGAAAACAAGTGAAGAAAACCACCAAAGGTTTGGTGCCCATCAATAGCCAAATTCTCTAAGTGAATAATGAGGAAGAATGGGATGTTATTCTAGGTGAGTTGATTAAGAAATAATAGTTTTTGGTGTAGGAATTAATGAATAATGGTGAGGAAATTAAGTAGGAAAAATCACAGAGTTAGTGTACCATTGTTGGCCCAAAGTTCCAAGAAGAAAAATGAAGATAAATTTTGCCTAATTGTGTGTTAATTAGTTTGTTCTTGGTGAATTGAGGGATTGGAAAAGAAATGGAGCAAGTTAGAGTGAAATTGGACGCATTGGCCAATTTATCAGATGAAAAATTGACTTAGGCCAATACCGGGTCTAGATGGCTACCCGTGCATTTTTTATTTCATATCATATATATATAGAGCCTGAAATACCTTATGACTGTTAGACATAATTTAATTGGAATATGTGTCATGGATTATGGCTAGGTGGTGAGCCATTGGATACGGGTCAAGGACTGTACCCGCGAACTGAAAATAGGAGTATTTCTACTCCTAATACCGGTGAGTGGACTTGCATTTCAAAACTTGTTTTAGGGATATAATGTATTTGTCAAACATTTGAATGGATTATCCAGCTTTTCATAAAAACAAGTGCCTTGGGAACAAGCTTTTGATAGATTGTCTTCATGTTGTGACATGTGACTATTATTGATTCATGCATTACCACATTGTGTTGATATATATATATGAATACATTGTTGTGTAATGATATTGACTCGACTATGTGCGAGTAGGGAGTACGCATAACCCGATGATGACCCGGTTATGTGCGAGTAGGGAGTGCGCATAACCCGGTGATGACCTAGCCATGTGCGAGTAGGGAGTGCGCATGAGCTGGGAATGATGATGATGGGATGGTGTGTATGATGATGATGGGATGGTGTGCATGATGATGATGATGGGATGGTGTGCATGATGATGATGGGTATATGGTTGTAAATGCAAATATGTGAGCATTTGATTTGTTGAAATTTGGGAGTTTACATGTGTTACATGTTGCTATTATTATTTTAGCAAGATGGCTTGTTTTAAGGGAAAACGAGACTTTTTCCTTGATGTTCTAATCCTCGCTGCAGCGAGAAACTTTCTGTCCATTTTGCTAGCTTGTGGGTTTTTGCCATATTTCCCAGTTTTTGGTACCATAGTTGAGCATGGATCCTTGTAAAGTGATTTACTCATGTGGGGTTTACATGAGGGGTTTAAAAGAGCCAAAACAATTGCATTGTTTTGAGAAAATGAATGCATCATGATTTCGTTAAACATTTCTTATGGTATGCTTATTCCCTTTCTTGTTCACTCATTGAGTTTATGCTCACCATTTTTAACTTCATGTTTTTAGATCACGAGGCAGCTGGTAACTAGGTCGAAGTGTTTTCGTACAGAGTCTTTCCACTAGAAGTCGAGTATTATTTTGTTGTGTATAGATGAACTTAATGTGAATTATTAAGATACATGTGTAGATAGTGTATATACACTTGTTTGGTATGCCAGTATGAAGTGGCAATGCTTAATATTATTTTGATTCTAAGTTATGATATATGACTTAGTAGTTTATGATGGAATGATGAACATGTCAGATTAATAGGCTTGCTTGGGCTTAGTGGACTACGTCCATTGGGCCAATGCACCGATCATGGCCTGAAATTTAGGTCATGACATAATTTCCTTAATGGCTTGAGGAAATTAGAATTAGTAAAGTCCATAATCATCCTAGTGGTTGGCATGAGATAGATTTATTTTTCAGTATATATATATATGATACATGTGAAATGCAGTAAATGCTATGCATGTCAACAACGTCAAATCAATGAGACCTTAATTAATGAATAAATAAAAATCCCTCATTAATATTTTGAGTAAAAAAGTTGCCTTCCACCACATAACAAGATCACCAGGCTACTCTTTTAATTGGCGACTTTGTTAGTAACTCAAGGCCAAACTTCTACACAAGTACGTTTGAGTTATTGGTGGGTTTTACTCAAGTAGTACCATGTTGTTCAGATGTATCACACATGATCGCATAGTATGAAAGGCATAGTTTGGCAAAATGTATATGATACATTTATACAAGGAGTTGTCACAAAATTGATCAAGGAGTTGTATAAGATACGATTGGTAAGCTAAGTTATCTACCTAATTAGTGTCATCATGGCTTGTTAAGTCACTCAAGGTCATGGTGGGATGAAAAGGTCATAGCTCAATGAAAAATTTAAGGTTAAAATTCTCGAAATAGTAGAGGAGGGCTATTATTTTGATAAAATATTAAGAATAATCATATAAGATTATAAAACCTTGTCTTCATGATTATATAATTTGTGTTAATGACTAACAATCATATATGTTGGTTTATATAGGATATAAATCTATTATGATGAATAGTTTGTCATTTAGAAGCATACTTGATGCAAACAAGTTGATAGGACCAAATTTCATTGACTGGTTTCACAATATCAAGATTGTCTTGAAACAAGAGAAAAAGGGTTATGTCCTAGATGGTCTTGTTCCTAAGGAACCTAACGATGATGTTTCAAATGAAGAAACTGAGGCCTATAGAGTTTATATGGATGATCTTTATCAAGCCACATGTGTGATGTCATGACTCGGTACTCTCCTTGAGCCCGTGACAATCGCTGCAATGTCCCGATAGACGTTCATTACCCTAAATACCAACTGAAACCTCGTAAGGCTTAATATCAGTTTTCGCACCTCCCTTGTGAGCAATAATTACTAAATATCATATTTTAAAAGATTATAAGCTATTTCCAAATCAAAACAATAATAAAAAAAAATATTTTCTATCTCACAAGGGTATTTTGGTCATTTTTCCCAAAAATTTTGAAACCTGCTGAAAATATAATATATAGGGGAAAATACACATTTCATAACTAAAAACAAGTTTTTATGTCTAAAACATTCATTTAGGGTGAAATTGTAGCTAATAGAATAAAATAAAAATATTAAATGAAATATGTCAGTTTCTTATAAAACAATATTTATAAAACTCTGCGTAAATAATTTTTGTAACGTAAAAGCAAAATAAATCCATATATATAGTAACACAGATAACCAGAGTATGTAATTTAATTTACAATGATGTGTGGGCCTCGATTGACCAAAGGTAACAAAAGCTGTGGACCTACAATTTCTGAAGAGGCGAGTCCACTAATAACCCTCGATGTAATCTGCTATTTACGAACTGTCTTGATCCTGGAATAAGTGGAAAAGAGGGTGGTGAGTTTATATAAACTCAGTGAGTCAACAAACATCATCTAAAATATCTAAAGTCGAGTAAATTGAGACAACTTAAAATAGTTCATCGTACTATGATTCATAATGTTTCAAACTCATTTCAACTAAATAAAATAATTTCATTTCACTCAAATAATCAACATGGCTTATGAATTTCTGAAAAATTTGGCTCGTGCCAAAACTTATTCTCGAGGATACCTTGGTCGAGGCATCCAACTGAGTCCTCTAAGGCTGTTAAAGAAAAGTTCATATACGCATAAAACACATTTTTATGTTTAAAAGCATAGTCGTTCCTTGGCGTTGGCTGAGTTCACCCTCACACGGTGGTTTAGCATATAGTGAACTCTAAAGCTTTACCTCAAGAGATACCCTCCGCGCCTCTCGTATCGAGATAAAATATAATCGGGTTTACCATGCCCCTCTCTAATAGGTTGGTCCACGGAAACCCACCACTGTAGTGACTAATCAACATCCCACCAAATCAATAAAAGTTTCGACAGCATAACATGGCAATTATATTACTACCCAGCCTGTTAAGGTAAAACAAACAGTTCATACAATTTCAACACAATTTCCAATTTACAACACAATCAAACAGTCTCCAATTACTCAATTTCTAAAATCATCATTCAATTTCCAAAATGATTTATAAAACTCATTTCATTTAATCACATTTTACTTATAAAACATAAGGATTTACCATTTAAACTCATTTTTCTATAAAATCACAAAAACGAAAAAAACTACTTTAGATAATTAAGACGATAATAAGGTTACTCACAATATCGGGAGTCGAAGTACTCCTAGTCCCGATCTTCGGGTACAATCTCCTTACCCTTATCGAAAGTTTCACCACCTAAACATAATGCACAACAAGCAATTTACTATATTTGTACTAAACCGTTATAAAATTAATTTAGGCTCTATATGAATGCATGAAATAGGATGCAAAATGTTTGAAATATTATCTAAATATGGTGTTCTACGTAGCTTCAATTATGTATCGAAATAAAATGGTATTGGCCTAATTCAATCTATACACCGGTTAATTGGCCAATACATCCAATTCAACTCCAACTAACTTGATTCCACTTCCAACACTCCAAGTCATCAATTACAAGTTAAATAATATGTAATATCACAAAAATCCATCATCAATATCTTCCCTATAAAATTCGACCATTGAAGGTTTAGTGTAGAACATGTAATTTTCATGCTTGATTTTTACACCTTACATCATAAAACAACTAAAAACACCTAAGTAGAATGAAATTCATCAAAGTCCATTATCCAATTTCTCTCTTGAAAATTTCAGCCAAGGAGTGTGGGTGAAGGGCATGAAATTTCTTGCACTTGTTTTTCATGCTAAACATCACCAAACAACTAAAAACACTAAGATACCTTGAAATCTAACAAAATAAATCACCAAATCTTCTCTCCCTAACTTTGGTCAGCCATGAATCCTTCATGAGATCTTGAATTTTAACCATGGTAATTGAAAAGAATGCATATGAAAGGTAGATCACAAGCTAGAATTAAGAAATTTTACCTTTACTTGCTTAATTCCTTGAAATCCAATGAATTTTCTCTTGATTTTTCTTCTCTAGGGTTTGTTCTATGCTTTTTCCCTTTTGTTCTTTCCTTGGCCGGCCAAGAGAAATGAGATGGGAGAGTTTTAGTTGTGTTTATAAAGGAAAATATAATAATATTAAAGCTTGACACTTGTCACCATGTGAATGGTCCATACATAAAACTTAATAATCAAGCATTTCTTCTCAACCACATAAAATCCCTCAATTATCCAAAGTATAAAATGAATTTCATGGGTTTGACAAGTGTCAAGGTGGTGTAAAATTCCAAAAATTCTAATTACGTCCTTGTGGACACGTGAAATAACCTTTTTGCCCTTATGTTTGAAAAATTGTCGAAATTAAAATTTTTCACTTCTCAAGCTCAAATTATGTTCCAAATAGTCAAACTTGATCAAAGTTTCATCCACCACCCCAAATTTTCCCTCGAGTGGAAAAATGACCATTTTTCCCCTACGTTATGAAAATTTCAATTTAACTTCAAATCAATCCCTGAACTCAGAATCACCATATTAAGTCATTTTAAGGTTCAATAACTCTCAATTGCATCTTAAAATCTTTATTTGAACTAATTCGAGGCTTAAATCAACTTAGTTGTACCACTAGGTACACTACTGACTTTTGATGATTTTTCTAAGGTATTCAAGTATACAAGCATGTTGTCAAATACATGAATGACATGGCAAGTATATTATAGAGTAGGGCTTGACATGTGATGTTGGCTAGTATGGCTCCAGATCTTTAAAAGCAACATGAAGCTATGAATGCTCTTAGACATTATCCTAAAATTTAGAAAAATGTTTGATAAGGAAAGTCGCACAGAAAGATTTGACATTTCAAGGAATTATTTTGAGGAGTGAAGAAGGACAAGGACAATGACAAATGCACTTTTTGTGACAAACTATGGCATTGGAGGCATAATTGCAAGGATTATCTTCAATCCATCAAAAGGAAGAAACAAAAGAAAGCTTCCACTTTAAGTATGAATCACATGATGATTTATTTTTTACTACTTGGTATATGATACCTTACTCGTTATTAATGGTTTTAATATGTATGACATATTGAAGGAACTAATGACAAGAAGCATAGAAGAATAGGACCATGAAAGGGACAACCTTAACTGATGGTATTCAAGCTTATTGACCTAGATTAGATTATGGAACAATAAATAATTTAGAACATTGAATGTTTTCATGACATGCTTGCGAAGATGAGATGTTTTGGTTTTAGGCTTATGGCTAAATATTTTATTTTATGTTTAGGAAACATAGATTTATATTTTGCTAACATGAGATGCTTAGCTCATATATTTATATATTTACATTACATCTCATTTTATTTTTGAATTGTTCTAAATTATTTATCCTTAAGTATAACCTTGCGTATATTGTAATCAATACCAAGTCATAATGATAAGATCATTGTAAGATTACTTTTCCTTTGGTTATAAATCAAAAAGGAAATTAATAAGATGACTTAAATAAAACTGAGTCCTAACTCAATGAATTCATAATAGGATTATGGACATATTTAGTCAATGAGCATTCTTATTGAAATCTTTGATTTAAATTGCGATTGCTTAGAATTAAATAACAATTTATTGTCATATCAAATTCATAAGGGATAAGCACGAAGCATTCCAAACCCAGTTAATCACATGAACTAACTTTTAAGAGCATTTCATCCCATAACCAATGACGAATGACTAATGACGTGTAAGTACATATAAAAGTTATGGATATAACATTCTAAAGGAAAGTAAATAAGTTTACTTGGTAAGATTTCTATCACGACCAAAATCCCAGGCCATGACCGGCATGAGGGCTCAATGGACATAGCCCACTAAGCCCAAGCAAGCCTAGCTATATTATCATGCTCATTATTCCATCAAATTACAAAAGTCACATTTCATAATTTAGAATCTAGTTAATGCTATTCATTGCCAACTGATAATGGCATTACCAACTAATATACATGTGTTGTCTAAACATATGTCTTAATAATTTACATTGGATCTATCTATACACAACAAAAGAGTACTCGACTTCTAGCGGAGAGACTCAGATGAATGTACAGCTACTGAATGTCGAGACACCTACCAAGGGTCGAATATACGAAGACACTTCGACCTAGTTACCAACTGCCTCATGATCTGAAAACATGAAGTTGAAAACGGTGAGTATAAACCCAGTGAGTGAACAAGGAAGTGAACAAGCAATAGTAAGGAAGGATTTAAAAATCATGATGTACTTTTTTCAAAACAATGCAATTTAATTTAGTGCTTATCAAAACCCCTCAGGAAAACCCCAATTGATTAAATCACTTAATGTAAATGGTCCATGCTCAACAAAAGATTTGAAAAATGAAAACTTTAATAACTTTCATGCAATTCAAGTCAAGTAGACGACGGGTCCTCACTGTAGTGGAAAAGCATTCTCTCTGCAGCGACATTTGACTTAAATTATCAACTGACCGAGGGTTTCTTAGCTGGCCGATGGTTTCTCACCAAACCCTCAGTTTAAACTTAATTTGTTTATTCCTTAATGTTGGAAGTCCATGCTCAACTATGGTACCACAGGAGTGGAATATAGCGTAGCAATCGATCAAGATACTAAGCGAAACAAATGTTTTTCACTGCAGCGAGATTCAGGCCATAAAACACAAACTTTCTCGCTGTAGTGAGAACCATGTCTGATGAAACCCTCAAAAACTCGAGAGTTTCTCGCGGCAACGAGAATGAATCTCACTACAGTGAGAAACAGGGCACCAGCAAAAATTCCCCATTTCCTCAAGAAAAGGCCACCCTATTCACATGACAAATGCAACATGAAACACATATAAATTCCCAAAGCTTAAAATGTCAAATTTCACTGCATTTCAACCATATACATATTCATGAACTTTCCATGACACACATATCTATATATGTATATATATATATATATATATCCATCATCATGCACATTCTCCCATCGTCATCAGCTCATGTACACTCCCCACTAGCACATGGCTGGGTCAGCATCGGCTTATGTGCACTCTTACTCGCACATAGCTAGGTCATCATCGGCTTATGTGCACTCCTACTCGCACATAGTCAAGTCATCATCGGCGTATGAGCACTCCTACTCGCACATAGCCGGGTCCACATCAACATACGAAAGAAACACCCAATACATATTATACATATCATCATATTGTGATAACACATAAACCATTTATATAGCACATTTTCATAAGATAAAAACACTTCACCAAAGGCTTGTTCCCAAGGTACATTTTTAAAGAAAAGCTGGATAAAATCTTTCAAATGTTTGTACAATTACACTCACATTCCCAAAACAAATTTTGAAATGCAAGTCCACTCACCGATATTATTTGAGCCTTTAACCGATCCTAACTTCCCTAATTATCCAAATAGGATGATCGGGCTTCGTTGGAACCTATCATCACATTAGCATCACCAATTTGTCAATTCACATACTTCTCAAGTCTAAAGCCTTCTCTTAGATAGCTTCCAATTGCCATTTAAATGGCTATCTATTTTCACTACCCTAATCACTCTAAAATGAGTGGATAACCTCAACTACAAACATTCACAATTCCCTAAAATATCTACCAGCACATGCTATCCATAATTTTCACAATTAAAATAAATCATACTTATAGGTATATATTTATGAAAATTTTTAAAATTGACACCCTCTACTCACCTTGGTAGCTTGAAACTTTAAAATTCTTTCTAGTAAATTTTCCAAGCTATTATGGGAGCTTTCTCTCTTTTTCTCTCTCTAAACACCTAGCTAGTGAGAAAAAGTATGAAAGTGAGATTTTTTCAAGGGTTTTAAAGTGAGAGAGTGAAAGAGCACAAGGATTTCATGAAAAAGTGCACCGAGGCATGAAAATTGGAGCTAGAGAGAGAAAGTTATGGAAGCTTGAAGAGGACTCCCATGGAGGATGACGAAATGTGAGAGGGACGAACGAAGAAGAAGAACAAAAGCTACTGGAAGAAAGATATTTATAGCTCATACTTATCCAACTACCCTTGAAATTACGAAAATGCCCTTTAGCAAGTTAACTTGTTTAATATTTTTTATTTTTTCAACATTGGGACAAGGTCCACAATGATCTAAACTACTCGGGTTTACGAAAACTTAAAATTTTGACTTGGGGTGCAAAATGAGCATTTTACCCCTGTTGTGAAAATTATCGAAACTTCTAGTTTTCTTCATGTTTTCAACATTACACATTATTTGTCACGACCCAAATTCCGGGTCATGACCGGCGCATGGATCCAATGGACGTAATCCACTAAACCCAAGCAAGCCTATTATTTATTTTACTTATGATTCTATTTATTATCACTAAGTCCTATTTCATGACTTTGAGTCAAAATAGTGATATACATTGCCAACTCGTACTGGCATTACTCTTTTAAAATTTACATTTAAGTTCATCTAGACATAACAAAATAATACTCGACCTCCAGCGGAGTGACTCGGATGGATATACAGCTACCGAATGCCGAGACACCTACCAGAAGATGTACACAGATCTACAAGGACACCTCGTCCTAATTATCAGCTACCTCGTGATCTGAAAACATGAATTTGAAAATGGTGAGTATTAACCCAGTGAGTGAACAAGGAAGGGAACAAGCAACAATTAGAAAAAATTTAAAATCATGATGCACTTGTTTCAAACAATGCAATTTAGTTCATTCCTATTTAAAACCCCTCCAAACCCCAGAGCTTTTCGCTACAGCGAACATGAATTTCGATGCAGTGAAAACAAAGCAACAAGAGAAACATTTTTCCTCACTCAACAAAAGCCATCCTGCTAAACTAATAAAATCAACCTAACATTCATGAAAATTCTCAAAGTATAATGTGTCAAATTTTACGTACATTACAACCATAAATCATTGTCCATCAATTTGCTATATCACACACATTTACATATGTATATATATATATACGTATATACCCATCATCATCATCTCACCAACCCATCATCATCATCACCAGCTCATCATCATCATCATCACCAGCTCATGCGCACTCCTTACTCGCACATGGATGGGTCATCACCGGATTATGAGCACTCCCTACTCGCACATAACCGGGTCATCCTCGGCTTATGCACACTCCCTACTCGCACATAGCCGAGTCAACAGAATTACACAACATTATATTCAAGCATATATGTATATCAACATAATGCAGCCACATAGAAATCCATAATAACCACATTTCATAACATAAACCTTTTCTCAAAAGCTTGTTCCCAAGGCATTCATTTTCATGAAAAATTTCATAAAATCATTCAAACACTTTGTTCAAAACAGTCATACTCCCAAAACAATTTTGATAGGCAGTCCACTCACAGGTGTCGAAAATTCGGATTCCGGGTGAACTCTGACTAATAGTCCTCAGGCGTATTTCCTTTGCCTTTTCCGGACGTCTCACCACCCTGACAAATAACAAAGTCGAGGAATTTACTATATTGTCCCTAAATTGATATAAATTAATTTAAACTACTAATACTTGATATGTAAATGCAAAAATATGTCCGATTACCGCTTAATCATGGTATCGATTAAATTCGACCGATCACCCGATTAATCGGCTATTGTGTCCAAATAACCTCCAAATTAATTCATTTCTCCTCTAATACCTTAATTTATCACATACATTTAAATAAAGCCAAATTTAGCATTAGAACCCTCACAATTCCTTATAGAAAAAATTTGGTCATTTGGTGTACTAGCATCGAATTTTTTTCTACATAACCGTTTCACCTTACTTCATCATTTTCCATGCCATTTTCCTTGAAATAAAAACAATCCCCCATTGATATTCAGCCCTCATGGTTTGGCCAACAAGGAACCCTAGAGAAATTGCATATTTCTTTGGTGTTTTTGTTCATAACCATGCTTAACTATCCCTAAACACTAACATAGTCTAAAATAAAATTATTCCAACAATAATTCCTCTTCCATACCCATTTTTCAGAATTGAATTCATCATGATAACTCAATATTCAACCATGGAAAACAAGAACAAAAGCATGGGTAAGCTAGGTATCAAGGAGAATTAAAGAAATTTTAACTTACCTAGCTTGTTTCCTTGATTTCTTCACTTTTTCTTTGAATTTCCACCTAAGTTTTCTTGTTTTTCCTTTTGTTCTTCCTTTTTTCTTGTTGCTGGATGCCTAGGCCGAATATGGTGAGGGAATTGGGGATTTAATGGGCTGATTTCTATAGAAAATAATAAAATAATCAAGTATGCCATGTGTCACATGCTTATTGGCCCAATTTTTAACTTTTAGACTTTTTCTTCTTAATTTTCCACCACAAATATTCTGGTATTTATCCAATCCTACCAAAATTAAAATCCCTTGGTCTTGACAAGTGCTGGGGCGAAAAATTTACCGATTTACCCCCGAGACGAAAAAATTACGATTTTGCCCCTATACTCCGAAATGTACCGGAGTCTCATTATTTCTACTTTTCAACCTAAAATAACACTAATATTGATCAATATTAACCAAATGGGGCAAAAATTGTTTTATAAAAAAATTTTTGTTTAGTCCTCTAGCGCCAAAATTACCATTTTGCCCTTGTGCTCCATAAATACCGGGAATCACAATTTTTTTTCCACTGCTAAATATCATTTTATACTCCAATAATCATAATTATATTTCATATAATTATTCTTCGTCAAATGTGATCAAATCTTGGCTAAAAATCTCCATTTTATCATCAAATGGTAAAATGACCGTTTTGTCCCTAATTGGTCAATTTTCTGATGGACTCCAAATTGGACCTTGAACTCCAAATCACTATTCTAAGCTTTTGAGAAAAGGTTTATGTTATGAAATGTGGTTATTATGGATTTCTATGTGGCTGCATTATGTTGATATACATATATGCTTGAATATAATGTTGTGTAATTATGTTGACTCGGCTATGTGCGAGTAGGGAGTGTGCATAAGCCGAGGATGACCCGGTTATGTGCGAGTAGGGAGTGCTCATAATCCGGTGATGACCCAGCCATGTGCGAGTAGGGAGTGCGCATGAGCTGGTGATGATGATGATGATGAGCTGGTGATGATGATGATGGGTTGGTGAGATGATGATGATGGGTATATATGTATATATATATATACATATGTAAATGTGTGTGATATAGCAAATTGATGGACAATGATTTATGGTTGTACTGTACGTAAAATTTGACACATTATACTTTGAGAATTTTCATGAATTTTAGGTTGATTTTATTAGTTTAACAGGATGGTTTTTTGTTGAGTGAGGAAAAATGGTTCTCTTGTTGCTCTGTTTTCACTGCAGCGAAATTCATGCTCGCTGTAGTGAAAAACTCTGGGGTTTGGAGGGGTTTTAAATAGGAATGAACTAAATTGCATTATTTTGAAACAACTGCATCATGATTTTATATTTTTCCTAATTGTTGCTTGTTCCCTTCCTTGTTCACTCACTGGGTTTATACTCACCATTTTCAAATTCATGTTTTCAGATCACGAGGCAACTGATAATTAGGACGAGGTATCCTTGTAGACTTGTGTCCATCTCTTGGTAGCTGTCTCAGCATTCGGTAGCTGTATATTCATCCGAGTCACTCCGCTGGAAGTCGAGTATTATTTTGTTATGTATAGATGAACTTAATGTAAATTTTAAAAGAGTAATGCCAGTACGAGTTGGCAATGTATATCACTATTTTAATTCAAAGTCATGAAATAGGACTTAGTGATAATAAATAGAATCATAAGTAAGATAAATAATAGGCTTGCTTGGGTTTAGTGGATTACGTCCATTGGACCCATGCACCGGTCATGACCCGAAATTTGGGTCGTGACAATTGGCTTGGCATCTTTCTTAGAAAGTAAATACTTAATCGTAGAATGGTTAGTGTAAACAACAACTTTCGTGCCAATCAAGTAAGGATGAAATTTATCAAATGCATACACAATAGTTAATAGTTCTTTTTCAATGGTGGTGTAGTGCATTTGAGGTTTTGTCAAGGTCTTGCTAGCATAATATATGGAATGAAAATTTTTTTCTTTTCTTTTTCCTTGAATTGCACCTAACAACATAGTCACTAGCATCACATTTAAGCTCAAATGGAAGTGACCAATCAAGAACTACAAAAATGCGTGCAAATATCAACCTCTTTTTAAGTTATACAAATGTAGCATGACATGAACTGTCAAATTTAAAAGGAACATCCTTTACCAACAAGTTACAAAAAAGTTTAGAGATTTTAGAAAAATCCTTAATGAATCACCGGTAAAATCTAACATGTCCAAGGAAACTTTTAATACCTTATCGAATTTGGTGGTGGGAGCTTCTCAATTGTTTTTATCTTTGCTTTATCCACCTCCAATCTTCTGCTTGAAACATTATGGCTAAGAACTACACCTTCTTGCACCATGAAATGGCACTTCTCCTAATTCACTACCAGGTTTGTCTTTTCACATCGTCTTAAGACTCTATCAAGATTTAATAAATAGTCATCAAAATTATTGCCACAAATAGAGAAATCATCCACAAATACCTAAAGTGATTGCTTCACCATATCAAAAAATATGACCATCATGCATTGTTGAAAAGTGGCTGAAGCATTATAAAGTTGAAATGGCATCCTTTTAAGAAGAAAAATGCCATAATGGCAAATAAATGTCATCTTTTATTAATCCTCCGAGGCTATCGTTGTTTGGTTATATTTTGAATATCCATCTAGGAAATAATAGAATTCCTTCCTTACTAGCCTCTCTAACATCTGATCAATAAATAGTAGTGGAAAATGATCTCTTCTCGTGGCCTTGTTGAGCTTTCAATAATCCATGCGTACTTTCTATCCAGTTATGGTTCCAGTAGGGATGAACTCATTATTATTGTTAGCTACCACAGTCATCTCACCCTTCTTTGGCACACATTGCACTAGACTTACCTATGCATTATCTAATATGGGATATATAATACTAGCATCTAACCATTTAACGATCTCCTTTTTTACCACCTCCTTCATCATCGAGTTAAGTCTTTGCTAATGCTCTATGGTGGCTTTGTGGTCCTCTTCTAATAGGATCTTACGCATACATATCGAAGGACTAATCCCCTTTATGTTCGCAATCATCCATCCCAATGCTTTGTGTTCTCGCAAAACTCTCAATAGCTTATCTTCCTACACGTTAGTTAAACCAGATGAAATAATAACAGGAAGCATAGATGAGTTAGCAAGATATGCATACCTCAAGTGATTGGGTAGAGGTTTAAATTCCAAATTTGGTGGTTTTTCTATGGATGGCTTTGCTAGCGTAGATGAAGATGAAGCATCCAACATCTCATATTGTGTTTTCATGACATGGGAAGAAGCATCCAACAAATTTAAACATTCAATAAAATCATCATCATTTTTTTTATTGGCTACAAAGAAAGCTTCAAGTGGGTCGATAGGGTGACTCCCTATCACAACTCAAATTTCGGGCCATGACCGGCACATGGGCCCAATGGACGTAGTCCACTAAGCCCAAGCAAGCCTATTAATTTGACATGTTCATCATTCCATCAAAAACTACTAAGTCACATTTCATAACTTAAGATCAAAGAAATATTAAATATTGCCACCTTATACTGGCTTACTAAATAAGTGTATATACGTTGTCTACAACATGTATCTTAATAATTTACATTAGGTTTGTCTATACACAACAAAAGAATACTCGACTTCCAGCGGATAGACTCAGAGGAATGTATAGCTAGTGAATGCTAAGACACCTACCAAGGGTCGAATATACGAAGACATTTCGACCTAGTTACCAACTGCCTCATGATTTGAAAACATGAAGTTGAAAACGGTGAGTATAAACCTAGTGAGTGCACAAGAAAGGGAACAAGCATACTATAAGGAATGTTTAACGAAATCATGATGCATTTTTTTTCAAAACAATGCAATTTATTTTTGTTCTTATTAAAACCCCTCATGTAAACCCCACATGAGTAAATCACTTTATGAAAGGGTCCATGTTCAACAAAAAATTTGGAGAGTGAAAACTTTAATAGCATTCATATGAATTAGGTCAAATAAACGACAGGTCCTCATTGCATTGGAAAGGCATTCTCACTGCAACGTAGTTGCAGCGAGAATGAATTTTTGTTGCGGCAACACTTGATTTAAATTATCAATTAACCAAGGGTTTCTCACCAAACCTCCTCATATTAAGCTTAATACATTTATTCCTTAATGTTGGAAATCCATACTCAAATATGGTAGCAAGGAAGTGGATAATAGGGCAACAATTGCTCAAGATGTGAGACAAAATAAAAAGTTTTTTGCTATAATGAGATTCATTCTCGCTGCAGCGAAATTTTTACCCCAAGACAGAAACTTTGTCACTGCAGCGAGAATGCTCCAGTATTTTCTTGTTGTTACGAGTTTTCGGCTAGTCACCCTCCAAAAACATGAGAGTTTCTCGCTACAACGAAAATGAATCTCACTGCAACAAGAAACAAAGCACCAAGAAAAAAGTTTCCCTTCACTCAATAAAAGGCCATCCTGCTAAACCAACAAAATCAACATAAAACACATGAAAAGTCCCAAAGTGCAATGTATCAAATTTCACATATATGTCAATCATTTATCATCTTCATGAGCTTTCATTTCATAAGTATAGATATGCATAATTACATAGATAAACATCAATATCATCATAATCACACCTGGCTCATGTACATCCCCCCACATTGTGCACATAGCTGCCGCCATCGTGTGGATCCCCCCACAACGTGCACAATCAGTGCCATCGTTTACATCCCCCCACATCATGCACACGGGCACTATCATCATCCATCTCTCACGCCACCATCATCACCGGCATGTGCATCCCCCACATCGTGCACACACACAGTTACAGTCATCATACACAATATCAATCATCATGCACAACACACATATATATTTATCATCATAATGCAATAGTGCCTGAATCCATAGCAATCACACATCACAACATAAAACCATTTAGCAAAAGCTTGTTCCCAAGGCATTTGTTTTTAAAACTTGATAATTCATTCAAATTTATGGCAAATACATTATATTCCCTAAAACAAGTTTTGAAGGCAGTTCACTCACCGGTATATTGGTGAGCCTTTAGTTGACTCTAATTCCCCTAATGATCCAATTGGGATGATGGGGCTTTGTTAGAACCTACCATCAAATTAACATTACCTTAGTATCAATTCATACTTATAAACCCTAAAAGCTATCCCTTAGCAAGCTTTCAATTGCTACTTTAAATGGCTATCTATGTTCACTATCTTAATCACTATAAAATGAATGAACATCCTCAACAATAAAACAGCTCATAATCCCAATTACTAGCTATTATCCACAACTAAAAACCAAGCTTAGTTCATCACTCACCCTAGGGTTTCTTTGAAGTTGAATTCTCTTCCAATAGCTTTCACACAAATGGGGTAATTCTCTCTTTCTCTCTTTAAAATGCCCAACTAGTGGAGAAAGTATGAAATTAAGATTTATCAAGGGTTTTGAAGTGGGAGAGTGAAAGAATACAAGGATTCTAGTAAAAAAGGCACCAAGGTATGAAAATTAAAGCTAGAGAGAGAAAATTATGCAAGCTTCATATTAAGCTTCCATGGAGGTTGGAAGCAACGTGAGATGGGAAGAGAAGAAGAAGAAAAAGCTGTTGGAAGAAAGAGATATTTATAGCCCAAGCTTATCCACTCCAATTAAGTTACCAAAATGCCCCCTACATTATTAGCTTACTCTCTTCCAATCTGTTATGCAATCTTTTTGCTCTTTTGACATTGGGACAAGGTCCATAATGGTCTAAATATACTCAGGTTCACAAAACTTAAAATTTTAACCCGAGATGAAAAATGACCATTTTGCCCCTATCATGAAAATCATCAAAATTTTGTTTCCTTGTCATTTTACCCCTAATTTCATCATTCATTTATGCCTTAGGCCTACTTAGGCCATAATATTGTTTAAAGTCTTACTTTTATGGGCTTACTAAGGAAATGACGAAATTACCCCTGATCAGGGATATCGCGTATTTTACTAACTATGAGTCTATAAAGGTCAAGGTCTCACACTCCCCTTAAACATTTCTTTCATTATTCTATCAACTATTCTCACTGCATAACACTCATCATGATCATTACTAAATTTTAAAACTTTAAAGATATTGAAAGTTACCTTTTGTTCTTAAATTTTCAAGGTAAGCTTTCCTTTTTCTACATCTATGAGTGCTTTGGTAGTATGTAAGAAAGATCTCCCTAAGATAATTGGAATCTCTCTATCTTCATCCATATCGAGTACAATGAAATCAGCTAGAAAAATAAACTTATCAACTTTCATTGGCATATCTTCAACAATGCCTTTCAAATATGTGATGGTGCGGTTTGCATATTGTAAAGTCACTGTGGTAGGCTTAATCTCCCTTAAATCTAATTTCTTATAAATAACTACTAGCACCAGGTTGATAATGGCTCCCAAATCACTTAGAACCTTCACAAAATATGATGCACCAATGGTGCACGAAATTGTAAAACTGCCAAGATCATTGAATTTTGACAAAAACTTGTTTTGTATGATTACACTACACTCCTTAAAGAGTGCCACTATCTCAAACTCACCTAATTGTCTTTTCTTGGATAGTATATCTTTAAAAAACTTAACATATGAAGGCATCTACTTTAAAGCTTCTACAAATGGGATGTTGATGTGAAGATTCTTAAGCAACTTCATAAACTTCTAATATTGACTTTTTTGTTCTTGCTTTTTGAATCGTTGATGAAAAGGTGGTGGTGTTGTGACTTTAGCTTCATTCTCCTCATTTCGATTGTTAAGACTTATTATCTGTGTTTCATTCTAGGCTTTTTTTTTTAATTTGTTCAGCTTGTTGAGTGTTGCCTTCAATCTCCTTACCACTTCTTAAGGTAATGGCCCTAACTTGCTCTTTGCCATCCCTCATCGAATATGCCTCTATGTCACTAGCCAAGTTCTTTAAACTTTGTTGTTTATTGAGTTTGCTAATTATGTAACTTTCATCTTTAGGTTTCTCAATGAGGGTGCTTGACTATGAATGAAGGAGTATGTCTTAGCCATGTACTACATTAGAAACTCTTCCATTGTTGGTATACTATTCGAAATAGGGGTTCTCCATTACTGTTGAAAACCAAGGGGAATGTTCATCCTTGAACCTAATGCGCTTGACTATTTCCTCATGAAAAGTTTGGATGGTTCCTCCATTTAGGATTACAAGTGTTGGAGAAGGGGTTGTTTCACTGTCTATTTCCCATAAACTAAACAATTTCTATGGTGCTAACTAGACATTGTTCACTAGCGTGTCCATCTCCATAATATTCACAAACTACATAAGGACTTTGAATGTGATTAATGTCAAAAGAATTGAATTTTTTTAGTTAGAGCAACTACTTGTGCGATAATGTCGTGATTGCATCCACTTCGAGAACTTTGACTACTTTCTTATGTGTAGATCACTCCGATGGCTAGTGGTAGCTGCTTGACACCATCTCTTCCAATAAGTCATATGCATCATCAATGGACTTTGCCATGAGAGCTCTTCCAACAGTAGCATCAATAGACCACTCAATCCATTGTAAAACGTTTGCACTCGCAGCTATTTTGGAAGACCATGATGAGGACAGCACCTAAATAGGTCTTTGTATCTTTCCTAGGCTTCATACAATGACTCACCATCAAATTGTGTAAACGAAGTAATATTGTTCTTCATCTTCATTGTCTTTGCTAGCAAAAAGAATTTAGTAGGGAATTTTTAGGCAAGGTCATCACATGTTGTAATTGAGCCAATGGGCAACGAGTTCAACCACACCTTTAACTTTTCTTGCAACAAGAAAGGAAACAGCCTCAAACGGATTGCATCATCTGTGACTCCTTTGTGATTAAATGTATCACATAGTTTGAAATATGATAATTTTGATCATCATTTGAAAGACCTCCAAATTGAACTGATGTTTAGACCATAGTGATGATGGCTAGCTTGATCTTGAAATATTGTGCTTGAATGGTTGGTTGTCTGATGCTTGATGGAATACCTAGTACGAACGAAACAACATAGTCCCTCAACGATCAATTTTCTTTTACTACTCTTTCTTGGACTTATGGCTCTCCTTATTGTTTAGTCATCGTATTAAAAGAAGCAAAACCTTGTAAATTTTTCTTTTTGAGTTTTTGAAATGTTCATTAATTTTCTGGGTCACAAGATATTCCTGAAAAATAGAAAAAAAAATTGAACTAAGACAATTTTGTTTAATTTAATATCTGCAAAATAAATAGAACATGCAAATCCCTAGCAACGACTCTAGCAACCTGTTGTCAATTTTGCACACGCAAGTATATGTATTTCTCAAGTAATATAGTGGTAAATCAAGTCTCGTATCCCACAAAGATTTGTCCCTAAACTTTTACTAAGTATTAAATTTTTAACAAAATTTATCCTATCCAAGTAACTCGATTTTGAATTTACTACTGAAAGTAAACTAAGGATATGAATGAAATTTTGCTGAAGAAACTATTACTTTTAAAACCTAGGATCATGGTGTCTCTCAATATTTCATTTCAATTTAATCTCTTTTTTTAAACTTTAGATTAATAGAGTGAATGGCTAACCTAGAATCCGATTTTATGTACAAGTCTCTACTAAGATTCTTGCACACATACTTTTCAAAATTAATTCCACATGTCTATACAAATTAGTGAAGAAAAGCTCATTAGGTTTATGTTATAATTCGGCTACCTATGATATTTTAGTGTATGTCTATCCTAAATACGAATCTATCACCAAACCTTTAAGTGAATCAAACATAAGCTATTCAAATCAATGGTCTAATCTAAACTCCTTTTGTCAAGTTGCATTTAGAGACACTAATCATTTCAACTGGTGATCATGCAATGAAAAGCATTAAACATAGATTTGAATAAACCATAAAATACCCATTAATACTAAGCAAAGAAAATTCATATATTCAAACTACATATTGAAATAAACCATAATCCTAGAAAAAGAATTTAGTTTATCATCATTTATTCAACAAACATCACAATTTCAAGGGAATAAATTATTTCTACAAAAAACGAATAGGAGAGAAATGAAAAACTAGAATGAATAACAAGGCTATCGTCAATTCTCAATCTTCAATCATCTTCATTTTCTTATCATTTCCTCCTTTGTACAACCTTTTTCTTTCTCTCTAAATTGCCTTTGTTTCCCTTTAACACCTATCTTTTCAGCCACTATAAATCACATATTTATAACCACCAAAAAGCCCTTAAACAATTAAAATCCCAAATGGCTGGGTTTTAGTAAAAAATGTTAGTTCGTCGCAGCCTTTCTACTTAAGCTCCATGGCGCTCTACACTTTCTTTTTTAATGTTTTCTAGCCAACGCCACAACCCTCCTCCATGGCCATCGTGGCATTCAGTGCTCAGGAATTTGTATGGGAGCAATGCTGCTCCTTTAGGCACAGCAACCTTGAGTCCTTTGAGGTTGTGGCATTGCTTCCTAGTGCTACCTTGGTGTAGAAACTGTCGTAGTACCTCATCTTGCAATAGAATTTTCTCCTACCTTGAGGCTAATCTAGGCAAAATGGTAAAACGAGCGTTGTAGGTCTGCCTCTTAGATATTGAATGGTTTAAGAATCACGTTGATTGAATAGCAGTGGCTTGAGTTATGCCAGAATTACCACAGCATGTTTAGTGGATATCTGCACTTAGTTGCCATTGCATAGCTCACCATTTAACTTTATGCATTTGAAAACATATAAAGACAAGGACTAAATCAGTATTGGCTTAAATTAAGACTTTCAACATGAAAATTAACTAGAATTACTTGAATTGAAATAAGGTATCATACACAAGGACTTAGCTATTTTAACATCCAAATTGTGGCTAAATAACTCTATATAATAGAATTATCAAAATCCCCTTTCCCCCAAATAAAAAAAAAAAAAACACCCTAACTTAAAAGAAACGAAACAGTACAACTATCTTTTATTTAGTACATACGTAAACATACCAAGATAAGCAATGTTCTTTATATGAACTTATGCAATTGGATAGGATGCTTTTTTTGCAATGCCACAAAGACCTATCGGGGTATTCACATCCCTCTCAATCTTCATGTAGCCATTTTCACCCCAACTCTCACCCCATGAATTCTTGATGAACCAATAGTTTTTACCTTCTTCGTTAGTTCCATATCCAATAATTGTGACAGCATGGGTCATAGAAGTCCCACAATCTCCGTTGAACACTCCAGTTTTGTAATGTTGAAAGTCTAGTCCACTCCCATCAAGGGCAACTGAGACAGGTTGGTTTGTTACAGCCTTAAGCAAGGCTTCCTCATCATTGGCAGGTACCATCTCATAACCACTTATATCTACAACTTGGGCTGCAACCTTCTCCATGTCACAAGTTCCTTGTATTGCTTGATATGGATAAGTTTCTTCCTTGGTTATCCCCTTGTTTTGCATAACATATTCGAAGGCATTCATCATCCAACCACCCTCACAACCATGATTTCCATTTGTGCTGCAGTCTAATAGTTGTTGCTCAGACAATGAGATCAAGTTACTAGTTGAAATTTGGATAATCCCTTCAATGGCTGCCACTGCTGAAAATGCCCAGCAACATCCTGTAAAAAATGAAAATAATCCCTGGTAAGCAATTGGTAATGTGATGGAAGCTTGGCTAGTGGTTACACCTTTTTCGATGGATACAAAGTTAAATTTATCATTATACTTTATGTCACTATTGCATTTCACCACTATACTTTAATGTCATTGAATTTTACCATTATACTTTTAATTTTGTTGATTTTGGATGAAACGAATAGAAATGACAAATTTTTGTTATTTTCATTAATGAAATATTCAATAAAATATTCCAATTCTGTTAATATTTTTTTAAAAAATCAACAAAGTTGGTAATATAGTGACAAAATTCATTTAAAATTGAAATATAATAATAAAATCCAATATTGAGCAAAGTCTAATGGAAATTTGACCTTAATCCCCTCTTTGGGAAAAATAGATTTGAGAGATTGATGTGTATTATTAATTCTTACCACATGTTCCCTGGTACTTAATAGCGGTGACAGCACCTTTCTCTCTCCAATCCAAGCTTGTTGGAACTTCTGAGAAGTTTTCATACCTAAATGATGTTGATATGGAAGTGGTTGGGTTGTGTGGCATCTTGTATCCAGTATGAGCTGCAAGGAATTCATCATGGGTCATATCTGCAAACTCATTAATGCCTAACTTATAACTCCTATTTCCAGCTTTGTTGAAGCTCTCAATATATTCCAAGTTGTCCTTGAATATATTAAAACGCTTCTCCTTCTCTGATTTGCTCTCATATTTTCGACCGTAAGTAGCCATCCATTGCTCATGTTTGTTAGCAATGGAAGCTTCATGAATTGTGCGCGACATGGCTTGAGATGCCAAGGTCCCAAAAATGAAAAACAAGACAAGGGTTAAAGTCATTGTTTTACAATGTGGAAGATAATTGAATGGGGGTTTTTTTTTTTTTTGGTTTTTGCTAATTGCTAAGCTGTGACGAAGTAAGCCTCCTATGTCACGTATATATAGAACATTGCATAAGCTTAATTTAGAAATTAAATGAACAAAAATGTTAAGAAGACATTAAGTCAAATTTTCACACAAATTGTCAATTAGGTCATTGTCTAGAAACCTTTATTTCTCTTGTCATCAAAGACAAAATTAACAGAAAATCTAAACTGTTCAGAAGACATGACATGTTATTCAACAATAACATCTATGTTGGAGTAAATATATATCCTCACTATTTAAAAAAATGTTAAAATGAATCAAATGATTGATGCAAACCGAAAAAAGAAAATTCTACCGCTTCTAGTTAACCCTTAAGACACTCCAATTAATAGAAAAAAGGTGGAGATGTTTTTCATACTACAAATTGAATGTGAATATTTGGCGTGCAATAAAATAATTATAGGAAAATGTTTTCAACTTTCCATTATATTTTATAACCATGTAATTTCAACATTCGAAAATACTCCAAGGAAGGGGCGAGAGAGTGGATTTCAGTCTTGAAAGGCGCCCTACATATTCCCATTAACTTGTGATATCCTGGTAACCATTGCTTGCTTTCCTCAACCCAGAAAGGTAAATGCTTATTATGGCCAACATTACAAAAATTTATAGTTGATATGGCCATTTTTGTAATTTGCTAATACATTTAGTTCTAAACCTAATTATTAATGTGATTATCATTTTATATAAAAAATTGTTTTCGTCTCTTTTGAATTTAAGCATTTATGACGATTTTTTTTCCAAGTCAAAAAAAAAACTTATTAAGCAATGGAGAAAAAGTTCTATGCAAATTCCACAACAAATTGATAAAAACCGCCTAAATATGAAAAGAAAGATTAAAACAAGAGCTACAACACCATCCCCTTGAAACACTTCTGCTGAAATAAACCATAATCTGGTGCAAAGATGGACATTTTTAGACAATATATCGAAAACCGACCTGTCCATCACACTGGGTGGTATCAACAAGCAAGAAAAACATAAGGAATAGAACAATTCCTTTTCTAAATAAGCCTTCTTTCAATATCAACAAAAATCACTAAAGTTTCCTTGACAAAACTGTACTATATAAACTCCATTGCCCAAATCTAAGTCATAGTAGAAGCCCTCATGCCTCTTAAACATTAAGCAACCCTTTCATTTTTTTTTCTCAGTTAAGCAAACCTTTCATGGCTTAAGCAGGCACTTGCAGTCTCCACCTCATAGAGATCAGCGCCTCATTGGACCAAAGTGATAAAGTCCTACTTACAGATCCATCTAAGAATATCAGAACAAACAAAACCAAACCCTAAAAGTTCTAAACTTCTTAAATTATAAATTAACTTTTAAATTAATCAAATAAATATTAATCTTTCATAAAAATACATTGATTAGAGAAAAATTAGTTGCACTAATTTGCATCCAAATAGTGTTATATATATATACTGTTTTTTCTATACTAGTTTTTTAGTTAGACTTCAATTTTCACTGAATACTTACTAAGAATTTTACTCATTATAATAAAATTGAGTTTTAATCACTTTTCTTTAGACGACATATATTTTTATATAGTAAAATATAAAAAAATGCAGCTATTTAAATTTTTAGTTTTACTTTTTTCACATTTAATAGCAATATAAAAAGGTGAATTATTTACTAGCGTATGCAATTTCTGCAATTATATTTTATTCATAATGTGCTAAATATTTATATAGTAAAGTCAACTATAAAAAAAAATTCTAAAAAGTTAAAAAAACATTATTAAAAAAATTTTTTTTTATAGCACATTTTAAAGATTTACTATTTTAAATCAAATTTATTGCCATGACTTTTTGAAATTTCTCAAAAGAAATTTCTAATTTTTTATACTTTAAAGTGACATTATTATTTCTTTTGAATTCAGCAAACTTTTTCACCAGCTATATTATTTTTGGACAAGGGTTCTTCTTGACTAGTTTTCAGCAGACTTTTGAATTCGGACAACCACGAAATTTGGCGAGATCTAGCTTAAAGCGGAGTGGCGAGAAAAAAATGGAGCGTGATGAGACTAGGTCAATTCGGCCAACTGCTAATACTATGCACCTCGACATCCCCAAACTTGAGAATTTGTGCTTTTGAGGTTTATTTTATTTGTATTGGTTTTATTACGTTTTACTGTAAACATAAAAACCAAAGTTACATTAAGTTTTAGCATTCAGCAATAAAATTGTACACATTTTAAAAAAAAAATTTATATTTTTTGATAAGAGATATTTAAATAAATCTAAAAAAGGATAACAATTTTTTTTTGAAATTGATGATAACATTGTTAATTTAAGTCTGAGTCGTTAATCTGTAATAGGCACAGTTTGTTTTATAGTTTGACCCGTAAATTGAGGTGCAAGTGAGAGAGAAACACAAAGAAGGATGGATAGATAGAGGTTTGACTCCTCGTTAGTGCTTTCCTAGTGGTCATGCAAAGACCTTGACTGGGACCTCAATGTCAGTGCTCGATAAGTTTCCTCCCAACCGACTATTCTGATGGTGACTTCGACCGTTCAAGAGATTGAATTTAAAATTCCAAGTATATGTTCGAAGGAATATTGTCTTAATTATAACAACATTAGTCTATATAAAAGAAGAAGCATGCGTTTTATTATCTAAGAAGATTACATATTTTTATTTACAATTTTTTTTAAATGTTGTTTGTTTTTAGTTAATTATTTAAAAAATTGAAAAAATAACACTCAAATTAAGCAAAGCCTACGTTGGGATAGAGAAAACGTAAAGAAAAGCGAACCTCTGGTCCTATATATCGGACAAATCTTTTTGTTTAAATCAACGACTGATAAAACCAAAGTAAGTCAACTGAGTGTCCCGTGCGCTACGTACTACGTAATTGGTGCACCAAATTTCTGTGTTGACAGAAAGGATTTGCGGTAGAATTTTCCTCTCTAAAAGGATGCCCTTAGCATACGATTAGAACTTGACTCTCTATCTTAAATGTCCCATGTTCCATGCCCCTAGGATTTGTTTTATTTTCCATCAGTTTTTTGCCAACCAAACAACAAACAAAGAGAAGTAAATCTTATTTTCTTGTCAAAAATGCTAAAGTATAATTGAAATATTATATTAAACTAAGAAGTTATTATTTTCTTTATACAGTTTTTGTAGTTGATAGTGGAATATATCAAAAACGAAAATATAAAACTTTCTTACTGCAACGAGTTAGTGTTACATCTTGTTTTTAAAATTAATTCAACAAAATAAAATCAGTTTATTAAAGATCTACGCTATATAAAAATCACATTATTTTTAGAAACATTTTCTTTTTTTGGGACAATTGTTGGAGTAGCACTGATATGCAACAAAACAAAGGAAACACAAAAGTGTACCCCCGAAAGCAAGTCATTTCATGTTCATCATGATTGACAAATTATATCAACCACAAAGATATCTTACTATTCTTCATAGTATGTGAGTCTAGAAACTCAACCGTTCAACGTAAAAACATAATCATCACTAATCTTTTTTGTTTAATTGTGATTTGTTACTTAAGTGAATTTATTTTTCTTAACGAGCTCTCATACTTGACTTAGGATCATCAAAAACGATAGGTTTCGATTTACAAAATAAATTTAAATTTGATAGTATAATTATGTGTGAGGAAGATATTAGCATCCTCACAACGCCCATTCAAAGAATATACCAAATTAATTGTGCGATATTTCTCTTAATAAATAAATATTACTTTGATATTCAATTTTATTTCCCTCAATTCTTTTTTACTATTTTTATTACCTTATCATCATTGTTATGTTTGAAACAAATAAAAATTATTTGATGTTAATATTTCTTAAATACTCCAATACTTATGTCAAATTTTAAAAAAAAATCTCTCACCTAGGAATTTTCATGAAATTATCACTCATAACTTTCTTGAAATTCTATTATTGGAGAACTTTTATTTATCTGTGTTTTATGTTTTTTTATTCATATAGTCATCATCATCATCATCATCATCATCATCATCATCATCATTATTTGTGTAAATCATTTGTATAGAAAATTTATCAATCTTTTTTTTTAATATGAAAATCTATCAAACTCTCCAACACTTATGGTAGAATTTTAGAAAATTTTCTTACCTAAAAATTCTTTCGAAATTATGACTTATAACTTACTTGAGATTTCATCATCCAAAGATTTCTATTTATTTGTTTAACTAAAATTAGATGTCTACAATATAGGGATGTAAATATTATGACACTAATTCTAATTTGCAACATGTTTTAATTATTATATTTATTATTATTTTTTTGGTTGTAATAATTATTTAGAAATAAACCTTCTTGCAAAAATAATTTATAAGATTGCATTCTTGTCACTCACACTCTTATTGATCGCATCTTTCACATTAATACCCGTCAAGATGATCTTCGACATGTTCTTGATGATGGTAACCTCTGCTCTACTTTTGTTTATCTTCTGCTAAACGGCTGAGGCAACTCTAGTTGCACGAGACTTTGCTTTTTTAATCACGTCTTACACTTCATCATCACCCACACCATTTGCCCTCTTGTCTCCAACTATGCCACTATCACCCAAGAGGATCTTTGGTTACTCTTTAATAACAAATTCAAACATCACATTGATATCACCAAGTCAATATTGGATGACATGCTTTGCACCATCAAATAGGGCATCAAAAACCTCTTTTACGGTACGCTAGTTAGTGAAATTTTTTATTACTTTTATGTTGACACCTTTTGTGATCCAACCAAGACCTATGCCTTATTCAATCCGATCGATGAGCACACCGTTAACAAGGTTGGTTTTGAGTTCAAAAATAACATTTGGGTGAGGAAGGGAACAGTAGATCATTCTGTCTTTGACGATGAGGGTCATGACAGACATGAAGGAAATGAAGGGGAGCCGAGTGCTTATCATAGTGGCCCATCTAGTGCTTAACCTAGTGCACTGCCCATGTCCACCACCTTCGATGTTGAGCAAGCTTCACTCGTCTTTTCTTTTATATGGAGACCATGGACTCTCACTGGACTGCCCGTAAGGATGTCTTGGAGGTGCAAAATTGTGAGATCTTGTAGTGCCAACAAGACTAAGAGGATGAGCCCACACGGGAGACATCTTTTCACCTCAATTTCTAGTTGCTCCATTGGATGGCTACATGTGCATATCAATTTCATGCATCATGTCATTTTTGGTGTACTTAGTTTGTTTTTTATATATATTTGGATATATGGTTCATATGTTCGAATTTGTTTAGCTAGTGGATACATTAACCTCTTTGATGTTCACATAGCTATTTTGCTCAATTTATTTTCTTAATTATTGCTTTACATTTATCTGCTGTTATCTTTTTACTTCTTTCTCTTTCACATTCATACACATTTATTTGATATGATAAAAATAGGGAGAATGAGTAAAATTTGTACTTCATCTCCACAAAACTAAGTTTTGTAATGCAAAGTTTCAAGGTGCGTAATTTTTCAGCACCTTAGCATGACATTAGGGGGAGTTTTTCAAAGAAACAAAAACAAATTTTGCTCATTTATTTTGTCGCATCAAAAAGAGGGAAATTGTTAAACTTAAAGCTTCATTTAAGTCTAAGTTTTGATTTGACAAACAAAGTGAACAAAATTGTTATTTAGATGTTCAAACAAGTTAAACGGTCCTTTAAAAAGGTTTAATGAAAGAGCTAAGCATTTTAATAGAAAATAAGCAAAACCTCCAAATTTGAAAAATGTTATTAACCTATCAATAGATGTTCTTCATTTATCGATAAATGTTCTTCATTTATCGATAGTTGAATGTTTTAGTACTTAGACATTGAAGACTATGAACATCCATCGATAAATGCGTGGCATTAATCAATTGTTAGCTAACCAAGTACAATATAAAAGACCCTGACTTGAATATATCAATAGATAAGCACTCAAGAATATCCCAAAAGAACCCTAACTTGCATCTATTGATAGATGTCGAGCATTGATCAATAGATAGCCACCCGAGGATTTCTCAAAATTGTCTTAAATTGAATCTATCGATAGATGCGTATATCTAGTAGTAGATGTGCACAAATTTGAAAATTATTGAAGATAATCTATCAATAGATCAAGAAATCTGTCGGTAAATGATGACCGTTAGAGCTTGGAATAGCATGCTAAATGGCTATTTCCACATTTAATGCACCCTCAACTACCATTAAAGCTTCAGTAACTACAAATTCAAGCTTCCATAACATTTATGAAGGTTGGAAGACTTCGAAATACAACTCCAAAAAAAGAATTTAGCTAAAATCATTCAGTACTCTTTGTACTCTTTTTCTAGCTTTTAAGTCTTCTATTGTGCTATTTATTGACCCTTCATTACTTGTTCTTTTCTTCATTAAACATTGTACTTAACTTGTTATTCAACCTTTAAGAGGCATTTGAGCTATATTTACATTCCTCTCATTGCATTCACTTGAGTGGTTATACCTTAACCAACATAAAAGGGTAAGATGGTTGTGCTTTAATCATAAAAAAGCATTGTATTGAAAGGTCATGCTTGATCCATAAAAGGCATTGTATCAAACTCCAATTCAATAACGGATTTCAAACTCCTTAGTGAAACTAAGGAAGAAGACATAGGCAAAGAGGCTGAACTTCTATAAAAATTATTATTTTGATTTTTCTCCCTCCTTACTCCTTTAATTTCATTTACATTTCGAACCTCTCTTAGTTTACAAGAAGTTAATTGTCTTGCTTATTTTCAAATTGAGGATTTAGATTAAAGAAATTCTATTTCCTCAAAATTAAGAAAAAAGATTATCAAAATTTCAAAAACATTCCAATTCACCCCCTCTTAGAATTATTTACATTAAGCTTATTGCACTAGCATAAATTTTACAAGCATAAGAACAAGAAGCATTTTAAGACAATTATAAGTTACATTTCAATAAAAATAAAGCATTCAAGTACAACAATTCTTTACATCAAACACAATAGCAAACACATCAATTCTTTGTTCTTTCTCCCCTTTTTGTCATAATCAAAAGATGGGTTAAGAGTCAAATAAGGTTAATTCAAACACTCCCCTTTAACAAATCAACATTAATCCAAACATGATGTAAAAGGAGAAGGGATAAAGGAGATAATTACTTGTAAGGCATAATCTTACTCCCCCTTAGACAAATAAGTTTCCAATTGTTAAAACATCGATTATTATTATAGAAATCATGAGCCTAAAATAAATGAGTTTTTAAGTAGATATTCAATATGTTCATCTAATACTTAAGTATTCATGTAACTAGATAAGTACGATCATTTAAAGAGATGTTCAACATATGTATTAAATGCTCATATTTTGAAGAAGTATTTATAATGTAGTTCCTACCCATGTCTAAAGTATCATTAGTCTAAGCATTGTTCTCAATTATCATCAAGTATTATCAATAATTACTTATCATCAAGCATTCATTATTTATTCTCAACCATTATTTAGCAAGTATCACCAAGCAGTACTGATAAAGTATTTCCAGTAAATTCCCTAATTCATATATAAAAAGGAATTAAAAAAATCATCATTAAGCATTTTTAATTACCATCTTTAGCAAGCATTCCAATAAATTTCTTCCAAATTATGTATGAAACTAATAATTCATGCAAAGTTTTTATGTCCAGAAAATATCATTACTAATAAAGCAGTGCCAAAGCATTTTGCACTTATTGCAATCATATAAGAGAATATTATGATCAAGTAAGCACAAGCATGATTACAATAAATAGAAATATTATTTTCATTAATCTTAAATCTAATTTATTTAATGAAATGCAATCAATGTTTCAATTTCATAAGAATAAGCATACATCCATTCAAAAATATGCAAGCAATGAACTTCAATGTGGCACACGTTGTTTCTTAATAATCATTATAATTCATGAGTGTTGAACATTGAAAATAAAGCACTTAACTCATGAATATGTCAAAAGTGAACATCCATGCATTAATGAGTATCAATTACTAAGATTCAAGAAGTGAGTAATCATTTTAAGCACATTATGCATTCACTGCTCACTTAAGTTATAGGTCATATTTCATTTAAAGCTCTAGATTATTTATGGTAACTTGTAAGTTAGAGTAGATGCACACCAAATTTTTGGATCATGTGAACATTTAAGGCTTAATGAAGACATAGTAATATTCAAATGCATATTTTAAGGATATTTCAACTATGTCAACACAAATGTTATGTCATGATCAAACTTAACTTGAGTTATGCAATTAAGTACCATAAGTAATTCTATTACTTAGCTCAAGTTTTAGACTTCATCATTAAGGTCAAGCAAGATTTAAAGTCATATAAGCATGTGACTTGAACAAACTAATGGATGAATCAAAAATATTTTTCATGAAGTTCAATAAGTTCATCCTAATCAAATTCATATGCATAATCAAGAAATCAATTTTGCAACAATCATTTAAGCACAAAAATGAAGCATATTTCAAGAATTGTTCCTACATTAAGCACTTGAACATTTCAATTCTCAAGAAATGATTTTCATTGTAAACACATAAGCAATAATAAAATCAAGAATTTACGAATAATTTCTCATTTTTAAAATTTTGTAAATTAAGTACAAAAGAATTAATAATATCAATATGAATGTTAGTTTTTCTCCTAACTCTAGTGCTTTAATTTGTCAAAGCAAGATTTAATCAATTAAAGTGCTAATGACTTGAAAGGTTGTGTTTTATTTCGGAGAACAGAACTGTTTTAATCAATTAAAAGGATTTTTAACTAATTCTTACTAGTTTAGGCTTATATTTTGCACTAAGAACAATCCTAAGTAGTTAAAGTAGGTTTTAACTAATCAAAATAGGTTCTATCTTATTTCTAAACCTTTTCTAACTGATCAAAACATAATCTTAACCAATTAAAACAAAAAATAAAGCCAAATTTCACATAATGCATCATCAAAAACATATTCAATTTAGCTCAATTAAAGTTCATTCACATCAAGCATTCTTAACTCTTTCTTACTTTTGCAAAATTGGTCTTCACTCAAAAGTTTTGTGAAAATATTAGCTAATTGATGCTAGGCATCCTTAAACTAAATTTTAATATCTCCCTTAAGCATATGATCTCTAATAATAAAATTGGTCTTCTAGAGTGTTGAATAGGATTTTTAGAGATGTTAATGGCATTTACATTGTTACAAAAGATAGGAATATCATGCATGGACATACCAAAGTCATTCCACTAAAGAATATGTCGAGTTTACTTGTTGTTAAATAAAGAAGTTAACTAACCATAACTCTATAAAGCTTTTGGTCCATATCTTTTCCTTTCTTATCTGTATCAAACTTTGTTAAGGAGGCTATTGGTGTTTCAATGGACTTCACATTCATCATTCCAAACATTTTCAGTATCTTCTTAGCATATTTAGCTTGGTTGATGAAGATCTCATCCTCACATAGCTTGATTTGTAAACCAAAGAAGGAACTTAATTCTCCCATCATGCTTATTTCAAATTCACCTTGCATTTCCTTAGCGAAATTCTCACACAATTTCTCATTAGAAGAAACAAAGACTATATCTTCCACATATACTTGGAAAAGGTGTGGTATCTATGCTCCCCTTAGAAAATCCTTTTTTTAATCAAAAATTTTGGAAGTCGTTCATACCAAGCTCTAAGAGCTTGTTTCAAGCCATATAGTGCTTCATGCAATTTATAAACATGATTAAATTTTTTCAAAATCTTCAAAACCAGAGGGTTGTTTCACATATACCTCTACTTGAATAAAACCATTTAGAAATGCAATTTTAATATACATTTGGAACAAAATGAAATTTGTAACGACCCCCTCTTTGGTCGTTCCCAGCGTCTGAGACTTTTAAAGAATTTTCGCTAAGTCCCGAACAAGCCTCATTTAAAACTTTCGTTAAATTCATTAAATGCATATAATCACGTGCGTAAGTGAATATATAAAAATTAAACTACTATATACTCCATTCAAAATAATAATAATTCACATTTATGAGTTGACAACATTTGCAACACCTAGTAAATTTTGTTCTAACATAACATTAAACAGCGGAGTGACTCAGAGTGAGGCTAGGAGATGCCTTTACCTACTCTGCGGTGGTCCATATGCACCGATGGTTACACGTTAGACTAATCTCTATCTACAAAAAGGAAAAATAAGAGGGGTGTGAGTCTCATAGACTCAGTGATAATCATCAACCCCATGAGTAAGCGAAGAGGGGAAACAACACAAAGGTGGACTGTTTATAAACTCAAGAGTAAGAGTAGGAAATACATTCCATAAAAATGAGAGATTTTGTTTTATACCTTGCAATTCTTAAAAATAATAATTCTCAAGTAAACATGTATGAAAACAGTTGTATTTGGGATGCTACAAATTCTTTCAACCCCGACATCCAGTCAACATTTAATTCAATGGCAAGTGAAAAATAAAAATTTTTAAATATTAATGCCATGCATAGTGAAACAAAAATCTACAAGTGAGCATTATCGTCGGGTAGGTTTACTATAGCCCTTAGGCTTACTCTCTCAGACATCATCACCTACTCGTGGGAACTGGCCATGCCACCAAATGAATCGGTGCTTAAAGTCCCCCTTTTTACCTACTTGTGGGAACTACCCACGTCACCAAATATAAATCGAGGCTTCAGGTTCCCCTTTACCTACTCGTAGGAACTACCCATGCCACCAAATATAAATCGGGGCTTCAAGTCTCCCTTTACCTACTCGTGGGAACTACCCACGCCACCAATTATAAATCGGGGTTTCAGGTCCCTCTTTTATAAACAAATATCAATAATCAAAAACTTTTACTTTGTGCACAAAGACCACACATGACCTGGTGTGGTAACAGGTCCTACCTAGAGTAACTCGATCGCGTTAAAATAAAATCATTGCAATTTAATGCATTAGCAAAACATCATAGTTTATAAACAATATAATCACAAATCAATGTTGTGCATATTCTATCTTAAAACATGGTATATTTACCAAATCAGCATGCTAATTGAAATAAATAATTTATCATCAACTTCTATGAATCAAACAAAGGCCATTAGCCTAAACATCTCCCAAACTTACAAAGTATGATTTTGAAGTGAAAATCAGTCAAAGGTTTGTTTCCCCATATTTAAAAACATGTAGATATATATTTATATATATATTAAAGAAAAACGGATTTAAAATCCTTGTCACAAGCACGAACAACCTAATGCTTTCTACCAACTCATACTGTCCACAATTTGATCAACTATCAAATTTGATCAAACATGTCTATATATATATATATATATATTATTATAAGGACATAAATTTTGAAATTTAGCACCCACTCACCTCACAATAGCGGGACGCTACTTCGCTATTATTTCACGCGTGTACTTAACGTTTCTCTCTTCCTTTTCATATTTTTTCCTTTTGTGCTGCTGCTCCTTCTCTTCTTCTTCTTCTTTTTCTTTTTCTTCTTTCTTCCCTCTCCTACTTCTCCCTCATCGTTGCTCCTCCTTTCCTTCTTCTTCTTTTTCTTTCTCTTCTTTCTTCTCCCTCGTTGCCGTGCTCCCTCTCTCCTTCTCCTTCTTTTTCTTTCTCTTCTTTCTTCTCCCTCGTCGCCATGCTCCCTCTCTCATTTTTCTTCTTCTCTTTTTCTTTTTCTTTTCTTTCTCCCCCTTCATTTCTCTCCCTCAGGCCCCCCACTCTCTTCCTTCTTTTTCCTCTTCTCTTTCTTTTTCTCTTTCCCCCTTGTCTTTTCTCCCCTTTTTTTGGTAGCATTGACTTTTCTTCTTCTCTCTCCTTTCTTCCTTCTCCATTTTGGTCGACCCCCCACTCTCTTTTTCTTCTCTTTGTCTTTTCTTTGTGAGTGGGGCGTCACAAAATTCATATAACATGCATATGCAAGCAAGAGTCTAATTACTTCTAATCTAGCTGCAGGAGTAAAAGTTTCATCATAATCAATACCTTCCTTTGATTGCAACCTTGAGCAACTAACCTTCATTCCTTACCGCAGTACCCAATTCATCTATTTTGTTTCTAAATGTCACGACCCGATACTTCCTTCGAGCCCGTGACAACCGCTGCGATGTCTCGACAGACATTCATTACCCGAAATGTCAACCGAAACCTTGCAAGGCTTTTGCATCAATTTTACGTCTCCCCTGTGAGCAACTGTTACTAAATATCATGTTTTAAGAGAATATAAACTATTTTTAAATCAAAAACAAACAAAAGTAATTTTTGCCACATAGGGGTATTTTGATCATTTTTATTCAAAAATTTTGAAACTTGGTGAAAATACAACATACGATCGAAAAATATACACTTCTTATCTAAAAATAATTTTAGTAATCTAAATCATCCATTTAAAAAAAAATTTTGGCTAATCAAACTAAATAAAAATATTAAATAAAATATTCCATTTTCTTATAAAACAATATTTATAGAACTCTGCGTAAATAATTTTTGTAGCGTAAAAGCAAAATAAATTCATACATACAGCGGCACACGTAGTCAAGTATACAAAATATTCTACGATGACATGTGGGCCCCAAAATAACCATAAATATACAAGACTGTAGACCTTCGATATCTAAGGATGCAAATCCAAAAGCAACCCTCGACAAAATTGGCTGTCTACAGACTGTTTTGACCCTGAAATGGGTAAAAAAAAGGGGTGAGTTTTTACAAACCCAATGAGTAAGCAAAATTTATCTATAACATCTAAAGCTGAGTAAATGGAGACATTTAAATCATCCCATCATACTATAGTTCATAACATTCAAAACTCATTTCAATTCCTATCAAACAATTACATTTCATCAAAATAATCAACAAGGCTTATGATTCTCTTAAAACCTTGGCTTGTGCCAAAACTCATACTTGGTGACACCATGGCGTGAACATCCAACCGAGTTCGCCAAGGATGTTAAAACGACATATACCCATAAAACATGTTTTTACTTTTAAATTATAGCCATTCCTTGGCGTTGGCTGAGTTTCATCCTCACGTAGTGGTTCGACGTGAAGTGGAACTCTAAACTTACCTTAGGAGATACCCTCCGCGCCTCTTGTACTAAGGTAAATATAATGGGGTTTACCGTGCCCCTCTAATAGGCTGGTCCACGAAAACCCGCCCACTGCAATAAGCTAAATACATAACCCACCAAATCAATAAAATTTCGGCAGCATAACATGGCTAATATAGTACTATCCAACCTGTCAATGTAAGACAAAACAATTTATATAATTCACAAAATCACAATTTCAGCCATTCATGCTACCACAATTTTATAAGCCATCAATTCAAATCATGTATATATATATAATACGAATGTATATCCTCCACTTACTCTATTTCGAAAATCAACATTTAGTTTCAGAATAATTTATAAATCTCATTCATTTAACCAACATTTAAAATGTAAAACATAAGAATTTGCAAATTAAGTACCTTATTATTTAAAATCATAAAACAAGTATAAACCACTTTAGATAATTAAGATGAACATCTTATTACTCACAATAGCAGGAGTTTAGAGTACTCCTATTGTTGGTCCTCGGGCACAATATCTTTACCCTTATTAGAGGGCTCACCAGTTATACATAATACATGACTCGTAATTCAATATATTTGTGCCAAACTATTATAAAAGTATTTCAGGCTCTAAATGAATGCATGACATTGAATGAGAATTGTCCGAATAATCACTTAAAGACGGTGTTCTACGTGGGTTCAATTATGATTGGACTTAATTAGCATTCGACCTAACTCGTACTATGCCTCGTTTAATTAGCCAAAATATCCAATTCAACTCCAAATATCTTCATTACACTTCCAATATTCCAAATACATCAAAGTACCTCAATGAGCTTAATTGTGACTTAATTCACCGTAACCGAAATTCATTTCGATTTTGATAACCAACATCATAATTCATCAATTCCTAGCTAAATAACATGAATTGCAACCAAATCCATCATCAACATGCCCCATAGAAAACTCGGCCAAATGAGGGTTATTGAAGGACCTGTGATTTTCTTGCTTATTTTCTTGCTTGAAGGGTTATCCATCACAAAATGACTAAAAACACTAGGATGTTATGAAATCTAGCAAAATTCATCACCAAAACTTCTCTCTCTAGATTTAGCCAGCAAAGGTTCCCTCTTGAAAACTTGAATTTCAGCCATGGAGAATGAAAAAGAATACATGGGAAAGGTAGATCACAAGTTAAAATTAAAAAATCTGACCTTTCCTTGCTTGATTCCTTGAAATCCAACAAGTTCTCTTGAATTTTTCTTTCCTAGGGTTTGTTCTTCTCTTTTTCTCTTTGTTCCCTTGCTTGGCCGGCCATAAGAGTGTGAATGTGAAGGTTTTAAGTGAGTTTATATAGGCAATTAAAATAACATTAAAGCTTGCATTTGTCACCTTTTAATTGGTCCATGATTAAAAACTTAATAATTAAGCATTTCATTCCCACCACAGATAATCTCTCACTTTAAAAAATAATGGGTGAAATTCATGGGTTTGATAAGTGTCATGGTGGTGTAAAATTCTAAAAATTACAATTACGTCCCTGTGGACACTTAAAATGACCGTTTTACCCTTATGTTCGAAAAAATGTTGAAATTGAAATTTTTCACTTGTCAAATTCAAATAATGCTCTAATTAATCAAATTTAATCAAAATATCATCCGACATTCTAATTTGCCCTTGGGTGGCAAAATGACCATTTTGTCCTTACGTTATGAAAATTCTCGAATTAACTCCAAATCAATCCTCGAATTCAGAATCATCATATTAAGACATTCTAAGATTTAATAACTCTAAAATACATCGTAAAATCTTTATTTAGCCTAGTTCGGGGCTTTAATCAACTTAATTGTACCGCTAGGTATAATACCGACTTTTAACGATTTTTCGCTACATTCACTTATGTAAACATTCTATCAAGCACATGAATGACATGACAAGTATATAATAGAGTAGGGCTTGACACTAAATATCCACATGGCAACAATGATTGGATAATTGGTTGGCCTTGAAACAAAGGTCTAGACTTTTTTTCCTTTCAAATTTACCAAATTCATGGCCATCATCCAACTTTTTTCTTTTTCAACTTCCTCAAACTTCCTGGGGTTCCACTTGTTATATGTAGGCCACAATCTGACAAGCTTCCTTTGTTCCTCTTCTAGTTTTGACACCTTTCAAGGGACCTTCAATTATTTGCTCTTTAGGAAGATTTCTTACAAATTTCTAGCTACTAAGAAAATCATTGTGTTGTTCTTCAATTTGCAAGTCCTCCAATGATGGCTTTTCTTCATTTCTCTTCTTGGAGTTCTCTTCATCATCTTCTTTATTCTCCAAGTTCATCTTTTCCATTTTTTCCACAATACCATCTGCATCATCATCATACACTGCCTTTCTTGGTGCAACATTAGTCTCATAAAAAACAACATGAATAGATTTTTCCATAACTAATCTTCATTTTTTAAACATGTTGGGATTCGACCTTATGCTTAAACATGAAATTAAAAATATAACGCAGTGAGAAAAATAAACTAGCATTTAATTAGAGAACCAGTCGAATCCTATAAGATCAATGTTTGTGTTTTTCTAGTAATTTTCAAATTAATTATGAATATTCATAAGTTTAAGAGTTACATACCTTGCTCTAGGTATAGTTATCAAGAGCCAATTAAATTGCTTTTGATGAAGAAAATAACCTGAAAAGAGAATAAGACAGTCTAAAATCCTACAGTCCAAATTTTTGTTTCTTCACCTTTAAGAGTTGTCAAATCTTCAACCACCCAAGAGTTTGGCCTCTAAGAGTAATCCACACAATTATCGAATAAGACCTTCTCAAAGGCAGGATTTTACTAGTGCTAGCAATTTATGTTTCTAAAACCAAAAAAAAGTAAAAATTCTTACCGAATCTGATTTTTGTCAGACAAAGAAAACTATATTTCTTTTTTTATTTTTATGAAGTGGCTAAGAAATGTCTAGAGGCTTAAAGCTTTAGTTGGTTAACATAACATATTTATATAGCCAAACTAAGTTGTAACCTTAAATACAACAGTTGTATTTTAATTCAATTAAGTCCTTGTGAACTTAATTAATTTTTTCACTTTATTTTGGTTTGTTTCAATTAAGTCTAACTTAATTAATTATCATTATTTAATCATAAATGTCACTTAAAGTGTGTGACTTATTAAGCTTTTAACATGTTGGTAATAAATATAAATCCTAATCAAATATCAATTAGACAATGGATTTATATTTATAGATCATGAGCGGCATCTAGCAATATATCATGACCATCCAAATGTTAGAAAATCAATTAAAGAATTTAACAAAGCCTTTCAGTGATAAGCCTCTTAGTGCAATGCAATTCTTTCATCAAATATCATAGATATGTCATTAAGCATGGTTCAGTGTCTACTTACGACATTCCATTTTAGTTCTTATAATTCATGACTAATCTAATGAATTTAAGAAACTAACTTTCCTCAAATTCATCATGATTTGGCCAAACACTTTGTACAAGTTAATCAAGAATTGAGAGCTAGTGAGATACATCTGTTCATATCACTTGGGGTCATGAATCCTCTGTTGACCACTCATTCAGCTTTGCATGCTTCATGGCATACTCGAAAATACCCTGTTTAGGCATCTAGTCGCCTCCAACAGTAGGGATGAAATCAAAGTATGTCATTCCCCATACAAGATGACTAGTTGCACGACTATCACATGAGAACATATTCCATAGACAGTTGAGTGAAATACCAAATGGAGTTCTCATAACAGTTCATGTTTAATGACTTTGTTCTTTAACAAGCACCCATACGTTATCTTCAAGTATCCTATATACTTCACTCTACGAGATCGATTGCTTACTTCCCAATTAAGGAGGCTTAACATGAACCAATCTTTGAGCATTGTTAATACTTTGTCTTGACAATACAATGACCAAGAACAATTTTAGGAACTTGGCTTTGGTGCACAGTGATCTTATAATTGTAACAACTTTACAATTCTCTTGCAAGGCCTTTATGTTCCATGGGCTTCATCCAATTAGTACTTAATAACTCTTTATTAGTGCACTCACATGAAGGAAAACCTCTATCATATATAGTTATGCAATTAAGTATGCATTAAATGACAATGTATATACCTTGACTAATCCAATTGGCTCAAGAGCATATACCAACAAAAGAAAATGGCCTATTTATATCCCTCCTTTAGAGTCTTAAAGTAAAAAATCAAGAAATGTAAATTTTAAAAAGCCAGTGTTGGTACTACGGTGCCAAACTTATAGACTTGTATAGGATTCATGTATTCTTGGCTCATTGAGTTGCTTAGTGTAGAATTGTTATAGTCCAGCTATTCTAATGTGATTTTAATCATGTTTCGATTAGAGCTAGGCAAAGTGATGAACATAAAAATTGTAGACTTTTTTCTTTACTTTCCAATGGTCTAAAAATCACATTGATTGGACTTTCGTAGCTCAACTTATGCCTAAAATACCATGACATGTTTGACGAAGTTTGCACTTGGCCAACTTGTACAATTACTTGCCACTTAACCCTTTCTCTTTTGAGGACCTTAAAAACATAGGAACTAAATCAGCTGTATCTAAAAATAGGCATTTTTACCATAAAAGTGAACTAAAATAACTTGAAGTAAACTAGCTCAACATGCATTAACTAATTAAAGAAAAACAAAGAAATCTACTTGAAACTTTGTCTAAACTTAAAGATTTAGCCATTTTATCACTCAAAATATGGCAAGATAACTCTATATAATAGAGTTATCAATAGAGGAGAGCTATTATGGAGTAACCCTCTACAACGCTAGAACTTTGGCTAGCCATTGGATCTACCCTTTAGGATGTTAAGCTTAAATTTCAAGGGTTAAGCTCTAATATCACTTGTCGGTCTCAAAAGAAGTGCTAAAGAGGCGTGAATAACACTTTAAAAATATGTTGAAAGTAAATTTAGAAATTTGAAAATTGTTTTGAAGATTTAAAATGGATGGTTGAGCACTTGTGAAAGTTAATGAACACCAAGTAAAGAAAGGTTAAGAGCCATGGAAAAAACATAACATTTATAGTGGTTCGGTCCACCTAACCTACATCCACTACCTTGATTTTCCCAATCAAGGAATTGTAACCCAACTTCACTAAAACTAATGGATCTAATAGCTTACACCAAGCTTTTACAAGGTAAACTTCTAACTTAAGCTCCAACCCTATTACAACAAGTCTAAAGCTTAACTTAACTTAGACTACCCCTTAGAGTGTCTTGAGCACTGTAAGTAAACAAGAAATAGAAAATGAAAAAAGGTATAAATGATCACCTAATTGATCTAAGTTGTACAAGCTTCAGCTCAAACACATTCACAAAGATTGGAGTGGAATACAAGTGTAAATGAGACTATTTTGCTCTTCTAAGCTCTTTCAAACTTTTTGAAAATTTTCTCTATAAGTTTTGAACATTGGAAAGGCTTTAATACTTGACAAATCACTTATGGTCATTGGAGATAAAAACTAGCTGTTACAAACAGTTTTTGGCCATTATTTTATCCTTTTGTGCTTAAATTCAAATGTGTAAACAATGCTTCATTAACCAGTTAAAGGCAGGCCTTAACTAATTAAGCCTTCTCTAACTTGAATGTCTAATAGTTCTTTTCACTATGTTAACCATTTAACAACAGCTTTAAGTGATTAATAACTTTCTATTTTCTAGTATCTTTCAACATTGTTTTTCATCATTCTTCAATTAATTAGAGCTCCTACTAACTAATTAAGGCTTTTTTTCTTTCATCTTTAACTAATTAAAATGGGATCCAACCAATTAAGAATTCTTCAACTTTGAATCTCTTGGTTTGGTGCCTTTAGACAATCATCAACATTTTGAATTTGTACTTGGTGTTTCTTGATACTTCAAGCTTGACCTTTAACCAATCTTTAACCAATTAATTCTTTTGGTTAACTAATTAAAAAGTTTTTGTTTTGCACTCTGTCACAACCCGGAACCTCCCTCAGGCCCATGACAATCGCCGCGACGTCCCAATTGACACTCATTATCCGGAATGCCAACCGGAACCCCGCAAGGCTTACATATCAGTTTCTTTCCTTTCCTGTGAGCAATCATTGTTAAATATCGAGTTTTTAGAGAATATTTACTATTTTAGATCAAAAACAATCAAAATAAAATTTTCGCCACACAAGGGTATTTTGGTCATTTTTTTCTCAAAAATTTCAAAACTGGCTAAAACGTAATATACAAGTACAAAATACATAATTCATATTCAAAATGAGTTTAAGAGTCAAAAATCTTCATTTAAAACGAAATTACGGTTATTTGAATATAATAAGAAAATAAAAGAAATATTAAGGGAAATATTCTATTTTCTTATAAAACAATATTTATAGAGTTATACGTGAATAATTTTTATAGCGTAAAAGCTAAATAAATTTATACATACTGAAATACAGTAAGCCAAAATATTTAATTTAATTTACAATAACAAGAGGGCCCCCGAATAAACAAAAGTAAAGAGGACTGTGAACCTACGATTTGGAAAATGCAGATCCAATGGTAGTCCTCGATGAGATCAGCTATCTACAGTCTATACTGAACCTGAAATGGGTGGAAAGGAGTTGGGTGAGATTTTGCAATCCCAATGAGTAAACAGACATTATCATAAATATCTAAAGGCGAGTAAAATGGAGGCAAGTTTAAACAACAAATTTCAACTCATTTCATAATGTTTTCAATTTATTTCTTAAACCACAAAGTATTTGTAATTTACCAAAACAATTGTTAAGGCTTATGGCTTTTATTAAAACAAGGCTCAAGCCAAAACTAATCCTCGGGGATACCTTGGTCGAGGTATCTAACCGAGTCCGCCAAGGGTGTTAAAATATTCACACGTGAAACACATTTTTATTTTTAAAAACAAGCCGTCCCTTGGCGTTGGCCGAGTTACACATTCACGTGGGGGTTCGACGTGAAGTGAGCTCTAATACTACCCCAGGAGTTACCCTCCTCGCCTCTACAACCGGAGTAACTATATAACTGGGTTTACCGTGCCCCTCTAATAGGCAGTCCACGGAAACCCGTCACTGCAGTGACTAACCCACCAATTTTAATAAAATTTCGACAGTATAACGTGGCTTTTATTTATTTATCCAGCCTGCATAGTAAAACAACTTACATAAATTTCCCAATGCATTCACAAAATATAGCCACATATACTCATTTCTCATAAGCCATTCCTAGGAAAATATATATTTTTCAAGTCAATTTGTAGCCTCCAATTACTCAATTTCATAATCAATACAATATATTTTTATTTGTCACATTTATTCCTAAAACATCAAAAATCCCGTTTTAATCTCGTTCTCATTTCATAAAATACATAAAGGGCATTTAAAATAAACTCTAGATAATTTACAATAATAATAAGTTTACTCACCGTTTGTACAAACTAAAAGCTTTCTAAGCGCCCCGATCACTACTCGTCGGGTACGACTTCTTTGCCTTTTCCGGAAGGCTCTCCTCCTAGACACATTACAAAAATTTACACAATTCATCACATTGATGCCAAATCACTATATAATTAACTTAAATCCTATACTAATGCATGGTATGAAATGCAATAGCCTAAAACGGCTTAAATGCGGTATTAACCTATTTTTGGCACTTTGCCCGATAAATTGCTAACGCGCTCCATTTTAGCTCTAAATCATCCCATTCTCTCTCCAACATTTCTAACTATCAAATATCAGCCAATAACCTTCTAAAAACAACAAAAATCAGCTCACTCCCTTCCTTGGAAAATTCGGCCAAAAATGGGACATTAACTCGGTAAATTTTCTACTTTGTTTTTCTATCACGTTTAATCGTTTTTCATCATTTTCTCTTCATTTCCCTTAGAATAAAATCAATTCATCATCATTGTACAGCATTGAGCATCCAGCCAAGAGTGGGTATTGTGAAAATTTAATGATTTCTTGCCCAATTTAATTTCTAAACACATTTAACTAACTAAAACTATCAATTTAACTAAAAATCAAAACCTAAAAATTTCAATTTCTCTCTCCTAGAATTTCGTCCAGCCCTTGATATCACTTTTTGATCTCTCTCCTCAAGCATGCTAAATGGAAATAAAGGCATAGGAAAGGTAGGAATCAAGCTAAAATCGAAAAATCTTACCGTTAGACGCGTAAACGGTCGAAAACCGTGAATTTCTCTTTGAATTTTCTTGTTTCTCTTTGGTTTTTCTTTTCTTCTTCCTTTCCTCTCTATTTCCTCTGTTTTTCTTCCTTATGGCCGGCCAGCACTCAAAATTTGGGTTTAAATGGCTGACTTTTCATTAAAATATTATTATTTCATTAAAAAATGCCATGTGTCACTTTCCCATTGGCCCATTTTTAAAATTTCATCCATTTGTTTCCAAATTTTCACCATACACTTGTCTCATATATTCATAGCTTAGATAAAATTCTCAGACTCATCCAAAGTCTCGGTGGAGTAATTTTTGCAATTTACACTTTTGCCCCCGTAAAAGTCAAAAATTACATTTTTGCCCCAAAAATTGAAAAATTGTCCATAGACATATTTTTCACCCCTTATACTCATACCATTCTCCAATTTGTCAAATTTGATCTAAATTCTCTCAAAATCTCAAATTTTGTCCATGGGTGGCAAAATTACGATTTTGCCCCTACACTCCAAAAATCACCAGAATTAAACTTTTTTACTTCCTATCATTAAATTATACTCCAAATAGTTAATCTTGGTCAAAAATTTCACTCCATGATCAAATTATTATCTTAGGTGGCAAAATGACGATTTTGCCCTTAAATATCAAAATTTCTAATTTTACCCCAAACGAACCCTCAAACTCCGAACAATCATTTTTAGTCATTCATGGACTATAAAATATTAAATTTCATCCTACAATTCCTATTTGAACTAGTTCGAGGTTAAATAAATTTAAGTGTACCGTCAGGTACAATATCAAGTTTCGTTTATTCTTAGGTGCTTTTCTAGCGTAATAACATGCTACTCAATGCATGTATGTCATGACATGTATTTATAGGGTCGGGTTTTACAATTCTACCTCCCTTAAAATAAAATTTTGACCTCAAAATTTCACTTACAAGATTCGACAAATAGATGCGGGTTTTGGTTCCTCATCTGATGCTCTACTTCCCATGTCATTTCCTCCATTCGAGCATTTTTCCACAATACTTTGACCATTGAAATACTCTTGTTTCTCAGTACTCGATCCTTTCGATCCAAGATACTCACAGGTTGTACCTCGAACTTCAAATCGTCATGCAACTCGATCGGAGGTGCTTCGAGGACGTGAGAGGGATCTGGTACATATTTCTTAAGCATGGAGACATGGAAAACGTTGTGGATCCGATCTAAGTCTGGAGGTAATTCTAACCGATAAGCCACTGGTCCAATCCTTTCAATTATTCAGAATGGTCCAATATATCTCGGGTTGAGCTTTCCCCTCTTCGCAAATCGAATCACACCTTTCATTATCCAATAAAACACCATAATTTATCATGATAGTATAATCAATAAGATTTAATACTTCAAAGTATTCAAATTATTACCTTTCCAAGGAGAAACCTTAAGAAAAACTTTATCATCGATCTCAAACTCCAAGTCTTTTCTCCGTTTATCTGCATAGCTCTTCTGCCTATCCTGGGCTACCTTTAGCCTCTCTCGTATAACCTTGATCTTGTCATTAGTTAGCTCGATCAATTCAACACTCACTAACTTTCTTTCACCCACTTCATCCCAACAAAGTGGAGTACGACATTTCCTTCCATATAAAGCTTCGTATGGTGCCATACCAATGCTAGACTGAAAGCTATTGTTGTAAGCAAATTCCACCAATGGCAAATGTCTATCCCAACTCCCAATAAAGTCAATGACACAAGCCCGTAACATATCCTCCAAGGTCTGGATAGTCCTTTCTGACTGACCATCCGTCTGTGGGTGAAAAGCAGTGCTAAATTTCAATTTGGTTCCAAGAGCTTCTTGAAATTTCGGCCAGAATCGAGAAGTGAATCGAGGATCTCGATCTGACACTATAGAAACGGGAACTCCATGTAGCCTCACAATCTCATCTATATAGAGCTGAGCCAGCTTCTCAATAGAGTATGTACTATGGACAGCTAAAAAGTGAGCGGACTTAGTCAACCGATCTACGATCACCCAAATCGCATCATTTCCCCTCTGTGTCCGCGGCAATCCCAAAACAAAATCCATAGTTACATGCTCCCATTTTCACTCGGGAACAGGTAAAGACTGAAGTGTACCTGCTGGCCTCTGATGCTCCGCCTTAACTTGCTGACATAAGAGACACTTTGCTACGAATTCTGCTACGTCTCGCTTCATACCCGGCCACCAATAATTCTCCCTGATAGTCTTATACATCTTGGTGCTTCCGGGATGTAATGCATAAGCAGATGAATGAGCTTCTTCCATGATCGCCTGTCTCAACTGGTTTCCCTCAGGAACACAAACTCGATCTTTAAACATCAAGACGTTATCCTCTCCAAATCTGAACTCACTAACTCCTCCATCGGTCAGTTTTTGAATTTCTTTTCTTAACTCATCATCAGTCCTCTGAATGTCCTTGATCTGATTAAGTAACGAAGGTCGCACAATGAAGTTTGCCAATAAGGATCCATCCTCACCATTTCTCAACTGGACCCCAAGAGATTTCATCTCTATTAATGCTGGAAAATAACAACTCTAAAGTGCTGCTAAAGACGATGAAGACTTACGACTTAAGGCATCAGCTACAACGTTCGCCTTTCCCGGATGATAGTCTATCACCAAGTCATAATCTTTTATCAACTCCAACCATCGCCTTTGCCTCAAATTAAGCTCCTTTTGGGTGAGCAAATATTTTAAACTCTTATGATCCGTAAATATCCGACAATGCTCACCATACAAGTAATGCCTCCAGATTTTTAAAGCAAACACCACTGCTGCTAACTCTAAATCATGGGTAGGGTAATTTGCTTCATGCCTCTTTAGCTGTCTAGAAGCATAAGCCACAACTTTTTCATCCTGCATCAATACGCACCCTAACCCCAACTTTGAGGCATCACTATATACTACAAATCCCTTACCATTAACAGGAAGTGTTAAAACGGGAGCGGAGGTTAACCTGTTCTTTAGCTCCTGAAATCGATTCTCACAAACATCATCCCACACAAACTTAACTCCCTTACGAGTTAGACGGGTCAAAGGAGCTGCTATTAAGGAAAACCCCTGAACAAACCTCCGATAATAACCGGCTAATCCGAGGAAACTACGAATCTCCGTCACTGTCTTAGGTTGCTCCCATTGTAAAATTGCCTCTACTTTCTTAGGATCAACATATATTCCAGTTCTCGATACTACGTGTCCCAAGAATACCACTTCCTGTAACCAAAACTCACACTTCGAAAACTTTGCATACAACTGTCTTTCCCTCAAAGTTTGTAATACTATACGCAAGTGGGCAGCGTGCTCATCATTATCTCTCGAGTAAACCAGTATGTCATCAATGAACACAATAACAAACTTGTCCAGGTAAGGGTGGAACACCCTATTCATGAGATCCATAAAAGCTGCCGGTGCGTTAGTTAACCCGAAAGGCATGACCAAGAACTCATAATGACCGTACCGAGTCCTGAACGCTGTCTTGGGTACATCTTGTTCTTTAATCCTCAACTGATGATACCCAGACCTTAGATCAACCTTGGAAAACACTGTAGCTCCCTGTAATTGATCGAAAAGATCATCAATCCTCGGTAACGGATACTTGTTCTTAATGGTCATTCTGTTAAGCTGTCGGTAATCGATACATAACCGAAGTGTACCGTCTTTCTTTTTCACAAATAAAACCGGTGCTCCCCACGGAGATATACTAGGGCGTATAAAACCCTTGTCCACCAACTCTTGCAATTGTACTTTCAACTCCTTCAACTCTGCCGGAGCCATTCTATATGGAGGGATAGAAATAGGTGCGGTACCCGAAAGTAAATCAATAGGGAACTCAAGCTCTCGATCAAGAGGCAGTCCCGGTAAATCATCAGGAAATACATCAGGAAACTCACTTACTATCGGGACATCCTCTAACTTAGGTTCCCCCTTTGAAGTATCAATTACGTATGCCAAATAAGTCGGATACCCTTTCTACACTAATTTTGAAGCTTTGATGGCCGAGATTACACAGGACGGTAATACTCGATGTTTCCCTACAAACACAATCTCTGCTCCCTCCGAATTTCGAAGAACAACTTCCTTTCGGAAACAATCCACGTTCGCTCGATGTGCAGTTAACCAGTCCATACCCAATATTAGATCAAAATCTAGGATCTCTAGAGGAATTAAGTCACCCCTAAATTCTTCCTCGCCTACCCTTACCCCACAGTCTCTATAACAACTATTTCTAACTAGCTTTTCTCCTAAAGGGGTGTGAATTACAATTTCTTCCTCTAATGGTGACAAGTTTCTATCAGCAATTGATGCAAATGTGGTGCTCACATAAGACCTATCTGAGCCAGAATCTATCAAAACATAAGCATCTTTATCAAATAAAGACATAATACCTGTCACTGCTCCAGGTCGGACTTGTGCCTCATCTTCCGTCACAGCGAAAACTCTTGTCGAGGTACGAGTCTGTGGTCTCTAAGGTGGATGTGCCGGGGTATTACTCTCCACACCGGACCGTATGGCCACTCCCTGTCTCGGTGGCAACCCAGAAGAATCTCTCCTCTGTATATCAGTGCGAGCTGGTGAAGATGATGCAACTACCGTGGCTCGTCCTAACCGTGGGCAATTACTCCTAATATGACCCGTTTGTCCACATTGGAAACATCTTGTTGGCTCTCTACATAGCCCACTATGATAATTCCCACAATTTCTGCATCTGTCAGAACCTCCGAAACTCTTCCCAGAACCAGTCATAGCAGATCTGCTAAACCTCGAAGGTCTCTGTTGTGATGGTGGAAATGGAGGTCGAGGAGATGTCACGAAAACAGAAGTAGTACTCCCTGAAATCGCTGAGTCCTTGCCTCTTTTTACTGACTGACTATAAGACATACCAGGATTCCTCCTTTTTGCAAACTCAGTCCGAATCCTCCTATTCTCAGTCGCGAGCTTCTCAGCTCGTAAAGCCATCTGTACCACCTCCTTATGCGGCTCCCTACCAGTCACTGTCATCCGCTCTCTAATCTCATTACGGAGCCCTTCCTCGAAATAACTGGCCTGATCCTGCTCAGATTTTACCAGATCTGGCACATATAACATTAACTCGTTAAAACGAGTCTCGTACTCCTCTACAGTTAGATTTCCCTGTTTCAAACTCAGAAATTCTCTCTTCTTTTCTTTCTGATGGAAATAAGTGAAATACTGACCATCGAATTCCCTGAGAAAATCAGACCATGTCTGAGGAGTAGCGGAACGGGACTTCACCGAATTCCACCAAGTACGAGCCCTCTTCTCTAATAATCTCGTAGCCACCATCAGCTTCATGTCGTCGTCTAATCTCATATCAGAGAGTGTCTCTGAAACCTGATTAATCCAGTCCTTTGCCACAGTGGCATCCAACTCACCCGTGAAAGATACACAACCCAATTGCCTAGCCTTCTTCAGCTTCTTGAAAATGGATACATCCTGTACTGGTGGTGGAACTAAAGGAGTAGTTGGAGGCACTACAGGTGGAACTTGACCAGTCTGAGCTTGACCAGCCATTGCTGCAAAGAAAGCTGCCAATGCTTGTGCTGCCTCAGTAGGCATGGCGGGAATACCCGTAGGTGGCTGAGGAGATGGAGGATGTGGAGGACTATCGGCCTGCTCAGCAGCAGGTGCTGCCCGAATGGTAGATGCAGCTGATTCCTCCTCTACTATATTTGGCTGATGACGTTGGGAACGACCTTTTCCCCTCCCAACCGATCTAGTGAGAGGTGGACGTCCGCGTCGAGGAGGCATTGTAATCTATAAAAAAAATACGAGCAAGTTTAGGTAACCTTAGGCTCTATATGCAGATGCATGCATTCTATTCAACCCGGAACCTCCCTCAAGCCCATGACAATCGCCGCGACGTCTCAATTGACACTCATTATCCGGAATGCCAACCGGAACCCCGCAAGGCTTACATATCAGTTTCTTTCCTTTCCTGTGAGCAATCATTGTTAAATATCGAGTTTTTAGAGAATATTTACTATTTTAGATCAAAAACAATCAAAATAAAATTTTCGCCACACAAGGGTATTTTGGTCATTTTTTTCTCAAAAATTTCAAAACTGGCTAAAACGTAATATACAAGTACAAAATACATAATTCATATTCAAAATGAGTTTAAGAGTCAAAAATCTTCATTTAAAACGAAATTACGGTTATTTGAATATAATAAGAAAATAAAAGAAATATTAAGGGAAATATTCTATTTTCTTATAAAACAATATTTATAGAGTTATACGTGAATAATTTTTATAGCGTAAAAGCTAAATAAATTTATACATACTGAAATACAGTAAGCCAAAATATTTAATTTAATTTACAATAACAAGAGGGCCCCCGAATAAACAAAAGTAAAGAGGACTGTGAACCTACGATTTGGAAAATGCAGATCCAATGGTAGTCCTCGATGAGATCAGCTATCTACAGTCTATACTGAACCTGAAATGGGTGGAAAGGAGTTGGGTGAGATTTTGCAATCCCAATGAGTAAACAGACATTATCATAAATATCTAAAGGCGAGTAAAATGGAGGCAAGTTTAAACAACAAATTTCAACTCATTTCATAATGTTTTCAATTTATTTCTTAAACCACAAAGTATTTGTAATTTACCAAAACAATTGTTAAGGCTTATGGCTTTTATTAAAACAAGGCTCAAGCCAAAACTAATCCTCGGGGATACCTTGGTCGAGGTATCTAACCGAGTCCGCCAAGGGTGTTAAAATATTCACACGTGAAACACATTTTTATTTTTAAAAACAAGCCGTCCCTTGGCGTTGGCCGAGTTACACATTCACGTGGGGGTTCGACGTGAAGTGAGCTCTAATACTACCCCAGGAGTTACCCTCCTCGCCTCTACAACCGGAGTAACTATATAACTGGGTTTACCGTGCCCCTCTAATAGGCAGTCCACGGAAACCCGTCACTGCAGTGACTAACCCACCAATTTTAATAAAATTTCGACAGTATAACGTGGCTTTTATTTATTTATCCAGCCTGCATAGTAAAACAACTTACATAAATTTCCCAATGCATTCACAAAATATAGCCACATATACTCATTTCTCATAAGCCATTCCTAGGAAAATATATATTTTTCAAGTCAATTTGTAGCCTCCAATTACTCAATTTCATAATCAATACAATATATTTTTATTTGTCACATTTATTCCTAAAACATCAAAAATCCCGTTTTAATCTCGTTCTCATTTCATAAAATACATAAAGGGCATTTAAAATAAACTCTAGATAATTTACAATAATAATAAGTTTACTCACCGTTTGTACAAACTAAAAGCTTTCTAAGCGCCCCGATCACTACTCTTCGGGTACGACTTCTTTGCCTTTTCCGGAAGGCTCTCCTCCTAGACACATTACAAAAATTTACACAATTCATCACATTGATGCTAAATCACTATATAATTAACTTAAATCCTATACTAATGCATGGTATGAAATGCAATAGCCTAAAACGGCTTAAATGCGGTATTAACCTATTTTTGGCACTTTGCCCGATAAATTGCTAACGCGCTCCATTTTAGCTCTAAATCATCCCATTCTCTCTCCAACATTTCTAACCATCAAATATCAGCCAATAACCTTCTAAAAACAACAAAAATCAGCTCACTCCCTTCCTTGGAAAATTTGGCCAAAAATGGGACATTAACTCGGTAAATTTTCTACTTTGTTTTTCTATCACGTTTAATCGTTTTTCATCATTTTCTCTTCATTTCCCTTAGAATAAAATCAATTCATCATCATTGTACAGCATTGAGCATCCAGCCAAGAGTGGGTATTGTGAAAATTTAATGATTTCTTGCCCAATTTAATTTCTAAACACATTTAACTAACTAAAACTATTAATTTAACTAAAAATCAAAACCTAAAAATTTCAGTTTCTCTCTCCTAGAATTTCGTCCAGCCCTTGATATCACTTTTTGATCTCTCTCCTCAAGCATGCTAAATGGAAATAAAGGCATAGGAAAGGTAGGAATCAAGCTAAAATCGAAAAATCTTACCGTTAGACGCGTAAACGGTCGAAAATCGTGAATTTCTCTTTGAATTTTCTTGTTTCTCTTTGGTTTTTCTTTTCTTCTTCATTTCCTCTCTATTTCCTCTGTTTTTCTTCCTTACGGCCGGCCAGCACTCAAAATTTGGGTTTAAATGGCTGACTTTTCATTAAAATAATATTATTTCATTAAAAAATGCCATGTGTCACTTTCCCATTGGCCCATTTTTAAAATTTCATCCATTTGTTTCCAAATTTTCACCGTACACTTGTCTCATATATTCATAGCTTAGATAAAATTCTCAGACTCATCCAAAGTCTCGGTGGAGTAATTTTTGCAATTTACACTTTTGCCCCCGTAAAAGTCAAAAATTACATTTTTGCCCCAAAAATTGAAAAATTGTCCATAGACATATTTTTCACCCCTTATACTCATACCATTCTCCAATTTGTCAAATTTGATCTAAATTCTCTCAAAATCTCAAATTTTGTCCATGGGTGGCAAAATTACGATTTTGCCCCTACACTCCAAAAATCACCAGAATTAAACTTTTTTACTTCCTATCATTAAATTATACTCCAAATAGTTAATCTTGGTCAAAAATTTCACTCCATGATCAAATTATTATCTTAGGTGGCAAAATGACGATTTTGCCCTTAAATATCAAAATTTCTAATTTTACCCCAAATGAACCCTCAAACTCCGAACAATCATTTTTAGTCATTCATGGACTATAAAATATTAAATTTCATCCTACAATTCCTATTTGAACTAGTTCGAGGTTAAATAAATTTAAGTGTACCGTTAGGTACAATATCAGGTTTCGTTTATTCTTAGGTGCTTTTCTAGCGTAATAACATGCTACTCAATGCATGTATGTCATGACATGTATTTATAGGGTCGGGTTTTACACACTCAATATTTTTTTAATCAATTATGCCTTGTGCTAACTAATTAAGGCTTTTCTGCCTTCCTTTGATGTAGCACCTTTTGCTCCTTGTTCTTTTAACTAATTACCCATTCTTGTAACACAGTAAGCTTCTAGACTTGCTTTCAAACAACAATTTTATTAAGAGATTTAAACATTGTCTTGCATACTTAAATAACGTAGTTAGACATCAAAGAATAAAGAATGTTTTGTTATCATCAAAAACATATGGAGTCAGCATTCTTGATGAGAAATCCTAGACTACACTTAGTAAAGGAAATTACTTAGGTCATCATTGGACTGATCGAACTTTTTCAAGTCACCTTGCTATTTTTTTATCCATAGTTTACCCCATTTGAGCCTAATTTTTTCCTTTTTCCTTGTTAACCACATAAATAATAACCTTCTTTTTTAAATAAATTTCCAATTTAACACTCATCACTTCTATGTATATAGATTATTTTAGGAAGTGTATTGAGCTAAATGATGAAAAAAGGTAAAAAAAAAAATGAAGCTTGAGAAACAAATTTGAAAAAGTTGTGTTAGTATTCCCCCCATTACCTACTATAAAAAGAAACAAGTTTGGGGGTGTTAAATTGATAATTCAAAAAAATGATTGAATAAAGTGTTTGATGAATGGAAAAGGTAGAAGAAAAGAAGAAAAATAGAGTGGTTAGGAGAAGTGAAAAATAAAGATCTTTATAGGTCCTACAATGATTATGTGCTTAAGCTAATTCAAGCTATATATCATCCCATATACTACCTCGACCTTAGCCTTACATTACAAGCTACATTAAGTCCTAAGGATCCTTGATTATGTGCTAGTCTAAATTAGTGGAAAGAGAGATGAAAAGTAAACTTTTGAAACTCTAGACTAAATTTGTATTTTGCATAAGCATAAACCTAACCAAATGGCATGATGTTCATTGTAAGAGACTACACACAAACATGCACACGAGAATCCATTCGAAAATGAGCTTGCAATTGAGTTGAAATGTGAATTTGAATAATATTTATGCTTTTCTTTGAGTTGAAGAAATAAGATAACTTACAGGGAAATTAAATGTGATCTTGGATTTGGTGCAATAGACTTGTAATAGATGTTTTCATGTTTTATCTTTCTTTCTTTCATTTCAAGGTTTTGCTCGAGGACGAGCAAAATATTAAGTTGCTTGTGATAACTTTATTATATAGAGTTATCTTGCACATTTTGGGTTTGAAATTAGCTAAGTCCTTGTGTTTTTAAATCGGTTTTAGGTAGTTTTTATGTTTTTTGTTAAAAAGTTCAAAGCATGCTAAAATATTTTAATTCAAGTAATTTTTGAGGAATTTCATGTTAAAATTCCTAATTTGAGCCATCGTTGATTCATTTGTTTGTTTTTGAAGGTTCTCAAGTGCAGAAAGCTTAATGGATGATGAACCATGCAAAAGATAGTTAGGTGCAGACTCTTACCAAACATGCTACAGTATGTTGAGAAAAACTCACACTACAAAAGTTTTATTAATGTGATTTTTGAACCATTAGAAATACAAGAGGAAGAGATACAACTTTTATATTTATCACTTCACCTAGTTTTGATCATATCATGGTCAAAATCATGTTCGAACTAGCTAGACTATCGCAATTGAACACAGGGCAGCTTGAAAGGCCTAGAGCCGTAACCTCAAGGACTTCAAGGCTACGACACCGAGGATGCCTGCACCTCCCATACCAAAACCAAAGACCAGGGCACCTAGGCACCAACCACCCAACACCGCAATGCCTTATTGCCACATTCTCCCATACATCACTTGGAAGCCTAGCGCCTAGGCACTAAAATATGACTTAAAAAATTCTACTACTTCTTATTTTTTATTTTAGGGCTTTTAAAGGGAGATATTAATTGAACTTTTTGAGCTGAGAAAAGGGTTTGTAGCAGAATAGCTTTTCAAAGAAAAAAGACTTTTACAAAGGAAGAAAAGAAGAGAAATCAATTAAAAAAGAGTTTTCCCAAGAAGCTAGAGTTGTTTTTGTCACTATATTTGGTCTTCTTTCTTTTTCTTTTGTTTTGAAAATGATTTATTTTCTTGGGATATTGTTGTTTGCTAAAGATATTATGAGCTAAATTAATTTTCTTAGGATTGTGGTAAATTTTAACATGTAGTTGGGATATTATGTTTTTCTTTTACTAAATATCAATGGGTATTGTGATGTTCATTCAAGTCTAAGCTTATTACCTTTGATTGCTTGATCAACAATTGAATCGTTTAGGTATATAAATGAGACTTGATGAAGTAAGTATAGATTAGACCTTAGTTTGAATAGTGTGTGTTCATTTAACTTAGAAATTAAGTGAATTGATTAGCAATTAAGGTAGACATATGCCTAAATGCCACATACAATCAAATTAGTACATGTGCTTAAAGAACCTATCTTAATTGATTCCTATGGACATATAGTGATCCAATTAGGTTAGGCATTTTTCCAAACATTTCGATAGAGACTTATGGATAAATTTGGATTCTAGAGTAGCATCACCATCCACTGATTTGAGTATTATGAGAAATATTAGTCCAAATGAAATGTTGAATGAAACCATAATCCTAGACTCTTAGTCCACTACTTTTCCATGAATTTTGCTTCCATTTCTTTGATTAATGTTTTTAAGTAGATTTTATCTTTAATTAATTTTCAAAATTTTGGTTTACTTGGATAAAACTAAGGCGTCTTAATTTTAGTATTTAGAAAGAACTTAAATACAATTCCTTATGGGATACAATACTTACTTACCTTTGTATTACTTGTGTGACATGTGCACTTGCGTGTATAAAGTCTACAACAGTAAAGTGGTGATTCCATTCCTCACTTACGTGCACTCATGCTTCACAGGAGATATACTGCAGGGTCCATGGTGAGCAAGGTTATTTCATCACAATTTGATCAATGTTTATGTTGTGTTTGACTTTATTTAATGATTATGATGTTTATTGTTTTGATTGGTATGATTCGAGGAATGTTGGAACAAGGTTCTTTACTCTGTTATGAAGGTAAAAGGTACAATTGATTTATTACATTAAATGTCAATTAGTTTGAATTTATTGAGTTTCAAGTGCATGGTTGATGCGCCCTAAAAGGTAAGTCTCGACAGCATGACATTAGATGATGAATGCATAAGCTAGCCCATTTTATTGTGATTCAAATGGTTTACTCGAATTAGGTTTTAAAAGAGTATGAGACTTCACAATGTACGAAACAAATTTTTGTTATTGTTGAAATTGATTTTCAATGGTATAAAGGTTTGATACATATTTTCCAAGAATTTATGAAACTTGTTTGAAAGCATGATTATTCTATTACAAGTTCCTTATACATATTTGAAAGATCATACATGCATGGTTATATAAATGCTTATTTGTGCAAAAGCTTTAACCTTTTGGCTTGTCCCTTTCCCATATCCACTCAAGAAGTCTTTGTGACTAACATGTTAGTTTTCCAATTTTGTTGTAGATCAGTGATAGTTGGTAAGCACCTATGTCATGGAATGTGGTCTGTTCTTCCCTTGGTAGGTGACATAACAACCTCTTGAAACTTACGGAATTGGGTCATGTTCCACTTGATGAGTCGGTCTTTATGTTACTGTTTACATTTACTTGTTTACGTTGGATTGTTGAGCCATTGGATGGCAAGTTACTTCTAATGTTATGTGAATATTAAGATTCTTGGCTTGAGAGCCTCTATGAGCACCTAGGTGTAATTGTAGAATTTTATATATATTTTATGAAGTACTAAGATTATGAATGAAATTGTGCACACAATTTATGTTGAGAAGTCCACAATCGTGTGTATGCACCTATACATGAATGTTTATGATTACGTTGATTAACATTCTAAGTATGTATGATGATAATTCTGGAAAATGAGCCATATGTGATTGATTGATGGATGAAATGATGAAAAGAGGCTTATTAAGATCTAATGTGTTATACTCACATAGGTTTTAGTGCCAGTCATGATCTTTCTAGAAAAATGGTATGTGACACCTTGGTAGTTGACCCATAAGAAAAACACAAGAAAAATATGATGTTTTGAGCAGCCCCATTCGACCTTGGGAGCCTCCCAGTCAATCCTTCAATGCCAAACCTCAAAATGATAAGCTTTCTGAGAGTACATCAACTAGAGAACTTCCATACTCAACTAGAGATGATTGTTGGATACAAAATTTAAAAGGAAAATGACTAGTTTCTTACTTTAATCATCTCTAATAGCACCAAGACTTCTCCAACTATAAAATGGATGAATTGGAAGCATTTCAAAAGGTGGAAGAAGAGAGAAAAAGGCAAAACTCTTGAGCATCAAAATCTTGAAAAGAAAAGAGAGAAAAATGTTGGTCCCAAAAAACGTGCTAAAGGGGAGTGAATAACACTTCCTGAACAACATGAAAATTCTTTTCTAGTTAAGAGCTAAATGAGGCAATTTGGTAATAAAAGTTTAAAGCTTGTTGGAGGAGTGATTTAAGACTTAAGAATTAAAAGAAAATAAAAGAAAGTAGACAAAACACAACGATTTCTAGTGGTTCAGTCCCCTCGACCTACATCCACTACCTTGATCTCCCAATCTAGGATTTTCAAACTAATTCACTAAAATCAGTGGAATTCCCAAGCTTCCACCAAGCTTTTACAATGGCTTTTCACAGGCTCAGCCATAACCATTAACAATGCTTTTTCCCAAGATCAACCAAAACCCAAAACTAACTTTTCTAAGGCTAAGTTAGAACCTATGACAACAACCAAGCTAACCTAAGCTTGATCAACTACTTAGATTACCTCGTACACTCTAAGTAAGCTAGGAATAAAAAGATGAAGGTCTACCTATGATCACCGAGCTAATCTAAATGGTACAAAATGAGGTACAAAGATCTATTCCAAAATTGAAATCGAACACAAGTGCAAAAGAAAGGATTTTTGCTATTTTTGGCTCTCCCAAACTCTTAGAATCATCTTATCCCATTTTTAGCTATTGAAAAGGTCTTTTATGCTTAAAAAATTAGCTTTAATGGATTTAGAAAAATTCTAGCCATTAGAAATAGTTCAATAACCATTCTAGCCATTACTTTGTCTTCTAGTATTTAAATTCAAATACACAAATAGTGAGCTTTTAACTAGTTAACAACAGGCTTTAAGCGATTAAGCCTTTTTTGTCTTGCAATCTGCTTCATTGTGTTGACCAGTTAAAGATGGCTTTAACCGATTAAGAGCATTTTATTTTCAAACGTCTTCAACCAATAGTTTTCATTTAACTAGTTAGTCCTCCCTTTAACTAATTAAGGCTTCTGTTCCTTTAACTTTTAATAAGATATAAATTTCATTTAACTGAATAAGAGCTCTTTAACTGTTATTCTGACTTTTTGATCTTTAGTGCTTCTTTTACAACTTCAATTTTGAGTCTTAACTAATTAACCTCTTTGGTTAATCAATTAAAAGGCTTCAATTTTTGCCCTATTTATTATGTGACCTTTTATCTTGGTAAGCTTCATGACTTGCTTTCAAATGACAATTCTATTCAAGAATTAGTCTTTTTCTTGCACACTCAAGTAATATGGTTAAATATTAACAAATGGGAATGTTTTATAAACACACTGAGTTAACAATCTCCCTTTTTTTCGATGATGACAAAACACTCGTTGATTAAAAGTGTAATGTCTATATAATTTCACCTTTTTGGGCAGATTGAGGGATTGTTCCCTCTGAATGTAAGCTCCCTTTTAATATATGCATGCTCCCCATATATTTTTGCATACTATTTTTGGCCATTTTACATTCCATTTCTATAAAATGGCTTAATCGATATCGAACATATAGCCAATAAAATAACAAAATTTGTATCCAGTAGTTCAATAAAACACATGACTTTCAATCAAAAGCATTCAATTTCAGCAATCTCCATTTATGTTTACAATTGTTAGTTAAAATTCTACTACGCAAGTATACGTATCGAATAGATAGTATATAAGCAAGTAGAGTATCGATCCCATAGGGAATTGATCTAAAATTTTACTAGGTACTAAAATTAGAACAATTTAATCTTATTTAAACAATTGATAGTAAATAACTAAATTAATTAACTAAAAATACTTAACAAAAATTTAAACTAAGAAAAATCAAAATAATAATAACTTGAGAAAATATCAAATCAAACAAGCCTAGGATTACAATATCCTTCACACTTCATCTAAATCTTATCGCTCTTCCTTAACTTAATTCAATGGGTTGAATTGCTAACCTAGAGTCCTACATTATTTATAAGGGTCTCCCGACTCATCTTATAAGAATAATTATTTTAACCAAAACACTACATCGCTATGTGAATTGAAATTAAAACAAATTCATTAAGTTCATGCTCTAATCTGGCTGTATATGGCTTATAGGTATATCCTTATCCTATACGCAAATCAATTAATATGCTCATATAATATCCCAATTTTAGTCTACACTTAAACTCCCTTTCCCAAGTTTGTTCAGGTTCCTAAATCAATTTAATTGGTGGCCAAGCAATTAAATGCATTAAGAACAAATTGAAATAAACAATTCAAATCCCATTAAAGATAAGTAACAAAGAGATTAAAAATTCAGATTACATGTGAGTTCAATTGCAATCCTAGAAAAAGAAAATTAGCTACTCATGATTGCACAAAAACAAATAACATTTTATAAAATTCAACCATTGCGAGTAACAAGAAAAGTAAAAGCTAAGGTGGAAAACAAAACAAATATTTACAGCTTTGCTCTTCAAATTTCAACCTCAACTTCTAGCTTCTTAAATCTCCCAAAAGTTGTCTACTCTAATATTCTTAAAAATATCCTATTTATACTAATAAACTTAACCTATAGTTCTCTAAGTTGTCCTATGATTTAATTGGGCTTAAAAGTGTAATGAGAGGCCTAAAAAGTCAATTATTAATCTTTAAAAATTTTCATTCCCAGCAGAGTACATCTAGCCATCCTCTAATGCGATTTTCTCTATCTTCAAGATAGAACTAGTAAAGTGATCTCCATGAAATTTGTATCTTTGGCTCTTAGCTTTCCAAAGGTCAAAGAATCGTATCATTTGGAGTTGTATAACGAGAGTTATGGCCACAACACTACAGCATACGTAAATAGACTTTCGGGTCTTTTAGCACCTTACTTTCCAAAATTAAACCCAATTCCTTTAGCTCCTACTAAAAATATAAAAACTAATAAATAATAATCAAGTTAAAAGAAATAATATAAAATTAAAATAACTCACTTAAAAATAAGCTACTTATTAAAACAACTAAAAATAAGTAAATTATAAATAAAAATTAAGGACTTAACTAATATTTAATAACAAAATTGGACTAAATAATTCTATAAAATAGAATTATCACACCTCTAAACTTAAGATTTTACTAGTCCTCGAGCAAAAGAAAATCACAAAAAGAAAATTGAAAATAAAAATCCTTGCACGGGAGATAGAAGTACCTAATGATGGTTTCCAAATTTTTTCCTAGAAATTAACTCAATTCCTGCTTAAAGTAGCATATAGCTAATCCTTAAAGTCATCCATCAATTCAAATGAAAACTTATTTTTCGAATGGACTTCCCGTGTGTATGTGAATGCTATCTTTCAAAGAATATCATACAATTTGGATTAGTTTATGCCAAATCTAAGCATAGATTAGTGCTAGAAACCCATAAGTTTGCTTTTCATCCCTCTTTCCACTAATGTAGATTAACATTTATTCAAGGATCCAGAGGTCTTTATCAAGCTTGTAATGTAAGGTTAGGATTTAGGTATGACATAGAATATTTAGAATATTTTTACACTCAAATTCACCTTAACCACGTAATTAATCTAAGACCTATAAAGAGCTCAAAAAAAAAGAACACAAATTTTATAACACCCACAAACTTGAAGTATACTTTCCTATATACCACACATTTTATTTCTCTTTTTTTTTTCAACCCCCAAACTTATTTTTTGACAATTATAAACAAGGGGTAATTTTCCTAACAACCATCACTTTTTTTTTTCAACTTTCTCCCTCAATTTATTCTTAGGCTTAAATCATTCCTTAGAAAGATTAAAATACTTAAAGTGTGAAAGGTTCAAATTGTTCAATTTAAATAAACAAGATAAGGCTAATACAATTGTGTAATTGCAAAGAAAAGGTAAATTAGGATAAAAAAGGGTGACTAAGGATAAACATAATAAGGTAAGCTCAAAAAGGCTCAAACGATCCAAAGATTACCTAAATCACTTCCTATCCTATGTGTTATCTAAGATTTGGCCTTGAGAAAGAATCAAATAAATTCTAGAATTCTTGACTTCATAATACTTTTTCATCAACATAAACTTTCTCTAAATCACATAATAATTCTAAGTAAAGGAGTATAGTGCTCAAATTATTGGAAATCACATTCTAAAATAAAGCTAACACAAGAATATCACATAAAATTAAATTATAACTACATACTTCCTAAAAGCTAAGAATCAAAAGATAATTAAAATATCATCCTAGGATTGGAACAATCATGAATGAGGTGCAACTATCTCAAATTTTATTTTTGAACACAAATAAAACATGCAAGACATAGCTTAAAATAAAGCTAACTAAACATAACGAAAAAAAATAAACTAACAAAATTCTAAACCACTCCCCCAAACTTGAAACAAACATTGTCCTCAATGTGATAAAAAAAGTTAAAGAAAAAGGACAAGAATACTCCCTTAATTCTAAAGCTACAGTCTACAAATCCTCTACATCGTCACCACTAAAATCGTCCTTAGAGTCAGGATTCGTAGGCAACGAAGGAAAAGTAGTCATATCCATCCCGATATGTTCGGCATAGGCTTTCATCATTTGTTCAATTGCTCGATTTTGCCTTTTGTGACTGTCTAATCTATGATCAATGCATTTCATCCATTGAGCAACACTATGCGTGAAAGCTACCTATGAAGATGGGGGAGCAACTTGCAAAGAACTACCAATGACTGGTGGAGATTCCTCTAATCGCTTAAGAATGCCCATGGTGATGGGAATTTTTGGTTGTTGCAGCTTCTCTTTATCACTCCATTGCACACCAGCTTACGCACATAATGTAGAGATCAAGGAAGGAAAACTAATACCATCTTATTTAGTGCAGCCCGTATGTAAGATGGTATGAGAGAGAACCTTACTAATGTCAATGGATTTATGTATGACAATGGCATAAATAAGCACTGGGTGATCCCTTGTGACATCACTAATATGAGTGGAAGGGAGTAACCATACTATTACAGAATGTAACCAAACTTTCAGTTGCATTTTCATGGCACTTCATTTAAATGAAACTAGCTCACCATGCGATGTCTTCCATTGGGCTCCCTCAACACAAAGCGTCAATATAATCTCATTATAATCTTAATGATTGCCCAAGTACTGCCCATATTCATCATTCTCAATATTATGGGTTCCAAAAAATGTGTTGAAAGCTTGACTGTGAAAAGAGACTTGTTTGCCACGGACAAGCGCAACACCATCAACATGCTCAACCACATTTGCATAAAACTCTCAAACTATCAACACCATTGCAGCTTCAGGTTGGTCACTAAATAGCTGCCAATGTTTGTCTCAAAGCATGTCATAAATCTCCTTATAAGGAAAGATGGGGATATCTATCCCTCGTTCAGGAGTTGGCACTTTGTTGATCAACGATGTATGATATCTCGTAGAGGCATCAGCAGAGATGAACTTCGATCTATCAAAGGCGTCGCTGGAGCTTGGTTTGGATCATTTGGGTCCATTCCTACAAAAGAAATTCAATTATGAAAACACATCCAGAGTAAAAGTACGCAAGTAGTGTTGCGTGCACAACCATGAATATATGAAAGATCCACAAGCACCAATTTAATGAATTTTTATCCAATTCAATAATCCAAATTCAATAATTCCATTTACCATCTCACTTTTTTAGATGCAACATAAATTCTATACTCCACACACATTCATACAACATTCTCATAATCATAAATTTCACCATGAAACAGTCCAAAACAAAAATAAAAAACAAAATAATTCTATGATAATGCACTCATCCAAAATTAGCAAGGACTACCTGTTTATACACCAACAAGTCCATAATTTATTTCTACTTGCCTAACTAAGTACAAAAAATTAGACAAACCCGTCATCTACTTACATCAACAAAGCATTTAATAATTTTATTTGCAACAAACAAAAAGTCCATGAATCCCTTATATGGGCAATAAGAATTTGACCCTAATCATAAACATTGTCTGCACTCCAAACATAAACCATGAGAGAGTAGGAAAACCCATGAATAAACCTACACAATGGACTCATTCAATCATAAAATTTGACAATGACCCTATTATCACACAACAATCTTTCTCTTACTAGATAAAAATCAAATATGTGGTAGAGAGAGAGAGAGAACTCACCTTGAGGAAGGATTGAAGGCAAGATCGAAAAAACCAAGTATGGAAAAGATGTAAAAATGGTAAATGAAAAAGAAAAAAAATTATTTTATTTTATTTTTTTGTTTATATGTGAGGAATGGAAGTAAAATTTTTGAAGGAGAAGACGAATAAGGTGGCTGGAGAAGAAGAAGAATGAAAAAGTGAAAAAAAATGGTTTTTCTTGGGTTATGGCTAGGCCTCGATCAAGTGAAGGCCACAGCTCTCACTTGCTCACACTTAAAGCATTAAGCTTCGGGTTTCAATGTCACAACGCTCAAACGTTCTGCTTTCCTTTCCCGTTTTCTACTTCATCCAATGTTGTGGCTCTCCTTTCGAGGGCCGTAGCGCTGAAACATTCTGTTTCAAGCCTTTTTTTTTCTTTTCAAGGCCACTGTACTCATTTTCAATGTCGTGACGCTGACTTTTTTTATTTTTTATTTATTTATTTTTTTAAACCAATACTTGCAAAAGGAAACATAAAAAAATAAATTAAAAGAAATAAATGAAAAAGCATTAAATAAAATAAAGATGAAAACAAGTAAGGTTGAGGAGTTTGGGTTGCCTCCCAATAAGCGGTTCAATTGTAGTCTTCGGTTGGACTGACTTGGGCTCTAGGCCATGTCAAGCAAGTGTATTGAGGACTTTTGGCGATTAATTTTGCCTTCTCAATAATGCTTCAATCTTTGTCCATTGACTTTAAATTTTTGACCATATGTCCCTTTAACATTGATTGCTCCTTGTGGAAATACTTCATTGACAATGAAAGGACCAGACAACCTTGATTTGAGCTTTCCCGAAAATAATTTCAAGCGATAGTTATAAAGCAACACTAATTGTCCTAGCTCAAAGCTTCTTTCAACTATCTTCTTATCATGCCATTGCTTTGTTTTCTCTTTATAGAGTTTGGCATTCTCATAGGCTTGAAGGCGAAATTCATCAAGCTCATTTAATTGCAACAACCTTTGCTCACCCATTACTTATAAATCAAAATTTAACTTCTTCATGGCCCAATAAGTATTGTGCTCAAGTTCCACCGATAAGTGACAAGCCTTGCCAAAACCTAACTTATATGGAGACATGCCAATTGGGGTCTTGAAAGCAATCCTATATGCCCACAATGCATCATTTAGCCTTTTTGCCCAATCTTTTCTTATGGAAGACACTGTTTTCTCCAAAATCATCTTGATTTCTCTCTTTGATACTTCCGCTTGGCCATTAGTTTAAGGATGGTACATAGTTGCAACCTTGTGTTTAACTCCATATTTTGCCAGAAGCATATCAAAATACTTGTTGCAAAAGTGACACCCCTCATCACTAATAATTGCCCTTAAAGTGCCAAATTAAGTGAAAATATTCTTCTTAATGAAATTCATCACCACCCTTGAATCATTATGAGGAAAGGTTGTTGCTTTAACCCATTTGGAGACATAATCAACAGCAAGCAACATGTATTTATTGTTGTATGAAGATATGAATGGCCCATGAAGTCAATACCTAATACATAAAAAATTTTTGTTCCTAGGATGTTGTTGAGAGGCATCTCATGTCGCCTTGAGATATTACCCACTCTTTAGCACATGTCACAATACAAAACAAAACTGTGAGCATCCTCAAATAATGTAAGCCTATACAAACCTGATTGGAGGACTTTAGCAGTAGACCTTGTTCCTCCAAAGAGTCCTTCATAATCTAAAGAATGGCAATGGTGAAACATAATTTGAATTTCTTTTTTTGAGACAAGTTTTCTAAAGAATTGGTATTTACACTGATTGAATTAGTAAGGCTCATCCCAAAAATAAAATTTAACATCATGCAAAAATTTCTTTTTCTTATGAAAATTTAAATAAGGGGGAAATAATATTGCTTACCAGATAATTCATGAAATCAAAATACCAAGGAAGTAATTTCTTACCAACTTGAAGGATTTTTTCATTAGGAAATATCTCTTTGATTAAAGTTGAATCCTTACCTTGAGTTTCCATCTCCAATCTTGAGAAGTGGTTTACCACTTGATTTTCTGTTCCTTTTCTGTCATGAATCTCTAGATTAAACTCTTGTAGCAAAAAAATCCACCTTATTAATCTTGGTTTAACATCCTTCTTAGCAATCAAATATTTGATAACTGAATGGTCAGTGTACACTATCACCTTTGTCCCCACTAGATGTCATAGCCCAAATCCTGAGCCATGACCAGTGCATGGGTCCAATGGGCACAGCCCACTAAGCCCAAGCAAGCCTCTTTATGTGATCTTGTTCATTAATCTATCAATCATACATCATCATTTCTAAAGCCACAATTCGTAATTCTCAACTATGAGTACTTCAATAATATGCCATGGCAACTAAATACATATGTTTGCGTTCTCCCAAAATAATGTCATCCATTGCCAACTGATGATGGCATCATCAATCAAAATATACACATTTTGTTTACAAAATAATTCTTAACAATTCAGATCTGGAATACATGTACACAAGCAAAAGACCATTGATTACCAGCGGAGTGACTTTGGGTACGGGTACTACTACTGAATGCCATGATACTTACGAAAACGTGAATATAAGTGGACACCTCAATCTAGGTCCCAACTACCTCTGAATCTGAAACATGAAGTTGAAAAGAGTGAGTATAAACCTAGTGAGTGAACATAGGAAGGGAACAAACAAACGATACGGAAAGTTTTTTGAAAATACGAATGCACTTATATAAAAAAAAAATACCCCGTACTTTAATATGGTGGATAAATGTGAAACCCCGACCTCCATAGATGCGTGACTAGAGGTAGACTGTTGAGTGCATCAAATTCACATATTTAATGGCAGATTAAATACCTAATTAGCTTAAGTTGGACTAGATTTAGGATTGAATTTAAGTGTTTTTATTTATTTTATTAGTTTAGTTTAATTTATGTTTAAATGTTTATTTTGAGTTAATGATGCTAGTTTTATGTTATTTATAATTATTTTATGTTTTTATAGGAGTAGGATCAAAAATAATTTCAATTGGTGAAGAAAAGTGCATAATTAATTGTTACTTTATTTGCATATGTTTTGGTTTATCAAACATATCTCCCACTACAGAAATCAAAATGACATGATTTTTAGACCATTTGAAAGCTAAGAAGTGGAGATACAATTTTTATGTTTACCACTTTGCCCAGTTCTAACTAAAAAGTGGTCAAAATTTTTGTCAAAGTGAAGGTACTACACTAGAAGAACAAAAAGGGGGCATTTTTGTAAATTCTGTGAAACTTTAATTGACTTTAGGATAAATATCTCATTTCTTCCAGCACTTTCTCCTCAATTCTAGCAGCTTCTTCTTATTCTTCCCATCCTTTCCCCTCACTAAACGTTTTCCCCCTTCAATGGAAAAGAAACCTTACAGCCTCCATAACTTTCTTGAATTAACTCCGATTTTCATGCTTTTATACATTTTTTCATAGGGTTTTTCATACTCTTTCACTTTTACACCTTAAGAACCCTCAAAAGCTCTTCCTCTACACTTTCTTTCACTAGCTGAACATTTTTAGAGAGAGAGAGATAGATTTTCCTTGATAGCTTGAAGACATCTTGAAAAGAATTCCACTATAAAACCACTAAGGTGAGTAATGAGTTAGATTTGATTTTTTGAGTTATTAGTGATGGCCAATAATTAGGTTTGTGGACTGATTTATTGTTGAACGTTATTTAATCATGTCTAGTACGAACAATGACTACTTAAATAGTAATTGGAAGCTAGTTAGGAATAACTAGTAAAACTTGATTTAGGAAACAATTTTTGGAATAGTATTTATGTAAATTGAGTTGGTGTGATGTAATTGTGTGTGATAGGTTCCAACGAGACTCCATATCTCCATTCAGAGCATTAGACGCAATTAGAGTCGATCAAAGAATCAACAAAGACACTGTGAGTGAACTTGTATATAAATTGTTTTGGGAAATGCATATGTGCTTGAATGAATCATTTAGAAATCTTATTTGTTTTTGCTTTAAATTTTACCTGGGGAACAAGCCCTTGATGAAATGTTTTTATCTTGTGAAATGTGCAATATGATTAGTTAATGCGTTCCCACATTGTATTGATATGCATGTTATGCATTGGATATTACTATTGTGTGATAAATATGACCTAGTTATGTGCAGTGTAGATGTGCACATGAGCTGATAATGACCCAATGATGTGTGGTGTAGGAGTGCACATGAGCTGATGATGACCCAGCTATGTGCGCTGTAGGAGTGCACACACTGATGATATATGCCATGTGCGATGTGGAAGTGTACATGATGGCGATAGTGGTGTGCTGTGTGAGTGCACACACTGATGATATATGCCATGTGCGACATGGAAATGAACATGAGCTGGTGAGATGGGACTTTTATACATGTATACACATACATAGAGAGGTTAGGGAAAATATTATGTGTTTGCACTGAAAAATTTAATGTTAAAATTTTGATGAATGCTTTCAAATCGATTTTCATTACAGCAAAAATGGATTTTCGTTGTGACAAGCAATTAGACTAAATTTCATTGTTTTCAACAGAAGTGCATTATGTTTTCTAAAACTTCCAGTATTAATGTTTGTTCCCTTCCTATGTTCATTCACTGAGTTTATACTCATTATTTTCAACTTCATGTTTTATTTTTAGGTTCGAACGTAGTTGGATTCCTAGGCCGAGGTGCTTCCTTTTATCTATTTTTCGGTAGTTCACCCTAACACTAAATGTCTTCAACGAAATTAGCATTTGAACACTATTAAGTATAGATCTTAAAGAAATATGAATGATAGATGGACTAATTACAAATTCATATAGGAAAGCTTGCTTGGGCCTAGTAGGCTATGCCTATTGGGTCCTTGCATCGGTCATGACCCGAGATTGTGTCGTGATAACATCTAGTATACATGTACACAAGCAAAAGACCCTTGACTACCAGTGGAGTGACTTTGGGTATGGGTACTGCTACTGAATACCATGGTACCTACCAAAAGGCGAATATAAGTAGACACCTCAATCTAGGTCTCAACTGCCTCCAAATTTGAAAACATGAAGTTGAAAAGAGTTAGTATAAACCTAGTGAGTGAACAGAGGAAGGGAACAAGGAAACAATATGGAAAGTTTTTTGGATATACGAATGCACTTATAAAAAAAAACAATGCAATTTGGCTAAATTTCTTGTTAAAACCCCTCACTTCAGCCCTTGATTATTTAATCCCTTAGTGTTGAAGGATCCATGATCAACAATGAAGTTAAAAAGTGAGAATTGCAGTAAATCTCCAAACAAGACAGAGAGTTTCTCATAGCGGCGAGAATCAAATTTGGCTACGACGAGAACAGTGACTCTCAAGGCAAAAAGTTTCTCGCTACAACAAAAGTCAATTTGGCTATAGCGAGAACAATGACTCTTAAGACAAAAAGTTTCTCGCTGCAGAGAGAATCAATTTGGCTGTGGTGAAAATGGGATTGTTTGCAATACCTTCACATTCAATGCAATCATATAACATTTCCCTAACCTTTTAATAGTATGTGTAAACATGTATACAAGAATTTATGTATATATATATCTACTTCATATATATACAGATATTCATAGATAATTTCAAACATACATCAAAGACATTTCGCTTAGCCCAAAATAATCAACATGGCTCCACTCATACAACTACTAGCTCAATCCAACTCATGTGCACTCCCATATCGCACATAGCTAATGTCATCATGTGCACTCCCACACCGCACACAGCAATATCATCTTGTGCACTCCCATGCCACATCACCACCGTCATGTGCACTCCCACACCACACACGCACGGTTGTAGTTATCATACAATGCTACCTTTCAAGGCATAACATACATATCAACATAATATAGAAAACACATGAATTCATCACATTACAAATTTCACAACGTAAGGACGTTTTAGCAAAGGCTTGTTCCCATGCATATTTTAAAGAAAAGACAAATAAGATTTTTCAAGTGATTCATTCAAACGCATATGCATTTATCCGAAAACATTTTAAATGCAAGTTTACTCACTTATCTTTGTTGATTTTCCGTTTTTGATTGGCTCCAACCTCAACTAATGCTCCAAGTGGAAATGTGGGGTCTCGTTAGAACCTATCACACATAATAGCATCACAACCAACCCAATTTGCATGAATATAAATCCAAAGGTTGTTTCCTAAATCAAACTTTTCTAGTTTTTCTTAACTAGCTCTCAATCACTATGTGACTAGTCAACTTAATACTAACTCCAACAAATTTCATAACACTTCTTTCATTACTTCCATTTTCCAGCACCTATATCATCCTTAAATTTCATAATTCTAAACTTAATTAATTCCCTTAGTGACATCTTACACCAACACAATGCTTTTTGTTAAATTAATCATTTTTTGCACTATTCTAATCACACTAGAAATAAATAATCACATTTCCACCATAATATAACCTTCAACAATAAAACAGCCCACAAATCTAATTATTGGCCATCATTAACAACTTAGAAATAAACCCTAACTCATTACTCACCTTGGTGGACCTGTAGTTGAATTTCCTTAATAAGGATTAAAGAGGGGAAAATTCCTTCAAGAGTTTTTAAACTAGTTTCAAGAGTTTCTCTCTCAAAAAAGTTCAACTAGTGAGAGAAAATGCATAGTAAAACTTTTTGAGGCTTTTTGAGGTGAAAAAGTGAAAGAACATGAAAAATCCTATGAAAAGTGTACCACAAACAAGAAATTTGGAGTCAGTATGAGAAAGTTATGGGGGTTTCAAGGATGAACTCCATGGAAGATGAAAAATCTACAATGGAGAGAAAAAATGAGAGGTAGAATGGAGAAAGTGCTGGAAAGTGTTGGAAAGTGAGATATTTACACCTAGGGTTGACAAAAGTTTCACATATTTATAAAAATGCCATTAACAAGTTAACTTTGTCTTCCCTCTTTCTCTTGGTTCACTCTTTTTCTCTTTTGACATTGAGAAAAGTTCCATAATAGATTAAAGGTACTCGAATCCACAAAAACTTAGAAATTTAAACTTGAGATCTAAAATTACCTTTTTACCCTTAATATGGAAATTATTTTTATTTTCTTTATTTTATTATTATATATTATTTATTTACTTTTTTTACTTGCTTAGACCTTAATAATATTAGAAAACCTATTTTTTAGAGCTCACTAAGAAAAATGACAAGATTACCCCTAATCCATGTCTTCGTGTCTACCTCATGATACTCATATTTAGAGGTCGAGGTTTCACATTCTCCCCCATTAAAAGGAATTCGGTCCCTGAATTTAAATCCAACTATAAGGTAGGGTACCTCTATGTATTGAAGAGGTGCGGATACTTTGTCTGCATCTCCTTTTTAGCCTCCAACGTTACCTCTTCACTAGTGTGGTTTCGCCATAACACGTTCATTGAGGCTACATTTTTTAAGCAGAGCTTTTTAACTTGCATATCAAGAATAGCCACCAATTGCTCCTCATAGGTTAAGTCATCTCTCAACTGAACGGTTTCATATTGTATTACATGAGATGGATCAGGGTTATACTTTCTAAGCATTGACAAATGAAATACGAGGTGGATATTCAAAAGGTCTGGCAGTAGCGCCAACTGGTATGCTACTGCTCCAATCTTTTCTAAGATCTCGAAAGGTCCTACATACTGAGGACTTAATTTTCCTTTCTTGTCAAACCTCATTACCCATTTTGTAAGTGAGACCTTAAAAATACATGATCCCCTACTTTGAACTCCAAGTATCTCCATTTGTTAACCGCATATGATTGTTGTCTACTTTGTGCTGATAACATCCTCTAATGGATCATGTGTATCTTCTCGATGGTGTCCATCACCAACTCTAGCCCCAAAAGCTTCATTTCTCCCACCTTTAGCCACCTAATGGGTGACCTGCACCTCTATCCATATAATGCCTCAAATGGTGCCATCTATATAGTAGTTTGGAAGCTATTGTTATAAGCAAACTCCATTAAGGGTAAATACCTATCTAATATGACCCCAAGGTCTATTACACATGCCCTCAGTATATCTTCCAACGTCTGTATTGTTCGTTTAGACTGTCCATCAGTCTGAGGGTGGAAAATTGTGCTGAAATCCAACTAGTGCCCAAAGCCTCTTGCAACTTTCCTCGGAACCTACTGGTGAACTGTGTCCCTCTGTTAGATACTATAGAAATGGGAATGCCATGCAGTCGTACTATTTCATCCACATAAACTCGAACGTACTGGGCAGCCTCGTAAGTAGTCTTAATCAGAAGAAAAAGAGCTGACTTCGTTAACTGGTCTACTATAATCCAAATCGAGTCGTAACCCCCACTAGTTCGGGGCAAGCTCATTACAAAGTCTATTGCAACATGCTCCCACTTCCATTCGAGCACCAGTAATGGTTGTAGTAGCCCTGTGGGCCTTTGGTGCTCTACCTTAACCTACGGACAAACTAGACACTTAGAAACAAACTCAGCCACATATTTCTTCAGTCCTTCCCAATAGTATACCTTCCTCAAATCTTGATACATCTTTGTCTCTGAAACTTCAAAATGCAAACCCATATCTCCTAAGCCATGCATCTCCCGAATCAAAGATCTCCTATCTACAGATATATGTGCCAAACTCCCCATCGATTTTTGTTTTTAGGGATCCGCCACTGCATTTGCCTTACCAGGATGATAGAGAATAGTATAATCATAATCCTTATACAACTCCATTCATCTACGTTGCTGCAAGTTAAGATCCCTCTATTGAAATATATACTTCAAGCGCTTGTGATCTGTATATATCTTGCAAGTCTCACCATACAAGTAATGTCTCCAAATCTTTAAGGCAAACACGATTATTACCATATTCAAATCATGTGTAGGGTAATTTTCTCATGCCTTTTAAGTTGTCTAGATGCATATGCAATCACTTTGCCATGCTGCATTAATACACACCCTAAACCAACTCGTGACGCGTCATAAAATACATTATAACCCCCTATGCCTTGCGGTAGGCTTAATATTGGAGTTGTGGTGAGACAAGCCTTAAGCTTCTCAAAGCTATTCTCACAAGCATTAGACCACACAAACTTTGTGTCTTTATGTGTCAACTTGGTCAAGGGAGCAGCTATTTTGGAGAAATTCTTCACAAAACGACGATAATAGCCAGTCAAACCCAAAAAGCTCCTAATCTCTACAATTGATGCTGGCCTTGGCCACTTTTCCACTGCCTCAACTTTCTTTGGGTCTACTTGTACTCCATCCTTAGAGATCACATGTCTTAAGAATCCAACACTTTCGAGCCAAAACTCACACTTGGAGAACTTGGTTTACAATTGATGTTCTCTTAAAGTTTTGAGCACTATCTTAAGGTGTTGCTTGTGCTATTCTTGGCTCCTCGAGTATATCAAGATGTCATCAATAAATACCACCATAAACTTGTCCAAGTAAGGCTTGAACACTCAGTTCATCAAATCCATAAATGCCACAAAGGTATTCGTAAGCCCAAATGACATTACTAAAAACTCATAATGCCCATATCTTGTTCGAAATGCAGCCTTGGGTATGTCCTCATTCCTGATCCTTAATTGATGGTACCCAGACCGTAAATCAATTTTAGAGAAACTTTGTGTTCTTTTTAGTTGGTCAACAAATTCATATATTCTTATAAAGGGGTACTTATTCTTCACTGTCACTTTATTAAGCTGTCGATAGTCAATACACAATCTAAGTGACCCATCTTTCTACTTTACAAATAGCACCGGTGGTCTCTATGGTGAGACGCTAGAATGGATGAAACTTTTGTCTAACAAATCTTCTAACGAATCCTTAAGTTCCTTAAGCTCCGCTAGTGCCATTTGGTATGGGGGTATGGATATGGGTCTAGTATCCGAAATCAAGTCTATACAAAATTCAATCTCCCGCTCGAGAGGCAAACCTGGTAATTCCTTTGGAAATACATCTAAAAACTCATTCACTATCGACACTTGGTTTATATTTCTTACCTTCACTCGGGTATCTCTCACAATAGTATCATAGTCCAATTCCAGGGCCATGACCGGCATAAGGACCCAATAGGCGTGGCTTGGGCCTAAGCAAGTCTTTCAATGAAAACTTGTTTATTAGACCACCTGTTCCTCTTTTACCTCTAAGGTTCTTAATTCATTGTTTTCAAAAATAATTTCCTTTTCAAAATCAGTTATGGCAACTGAACAATACCATTCATAAAATAATATTACCATTTGCCAACCTATGGTGACATTAACATGCATACCAAACATACAGTGTTTACAGCAAATCCAATGAATTACATTTAAATAACCATATACACATACAAAGACCTTGACTATCAGCGGAGTGACTCTGGTTTGGATGCTAACATGGAGTGTTTTGGTAAACCTACCGTAAGATGAACAGGAGGAAACGCCTCTATCTAAGATCCAATTATATTCAAACCTAAAAACTAAGATATGAAATTGAAAAGGATGAGTATAAACCCAGTGAATGAACATAGAAGGGAAACAAGCAAACGATACGAAGAGTTTTTTTTTTTTTAAACATGATGCACTCATTTAAAAACAATGCAATTTTGTATATTATGAACAAAACTCGATGTTGTACTGTTTTTCAACTCATTTTAAAGCATTTAGAAAATTCAACTTTCAACATTCAATGCAATCACACAATTTTTCTCTAACATTTCTATGGTATGTGTAAACATATATGCAACCACAGGTCATTAGCTCATGTGCACTCCCACACCACACATAGCTGGAATCATCATCCTCCAATCATCAGCTCATGTGCACTCCCACACCACACATAGCTGGAATCATCATCCTCCGGTCATCAGCTCATGTGCACTCCCACACTGCACATAGCTCAAATCATCACCCACCGGTCATCAGCTCATATGCACTCCCACACCGCACATAGCTAGAATCACCCATCATCACCGACATATGCCCTCCTACACCGCACATGCGTGGTTACAATTATCATTCAACATTACATTTCAATGCATGGCACATGTAACAACATAAAACAAGAATCTTTACATAACAATACATTGCATGCCGCAAATCATTTGGCAATTCAACATAATATTTCAAATACGTAATTCATCACCTTATACATATCGCATAATATAGGAACACATGAGTTAATCGCATTGTACAATTTCACAAAGTAAAGACATTTCATCAAAGGCTTGTACCCAGGCACATTTTAAAGCAAATACAAATAAAGTTTTCAAATGTTTCATTCAAACACATGTGCATTTATCCCAAAACATTTTTAAATGTAAGTTCACTCACCTCACTGGCACTTTACAAGACTAGTGCCAACAAAGTCTTAATCTAGGTACTCCCGAAATATCGTTAAAACCTATATTTACCAATAAGCCATAACAACCTCCATCAAGTCATAATTTGAATTTAATAATTCTAATAAATATACACTATACAATATACACTCTAACCCAACTTTTAACCTAGAACTCTAGTCTAATTCACAAACCTATTAAACCAATTATTCAAGTTTGAATTTTCTTTACCTTGGTGCTTCAAGGTATAAAGATCAACCGAACTTAGCAAATTTATGATTCAATGCGGTAACACTATAATATTTAAATATTTACCTACCAGCACTAGCTTTATTTAATAAAGACATGCGAGCCCCATTAATGTTATTTTTCTCTAAAATTTCCTCGTTCTTCTTCTCCTCCACTTAGATTAACCATATACTTCTCCTTCATGAAAAATTTTGACACCGAATAAAATATTAATATTTTAATATTATTTTATTAATAAAATATTTATTTATTCTAAAATTTTCTACTAGCCTTCTAGGGCTCCAAAACATCTTACTTTACCTCGATTCACATCCAAATCACCTTTTATCTCACAAATTTTTCCTCGATAGAAATGTTATTATTGTATTATTATTTCTTCGCGTGTGGAATATTTTATCTTAAAATACACTTTTCACCCGTCTCCATCCTTTAGTACTTAAATCAGCATCCATTGACGCTTTGTCTCATTGATAAGGTCATATTGACTTCTATACGAAGGTACTAGGTGTCACAGTGCCCCCACTTAAAAGAATTCATCCTCAAATTCTCCTCGACGTTGGGTTCTTAATCTCCCTCAATGATCCTATTTCATTTCCTTCTTCATAGGGTCTTTTGATTTATGCACTTCGTTACCTTTCGTTCGACTAAAACACTTTACAAGGTCAAGGTACATAACTTATCTCTATTGTCATCTTTGAGTCATAACCACGGTACCCTTCATTATTGTTCTTTCTCTTATCATTAAAATCCCAAGCATACCTTTAATTCCATTACTAACCTTAAACATATCTTATTTCAATTCTTGTTAAACCTTTCATCATTCATTCACCTTATCCCCATACACTATTATATAACTTATGGCATCATAAACATGCCTTATTCATTCCTATACATATTTTCAACATTCTGGGGAGTTGAATCTTTCAACCATTCTCTTAAACTTCATGTTTTTCCTATATTTATGCAACTTAAATCTTCTTAATCATATTAGTCCATCTTGCATGGCTTAATCACGCTATAGATTACATTTTCGTGATATCATTTCTTCAACTATTTTTCCAAAATTTCTTATATCAACATAGCTCAACTTCCGATGGGATTTCCTATCGTTGTATTATCTATACAACTCATCGAATATATTGAGTTCAAATCTCAAATCACTAAGAACAATTCTTCACTTTAGTTGGGCACATCACTAACTCCACACATACGTATGTACACACACATTTAGATGTCAACATTCTCATGTTTAACGCACGATCAATGGGTATAATCAATTTCAAATTACCCTTTTTATATGTTTAAATCACCATTCCACTTGCACCTACCACAAGTTATCTCTTACGTAATCCATACGAATTCTCATTATGCCTATGCATAACTTCACATTATTTACATGCCTACACTCATTTCTTATGATTTCTAATTATATGCTTAAGTATAATTATACTATATATCCTTGCATCATAATGTCATTAGTCATCTCTTACTTGCCAAATGTCGTTTTCATTAAATTGCAATCAGATATTTGTATATGCTTTATAATCTCGTTGATCCTTCAAAGATTTATCTCTTACTTGATCATTACATCTTATGCAATACCACAATCCCTACAAGTCATCCTTATTTCTCAATTATTTTTCATGCCTCTAACATATAGATTATATCCTTTTTGCAATTTGATATTAACCAGTCACTTAAGACTTAGACTCATTTGAATCATGCATGCCTCATGCAATTCTGAATTCCAATTTCCATCGTAGATTAGGAGGTTTTCATTATTTGACTTCATTACAAAGGTTACCTTCAATCATCTTTTGCACTACTCTTTCATACAAATGTAACATCATTCTCCCTTAGCTAATTTACCATATGTACTCAAAATTTACAAGGCTTAAAACAAGGTTCTTCTTAAGTACCTCTCAATGTCAATGTGAGTATCACTTTCAGATTATAACTTTCTTTTTATAACCACATAACTGAATGCTTGTTTCCACAAAGATCCATAGCAGGATTCCTCTTGAGTGTTTCCTTACAGATGCTTACCTTTAACTTATGTCTCATTGCATACAATTATTTAACTTGTGGTTTAGCTTGTAGTACCCTGTATTTTGATACGGTGGCTAATAATGTTTATGGATGCCAATTTAGGTTAATTACCAAGTTAAAAGGGTAATTCAAAAGTGAACCTGTGAAATCTAGATCTCCATAGATACATAACTAAAAGTAGACGCGATAATGCGGACTATGGGTAATTTCGTACTTTCTCTTGGTGAGCTCTTAGGAGTGGGTTTTTTATGCTATTAAGGTCTAAATAGGCCTAAGGAATGAATAAATGATGTTTATGATGGAAAAAGAAATGAAAAAGATAAAAATAATGATAATTTCCATAGTAGCGGCAAAATGGTCATTTTGCATCTCGAGTAAAAATTTTTAAGTTTCGTGAACCTGAGTACCTTTGGACTATTATGGACTTTGTTTCGGTGTCAAAAGAGCAAAAAGGTTACACAAAGAATGGGTAGAAGAAAAAGCCACCATGTTAAGGGCATTTTGGTAATTTTGGTGGAAATTTGGATTAACTTGAGGCATAAATGTTTGAGCTCTATCAGCTTCTCCTTTTTCTTCTTCATCCCCTTTCACGTTCCTTTTATCCTCCATAGAAGCTTGCTTTGCAACTTCCATAACTCTCTCTCTCTCTTTAGCTCCAATTTTTATGCTTTTGTGCACTTTTTCATAGAACCTTTGTACTTTTTCACTCTCTCACTTTAAAACCCTTGAAAAATCTTATTTCCATACTTCCTCTCACTATTTGGAAGTTTAAAGAGAGAAAGAGGGATTTTCAATGATGGCTTGACTATTCTTGAGAAGGAATTCAACTACAAATCCACCAAGGTGAGTAATGAATGAAGATTGATTTTAGGTTGTTGATAATGGCTAGTAATTGGCGTTATGAGTTGTTTTGTTGTTGAGGTTTGTTTATTTATTTCTAGTGATACTAGAGTAGAGAGAATAGATAGCTAATCAAAAGGTAATTAGAAGCTAGTTAGGAATAACTAGCTGAACTTGAGTTAGGAAATAGCTTTTGAGAGTGTATTATTGCCAATTTGGGTTGGTTGTGATGTTGTGTGTGTGTAGGTTCTAACAAGGCCTCACATGTCCATTTGGAGCATTAGTTGAGGTAAGAGTCAAGCAAAAGAATCAACAAAATCGGTGAGTGAACTTGCATTTCAAAATTGTTTTGGAAAATAGAATTGTGTTGAGATGAATTATTTGCATGATTTTATCCAACTTTTCATTAAAAATGGGTGCCTGGGAACAAGCCCTTGATAAATGCTTTGATGTTGAAAAAGGTGTGAAATGTATAAAGAGGATGAATTCATGTGCTCTTATATCGTGTTGGTATGCATATTTGAATGTATGTTGTGCAATGATAAATAATGTTGTATGATGATAATGAGGTGTGCGAGCAGGAAGTGTACACATGATGACATTGAAATATGTGAGTAGGGAGTACACATATGCTGGTATTGCCTTGTGCGTGTAGGGAGTGCACAAGAGCTAAGGAAGGTGGGGTGGTGTAAGTGTTATATATGATTATATCTATAGATAGGTGATAGAATGTGTGTGATTGCAAAATATGATTGTATGGCACGATGAATCTTGAGAATTTCCCATTTTCTTGCAAATTGATTTTATTGTAGCACCAAATGGATTTTTAGTGCAAAGGAGGTCCTTTTTACATTTAGGTTCCCTGCTTCTCGCTGCAGCGAGAAACATTCTGTTTTCGCAGCCAGCAACTCACTGTAGCGAGAAACTCTCAAGTTCTGGTGTAGTGCTTTCAGTTCGATGAAGATTTTGACCACCTTCCCGTCCAAACTGGAAAAGTGGCCAACATTAAACTTGTAGCCCTACCTCTTAGCTTTCTAATGGTCCAAAAATCAAGTCAATTGGACTTCTATAGTGGGAGATATGATAGAAAAACTGAAACACATGAAAACTGACACTATTTCTCACTACAGCGAGAAACTTTCTGTTTTGGCCACCTCAATCTCGCTACAGGGAGAATGAACTTCGTTGCAGGGAGAAACTTGCTGCCATGCTTGCTACCTTGCTTGATTTTGACATATTTTTCACCCATTTAACTTCATGGATTGATCTTGGGTTTTTGCAACACTATGAGGTTATTAATCAAAGTTTGAAATGAGGGGTTTTTAGTAAGAAACTAAAGCAATTGCATTGCTTTTGAAACAAGTGCATCATGATTTCTAAATTCTTCCTATTGATTTGCTTGTTCCCTTTTTATGTTCACTCACTAAGTTTTATACTCACGTTTTTAAACTTCATGTTTTCAGATTCGGAGGTAGTTGGGACCTAGATTGAGTGTCTATGTATGCTCGTCCTCTCGGTAGGTACTATGGCATCTCAGTAGCTATACCTTCACCCACGGTCACTTCGCTAACAGTCAAGAGTCTGTTACCTGTGAACACGTATATGTAATGTAATCCACTAGAATCCATATTATAAGTCAATTATGTATATTTAATTACTGATGCCACTATGGGTTGGCAAATTGGAGACATTGTTTTGACATAATAAAATTATGAGTTTTGAGCCACTATAAAGTATTACTGAAGTATTTTTAGTTCATAATTTCAATATGTGGTTTTAGAAATGATAGTTGGGAATGATGATCGGGTTTGCATAAAAAGGCTTGCTTAGGCTTAATGGGCTATGCCCATTGGGCCCATGCGTTGGTCATAGCCCAGAATTTGGGTTGTGACAAAAGGTGGTATTAGAGCTCTAGGTTTAGTCTAGCCCTAGGGATCCTTGTGTCTATCAGCAGAGTTGTCAGAGTTAATGTAGAGTCTTGTCTATGGTTTGTGACTACAGCACAAGTCATAGACAAGAAGCTATATGAACTCCTATTCTTAGTAACCTACCCTTTTGCTATCATCATGTAAAGGGCATAAATGGTATCGTTGCTTGGGTTTAAGATACCACCCGAGACACAAACCATTATTGGAAAGATTTTTAAGCAAATGCTCCTAATGAAAGGTCAATATAACGATATATTCCTCCGACTAAGGATGGAGGAAGGTGGAGCTGCACTGTTAGGTCCGTAATAATTTATTCATTTGGTGGAATTATGATTTGAATCCATGGTTATCAAGGAAAAAAAATTAAAATTAAAAATTTGGAGACTATGGATTATATTTGAGGTCAATATAGGGAGGACATACGACAATGGTAATAAGAGCTGTATTTTGACTGAAATGAATAGTGATTGTTATGACTCACTTGAGGTTTATAAATTTAAGTATCGAGGAAAGTGTAAACCAATGTTTATGTGCACGGAGGTAAGTGTACCGTGTTAATTGAGCTTGACATGCCTTATAGAAATGGTGTTGGGCTTCCGAAATAATTTATATGCGAATATGTGTGTAGTAGCCTAGATGAAGTTGGTTTTGATTCTAATTAAGTAACTGCGAGATTCCAAGGCTTGAATTGAATTATTATGGTTTATGGTTATAATTGCATGAATTAGCTCAAGGGTGAAAATCATTTATTATTATAATTGATGTATGGTCATAAAGTAAAAGGCTTGTAAATGATCTACTCTAAGGATGAGCTTGAATTTTGCTATGCTTAGTGTGGAGCCAAAGGATTAAAAGACTAGATGTGGATTTAGTAGTTTGAAATTAAATGACATGGAAATGACCAATTTAGTCTAAGTGCCATATGGAGTTTTATATGAAGATCGATATATAAATTGCTTTAAAGGTCAATTTAAAAATATGTTTGGTTCAATATGCAACCTATGATGTAAATGATTAGTCTTGAATGTGACTTCCCCAAGGGTAAGTGTGAGACCTCAACACTTATAGGCTCATAACTACGCATAGACGCAATAACACGGGCCAGGGGTAGTTTCATCATTTCCTCTAAAAAGCTCCCAGAAGAAGGTTTTATGATATTTTAAGGTCTAAATAGGCATAAGACCGAATAAATAATGTGTAATGATGAAAACACAAAGAAAACTAAAAGTTTCGATAATTTTCACAATAAGGGCAAAATGGTCATTTCGCATCTCGAGTCAAAATTTTAAGTTTTCGTAAACCCGAGTAGTTTAGATCATTGTGGACATTGTCCTAGTGTCAAAAGAATAAAAAAATTGCACAAAGGATTGGAGAAGAATAAGTTAACTTGCTAAAGGGCATTTTCATAATTTCAAGGGGATTTGGATAAGTATGAGCTATAAATATTCTCAAGCCTGGCTCTATAATATGTTTGTTATACCATTCCTACATAAGAATGCATGTTTGCTTACTTGGGTACCTTGAAAATCGTTAAAGGACGGTATTGTATCAAATGATACAATTAAGTTGAATTAAGCCTCAAACTAGTCCAAATAGAGATTTTAAGATGAAATTTAGAATTTTAAAACCCCAGAATGACTTAAAATGGTGATTCAGAGTTCGAGGATCAATTTGGAGTCAAATTGGAATTTTCATGACTTAGGGGCTAAATGGTCATTTTGCTACCCTAGGTTAAGATGTGAGTGTTGGATGAAATTTTTTACTAAGATTGATCATTTGGAGTATAATTTTCAGTTTGAGAAGTGAAAAATTTTAATTTTGACATTTTTTCAAGCATAGGGGTAAAATAGTCATTTTACCGTCAAAGGGCAAAATTGTAATTTTACACCACCCAACACTTGTCCAGCACATGGATTTTACCCAATATTAACATGGATAATTGAGGAAATTTATATGGTGGAGAGAGATTGCTTAATGGGTAAGTATGACACATGGACCAATGGAATGGTGACATGTGTCAAATTTTTATCCATTTATTATTTGGCTTTAAAAATCAGCCCATAACCCTCCCAACTCATTTCTCTTGGCCGGCCAAAGGAAGAAAAGGGAAGAAAAGAAGAAGAACAAAACCCTAGGTGGAAAAATTCAAGGGAAAAGTGTGCAAATTCAAGGAAACAAGTGAAAAAAGGCAAGATTTTTCAATTCTAGCTTGTGATCTACCTTTCCTATGCATTCTTTTTCATTTTCCACGGTTGAGAATCAAGTTTGCATGAGGATACCCTTGCTGGCCGGACATGGGGGGAGGAGTTTTGAACTTGGATTTGGTTAGATTTCAATGTATTTTAGTGTTTTTAGTTAGTTAGTGATGTGTAACATGAAAATCAAGCAAGAAAAATTCATGTTCTTCCATCACCCATCATTGGCCAAATTCTCCATGTGGAATATTGATGATGATTTTGATTTTATTTCAAGTGAATTGGTTAGGAAATGATGAATTATGGTGAGAAAATCAAGTAGGAAAAATTATAGTGTTGATGCATTCACCATGGCTGAAATTCTCAAGAAGAAATGTGAGGATGGTTTTTCTAAATTTTATGTTATTTGACTTGTGTTTGGTGATTTGAAGTATTGGGAGAGAAATGGAATTATTTGGAGTTGAATTGGACATATTGACCAATTAATCGGGTGATAGATCGAGTTAGGCCAACACCGCATGTAGACGATAATCCGAACAATTCGCGTTCCATATCATGTATTCATATAGAGTTTAGATTGGTTTTATAACAATTTAGCACAAATGTGGTAAATTGCTTGATTTTGCATTATGTCTAGGTAGTGAATCCTCCGAAAAAAGGTAAAAAGATAGTACCCGAGGATCAAGAATCGAAATACTCAAAATTCGACTCCCGTAATAGTGAGTAACCTTACTATCATCTTAATTATCTAAAGTAGTTTTTATTCGTTTTTGTGAATTTTATGAAAAATGAGTTTAAATGGTAAATCTTTATGTTTTATAAACAAAATGTGATTAAATGAAATAATTTTATAAAATTGTCTTGAAATTGAATGATGGTTTTGAAAATGGAGTAATTGGAGACTAATTGTTGTGTTGTAAATTATGGTTTGAATTGAATGGCTTATGATAATGTGGGCATGAATGGTTGGATTTGGTAAATGTGCTAAAAATGTATGAACTGTTGATTTGCCTTGAGAGGTTGTAAAATAAAATAATTACCATGTCATGCTATTGCAAATTTTATTGAATTTGTGGGTTATATATTGGTCGCTACAGTGGATGGGTTCCGTAGACCAGCCTATTGGAGGGGCATGGTAACCTTATTATATTCTTACCTTAGTATGAGGGGCGCGGATGGATAACTCTTAAGGTTAACACTTTAGAGTTCACTTCACGCTAAACCACCACGTGAGGGTGAACTCTGTTAATGCCAAGGAACGGCTATGTTTTCAAAATAAAAACATGATTTATGCGTACATAACTTTTTAACAGCCTTGGCGGACTCGGTTGGGATAGCCCTCAACCAAGGTATCCTTGATAACTGAGTATGAGAATGATTTTGGCATGAGCCAAGGTTTTAAGAAATTCATAAGCCATGTTGATTACTCGATTTATATGAATTGATTTTATTTGGTTAAAATGAGTTGAAAGGTGATGAATTACAGTATGTTAAACTATTTTATTTGTCTCCATTTACTTAGCTTTAGATATTTTAAATGGTATTTGTTTACTCACTGGGATTATATAATCTCACCACCCTCCTTTTCACCCATTTCAGGCTCAGGATAGTCGGTAGATAGCTCACTTTGTTGAGGGCTACAGTTGGACTTGCATCTTCAAAAACTGTAGGTTTACTGCTTTTGATACTTTTGGTCGTTTGTGGGCCCACGTGTCACTGTAAATTAAATTTTATACTTTGGTTATCTGTATTACAGTATGTATGAATTTATTTAACTTTTACGCTACAAAAATTATTTACCGGTAACTCTATAAATATTGTTTTATAAGAAAATAGACTATTTTATTGAATATTTTTATTATATTCAAATAGTCATAATTTCATTTTAAATGAAGGTTTTAGACATTTAAACTTATTTTTGATTATGAATTATGTGTTTTATACTCGCATATTGCATTTTTAGCTGGTTTCAAAATTTTTAGGGAAATATTACCAAAATGCCCCTGTGAGACAAAAATTATTTTTTTATTGATTTAAGTTGGAAATAGCTTAAAATCTTTTAGAACATGATATTTGGCAACGGTTACTCACAGGGGAAATGAGAAATTGATATTAAAGCCTTGCGGGGTTCTGGTTGACATTTCGGGTAATGAGTGTCGATCGGGACACCGCAGCGATTGTCACCGGCTCGAGGGGTGTACCGGGTCGTGACAAATATCTTTTTCTTCTAGCAGCTTCTTCAATTTCCAGCAGCTTCTTCTTCTTGCTCCTTCCATCTCACGTTTGTTTCCCCTACATGGAAGCATGGCATGAAAACTTCATAACTTTCTCTCTCTAGCTCCAATTTTCATGCCTCAGTGCACCTTTTCATGAAATCCTTGTGCTCTTTCACTCTCTCACTTTAAAACCCTTGAAAAATCCCACTTTCATACTTTCTCTCACTAGCTAGGTGTTTAGAGAGAGAAAGAGAAAGAAAGCTCCCATAATAGCTTGGAAAATTTTATTGGAAAGAATTTCAAAGTTTCAAGTTATCAAGATGAGTAAGGGGTGTCAATTTTAAAAATTTTCATAAATATATACCTATAAGTATGATTTATTTTAATTGTGAAAATTATGGATAGCATGTGCTGGTAGATATTTTAGGGAATTGTGAATGTTTGTAGTTGAGGTTATCCACTCATTTTAGAGTGATTAGGGTAGTGAAAATAGATAGCCATTTAAATGGCAAGTGGAAGCTAGCTAAGAGAAAGCTTTTAGACCTTATAAGTATGTGAATTGACAAATTGGTGATGCTAATGTAATGATAGGTTCTAACGAAGTTCCACAGCTCCAATTGGACCATTAGGGAAGTTAGAGTCTATTAATGGCTCAACTAATACCGGTGATTGAACGTGCATTTCAAAATGTTTTGGGAAAATGCTCACGTGTGTTAATGAATAGTTTGGGAATTTTATCTATTTTCGCTCTAAAATTTGCCCGGGAACAAGCTCTTGATAATTGACTCAATGTTGTGACATATGGCTGCTATGGATTCATGCACTACTACATTGTGTTGCTATATTTGTAGATATATATATATATATATATATGTTGTGCATGATAGTTGATATGTGTGATGATTATAACCGTGTGTACACGATGTGGGGGGATGCACATGCCGGTGATGGCGTGGTGAGGGAAGTGGATGATGATAGTTCCCGTGTGCATGATGTGGGGGGATGTACACGATGGCACTGATTGTGGACGATGTGGGGGAATGCACATGAGCTAGGTGTGATGATGGTGACATTGGTGTTTATCTATGTATTTATGTATATATATGTTTATGAAATAAAAACTTATGAATATGGCATATGATTGAAATGCATGCGAAACTTGACATGTTGAACTTTGGGAATTATTATGCGTTTCATGTTGATTTTTTTGTCATTTTAACAAGATGGCTTTTTCTTGAAAGAAAGGAAATGTTTTTTTCATGGTGCTCTATTTCTCACTGCAGCGAGATTTATTCTCGCTACAACTAGAAACTCTCGGATTTGGAGGGGTAATGCGGGTCAAAATCTTGCTGCAACGAGAATGCCTTTCCGTTGCAGTGAGGAACCGTCGTTTACTTGACTTGAATTGCATGAATGCTATTAAAGTTTTTGCTCTTCAAATCCTTTGTTAAGCATGGACCTTTTTTATCAAGTGATTTACTCATTTGGGGTTTACATGAGGGGTGTTGATAAGAGCTAAACTAAATTGCATTGTTTTAAAGATAAATGCTTCATAATTTTCTTTAAACCTTCCTTATTGTTTACTTGTTCTCTTCCTTGTTCACTCACTGGGTTTATACTCACCATTTTCAACTTCATGTTTTCAGATTAGGAAGCAGTCAGTAACTAGGTCGAGGTGCCTTTGTAGACTCGACTCTAGGTAGGTGTCTCGGCATTCAGTAGCTGTACATTTGTCGAGTTTCTCCACTGGACATCGAGTCTCCTTTTGACATGTATAGACAAATCTGATGTTAATTATTAGAATACATACTATAGACAATATGTGTATATTTTAATGAGTAATGCTAGTACGAGTTGGCAATGGTTTTCATCATTTCGAATTGAGATTTTGAATTATGACTTTAGTAACTTGTGGGATTAAATGATAACCAAGTAATATAAGTAGGCTTTCTTGGGCTTAGTGGACTACGTTCATTGGGCCCATGCGCAGGTCATGGCCCGAAATTTGGGTTGTGACAGTAAGAGACTTAAAACATGTGGATTTTCGAATATCCTCTAAGAGGAAGTTTCTGCATCCTAAGCTTAAGAAATTTTGATCTTATGATTGCAAAAGCAAGATACAAAAATTTAGTGAATTGTCTATCTTATGGATGTAACTGGTTAAGAATTGATGAGTAAAGTCAAGATTTTAACACTAAGTGGTGTACAATTTAATATATATGTACTTAAGAGTAAATTTGGAGATCATTGCTTAATCAATTTGCACTGGATGTTGTGGGAAAGATATACGAATGTTAGTAGTGAAGTATGTCCAAAGTGAGATATATGTGGAGACTAATGTTCTGATCGCAAACTTGTGATAGAAAGCTAGTTTTGCAAATTGTGGTCTCCATGATCATAAAATATATGGAGGTTATCAATATGAAGGCATATACTTGGAGTTGTACATCTTGTGATCCCCATGCATCATATGGAAAGAGATATCCCATAGGGGAGTTTACCCTGATTTATGGTTACTTGACTATAGGCTTGGCATGAGATTGAGAATGCCCTGGCATAAATGTGGAATGTATTGTGAAAGGTTGAAAAGCCACATATACGTTAACAAGGTCAATAACATGAATAAGGGGGAAATATGGATGTTGATATGCTGAGCATAAAGAGCATAAGAATAATTAATGCAATTATACTAAGTTAAAGGGTATGATCCGAACTAAGAACACAAACACCTTGAAAGATCTTAAAATAATGTTTAATGGGGTTAATGAGCTAAATGTTATCGAATATATATTAAATTGTTAAAGTTATGCGTGACTTTGAAGATAAGCCTTTAATTGTCTGAGTCCTCAACAGAATTCTATTAAAGGATGTGTTTAAGCATTTTGGAAGTGTATTAGAAAACATAAGAATAATATACTAGTTTGACTTGCTATAAGAGGTTGAATTTGGATGGCCATGAGTGGTTTGTGAACAATCAAGCAGTGTAAAGTATGTGCTCATAAAGGGAGCTATGATTGGTAGATAAAGGTGGAACTTTAGAATTTCATTGTCATAGTTATTAGATTATATTTTGTATTATATGATATAGTGTAGAACATCAATGATGAGATTGTGTTTAATGCTTTAGGCCTTGAACTGTAAGTTATGGACATGTATCCACCTTGTGAACACCCTGGTAAGATAAATTCGAGAGATTTTTCACAATGAGAAAACACTAAAGCTCAAAGAGCAAATGGCTATATAATTAAGTTGAGACTTGTAATAGATATGTCACATGAGTAAAACAAATAAAAATAAAAATATATACATTGCAAATATAAGGGTGCCTAGAAATGTTGGTTTGAGGCAATGATTACCTTGCCAATATCTAGATCTGATGAAGTTGTGGTCTCGATATGCTCGTAAATGCAAGGCATAAATGGTGAAATGTGTTTCCCCCACAAGTTTCAATTTAGTTTGAGTAATTATTAAGGTCAAGTGCTTGATAAGGGTAGGCAAAGGTTGAATTGTGTTTCAAATGTGTAGAGAACGAGGGTGACATGGGTTGATTAAATGATACTACTATTGGTGAGGGAATAGAAATACGTTACGAGAATTGCAGAGATCTACATAGAAAAGAGATGATAATTTGAGAATTTAGGTACTCGTATACAAGTAAAGATTTGGTAATGAGACATGACCTAAAGTTGGAATACCACAATATGAATTTTGACTAAGAAAATCGACTTATAAAACATGTGGTGTTTGGAGATGGTGCCAATTAGTGGTTGACTCTTGTATGAGAATGGAATATTGAAATCAGCTTTGTGTATTCACCACAAATGATGAGCATGATCCAACCAACTATGAGAAGAACTGATTCTAAACTTGAGTGTTGCTTATTTTGGTTTTACAGATGGCTTATTGTGCTTGATATGCCTACGGTTAGCCGAAGTTAAAAAAAAAAATTTTGGAAAAATATATATGTATGGATATATATGTTGCATATTGGTACAAAAAAAAACCTCATATGGAGTTGGTTATAATTTGATTCAATGATAATATTCTATCAATGGTTATAGCACAAGACAGTGATTAAGATGATTTATCAGTGATTTTGGCAGTGAACAAGTTGATTATAATGTTGTTAGCTTAAAAGTAAGTGTTTATACTTTTGGTATAAGTTCATCAAATTCTATTATACCATGAAAAAACTTGGTGTTTTTATATAGCCTGATAGGCTTGGCATATGAACTAGCTTAATTGTGAGCTAGAAATTGTTAGGTTATTATGAAGTACACAAATAGAGAAGTATGACATGAATTTAATATCCTAAGGGGTAATGGAAAATGACGTATCAGTTTTGGTATTACTTCAATATATATAGTTTTGATATATAAAGATGTGGGGAAAAGTTTATAGCTTATGCGTAAAGGTGTGCATTTGAATTCATATAATTAAAAGCATAAAATCTTCCTTAATTGGTATAAAGCTCATGATTCAGAATGAATGATTATGGATTTAATTTTCTAAGGTAAAAAGGACTAAAAGAAGTTAATATCAGAAAGGTCTTAATAGATGATTCTTAAATTTTAAAGTGCACTTAAGGAGAGATAAATGTTTAATTTGATCTTCAAATTGATAAACAAATGAGGCCATGAGATATGATGTTTGGAGTAAATTTGAGAAATATCGAGTTAGATATACTGTAGGTGATTGATGACGAACAAATTAACTATGACGTTGGAAATATAGAAAGAATTAGTAATCAAGATGAGTCTTGGAAAGGAACCTTAAAGAAAAATTTTGAGCAACTTTAACCTTGAGAAGTTGAGTTATTGACTAAAAAGATTGGTTAAGATCATAGGAGGTATGCAAGTGTCATGACTTATGGAAATGCTTTAGGGAATAAGTTAAGATTTATCTAGTAAGCACTCGATCATGAAAGTACTGGAGTTTTGTTTTTAGGAATATGGTTACTAATAGTTACTAGATTTGAATCATCCATGATGTTAAATATATCTAAAATAAATAAAGCTTGTTTTGATCCTTACATATTATGAAATGCTCGAATGGTAATTGTATGAAAGTATGTAAAATGGAATAGATGTTGGTTGATGATTTAGACCCATAGTCAATGGTGGAATAAATGCTTGAATATTGGAAAGTTTGATAAAAGGTCGAGGTAGAGGAATTGTGGATGGTTAAGTAAACATGTATAACTGATGATTTAAGGATGATTTGATCAAGGTGTGACCAGAATTAATAGCTTATTTGAATTCTCTTCATAAGATGAAGGATGATATTGTTTTGATCCAACAAGAGTAGTACACGACTATATACTATGACATTGTCGAGTTTTCTATAACACTGGAAGTCGATATGATGCATAAACCAAGATTCTATGTTAAGAATGCTCAACGAAAGTGATGGGCCAGAACTTTAGAACTTTGATCATTCACCGTACGCTGATTTGAATTCGAGGACGAGTTCATTTTAAGTGGGTGAGACAGTAGTACCTTGCATTTTGATACAATGGCTAATAAAGTTTATGGATGCCAATTTAGGTTAATTACCAAGTTAAAAGGGTAATTCAGAAGTGAACCTGTGAAATCTCGATCTTCACAGACACATAACTAGAAGTAGATGTGATAATGTGAACCATGGGTAATTTCGTAATTTCTCTTGGTGAGCTCCTACGAGTGGGTTTTTGATGCTATTAAGGTCTAAATAGGCCTAAGGAATGAATGGATGATGTTTATGATGGAAAAATAAATGAAGAAGATAAAAATAACAATAATTTCCATGTTAGGGGTAAAATGGTCATTTTGCATCTCGGGTATAAATTTTTAAGTTTTGTGGACTCGAGTACCTGTAGACTATTATGGACTTTGATTCGGTGTCAAAAGAGCAAGAAGGTTGCACAAAGCATGGGAGGAAGACAAAGCCACCATGTTAAGGGTGTTTTGGTAATTTCGGTGGAAATTTGGATTAACTTGAGGCATAAAGATCTGAGCTCCAGCAGCTCCTCCTTCTTCTTCTTCCTCCCCTTTCACGTTCCTTTTATCCTCCATGGAAGCTTGCTTTGCAACTTCCATAACTCTCTTTCTTTAGCTTCAACTTTTATGCTTTTGTGCACTTTTTCATAGAACCTTTGTGCTCTTTCACTCTCTCACTTTAAAACCCTTGAAAAATCTTACTTCCATACTTCCTCTTGCTAGCTGGAAGTTTAGAGAGAGAAAAAGGGATTTTCCATGATGGCTTGAGTATTCTTGAGAAAGAATTCAACTACAAATCTACCATGGTGAGTAATGAATGAGGATTCATTTTGGGTTGTTGATAATGGCTAGTAATTGGAGTTGTGAGTTGTTTTATTGTTGAGGTTTGTTTATTTATTTCTAGTGATACTAGAGTAGAAAGAATAGATAGCTAATCAAAAGGTAATTGGAAGCTAGTTAGGAATAATTACCTGAACTTGAATTAGGAAATAGCTTTTGAGAGTGTATTAATGCCAATTTGGGTTGGTTGTGATGTTGTGTGTGTGTAGGTTCCAACAAGGCCTCGCATGTCCATTTGGAGCATTAGTTGAGGTTAAAGTCAAGCAAAAGAATCAAGAAGACCGGTGAGTGAACTTGCATTTCAAAATTATTTTGGAAAATAGAATTGTGTTGAGATGAATTATTTGCATGATTTTATCCAACTTTTCATTAAAAATGGGTGCTTCGGAACAAGCCCTTGATAAATTCTTTGATGTTGAAAAAGGTGTGAAATGTGTGAAGAGGATGAATTCATGTGCTCTTATATTGTGTTGGTATACATATTTGAATGTATGTTGTGCAATGATAAATAATGTTGTATGATGATAATGAGGTATGCAAGTAGGGAGTGCACACATGATGACATTGAAATGTGCGAGTAGGGAGTGCACATATGGTGGTATTGCCTTGTGCGTGTAGGGAGTGCATAAGAGCTGAGGAAGGCAGGGTGGTGTAGGTGTTATATATGATTATATCTATAGATATGTGATAGAATGTGTGTGATTGTAAAATGTGATTGTATGGCACGATGAATCTTGAGAATTTCTCATTTTCTTGCAAATTGATTTTATTGCAGCACCAAATGGATTTTTATTGCGAAGGAAGTCTTTTTTACATTTAGGTGCACTACTTCTTGCTGCAGTGAGAAAGCATTCTCGCTACAAAGAGAAACAATCTGTTTTGGCAGCCAGTAACTCACTGCAGTGAGAAACTCTTGGGTTCTAGTGCAGTGTTTTCACTTCAATGAAGATTTTGACCATTTTCCCTTCCAAACTGGGAAAAGTGGTAAACATTAAAGTTGTAGCCCTGCCTCTTATCTTTCTAATGATCTAAAAATCAGGTCAATTAGACTTCTTTAGCGGGAGATATGATAGAAAAACTGAAATACATAGAAACTGACACTGTTTCTCGCTGCAGTGAGAAACTTTCTATTTTGGCCGCCTGAATCTCGCTGTAGTGAGAAACTTGCTACCATGCTTGCTACTTTGCTTTATTTTGACATATTTTTCACCCATTTAACTTCATGAATTGATCTTAGGTTTTTGCAACATTATGAGGTTATTAATCAAAGTTTGAAATAAGGGGGTTTTAGTAAGAAACTAAATCAATTTCATTATTTTTGAAACAAGTGCATCATGATTTCCAAATTCTTACGATTGATTGCTTGTTTTCTTTTTATGTTCACTCACTGAGTTTTATACTCACGTTTTTAAGCTTCATGTTTTTAGATTCGGAGGCAGTTGGAACCTAGACTGAGTGTCTACGTGTAAAGCCCAACCTTATCAAATACTTGTCATGACATACATGTGATGGATAGCATGTTTACATACTAGAAGAACCCCGAAAAATCGAAAAAAAGTCGATACTGTACCTAGAGGTACAATAAAGTTGATCTAAGCATCGAACTAGGTCAAACAGGGATTTTAAGGTGAAATTCAAAATTTTACAGTTCAGAATGACTTAATATGGTGATTCGGAGTTCAAGGATCAATTCAGAGTCAAACCGAAATTTTCACTATCTAGGGGTAAAATGGTAATTTTGCCACTCTGAGGGTAAATCGGTAAATTTTCACCCCCGACACTTGTCAAGACCAAGGAATTTTATTCACCATGAAAATCGATAAATATGAGAAAATGTGCGGTGGAGAATTAAAGAATTAAAAGACAAATATTTAAAGTGTGGACCAATCACAAAGTGCCACGTGTCAAGCTTTATTATCTTATTATTAAGCTATAAAAATCAGCATAGAATTAGCCCATTCTCACCATAAGGGTCAGCCAAGCAAGAAAACAAGAGAGGAAAGAAAGAAAAATAAGGAAAGCAAACCCTAGCCAAGGAAAATTCAAGAGAAAGTGTGAAAATCCAAGGAATTAAGCAAGGTAAAGTGAAAATTCTTTATTTTTACTTGAGATTTACAATACCCATGCTTTATTTTCTTATTTCTATGGTTGAGAAGCATGATTTCATAGTGAATAAGTGGTAGGCCAATGGGGATGGTGAGAGAAATGATGTTGGAATTGTTTGATTTTAAGTTATGTTAGTGATTAAAGTTAGTTTAGCATATTTACAAGCAAAACAACAAGAAAAGAATCCATTTTCCCCATGAATCTTCATTGGCCGAATCTTCCTTGATGTGTGTGGGTGATGGATTATTATTATTTCAAGAGAAATGGCTTAGAAAATGATGAATAATGGTGAGAAAATTAAGTAAGAAAAATCACGGTGTTAGTGCACTGTAATGGCCGAATTTTTCCATGAAGAAATGGGAAGGTTTTGATGCTGAAATTGGTGTTATTTGAATAATGTCTGGTGAATTGAGGTATTAGAAAAGAAATGGAGTAATTTGGGATTAAATTGGACGCGTTAGTAATTTAATCGGGTGATAGGCCGAATTAGGTCAACATCACGTTTAAGCGGTTGACCGAGCATTCCATGCATTCATGTAGAAATTAGGTTAATTTTATACCTAATTAGCACAAATGTAGTGATTAAATTACTGTGCAATTTGTCAAGGTGGTGAGCCCTCTGATAAAGTCAAGGAAGTCGCACCCGAGAATTTATAGTTGGAGTACTCGAGTTGATTCTCGAAAACAGTGAGTACCCTTACTATCATCTTAATTATCTAGAGTGGTTTTTATCCGATTTTGTGATTTTATGGAAAATGAGTTAAATGGTAAATCCTTATGTTTTATAAGTAAAATGTGTTTAAATAAAATGATTTTATAAATTGTCTTGAACTTGAATTATGGTTTTGAAAATAGAGTAATTGGAGACCACTTGATGTGATGTAAATTTATGGTTTTAAATTGAATGGCTTATGACAATATATGAGCATGAATGGCTAAATTGATTTTTGGTGTTAAAATTATTTGTACTGTGTATTTAGCCTTGAGAGGCTAGGTTGCGATAAATTGCCATGTCATGCAGATAAAGATTTTATAAATTAGGTGGTATATAAAATAATCCATAATTCCTTCAGTGGAGGTTCTGTGGACCAACCTAAGAGAGGGGGCACAGAATCAGATATACCTTACCTCGATCGGAGAGCCGTGTGGAGGGTGTCTCTGAAGGTAAAGATTTGAGTGCACTTCACGTGGATCACCGCGTGAGAGTGAGACTCAGCCAAAGCCAAGGCATGGCTAGATTTTCAAATGTAAAAATATGTTCATGTGTGTACTACACTGAACAGCCTTGGCGGTCTGGATCAGATGCCTAGGCCAAGGCATCCCTGGGAATGATTTTGGCAGGAGCCAAGTTTTGTGAAATACATAAGCCAAGTTGATTATTTGAGTAAATTGATTATTGATGTTATGAAAAACATATTGCAATGGAATATCTTACTTGTCTCCAATTACTCAACTTTAGATGGTTCAGATGGTATCTATTTACTCACTGGGATTTTATAATCTCACCACCCTCAATTCCCCACATTTCAGGCTCAAGATAGCCGGTAGATAGCCGATTGCATCAAGGACTTCAGTTAGCCTTGCATCGACAAAATTATCGGTTCACAGACTCGCACCTTATTGGTTAGTTGAGGGCCCACGTGTCACTGTAAAAGTAATTTTATACTTCAGTTATCTACTTTAAAGTACGTATGAATATATTTAGCTTTTACACTATAGAAATTAATTACGAATTTCTCTATACATATTGTTTTTTATTTAGAAAATAGAATATTTTATTGAATATTATTATTTTATTCAAACAATTATAATTTCATTTCAAATAATTATTTTAGACATTTAAATTTACTTTTAATTATGAAACATGTGTTTTTCACCCACACACTATGTTTTTGGCGAGTTTCAGTATTTTTGAAGAAAAATGACTAAAATGCCCCTGTGAGCCAGAAAATAATATTATATTGTTTTGGTTTGGAAACGACTTATGATTTCTTGAAATGCGAGATTTAATAATTGTCGCTCACCGGGGAGATGCAGAAGCTGATGCTAAGCCTTGCGGGGTTTCGATCGGCATTTCGGGTAATAAATGCTTATCAGGACGTCAAGGCAGTTGTCATGGGCCCTATAGGAGTTTCGAGTCGTGACACTACGTATGCTCGTCCTCTCGATAGGTACTATGGCATCTCAATAGCTGTACCTTCACCCACGGTCACTCCGTTGACGGTCAAGAGTCTGTTACCTGTGAACACGTATATGTATTGTAATCCACTAGGATCCATATTATAAGTCAATTATGTATATTTAATTATTGATGCCACTAAGAGTTGGCAAACGGAAGACATTGTTTTGACATAATAAAATTGTGTATTTTGGGCCATTATAAAGTATTACTGAAATATTTTTAGCTCAGAATTTCAATATGTGGTTTAAGAAATGATAGTTGGGAATGATGATCAGGTTTGCATAAAAAGGCTTGCTTGGGCTTAGTGGGCTATGTCCATTGGGCCCATGCTCTAGTCATAGCCTGGAATTTAGGCTGTGACATAGCCGTTAGGCTCTTTAGCAAGTTTAAAAATTCCACATATTATACTTGTTGCGTATGTTTGGTAATTCCTTCTCAAGGATGTTCAAGCATTCCGAAACACTTAATCACTTATTTGCTCTTTAATATCCCGAGCATATCATTCCAAAAACATGCACTTATTCTCCAAGATGTATAAATGCATACTCATATATTCATTTTTTAATTTATCTTCAAGGGTTATAGCGTGCCACATAATTGGCATTGTGTTGTTACTAATCCCTTTCATTCAACTAAGTCACGACAAGATTTGTAGATTCTCATAGCAATACTCTATATTAACTCATTTGCTTTGTCACCCTTCTAATCCTTCATTCACAATTTCATCACTTGGTATTGACATCACTTGTCGATGACTCACACATTCATCTAACTTTTCACTCACTTCTCCTTAGCCTTTAACAAAGGTTAATCTCTTGTCTCCTTTATTTCTTAGGATTTGACTTGAGTGGACATATATTTTTTTTTTCATCTTAATACTTCACATGGTAATTTACCTCAATATAGCCATCTCAAGAACTCTCTAACTTATCTTTTACTTACACACCAACATATCAGGCAATAAAGAAATGTTTCGATTCACTCGTATAAACACTTTTCCAACGCACTTAAAACTCCAAATAACAAAGCTCAACATCAAGACCAGTGACCATAATTCAACTTGTGTGTTTCATATTCATGCCACTCATAATTCACTCCTGCTTTTTAGCCGTGAAATGTTCTTAGCATTGCAGCGTTGGCCAGTTAACGTTACGACACTATGACTACTTGAAATTTCCTCATCAAAGCTATTTGTCTGCATTATCCTCAACCATCAGGTTTCTCCTCTAGGCATATATCACAATTCCCATAAGCATGTGTATCTCCCTTTTGCTTATCATATGCACCAAGCCAAGTTCATACATTCAATTCATATTATCTTTTAACATTTATCATCAATCATTAAGTCCCACCTTAGGACATCCTTTCCATATTGTGTAATGACTTCACAATATATATATAACATCACACATATAATTATTCACTATATATGGTATCCCACAGTTCTTATCATCCATAGTTAATTGTCTTTCTTGTCTTGTAACTGTTGGGATGAGCCCTATAGCCAATTGGGATTGGTTAAGGCTTGATTCCAATCATGCAACAACATCATTCATGTTGAATGATTAAAGGTTTTCCTTCATCAATAAGACATCAATTATAACAAGTTATAAGTCTAATTGGATGAAGTCCATGATATTAATATGCCTTGTAAAGGAACTGTAATGGGTTCCAGTTATGAGATCCTTATGCATCAAAGCATAATCTCAAAATGTTCCTGGTCAATGTATCATTGAGACTGGACATCAATGATATTTAGAGACTGGTACATTCTATGTTTCTTACTTGAGAAGTAAGCAACCGATCTCATAGGTTGAAGTATAGAGATACTTGAAACTAGAATATAGGTGCTTGCTTAGGAGAGCAAGTTCACTGAACATGACCCGCCATGAGAAGTGCATTTGGTATTTCACTCGAGTGTCTATGCAATACTTCTCATGTGTCAATTGTGTAAATACTCCCTAGACTTGAGACACCAGGTTGTCTTCTGTGTGGAGTGCTATGCTTTGATTTCATCCCTACGAGTGCCTAACCAAGATGCCTAAATATGATGCTTTTAGGTATAACATAAAGCATGTGAAGGAAAATGAGTGGTCAAGATAGGAATCATCACCCTAAGTAATGTAGGGGACATATCCTAACTGTTCTTGGTTGATATCAGCTCATTGAAGTCCTTGGCCAAGGCAACTTAAAGATTATGAAAGGAGTTTCATAAGTCTTTATAAAGTTGATGATTAAACTTTAAGAACAAATATGGAGATCAATAAGAGTAAACACTACACCATGCTCTTATAATCTCCGGGATATATGAGGAGGGAATGAATTACACTGAAAGGCTGATCATTGAAAGGTTGATCATTGAAAGGTTGAGTCAAACCATCTTGACTCTTCCAACATTTGGGTGGCCATGATGGATTGCTAGATCCCAATCTTGGTCTATGAACTCTAGGTAGTTAACATAATTAATGATGAATTTAAAGTAGTTTAAATTTATCTAATTCTAAGTTTAACTTAAGAATTATATGTTGAGTTCATTGCCAACATGTTAGAAGCCTAATGGGTCACACACCTAAAATGAATGTTGAAAATAAAATGAGAGAGGTGATTAAGTTGGACTTAATCAAATTAGAAGTTATGAGCTTCTCAAGCACTTGATTAAAATTGTTTAATTAAGTTATGCCTAATTAACAAAATTGTTTAATTAAATCATTGGGCCTAATTAATTAAATTATTTAATTAAGTCATTGGGCCTAATTAATTAAATTAAACGATTAAGTTATTGGGCCTAATTGATTAAATTTGTTTAATTTAGTCATTGGGCTTAGTTGATTAAAATTGTTTAATTAAATAGTTGGGCTTAATTAATTAAATTGTTTAATTAAGTTATTGGGCCTAATTGATTAAATTAAACAATTAAGTTAATTAGGCTTCTAAAGGACTTAATTAAATTGTTTATTCAAATTATTGGATTAATTGGCAATTACAAAATAGTTTTGTAATTAGGGTTTAAAATTAATCCAAGGTGTAAATACCTTGCTATAGCCTCCAAACAAAAGGTGTGGAAATGGCTGAAAAAAAAAAAGGAGTGAACGACACATTAGAAATTCTTTTGTCTTACCGTTCATTGTGTGAAGAAAAATAGTTTTTCATTCACTTCATTTTTTTTGTTTGCTCAGCCTTACAATTTTGTGTGGATTATGAGTTTATGAAACTCATCTTTGCTAGCACATTGTCCAGGCATAGCACTCCCAATCCTTAAAGAAGGATTTTCTCATTCATTGGTGTGGATCACTATTAGAGGCTGCACAAGGATTCCTTGGACAGCTTTGGTTTGCAACAACCAGACTGAGGTGGTTGAGTTTTTTGAAGGCTGATTTGGTGGTTTAACAAAGGATTCATCAACCTTTGTTATTTAGGTAAAGTGATCTAATCACATACTTTTATTTTTAATTTAATTCTGTACTCATTTTATCATGAAAGAGATCCTATGAGGGTGAGGCGTAATTTAATTTTTAAATTTATTTTCGCTGTGTTTTATTTGTATTTGATGCATGATCAGCCCTCACCCAACAATAACTCAACTAGTTTATTGACTTTTAGTACAAGAACCATGAAAATAATTTATCTTTCTCCACAATTTACATTCACAATCTTTATTAAATCAAAAATTCATCTTTTCCAAGTTCCATAATTTACCTCCAATGGTCTATGTTTGTGTTAGATTATCATTGCAAAATGTCGTGGCATCATTTTATAATTCCCTCCATACTTAAGTTTACAATCCTCAACTTAATCACGTTAACCATTTAAAATGTCACTTATAATCTCTTTGATTTCTTTCATATCCTTTTGAATTGTAACTACAATCAAGATTCCCAATTTCACATTTCCACAATTGATTGTTGACCTTACCACGTTGTCTCATGATATCCATTGCAATTACAACACACTGAATCTGCTTATTATAGCATAGTCCTCTAGTTCAATATGTTTACTTAAAAATCAACTTCTTCGATTCAACTTGCCCCATAAACTGTGGCTTCTTTTATTTACTTACTTATTTTTGTATTTGAAATTATGACATACCCACATACCATAATAAATGATAATTCCTAATAAACACTATCAATTCAAATGGCGTTATGCACCTTGCTAGAAACTAGGGTTAACACTCAAAAGTCTATCCTGTTTACTGGTAACCATTTCGTAGTACTGCAAAACATATTTATCATCAAATCTTGTAGTTGCTTGAATCGTTAATGACTTCCTACGTCAACCTTCAATAATTGCCTAAGGTGACTAATCATGCCACTAGGGTGTATATCTTTCCTTAATCATTATAGTGTTAATCTACATCTGTCATACGTGAAAATTTTAAGAAGCACCAAGTCCTTTAAATAACTACTTCATAATATATTTAAGCCACATAAAATACAAGCCAAACTCTTAAATCCTTTATACAAACAACATATACTACTTAGTTCACTTCGTAATTACCCATACTTAAAGTAATACGAAGTCCAACGAAACTATTAAGTGTTCCTAGGATCATCGTTGCCTTGATCTGGACACATCGACGGATCTTTCTTCGAGTCCTCTTCAAGATCCGCTTCATCCTCTTGGTTCCTATTCCTCCAAGCTTGCTGTTGTCTCTCAAATTTCTCCCTACTCATAGGTGCAACACCTCTTCCACATCCAAGAGGAAAGTTTCAGACAGTGAACACCTTCTTGGGGCGATAACTTCCTCTTGCCATTGCCTCTTTCACCTTCTCCTTAAACTTTGCCTTAGACATTGCCAACATAAAAGTTTTTATGCCTTCCCAAATCACATTGCTATCTTCGCTTTCAAGACTCTCACTACTTTCGAGGCTTTCCCCACTATGAAACAATTTTTCCAAATCCAGTGGGATCCATGTAATAGGAATTCGGGACTGGCCACTTCTCTGAGTTCCTGGATCAGGGCGTTATTGGCTCCTAGCAGTGGAATCTAATGATCCCTCGCTAGCAATGTGAGGGGTATCGGGACTACCATCTCTTCTAGACATGGCGTGTGCAATAGGCACACCTCCAAACCTATACACAACCAAGTATCAATTGCTTAGCCATTTATACATCATAGGAATAGTTAGGTTTCTAATGAATTAGAGGCCTATGTAGCCTCCAGTCCTTGACTTGTGTTGCGCACCCACAATCTAAGAACAAGACATTACACGGACTGCAACAACTCCGCTAACAACCACAAGAACCTCTAGGACTCAAATAAACCTAGAGCTCTGATACCAACTTTGTCATAGCCTAATTCCCAAGCCATGACCAATGTAAGGACCTAATAGTCGTGGCCCACTGAGCCCAAGCAAGCCTTTCTATGAAAACTTGTTTATTAGACCACCTATCCCTCTTTTACCTCTAAGGTTCTTAATTCATTGTTTTCAAAAATAATTTCCTTTCGAAAATAAGTCATGGCAACTGAACAACACCAATCATAAAATAATATTACCATTTGCCAACCTGTGGCAACATCAACATGCATACCAAACATACAATGTTTACAATAAAACCAATTAAGTACATTTAAATAACCATATACACATACAAAGACCTTGACTATTAGTGGAGTGACTTTGACGTGGATACTATCATGGAGTGTTCTGGTAAACCTACCACAAGATGAACAGGAGGAAGCACCTCTACCTAAGATCCAACTATCTTCAAACCTGGAAACTAAAACATGAAGTTGAAAAATATGAGTATAAACCTAGTAAGTGAACATAGATTGGCACAAGCAAACGTTACGAAGAGTTTTTTTTAAAAAACATGATGCAGTCATTTAAAAACAATGCAATTTTGTATATTATGAACAAAACTCGATGTCGTCCTACTTTTCAACTCATTTTAAAGTGTTTAGAAAATTCAACTTTCAACATTCAATGCAATAACACAATTTTTCTCTAACATTTCGATGGTATGCGTAAACATGTATGCAACCACTAGTCATCAGCTCATGTGCACTCCCACACCGCACATAGCTAGAATCATCATCCTCCGATCATCAACTCATGTGCACTCCCACACCGCAAATAGCTGGAATCACCTATCATTTCTGGCATGTGCCTTCCCACATCGCACATGCGCGGTTACAATTATCATTCAACATTACATTTCAATGCATGGCACATGTAACAACATATAACAAGAATCTTTACATAACAATACATTACATGCCACAAATCATTTGGCAATTCAACATCATATTTCAATTACGTAATTCATCACCTTACATGTATCGCATAATATAGGCATACATGAGTTAATCGTATTGCACCATTTCACAACGTAAAGACATTTCATCAAAGGCTTGTTCCCAGGCACATTTTAAAACGAATTCAAATAAAGTTTTCAAATGATTCATTCAAACACATGTGCATTTATCCCAAAACATTTCTAAATGAAAGTTCACTCACCTTAATGCCTCCTAACAAGACTAGTGCCACAAAGTCTTAATCCAAGTAGTCCCCGAAATACCGTTAAAACTTATATTTACCAATAAGCCATAACAACCTCCATCAAGTCATAATTTGAATTTAATAATTCTAATAAAATAAACTATACAATCTACACTTTAACCCAACTTTTAACCTAAAATTCTAGTCTAATTCACAAACCCATTACACCAATTGTTCAAGTTTGAATTTTCTTTACCTTGGTACTTGAAGGTATAAAGATCAACTGAACCTAGCAAATTTCAAGAAAAGAAAATTTGAAGAAACTTAGAAAATAAAGTCCAAAAATGACAAACCCATAAATTCAAAAATTCAAGGGTTGAAAATATATACCTTTTAGCCTTAAAAATGAAGATTTGAAGCCAAAAATCCAAGTGTTGTTGAAAGTGAAGTAGAAATAGAAAATAAAGGAAAGGAAGAGAGATTTTTTTTCTCTCCCCTAGGGTTTAGATGTGCTAGAAATTGGGGTTAGAAGTTGTAGATTTAATGCCCAAGAAGCTAGGAGAAGAAAGGAGTAAGAAAAGAAAAGGAAAGAAAAGAAAACGAGAAAAAGAAACTGAAAATCTTGATTTTTATGGTGGAGGCATTGGGAGGAGATGAAGGAGCAAGATGATGCCTTGGACACAATGGCCGGCCATGGGATAAGGATGGAGGGTCAAAGCTTCCTTTGGAAGCTTTGACCAAGCTTTTTGAGAAATTATCATTTTGCCTTCTAAGGTTTTCACCCTTTTTAATTGTATCCTCCCACAATATTTTAATTCCAATTTCTTTCCATTGTTCTTCCTTAACACTTGTACCAATAAAATATCAAATTTATGATTCAATGCGATAACACCGTAATATTTAAATATTTACTTACCCGCACTAGCTTTAATAAAAACACGAGGACCCCATTAACGTCACTTTTCTTTAAAACTTCCTTGTCTTTCTTCTCCTCCACTTAGATTGCCCATATATTTCTCCTTCATGAAAAATTTCGACACCAAATAAAATATTAATATTTTAATATTATTTATTCCAAAATTTTCTACTAGCCTTATGAGGCCTCAAAACATCTTACTTTGCCCCGATTCACATCCGATGATCTTTTATCTCACAAATTTTTTCTTGATAGAAATATTATTATTTTATTATTATTTCTTCGCGTACGAAATATTTTATCTTAAAATACTCTTTTCGCTTGTCTCCATCCTTTGGCACTTAAATCAGCATCCATTGACCCTTTGTCTCGTTGATAAGGTCATATTGACTTCTATACGAAGGTACTAGGTGTTATAAGCAGCCAAGTAACCTGGACAACCCTGTCTTAATAGCCTTTTAGTAGATATGATGGATATCAAATTGGTTGGAGCATTGCTCCTATATCCTTGAATACTAAATGATGGCTCGCATGGAAAATCAAATCTAACCAATTTATGATAACAGTCTACGCTAGCATGGCAGGGCGATAGCCAATCCATTCCCAAGATCACGTCAAAATCTAAAGTGTCTAATACCACTAGATTTACCAAAGTGTCTTTGTCCTTGACTCGAACTACACAAGACCTATATTCCCATTCTGCCACAAATACCTCCCTTAAAGGGGAAAACACCACTAACTGTTCTTCTCTCATAACATGATCTTTACCCAACCAAAGTGCAAAACATGGAGAAATAAAAGAGTGGGTAGAACCAAGATCAAACAATACTCGAGCATCCATATTACAAATAGAAAGAATACCTGAGACCATTGCATTGGATGTTTGGACCTCCTGCGGTGTTAAGGAGTATACCCTTGTGTGGCTCTTACCAGCAGAACTCTAATGTCCAAACTCAAACGGCCTGCTCTAAGAGGAAGTAACAGCACCTCTACCTCTCGATCCACTAGTCTCCCGATCATATGAGGTGGCTACCGAAAAAGCAAATGAAGCTAGCTAGGTAGGGCCACTAGCAGATCCTTATAGTTGATGAGCCATCGGGCAACTTCTCCTCATATGTCCAAGTTGACCACACGTATAGCAAACCCCTGTAGCGCGAAAGCATCATCCTCTATGTCGTACCCCATAAATATTGCAACGAGTGATAACTTGACTACCTTGCTACCTCCCAACACTAAAGGTTTTTTGTCCCAATCCAATGCTGGCACTAGTCAAGTCACTCCCTTGTTGGGGTAACTGTGATTCCTTTTGTGGGCCCTGATGGTCGAAAGATGAAATACCACTATTGAAGTCTCTGTGACCTTGATGGCCCTCTATCTTAGCCCTCTTGACTCTATCCCTTGCAGCCCTACTCTTATTGCTCCTCATTTTAATCCGCTAAGTGTAGTCTATGGTTACAAAGTAGGTATTAAAATCCTTGGATGCTACAGCCCTAAACAATGTTTCCACTAGCCCATCTACAAACCTTTGAATCTTTATCTCCTTAGTAGAAATTAGATCAGGCGCGTATCGAGCCAATTATGTGAATTTGATGTCGTATTCCGATACCGTCATACCTGGTGTTTGTACTAAGGCCTCAAACTCCCTAGCCCTCACATTTCGTAGACTGATTGGTAAGAATCGATTAAAAAACACTGTATTAAATTCATTCCAAGTCACTGATGTTGCACTAGTCAGCTTACCTCTATGCAGAGAACCATACCACTCTTGTGCCACATCTTCTAATCAAAAATCAGCCAACTCAACTGATCTAGTACAAGAACATCCCAAGGCATAACAAATTTTTTCCATCTTGTCTAAGAAAACCTGAGGTTTTTTCGATGCATTAGACCCTATAAATGACGGAGGCTTAAGCTTCAAGAAATCAGAAAGTGAAACCTCTACATGACCCCTCTCAACCTCTAAATGTTGGCGATCAGCTTGTCCTTGTGAACTAGGGGACACTTATGCTGCATGTCTTCCCTTTGCTATTCTCTGTATGTCATCCATATGAGTTGCCATCATCTCCACACCCTTATTAACTCCCTGTAGACCTACAGCCAAGTCCTTGTTGGTAATGCCCCAAGTTAGGTGTCTATCCGCATCACTTAGAAACTATTCCTCTTTATGTCTACTCATAGGTGTATCTACCCACACCGACCTAGTGGCCTCGCCACGTTTACCTCACCCCCTAGGGTTGGATGCTCGTGACTTACCCTGTTGTCTCATTAGGAGCATCTAGCTCCCCCATCCTTCTCAAGATGGCTCTTGTCTTAGGCGGCATTCGTACCTGGACAAAAGCAAACACCTATTATTAAACACATTTTATAATCATACCTAAGGAAAAATGGGGTTTCTAGAATAGGGAATCTATGTGGTTTCTTAGTTGTAAAATGTGTCGTGGTTCACAATTCACAACCGAAGTTTCCACATAAAGATCTGATACTTAGCTGGAGTAATAATAAAAATCCTAGGACTTAGAAAACCTAAGGGTCTGATACCAACTTTGTCACAGCCCAAATCTTGAGCCATGACCGATACATGGGCCCAATGGGCACAACCCATTAAGCCCAAGCAAGCCTCTTTATGTGATCCTGTCCATTATTCTATCAATCATACATCATCATATCTAAAGCCACGATTCGTAATTCTCAACTATGAGCACTTCAGTAATATGCCATGGCAACTAAATACATATGTTTATGTTCTCCCAAAATAATGTCATCCATTGCAAACTCACGATGGCATCATCAATCAAAATATACACATTTTGTTTGCAAAATAATTCTTAAGAACTAACATATAGTATACATGTACAAAAGCAAAAGACACTTGACTACCAGCGGAGTGACTTTGGGTATGGGTCTGCTACTGAATGCCATGGTACCTACCAAAAGGCGAATATAAGTGGACTATTCTAATCACACTAGAGATAAAGAATTCCATGCCATGGTCCCAACTGCCTCCGAATCTGAAAACATGAAGTTGAAAAGAGTGAGTATAAACCTAATGAGTGAACATAGGAAGGGAACAAGCAAACGGTACAGAAAGTTTTTTGAAAATACGAACGCACTTATAAAAAAAACAATGCAATTTAGCTAAATTTGTTGTTAAAGCCCCTCAATTCAGCCCTTGATTATTTAATCCCTTAGTGTTGAAGGATCCATGATCAATAATGAAGTTAAAGAGTGAGAACTGCAGCAAATCTCCAAACAAGACAGGGAGTTTCTCACCGCAGCAAGAATCAAATTTGGTTGAGGCAAGAATAATGACTCCCAAGGCAGAAAGTTTCTCACTGTGACGAAAATCAATTTGGCTGCAACGAGAACAGTGACTTCCAAGACAGAAAGTTTCTCGCTACAAAAAGAATCAATTTGGCTGTAGCAAAAATGGGGTTGTTTGCAATACCGTCACATTCAATGCAATCATATAACAATTCCTTAACCTTTTAATAGTATGTGTAAACATGTATACAAGAATTTATGTATATATATATATATATATATATCTACTTCATATATATATATCCATAGATAATTTCAAACATACATCAAAGAGTTTCGCTCACCCCCAAAATAAACAACATGGTTCTGCGCATACAACTACCAGCTCAATCCAACTCATGTGCACTCCCACACCGCACATAGCTAATGTCATCATATGCACTCCCACACCACACATAGCAATATCATCATGTGCACTCCCACGCCACATCACCACCATCATGTGCACTCCCACACCGCACAAGCATGATTGTAGTTATCATACAATAATACCTTTCAAGGCATAACATACATATCAACATAATATAGAAAACACATGAATTCATCACATTACACATTTCACAACGTAAGGACGTTTCATCAAAGCCTTGTTCCCATGCATATTTTAAAGAAAAAGAAAAGATTTTTCAAGTGATTCATTCAAACGCATATGCATTTATCCCAAAACATTTTAAATGCAAGTTCACTTACTTGTCTTTGTTGATTTTCCTTTTTTGATCGGCTCCAACCTCAACTAATGCTCCACGTGGAAATGTGGGGTCCTGTTGGAACCTATCACACATAATAGCATCACAACCAACCCAATTTGCATGAATATAAATCCAAAGGTTGTTTCCTAAATCAAACTTTACTAGTTTTTCCTAACTAGTTTTTAATCACTATTTGACTAGTCAACTTAATACTAACTCCAACAAATTTCATAACACTTCTTTCATTAGTTCCATTTTTCAGCACCTATATCATCCTTAAAATTCATAATTCCAAAATTAATTAATTCCTTAGTGACATCTTACACCAACACAATGCTCTTTATTAAATTAATCATTTGTTTGCACTATTCTAATCACACTAGAGATAAATAATCACATTTCCACTATAATATAACCTTCAACAATAAAACAGCCCACAAATCTAATTATTGGCCATCATTAACAACTTAAAAATCAACCCTAACTCATTACACACCTTGGTGGACTTGTAGTTGAATTTTCTTAGTAAGGATTAAAGAGGGGAAAACTCCTTCAAGAGTTTTTAAACTAGTTTGATGAGTTTCTCTCTCCAAAAAATGTTCAGCTAATAAAAGAAAGTGTAGAGGAAAACTTTTTGAGGCTTTTTGAGGTGAAAAAGTGAAAGAACATGAAAAATCCTATGAAAAGTGCACCACAAACATGAAATTTGGAGTTAGTATTAGAAAGCTATGGGGGTTTCAAGGATGGCCTCCATGGAAGATGAAAAATCTACAATGGAGAGAATAAATGAGAGGAAAAATGGAGAAAGTGCTGGAAAGTGAGATATTTATACCTAGGGTTGACAAAAGGTTCACATATGTACGAAAATGCCATTAACAAGTTGACTTTGTCTTCCCTCTTTCTCTTGGTTCACTCTTTTACTCTTTCGACATTGAGAAAAGGTCCACAATAGATTAGAGGTACTCGAGTCCATAAAAACTTAAAAATTTAGACTCGAGATCTAAAATTACTATTTTACCCCTAATATGGAAATTATTTTTATTTTATTTATTTTATTGTTATATATTATTTATTTACTTATTTTACTTACTTAGACTTTAATAATATTAGAAAACCTACTTCTAGGAGCTCACCAAGAAAAATGATAAGATTATCCCTAATCCATGTTTTAATGTCTACCTCAAGATAAGCGTCTATAGAAGTCAAGGTTTCACACGAGATAAGAGCAAAATTTGTTAAAAGAAAAAACTACAGCCAAAAGCTCCTTTTCTGTTGTGGTATAATTTTTTTGGGCCTCATTCAAAGTTTTGCTAGCATAATAAATGGAATGAAAGATTTTATCCTTCCTTTGTCCCAAAACAGCTCACACCGTATAATCACTCACATCACACATTAGTTCAAAAGAAAAAGTTTAATCGGGACTACTTACGATAGGTACAGATATTAATCTTTTTTTCAATCAATCAAAATCAACAAGACATTCATTATCAAACTTAAATGGCACATTTTTTTCCAATAAATTACAAAGTGGTTTAGAATTTTTTGAGAAGTCTTTAATAAATTTTCTATAAAAACCAGCATGACCAAGAAAACTTCTAATACCTTTAACATTTGTTGGAGGTGGTAATTTCTCAATTGCTTCAATTTTTGCTTTATCTACCTCAATGCAACTACTAGAGATCTTGTGCCCAAGAACAATACCTTCTCACACCATGAAATGACATTTCTCCCAATTGAGCACCCAATTTGTTTCTTCACATCTCTTGAATACCCAAGATTTAAGAGACAATCATCAAAATTATTTCCAAAGATAGAAAAATCATCCATAAAAACCTCCAAACATTTCTCCACCATGTTTGTGAATGTGGCCATCATACATCTCTAAAAGGTGGTAGGTGCATTACATAATCTAAATGGCATTCTTTTAAAAGCAAAAGTGCCATAAGAACATGTAAATGTAGTCTTTTCTTGATCTTTAAGAGCAATAGCAATCTGGTTATAATCAGAACAACCATCTTGAAAGCAATAATATTCCTTACTAGCTAAGCGATCCAATATTTCATCAACGAATAGAAAAGGGAAGTGATCCTTTCTTGTAGCTTTGTTGAGCTTGCAGTAGTCCATGCACACTCTCTATCCAGTCACAGTTCTTGTTGGAATGAGCTCATTATTGTCATTGGCAACCACAGTCATTCCTCCTTTCTTAGGAACACATTGAATTGGACTTACCCATGAGCTATCAAAGATAGGATAAATTATTCCATCATCCAACCACTTGATGATTTCTTTCTTGACTACTTCTTTCATGATAGGATTCAATCTTCTTTGCTGTTCAATTGTGGCTTTGTGATTTTCCTTAAAGAGAATTTTGTGCATGCAAAATGAAGGGTCCACCCTATTGCTTTCTTGAATTCTTTAAGTGTCCTCAATACCTTCTCCTCTTGCATGTTAGTAAGAGCAGCAAAAATAATTATTGGAAGAGTAGAAGATTTTCCAAGAAAAGCATACCTTAAGTGTGCAGGTAAAGGTTTGAGTTCCAAAGTAGGTGGTTCCTCAATGGAGGGCTTAGAAGTTGGCATCAAAAAAGCTGAAACATCTAAAGACTCAAATCAATGATTAGTTCTAAATATGGAGTGAGCATTTAATAAATTTGAATATTCAACAAATTCAGCATCATCCTTGTCAGAATTAGCAACTAAACATGCTTCAAAAGGATCATTGGGATTTTCTTCTAAGAAAACATCTTGTGTAAAGTTATTTACCACACCTACAGAAAAGCAGTCTTCAGATGTCACAAGCAATTTTAAAGCTTTGAAAATATTAAATGTTACCTGATGGTCTTGAACTCTCAAAGTGAGCTCACCTTTTTCAACATCAGTCGAAGCTTTAGCAGTTGTTAAGAATGGCCTCCCAAGGATGATTGGAATTTGCCTATCTTCTTCCATGTCAAGAATTATAAAATCAACTGAACAAATAAATTTATCTACCTTGATAAGAACATCTTCAATAATTCCCCTTGGGTACACATAAAAACGATCAACCAATTGCAAAGTAATAGAAGGGGTTTTGCATTCCCCCAAACAAGGTTTCTCAAAAATTAACCAAGGCATTAAATTGATACTTGCACGTAAATCACTTAAAGCTTTTGCAAAAAATAAATTACTAATAGTGCAAGGGATCATGAAACTACCTAGATCTTTGAGTTTTAGTGGCAGTTTACCGTTGTTATTGTTATCCTCAGCCATTATTTGATTTAAAGCTGTAACTTGCGAATTCTCTCTTCAATGTCTTCTGAAAGTTCTTTCTATCTCAAGATCAAAAGGAACACGATTCAAGTTGTTTTTTCTATACATACAATGACCAAAGATATCTATAAGCAAACAAAATCTAATATTAAAACAAGAAAAATAAAATTTGAAGCAAGACTAAATTGCTTGGTATTAGTATTAGTATTAGTATAAATTCTAGAAACAAGTCCCAAGCAACGGCACCAAAAACTTGTCAGTTAAAATTTTACTATGCAAGTATATGTATCAAATAGATAGTATATAAGCAAGCAAAGTATCGATCCCATAGAGAATTGATCTAAAATTTTAGTAAGTACTAAAATTAGAACAATTTAATCTTATCCAAACAATCAATATCAAATAACTAAATTAATTAACAAAAAATACTTAACCAAAATTTAAACTAAGAAAAATCAAAAAAATAATAACTTGAGTAAATATCAAGTCAAACAAGCCAAGGATTACAATAGCCCTCACACTTCATCTAAATCTTACCTTTCTTCTATACCTTAATTCAATGAGTTGAGTTGCTAACCTAGAGTCCTACATTATTTATAAAGGTCTCTCGACTCATCTTATAAAAATATCTATTTTAACTAAAACACTATATCCCTATGTGAATTAAAATTAAAATAGATTCATTAAGTTCATGCTCTAATCTAGTTGCAGATGGCCTATAGGTATATCCCTATCCTATATAGAAATTAATTAAAATGATCATATACTATCCCAATTTTAGTCTACACTAAACTCCCTTTCTCAAGATTGTTTAGGTTCCTAAATCATTTTAATTGGTAGCCAAGCAATTAAAAGCATTAAGAACAAATTGAAATTGACAATTCAAATCCCATTAAAGATAAGTAAGAAAGAGATTAAAAATTCATATTACATGTGAGTTTAATTGCAGTCCTAGAAAAGGAAAATTAGCTACTCATGATTGCACAAACAAATAACATTATAAAAAATTCAACTATTGCTAGTAACAAGAAAAGTAAAAGCTAAGGAAGAAAACAAAAAAAATATTTGTAGATTTGCTCTCCAAGTTTCAGCCTTAACTTCTAGCTTCTTGAATCTTCTAAAAGTTGTCTACCTTAATGTTCTTAAAAATATCCTATTTATACTAATAAACTTAACCTATAGTTCCTTAAGTTGCCCTATGACTTAATTGGGCTTAAAAGTGTAATGAGAGGCCCAAAAAATCAATTATCAGTCTTTGAAAATTTCCATTCCAAGCATAATACATCTAGCAATTTTTTGACACAATTTTCTCTATTTTTGATGCAGAACTAGGTAAAATGATATTCATGAAATTTTAATTCTGTCTCTTAGCTTTCCAATGGTCTAAGAATTGCATCATTTAGAGTTCTGTAGCGCGAGTTATGGCCAAAACATTGAAGTATATGCAAACAGACTTCTGGGTCTTTTAGCACCTTACATTCCAAAATTAAGCCAAATTCCTTTAGCTCCAACGAAAAATATAAAAACTAATAAATAACAATCAAATTAAAGGAAATAACATAAAATTAAAATAACTTGCTTAAAAATAAACTAATTATAAAAACAATTAAAAATAACTAAATTATAATTAAAAATTGAGGACTTAACTAATATTTAATAACAAAATTGGACTAAAATAATTATATAAAATAGAATGATCAACAACCACAGAATGTCAAAATAACAAACTTAAAGCAAAAGTCATTAACTAGTCATCAACAAAAGATCATCCACACAATAAAAAGACATTGCATCCTACTCCTATAATTCTATTCCTAACATTACTTTCTCCCTTTTTTTTGTCATCAACAAAAAAGGGTCAAGACTAGATACTTAAGTTTAATCAGAATCTGAAGAAGGTGTGGATTCATCAATACTAAAATGGACATTGAGAGGCTGTAGAGATGATGAGGTTGAAGATTCAGTAGAGGAAGACTTAGAGGATGCGGAATCTGAGATGTGGAAAGGCTTTTGGGTAGAGGCCCTAAGAGTTGAAGGTTTAGCTTTAAGAGGGGGCTTATTTCACACAACCTAGCAAACATTCTTTTCTTGATGGACTTAGTTTTGGTTGCCATGGTTTTCTTTACTTTCCTAGTAGGCTTGGTTGGACCCTATGCAAATGCAAATCCCTTACCTTTTCCCTTGTTAATACCTGTACTCTTTCCGATGGTGTCAACTAAACCAGTTGGAGTTTTTCCAAATGCAGACATTAGCACTTTACCCTTAGTTATTGCCTATTCAACTTCTTTCTCCCTCACCATTTAACGAAAAAAATCCATCATCAAGACTCTTTTAGAATTTTGGGAGAGTTTTTGGTCTTCTTTGACTATTCCTGCTAATCATTAAATTTTTCGAGTTCAGTATCAGTTTCCTTTTCCTTTGATCATTTCCTGGCTATCTTAGCCTCTAAATTCATTAGAGCTTATACTTTGGCTTTTTCATGTTTTTTAAGATTAAAGGTGTTAATGAGATTATCAAGTGAATCAAACACATTTATATCATCATCACTTTATTTTTCTTTTACCGGTTAAGAGTAGAGACCTTAACATGTTTCATTGTTGTTCAATTTTAGGTCTTGAGGAGTGTGACTCAAGGTGCTCTGTTCCAACACTATTAATTTAAGTATCAAAAGTATGTAACTCAAGGTTTTCAGTGCTCGGCCCTTCAAGTATGAGGTTAAGAGTTGTTCTTACACCTTCAGGTTCAGGTTCAGGTTCATATGATGCTTTCTCCTTCTCCTTGAAGGTAGCAACCATGCTCTAAAGTTGTTCTTCAATCTTCAAAATTCTCACTACTTAATCATTTAGTTTCCCATCAATCCTCACAAGCGAGTTGAAGATCATTTCATCAGAAATGTGAAGTGATGTAGTTTTGGCTTGAGTAGTGGCAGGGTTTTCAATGCTTGGGATATCTTTCGGAATCTATTGAATTTTTCCCTTTCCAATTTGTATCCCATCTTTTGTAAGCTTCCTAAATAAATTGCTTGATCCTTACTTTTGACCTTCTCAACTTGATATCTAGAACTCCATATCCCTTTTTCCTTTATTAAAGATGTGATGATGTACTTATAAGGTAGATTTGTTCTATCTCCTAAGCAAATTCCCCTCATTCTTTTAGTCATGAATCTGCCAAGATTAAGATGGCTTGCATTGAATAAAAACTCGATGAGCCATATGTCTTGTAAACTCACATAGCTGAACCTACTACTCCTCCTGTGAATTATGGAAGGAATAAAGTAATGGAGGATTATGATTTGTGGACTTTGATACATAACGTTTCGAAGAATATGTGAGACCTCGACCTCTATAGGCTCATAACTAGGTGTAGAAGCGATAACAAGGGCCAGGGGTAATTTCGTCATTTCTTTAGTGAGCCCTTAGAAGTTGGTTTTCAAACAATATTAAGGCCTAAGAAGGCCTAAGGCATAAATGAATGATGAAAATAAGGGTAATATGAGGAAGAAAATAAAAATAATGATGATTTCCAAGGTAAGGGTAAAATGGTCATTTTTCATCTTGGGTAAAAAATTTTAAGTTTTCGAGAACTCGAGTATTTCAAGACTATTATGGACCTTGTCCCAATGTCAAAAGAGTAAAATGATCGCACCAAGGATTGAAGGAGAATAAGCTAACTTGCTAAGGGCATTTTCGTAATTTAAGTGGAGTTAGATAAGCTTGAGCTATAAATATCAATTTTGTAATACCTCGTACTTTGAGATGGTGGCTAATAAAGCTTATCGTATGACAATTGAGATTGATTACTGAGTTAAAAGGGTAATTCAAAGGTGAGCTTGTGAAACTTCGACCTCCATAGACACGTAACTAGAAGTAGACGCAATAACACTAACTAGGGGCAATTTCATCATTTCTCTTGGTGAGCTCCTACAAATGGGTTTTCTGATATTATTAAGGCCTAAGTAGGCCTAAGACATAAATGAATTATTAAAATAAGGATAAAATAATGAAGGAAATAGAAATAGTGATGACTTTTGCAGTAGGGGCAAAATGGTCATTTTGCACCTCAAGTAGAAATTTTTATGTTTTTGTGAACTCGAGTACTTCTAGACCATTATGGACTTTGTCTTATTGTCTAAAGAGTAAAAAGTTTAACCAAAAGAAAGAAGAAGACAAAGTCACCTTGTGGAGGGCATTTTGGTAAATTACATAAGAATTGGATAAACTTTAGATATAAATATCTAAAGCTCCAACAACTTCCAGCAGCTTCCAGCAACTTCTTCTTCTTCCCCAACTCTTCTCTCCATTTCACATTTTTCTTCATCCTCCATGGGAAGGAACCTTGAAACTTCCCTAGCTTTTTCAAGTTAATTCCAATTCGCATGCTTGTGAGCACTTTTCCATAGGGTTTTTCATGCTCTTTCTCTTCTACACCTCAAGGACCCTCAAAAGTCTTTCCTCAATACTTTCTCTCACTAGTTGGAAGTTTAGAGAGAGAGAAAGAGGGATTTTTCATGATAGCTTGAGTATTCTCGAGAAAGAATTCAACTAAAATTCCACCAAGGTGAGCAATGAATTAGGATTGATTTTAGGTTGTTGATAATGGCTAGCAATTAGAGTTATGAGTTATTTTATTGTTGAGGTTTGTTTATTTATTTCTAGTGATACTAGAGTAGAGAGAATAGATAGCTAATCAAAAGGTAATTGGAAGCTAGTTAGGAATAATAAGTAGAGCTTGATTTAAGAAATAGCTTTTAGAAATTTATTTATGTAAATTGGGTTCGTAGTGATGGAGTGTGTGTGATAGGTTCCACCGAGGCCTCACATGTCTGTTTCAAGCAATAATCGAAGTTAGAGTCAACTAAAGATTCAACAAATATCGGTGAGTGAACTTGCATCAAAGTGTTCTTGGGAATTACATGTGTTAGGATGAAGAATTTAAATGATTTTACTTAGTTTTCATTAAATTATGCATGAGAACAAGCCTTTCTTAAAACGTTTCATGTTGTGAGTGCACAATATGATGAATCCTTGTGTCCTATACGATGTTGATATATGTATGTTGTGTATTGATAGTTAATATTATGCAATAAATAGAATCGTGCATGTGCATGATGTGGGGGGATGCACATGCCGGTGATGACGGGGTGTGGGAGTGTGGATGGTGATATTGCTTGTGTGCACGATCAGGGGGGATGTACACGATGGCATTAACTGTACACAATGTTGGGGGATGTACACGATGGCATTAACTGTGCAAGATGTGAAGGGATGCACGCGATGACTCCGGCTATGTGCACGATGTGGGGGGATGCACATGAGCCGGGTAAGATGGGGTGGTGTACATGTATATTGTCACGACCCAATTTCCCGGGCCATGACCGGCGCATGAGCTCAATGAGCATAGCTCACTAAGCCCAAGCAAGCCTATCCATTTACCTTTGCTTAACAAATTTATCATATCATGCATGCACACACACCTTTTCTCGGGTGTGAACATAGCCAAAACACAATGGCATTATCGATAATAATATACATGCACTATACCAGTCATGTATTTAGCAATTTACATTGCATACACATATTCACATTGTTAGATTGTATTCACAATACAAAAGAACCCATGACTTTCAGCGGAGACATTTACAATAAAAGGGATTACTATCGAATGCCAGACACATACCCAGGAGATGCACTACGGGGACTCCTCGATCTAGGGTCCAACAGTCACTTGATCTGAAAACATGAATTTTTATAAAACGTGAGTACAATACTCAATGAGTGAACAAGGAAGGGAACAAGCAACAATTAGGGAGAATTTAAAATCATGAAGCACTTGTTTCAAAACAATGCAATTTAGTTCATTCCTATTTAAAACCCCTCCAAACCCGAGAGTTTTTTGCTACAGCGAGCATGAATTTCGCTGCAGTGAAAACAGAGCAACAAGAGAAACATTTTTCCTCACTCAACAAAAAGGCATCCTGCTAAACTAATAAAATCAACCTAAAATTCATGAAAATTCTCAAAGTACAATGTGTCAACTTTCATGTACATTACAACCATAAATCATTGTCCATCAATTTGCTATATCACACATATTTACATATGTATATATATATATACGTAAATACCCATCATCATCATCATCTCACCAACCCATCATCATCATCACCAGCTCATCATCATCATCACCAGCTCATGTGCACTCCCTACTCGCACATGGCTGGGTCTTCACCGGGTTATGCGCACTCCCTACTCGCACATAGCCGAGTCAACATAATTATACAACATTATATTCAAGCATATATGTATATCAAAATAAAGCAGCCACATAAAAATCCATAATAACCACATTTCATAACATAAACCTTTTCTCAAAAGCTTGTTCCCAAGGCATTCATTTTCATGAAAAATTGCATAAAATCATTCAAACACTTTGTTCAAAACAGTTATATTCCCAAAACAATTTTGATATGCAGTCCACTCACAAGTGTCGAAAATTCAGATTCCGGGTGAACTCAGACTAATAGTCCTCAGGCGCAATTCCTTTGCCTTTTCCGTACGTCTCACCACCTTGACAAATAACAAAGTTGAGAAATTTACTATATTGTCCCTAAATTGATATAAATTAATTTAAATTACTAATGCTTGATATGTAAATGCAAAAATATTTCTGATTACCGCTTAATCATGGTATCGATTAAATTCGACCGATCACCCGATTAATCGCCGATTGTGTCCAAATCACCTCCAAATTAATTCATTTCTCCTCTAATACCTTAATTTACCACATACATTTAAATAAAGCCAAATTCAGCATTAGAGCCCTCACAGTTCTATATAGAAAAATTTAGTCATTTGGTGCACTAGCATCGAATTTTTTCTACATAACCGTTTCACCTTAATTCATCATTTTCATGCCATTTTCCTTGACATAAAAACAATCCCCCATTGATATTCAGCCCTCATGGTTCGGCCAACAAGGAACCCTAGAGAATTTGAATATTTCTTTTGTGTTTTTGTTCATAACCATGCTTAACTATCCCTAAACACTAACATAGTCTAAAATCAAATTATTCCAACAACAATTCCTCTTCCATACCCATTTTTCAGAATTGAATTCATCATGATAACTCAATATTCAACCATGGAAATCGAGAACAAAAGCATGGGTAAGCTAGGTATCAAGGAGAATTAAAGAAATTTTAACTTACCTAGCTTGTTTCCTTGATTTCTTCACTTTTTCTTTGAATTTCTACCTAGGTTTTCTTGTTTTTCCTTTTGTTGTTCCTTTTTTTCTTGTTGCTGGATGCTTAGGCCAAATATGGTGAGGGAATTGGGGATTTAATGGGCTGATTTCTATAGAAAATAATAAAATAATCAAGCATGCCATGTGTCACATGCTTATTGGCCCAATTTTTAACTTTTTGACTTTTTCTTCTTAATTTTCCACCACAAATATTCTGGTATTTATCCAATCCTACCACAATTAAAATCCCTTGGTCTTGACAAGTGCTGGGGCGAAACATTTACCTATTTGCCCCCAAGATGAAATAATTACGATTTTGCCCCTATACTCTGAAATGTATCGAAATCTCATTATTTCTACTTTTCAACCTAAAATAACACTAATATTGATCAATATTAACCAAATGGGGCAAAAAAATGTTTTATAAAAATTCCCGTTTAGTCCTCTAGTGGCAAAATTACCATTTTACCCTTGTTCTCCAAAAATACCGGGAATCAAAATTTTTCACTGTTAAACATCATTTATACTCCAATAATCATAATTATATTTCATATAATTATTCTTGGTCAAATGTGATCAAATCTTGGCTAGAAATCTCCATTAAATCATCAAATGGTAAAATGACCGTTTTGTCCCTAATCAGACAATTTTCCTGATGGACTCCAAACTGGACCTTGAACTCCGAATCACTATTCTAAGCCATTCTGTGAGTTTTAAAATTTTCAAACTTCTTTTAGAATTTCTATTTGAACTAGTTTAAGGCTCGATTTAACTTAGTTGTACCACTCGGTACAATACCGTCTTTTAATCGAGCTTGACAAGGTCTCACATTTATATATGTAAATGTGCTAGAAAATTTATGATTATAATATGTGATTAAAATGAATAATGAGAAACTTGATTATTGTCAATGTGTTCACTTTGATGTGCAATATGGTAGGAATGGATTTTGTGGCATGTGAAAATTATTGTCATCTATCCTGAATCTCATTGTAGTGAGAATGCATGCTCGCTACAGGGAGAAACTCTCAGGTGCTGGGGGCACAAACCAGCTCTGTTTCTCACTATAGCAAGGAATTTCGCTGTAGCAAAAATGGATTCTCGTTGCAGCAAGAAACTCTCGGGTGGTTGCAAAATTTTGGTGTAGTATTTCGAATTTGACAATGATTTTGACCACTTTCTGGTCAAAACTGGGCAAAGTGTAAACATAAAAGTTTTATCCCAGCCTCTTAGCTTTCTAATGGTTAAAAAACATGTTAATTGGACTTCTGTAGTGTGAGATATGCTTGAAAAACCGAAACATATGCAAACTAAGATTGTTTCTCGCTACAGTGAGAAACTTGTTGTCATGCTTCCTATCTTGCTTGACTTTGACATATTTTTCACCCATTTAACTTCATGGATTAATCATGGGTTTTCACAACACTACGAGGTTATTAATCAAAGTTTGAAATGAGGGGTTTTTAGTAAGAAATTAAATCAATTGCATTGTTTTTGAAACAAATGCATCATGATTTCCAAGTTCTCGTTATCGATTGCTTGTTCCTTTCTTCTGTTCACTCACTGAGTTTTATACTCACATTTTTAAACTTCATGTTTTCAGATTTGGAGGCAGTTGGGACCTAGATTGAGTGTCCACATATGCTCGTCTTCTTGGTAGGTACTATGGCATCTCAATAGCTGTACCTTCACCCACGATCACTCTGCTGACGGTCGAGAGTCGATTACCTGTGAACACATATATGTAATGTAATCTGCTAGTATCCATGTTATATGTCAATATGTATATTTGATTACTGATGCCACAGGGAGTTGGCAAACGAGTGACATTATTTTGGCATAATAAAATTGTAAGTATTGGGTCACTATAAAATGTTATTAAAATATTTTTAGTAGAGAATTACAATATGTGGTTTTAGAAATGATGGTTGTATATGATGATTAGGATTGCATAAAAAGACTTACTTGGGCTTAGTGAGCTATGCCCATTGGTCCTATACGCCGGTCATGGGTCGAGATTTAGGTCGTGACAATTTTTTCTAGTAGCTTCTTCATTTTTTAGCAGTTTTTTCTTCTTCTTCATTCCATCTCACGTTTGTTTCCCCTTCCATGGAAGCTTGTTATGAAAAATCCATAACCTCTCTCAAGATAGCTCCAATTTTCATGCTTTTATGCACTTTTGCATAAAACCTTTGTGCTTTTTCACTCTTTTACTTTAAAACCCTTGAAAAATTTTACTTCCATACTTTCTCTCATTAGCTAGGTGTTTAGAGAGAGAAGAAGGAGCTTCTATAATAGTTTGGAAGAATTTTGAAAAGGAATTTCATTACAATCCACCAAGGTGAGTGATGAATTAGGAATGGTTTTAAGTTGTTGATAATGGCTAGTAATTGAAGTTATGACTTGTGTTATTGCTGAAGTTGTTTATCTATTTCTAGATTTACTAAAGAAGAGAAACTGAATAGCCAATCAAATGATAATTGGAAGGTAGATAGGAAGGGCTATTGAAGTTTGATTTGGGAAATAGCTTTTGGACTGATATTAATGTAAATTTGGATTGGCAGTGATGTTTTTATGCGTGATAGGTTCCAACGAGGCCCTTCAACCCCAATTAAACCATTAAGGAAGTTAGAGTCGACTAAAGGTTCAACAAATATCGGTGAGTGAACTTGCATAAAAGAATGTTTTGGGATATACACATGTATGTTTGATTGAATCCCCTAAATCATTTTATTAGTTCTTTCTTCAAAACTCGTACGGCAACAAGCCCTTATGAAATGTTGTTATGTTATGAAATGCATAGTGTGATGAATCCATATATTTTTGTATAATGTTGATATATATATACTATGTCATAAATGGTACCATTGTGTGACAAATGCAGCCGTGCATGTGCGAGGTGAGTGTGCACCTACTGGTGATGATGGTGGTGAAGGAGATGGATGGTGATATTGCCGTGTGCATGATGTGGGGGGATGTACATGATGGCATTAACTGTGCAAGATGTGGGGGGATGCACACGATGACTTCGATTATGTGCACGATGTGGGGGGAATGCACATGAGCTGGGTGAGATAGGATGGTATACAAATTGATATATGTTTAGGTATATGTATATGTAGTAGAAAGATCATGATTGTAATATGTGATTGTATGGCATGATGAATCTTGAAAATATTCCATTACTGGCAAATTGATTTTATTGCAGCACCAAATGGATGTTTAGTGCAAAGACGTCCCTCTTTATGTAGGTGTCCTGCTTCTCACTGCAGCGAGAAACATTCTGTTTTTTCTGCCTACAACTTACAACAGCTAGAATTCATTCTCGCTGCAGCTAGAATTCATTCTCGCTGCAGCAAGAAACATTCTGTTTTGCCACCTAAATCTTACTGCAGTGAGAAACTTTCTGTCTTGCATGCTACCTTGTTGGTTTTTTCCATATTTTCCACTTCGTTAACATCATGGTTGAGCATGGACTTCGAACATCAAGGAATTAATTCATTAAGTTTGAAATGAGGGGGTTTGGTGAGAAACCCTCGGCCACTTGAGAAACCCTCGACCAGTTGACAATTTGAGCCAAATTTCACTGCAGCGAAAATTCATTCTAGCTACAGTGCCTTTCTATTGCAGCGAGGACCCGTCGTTTTACTTGACTTGACTTGCTTGAATGCTATTAAAATTTTCACTCATCAAATCTTTTGTGGTGCATGGACCCTTTATCGTCAAGTGATTAACTCATTAAGGGTTTAATGAGGGGTTTTAATATGAACTAAACTAAATTGCATTGTTTTGAAGATAAATGCATCATGATTTCTTAAAATTTTACTTATCGTTTGCTCACTCACTGGGTTTATACTCACCGTTTTCAACTTCTTGTTTTCAGATCAAGAGGCAGCCGATAACTAGGTCGAGGTGTCCTCGTAGATTCGTATCCTTGGTAGGTATCTCAACATTCAATAGCTGAACTTTCGCCCGAGTCTCTTAGCTGAAAGTCGAGTATCCCTTTTGTTGTGTATAGATAAACTCGATGTAAATTTTTAAAATGTATGTTTTAGACGATATATGTATATTTGACTAGTACTGCCATTATGAATTGGAAATGGTTAGCATTATTTTGAATTGAAATTATGAAATGTGACTTTAGCAACTCTTGATGGAATGATGAATAGGTCATATAAATAGACTTGCTTTGGCCTAGTAGGCTATGTCTATTAGGCCCATGCGCAGATCATGGCCCGAAAATTGGGTCGTGATAGAATATCTCTCCTTTTTTCCTAGAATCATTTCCCATAGAGATAACAAATCATAAGACTCTAGAATTTCTAATTTTCCTACTTCACACTCAACTTCAAGCATGTCCCAAAAATCTGTAACAATGGCAATGAACTCTTTTCCATCTAAAAAGACATTGTTTCCTTCCTTAACAAAATCATTTGGATCATTAAGCTCAATTCTTTCTAAGGCAATGCTAGAGTAAAATTTCTTAACTAGGCATGGATTATATGTTCTGTTTCCAAAGACACTCAGGTCTTTCAATTTTAGTTCTTCAAAATATTCAGACAAACCATTCTTAATCTCAAGTACATCATCAAAACTATTCCAATCAATAAATTTCCACAAGAAATAGTGTCATGACCCAAATCTAGGAGGTCCATGAGCAATGCATGAGCCCAGAAAGCAAGCCCACTAGACCTGAGCAAGCCACAAGTCCAAAATCATATAACATAGGCCAAGGGATTTAATAATCAAATATTCATAATAAATTCAAACATAAATACATTATCCTTGGCATATAGTTTATACAAATGGTTAAAAGGCCATACATTGGCCAATCAAGGTTGGTTTGTACATAACAACCTTCACACACAATATAACATGGCACTCAACGCTTACAGACATTATCCATAGTGGAAGGCTTTAACTGACTTAGCGAAGCGACAAAAACAGTGAACCTGTCAGATGTCAAAATCGATCTATCACTAGATGACCTTTACCACACAACTCTATGGCCTATATTATTTGCACATGGCATACAAATGGGTGAGTACTATAATACTAAGTGAGAGGTGCACATAAACAAAATCATATATGTTTATATAAAATACATATGTAAAATATACACACCTTTTGTGCAACTAGATGTTCGAATAAACATCTCCAAATGCAAGCATATCATGATCCCTAAATCTCTAATATGAGGACATATCATCATCTTCAATCTCCCCAAAGATCATCACACATATCATTAGATTTACCCTTGAAGCCGATTAAAGTTATTCAAATCATTCTCCATGACACACTCTAATCATCGAAGGATTACATCAAAGTCATATCACTTTAATATAAGCCTCTCTATGGCTATTTCAAGTCATGCATAATTCAAATCAACAAGTGGTCCTCCCTTGGACATGGTTAGATCATGCATGGTGGCCAACCACGGAGAATCAGATCATGCTCAAGGGAAAGTGATAGGTGGAGAAATAGATCATGCGAGTGTTGAAGCAACAGGAGGAGAACAGATCATGCACAAAGCTAAAGCAGTTAGTAGAGAAACAAATCATCAACCAAAGTAAAGTACCGACATCGGCATTATCCGAGGTAATCTCAACGGATGGCATCAAAGCATTACAGGTGAAAATCACAGGTGGGATTAGTGCCACTATCCCAACTTTCCACCATCCTTGCAAGCACACAAATAGTCATAAGAGGACAGAAATCAAATCAACATCCTAAATTCATTCCTCAGATGAAACATAAATCCATTAATAAGTCCATTATGCCTTTATCATTCATAATTTCCTTATCAAAACTTAATTCACATTTATTGAGCTCAATCATCTTAATCTTGCTTAGGTTCTAAGTGCCTTTAATTCTCCAATGCATTATTCAATCAAATCATCTCACATATCATTCACTTAGGGTAATCTACTCCTAAGGGTTCATCGTAGCCGTTAGACATCCTAGTCTAGGTATACACATAACATAGGCCACCCATGTTGTGAGACCTCGACCTCTATAAGCCCATAACTAGGTGTAGACACGATAACATGGGCCAGGGGTAATTTTGTCATTTCCTCTAATAAGCCCCCAAAAGAAAGTTTTCTAATATTTTAAGGTCTAAGTGGGCATAAGGACCGAATGAATGATCAATAATGATGAAAACATGAAGAAAACTAGAAGTGACAACAATTTCCATAATAAGGGCAAAATGGTCATTTTGCACCCCGAATCAAAGATTTTAAGTTTTGTGAACCTGAGTACTTTTAGACTATTATGGACCTTGTCTTTGTGTTAAAAGAGTGAAAAGATTTCACATGGAAAGGGAGGAAGACAAGTGTCTTTGTTAAGGGCATTATTGTAATTGCATGAAAATTTGCATAAGCTTGAGCTATAAATATCATTCTTTCTAGTAGCTTCTTCTTCTTCTTCTTTCCATCTCACATTTGTTTCCCCCTCCATGGAAGCTTGTTATGAAACTTGTTCGCTCAATTCATTTTTGATGATAATAAAACATTCCCATTCATTCGTGTCTAATGCCTTTACTTAAGTGTGCAGGAAAATTAATGTATGAAATTAATAAATCAAACTTTGAAAGTATATATCAAAAGAAAAACGGAGGTAAAAATAATGAGACATAAATGCTTAACAAGGAGGAAGCTCATTAGTTGAATAAGGAATAATGTTGGTTGGCCAAGATTTAAATTGGAGAAATGATGGGCTGAAGAATATTGAGAAACAGAACCAACTTAGTCGACCAAGAAATGAGACAATCGACTAAGTGCTGACTGCCAGAATTGCTAGAGACAGGGAACAAAGAACAGAGAACACTTAGTCAACTAAGATATCGGTTAGTCGACTAAAAGCATTTTGTCTGCAAGTTTGAAATCTGTACTAAAAGACAAAGTAACGGCTAGAACCGATTCCAAACTGGCTCCAACGACTAGAAATCTATCGAATTGCCATCAGAGATGTTTCTCCAAGTATAAAAGAGTCCTCCAATAGTTAGAAACAATCTTTTGGAGGTTTTAAAAGAGATTGGAGTCACAAAGAGCTGAAAAACCAAAAAATTCTCTCTTCACCTCACTGCACTTAAACGCCCATCCTTTGTATTTGTATTCTGCACTTAACCTTGTACCATTTAGATCAACTTGTGATCATAGGTACTTTCTTCTACCTTTCTTATTGTATTCTTAGAGTGAGGGAGTCACTCTAAGTGGTTGTTTCAAGCAAAGATTGCTTGAAGGTGTTAAGGTTCTAACTTAGCCTTGAAAAGTTAGGTGTTAGGTTTTAGTTTAGCCCGTGAAAAACTAGTGTAAAAGGTTTAGGCTGAGCCTATTAAAAGCCATTATAAAGCTTGGTGAAAGCTTATGAATTTCATCGAATCTTAGTGTATTTGTTGGGAAAATCCTTGGTTGGATAATCAAGGTAGTGGATGTAGGTCTTGGACTAAACCACTCAAAATTGCTGCGCATTGTCTACTCTGTTTTTATTTTCTTTATGTTGGAAATTAGTTCCTCATCTTATCAAGAGCCGATTTGTGCTATTCACCCCCCTCTAGCACATATAATTGGGACCAACAAGTGATATCAGAGCTAGTTTCGTGTTCTTAAGGTCTAACACCCTTTGGGAAGATCCAAATGGCTCTCCAAAAATCTATAATTGCTGAGGGACAATCAACAAACAGACCACCTCTATTTAATGGCACAAAAGGATGAAACTGAGGTATCCTCATCCCCTTGTGATATTTCTATAGATGATTTACAAAATGAGTATGATAGTCTTTGTGATGAATTTGAAAAACTTTTTTCAAAATATAAGACTCTAAAGAAAAAGGCTACATCTCTTGAAAATGATTTGGAAAAGGTGAGACAAGAGTTCAACTCTATTTTTTAGCAAAGAAATTTTCTACAAATTGAACTAGAACACTTAAAAATAGATTTCGAAGTTTTAAAACTAGAGCTGGACAATAAATCTCAAGCTTTGCAGAAATTACTTGATGAAAACACAGCTCTCAAATGTTCAAGAATTGAAACTCCAAAAAGATATGCATTTCACAAGAATAATTTTGCTTTTGCATCACCTAAATGCTATAGTTGTGGAAAACATGGACATTTATCATATGATTGCTTCAAGAAGAGTAACCTGCAGAAAGTTAAAAGAATTTGGGTTCCAAAAGGATCCTATATTGCAACTAACACTCAAGGACCCATTAAAGTATGGGTACCTATAAAGAAAAACTGAAATTTTGTTTTGTAGGTTGAGCTGCACTTAAAGGAGACATGTTCAAGAGCTCAAATCAAAAAAAAAATAGCCTTGGTACATGGACAGTGGCTGCTCATGACATATGACTGGAGATGAAATGTTATTTGCTCAGCTAGACAAGAAAAAGGGAGGTACCGTGTCCTTTGGTGATGACTCAAAAGGTAGAATTCATGGGATAGGTACGGTTGGTAACAACACATAAACTCAAATTAGTCATGTGTTGTTAGTGAAGGGTCTAAAGCATAATTTATTAAGTATTAGTCAATTATGTGACAAAGGATTTAAAGTGTGAAGTAATAGACATAGGTACAAATAAAGTCTCTTTTATAGGAAAGAGATTGAAAAATATGTATGTTGTCTTTCTTGAGAATCTTGAAATTAATAGTGAGATATGTCTTGCTGAAAATGATAGTTGGCTATGGCATAGGAGATTAAGACATGTAAGCTTGCACACTATGTCAAAATTGATTAGGAAAAACTTAGTTGTTGGACTGCCAGATTTAAAATTTGAAAATGAGAAAATATGTGATGCTTGCCAACTAGGAAAACAAGTTAAAACTTTCTTTAAAGCGAAGAAAGTTGTGTCAACTTCTAGACCTCTTGAATTGTTACACATTGATCTATTTGGTCCAATAAGCACAACTAGTTTAGGAGGAAAATCTTATGGCTTTGTAATAGTTGATGACTATTCTAGATATACTTGGGTTTATTTTCTTGCTCATAAGAATGATGCTTTATCAGCTTTCATAAGTCATTGTAGGAAAGTAGAGAATGACAAAAGACTAGCCACAGTTAGCATAAGGAGTGATCATGGAGGAGAATTTGAAAATGATGAATTTGAAGAATTTTGCAATAAAAAGGGTTAGATCACAATTTCTCTACACCTAGAACACCCCAGCAAAATGGAGTTGTAGAAAGAAAAAACTGAACCTTAAAAGAAATGGCTAGGACTATGCTGTGTGAGAATAACTTACCAAAATATTTTTAGGCTGAGGCAGTGAACACAGCAACCTATATACTCAATAGAGTCTCAATAAGACCAATGATATCCAAGACACCTTATGAACTTTACAAGGGTAGGAAACTGAACATTTCTCACCTTAGGAGTTTTGGTTGTAAATGCTTTGTATTGAACAACGGAAAACAGCCTCTAGGGAAGTTTGATGCAAAGGTGATGAAACAATATTTTTAGGATATGCATTAAACTCAAAGGCCTATAGGATTTTTAACAAAAGGACTTTAACCGTTGAAGAATCAGTCCATGTAGTTTTTGATGAGTCAAATGCTTTCCAAAAGGAAATTCATGATGATGATGATGATGTAAAAATCCTAGAAAAACAAATGGAGGAAATGAGCTTACAGAACAACAAGAATAATGAAGAAAGCTCATCTAGAAGAGAAAGTGAAACTCCATCTCTAGAAGATCTGCAAAGAACAAAAAATCAGCATGTTGATCTTCCAAGGAATTGGAGATTTGTGAGAGACCACCCATAAGACCAAATAATAGGTGACATTTCACAAGGAGTTAGAACTAGGAAAGGAACAAGAGAAACTTGTGAGTTTTCAGCTTTCATATCATAAATTGAACCTAAAAATTTTGAAGAAGTTAAAAATGAGGAAAGTTGGATAATGGCCATGCAAAAAGAACTTGACCAATTTACAAGAAACCGTGTATGGTCATTTGTACCTAGACCTTCAAATCACCCCATTGTTGGCACAAAATGGGTGTTTAGAAATAAGGTAGATGAGCAAGAAAATGTAGTAAGAAACAAAGCTAGGTTAGTAGCACAAGGTTACAATCAAGAAGAAGGAATAGATTATGATGAAACCTTTGCACTCGTAGCTAGAATTGAAGCCATAAGATTGTTGCTAGCTTTTTGCATGCTTCATGAATTTCAAAGTATACCAAATGGATGTAAAAAGTGCATTTTTAAATGGATTCATTCAAGAGGAGGTATATGTTGAACAACTACCAGGTTTTGAAGATGTTGAAAAACCAGATCATGTTTTCAAACTTCATAAAGCCTTGTATGGATTGAAACAAGCTCCTAAAGCTTGGTATGAAAGGCTTTCAAAATTTCTAGTTGAAAAAAGGTATGTTAGAGGCAGCATTGACACTACATTGTGCATTAAAGGATACATGAATGATCTAATTGTTGTACAAATATATGTGGATGACATTGTATTTGGTTTAACTAATGAAGCTTATGCAAGAACTTTGCTAAAGAAATGCAAGGTGAATTTGAGATGAGCATGATGGGAGAGTTGAAGTACTTTCTTGGTCTTCAAATAAAGCAAAGTGAGGAAGAAATCTTCATCAACCAAGAAAGGTACACTCATGATATGCTCAAAAAGTTTGATATGCTAAAGCTGAAACCAATCTCCACACCTATGAGCCCATCCACAAGACTTGATCTTGATGAAAAAGGTAAGAATGTAGATCAAAAGCTATATAGAGGTATGATCGGTTCACTACTTTACTTAACAGCAAGCAGACCAGATATTCAATTCAGTGTGTGTTTGTGTGCTAGATTTCAATCACAACCTAAGGAATTACACCTAACAACTGTTAAAAGAATTTTTAGATACCTCTTAGAAACTCAAACAATAGGCATTTGGTATTCTAGAAAACCAACTTTTAGCCTAGTTGGATATTCAGATGCTGATTTTGCTGGCAGTAAAACTGATAGGAAAAGTAGTAGTGGAACATGTCAATTTATTGGTAGTATGCTAGTGTCATGGTCCAGCAAAAAGCAAAACTCAATGGCTTTATCTACAGTAGAAGCAGAGTATGTATCATTAGGTAGTTGTTGTGCCCAAATATTGTGGATTAAACAACAATTAGAGGACTATGGGTTATCAATGCATAACATACCAATATACTGTGACAATACAATCACAATTAATATTTCAAAGAATCTTGTGCAGCAATCTAGAACAAAACACATTGAGATTAGACATCATTTTATTAGAGATCATGTAATGAAAAATGATATTAAGATTGAATTTCTAAACACTTTACATCAGTTAGCAAACATTTTTACCAAACCTCTAAATGAAGATAGATTTTGTGAAATTAGAAGAAATTTAGGATGATTGGTATGAAGGAATTGTAGGAAAACTTTTGTCTCTTACACAGAAAACAAAATGCATTCAGTCAACTAAGGTAAATCTTAATCAACTAAGAGTGTTCTGTTAGCATTAAATAATAAGACTTAGTCAATTTAGAGAAGAAAGAATAAAATAAGGTAAAAGTTGAATTTATTGGGTGTAAAAAGAATGAAGAAAAATTGCCAAAAGTGAATAACCAAAATTTAGAAGGAGTTTTGAAATTTTAAGGAAATAAAATAGGGCAATACTTAAGGGAAGGTGAACAATTTTCTTTGGAAAAAACTGCTACCAACCTCTTCTTTTCTCTCTCTTAAAACCCACAGCTCCAAAATAAAAACCCATATCTTCACATTTTCCTCTGAAACTGACTCAAACCTCTGTCATTTAGAGAAAACCCCTGTCAAACGAATTCTTGAATCAAAATGGCGATATCTCAACAGAGCAAAGAAATCGTAGAAAAGAAGAAAGGGAAGAGACCATTGGAAGAAGGGACAGAAACGAAAAGTCTTAAGAAGAAATAGAAAATCATGTACGCTTCAATGAAAGAAATATCGGAGAAACTGAAAGAGAAAAAGTAAAAAATGGAAAAGAAAAAGGACAAGGAACCTACACTCAGAAAAGGTACTAGTTCCTCTTTTTCTAAGTTCATAAAGAGATTGTATGAACTGAGGTTCAAAAATATTGAGAATGCACCAATTTCCTGTGGTAAATATATTGACTAGAAGAGTTTTGATGAGAACTTAGAGATTTAGACTAGTTTATCTGACTATTTTGATGAACTAAAACTGAAAGGACATAGCACCTTTAAGAATAGATCTTATAATGCAAGCTTGGTAAAGGAGTTCTATTCTGGCATTGCTTTAAAAGAAAATAAATTAGAGGATTTTGATGATTATGTCGAAGATGGTCTGAATGTATATTTGAATGGGAAGGAATTTGTTGTTACTGCTGAGGATTTAGGAAGCCTACTGAAAATTGAATTTGAAGAGGGTAAGTATGAGATGGCAGAGAAATATGATCCCTCATCATTTTGGGAAATCATCATCGAAAGGAAGGAAAAGTATTCTTTAAAGAGCAATTCAGGTCTGATAATCAGCCCTCAAATCAGGATTTTGCATTACTTTGTAGTGGCTAACATCCAGGGCAGAAGTGGAAGTCTAAGTTACATCAGCCTTCAAGATCTTTGGCTGATGGAACATGCCTTCAATGAAGTTGCTTTGAATATAGGAAGATTTATTATTGAGAAAATGAGAAGTACTTGCAGGCTTGAGAAGGTAAATCTACCTTATGGAAATGTCATAACATCCTTTGTATAGAAAAAAGGGGTTTGGACAAAGAGGTACGAAATTGACATGGTGAAAACCAGAGACCAAGCCATTTATTATGGTAATTTGATCAAGATGGGGTATATACTCGATGGGGAAAGATTCATTAAGACCCCCAAGATTGGTCTTGGAAGAGAATCCAGCTTGACTGCTCAACAAGAGGGAGCATCATCCAAATTTTCAAATGAAGTCATTTTTAATCTTCTTATGAGGATCGATGGGAAACTTACTGACCAAGAAGAAAGATTACAGAAAATTGAAGAGAAAATTACAAAACTGGAAAGTGACCTAAAAAGAAAGAAAAAGAGCCATCTGAACCTGTGGCTGTAGACACCTTTGTAACACCCAGCACTGCACCAACACAATAGGGTGCTGAAGGCTCAACCTTGCAAGCATAAAGGTCTTCTGCTCATGGTGGAAGTCATGGCATTCAAGCAAAAGATTCTCATCTTGGTGTGGAGCCACCAACTAAGGCACCATCTTCTGAACACTAGAGCAAAGACAAATCTGATTAAGGGACAAAAGTGATAGCTTTCGAGGATGAACATGTTCCTGAAAAACACCAGCCCTCCCCTCTTGATAAAGAAGAGATATCCATCATGGAAATCTTCCATCAAATAGTGAGGGAAGAGCAAGCTGAGGAGCAAGCTGCAATGAAAACTGCCAAGGCAAAAGCTGGTAAAAAGAAGCAAGCTGAGAAGCAAGATGCACATGCACCAGATTCTAAAGGAAAGCAAAATCTGGCAAAGAAAAACAAAAAGTCACTGCAGCCTCACAAGATAAAGAAGCCACAACATCACCGCAGATGAGAAAGAAAACTATGGCCACCAAAACAGCCTTTCTCAAGAGAAGAAAATCTTCCAAGTTGGCAGAGAAATCTAAACCAGCTCTAGTCTCTTCACCCTAGAAACCACTCAATGTATCTGATCAGTCCTCACCAAAACCTTCCCCTAGAAAATCATCACCTCTACGAAAACCCTCTCATTTTCCTCTCAATCCTTTTTATAACACTGCATCCTCATCCTCCGACACCTCAGATTACTAGCAACCCCTTAGTTTGATGCTGACAAAAAATGAGAGTAGAATAAGAAGTAGGGAAGAGGAAGCAAGAATCAGGAAGTAGGGAAGCAGGAAGCAAGAATCAAAAAATTCAAAAAAAATGTTATGGTAGAGGAACCAAAAAATAATTAAAAAAAATGTTAGGGTGGAGGAACCAGGACTTTAGGGGATAGAAAAATAATCTAGGGGCAAATTCGAAACATTTTTTAAATTATCTGTTATTTGTGCCATGGTGGCACTTTAACACTTAATTCTAATTTTGTTGTTTATATGGTAGTATGAGACATGAATGCTGATATGTTTATGATGTTTAACTACCAAAATTTGAAGTTTGCTAATATTTTGCTATCCTTGTTATTTTAACTGCTGATGACAAAAATATACTGCTACACTGATATTGGGTTTATATATTGTTGACCAATTTTTGCTATGACATTGTGAATAAATTATGATTATAAATAATTATGGATGATATGTATTGTGTATTGACTGAACCCTAAAAAGATTGGACAAGATCTAATGACTATATGCTGTTGACGGACTTTGCTAAATGTTCTATGAAAATCTGTCAGCATTCATTACTGTGAATCACCCCAAAATTCTGCACATAAATATACTCTAAATGTATAATGTTATTTTCTGCATAACAATAATAAAATTTGTTGGAATAAAGTAAGCAAAATATGCACACACTAAGGGGGAACATATGTTTAGGGGAAACAACCCACATTTTCTGCTGAAATTGAAAATAAATAAAAAGACACTATGTTGTTAATCAAGGAATGTTTTGTCATCATCAAAAAAGAGGAGATTGTTGGCTCCATTAGTTTTTGATGATAATAAAACATTCCCATTCATTTGTGTCTAATGCCTTTACTTAAGTCTGTAGGAAAATTAATAAATGAAATTAATAAATCAATCTTTCAAAACGTACATCAAAAGAAAAAAGAAGATAAAAATAATAAGACATGATTATTTAACAAGGAGGAAGCTCATTAGTTGAATAAGGAAGAATGTTGGTTGGCCAAGATTCAAATTGGAGAAATGACGAGCTGAAGAATATTGAGAAACAGAACCAACTCAATCTACCAAGAAATGAGCTAGTCGACTAAGTCCTTACTACCAGAACTGCCAAAGATAGGGAACAGAGAACAGAGATGACTTAGTTAACCAAGATATTGGCTAGTCAACTAAGAGCATTCTATCTGCAAGTTTGAAATCTGCACTAAAAGGCAGAGTAACGGCTAGAACCGACTCTTAACTGTCTCCAATGGCTAGAAAACTATCAAACTGCCATCAGAGATATTTCTTCAAGTATAAAAGAGTCCTCCAACAGTTAGAAACAATCTTTTGGATGTTTTGGAAGAGATTTGAGTCTTATTGAGTTGAAAAACTCGAAAATCTTCTCTTCTCTTTTTTGCACTTAAACGCCCATCTCCTGTAACTGTATTCTTGTCAAGCCTAGCTCTATAATATAATTGCCTTATTGTATAGGTACTTGATAGAATGTCTGCATACTTGAATGCCTTAGAAATCATTAAAAGACGATATTATACCTAATGGTACAATTAAGATGATTTAAGCCTCGAACCAGTCTAAATAGAGATTTTAAGATGCATTCAAGAGTTATTGAACCTTAGAATGACTTAATATGATAATTTGGAGTTCAGGGATTGATTTAGATTTAAATGGGAATTTTCATAACGTAGGGGTAAAATGGTCATTTTGCCACCCGAGGGCAAAATTGGAATGGTGGATGAAATTTTGATCAAGTTTCACTATTGGAACATAATTTGAGCTTGAGATGTGAAAAAAAATTTAATTCTGATATTTTTCCTAGCATAAGGGCAAAACGATCATTTTATGTGTCTATAGGGGCAAAATTGGAATTTTTAAAATTTTGCACCACCATGACACTTGTCAAGCCCTTGAATTTTACCTATTATACTTGGATAATTGAGATATTTTATGTGGTGGTGGGAGAATGCTTAATTATTAAGTTTAAAAATGGACCAATGGAATGGTGACAAGTGGCAAGCTTTCATTTCTTTATAATTTACATTAAAAATCAGCACATGACTCTCCCATTTCACTCCCATATGTTTGGCCTCAACAAGGAAAAGAGAAAAAAGTAGAGAACAAACCCTAGTGAGCAAAAATTCAAGGGAAAATTGGTGGATTTCAAGGAATTAAGCAAGTAAAGGTAAAATTTCTTGATTTTAGCTTGTGATCTACCTTTCCTATGCATTCTTTTTCATTTTCCATGGTTGAGAATCAAGTTTGCATGAAGATACCTTTGCTGGCCGAACATGGGGGGGAGGGGTTTTGATCTTGGATTTAGCTAGATTTCATGTTATTCTAGTGTTTTTAGATGTTTGGTGATGTTTAGCATGGAAAACAAGCAAGAAATTTCATGCCCTTCACCCATACCCATTGGCTGAATTTTTCAAGAGAGGAATTGGAAAATGGACTTTGATGAATTTCATGCTATTTAGGTATTTTTAGTTGTTTTATGATGTAAAGTGTAAAAATCAAGCATGAAAAATCACATATTATTCATGAACCCTCCATGGCCAAATTTTTCCAAGAGAAAATGTTGAGGATGATTTTGCTATAATTCATGTTATCTAGCTTATATTTGATGATTTGGAGTATTGGAAGTGAAATGAATTTATTTGGAGTTGAATTGGATATTTTGGCCAATTAACCAGCGTATAGTGTGAATTAGGTCAATACCATTTCAGCCCCATACACAATTGCACCTACGTAGAACATCGTATTTAGATAATAATCCAAACATTTCACATCCCATTTCATGCATTCATATAAAGCCTAAATTAGTTTTATAATGGTTTAGCACAAATATAGTTAATTGCTTGTTGTGCATTATGTCTAGGTGGTGAAACTTTCGATAAGGGTAAGGAGATTGTACCTGAAGATCAAGATTAGGAGTACCTCGATTCTAGATATTGTGAGTAACCTTATTATCGTCTTAATTATCTAAAGTAGTTTTTATTCGTTTTTGTAATTTTATAGAAAAATGAATTTAAATGGTAATTCCTTATGTTTTATAAGTAAAAGGTGATTAAATGAAATGAGTTTTATAAATCATTTTGAAATTGATTGATGATTTTAGAAATTGAGTAATTGGAGACTGTTTGTTTGTGTTGTAAATTTATGGTTTGAATTGAATGGCTTATGGTGATATTGGCATGAATGGCTGAATTGGAAATTGTGTTGAAATTGTATGAACTGTTTGTTTTGCCTTGACAGGCTAGGTAGTAATATAATTGCCATGTCATGCTATCGAAACTTTTATTGATTTGGTGGGATATCAGATAGCTTACTGCAGTGGGCGGGTTTTTGTGGACCAGCCTATTAGAGGGGCATTGTAAACTCCATTATATTTTACCTTACTACGAGAGGCACAGAGGGTATCTCCTAAGGTAAAGTTTTAGAGTTCACTACACACTGAACCACCACGTGAGGGTGAACTCAGCCAACGCCAAGGAACGGCTATGTTTTAAAACGTACAAATATGATTTATGGATATATGTCTTTTCTTTAACAGCCTTGGCGGACTCAATTGGATGCCTCTGATCAAGGTATCCCCGAGAATGAGTTTTGGCACGAGCCAAGTTTTTAAGAAATTCATAAGCCATGTTGATTATTTGAGTGAAATGAAATTATTTTATTTAGTTGAAATGAGTTTCAAACATTATGAATCATAGTACGATGAACTATTTTAAGTTGTCTCCATTTACTCGACTTTAGATATTTTAGATGATGTTTGTTTACTCAATGAGTTTATATAAACTCACCACCCTCCTTTCCACTCATTCCAGGCTCAGGATAATCTATAGATAGTTGATTTCGTGGAGGGCTACAGTTGGATTTGCATCCTCAAAAACTGTAGGTTCACAACCTTCGTTACTTTTGGTCATTCGAGGAGGCCCACATGTCATTGTAAATTAAATTACACATTCTGGCTCACTGTGTTATTGTATGTACAAATTTATTTTGCTTTTACGCTACAAAAATTATTTACGGATATCTCTATAAATGTTGTTTCATAAGAAAATGAAATATTTTATTTAATATTATTATTTTATTCTAATAGCTATCATTTCAGTTAAATGAATGTTTTAAACATCTAAACTTATTTTTGGTTATGAAATATGTATCTTTCACTCATATACTACATTTTTAGATGGTTTCGAAATTTTTGTGGAAAAATGATCAAAATACCCCTGTGAGATGAAAATTATTTTTTTATTGTTTTGGTTTGGAAATAGCTTATAATCTTTTAAAATATGATATTAGCAACTGTTGCTTGCAGGGGAGGTGAGAAAACTGATATTAAAGCCTTGCGGGGTTTCGTTTGGCATTCCGGGTAATGAATGTCTATTGAGACATCGCGGAGGTTGTCACGGGCTCGAAAATAGTACCGGGTCGTGACAATTCTGCACTCAACCTTTTACCATTTAGATCAACTTGTGATCGTAGGTACTTTCTTCTACTTTTTTTTATTGTATTCTTAGTGGATTTGTTGAGAAAATCCTTGGTTGGATAATCAAGGTAGTAGATGTAGGTCTTGGACTGAACCATTCTAAATTGCTGTGCATTGTCTACTCTATTTTTATTTTCTTTGTGCTGGAAATTAGTTCCTCTTCTTGTCAAGAGCCGATTTGTGCTATTCACCCCCCTTCTAGCACATATTATTAGGACCAACAGGGTTATCAATGCATAATATACCAATAGATTATGACAATACAAGTGCAATTAATATTTCAAAGAATCCTAAGCAGCACTCTATAACAAAACATATTGAGATTAGACATCATTTTGTTAAAGGCCATGCAGTGAAAAATGATGTTAAAATTAAATTTGTGAATACTTTGCATCAACTAGCTGATATTTTTACTAAACTGCTGAATGAAGATAGATTCTGTGAAATTAGAAGAAATATAGGTATGATTAGTCAGCAAAAATTGATAGAAAATCTTTGGCTCATGCACATGAAACAAAATGCATTTGATCGACTAAGATGAATCTTAGTCAACTAAGAGTGTTCTGGTAACATTAAATAATAAGACTCAGTTAATAAAATAAGAAAGGAATAAAATAATATAAAGAATCTGTGTACTGGGTAATAAGGAAAGAAGAAATACTGCCTAAAGTGAATAACCAAAATTTAGAGGGAGTTTTGAAATTTTGAGCAAATAGAATAGGGCAATATTTAAGGAGGAGGTAGACAATTTTTGGAATTAACTACTGATAACTCCTCATTTTCTGTCACCTGAAACCCGAGCCTCTGAAATTGAAACCCAACTCTTCACATTTTCCTCTAAAATCGATTCAAACCCTTGCCATTTAGACAAAACCCCAGTCAGTAAAATTCTTAAATCAGAATGGCAAAAACTTCCCAGAGTAGAGAAATTATTGAAAAGAATAAGGGAAAAAGACCAGCGAAGGAAAGTTCTGAAACGGGAATACTAAAAAAGAAACAAAAAATTGCATCTGCTTCAGTGAAAGAGATATCTGAGAAACGAAAAGAGAAGAAGCAGAAAACAGAAAAGGAAGAGGACAAGGAATCCTCACTCAAGAAAGGTATTGGCTCTTCTTCTTCTAAGTTGAAAAATAAGACGCATGAACTAAGGTTCAAAAAAATTGAGACTGCACCTATTACTTGTGGCAAATATATTGACTAGAAGAGTTTTAATGAAAATTTAGAACTACAAACTAGTTTATCTGACTATTTTGATGAATTGAAACTGAAAGGATATAGAACTTTTAAGAATAGGTCTTACAGTACAAGTCTGGTAAAGAAGTTCTATTCTAGCATTGCTTTAGGAGAAAAAGAATTAAAGGATTCTGATGACTATGTTGAAAATGGTCTGAATGTGTATTTGAATAGGAAAGAATTTGTTGTCACTACTGATGATTTAGGTAGCTTTTGAAAATTGAGTGTGAAAAAGGTGAGTATGAGTTCCCAGAGAAATATGACCCTTCATCATTATGGGAAATCATCACCGGGAGGAAGGAAAAGTATTCTTGAAATTGCAATTCAGGTCTGATAATCAACCCCCAGATTAGGATTTTACACTATTTTGTTGCGACTAACATCTAGGGTAGAAGTGGAAGTTTAAGTTACGTCAGCCTTCAGAATCTTTGGTTGATGGAACATGCCTTTAATGGGGTTGCTTTAAATATAGACAGGTTCATGATTGAAAAGATGAGAGGAGCTTGCAAACTTGATAAAGTCAACCTACCTTATGGAAATGTCATAACATCTTTTGTACAGAAAAAGGGAGTTTGGGCCAAGAGGTATGAAATGGACATGGTGAATACCAGAGATCAAGCCATTTACTATGGTAGTTTGATCAAAATAAGGTACAAGCTAGATGGAGAGAAATTCACTAGAACACCCAAAGTCTCTACTATACTAGCACCAACCGAGGCATCATCCTCCCAATTCTTTAGTGAAATGATTTTTAATCTCTTGATGAGGATAGATGGTAAACTCACTGATCAAGGAGCCAGATTGCAGAAGATTGAGAAAAAGATTGCTGAACTTGAGAATGAACTGAAGAGAAAGGAGAAAGTGCCCTCAGAACCTGCTGCTACAAACTCATTTGAAACTCTAAGTGTTGCACTAGCACAGCAAGGTGCTGAAGGCTTAACCTTGCAAGCAGAAAGGTCTTCTGCTCATGGTGCAAGTGTAGTACCCCGTATTTTGATACGGTGGCTAATAAAGTTTATGGATGCCAATTTAGGTTAATTATTGAGTTAAAAGGGTAATTCAGAAGTGAACTTGTGAAATCTCGATCACCATAGACACATAACTAGAAGTAGACGCGATAATGAGGACCAAGGATAATTTTGTAATTTCTCTTGGTGAGCTCCTACGAGTGGGTTTTCGATGCTATTGAGGTCTAAATAGGCCTAAGGAATGAATGAATGATGTTTATGATGGTAAAATAAATGAATAAGATAAAAATAATGATAATTTTCATGGTAAGGGCAAAAATGGTCATTTCGCATCTCGAGTCTAAATTTTTAAGTTTCGTGAACCCGAGTACTTTTAGACTATTATAGACTTTGTTTTGGTGTCAAAAGAGCAAAAAGGTTGCACAAAGGATGGGAGGAAAACAAAGCCACCATGTTAAGGGCATTTTGGTAATTTTGGTGGAAATTTGGATTAACTTTAGGCATAAATATCTGAGCTCCAGCAGCTTCTCCTTCTTCTTCTTCCTCCCTTTTCACATTTCTTCATCCTCCATGGAAGCCTCCCTTAAAGCTTCTATAACTTTCTCTCTCTAGCTTCAATTTTCATGCTTTTGAGCACTTTTTCATAGAACTTTTTAGCTCTTTCACTCTCCCACCTTAAAACCCTCAAAAGTCCTTGTTCAGTACTTTTTCTCACTAGCTGAAAGTTTTAAAAAGAGAACGAGAGACTTGCCATAGTAGCTTGGAAGCTTTTGAAAAGGAATTCAACTACAAAAAACCACTAAGGTGAGTAATGAATTAGGTTAAATTTTCAAGTTGTTGATGATTAGAGTGGTGAGTTAATCTATTATTGAGATTTTTATTCATTTTTAAGGTGACTAGAGTAGTGAAACAAATAGCCACCTAATGGTGATTGAAAGCTAGTTAGGAATAACAAGTAGAGCTTGATTTAAGAAATAGCTTTTAGAAATGTATTTATGCAAATTGGGTTGGTAGTGATGTTGTGTGTGTGTGATAGGTTCCAACGAGGCCTCACATGTCTGTTTGAAGTAATAATCGAAGTTAAAATCCATTAAAGAATCAACTAGACCGGTGAGTGAACTTGCATTTCAAAACTGTTTTGGGAATGTGAATCTATTTGCACAAAACATTGATTGATTTTATCCAACTTTTCTTAAAAACGTGTGCCTTGGGAACAAGCCCTTGATAAAATATTTGGATGTTGTGAAAATGTGAAATGTGTAAAAGGACGGATCCATGTGCTCCTATACTGTGTTGATATATATATATACAAATAATGTTGTGTAATGATATTGACCAAGTTATGTGTGAGTAGGAGTGTGCATAAGTTGATGCTGACCCGGTTATGTGCGAGTGAGAGTGCGCATAAGCCGATGCTGACCCGGCTATGTGCGAGTGGGAGTGCGCATAAGCCGATGCTGACCCGGCTATGTGCGAGTGGGAGTGCGCATAAGCCGATGCTGACCCAGCCATATGCTAATGGGAGTGCATATGAGCTGATGATGATGGTACGGTGTGCATGATGATGGATATATATATATATATATATATACATATATGGCTATGTGTGTTATAGAAAGTTCATGAATATGGTATATGGTTGTAATGCATGTGAAATTTGGCATGATGAATCTTGAGAATTTTCGATTTTCTTGCAAATTGATTTTTATTGCAACACCAAATGGATTTTTAGTGTAAATGAGGTCCTTTTTACACTTAGGTGCCCTGCTTCTCGCTACAGCGAGAAACATTCTATTTTGGCAGCCAACAACTCGTTGCAGCGAGAAACTCTCAGGTTCTGATGCAATGCTTTCACTTTGATGAAGATTTTGACCACCTGCCTCTCCGAACTGGGAAAAGTGTAAACATCAAAGTTGTAACCCTAACTCTTAGCTTTCTAATGGTCTAAAAATCAGGTCAATTGGACTTTTTTAACGGGAGATATGCTAGAAAAATTGAAACACATGCAAACTGACACTATTTCTCGCTATAGCGAGAAACTTTTTATTTTGGCTGCCTGAATCTCGCTGCAGCGAGATTGAACTTCACTACAGCGAGAAACTTGTTGCCATGCTTGCTACCTTGCTTGATTTTGAAATATTTTTCACCCATTAAACTTCATGGATTGATCTAGGGTTTTTGTAACACTATGAGGTTATTAATCAAAGTTTGAAATGAGGGGTTTTTAATAAGAAACTAAATCAATTGTATTGTTTTTGAAACAAGTGCATCATGATTTCCAAATTCTTCCTATCGATTGCTTGTTCCCTTCTTGTGTTCACTCACTGAGTTTTATACTCACGTTTTTAAATTTAATATTTTCAGATTTAGAGGCAGTTGGGATCTAGATTGAGTCGCACACATATGCTCACCTTCTTGGTAAGTACTATGGCATCTCAGTAGCTGTATCTTCACTCAGAGTCACTCCGCTGACAGTCAAAAGTCTTATGATTGTGTACATGTATAAGTAATGAAGACCACTAAGATTCACGTTAAAAATCAAATATGTATATTTGATTACTGAAGCCATTGTAAGGTGGCAAATGAGTGATACTATGTTAGCATAATACAATTGGAAGTATTGGGTTACTATAAAATGTTATTGAAATATTTTTAGTTGAGAATTACAATATGTGTTTGAGAAATGATGGTTTGGAATGATGATCGGGATTGTATAAATAGGCTTGCTTGGGCTTAATCGGCTATGCCCATTGGGCCCATGCACCGATCATAGCTTGAAATTTAAGCTGTGACAGCAAGTCATGGCATTCAAGCAAAAGATTCTCATCCTGGTGTGGAGCAACCAACTAAGGCACAATCTTCTGAACATCAGAGCAAGGACAAATCTGATCAAGGGATAGAAGTGATAGCTTCCGAGGATGAACGTGTTTTTGAGAAACACCAGCCCTCCCCTCCTAATAGAGAGGAGATATCCATCATGGAAATCTTCCATCAAATAGTGAGGGAAGAACAAGCTGAGAAACAAGTTGCAATGGAAACTGCCAAGGCAAAAACTGGTAAAAAGAAGCAAGTTGAGAAGCAAGATGCACCTACACCAGTTTCTAAAGGAAAAGTAAAATTTGGCAAAGAGAAAAAAAAAGTCACTGCAACCTCACAAAAAAAGGAAGCCACTACAACACCGCAAATGAGGAAGAAAACTATGGCCACCAAGATAGCCTTTCTCAAGAGAAGAAAGTCTTCTAGGTTGGCAGAGAAATTTTGACCAACTCCAGTCTCTTCACCTTAGGATTCAGTCAATGTCTCTGACAAGTCTTCACCAGAACTTTCCCCTAAAATATCATCACCTCTACGAGAACCCTCTCCTTTTCCTCTAAATCCTTTTTATAACACTAAATCCTCATTCTTTGACACGTCAAATGACTAGAAACCCCTTAGTTTGATGCTGACAAAGAAATGGAGTAGAATAGGATGGTAGGAACCAGGGTAGCAGGAAGCAAGACCAAGGAAGTAAGAAGCAGGAATTAGAAAATTAAAAAAATATTAAGGTAAAGGAACCAGAAAATAATTAAAAAAATGTTAGGGTGGAGGAACCAGGACTTTAGGGGATAGAAAGATAGTCTAGGGGCAGTTTTGAAACACTTTTTAAATTATCTGCTATTTGTGCCATGGTGGCACTTGAAAATTTAATTCTAATCTTGTTGTTTATATGGTAGTGTGAGACATGAATGCTTATATGTCTATGATGTTTGACTACTGAAAATTGAAGTTTGCTGATATTTTGCTATACTTGTTATTTTAACTACTGATGATAAAAATTTGTTGTTGCACTGATATTGGGATTATATGCTGTTGACTGATTTTTTTATGACATTGTGGATAAATTGTGTTTATAAATAAGTATGGATGTTGTGTATTGTGTATTGACTAAATCATGAAGGGATTGGACAAAATCTAATGACTATATGCTGTTGACAAACTCTGTTGAATTTTTTATGAAAATCTGTCAACATTCATTACTGTGAACCACCCAAAATTCTACACATAAATATACTCTAAATGTAAGATGTTATTTTCTGCATAACAAGAATAAAATTTGCTGGAATAAAGTAAGCAAAATATGCACACACTAAAGGAAAGTATATGCTTAGGAGGAGCAATCCTCATTTTCTATAGAAACTAAAAATAAGTAAAAAGACACTATGTTGTCAATCAACGAATGTTTTGTCATCATCAAAATGGGGGAAATTGTTGGCTCCATTAGTTTTTGATCAAAATAAGACATTCCCATTTATTTGTGTCAAATGCCTTTACTTAAGTATGTAGGAAAATTAATGTATGAAATTAATAAATTAATCTTTCAAAGTATATATCAAAAGAAAAAGAGAGGTAAAAATAATGAGACATAAATGCTTAATAAGGAGGAAGCTCATTAGTTGAATAAGGAAGAATGTTGGTTGGCCAAGATTCAAATTGGAGAAATGGCGGGCTGAAGAATATTGAGAAACAGAACCAACTTAGTCGACCAAGAAATGAGCTAGTCGACTATGTGCTTACTACCAGAACTGCCAAAGATAGGGAATAGAGAACAGGGATGACTTAGTCAACCAAGATATCGGCTAGTCAACTAAAAGCATTCTATTTGCAAGTTTGAAATATGCACTAAAAGACAGAGTAACGGCTAAAATCGACTCCAAACTGTCTCCAACAACTAGAAAACTGTCGAACCACCATCAGAGATGTTTCTCCAAGTATAAAAGAGTTCTCCAATAGTTAGAAACAATCTTTTGGAAGTTTTGAAAGAGATTAGAGTTACAAAGAGTTGAAAAACCAGAAAATTCTCTCTTCACCCCACTGCACTTAAATGCCCATCCTTTGTATTTGTATTCTACACTCAACCTTTGTCAAGCCTTACTCTATTATATACTTGTCATGTCATTCATGTACTTGATAGCATATCTACATACTGGGATGCCTCGGAGAATCGTTAAAAGTCGATATCGTACGTAGTGGTACAATTAAGTCGATTCAAACATCGAACTAGTTTGAATAAAGATTTTATGATGTATTTGAGAGTTATTGAACCTTAGAATGTCTTAATATGGTGATTCGGATTTCGAGGATTAATTTGGAGTCAAATTAAGAATTTTCATAACGTAGGGGCAAAATGGTCATTTTGCCACCTGAGGGCAAAATGGGAATGTTGGATGAAATTTTTGACTAAGTTTGACTAATTGGAGCATGATTTGAATTTGAGAAATGAAAAATTTGAATTTTGACATTTTTCCGAATATAAGGGCAAAACAGTCATTTTACGTGTCCAATAGGACGTAGTTGGAATTTTTAGAATTTTACACCACCATAACACTTGTCAAGCCCAAGAATTTACCTATTATTATTTTATACATTGAATAATTAAGAGATTACATGTGGTGGTAAGAAAATGCTTAATTATTAAGTTTTAACCATGGACCAAACACATGGTGACACATGTCAAGTTTTAATATTTTTATAATTTCCTTTATAAACTCAACATAAACTCTCCCATATCACTCTTCATGGCCGGCCAAAGCAAAGAACAAAGAGAAAAGAATAGAAATAAACCCTAGAGAGGAAAATTCAAGAGAAATTTATTAAATTACAAAGAACAAAGCAATCAAAGGTAAGATTTTTCAATTTTAGCTTAAAATCTACCTTTCTCATGCTTTCTTTTTCATTTTCTATGGTTGAAACACAAGTCTCCATGAGGGAATACTTGCTGGCCGAACATAGGGAGAGAGGTTTTGATGATGGATTTTGCTAGATTTCATGATATCTTTAGTATTTTTAGTTGTTTGATGATGTTTGGCATGAAAAACAAGTAAGAATATCACATGCCCTTCAATAACCCCCTTTGGCCGAATTTTATAGATGACATGTTGATGATGGATTTTGTTGTATTTCATATTATTGAGCTCGTAATTGATGATTTATGGTATCGGATATCGAAAACGACTATCGAAAAGTATAGTTCCTTTAATAAACGACTTGAACAATAATGAGAAAATCATAGTAAATGGACTTGGATTTGATTCCTAATGATGTAGATGGATTTATTGGACTGTGTTAACACTGATTAGCACGTTAGTTCAAAATTTCGGTTATGATGAATTAAGTCACAATCAAACTCATTGAGGTACTTTAGTGTATTTGGAATATTGGAAGTGTAATGAATATATTTGAAGTTGAATTGGATGTTTTGGTTAATTAAACAGTGTATAGTTCGAGTTAGGTCGAATACAAATTCAATCTGACCATAATTGAACCCACGTAGAACACCGTCTTTAAGTGATTATTCGAACAATTCTCATTCAATTTCATGCATTCATATAAAGCTTGAAATAGTTTTATAACAGTTTGGCACAAATATATTGAATTTTGTGTCGTGTATTATGTATAGGTGGTGAGCCCTCTGATAAGGGTAAAGATATCGTACCCGAGGACCAAGAATAGGAGTACTCCAAACTCCCGTTATTGTGAGTAATCAGACTTTCATCTTAACTATCTAAAGTAATTTATACTCGTTTTTATGATTTTAAAGAATAATGAGCTTAAATTGTAAACTATTATGTTTTATAATTGAAGTGTTGGCTAAACAAAATGAGATTTATAACTTGTTTTGAAATTGAATACTGGTTTTGGAAATTGAGTAAGTGGAGACTATACACTCGTGTTTGATATATGGTTTGAATTGATGGCTTATGACAATGTGATGGCATGAATGGCTGGTTTTGTGTTTGTGTGGAATATATGAACTGTTTTGTTTTACCTTGACAGGCTGGGTAATATCACATTAGCCATGTCATGCTGCTGAAATGTTTATTGATTTGGTGGGGTAATTGATTAGCTTACTGCAGTAGGCAAGTTTCCGTGGACCAGCCTATTAGAGGGGTATGGTAAACCCCATTATATTTTACCTTAGTATGAGAGACGCGGAGGGTATCTCCTAAGGTAAGTTTAGAGTTCACTTCACGCCAAACCACCACGTGAGGATGAAACTCAGTCAACGCCAAGGAATGGCTATATTTTAAAAGTAAAAACATGTTTTATGGGTTTATGTCATTTTAACATCCTTGGCAGACTCGGTTGGATGCCCGGGCCAAGGTGTCTCCGAGTATGAGTTTTGGCACAAGCCAAGTTTTTAAGAGAATCATAAGCCTTGTTGATTATTTTGATGAAATGTAATTGTTTTATATGAATTAAAATGAGTTTTAAATGTTATGAATCATATTATGATGGGATGATTTAACTGTCTCCATTTACTCGGCTTTAGATGTTGTAGATGAACTTTGCTTACTCACTGGGTTTATAAAAACTCACTCCTTCTTTTTATCCATTTCAGGATCAAGACAATCTGTAGACAACCGATTTTGTCGAGGGTTGCTTTTGGATTTGCATCCTTAGAAATCGACGGTCTACAGTCTTGTATATTTTCAATTATATTGGGGCCCACATGTCATTGTAGAATATTTTTGTATACCTGGTTTAGTGTGTTGTTATATATATGAATTTATTTTGCTCTTACGCTACAAAAATTGCTTATGCAGGATTCTATAAATATTGTTTTATAAGAAAATAAAATATTTTATTTAATATTTTTATTTAGTTTGATTAGTCATGATTTCATTTTAAATGGATGATTTAGATTACTAAAATTATTTTTAGATAAGAAATGTATATTTTTCGATCGTATGCTGTATTTTCACCAGGTTTCAAAATTTTCAAAAAAAAAGACCAAAATACCCCTGTGTGGCAGAAATTACTTTTTGTTTGTTTTTGGTTTAAAAATAATTTATATTCCCTTACAACATGATATTCAGTAACTGTTGCTCACAGGGGAGGCGTAAAATTAATGCAAGAGCCTTGCGAGGTTTCGGTTGACATTTCGAGTAATGAATATCTATCGAGACATCGCAGCGGTTGTCACGGGCTCGAAGGGAGAACCGGGTCGTGAGAACCTTGTACCATTTAGATCAACTTGTGATCATAGGTACTTTCTTTTACCTTTCTTATTGTATTCTCAGAGTGAGGGAGTCACTCTAAGTGGTTGTTTCAAGCAAGGATTGCTTGAAGGTGTTAAAGTTCTAACTTAGCCTTGAAAAGTTAGGTGTTGGGTTTTAGTTTAGCCCGTGAAAAACTAGTGTAAAAGGTTTTGGCTTAGCCTATTAAAAGCCATTGTAAAGTTTGGTGAAAGCTTGTGAATTTCACCAAATCTTAGTGGATTTGTTGAGAAAATCCTTGGTTGGATAATCAAGGTAGTGGATGTAGGTCTTGGACCGAACAACTATAAATTGTTGCACATTATCTACTCTGTTTTTATTTTTTTTTTTGTGCTGGAAATTAGTTCCTCATCTTGTCAAGAGCCGATTTGTGCTATTCACCCCCCTTTTAGCACATATAATTAGGACCAACAGAAACCTCCATAATCTCTCTCAAGATAGCTCCAATTTTAATGCTTTTGTGCACTTTTGCATAGGACCTTTGTGCTCTTTGACTCTCTCACTTTAAAACCCTTGGAAAGTCTTACTTTCATACTTCCTCTCACTAGGTAGGTGTTTTAAAGAGAGAAAGAATGAGCTTCTATACTAGCTTGAAAATTTGTGGGAAGAATTTCAAATTACAAAGCTGCCAAGGTGAGTAGTGAATTAGAGTTGATTTTTAAGTGTTGACAATGTTTAGTAATTAGATTTGTGAGTGTTGATTTGTTGAGATTGTTTATTCATTTTTAGTGTGAGTAAAGTAGCGTAAATAATAGCCATTTAATGGTAGTTGGATTCTAGTTAGGAATGACTTGTAGAACTTAATTTAGAAAATAGCTTTGGAATAGCATTAATGCCAAGTTGGGTTGATGGTGATGTTGTTATGTGTGATAGGTTCCAACGAGGCCCCTCAGCCCCAATTGGACCATTAGAGAAGTTAGAGTCGACTAAAGGTTCAACAAATACCGATGAGTGAACTTACATAAAAGAATGTTTTGGGATATACACATGTATGTTTTATTGAATCCCCTAAAGTGTTTTATCAATTCTTTCTTCAAAACTCGTACTGGAACAAGCCCTTAAATAATGTTTTTATATTATGAAATGGGCATTGTGATGAATCCATATGTTTCTGTATAATGTGGATACGCATGTATATATACTATGTCATAAATGGTACCATGGTGTGACAAATGTAATCGTGCATGTACGGGGTGAGTGTGCACCTGCCGGTGATGACGGTGGTGAGGGAGATGGATGGTGATATTGCCCATGTGCACGATGTGGGAGGATGTACACGATGTCATTAACTGTGCACGATGTGGGGGGATGCACATGAGCTAGGTGAGATTTGATGGTATACAAATTGATATATGTTTAGGTATATGTGTATGCAATAGAAATACCATGATTGAATGTGTGATTGTATGGCATGATGAATCTTGAAAATCTCTCATTTACTTGCAAATTGATTTTATTACAGCATCAAATGGATGTTTGGTACAAAGGAGGTTTCTCATTATCTAGGTGCCCTACTTCTCACTGCAGCGAGAAACTTTCTGTTTTGCTGCCTGTAACTCACTGCAGTGAGAAACTTTCTTTTTGTCTCCTGAATCTCACTGCAACGAGAATGAATTTCACTACAGCGAGAAACTTTCTGTCCTGCATGCTATTTTGTTGGTTTTTTCCATATTTTTCCACTTCTTTAACATCATGGTTGAGCATGGACTTCCAACATCAAGGGTTTAATTAATTAAGTTTGAAATCAGGGGGTTTAGTGAGAAACCCTCAATCACTTGAGAAACCCTCGGCCAATTGACAATATGTGCCAATCTTCGCTGCAACGAAAATTCATTCTCGTTGCAGTGTACCTTTCCGTTGCAACGAGGACCCATCGTTTTACTTGATTTGACTTGCTTGCATACTATTAAAGTTTTTCACTTTTCGAATCCTTTGTTGTGCATGGACCCCTTTCGTCAAGTGATTAACTCATTAAGGGTTTCATGAAGGGTTTTAATAAGAACTAAACTAAATTGCATTGTTTTTGAAAATAAATGCATCATGAATTCTTTAAAATTTTCCTTATCATTTGCTTCTTCCCTTCATTTGTTCACTCACTGGGTTTATACTCACCGTTTTCAACTTCATGTTTTCAGATAATGAGGCAGTCGGTAACTAGGTCAAGATGTTTTCGTAGATTCGTATCCTTGGTAGGTAACTTGGCATTCCGTAGACGCACCTTCACCTTGGTCACTCCATTAGAAACCCAGAGTCATTTTTGTTTGTAAATACGTACATGTGATGTAAAGTACTAAGATGTATGCTTTAGAACATATATGTACATTTTGATTGGCAAAGCCACCATGAGTATCAATAGTTAATGTTATTTTGGGCTAATATAAATGCAGTTTTTGATTGTTATAATTTACTATTAAAGAACTTAAGGGTTGAGATTATGAGCTGTAAAGGTAAGAATAGTTGACGGGATGATGAGCATGAGTATGTAAATAAGCTTGCTTGGGCTTAGTGGGCTACGTCCATTAGGCCCATCCACTGGTCATGGCCCGAAAATTGGATTGTGACACATGTGGCCCACATCACATCACACAATCGCACACAATTCACATATATACATATACACATATAATGTTCTCTAGCCTAGGTTCATTCATGTAGGCTTTCATATTTCATTCTAATACTAGTGACAATAGAAGGCACTCCCTACCAAGCTTCAACCCTCGGCCTCCAATCATCGTCTAGTTTGCCAATGAGTCAATTTAACTTTGTTTCCCCCTTTAAACACATTAAAACATCAAAAGATTAATTATTCCTGACTTTCAAAAAATGCTAGCTTTTCACACATTTAACTAAATCTTAGCAATCCACTATTTATGCTCAAATCTTTCATTAATGAGCTAAACCCATACCTTAGAAGTTGCATTGTGCAAGTCTTAGCTCTAAATTCCCTAAATCAAGCCAAAGAGGGAAAAATACCAAATTTAGAGAAAAGTCATATTCAAAGTTATTAATCAATTAAATCAAAAAATAATCGATAAAAATATTAAATCTCACATCTATTGTCACGACCCGAACCTCCCTTGGACCCATGACAACCGTCGTGACGTCTCGATTGACACTCATTACTTGGAATGCCAATCAGAACCCCGCAAGGCTTACATATCAGTTTCTTGCCTTTTCTGTGAGAAATCGTTTTTAAACATTCCATTTTAAACAATTTCCAGTAGTTTTCGGCTCAAGTAAATCAAAAGATAAAAATATTTTAAAAGGATTTATAGACAAATATTACTATTCAAAATATAAGATTAAAATATAGAAATACGTGTAAGAAATCTTTTATAACTTGGAAGTAAAATAAATTCATACATACAATAATTTACAAAGTTATAATGTACAATAATAATTATAATGACAAGTGGCCCAAAATACACCAAGTATTGGTGATAGTAACCTACTGTCTGTGAGATAAAGATGTCAACTGGAATCCTCGACAAAATAAGGTATCTACAAGCTACCACAGACCTGAAATGTTTGGAAATGAGGTGGGTGAGATTTTGCAATCCCAATGAGTAAACAGACTTTATCATAAATATCTAAAGGTGAGTAACATGGAGGCAAGTTTAAACAACAAATCACAAACCATTTCATAAGGTTTTCAATTTATTCCTTAAACCATAAAATATTTGTAATTTACCAAAACAGTTATTAAGGCTTATATCTTTTATTAAAACATAAGGCTCAGGCCAAAACTAATCCTCGAGGATACCTTCGCTGAGGCATCTAACCGAGTTCGCCAAGATTGTTATGATTTTTACTTGTGAAACACATTTTCATTTTTAAAACAAGCCGTTCCTTGGCGTTGGCAGAGTTACACATTCACGTGGGGGTTCAACGCGAAGTGAGCTCTAATACTACCCAAGGAGTTACCCTCCTCGACTCTACAATCGGAGTAACTATGTAACCGGGCTTACTGTGCTCCTCTAATAGGTAGTCCACGGAAACCCGTCACTGCAGTGACTAAACCCACCAATTTTAATAAAATTTTGACAGTATAACGTGGCTTTTATTTATTTACCCAGCCTGCATAGTAAAAACAGCTTACATAAATTCCCAATGCAATTTATCAAATATAGCCACCTATACTCATATTTCATGAGCCATTCATAAGAAAATATATATTTCAAAATAATTGTCAACCTCCAATTACTCAATTTCATAATCAACACAACATATTTTTATTTGTCACATTTATTTCTAAAACATCAAAAATCTCGTTTTAATTTTGTTTTCATTTCATAAAATACATAAAGAGCATTTAAAAATAAACTCTAGATAATTTACAATAATAATAAGTTTACTCACCGTTTGTACAAATTAACTGATTTTTTAGGTGCCCCAATCACTGTTCGTCGAGTACGACTTCATTGCCTTTACCGGAAGGCTCTCCTCCTAAACACATTGCAAAATTTACCCAATTCACCACATTGATGTTAAATCTCTATATAATTGACTTAAATCCTATACTAATGCATGGTATGAAATGCAATAGCCTAAAACGGTTTAAACGCGGTATTAACCTATTTTTGGCACTTTACCCGTTAAATTACTAACGCTCTCCATTTTAGCTCTAAATTGTCCCATTTTCTCCACAACATTTCTAACCATTAAATATCAGCCAATAACCTTCTAAAATCACCAAAATCAGCTCACTTTCCTCCTTGGAAAATTCGGTCAAAATGGGACATTTACTCGGTTAATTTTCCACTTTGTTTTTCTATCACATTTAACCATTTTTCATCATTTTCTCTTCATTTCTCTTAGAATAAAAATCAGTTCATCATCATTGTACATCAATGCATATTCAGCCAAGGGTGGGTATTGTAAAAATTTCATGCTTTCTTGCCCAATTTAATTTCTATACACATTTAACTAACTAAAACTACCAATTTAACTAAAAATCAAAACCTAAAAATTTCAAAACCTCTCCCCTAGAATTTCTGCCAGCCCTTGGTTTCACTTTTTGATCTCTCTCCTCAAGCATTCTTAACGGAAATAAAGGCATAGGAAAGGTAGAAATCAAGCTAAAATCGAAAAATCTTATCGTTAGACAAGTAAACGGAAAAAAAACGCGATTTTCCCTTTGAATTTTCTAGTTTTCCTTTGTTTTTCTCTTTTCTTCCTTTCCTCTCTATTTTCTCTCTTGTTCTTTCCTTATGGCCGGCCAGCACTTAATATGGGGTTTAAATGGGCTGACTTTTCATTAAAATAATATTAAATCATTAAAAAAGTTCCATGTGTCACTTTCCCATTGGCCCGTTTTTAAAATTTCATCCATTTATTTCCAAATTTTCACCATACACTTGTCCCACATATCCATAGCATAGATAAAATTCTCAGACTTATCCAAAGTCTTGGTGGAGTAATTTTTGAAATTTACACTTTTGCCCTCGTAAAAGTGAAAAATTACATTTTTGCCTAAAAAACTGAAAAATTGCCCATAGACATATTTTTCATCCCTTATACTCATACCATTCCCCAATTTGTCAAATTTGATCTAAATTCTCTCAAAATCTCAAATTTTTTCTGCGAGTGGTAAAATTACGATTTTGCCCCTGAACTTTAAAATTTTAAATTTTACCCCAAATGAACCCTTGAACTCCGAACAATCATTTTTAGTCTTTCCTGGACTGTAAAATATTAAATTTCATCCTACGATTCCTATTTGAACTAGTTCGAGGTTAAATCAACTCAAATGTACCGTTAGGTACAATACCGGGTTTCGTCTATTCTTAAGACTTTCCTAACGTAATAACATGCTACTCAGTGCATGTATGTCATGACATGTGTTTATAGGGTCGGGTTTTACATCTATAATGGTTTCCCAAGCTCCAAATAGCTTCAAATTACTTTAAATATTTGTTTGGGGCTTTAGGGTTTTAGGTTTCTAGAGAGAGAATAGAAAATAGAGAGTTGAGAGAGAGTAACGGGTGAAATTGCCCAAAAACCTGCCTTTCCTCTTTGATGTATCAATACATTTTGGTAATGTATCGATACAATTACCCTAATTTTGAATGAATGTATCGATACATTGGGGCAATGTCGATGCTTTTTCCCTTGGGTGCTCTCTACTTCAAATGTATCAATACATTTGGACAATGTATCGATACATGTTCATCTTTGGTCAAATCTATTGATACATTCTCAAATGTACCGGTAGAATATTCTTCCTGAGGGCTTTGTTATTCATCCTACCATGAATGTATCGATTCATTGCAGTATGTATCGATACTTTCATCCTTGTAAGTAATTCTAAGCTTCCCAAAAACTCCAAAAGTCCAAGTTCAACACTCCAATATTATTCTTGGTTGATATTACACCTTAAATCATCCATTTAAATTAATCCTATACAAAAACTCATAAACATAACATCAAATCTTAATAAAAACCTTAAATTATTCGGTTTATCACAATGTCCTCAAAGTTTTGCCTAAGTGTCAGTATGTACACTCTTAAACACTAGGCATTCATATCCTATCATCAAAGTCCTCAAGACTCTGCATATTTCAAAAATGATTCTTAGTTTACATCAAAAATTGGGGAGTTATCAAATTTTTCCTAGTTAATGAAGATTCCATCCTCACATTGCTTGATTTGTAGACTAAGGAAGAACTTTAATTCACCCATCATACTCATCTCAAATTCACCCTGCATTTTTTTAGCAAAATTGTCACACAATATTTCATTAGTAGCACCAAATACAATATCATCCACATATATTTGAACTACAATCAATTCATCCAAGCATCTTTTAATGAATAAAGTTGTATCTAAACTTCCTTTAGAGTAACCTTTTTCAACAAAAAATTTTGAAAGTCTTTCATACCAAGCTCTAGGAGCTTGTTTCAATCCATATAAACGTTTTATGTAATTTATAAACATAATCAATCTTTTCAAAATCTTCAAAACCAAGAGACTATTCAACATGAACTTCTTCTTAAATAAAACCATTTAGAATAGTACTTTTGACATCCATTTAAAATAATTTGAAATTCATGTAATAGGCATAAATAAGTAGTAATCTAATAGCTTCTAATCTAGCAATAAGAGTGATGGTTTCATTGTCGTCATTACCTTTTTCTTGATTATAACCTTGAGCAACAAACCTTGCTTTGTTCTTTAGCACATTGCCTTACTCATCCAATTTTTTTCTAAACACCCATTTAGTACCAACAATTGGATGATCGGTTAACATTGGAACTAAGGTCAAGACTTTGTTTCTCTCAAATTTTCCAAGCTTTTCTTGCATAGCTAACATCCAAATCTCTTCCTTTTTAGCTTCTTCAAAACTTTTGTGCTCTACTTGTGAAACAAATGCTAAATATTCACAAGTTCCTTTAAGTCCTTTTCTAGTTTTTTCACCATTTAAGGGATCACCAATAATCTACTCTTGTAGGTGATTTTTGGCATATTTCTAGCTTTTTGGAAGATCATTGTATTGAGTTCCACTCTCTGCAGGTCTACAAGAGGAGGCGTTTTTACTATTTTCTTCTTGGAGCTCTCTCCATCATTTTTTTTTTATTTTCCAAGCTTATCTTTTCCATTTGTTTTTCAAGATCATCTACATCATCATCATCAAGCACTACCTTTCTTTGAGCAACCTTTGCTTTATAAAAATGACATGGATAAATTCTTCTATAACAAATTTCTTTTATTAAAAACTCTATATGCTTTTGAATTCAATGCATATGCTGAGAAAATGGCTTCATCTTTCTTAACATCAACCTTTCCCACGGTGTGTTTTCCATTATTTAAAACAAAACATTTGCTTCCAAAACTTCTTAAGTGTGAAATATTTGGCTTCCTACCTTTATAAAGCTTATAAGGGGTTTTAGAAGTCATAGCCCTAATGGAAGCTTTATTCAATATGTAGACTTCTATGTAAACAACATTTGCCCAAAAAAATTTTGGCAAATTGTTTTCACAAAGCATAGTCCTTGCCATTTCCTTTAAAGTTCTATTTTTCCGTTCCACAACTCCATTTTGTTAGGAAGTTCTAGGTGCAAAAACGTTGTGATCAAAACCATTTTCATTGCAAAAGATTTCAAAGTCATCTCCTTCAAATTCACCACCATGGTCATTTTTAAAGCTAACAATGGAGAGCCTTTTCTCATTTTGAACTTTCTTGCAATGATTTACAAATGTAGGTAATGCATCATTTTTATAAGCAAGAAAATATACCCATGTATATCTAGAATAATCATTAACAATAGCAAAACCATATGACTTGCCTCCTAAACTAATTATATCAATTGGTCCAAACAAGTCTATATGCAATAGATCAAGGAGCTTAGAAGTTGACATGACTTTCTTAGTTTTGAATGAAGTTCACGTGTTTTTCAAATCACAGATTTGATCATTTTCAAAACTAAGCTTAAGAAGTCCAATAACCAAAATCTTTTCTTTTTAGTTTTGAAATGGTATGCATGCTAGTATGTCCAAGTCTTCTATGCCATAACCAACTATCATTCTCATCATTAGCCATAAGACATGTTTAGCAATTAAGTTCAAGGTCTTCAAGAAAAATTACATACATGTTCTTAATTCTTTTCCCAATGAATGCAATTTTGTTAATGCTAATATCTATTACTTGACATTCATGAGAATCAAAACATACTTTAAATCTTTTGTCACAAAGTTGACTAATGCTCAATAGGTTATGCTTTAAAGCTTTAATGAAGAGAACATGATTGATTCAAGTTTGAGAAGTTAAACCCATGGTTCCAATTTCATCAATTCTACCTTGAGCGTCATCACCAAATAATACCATACCACCTTTTTTCTTGTGTAGCTTGGCAAATAACTTTTTATTTCCTATCATATGCCTCAAGCAGCCACTGTCCATGTACCAAGGTTGCATTTCTTTTTATTGAGCTTTCAAACATTTGTCCTTTTGCTTTTGCTTAACCTATAAAATAAATTTTCAATCTTTCTTTATAAGTACCCATATTTTAAGAGGTCCTTAAAGGTTAGTTGATACATGTGAACCTTTTGGCACCCAAACAAATTTGGTTTTGGGAACGTTATTTCCCTTATGATAGCATTCATAAAAGAGATGTCGTCTCTTGCCACATACATAGCACCTGGATGAAGAGCCATGAATATTCTTTCTAAACTTTGCATTTCTTCTTAGTGTCTCGTTCATTGAGGCCTTAAGAGCAACATTTCATCCAATGCTTTTTTCAAAGGCTTCATTCTTGTTCTCTAGCTCCAATTTTAAAAGTTTAAAATCTATTTTTGAATACTTAAATTCAATTTGAAATATATTTCTTTGTTCAAAAATAAAGCTAAAATCATGCCTTACTTTTTTTAACACATCTTCAAGAGACCTAGCCTTCTTCTTCAAAACTTGATACTTTAATGTTAGTGTTTCAAATTAAGCATATAAACATTCCTATTCTTCTTGAAATTCATCAAAAGAAATATCACAAAGGTTAAAAGATACCTCGGATTCATCATCCTTAGCCATCAAGCAAAAATTTGCTTTTTCTTTCATTTTCTTTTTATCATCCTCTGAGCTAGAAATGTCATTGTCAAACCAGGTTGTTGCCACCAAAGCTTTCTTTGATTTCTTGTTCTTTTTAAAGGTTTTCTCCTTAAATAATGGGAATTTGGATCTAAAGTGACCTCGTTTCTTGCATTCAAAACATATTACCTCATCTTTCTTTTAAAGCTTATTTTTGTTTCTGGTTTTCCAAATGGAACCTTGGTCCCTTCCATAATTTCTTCTCGCAAGTCTTCTATTTCGTTACCCCATAAGCTTTCTAAATTTTCTAGCAACCATGACTAACTCTTCATCATCATCAAACGATAAACTTTCCAGCTCTTTTGCAAGTATGCTTACCTTTAAGGCAATGCTTTCCTTTTTCTCTTTAGCTTTTTTCTTTCTTCTTCTTCTTCTTGAAGTTCCAGCACATGTGTGCAAGTGAGCCACAAATCTCATCAAGTGTGATGGCATTTATGTCTTTAGCCTCTCTAATAATAGTCACTTTTGGCTTGTAATTCTTAGGTAGGCTTCTAAAGAGTTTTTTGACTAGTTCTTGTTCAAGAATTTGTTTGCTTATCTAATTAAGTTTATTAGTAATATTGGGGAATCTATCAAACATGCTAGTGATGTCTTCACTTAATTTCATTTTGAACATTTCATAATTTTGGGTGAGAAGAGCAATTTTGGACTCTTTAGCTTGAGAAATCCTTTCATGAATGAAGGTTTTTCTTAAGAACAACCAAAACCTAAAACTAACTTTTCAAAAACTAAGTTAGAAATTACAACAACAACCAAGCTAATCCAAGCTTCATCAACCCGTTAGAGTGCCTCACACACTCTAAGTAAGTTAGGAATACAAAGATGAAGGTGTACCTATGATCACCTAACTGATCTAAGTGATACAAGATAAGGCACAAAGCTCTATTACAAAGATTAAAATGGAGTACAAGAGTAAGAAAGAGGATTTTTGCTATTTTTGGCTCTTACAAACTCTTGGAGGCATTTGATCCCATTTTTAGCTATTGAAGAGGTCTTTTATACTTAGAAAATCAACTCTGATTAATTTAGATAGATTCTAGCCGTTAGAAATAGTTCATGAGCCATTATAACCATTATTTCTCTTTTACTATTTAAATTGAAATACACAGACAATGAGCTTTTAACTAGTTAACGGTAGCCTGTTGTGAGACCCTGTCAAGCTCGATTAAAAGACGGTATTGTACCGAGTGGTACAACTAAGTTAAATCGAGCCTTGAACTAGTTCTAATAAAAATTCTAAGAGGAAATTGAAAATTTTGAAACCCACAGAATGGCTTAGAATAGTGATTCGAAGTTCAAGGTCCAATTTGGAGTCCATCCGAAAAATTGACCGATTAGGGACAAAATGGTCTCTTTACCATTTGATGATAAAATGGAGATTTTTAGCCAAGATTTGATCACATTTGACCAAGAGTAATTATATGAAATATAATTATGATTATTGGAGTATAAAATGATGTTTAGTAGTGAAAATGTTATGATTCTTGGTATTTTTGGAGCACAAGGGCAAAATGGTAATTTTGCACTAGAGGACTAAACGGGAATTTTTATAAAATGAGTTTTTTGCCCCATTTGGTTAATATTGATCAATGTTAGTGTTATTTGAGGTTGAAAAGTAGAAATAATTTGATTCCGGTACATTTCAGAGTATAAGGGCAAAATCGTAAATTTTTTCACCTCGGGGGCAAATCGATAAATTTTTCGCCCTAGCACTTGTCAAGGCCAAGAGATTTTATTCATCCTGTAAATGGATAAACATGAGAAATGTGTGGTGGAGAGAGATTGCTTAATGGCTAAGTATGACACATGGACCAATGGAATGGTGACATGTGTCAAAATCTCATCCATTCATTATTTTCTTTATAAAAGGCATAAAAATCAGCCCATTTCTCCCATAGTGATCAGCCAAACTAGAAGAGAAGAGAAACCAAGGAAGAACAAGCCCTAGGTGGGAAAAATCAAAGAGAAAGTGTTGGAATTCAAGGAAACAAGCTAGGTAAGTTAAAATTTCTTTAATTCTCCTTGATACCTAGCTTACCCATGCTTTTGTTCTTGATTTTCATGGTTGAATATTGAGTTATCATGATGAATTCAATTCTGAAAAATGGGTATGGAAGAGGGATTGTTGTTGGAATAATTTGATTTCAGACTATGTTAGTGTTTAGGGATAGTTAAGCATGGTTATGAACAAAAACACAAAAGAAATATTCAATTTCTCTAAGGTTCCTTGTTGGTCGAACCATGAGGGCTAAATATCAATGGGGGATTGTTTTTATTTCAAGGAAAATGGCTTGGAAAATGATGAATTAAGGTGAAACAGTTATGTAGAAAAATTTTCGGTGCTAGTGCACCAAATGATCAAATTTTTCTATTAAGAACTGTGAGGGTTCTAATGCTGAATTTGGCTTTATTTAAATTGTATGTGGTAAATTAAGGTATTAGAGGAGAAATGGATTAATTAGGAGTGAAATTGGACGCATTGGCCAATTTATCGGATGAAAAATCGACTTAGGCCACTACAGGGTCTAGATGGCTACTCGTGCATTTTTCATTTCATATCATATATATATATATCGAGCCTGAAATAACTTATGACTGTTAGACACAAGTTAATTGGAATATGTGTCATGGATTATGGCTAGGTGGTGAGCCATTGGATACGGGTAAAGCACTGTACCCGCTGACTAAAAATAGGAGTATTTCTACTCCTAACACCGGTGAGTGGACTTGCATTTCAAACTTGTTTTGGGGAATATGAAAGATTCTATCCAACTTGTCTTAGAAAATGTACCTTGGGAACAAGCTTTTAGTAAAATGATTTTATATTGTGAAAATGTGTTATACAATGGTTTATGTGTTATCACAATATGATAAAATGAATGATATGCATTGGATGCTTCTTTACATGTTGATTTGAACCCGGCTATGTGCGAGTGGGAGTGCACATAAGCCATTGCTGACCCAGCTATGTGCGAGTGGGAGTGCACATAAGCCATTGCTGACCCAGCTATGTGCGAGTGGGAGTGCACATAAGCCGTTGCTGACCCAGCTATGTGCGAATAGGAGTGCACATAAGTCGTTGCTGAACCGACTATGTGGGAGTGGGAGTGCACATAAGCCATTGCTGACCCGGCTATGTGCGAGTGGGAGTGCACATAAGCCATTGCTGACCCGGCTATATGCGCATAAGCCGTTGCATATGAGATGATGATGATGGGATGGTGTGCATGTTGATGATGGGTATATGGTTGTAAATGCAAATATGTAAGCATTTGTTTTGTTGGAATTTGGAAGTTTACATGTGTTACATGTTGCTATTGTTATTTTAGCAGGATGACTTGTTTTAAGGGAAAAATGAGACTTTTTCCTTGATGTTCTGGTTCTTGCTGCAGCGAGAATGAAGTTCGCTACAGCGAGAAACTTTCTGTCCATTTTGCTAACTTGTGGGTTTTTGCCATATATCCCATTTCTTTGGTACCATAGTTGAGCATGGATTTTTGTAAAGTGATTTACTCATATGGGGTTTACATGAGGGGTTTAAAGGAGCTAAAACAATTGCATGGTTTTGAGAAAATGAATGCATCATGATTTCGATAAACATTCCTTATGGTATGCTTGTTCCCATCTTGTTCACTCACTGAGTATTGTACTCACGTTTTATTTTTAAAAAAAATCATGTTTTCAGATCAGGTGACTATTGGACCCTAGATCGAGGAGTCCCCGTAGTGCATCTCCTAGGTATGTGTCTGGCATTCGATAGTAATCTTTTTTATTGTAAATGTCTCCGCTGGAAGTCATGGGTCCTTTTGTAGTGTGAATACAATCTAACAATGCGAATATGTGTATGCAATGTAAATTGCTAAATACATGATTGGTATAGTGCATGTATATTATTATCGATAATGCCATTGTGTTTTGGCTATGTTCACACCCGGGAAAAGGTGTGTGTGTGTGTATGCATGATATGATAAATTTGTTAAGCAAAGATAAATGGATAGGCTTGCTTGGGCTTAGTGAGCTATGCTCATTGAGCTCATGCGCCAGTCATGGCCCGGGAAATTGTGTCGTGACAGCTGTAACCAATTGAGCCTTCTCTGTCTTGCAGTCTGCTTCACTATGTTAACCAATTTAAGATTGCTTTAACCAATTAAAAGCATTCAGTTTTCAAACTTTTCCAACTAGCAATTTTCCTTTAATTGGTTAGTCCTCTTTTTGACTAATTGAGGCTTTTCTTCTTTCAACTTTTAATAGGTTATAAATTTTATTTAACCAATTAAAAACTCTTCGATTATTATTTTGAATTTTTGAATTTTGGAGCTTCTTTTAGAACTTTAATTTTGAGTCTTAACCAATTAACCTATTTGGCTAATTGATTAAGAGACTTCAATTTTTTTCATGATTTATTATGTGATCTTTTATCTTGGTAGGCTTCATGACTTGCTTTCAAATGGCAATTTTATTAATGGAATTAGTTTTTGTCATGCACACTATACTATTGTTGTTAGGCATTAATAAATGAGAATGTTTTTTTATCATAAAAATACATGGGGTCAACAAAAAACTAAACAAAACCAAGCCTTTTTGAGCTGAAATTTCACTTGTGCTTTCACTCAAATCTTCATACCCATTATTTAGCCACTATTTAGGCATTTTTCCTCCTTTATTCTTACCAAGCAAAATCTACCTCTTAGAGGCACTTTTTCTATTCTTTGTATCCATTATTGTAAAGGTTTTAACTTAATCTTGAAAAGTTAGTGTGGGTTATGGTTGAGCTTGAAAAAAAAAAGCTATTTTAAGGGTTATGGTTGCTCCCGTGAAAAGCCATTGTGAGGGTTATTGCTTGATCTCGTAAAAAAGTATTTGTAAAGGTTTAATGCTTGATCCTATTAAAAAGCACGATTCCTTGATTGGATTTTAAACTCCTTAGCCTGCCAAGGGAGAAGATATAAGCATTTGAGAAAGTCGAACCTTTGTAAGAATACTAGTGTCTTCATTTCTTTTTATTGCTTTGATTTGCAAGAACTTATTTCTAAGAAACCCATCTTATAAATTGCCTGTGTTTTATATTATTCATATCTTGATTTGTTCTTTGTTAAATTTTTTTTCCATCATCACTACTTGTTTGTCCATTGTTAAAAAGAATTCTTGAATTATTTCTCTTAAGTTATTCTTGTTTGATCCACATTTGTAAAACCTTTTAAGCATTCCAAAAGTGATTGTTAATCTATTCTAAATTGTTTTGACCTAACGAAAATTGACATTCTCTTTAAAAGTCTTTAAGAAACTCCCTTGTACTCATATAAAATCCATTTTGTGACTATGATTGATTAGATTTTCCTCATAGTCAATTGAAATTATGTTTGCAATTCTTAAAAGTTATTTTCTAGTTTAGGATCAACTAGAACTCTGTTAAAGTGGACTATAGCTCTCACCTTCAAATTTTAGAAAAAATTTTAAAGTCCAATTCACCCTTCGGTTCCCCCTTTTGGACATTTGTACTACTTATTTATTAAGCTAACATTGCCAACATATTCTCAACTTAAATACCTAACAATTAACATAATACAGCTTTATATAACAATTCTTAAAGAAGAAAGCCCTCTTATTTTCCCATGTGGGATTATTATTTTATCCTACAATTCTTATATAAACTAAATGTCTTATTCCTAAATAAACTGAAACTCTTATTTTATTCTATAAATCCAATGTGGGACTTATATAATAACATAACAATATACTCTTGTATCAATGTCCTTTGTAAAAATTATCCAGAGTGTGAATCATTTTTTTCTCTCTTGCCAAAATACATGGAGGTTGTGAGGTATGTGGTTTACTAATTAGGATTTTAGTTGGGTTTCCCTTAGTAGTCCAAAAGAATGTTTTCTAGCATGGAGATCAATAGGAGTTAATGGAGATATGTTAATGATATGGATGATAGAATTTTATGCAATTTCTTGGTCAATATGGCTTTTTTTGCAATGATATTGTGTTGATGGGAAGATGTGGGATAGCAAACAATTATATGATCTGATTAAGCTTAGAATTGTTGTTTAGAGCAAAGCTAAATGGCCAAAGATGAAGGATTTAGTGAAGGATGTATTTAGAAACCCGACTTTAGTAATCATAGCTTAGAAATCAAAAATAGTAAAAAAAAAAAAGTTAAGTGGGTGGCACCTTAGGCAGGTTGGGTTAAATTTAATGTAGATGCAACCTCAGCTAGAAATCTGAGCGATGCAAGAATTGGGGGAATTCTAAGGGATCATTAGGGTGAAATAGTTATTAGATTTTTTAAGTCTATTGGTGTATGTGATGCCAACCATGCAGAGATTATAGCCATTAGAGAAGCTTTTTTATATTTAATAGACATTTGAAGAGTCCACAACTTAACTTGTGGATAGAAAGTGACTCATTGAATGTGGTAACATGGGTACTTAATCTTTCTAGAGTTCCATGGTGGTTTAGGTAGTATATGGTGCAAATTAAATGGTTACAAAAATCAATGGCTAATTAGATGGTGACGCACACTTTGAGGGAGGTTGATTGTGAGGTCGATAAGTAGGCCAAACAGGGAGTTTCTAGAGAGGAGTTTTATTTTTTGAATTGAGGGATTATGAAATAGATTTAGTTTATTCATTCACCAAAAGTCCATGTATTATGGAGTGTCCAAGTGTAAGAGGCCTTTGTATTGTACTTGGTCTCTTATAAGTTATCTCTCTAGGATTCTAGATGTTGATTTTGATATTGAAAAAGATACTTCTTCTCAAGGATCAGATCAAGTTTGAATCCAACAAATGGAGGTTTTTTCCATGACAAGTACATCTTAATGGTTAATCATGGACAATTGGAAACAAGTCCAGTTTAGGGGCTTGGCAAATTTGAATAGCTAGTTGAGTTGTTTAATGCATATTAGCTGCAAGAGTATGGGATTCGAACAACTACTATGGATTAATGATGGACAACTCTTTTATCTAGGCCCATAATGAAGAGGTGTGTCTAAGCTCGGACATGTGATTATGGATTGCATAGAAAACTCAAGCAGTTTGGACATATTGATGACTCTATGATATCGGTACTCTAGATTCTAACATGTTTATGAGGATTGATGGCTTGTTTATTTTGGATAGATTTATGCGGGAATGTATGGGTACGATTTAGATAGTACCCTTTGTTGGACAACTTTGTGTGAGCTAAAAGGTAGCTGAATACGTCTAAATGTCAATGAAATTATTTCTAGTGAGTGGGTGGGTTGATGTATCCAATTTCCCCAACTTGGATACCTTGTGCTTTGGGGTTATTTTATTCTTTTAGTTATTTTTGAAACCATAATCTTCAAAGTCAAATTTGATTTTGAGATCTAGCAATAAAATTGCATACTCTTCGAAAAAAATAATAAACAATATATTATATAAAAAATAAAATAACGCTAGTTTAATAAATTATTTAATAGCATTAAATATTTGTATTATACATTAATGTCAAGTATATTATGATTATCGAAAGATATTATTTTATAATATTTATAGTTTATATAGTAAAGTTTAATATAAATTTGTTTTTAAAAAAAGTTTAATGAAAATATACTAAAGTTATTTATTTATTATTAACAATAAGTAGCAAATGTGTAAAATTTTGTTGAAATTAGTACTCGGACTCTCTCTAACAAAAGAAACACTCCGTGGATTTGCCAGGTAGATCTCACTCGTTCATTCGAACAAAAGCTGATAATATGATTTATATAATCTATAACATAAGTAAAAAGAAGCCCAAAAAGGGGCTTCCTCAGTTTGTCGCGTTTCAGTTTTCTTATTTTACCACGTGGCATCTTATAGTGTGATTAGAAAAAACAAATTGCCATTAAGTGAGTCAAACAAAAACAATGAAAATGCTCTTAAAGGGTGCCCACGCCCAGCTTTGAGGAAATGGGTTTTAAATTCGTGGCAGGACTTTTAAAAGAAAACCCAAATTGTAGGAGGAGAACGATGGTTAGGCTTTTTTTATATAAAAATGAAACTGGTGGTAGAAGGAAGGGGAAGAGAAGAAACGAGGAAAGGGAAAGAAAGAGGAAGCCACTGCTGGAAAGGCTTAGGCTAACAAGGGCGACGACGTCGAGGACTGAGTAATGGAGAGAGGGTTTAGAGAAAAGGGTTGGCTGCTGCCAATGGAAGAAGAAGTAGAGAGCAAAAATGAAGAAATGGGAAAAGGTTGGCAACTAGGGTTAGGTTAAAATTAAAATCACATGGTTTTATGAAGGATACAAAAAAAAAGAAGAAGTGGGTTGGATTCATCCAAGTCCAACCCAGCTCAAGTTAATTTATTTTTTTTATTTGTAATTTCTCTTTTTATATGTGAATTAAAATTATGAAAATAGGATAAGAATAAAAAGTGAAACAATTTTTTTTGATAAATAATAAAAAATGAACAATTAATTGAATAAAGTTAATAATGACTTATAAAAATTATTGAAGGATTCCAAAATTATTTTCACAAGGTAAATTAATTCAAAATAATTATAAAAGCATAAGATAAGAAAGTAGTAATTAAAATTGAAGATAATTTGGAAAATTTCATCATTAAAACTAAAAACATTTTTATAAGTGTAATTAATATTCATTTAATTTTGACTTTTAAAAAATATTCATTTTATTTTAATAATATTATTGTATAAATTATGTAGCTTATCAATAATTATTTTATAAATATTATATTTTTAAAATATGAATTTTATTTCACTATTAGAATCATGTAATTAAAAAAATATGATTATATTAACATTAGCATATATTAAGATATAACAAATCAAATGTTTTTTAAAAAGTTTTTTAAATAAAAAATGTTGCTTAGTAAGACATCAAAAAATATTTTTAAAATATTGAATTTTTAAAAAAATTATCTTTAATTTATCATTATTACTATTACTTGTAATATTTTTAAATTTAAAATTATTTTATTATTATTATTTTTATTTATAATATTATATAATTTAAAATTAATTTTAATAACAATTCAACGCCCACGCGAAGAGGGGCACCACTCTAGTAACTATTGAAACCCAAGTCACATACTCATCAATAAGTGGCTCTTGTCCCCAAAGCCTTGACCAACTTTTCAGCCTTCATACCCGCACATGCCCCTCGTTCTTGCTGCCTTTCCGTGCCGTCACTACTGAAGAACGGCTGAAGCAGGTGGACTGTATATCAGAACCCAACAAAGTTTGCAACTTTCTTTGTAAATTTCGCATTTTTTTGTCATCATCATCACTTCTATAAACTGTAGACAGAGAGAAACGAAAATTTCAACCAAAAAAAACACGAAAAATATTTGTTTTATATTTTGGAATGGAGTGAAAAATCCTTTTAGTTTTAGTTTTCTTCTTTGTTTTTGTTTTAACTAGTGCTCAAAGAAATGCGACCTACTTTAGTAGTAGCAGTACTTCCTCACTAAAACCCAGAGTTTTTTCCCATCTTTTTCAGGAGAATTCTGAAGTACTCAACTATAAAGAGTTTTTTCCCATCTTTTCTTTCTTAACTTTTTCATTATATTTTAAACTTTTTCCATGAAGTGGAAGGTTCATGAAAAGTGTGCTTTTAGCTACGAAAGTCTGACCACACAAGTAAAGCCCACCGCTAGTATTATAAAGACTAAAATAAAAGTAACAGAGCATTAGCGTTATTTTTTCTGTTTGCCTGCTGTGAGATTGGTTTTTATTTTTGCTGTGAGGATGAATTCTGTATATGTACTAGCATTATGTATTTTTTACTGTGTTTTCTCTCTCCAGGACCTGCAAATTGCCTTACGTTACCTCACCTTTTTAACAGTGAGCTTTGTTGAATTTCAAATGGGCATCTGACACCGCTCAAATAACAGTGACCAGTTTTTTATTTGCAATAACTGGACAAAGCTTCAATCATTGGTAGTTATGAAAACGTTTTGGTTAATCTTTCAAATTAATTCTCTTTGAATCAGCATTAGGATAGCTCTGCCTAGATTTTTCATCAGTTTGACAAGTGATCTATCAAATGTTTATACAGGAGATTTGAAGGGAACTCTTTTGCAGGACCTATACCATCCAGTGTTGCGAACTTAAACTCATTAACAGGCCAAATTACAAGTGCTTTATTCAATGAGTTCTCTTACAGACTTGTAAGCTAAAAGAAACCCATCTCCGTCAATAGTTGAAAATCTTAATTTATGTATCTTGGACTTATTTGTAAGCTATAAGTTTTAGATAGATAACATTTATTCTCTTCTGTTGTTTCTTCATTTCAGGTACCCTTCCCAGCCAAAAGAGTGAAACTCTTCAGGCTATGTAAGTCATCCTATCACACTGACATATTTGATTGCGTCAATTTGGCATTATTCTGATGAGTGATTTCTCAATTCTCATGTGATGCATAAACTTGCCTTCCAATAAAACAATGTCATCTCCCCTTTGTAGTATTCGGGATTGTAATTCTTAGGTCTGGTAGTATTTGGGATTGTCAATGTCAGTTTTTTATTCTTGGTTTTGGAAGTGGTTTTGTTTGCTTTATGTTTTTGGTTTTTCCTTTTCAGCTTTATTTTCGCTCTTCTTGTCATTTTAACTTTCCAATATTTATGTTGTTTGTGTTGACTGTTTTGAGTTTGGATGTGTTTCTTTGTAGTATTTGGTCTTTTGCTTTTGCCTTTGTTTTGACATGGTATTGCGTCATTTTTGTTTTACTCTTTTCCTGTTAATGTTTGTAGAACCCTTATTTTTGACACGCATAGACAAGCATAAGGGTGTAATGTGGACCAGGAGTTAATAGTCTTTCTCTTGGCGAGTTTTATTATAAAACTTGCAACCAAAGATTTTAAAAATCTAGTTTTATTTTCTTGGAAACGAATTTATAACATTCATAGTTTTATTATTTGTATTATTTTATTTCTACAAGGGAGGGTGCACTTCACCAGTGGCATAGTTGTAAAATTGTGCAAAATCTTGTCTTCTCTTCATTAATGCTAAAGATGTAATTTTTGCAAGTATTTTCATTAGGCTTTTTTTTTCTTGTGTCCAATGAAGTGTATGTAGAATATTGTTTGTGGTTTGTGTTCCCAGGCACAAATTGTGAATAAGAGATTATTGTAGGTTCCTTTATCTGTTCTAGACTCTTTTGTTTCCTTTACATATGTGTATAATGATCAAGTAATGCCTTTAGTGGTTAAGGCTTATGATGAGTGCTTGCTTTTGTCTAGGTAAAGATGCCACCTAGGACTCGGGCCATGGCCAGAGATACTCTGGAGCAGGATGCTCTTAATGATGCATCAGCTAGACCGCTTGTTGATTGCTCTAAGGATCATGGTAAAGGGGGTAGGCCTACTAAGTCTACTAAAGCAGAGCCACCTAGGACTAGGCCTGCAGATGTTCAGTCTCAGGTTGGAGGTGATCATCCAGTTGGGGGTGCAACCTTGGATGATGTGGTTGCAGAATTGAAACGAGTTAATCGAGTTTTAGAGGTGTTGGCAAATGAGATAATAGATCAGCGTCAACAGGATGATGGGCACCTTACTGTTCAGGCTCCTTCTAGTTCACATGGTCAGGATGAGCAGCAACACTTTGAGTTAGCACAAGGATCGGTAGTTGTTACTTTGTCAGAGTTCCTAGAGTTGAAGCCTCCGTTATTCTCTGGGTTTGATTCATCGAAGGATCCCCAACAATTTCTTGACGATATGGAGAAGGTCTGTGGGGCCCTTGGTAGTTCTGGTACTAGATCAGTGGAGCTTGTTAGCTTCAAGTTGATAGACGTAGCTCAAATATGGTTCGAATCATTTCGTAGAGGCAGATCACTTAGGTCTACTCCATTGACTTGGGAGGAGTTCAGTGTGGCTTTTATGGATCGCTCCTTACCAGCTAGTGTGCGATATGGTGAAGCTCGTGAGTTTGAAGTTTTGGTGCAAACCCCCACCATGTCAGTGTCAGAGTATGATATCCGTTTCACCCAATTGTCACGTTATGCTCCTTATCTTGTGCCAACTGAAGAAATGAAGGTGAAGAGGTTCGTTGATGGGTTAGTGTGGCCACTGTTCAGAGCTATAGGACCACAACGGTTTGATTCCTACTCATCAGCAGTGGACTGTGCTCGAAGGATAGAAATGAGGAGTGTGGAGAGCTGTGTAGCTCATGTAAAGACAAAGAAGGCTAGGATGGAAGGCCACCAAGTTTGTAGCGACTCTAGTACTAGTCCCGTGCATGATCAGAGGACTTTTAGCCCATTAAGACAACAGTTTTCTGAACAAGGTAGTCAGTTTATTGCACCTTGTCCTACTTGTGGGAAACGATACAGAGGGCAGTGTTTACTTGCAACATCAACCTGTTACTCTTGTGGCCAAGTAGGGCATGTTAGGAAGAATTGCCCGAGATCTCAACATTCCGAGGGACCTTTTCATGGTTTTCGTTAACCTACTTTGATTTCTCCCCCATAGCAACTCAACCTATAGGGAGATTGGTGGATCTATGGACAAAGGTACAATTATGTCCTCACAGAGTAAAGCATCTGGATACGCACAACAGAGCACATCAACAAAGGTTAAGCTAGACTTTTCGCTTTGACCACATGACATATAGACCTCCAATGCCATTGTTTCAAGTATACCACCCATCTATTTTGTAGATGCATGTGTGTTGCATGATTTTGGTTCCACATGTTAATTTGTTTTTAAACACTTTGCATCACGAATATGTATAGATCATACTTGTTTGGACCAATGTCTAGTGGTATGTACACTTTGGTAGGAGGTATTTGTTGCACAATATGAATATAAATCTTATGTGGTCTAAACAAAGGATAAGGACATTGGCAAACTCGGTGTTGTTAGACATGTTGGATTTTGATGTGATTTTGGGTATGAATTGGCTATCTTTGTATTATGCTAACTGTGGATTACCATTACAAGTTAGTGAGATTTGACTTTTCGATAGAGCCATCTTTTTGTGTTGAAGATCATAGTGATGCTCCAATTAATATGATATCCGCAATAGCGAGAATGACATTATTGAGTCAAGGATGCTAAGGATACTTGACAGTAGTGAGGGATACCTAGTGTTGATTTTGTTCAGCAGTTACTAGTTGAGAAAGACTTTCCCAGTGTGTTTTTAGAGGAGTTTTCAAGATTATCACACGAGGGAGATTAAGTTTTGCATTGATTTGGTCTCGTGGATATGAATTCAATTATCCATACCTTCTTATAAGGGTGAGCAATTGATTAGTTTAGTTAGTTCAATCCACCATAACCACGGATCAAATCGATTAAACTTTTTAAGAAAATCGATTCAATCGACCAAACTTAAAAAGATTGAATCGACCAATCATCGAATTGGTTTGGCTAGTTCAATTTTTTACCAAACGAATCGAAATTTTGCCACTTAAAATTTATAAATTTCATTTATAATTATAAAATATACAAATAATTAAACATAAAAAAATAACATTTGTCATTTTACTCATATAAATCATAACATTTATGTCCTTTCACATGAGCCATCAAATTAAAATTCAAGATTCAACATAACAAAAATAATTTGCTCAATCTTATATTTTATATCAAGTCATTTAAGTTATACACCAAGTCATTACAAGTGAATTTTCACATTTTCAACTTGGATAAATTCAATTTGACTCTTTCTTGATTCAAGTCATTTCAAGTTCGAATCTCCTTAGATCACATCATTTGGATTTTAGTCTAACTGTAAGTTACAAACTAAGATGGTGCCAGTGGTCATTCCGGATAGTTGAAATTTAACCACCTACATCAATTTTCCAATGAATTTTTGTCGAATAAAGTTATTGGATCATACAAGGAAACTTGGACGGCAGGTGTTTTGATAACTGTGTTTATCCAAATATATATATATATACATATATATTTTCTTGGCCTTAATTTGTGTAGGCAAGTTGCACCAATCACATTCCAACGTAGTGCTGAAGATCAGAGGGCTTAAGATAGTGCTGAAGATATATATCCAAATATATATATATATATATATATATATATATATATATATATATATATATATATATATATCTTAATTACAGTTTCCTTAAGGTATCTCAAAAACTCAAGAAGGTGCTAGGATGATTATGTCACCAATACTTGGAGTAAAATGAATTTTCCAGCGAAGCCCTGTCTGAAGCTTATTAGACAGGTCGATTTCTTGTCCCCCCCATGTTACATCGAATCTAGGCCTGCCTCCATATGTTCCCTGGTCAAAAACAGAACGCAATTAGTTAGGAATATTGAAGGAATAGTTCTCAAACTTTATCACGTCCAACTAGTTCTCGAGCATTTGATTTATTGATCGGTACATTATCCCTTATTTAAACAGTAGGGTTCGAATCCCTTCTTTCCCGATTATAAAAAGAAAAAGTTTTATATCGTTCAACTTAAACGAATTTAAGGTTAGATGCATGAAACAAGTTATCTATTGAATAAACCGCCCACATGCATTTATAACACTTGATCCGTTTTACATTAATTAAAGCATAATAATGTCAAAACCTGATGGTATTTGACACTTTTACCCTCAAAACCATGAATTTTTTTTTTGAAAAAATGAATTTTATTTTTCAGGTTTAATAAATTTAAATGTATATGTATATGCCATATCATGAAAATTATTAAACTAACTAATTTGCCCCAAACCTTTCTTGAATTTTTTTTATCGGAGCATGGTAATTAATATCAAAATTTATTCTCCAAAATATATATTTTTTAATTTATTAATTTTCATAAGTATATCATATGAACCTTTTTTTTTTTGTGAAATTTAAAAATTATACCATCAATATATAATAATCTTTTTCATTATTATATTAATTTATTAGTTTTTTTCTGTCACTAATGTGATATGTGGCAACCCTTTAGTTGTCGCTGGTAGAGTATCATCCGTGTATAAAATAATAATCTTTAAACACATTTAAAGCAAAGATAAGCACACGTTGTCCCCCAAGGAAGATCCATAATAAGTGATTTAGATGCCAATATTAGCACCCTCAAAAGCAGATGATTAATATGCTGCCAACCTATAAAAAAAAGTTTGGGCTTGGGCCTATTTCATTGAAAAGCCTTCATTTAGATAAAAAAAATTATTATGAGAAGCGATCAGTGGGAAAGATTAAAGGGGGACCTTTTAGTCATGGACATGATGAGATCAGTAAAAAGGGGCAAAGTCAAGAATCAAGATGACGAGTTCTGCATGATATCTTGTGAAAGCGTGGATAGCGTGGGCGTATTGCAATTTGTGCATTCCATTGTTCCCAAAGCGCCAAGTGGAAATAGGTTTCATATGTCCTTGCCACTCTTGTTTTAATTTTTAATTTTTTACTTTTGTAAAAAGGAATAGAAAGTGAAAATAAAAAGTAAATTAAAAACTAAAGAAAGACAGCAAAATTAAATAACAAGAGTATCGACAAGATGAACTAAAGAAATGATACAAATTTATCATCAGAATTGAAGAATGAGCTTTTTCTTTTTCTTTGTTTTTTCAAGCAAAAAGACACCAATTAAAGGCAATACAGGAGAGAGAGTGTGTTGCACCCCAATTACGAACCATGACTGGCATGAGGCCTAATAAGCAAGCTTTACTAAATGCAAGTAAGCCTCATAATGATACACAACATGTATGTGTCATTATAAGGAATACACAATTCATACGAACATATACTCATTACAAAATCGTCGAGTGTATGCCAACTCGTGGCTACATTAGCGTGTGTACAAATACCTAATAAACAAAATAACCCAAGACTGGACAACAGAGTTTGCACTGGGGCTCGATGTTCACTACCGAATGCCTTCACAATACCTATGAAAAGGATAGTTGGAGATCTCTCCAAGACTCAAGCTCTAGAGATCTATTGATTTGAAAATAAAAATATGGGTTTAAAAGAAATGAGTATATAACCGAGTATGTGAACATAAGAAGGGAACAAGCAAATGTACAAAGAATTTTTAATAAAACAATGCTGATAGTTTAAACCATGCATATTTAGTCTTAAACCAAATCCATGATGCATCCAAATAAGATTTCACGTATATATAGGTTGTTAGGTGTGATCATTTGGTTTTGAAATCATTTACAATCTTAAACCAAGTCATGGAGACTTTCCCAATTGAAAACTAGTTTAAACTAAGTGATTTAGTGCAAAACATACTACAAGTATCAATACCCCATAAATAGGTTGTAATAGCCCGCACCCTTGTTGGACACAAATAAGACCTTATTGATCAAACAAATGATCGTTTGATGCGAATTGGCGTGCTAAAGAGCGACAAAGGATGAAAAGAAATTTCAAGAATAAAATGCTTCGAGAGTGTAGAAACAATAATTTAATAATAATATTTTCGTTGGAGATGAATTAGTAAGCTAAAGGATGATTCGGAAGTAAACCGAGATGTAATAATGCGTTTTGGGACCAAAGAAGGCAAGTGAAAAATTTTGAAATAAAATAATATTTTATTCAATAAAATAATATTAAAATATTAATATTTTATATGTTATCGGAATTAGTCATGAAAAATGGAATATGACTAATTTAAGTGGGGGAGAAGAAGTAAAGAAGAATTTTGAAGGAAAACGATGCTAATTGTGACAGCGTGATTTTATTAAATCGAACTAACGCCGGTAAGTAAATATTTAAATATTATGGTGACACCGCGTTGAGATGCGATCTCGATATTTTGATTATACACGTGTAAGAAAAGGAAGATAGAAGAAAATTAGAATTTTTAAACGTGTCGGAATGATCAAATTTTAAGATACGAAAATTGGAAGATCGAGTACCAAATAAAATGAAGTTAAGGCATAATATGTAAATTTTATTGTTTTGAAGAAATAAAAATAAAATGAAAATAAAATGGATGATAAAATGATGAAGAAAAGATGTTAAAAAGTCAAACAATATTTTTATGTGTACATGAGTGACCACACGAGTCAAGAATGGAAATGATGTGGTTTGGATAGGAATGAAGAAAAGTCAAAGTTATTTTGAATAATATTAAATTGGAACCAAGTGAGGTGAATGGCCAGCCATACAAAAGAAAGGAAGAAAGACAAAAAAGTAAAGAAAACAAAAGAGAAGAGTGTAGAAAGGAAGGTGGGGGCCGGCCATGTGAGGAAAGAAAAAGGAAGAGAGAAAAGTTAAGTCGGTTAGTGAAGAAGAAAAAGAGAAGAAAAATAAAGGAAGAAAGAAATGAAGAGAAAAAGGGAGAGAAAGAACCGTGAGAGAGGAAGAGCAAAGAGAATGGTTTTGTTGCACTTTGAGGAAGGAAAAAGAGAGTTTTTGCTACAATTTTGGAGGAAGAAGAAAGCTGAAAATTTTGATGTAGGAAAGCTGATTTTTTTTGAAGTTAATTGCTGGAATTTTTGAGGTTTCTATGGCTGATTTTGGTGCTGAAAATTCAAGGTTTTTGCTGCTGAAATTGTGTGAATTTGCAGCTGGAAATTTTGGAGGTTTTGCTGCCATTAAAGGGCAGCAAAGTGCTGCCAATTTGTGCAGAAAAATTGGAGCTATTTGCTGCAGAAAAATTGGAGCTGTTTGTGCAAAAAAATTGGAGTTGTTTGCTGCAGAAAAATTGGAGCTGTTTGTGCAGAAAAATTGGACAGCATTGTGCTGTCAATTTGAGGGAGAAAAAGCAGCTTGGTGCTGCCAAATTTTTGAGGAAAAGAGAGTTGAAAGTGCTGCCACCGAAGGAGGAAGAAAACGACCCAAGGAAGAGAGGAAGCCACGATGGTGACGAGAGGAAGACATGGTGGTGAAGGGAGTGACGGTGAAAGAGAGAAAAAAGAAAGAAAAAGAAAAGAAAAGAAAAGAAGTAGAAAATAAAAATGGGCATGGCCCAAATAGAAAATAAAAATGGGCATGACCCAAATAGAAAATAAATGGGCATGACCCAATAGAAAATAAGTGGGCATGGCCCAATAGAAAATAAAAATAAATAGGTTTGGCCCAAATAGGAAAAATGGAGAAGCCCATGGAGAAGGCCCAATGGTAAGTTAATTTTATATTTTAAGATTTATGGGTAGTTTAATATTATGCATATTTTGGATGAAAAATAGCCAAGTTGCTTAAGGAATTTTTAATTAAGTTGCTACCCATATAAATGTGTGATTAAGTATACTAAGTTTAAATTGTTGCTAGGAAAGTTGTCGTGGAGGTGTGCCGAACGAAGTATGTGACCGATAAATAGGAATAATTATACGCGTACGAATCAATAGTGAAGTAATATTCCACTATTATGAGGAGAGTAAGGGGTGTCCATTTTAAAGAATTTCGTATATATATACATGTACATATATTTTACGTGAAGTGTAAAATTTATGGAAAGCATGCGTTGATAGAATTTTAAGGAATTGTGGGTGTAAGTTATTTTTAGAAATCATTTGAAATATATATATATATATATATATTAGACGTAAAGTGTTTTAAACCCGGAAACAAGCTTTTCGAAAAGATTTATATCAAAGGAAATTGTGCCTTATTGTTTGTGTGGTGTGCATTCATGAAATTTTTTACATATTCACCATGCTATTTTGATACAAAATATCATGCAAATATTTACAATGAACATTTTACGAAAAGAGAGTTTTAACGTGATGTGGAGACCAGATATTTTGAGAAAGATTTAAAATATCCCCTTGAAGATCAAATTTGAATTCTTTTAAAAGGTGATTTTATTTTAACCAAGAAATTCAAAAGTAATTGGAGATTGCTACTGGTTGTGTTATAAATTGTATTTTGAATCGAATGGCTTGTGACAATATTTGCATGAATGGTTGAATTGGTATTTGTGTTGAAATATATTAACTGTGTATTTAGCCTTAAGAGGCTGGATTGTGAAATAATTGCCATGTCATGCTATTACAAATTTTATTGTACGATGGGTTTAGCTTGTTGCAGTGGGCGGATTCTGTGGACCAGCCTATTAGAGGGGCACATAATCTAGTTATATATGTACCTCGGTCGGAGAGGCGCGTAGGGTATCTCCAAAGGTATGGTTAGAGTTCACGTCACGACGAACCACCTCGTGATGATGAACTCCGCTAACGCCAAGGAACGACTGTGTTTTCAAAATAAAAATATGATTTATGCGTACATTACTTTTTAACAGAGTTGGCAGATTCGGTTGGGATAGCCCCAGGCCAAGGTATCCTTGACAACAGAGTATGAGAATGATTTTGGCACAAGCCAAGTTTTTAAGAAAGTCATAAGCCATGTTGTTTATTTTTGACAAAAATGTAATGGTTTTATATGAGTTGAAATAAGTTTTATTATTATGAATTATATTTCTCTGCATGGTGAAAAAGGAATTAAACGGTTTTTCGCAGCTCCCCTATATATTTATCTGTGAAATAAATCTGTAATTCCTCGCATATGGAGCGAGTTATGATTTGGGCATGATTTCGAATATTAGTTGGTTTCGCGGGAGCTTGCTAAATTTTATTGATTTGATTTGAAAATGATTATTAATATATTTTGATGTGAAAAAATTTTATTACCTCGATTATTTATACTTTATAAGAAATTCTCAATTTTTATATAAGGCACAAATCCCGGTTTGAAACGAATTATTTTATAATCTGCATTTTTATATTAAACTGATATGTCGTTTACTTGTTTCCCATCTACGCCCTACTCGCTGAGTCGATGATTATCACTGAGTTGATGAGACTCACACCCCTTTATTTCCCCTTTTGCAGATAGGGATCAGCCTAGCGTGTAATCATTTACGCATTCGGTCCACCGTGAATAGGTAAAGGCATCTCCTAGCATTTTATTCCGAGTCGCTCCGCTGTTAGAAGTCAGGTCGTAGCATTTTATTTATTAAGTTGTAAACAAATTCTAAATTTTTATATAAGCATTAATTTGGAGATTATAGATTTTAATACATATACTTACGAATAAAAAGGAAAAAAGTTTGTATTGATTTTTATATTTATGGTTCAAGTTAGTATATGAAAGTATCAATATTATATGGTGATTGAATGTAGTGGATTAATGAGCAAATTCTAGACAAGCTTGTTCGAGACTTGGCGGGTCTTTTCCGGAAGTCTTGGATCCCGGCGACGACCGGGGAGAGGTCGTTGCATAGGTATTGATACTTGTAAAATAAAAAGCCTTTGAACCCTTTCTATTTTACAAGTATCGATACTGGTAACTGAGAGTGTCGATACTTTTCAACCTGAGGGCTCTTAGCTTTACAAGTATTGATACTTCAACTACGGGTGTTGATAATTTTGAAACAAAATACCTTTGAAGCCCTTTATTCTCAATAGGTATCGATACCTTATTCAAAAACTTCATATTTTCTACACTTTTCAAGAACCAAAACTTGTTTAAAACCATCATAACTCGAATACAACCTGTTGACACTTAGTTTTGTTTAGAATATGAAGGGTTAAGGCATTCAAACCTAGAAACGAATTCCAAATTCAATTCGCCCAAAATCATTTGAACACATATCAAAATCTTTAAACCCACACACTGGGACACTTACACTTTAGTAAAACATATCTAAGAAATACAATACTTAAAGTCCAAAGGACTATAGTGTTGGGAACAACATGATCAGATTAAACACAGCAGAATGAAACAAAAAAAAGTGTAATTGAACAACAAAAACATACCGCACCTACCTTGGATCTCCTTGGTGGTTTAAATGCAAACATAACTAGAAGAGAGAAATAATAACAAAAATAAGATCACCTTTAGCAAGTGATGTAGCTATCACAATGATACCTTTCCCTTGTCAAACCCGTGAGCACCACAAAAGGAGTAAAAAACCCGAGCCACTTAAATGTGTGGCCTCTAATGGTTGCACTTGAACCTTCACAAGGAGGGAGCTTTCTCAACTATGCTTTTGTGCTAGCAAGGTGGACAACAACTTGTCCTCTGCACACAGTCACAGTCCTCCTAACTGAATCACAATGTGCGAAAACTATTTTTTCAAGTCAGTCAAGAAAGTGTTCATCTAGGCTTTTCTTGTTAGTTTTATGACAACTTAAAAATCCTACCTTGTGTGTTTCACTTGTGTTATGAGGAGTAGCTAAAAGTGATATTTATATCTAGATTAATTAACTTCTTAAATTGCAAATAAGGTCTCAGTATTGGCCCAACAATTAATTAAACCTTTTTAATTAAGTTATTGTAAATTAAATTAAATTAAATTTACTTTATCTATTTACAATTAAGGCTTTAATATTATAACTAATTATAGTCTTGTCCTTATACTTAATTAAACTATTTAAGTTAAGTCCTTCAAAGTTAAAGACCTAGTGTATGATTTAAATCCAACTTAAATCATCACACTCCCAATTTAATTCATAATGCAACTTGTTGTGTGTGACCCATTAAGTTCTTAACATGTTGGTAATGGAATTGAATTAGAATTTTAGGAAAATTAATTAATTCAATTTCATAGACCAAGATTGGCATGTAACAATGCATCATCGACACCTAATTGTTAGGAGAGTTAAAGGGTTCTTTGACAACCTTTTAATGTACAGTATATTAATGTAATTCATTATCTCATCATATATCTCGAAAATGTAAGAGCATGGTGCACTGTTTATTTTTATTGATCTTTGTATTCATTCTTGAAGTTAGAACATTAGCTTTATTGAGTCTTATGAAACTCTTTTTCATAATCTTTAATTCACATTGGCCAAGGACTTCAACAAGCTAATATTGTAATATCCCCGTACTTTGATATGGTGGATAATAAAGCTTATCAGATACTAATTGAGGTTAATTGGAATGTTTAAAAGTGATGAAAGGTGAAAAGAGTTATTTAAGATAAAATATTTCGCACGTGAGGAAATAATAATAAAATAATAATATTTTTATCAGAGAAGAATTTGTGAGATAAAAAGTGATTCAAAAGTGAATTGAAGTATAATAAGGTATTTTGGGTACCAAAGAGACAAGTGAAAAATTTTAGAATAAAATAATACTAAAATATTAATATTTTAATCGGTGTCAAAATTTTTCATGGAGGAGTATATGGTCAATCTAAGTGGGGGAGAGGAAGAACAAGAAAATTTTGAAGAAAAATGAAGTAGTGGGGCTCGCATGTTATTAAATAAAACTAACGCAGATAAAAATATATTTTAAATATTATGGTGACACCGCGTTGGGATACAAACTTTGTATTTCGTTTGTACATATGTAAAAGAAGATAATAGAAGGAAATTAGAATTTAAAAGAATGTTGGGAGGACTAAATTAAAAGGGAAGAACCTTAAAGGGCAAAATGGTAATTTTGCCATTAACTTTGTCAAAGCTTCCCAAGGAAGCTTTGACTTTTTTCTTTTGCAGCCATGACCGTCCTTATCCTCTCCACCAACATATTTTCTTCTTCTTCCTTATCCATTCCAACGCCATTTGCATGCTTCACCAAAAAAATCAAGTTTTTTCATTTTCTTTCCTTGTTTTCTTTTCCTTTCCTTTCTCTTCTTACTTCTTTCTTCTCTTAACTTCTTGGGTACTAGACCTGCAGCTTTTAACCTCAATTTTTAGCACATCTAAACCCTAGGAGAGAGAAAGAAAAATCTCTCTTTTTTTTCCTTTATTTTCAATAACTACTCCATTTTCAACAACACTTGGATTTTGACTTCAAATCTTCATTTTAAGGCTAAAAGGTATATATTTTCAACCATTGAATTTTTGAATTTATGGGTTTGTAATTTTTAAACTTTATTTTCTAAGTTTCTTCAAATTTCCTTTCCTTGAAATTTGCTAGGTTGTGTTGATCTTTATACCTTCAAGCACCATGGTAAAGAAACTTCAAACTTGAACAATTAGTTTAATGGGTTTGTGAATTAGACTAGAATTCTAGGTTAAAAGTTGGGTTAGAGTGTAGATTGTATAGTGTATATTTATTAGAATTGTTAAATTCAAATTATGACTTGATGGAGGTTGTTATGGCTTATTGGTAAATATAGGTTTTAACGGTATTTCGGGACTACCTGGATTAAGATTTTGTTAGGTGGCATTGTTAAGGTGAGTGAACTTGCATTTAAACTACTTTGAACAAATGCATATGTGTTTGAATAAAATATTTGAACATCCTTGGTTGATTTCTTTTAAAATTATGCACTGGAACAAGCTTTTCACAAGTAATTCTTTTACGTGGTTGAATAAATAATGCGTTGAGTTATGTACTTGGAATGTTATGTTGATTTGCCAATTGATTTGTGGCATGTGTGTATTGGAAATCTAGAGATGTCTTAAATTATTGGCAAAATGAATAATGTTATTCTTTTTGAGTGTTGGATTGTGCAACTATGTTTATGACCAGTAAAATAATGAATTATGTGAGATATAATACTATGCAAAGATTTTTTTTATATGTTGATATGTGTGTTATTCTTTGAAATGTAATGTTGATTGATTAATATAACCGTGCATGTGCGGTATGGGAGTGCACATGATGGTGTCGGTGATGCTATGGGCGGGAGTGTGTGTGATGGTATTGAAATGTGCGTGTAAGGAGTGCACATGATGATATTGAAATGTGCGTGTAGGGAGTGCACATGATGATATTGAAATGTGTGTGCAGGGAGTGCATATGATGATATTGCCTTGTGTGTGTAGGGAGTGCACAAGAGCTGATGACTGGTGGTTGCATGTATGTTTATATATTTTTACACTATAAAGATGTTTATATATGCTATAGAAATGTTTATATGTGCTAAGAAAAAGGTAAGGAAATATTATGTGATTGTATTGAATGTTGAAAGCTGATTTCTTAAATGTTTTAAATGAGTTAAAAGACAACATGGCATTGATTTTTGTTTATGGCATACAAAATTGCATTGTTTTCAAAACGAGTGCATCATATTTTCAAAAACTTTCAGTATTTGTTGCTTGTTCCCTTCCTATGTTCACTCACTGAGTTTATACTCATTTTTTTCAAATTCATGTTTTAGTTTTAGGATCGAAGGTAGTTGGATCCTAGGTCGAGGTGCTCCCTCCTATTCATCTTTCAGTAGGTTCACCATGCCACTAAATGTTAGTACCCACGCCCAGAGTTACTTGTTGATGGTTAGGGTCATTGTATGTGTATCTGTATACTTAATGTGAATTGCTAAGATTCATTTGTCAGACTATCAATATATATTATGATCGATGATGCCATTATGAGTAAATACTTGGGTTTTATGAATTATTTTCAAAGAAATTATATTTGAATATTATGAATTATAGATTTTAAAGAAATATGGATGATAGATGGGCTAATGTACAAGTTCATATAAAAAGGCTTGCTTGGGCCTAGTGGGCTATGCCTATTAAGCCCTTGCGTTGGTCATAGCCCGATTTTTAGGCTATGACAAATATCAACCAAGAACTGTTCGGATATATCCCCCAAATCACTTATGGTGATGATTCTTTTCTTGATCACTCATTTGCCTTCATATGCTTCATGCTACAACCAACCATATCCTGTTTTGGCATCTTTGGTAGGAACCATAGGCATATAATCAACTATATAGCACTCCACATATAAGACAACTTAGGGTCTCAAGTCTAAGAAGTATTTACACGATTGACATATGAGAAATATTTGCATAGACACTAAAATGAGAGACCAAATGTATTTATCATGTTGGGTCATCTTTAGTGAACTTGTTCATCGAACAAGCATTTATATTCTAGTACCAAGTATTTCTATACTTCAACTTATGAGATCGATTGCTTACTTCCTAAGTAAGGAACATAAAATGCATCAACTTTTAAGCATCGTTGATATTCAGTCTCAAAGATACATCAACCAAAAACATTTAAAGATTAAACTTTAATGAATAAGGATCTCATAATTGTAACCCATCTCATAATTGTAACCCATTACAATTTTCTTGTAAGGCATATTAATCTCATGGACTTTATCTAATAGACTTATAACCTTTATCATTGATGTCTTATTGATGAAGTTCTCCTTTAATCATTAAATGTGAATGATATGATTGCATGATTGGAACTAAGCCTTGACCAATCTCAATTGTTTGCAGGGCTCATTCCAATATACAGCCCAAAAGATAGTGCCATTCCATTCCCTCACTATTTAGGGTGATCTTGTGGTGGTTAACCCCTAATTACTCAATGTCCAAGGGGTTATGACCTTTGGGATAATGCCATTCCACTCCCTTTATCTAGGGTGATCTCGAGTAGCTAACCTTCAATATAACATAATGTAATGCATAAAGCCACTAACAACAATAAAAGCCATGTGTTATCCTCCACCACACATGGCTAGCACCATTCAACCCCCTTTGCTAGCTAAGAAAACTACATTGTGCAAAATGGCCAGCATCTACTGTCACTAGCTACAGGTCAATAACTTAAGTCATCTATGTCTCGCTTAAAGCCATTTCACATTTCTATAGAGCCATTTCTCAAACCATCTATTCATTTCACATTGTCACTAATGGACATTTCATTTGAGCCATAATGCTCAACCCCCTAACCAATGGTTTACAAATCATTTTGGACATCTAATCGTTCATACTCAACACATTCCATTCACAACAATTGGATATCAATTTCAAAAGCTCATCCCCATGCATATTTTGAAATGTTCAATAATTATGAACTTAAAAAACATTACATTCAAAAACTTTCATGCAATTTCATCAAAACAATTTAAATGCAAGTCCACTCACCACACTATTGTCACTTATTCAATTATAATGCCCAATTACCCAAATTTCACAAATTAAAGGGGCTTTGGTGTTTCAGAGGGACCTATAACAATCATATAGCTATAATTAATTTCTCGATGTTACACAAGCCTAATTTTTACCCATAATTTTTCTAAACATAATATACCCATTTTTACACAACTAAGTTTTGCTCATATACTTTCTCCAAACCACAATTCATAACATAACTTACTAAATTTCCAAGTTGAACTTACGTTGGTGAGCTTACCTCATAAAAATCATTTGGAAAACCTTAGCAGTTATGAGAAAAATGGAATTCCTTTAAATAGGGGAAATTAATTTGAAAAACCATGGTCTTAAAAGGTTCAAGAACTGGGGGTTTTACCTCAAACAAGTTGAAAGCATGGGTTGCAGTGATATTTAACAATTTATTAGGAAGATTAAAAAGGGGAAGAAGGGAGTTGAGAATGGGTAAGAGAAAGAGAGAGAAATAAGGTAGCTAATCTAAGGTCGCTCTTTATATATATTGTCAAACCCTGTTCTATAAAATAATTACGACGTCATTTACATACTCAATAGAATGGTTGCATATTTAGGAAATTTGAGAAATCGTTAAAAGACGATATTGCCCCTAATGGTATCATTAAGTCGATTAAGCTTCGAACTAGTTCAAATAGGAATTTTAAGTTGAAATTAAGAGTTTCACAATCCAGAAATGATTTAAAATGGTGATTTAGAGTTCGAGGATCAATTTGGAGTTAAATCGGAATTTTCACTATCTAGGGGTAAAATGGTCATTTGCCACCTAGGGACAAAATGAGAATTTTTAGAAAAGATTTTTTTGGCCCCATTTGACTTATTGGAGTATGATTTGAGGTTTAGAAGTGAAAAATTTTAATTTTCGGTGTAATTTAGAGTATAGGGGCAAAATGGTAATTTTGCCATCCTAGGGGCAAAATTGTAATTTTCCACCACCAGGACATTTGTCCAGCACATGGTCTTCCCTTATCCTCATTTGTACCTTTGACTAATCATGTGGTGGAGATAAAAAGTTTAAAATTTTTAAAGTTTTAAAAATGGACCAATGGAAACATGCCATGTGTCAAGCTTAGGATATTTTATTATTTAACTTAAAAATCAGCATAAATCAGCCCATTATCTCTCCAAATATTCGACCAAGCAAGGAAAAGAGGGAAAGAAAGGAAGAACAAACCCTAGGTGAAGAATTTTAAGAGAAAAAGTGTGGAAAATCAAGGAAAACAAGTGAAAAATGTAGGATTTTTCAACTTAAGCTTGAACTCTATTTTCCTTAAGCATTTCTCCTTATTTTCCATGCTTAAATTACATGTTTTCATGATGAATTCATGGCTGGTCAAAATGGGTAAGGAGAAAGAAAGATGTTGGATTGAACTGATTTTAAGATATGTTAATGTTTTTAGTTAGTTTATCATATTTAGAAGCAAAACAACAAGAAAAGAATCCATTTTCCCCATGAATCATCATTGGCCGAATCTTCCTTGATGTTTGTGGGTGATGGATTGTTATTATTTCAAGAGAAATGGCTTAGAAAATGATGAATAATGGTGAGAAAATTAAGTAGGAAAAATCACGGTGTTAGTGCACTATAATGGCCGAATTTTTCCATGAACAAATGGGAGGGTTTTGATGCTGAAATTGGTGTTATTTGAATAATGTTTGGTGAATTGAGGTACTCGAAATGAAATGGAGAAATTTGGAGCCAAATCGGACAGAATTGTCATTAAATCGGGTAATAGGCCGAATTAGGTCAATACCGCATTTAAGCGGTAGTCAGATAAGTTGCATATCATATCATGCATATACACCAAGCTTGAATTGATTTTATAATGGTCAAGCATTAATGTGGTGAATTATGTATTGTACATTGTGGATAGGTGGTGAGCAAATTACATTGGTAAAAGTACAAAGATTGTGCTTGAAGACTGGGATTAGGAGTACATCGACTCCTAGAATTGTGAGTAAACTTATTATCGTCTTAATTATCTGGAGTAGTTTTATACAATTGTGTGATTTTATGGAAAATGTGTTTAAATGGTAAATTGCTATGTTTTAGAAGAAATTGTGATTTTATAAATTTTTTGAAAAATTTAATATTGGTTTTGAAAATAGAGTAATTGGAGACTGCCTGCTTGTGTTATAAATTGTGTTTTAAATTATATGGCTTATAGCAATATGTGAGCATGAATGGCAAAGTCAGTATTTGTATCAAAATTATATATATACTATGTATTCAGCCTTGAGAGGCTAGATGTCGATAAATTGCCATGTCATGCAAATAAGGATTTTACAAATCAGGTGGTGGATAAAATAATCCATAATCCCTGCAGTGGAAGTTCTGTGGACCAGCCTAAGAGAAGGGGCACAGAATCAGATATACCTTACCTCGATCGAAAAGTCATGTGAAGGGTGTCTCTAGAGGTAAAGATTTGAGTGCACTTCACGTGGACCATTGCGTGAGAGTGAGACTTAGCCAACGCCAAGGCATGGCTAGAATTTCGGATGTAAAGACATTTAACTGCCTTGGTGGTCTCGGTCAGATGCCTAGGCCAAGGCATCCTCGGGAATGATTTTGGCAGGAGCCAAGTTTTGTGAGATATATAAGCCATGTTGATTAATTGAGTAAATTGAATATTCATGTTATGAAATATATATTAGAAAAGAATTTTTTAATTCGTCTCCATTTACTCGTCTTTAGATAGTTTAGATGGTGTCTGTTTACTCACTGAGATTTTATAATCTCACCACCCTCTTTTCCTCACATTTCAGGCTCGGGGAATTCTATAGTTAGCTGACTTTGACAAGGACCTTCATTTGGACTCGAATCGGCAAAAGCTGTAGGTTTTCAGCTTTCGATACATTTTGGTTAGATGTGGGCCCACATGTCGCTGTAAAAGTAATTTTATGCTTTGGTTATTTGCTTTATAGTATATATGAATATAATTAACTTTTACGCTATAAGAATTATTTACCGATAGCTTTATAAAAATTATTTTACAAGAAAATAGTTTATTTTATTGAATATCTTTATTATATTCAAATGATCAAATTTTCACTTCAAATGAACGTTTTAGATACTTAATTTGTTTTTAAATCACTAAATATATATTTTATGCTTACCTACTACATTTTTTAGCAAGTTTTGATATTTTCGACCAAAAATGATGAAAATGCCCCTGTGAGCCAAAAAACAAAATGTTATGTTCTGGTTTGGAAATGACTCGTAATCCTTCGAATTACGATATTTGATAACTATTGCTGACCTGGGAAGTGCGAAAGTTGATACGAGAGCCTTGAGAGGTTTCGATCGGCATTTAGGGTGAAGAATGTTTGTCGAGGTTTCGCGGCGATTGTCAAGGGCCCGATGGGGAGTTCCGGGTCGTGACATATATATTCTACACTATAAGTATTGATACCTATAAGTCAACTATCGAGACTTTAATATTGAATGCTTTATTAAGGCATTCTAGACACTAAGTATCGATACTTCCTTTTGAGGTATCGATACTTTTCACATAGAATGCTTGCTAAGGCATTTTGGTCACTAAGTATCGATACGTTTCCCTTAGGTATCGATGCTTTTGCAAAAAGCACATTTTTCTTGCTAACATTCATCCTTATTGGTTTTACCTCTCCTTCTTTGTTCCAACCAACTTACGACCTTTTACAATATGAGTTTTCTAAGAAAATTTCACTATTTATTTCGAAACAAAGATTGTTTGCCAGTTAAAATTCTATCTACACAAGTATACGTATCAAACAGGTAGTATCGTAGCAAGTAGAGTATCAATCCTTTTGAGAATTGTCCTAAAAATTTACTAAGTACTAAAATTAAAACAATTTAGTTTTATTCAAACAATAAAAATTTAATAACTAATTAAACTAGAAACTAATCAACTAAAACTAAACTAATTGACGCTAATAATCAAAGAAAAAAAGATAACTCAACAAAGATCAAATTGTAAAAAGCCTAAGAGTACAATAACCCTCACACTTCATCTAAATCTTACGTTTCTCTCTTAACTTAATCCAATGGGTTGAATTGCTAACCTAGTATCCTTAATTATTTATAGTGCTCTCTCCAATCTCTTATAAAAATATCTACTTTAACCTGAACACTATATCCTACGCGAATTGAAATTAAAATAGACTCATTAAGTTAAGGCTCTAATCTAGCTATAGATGGTATAGAGCTATATTCCTATCCTATACACAATTCAACTTATTCATTCAATCAAATAAATATGACCATATGCTATTCCAATTTTAGTCTACACTAAACTCCTTTTCTCAAGTTGGTTTAGGTTCCTAGATTAATTTTGTCACGACCCGGAACCTCCCTCGAGCCCATGACAACCGTTGCGACGTCCCGATTGACACTCATTACTCAAAATGCCAACCGAAACCCCGCAAGGCTTATATATCAGTTTCTTTCCTTTCCTGTGAGCAATCATTGTTAAACATTCCATTTAAAACAATTACCGGTCGTTTTCGGCTTAAATAAATCCAAAGATAATTTTTTTTAAAAGGATTTATAGACAAATATCACTATTCAAAATATTGATTAAAATATAGCATTTTTATATAAAACAATATTTATAGAAACACGTGTAAGAAATCTTTTGTAATGTGTAAGTAAAATAAATTCATACATACAAAAATTTACTAAGTTATAATGTACAATAATGGTTACAATGACAAGTGGCCCAAAATACACCCAGTGTTGGTGCTAGAAACCTACTGTCTGTGTGGTAGAGATGTCAACTAGAATCCTCGACAAAATAGGGTATCTACAAGCTACCACAGACCTGAAATGTTTGGAAAGGAGGTGGGTGAGATTTTGCAATCCCAATGAGTAAACAGACATTATCATAAATATCTAAAGGCGAGTAAAATGGAGGCAAGTTTAAACAACAAATTACGAACCATTTCATAATGTTTTCAATTTATTTCTTAAACCATAAAATATTTGTAATTTACCAAAACAGTTGTTAAGGCTTATGTCTTTTATTAAAAACAAGGCTCAAGCCAAAACTAATCCTCGGGAATACCTTGGCCGAGGCATCTAACCGAGTCCGCCAAGGTTGTTATAACATTTACATGTGAAACACATTTTTATTTTTAAAACAAGCCGTTCCTTGGCGTTGGCAGAGTTACACATTCACGTGGGGGTTCAACGTGAAGTGAGCTCTAATACTACCCCAGGAGTTACCCTCCTCGCCTCTACAACCGGAGTAACTATATAACCGGGTTTACCGTGCCCCTCTAATAGGCAGTCCACGGAAACCCATCACTACAGTGACTAACCCACCAATTTTAATAAAATTTCGACAGTATAACGTGACTTTTATTTATTTATCCAGCCTGCATAGTAAAAACAGCTTACATAAATTTCCCAATACACTTACAAAATATAGCCACATATACTCATATCTCATAAGCCATTCATAGGAAAATATATAATTTTTAAGACAGTTAACAGCCTCCAATTACTCAATTTCATAATCAACCCAATATATCTTTATTTGTCACATTTATTTCTAAAACATCAAAAATCTCATTTTAATCTCGTTTTCATTTCATAAAATACATAAAGAGCATTTAAAAATAAACTCTAGATAATTTACAATAATAATAAGTTTACTCACCGTTTCTACAAACTAAAAGCTTTCTAGGTGCCCCGATAACTACTCGTCGGGTACGATTTCCTTGCCTTTACCGAAAGGCTCTCCTCCTAGACACATTGCAAAAAATTTACTCAATTAATCACATTAATGCTAAATCACTATATATTTGACTTAAATCCTATACTAATGCATGGTATGAAATGCAATAGCCAAAAACGGCTTAAACGCGGTATTAACCTATTTTTGACACTTTACCCGATAAATTGCTAAGGCGCTCCATTTTAGCTCTAAATTGTCCCATTCTCTCTCCAACATTTCTAACCATTAATTATCGGCCAATAACCTTCTAAAATCACCAAAATCAGCTCACTTTCCTTCTTGGAAAATTTGGTCAAAAATGGGACATTAACTCGGTAAATTTTTCACTTTGTTTTTCTATCACAGTTAACCATTTTTCATCATTTTCTCTTCATTTCTCTTAGAATGAAAATCAGTTCATCATCATTGTACATCAATGCATATTCAACCAAGGGTGGGTATTGTGAAAATTTCATGCTTTCTTGCCCAATTTAATTTCTATACACATTTAACTAACTAAAACTACCAATTTAACTAAAAATCAAAACCTAAAAATTTCAAATTCCTCCCCCATGAATTTTGTCCAGCCCTTGATATCACTTTTTGATCTCTCTCCTCAAGCATGCTAAATTGAAACAAAGGCATAAGAAAGGTAGAAATCAAGCTAAATTCAAAAAATCTTATCGTTAGACGCGTAAACGGGCGAAAAACGCGAATTTCCCTTTGAACTTTTCTAGTTTCCCTTTGTTTTCTTTGTTTTCCTCCTTTCCTCTCTATTTCCTCTCTTGTTCTTCCTTATGGCCCGCCATCACTTAAAATGGGGTCTAATGGGCTGACTTTTCATTAAAATAATATTAAACCATTAAAAAATGCCATGTGTAACTTTCCCATTGGTCCGTTTTTAAAATTTCATCCATTTGTTTCCAAATTTTCACCATACACTTTTCCCACATATCCATAACTTAGATAAAATTCTCAGACTTATCCAAAGTCTTGGTGGAGTAATTTTTAAAATTTACACTTTTGCCCCCGTAAAAGTTAAAAATTACATTTTTGCCCCAAAAATTGAAAAATTGCCCATAGACATATTTTTCATCCCTTATACTCATACCATTCTCCAATTTGTTAAATGTGATCTAAATTCTCTCAAAATCTCAAATTTTGTCCACGGGTGGAAAAATTAAGATTTTGCCCCTAAACATCAAAATTTTCAATTTTTCCCCAAATGAACCCTCGAACTCCGAACAATCATTTTTTTGTCATTCCTTGACTATAAAATATTAAATTTCATCCTACGATTCCTATTTGAACTAGTTCGAGGTTAAATCAATTCAAGTGTACCGTTAGGTATAATACTGGGTTTCGTCTATTCTTAGTGACTTTCTTAGCATAATAACATGCTACTCAGTGCATGTATGTTATGACATGTATTTATAGGGTCAGGTTTTACAAATTTAATTGGTGATTAGTGATGAGTGCATTAAATAGATATATTTAACAGTATATTAAATACCTAATTAGTCTAAGTTAGACTAGATTTAGGATCGAATTTAGGTGTTTTTATTTGTTTTATTAGTTTAGTTTAATTTATGTTTAAATGTTTATTTTGAGTTAATAATGTTAATTTTATGTTATTTATATTTATTTTTATATTTTTGTAGGAGTAAGATCAAAAATAATTTCAATTGGTGAAGAAAGGTGCATAATGGAGAGTTGCTTTGTTTGCGTATGTTTCAGTTTTTCAAGCATATCTCCCACTACAGAAGTCCAAATGGCATAATTTTTGGACCATTAGACATGTAAGAGGTAGGGCTACATTGCTGCTTACTACTTTCCCTAGTTATGACTAGAAGGTGGTCAAAATCTTTGTCGAAGTGAAAGTATTGCACTTGAAAGACAAAATTGAGCAAAACCTTTGAGAGTCGTGGCTCTAGAAAATGAGAGCCACGACCTTCACGGTATTTTCCAAAAGTGAAAAGCTTATAGGATTTTGGAAGCTAGGGCTTTTGAAGGCTATTTAAGGGGCCTTTTTTAGAGGTTTTTGGGAAGAGGCAGCAAGCAATTCTCTGGAGAAAAAGAGCCAAAAACAAAGCAAGAAAGCAAGGGAATTGTAGGGAGAATCAAGATCACAAAGCTTCAACTGTTAGTTTTCTCTCTCTACTTTTGTGTTTTTCTTATTTCCTTTGATTTAGATTAATGGCTAATTTTCTTTGGATGAAGATTTTATTAGATATTATGAACTAAACTATTTTTTTAGGATTGCAATTGAACTCACATGTAATCTAAATTTTTAATCTCTTTCTTGCTTATCTTTAATGGGATTAGAATTGTTTATTCCGATTTGTTCTTAATGCTTTTAATTGCTTGGCCACCAATTAAATTGATTTAGGAACCTAAACAAACTTGGGAAAGGGAGTTTAGTGTAGACCAAATTTGGGATAGCATATGATCATATTACTTATTTTGCGTATAGGATAGGGATATACCTATAAGCCATATTGTAACTAGAATAGAGTCTGAACTTAATGAATCTGTTTTAATTTCAATTCACATAAGGATATAGTGTTTTGGTTAAAATATATATTTTTATAAGATGAGTTGGGAGACTCTTATAAATAATTTAGGACTCTAGATTAGCAATTCAACCCATTGAAATAAGTTAAGGAAGAGAGGTAAGATTTAAATGAAGTGTGAGGGATGTTTTAATCCTAGGCTTGTTTGATTTGATATTTTCTCAAGTTATTATTATTTTGATTTTTCCTGTTGGTTTAAATTTTAGTTAATTAGGTTTAGTTAATCAATTAATTTTGAGTGTTTGGATAAGACTAATTTGTTCCAATTTTAGTACCTAGTAAAATTTTAGATCAATTCTCTATGGGATCGATACTCTGCTTGTTTATATACTATCTATTTGATACATATACTTGCATATGTCAAGCCCAACTTTACAATATGTTGATTATGCCATTCTTACATAAGAATGCATGTTTACTTACTTGGGTACCTTGGAAATCATTAAAGGACGGTATTGTACCAAATGGTACAATTAAGTTGAATTAAGCCTCGAACTAATCCAAATAGAGATTTTAAGATGAAATTGGGAATTTTAAAACCCCAGAATGACTTAAAATGGTGATTCGGAGTTCGATGACCGATTTGGAGTCAAATTGGAATTTTCATGACCTAGGGGTAAAATGGTCATTTTGCCACCCGAGGTTAAGATGTGAGTGTTGGATGAAATTTTTAACTAAGATTGATCATTTGGAGTATAATTTGAGTTTGAGAAGTGAAAAATTTTAATTTCGACATTTTTAGCATAAGGGTAAAATAGTCATTTTGCCACTCAAGGGCAAAATTGTAATTTTACATCTCCCAACACTTGTCCAGCACATGAATTTTACCCATTATTATCATGGATAATTGAAGGATTTTATGTGGTGGAGAAAGAAAGCTTAATAGTTAAGAATTTAAAAATGGACCAATGGTAAGGTGACAAGTGTCAAGCTTTTATTTCTTTATTATTTTCCTTATAAATTAGCACAAAATCAGCCTATTTCTCTTCATTATGGCCGGCCAAAGCAAGTACAAAGGAAGAAATTAAAGAACAAGAACCCTAGGGTGAAAATTCAAAAGAAAATTGGTGGATTTCAAGTAATCAAGCAATCAAAGGTAAAATTTTTTGATTTTGACTTGTGATCTACCTTTCCCATACATTCTTTTGCATTTTCCATGGTTGAATCACAAGATATCATGAAGGATAGTGTTCTGATCAAACCCTAGGAGAGAGAATTTGATGATGATTTAGATAGATTTTTAAGATATATGGATGTTTTTAGTTGTTTATGGTGTTAAGTGTAAGAATTAAGCTTGAAATTCACATATTCTTCATGAGTTCATCATTGGCCGAATCTTCCTTGTAGAGTGTTGATGGTGGATTTGATTTTATTTCAAGTGAATTGGTTAGGAAATGATGAATTATGGTGAGAAAATCAAGTAGGAAAAATCATAGTGTTGATGCACTCACCATGGCTGAAATTCTCAAGAAGAAAAGTGAGGATGATTTTGCTAAATTTTATGCTATTTGACTTGTGTTTGGTGATTTGAAGTATTGGGAGAAAAATGGAATTATTGGAGTTGAATTAGACATATTGGCAAATTAAATGAGTGATAGATCGAATTAGGCCAATATCGTTTTATTTAGGTACACAATTGAATTTGTGTAGAACACCGTGTTTGGACGATAATCCGAACAATTTACATCCCATTTCATGCATTAGTATAGAGCCTGAATTGGTTTTATAACAATTTAGCACAAATGTAGTAAATGGCTTATTGTGCATTATGTCTAGGTGGTGAGCATTCTGGCAAAAGTAAAGAGATAGTACCCGAGGATCAAGAATTGGAGTACTCGAAATTCGACTCCCGAAATAGTGAGTAACCTTATCATCATCTTAATTATCTGAAGTGAATTTTAATTCGTTTTTGTGATTTTATGGAAAATGAGTTTAAATGGCAAATCTTTATGTTTTATAAACAAAATGTGATTAAATGAAATGATTTTAAAAATTGTCTTGAAATTGAAAGATGGTTTTGAAAATGGAGTAATTGGAGACTAATTGTTGTGTTATAAATCATGGTTTGAATTGAATGGCTTATGATAATATTGGCATGAATGGTTGATTTGGTAAATGTGCTGAAAAAGTATGAACTGTTAATTTGCCTTGAGAGGTTGTAAAATAAAATAATTGCCATGTCATGCTATTGCAAATTTTATTAAATTGGTGGGTTATATATTGGTCGCTGTAGTGGACGGGTTTCGTGGACCAGCCTATTAAAGGGGCACGGTAACCCTATTATATTCTTACCTCAGTATGAGAGACGTGGATGGATAACTCTTGAGGTTAACACTTTAGAGTTCACTTCACGCCAAACCACCACGTGAGAGTGAACTCAACCAACGCCAAGGAACGGCTATGTTTTCAAAATCAAAACATGATTTATGCGTACATAACTTTTAACAGCCTTGGCGGACTCGGTTAGGATAGCCCTCGGCCAAGGTATTACTCGATTTATATGAATTGATTTTGTTTGGTTGAAATGAGTTGAAAGGTGATGAATTACAGTATGTTAAACTATTTTATCTGTCTCTATTTACTCAATTTTTGTCACGACCTCGAACTCCCCTCGAGCCCGTGACAACCGTCGCGATGCCCCGAGCGACACTCATTACCCGGAATGTCAATCGAAACCCCGCAAGGCTTTAATATCAGCTTCTCATTTCCCCTGTGAGTAACTGTTGCCAAATACCACGTTCTAAAAGATTTTAAACTGTTTTAGACTTAAAACAAATAAAATAATAATTTTCGTCTCATAGGGGTATTTTGGTAATTTTTTCCAAAAATTTCGAAACTAGCTAAAATGTAATATACAAGTACAAAACACATAATTCATAATCAGAAATGAGGTTTAAAGTCTAAAATCTTCATTTAAAACAAAATTGCGATTATTTGGATATAATAAGAAAATAAAAGAAATATTAAGTAAAATATTCTATTTTCTTATAAAACAATATTTATAGAGTTATACGTAATTAATTTTTGTAGCGTAAAAGCTAAATAAATTCATACATAATGTAATACAGTAAGTCAGAGTATTTAATTTAATTTACAATAACAAGTGGGCTCTCCCGAATAAACAAAAGTAAAGAGGACTGTGAACCTACAGTTTGGAAAATGCAATTCCAACGATAGTCCTTGATGAGGTAAGCTATGTACAGCCTATTCTAAACCTGAAATAGGTGGAAAGGAGAGTGGTGAGATTTTATAATCCCAGTGAGTAAACAAACATCATTCAAAAGATCTAAAGTCGAGTAAAAGGAGACTATTAAAACATTTCATCTAAATATGTTTTTCATAACATAAATACTCATTTCATTTACATAATCAACATGGCTTATGAGTATGTTAAAAGCTTGGCTCCTGCCAAAATCATTTTCGGGGATACCTTGGTCGAGGCATCTAACCGAGTCGGCCAAGGCTGTTAAAAATTTCGTATACACGTAAACAAATTATTAGTTTGCAAAACACAGTCGTTCCTTGGCGTTAGAGGAGTTCATCATCACGAGGTGGTTCGGTGTGACGTGAACTCTAACCATACCTCAGGAGATACCCTACGCGCCTCTCCAACCGAGGTACATATATATATATATATCCGAATTTCGTGCCCCTCCAATAGGCTAATCCATAGAATCTGCCTACTGCAGCAAGCTAAACCCACCATACAATAAAATTTTAACAGCATGACAAGGCTAATATTTTACTACCCAGCCTGCAAGGGTAAAATAAAACAATTCATACAATTCATAAAACACAGCCCAGCTAGTCATGCCAACACAATAACAATATAACATAAGCCGTCAATTTCCAATCATAAATTTACAACATACCGGTGGTCTCCAATTACTCTATTTTCAAAATCGTTATTTTGTTTCAAGACAATTTATAAAATCTTTTCATCTAAACACATTTTTGTTTATAAAACCTAAAATTTGCCATTTAACTCATTTTCATAAAATTTCACCAAAACCGAGTTAAAACATACTTTAGATAATTAAAATGATGATAAGGTTACTCACAATGTCTAGAATGGAGATTTTCGAAGTACTCAAATTACTGGTCCTCGGGTGCAATTCCCTTGCCTTTATCAGAGGACTCACCACCTTAACACAATACAAAATCAAGAAACTTACTTCATTGGTACTAAATTGAATTTAAACTAATTTAGACTACTAATCCATGATATGGAATGCAAAATGGACTGGTAACCATCTAATCCCTGGTATTGGCCTAATTCGTTTTATCACCCGATTAAATTACTAACGCGTCCAATTTAATCCCAAATTACTCCATTTCTTTTCTAATACCTCAATTCACCAAACATTATTCAGATAACACCAATTTTAGCATCAAAACCCTCCCATTTCTTCATGGACAAAATTCGCCCATTACAGTGCACTAACACCGTGATTTTTCCTACTTAATTTTTCTCACCATTATTCATCATTTTCTAAGCCATTTCTCTTGAAATAATAACAATCCATCACCCACACACATCAAGGAAAATTCAGCCAATGAAGATTCATAGGGAAAATGGATTCTTTTCTTGTTGTTTTGCTTCTAAATATGCTAAACAAACTAAAGACACTAACATATCTTAAAATCAAATCAATCCAACATCTTTCTCTCTTCATACCCATTTTGACTAGCCATGAATTCATCATGAAAACATGTAATTTAACCATGAAAAATAAGCAGAAATGCTTAAGGAAAATAGATTTCAAGTTTAAATTGAAAAATCCTACCTTTTTCACTTGTTTTCCTTGATTTTCCAAACTTTTTCTCTTGAAATTCTCCACCTAGGGTTTGTTCTTCCTTTGTTTCCCTCTTTTCCTTGCTTGGCCAAATATTTGGAGAGATAATATGCTGATTTATGCTGATTTTTAAGCTAAATAATAAAATATTCTAAGCTTGACACTTGTCATTTTCTTATTGGTCCATTTTTAAAACTTCAAAAAATTTAAACTTTTTATCTCCATCACATATATTTTCTCACTTATCCATAACATAAAAAGTCAATGAATGAATTCTATGAGCATGACAAGTGTTAGTGGTGTAAAATTATAATTTTGCCACTAGGGTGACCAAATTACCATTTTACCCCTATGCTCCGAAAAATACCGAGATTACAATTTTTCACTTCTCAACCTCAAATCATACTCCAATAAGTCAAATGGGGCCAAAAAATCTTTTCTAAAAATTCCCATTTTATCCCTAGGTGGCAAATGACCATTTTACCCCTAAATAATGAAAATTCTGATTTGACTCCAAATTGATCCTCAAACTCCGAATTACCATTTTGAGTCATCCATGGACTGTGAAGCTCTTAATTTCACCTTAAAATTCCTATTTGATCTAGTTCGAGGCTTAAATCAACTTTGTTGTACCTCTAGGTACAATACCTACTTTTGTAAATTTTTCGGGACTCTCCTAGCATGCAATCATGTTATTATCACATGTATGTCATGACAAGTATTTTATAAGGTCAGGCTTTACAGCACTACCCCCCTTAAAATAAAATTTTGACCTCAAAATTTCACTTACCAAATTCCAAGAAAAGATGTGGATATTGGTTTCTCATCTGGCGCTCGACTTCCCACGTCATCTCTTCCATTCGAGCATTTTTTCACAATACTTTCACCATTGGAATGCTCTTGTTCCTTAGCACTCGATCCTTTCAATCTAGAATACGTACGGGTTGTACCTCGAACTTCAAATCTTCATGCAACTCAATCGGTAGTGTCTCTAAAATGTGGGAGGGATCGGGAACATACTTTTTCAACATCGAGATGTGGAAGATATTATGAATCCAATCTAACTCCGGGGCTAATTCAAGTCTGTAAGCCACTGACCCAGTCCTTTCAATGATATGAAAGGGTCCAATATATCTCAGATTGAGCTTTCCCCGCTTCGCGAATCGAATCACACCTTTTATTACCCAATAAAATACCACAAATTATCACAATATTGTAATCAAATAAAATTTAATACTTCAAAATTTTCAAATTATTACCTTTCCAAGGAGAAACCTTGACCTTATCATTTGTCAGATCAATCAATTCCACATTAAACAATTTTCTCTCACCCACTTCATCCCAACAGAGCGGAGTTTGACACTTCCTTTCATACAAAGCCTCGTATGGTGCCATCCCAATGCTAGATTGAGAACTGTTATTATATGCGAACTCCACCAATGGCAAGTGTCCGTCCTAACTCCCAATAAAGTCAATGACACAAGCCCGTAACATATCTTCTAGAGTCTGAATAGTCTTTTCAGATTGACCATCAGTCTGCGAATGAAAGGCAGTACTAAATCTCAATTTAGTTCCGAGAGCTTCTTGAAATTTCAGCCAAAATCTAGAAGTAAATCGAGGGTCTCGATCTGAAACAATAGAAACTGGAACTCCATGTAATCTCACAATCTCATCTATATAAAGTTTTGCTAGTTTCTCAATATAATACGTGCTATAGATAGCTAAGAAATGGGTGGACTTAGTCAATCTATCCACAATCACCCAAATAGCATCCTTCCCACTCTGTGTCCGCGGTAAACTCAATACAAAGTCCATAGTCACGTGTTCCCACTTCCATTCCTGAATTGGTAAAGGCTTAAGAGTACTTGATGGTTTTTGATGCTTCGCCTTGATCTGTTGGCATGTGAGACATTTCGCTACAAACTCTGCTATGTCTCATTTCATACCCTGCCACCAATAACTTTCTTTAATAGTCCGATACATCTTGGTGCTTCCGGGATGTAAAGCGTAGACGAAAAAATAAGCTTCCTCCAAAATAGCTCGTCTCAACTGATCATCCTTAGGGACACAAATTCGGTTTCTAAGCATCAAAGTACCATCATTGCTGAGTCTAAACACACTAGTTTCTCCATCTTGCAGCTTTTGAACTTCCTGCTTCAACCAATCATCGGATTTCTGTAATTCTCTGATCTGATTCATCAATGAAGGTCTCACAACGAAACTAGCAAGTAGGGTTCCATCCTTACCATTATTCAACTGGATCCCTAGAGATTTCATCTCAAGTAATATCGAAAAATAAGATCTCTGAAGTACAGTTAATGAAGATGAGGATTTACGACTTAAAGCATCCGCTACAACATTTGCCTATCCCGGATGATAATCAATCAGCAAGTCGTAATCCTTAATCAACTCCAACCATCATCTCTATCTCAAGTTAAGCTCTTTCTAGGTGAGCAAATATTTCAAGCTTTTATGATCAGTAAAAATCCGACAACATTTACCATATAAATAATGTCTCCAAATCTTCAATGCGAAGACTACTGCTGCTAACTCCAAGTCATGAGTAGGGTAATTCGTCTCATACTTTTTCAACTACCGGGAAGCATAAGCTATTACTTTCTCATCCTGCATCAATACGCACCCTAATCCCAACTTAGAGGCATCACTATATACCACAAATTCTCTTCCACTAACAGGAAGTGTTAAAATGGGAGCGAAGGTCAATCGGTTCTTTAGCTCTTGAAATCGACTCTCACAGACATCATCCCACTCAAACTTAACTCCTTTACAAGTCAAACGAGTTAAAGGAGCAGCTATCAATGAGAATCCTTGAACAAACCTCCGATAATAACCAGCTAAGCCAAGAAAACTACGAATCTTTGTTACCGTTCTTGGTTGCTCCCATTGTAAGATTGCCTCAATCTTCTTGGGATCGACATAAATTCTAGCTTCAGACACAACATGTCCTAAGAAAACCACTTCCTTTAACCATAACTCACATTTAGAGAACTTGGCATAGAGTTGTCTCTCGAGCAAAGTTTGTAACACAATGCGCAAATGTGCAGCATGTTCATCATCATTCTTCGAATAAACCAGGATGTCATCTATGAATACTATCACAAACTTATCTAAGTATGGATGGAACACCCTATTCATAAGATCCATAAAAGTTTCCGGGGCATTAGTCAGACCAAACGACATCACCAGAAACTCATAATGCCCATAATGCATCCTAAAAGCAGTCTTGGGTACATCCTGCTCCTTAATCTTCAACTAATAATACCCAGACCTCAAATCAATCTTAGAAAACACCATAGCACCTCATAATTGATAAAAAAGATCATCAATCCGGGGTAAAGGATATTTATTTTTAATGGTCACTCGGTTCAGTTGACGGTAATCGATACACAATTGAAGAGTGCCATCTTTCTTCTTTACAAATAGGACTGGTGCTCCCCAAGGAGAAATGCTAGGGCGAATAAAACCCTTATCCACCAAATCTTACAACTGAACTTTCAGTTCCTTCAACTCTGCTAGGGCCATTCTATGTAGAGGGATAGAAATAGGTGCGGTACCCGAAAGTAAATCAATAAAAAACTCAAGCTCTCGATCAAGAGCTAGTCTCGGTAACTCATTAGGAAATACATAAGGAAACTCACTTACTATTGGGACATCCTCTAACTTTGGTTCCCCCTTTGAAGTATCGATCACATGAGCCAAATAAGCCGGATACCTTTTCTGTACTAGTTTCAAAGCCTTAATGGCCCAGATTACACAAGACGGTAATACTCGATATTTCCCTGCAAATACAATATCTGCTCCTTTCAAATTCTGAAGAACAACTTCTTTTCTAAAACAATCCACATTCGCCCGATGTGCAGTTAACCAGTCCATACCCAATATCAAACCAAAATCTCGGATCTCTAAAGGAATCAAATCACCCCTAAATTCTTCCTCACCTACCCTTACCCCACAGTCTCTATAATAGGTATTTCTAATCTACTGTTCTCTTAGAGGGATATGCACTACAATTTCCTTCTCTAATGGTGACAGGTTTCTATCAGTAATTAATGCAAATGTGGTACTCACATAAGACCTATCTGAGCCAAAATCTATCAAAACATAAGCATCTTTATCAAATAAAGACATGGTATCAGTCACTGCTCCAAGTCAAACTCGTGCCTCATCTTCCGTCACAGCAAAAACTCTTGTCGAAGTACGAGTCTGTGGACTCAAAGGTGGATATGCCGAGGTGTTACTCTCTACACCAGATTGTATAGCCATTCCCTGCCTCGGTGGTAACCTAGAAGGATCTCTTCTCTATATATCCGTACGAGCTGGTGGAGATGGAACAGTTGCAGTAACCCGTCTTAGCTATGAGCAATCACTCCTAAAGTGACCCAACTAACCACAATGATAACATCGTACTGGTGCTCTACACTGCTCAACATGATTATTCCCACACCTCCTGCATCTATCAGAACCTCCAAAACTCTTCCCAGAATTAGTCATCTCAGATCTGCTGAATCTCGGAGGCCTATGCTATGTTTGTGAAAATGGAGGTCGAGAAGATGCTACGAAAGCAGAAGTAGTACTCCTCGAAGCAAATGAGCCCTTGCTTCTTTTTACTAACTGACTAGAAGATATACCAGAATTCTTCCTTTTTGCAAACTCGGTCCGAATCCTCCTATTCTCAATCTTGTGCTTCTCAGCTCGTAAAGCCATCTGTATGACCTCCTTATGTGGCTTCCTACCAATCACTATCATCCGCTCTCTAATCTCATTACGGAGCCCTTCCTCGAAATAATTGGCCTGATCTTGCTCAGATTTCACCAGATTCGGCACATATAACATTAGCTCATTAAAACAAGCTTCGTACTCCTCTACAATTAAGTTTCCCTATTTTAAACTCAAAAATTCTCTTTTCTTTTCTTTCTGATGGAAATAAGTGAAATACTGACCATCAAATTCTTTGAGAAAGTCAGACCACGTTTGAGGAGTAATGGAATGGGACTTCACCGAATTCCACCATGTACGAGCCCTCTTCTCTAGTAATCTCGTAGCCACCATTAGTTTCATATCATCGTCTAATCTCATGTTAGAGAGAGTCTCTAAAATCTTATTAATCCAGTCTTTTGCCACTGTGGCATCCAACTCACTCGTGAAAGGAGCACAACCCAATTGTCTAGCCTCCTTCAACTTCTTGGAAATAAATACATCCTGTACTGGCGGAACTGAAGGAGTAGCTGGAGGCACTATAGGTGGAGCTTGACTAGTTTGAGCTTGACCAACCATAGCGGTAAAGAAAGCTACCAATGCTTGGACTACCTCAGGAGACATGGCAAGAGTACCAGTAAGTGGTGGAGGATGTGGAGAATGTGGAGGAGTCTCGACCTGCTTAGCAGCAGGTGCTGCCCGAATGGTGGATGCAGCCGATTCCTCTTCTACTGCATCTAGCTGAGGACGTTGGGAATGACCTCTTCCCCTCCCAACCGATCTAGTGAGAGGTGGGCGTCCGCGTCGAGGAGGCATGACAATCTATACAAGGGAACAAGGCAAATTTAATCAACCTTAGACTCTATATGCAAATGCATGCATCCTATTCAACCTAACCCAACTTAATCCGGGGCCACACTAATACTGTAAATTTTTAAAACTAAAAACTCTTATCTTTAAAACCAAAAGCTCTGATACCAATCGAATTGTCACGACCCGGAACTGCCTTCGAGCCAGTGACAACCGCAACGGTGCCCCGAGCGACACTCATTACCTAGAATGTCAACCGGAACCCCTCAAGGCTTTAATATCAGCTTCTCATTTCCCCTGTGAGTAATTGTTGCCAAATACCACGTTCTAAAAGATTTTAAACTGTTTCCAACTTAAAACAAATAAAATAATATTTTTCGTCTCACAAGTGTATTTTGGTCATTTTTTCCAAAAATTTTGAAACTGGCTAAAATGTAATATACAAGTACAAAACACATAATTCATAATCAAAAATGAGTTTTAAAGTCTAAAATCTTCATTTAAAACGAAATTGTGATTATTTGGATATAATAAGAAAATAAAAGAAATATTAAGTAAAATATTCTATTTTCTTATAAAATAATATTTATAGAGTTATATGTAATTAATTTTTGTAATGTAAAAGCTAAATAAATTCATACATATTGTAATACAGTAAGTCAGAGCATTTAATTTAATTTACAATAACAAGTGGGCCCCCCTGAATAAACAAAAGTAAAGAGGACTGTGAACCTACAGTTTGAAAAATGCAATTCCAACGATAGTCCTCGATGAGGTCAGCTATGTACAGCCTATTCTAAACCTGAAATGGGTGGAAAGGAGAGTGGTGAGATTTTATAATCCCAATGAGTAAACAAACATCATTCAAAAGATCTAAAGTCAAGTAAAAGCAGACTATTAAAACATTTCATCTAAATATGTTTTTCATAACATAAATACTCATTTCATTTAAATAATCAACATGGCTTATGAGTATGTTAAAAGCTTGGCTCCTGTCAAAATCATTCTCGGGGATACCTTGGCCGAGGCATCTAACCAAGTCCACCAAGGCTGTTAAAAATTTCGTATACACGTAAACTGTCACGACCCGGAACCTCCCTCGGACCCATGACAACCGCCGCGACGTCCCAATTGACACTCATTACCCAGAATGCCAATCAGAACCCCGCAAGGCTTACATATCAGTTTCTTGCCTTTTTTGTGAGAAATCATTTTTAAACATTTCATTTTAAACAATTTCCAGTAGTTTCCGGCTTAAGTAAATCAAAAGACAAAAATATTTTAAAAGGATTTATAGACAAATATTACTTTTCAAAATATTGATTAAAATATAAGATTTTTATATAAAACAATATTTATAGAAATACGTGTAAGAAATCTTTTATAACTTGGAAGTAAAATATATTCATACATACAATAATTTACAAAGTTATAATGTACAATAATAATTACAATGACAAGTGGCCCAAAATACACCAAGTATTGGTGATAGTAACCTACTGTTTATGAGATAGAGATGTCAACTGGAATCCTCGACAAAATAAGGAATCTACAAGCTACCACAGGCTTGAAATATTTGGAAAGGAAGTGGGTGAGATTTCGTAATCCCAATGAGTAAACAGACATTATCATAAATATCTAAAGGCGAGTAACATGGAGGCAAGTTTAAACAACAAATTACAAACCATTTCATAAGGTTTTCAATTTATTCCTTAAACCATAAAATATTTGTAATTTACCAAAATAGTTGTTAAGGCTTATGACTTTTATTAAAACAAGGCTCAAGCTAAAACTAATCCTCGGGGATACCTTGGCCAAGGCATCTAACCGAGTCTGCCAAGGTTGTTATGATATTTTCATGTGAAACACATTTTTATTTTTAAAACAAGCCGTTCCTTGGCGTTGGTCGAGTTACACATTCACATGGGGGTTCGACGTGAAATGAGCTCTAATACTACCCCGGGAGTTACCCTCCTCGCCTCTACAACTGGAGTAACTATGTAACCGGGTTTACCGTGCCCCTCTAATAGGCAGTCCACGAAAACCTGTCACTGCAGTGACTAAACCCACCAATTTTAATAAAATTTCGACAGTATAACATGACTTTTATTTATTTACCCAACTTGCATAGTCAAAGACAACTTACATAAATTCTCAATGCAATTCTAACATATAGCCACATATACTCATATATCATAAGCCATTCATGGGAACATATATATTTCAAAATAATTGGCAGCCTCTAATTACTCAATTTCATAATCAACACAATATATTTTTATTTGTCACATTTATTTCTAAAACATCAAAAATCCCATTTTAATCTCATTTTCGTTTCATAAAATCCATGAAGAGTATTTAAAAATAAACTCTAGATAATTTACAATAATAATAGGTTTACTCACCGTTTGTACAAATTAACTGATTTTTAGGTGCCCCGATCACTGTTCATCGGGTATTACTTCCTTGCCTTTACCGGAAGGCTCTCCTCCTAAACACATTACAAAATTTACACAATTCACCACATTGATACTAAATCACTATATAATTGACTTAAATCCTACACTAATGCATGGTATGAAATGCAATAGCCTAAAACGGCTTAAATGCGGTATTAACCTATTTTTGGCACTTTACCCGATAAATTGCTAACGCGTTCCATTTTAGCTCTAAATTGTCCCATTTTCTCTCCAACATTTCTAACCATTAAATATCAGCCAATAACCTTCTAAAATCACCAAAATCAGGTCACCTTCCTCCTTGAAAAATTCGGTAAAAATTGGGACATTTACTCGGTTAATTTTCCACTTTGTTTTTCTATCACATTTAACCATTTTTCATCATTTTCTCTTCATTTCTCTTAGAATAAAAATCAGTTCATCATCATTGTACATCAATGCATATTCAGCCAAGGGTGGGTATTGTGAAAATTTCATGCTTTCCTGCCCAATTTAATTTCTATACACATTTAACTAACTAAAACTACCAATTTAACTAAAAATCAAAACCTAAAAATTTCAAATTCCTCTCCCATGAATTTTGGCCAGCCCTTGGATTCACTTTTTGATCTCTCTCCTCAAGCATGCTAAATGGAAACAAAGGCATAGGAAAGGTAGAAATCAAGCTAAAATCGAAAAATCTTACCGTTAGACTCGTAAACGGACAAAAAACGTAATTTCCCCTTTGAATTTTCTAGTTTTCCTTTGTTTTTCTCTTTTCTTCCTTTCCTCGCTATTTTCTCTCTTGTTCTTTGCTTATGGCCGGCCAGCACTTAATATGGGGTTTCAATGGGCTGACTTTTCATTAAAATAATATTAAACCATTTAAAAAATGCGGTGTGTCACTTTCCCATTGGTCTGTTTTTAAAATTTCATCCTTTAAACTTTAATTTTTCACCACTTAACATACCATAGTTATTCATACCAAAAATAAATAAATCCTATGATTTTGACAAGTTTTGGGTGGTGAAAATTACAGTTTTGACCTCGAGTCGACAAAATTACCGTTTTGCCCCTATGTTTCGAAAATTGCCGGAATTGAAAATTTTCACTTCCTATCATTAAATTTTACTCCAAATAGTTAATCTTGGTCAAAAATTTCACTCCATGATCAAATTATTATCTTAGGTGGCAAAATGACGATTTTGCCCCTGAACATCAAAATTTCCAATTTTACCCTAAATGCACCCTCGAACTTCGAACAATCATTTTTAGTCATTCCTGGACTGCATAATATTAAATTTCATCATACGATTCCTATTTGAACTCGTTCGAGGTTAAATCAACCCAAGTGTATCGTTAGGTATAATATCGGGTTTTGTCTATTCTTAAGTGCTTTCCTAGTGTAATAACATGCTACTCAGTGCATGTATGTCATGACATGTGTTTATAGGGTCGGGTTTTACATAAACAAATTATTAGTTTGCAAAACACAGTCGTTCCTTGACGTTAGCGGAGTTCATCATCACGAGGTGGTTTGGCGTGACATGAACTCTAATCATACCTCAGGAGATACCCTACGCGCCTCTCTGACCGAGGTACATATATATATCCGAATTTCGTGCCCCTCTAATAGGTTGGTCCACAGAATTTGCCTACTGCAACAAGCTAAACCCATCATACAATAAAATTTTGACAGCATGATAGGGCTAATATTTTACTACCCAGCCAATAAGGGTAAAGTAAAACAATTCATACAATTCATAAAACATAGCCCAGCCAGTCATGCCAACACAATAACAATATAACATAAGCCATCAATTTTCAATCATAAATTTACAACATACCGGTGGTCTCCAATTACTCTATTTTCAAAATCGTTATTTCATTTCAAGACAATTTATAAAATCTTTTCATTTAAACACATTTTTGTTTATAAAACCTAAAATTTGCCATTTAACTCATTTTCATAAAATTTCACCAAAACCGAGTTAAAACATACTTTAGATAATTAAAATGATGATAAGATTACTCATAATATCTAGAATGGAGATTTTCGAAGTACTCAAATTACTGGTCCTCGGGTGCAATTCCCTTGCCTTTATCGGAGGACTCACCATCTTAACACAGTACAAAATCAAGAAACTTACTTCAATGGTACTAAATTGAGTTTAAACTAATTTAGACTACTAATGCATGATATGGAATGCAAAATGCATTGGTAACCATCTAATCCCCGATATTGGCCTAATTCGTCTTATCACCTGATTAAATTACTAACGCGTCCAATTTAATCCCAAATTACTCCATTTCTTTTCTAATACCTCAATTCACCAAACATTATTCAAATAACACCAATTTCAGCATCAAAACCCTCCCATTATTTCATGAAAAAATTCAGCCATTACAGTGCACTAACACCGTGATTTTTCCTACTTAATTTTTCTCACCATTATTCATAATTTTCTAAGCCATTTCTCTTGAAATAATAACAATCCATCACCCACACACATCAAGGAAAATTCAGCCAATGAAGATTCATGGGGAAAATAGATTCTTTTCTTGTTGTTTTGCTTCTAAATATGCTAAACTAACTAAAAACACTAACATATCTTAAAATCAAATCAATCCAACGTCTTTCTCTCTCCATACCCATTTTGACCAGCCATGAATTTATCATGAAAACATGTAATTTAACCATAAAAAATAAGGAGAAATGCTTAAGGAAAATAGATTTCAAGTTTAAATTGAAAAATCTTACCTTTTTCACTTGTTTTCCTTGATTTTCCACACTTTTTCTCTTGAAATTCTCCACCTAGGGTTTGTTCTTCCTTTGTTTCCCTCTTTTCCTTGCTTGGCCGAATATTTGGAGAGATAATATGCTGATTTATGCTGATTTTTAAGCTAAATAATAAAATATTCTAAGCTTGACACTTGTCATTTTCTTATTAGTCCATTTTTAAAACTTTCAAAAATTTAAACTTTTTATCTGCATAGCATATATTTTCTCACTTATCCATAACATAAAAAGTCAATGAATGAATTCTATGAGCATGACAAGTGTTAGTGGTGTAAAATTACAATTTTACCACTAGAGTGACAAAATTACCATTTTACCCTTATGCTCTGAAAAATACCGGGATTACAATTTTTCACTTCTCAACCTCAAATCATACTCCAATAAGTCAAATGGGGCCAAAAAATATTTTCTAAAAATTGTCATTTTGTCCTTAGGTGGCAAATGACCATTTTGCCCCTAGATAGTGAAAATTCTTGTTTGACTCCAAATTGATCCTCAAACTCTGAATTACCATTTTGAGTCATCTCTGGACTGTGAAGCTCTTAATTTCACCTTAAATATTCTATTTGATCTAGTTCGAGGCTTAAATCAACTTTGTTGTACCTCTAGGTACAATACCTACTTTTGTAAATTTTTCGGGACTCTCCTAGCACGCAATCTTGTTATCATCACATGTATATCATGACAAGTATTTTATAAGGTCAGGCTTTACAATTTTAGATATTTTAGATGGTATTTGTTTACTCACTAGGATTATATAATCTCATCACCCTCCTTTCCACCCATTTCAAGCTCAGGATAGTCGGTAGATAGCTCACTTTGTTGAGGGCTACAGTTGGACTTGCATCCTCAAAAATTGCGAGTTTACCGCTTTTGATACTTTTGGTAGTTCGTGGGCCCACGTGTCATTGTAAATTAAATTTTATACTTTGGTTATCTGTATTACAGAATGTATGAATTTATTTAGCTTTTATGCTACAAAAATTATTTACCGGTAACTCTATAAATATTGTTTTATAAGAAAATAAAATATTTTATTGAATATTTTTATTATATTCAAATAGTCATACTTTCATTTTAAATGAAGGTTTTAGACGTTTAAACTTATTTTGGATTATGAATTATGTGTTTTATACTCGCATACTACATTTTTAGCTAGTTTTGAAATTTTCGAGGAAAAATGCCCAAAATGTCCCTGTAAGACAAGAATCATTTTTTTTTATTGATTTAAGTTGGAAATAGCTTAAAATCTTTTAGAACATGATATTTGGCAACGGTTACTCACAGGGGAAATGAGAAACTGATATTAAAGCCTTACGAGGTTCCGGTTGACATTCCAGGTAATGAGTGTCGATCGGGATACTACGACGGTTGTCACAGGCTCGAGGGGAGTACCGGGTCGTGACAGTAAAATTTCAATTGACAAGTTTTTGGCGTCATTGCCAGGGAATTGTTTCCAAAATTTTTCCTAATACTAATACCAAGCAAATTTAGTCTTAATTCAAAATTTTTTTATTTTATTTTCAGGTACTTTTGGTTGAGGTGATGAATTATTGTAACTATTAGTGGACATCTGAATAATTAGTGCCTAGGAGGGTTGCTAGTGATTATGAATTGGCTATCAGTGCTTTGGCCGCTGAAGTAGATGCTTTATCTCAAAAAATTTACACTTTGGGTGTTAATGTTTTTCAAAGTCCTTTTGTGACATGCGAACTTTGTAGAGATAGGCATTTGAGTGATTATTGTCCAACTTATTATGAATCAATGCAATTTGATGGAAGCTTCAACGGGCAACAAAACAATTCATACTCCAACAAATTACAACTCATGGTGGAATCAACCAAATTTTTCATGGAGTAATGATCAAGATCCCCGCATATTCATTACAACCTATTTTCAAACATGATTTCTAATAACAAATTAGAGCCCCTATACTTGAGAAGAAGCTAACTTTGGAGGATATGTTGAAGCAATTCATGACAAAGAATGATGCCATCATTCAAAGTCAAGCAGAATCAATCTGAAATCTTGAGACTCAATTGGGCCAACTTGTTATTTACATCAACAATAAGCCTCAAGAAATGTTACCAAATGACATTGAGCCTAATCCTATAAGAGAAGAATATGGTAAGCATCTTGATAAGGTAAATGGCAAGAATGTGGTAGATGATGGAGATAACGTAGATTAAGGAAATACTTCCAGTAATAAAGTGCAAGATGAAAAAATTAAGCAAGAGGAGAAAGAATCTACACCACCACAAGTCAAACCATATGTGCCTCCCATTCCTTTTCTAGATACAGTTGATAAGTTACCTAAGGAGGCTGTTGATATGGAAAATCCAAAGAAACTCATTATAGCTTGTTTGGTTCAAGATGCAACAACAAAGGACAAGAATGAGGAACTCACAAATGTTACAGATGTTTTGAAGGCTATACCAAAAATGCATTATTCAAGAAGAACTCAATTTGAGAAGTTGAATAAAAGTCAACTTATTCCACCACCTTCGATTGAGCAAGCACCAAATCTTGAGTTAAAGCGACTACAACCTCATTTTAGGAGGAGACTACTTTCACACCTCAAACTTTTTCCATGCAAACTTAAACCTTCTTAAAGGGTGAATGAAGACTTCAACCAAAGTCAAGCTAGTGATTATAAAGAAGCACTTCTTGGGAGGCAACCCAAGCTATATCCTTTTAGATTTAGTTGTTATTTTAGTTACTTTTTTTTATGTTAAGAAGTAGTTATAACCTCTCCCTAGCTTGTTTTGTTGTGTATGCAGATTTGGAAAGTCTGAAGATGAGGAGAAAGAAAATTAAAGCTTTCAAAGCACTGCCACCATTGATAAGGGAGTTTAATTTCCTTATTGTTTTTGGCTTTTCACATTGAGAACAATGTGCAATTTAAGTTTGGGGGAGGGTTTTATTGTTATTAATCTTTGTGATGTTTTTAGGTTAGTTTTTTTTCGTAATTTTTTTTGATTTTAGGATTTATTTTAGGAATTCTTGAGATGAAAATCGCCTATGCCATGATATTACCAATCCTAGGATGATATTTTGATTATCTTGCTATTTTGATTCTTGGTTTGACATAGACATGAATTGAGTGATTGTGATATTCTTTTGTTAGTTTCATTATAGAATGCGATTTCCAATAATTTGTACACTAAATCTTTTACTTAGAATTATCATGTGATTTAGAGAAAGTTTATGTTGATAAAAAGTATAGTGAAGTCAAGGATTCTAGAATTTGTTTGATTCTCTCTTGAGTCGAAATTCTAGATAACACATAGGATGGGACATATTTAGGCCATCTTTGGACCGTTTGATCTTTTCAAGCTAACCTTGTTAAACTTTTATCCCTAGTATACCCCTTTGAGCCAATTTCCCCTTTCTTTGTTTAACCACATGATAATAACCTTAGCCTTAAAACAAAATTCCAATTTTGCAACCCTCACTCCTAAGCATATATATTGTTTAAGGAAATATAGATTTGAGCTAAATGTTGAAAAAGGTAGAAAGGTGGAGTTGTTAAAAGCAATTTTAAAAAATTATTAGAATTCACCCTACTAACTACAATCAAAAAATAAATAAGTTTGGGGGTGCATAATTGTGATAACAAAAAAAAAATAGAGAAAAAAAAGAAGTTGAACAAAAAGAAAAAATTGTTGAAAATGGTGTACTTGGTAAAGGAAAATGAAGCTTTATAAGTCCTAAAATAATTACGTGCTTAGGGTGATATTGAGTCACTTATATCCTTTATCATGCCTAGACCCTAGCCTTACATTATGAGCTTAATAAAGACCTATTGATCTTTAAATAAGTGTTAGTCTACATTAGTGGAGAGAGAGATGAATAGCAAACTTATGGAATTCTAGCACTTAGCTAAATTTTGCATTGGCATAATCTTATCTGAATTGTATGATATTCTTTGTAAAAAGATCATTCACACATATAAATATTGTGAAATCACTTTGAGAATGAAATTGAGGTTGAATTGAGCATGGATTTGATGATTATCTATGTTTCACCTTGAGTTAAAATTGAGGGATAATTTTTGAGAAAAAAATGGGTAATTCATGCTTTGGTGAATTGCATCTCTAGCTAGTTGTTTTGTTTTTAGTTCTTCCTTTTTGCTTGGGGACAAGCAAAGATTCAATTTTGGGCATATTTGATGAGTGCATTAAATACATATATTTAACGAGAGATTAAATACCTAATTAGTCTAAGTTATACTAGATTTAAGATCAGATTTAGATGTTTTTATTTATTTTATTAGTTTAGTTTAATTTATGTTTAAATGTTTATTTTAAGTTAATAATGTTAGTTTTATGTTATTTATATTTATTTTTATGTTTTTGTAGGAGTAGGATAAAAAACAATTTCAATTGGTGAAGAAAGGTGCATAATGGAGTGTTGCTCTGTTTGCATATGTTTCAGTTTTTCAATCATATCTCCTATTACAGAAGTCCAAATGACATGATTTTTAGACCATTAAGAATCTAAGAGGCAAAGATACAACTTTGATGTTTACCACTTTCCCCAGTTTTGAATAGAAGGTGGTCAAAATCTTTGTCAAAGTGAAAGTACTGCACTAGAAGAATAAAATTGAGCAGAACCTTTGAGAACCGCGACTTTGGAAAATGAATGCTGCAACCCTCACCGTATTTTCCAAAAATAACAAGCTTACAGGATTTTGGAAGCTAGGGCTTTTAGAGGCTATTTAAGGGGCCTTTTTCAGAGGTTTTTGGGAGAAGGCAATAAGCAATTTCTCTAGAGAAAAGGGGCAAAGAACAAAGCCAGAAAGCAAGAGAATTGGAAGGAGAATCAAGATCACAAAGCTTCAACTATTAGTTTTTTCTATCTACTTTTGTGTTTTTCTTATTTTCTTTTACTTAGATTAATGGATAATTTTCTTTCAATGAAGTTTTTATTAGATATTATGAACTAAATTATTTTTCTAGGATTGCAATTGAACTCACATGTAATCTAAATTTGTAATCTCTTTCTTGCTTATCTTTAATGGGACTAGAATTGTTTATTCCAATTTGTTCTCAAAACTTTTAATTACCTGGCCACAATTAAATTGATTTAGGAACCTAAACAAACTTGGGAAAGGGAGTTTAGTGTAGACTAAAATTGGGATAGCATATGATCATATTACTTGATTTGCGCATAGGATAGGGATATACCTATAGGCCATATTTAACCAGAATAGAGCTTGAACTTAATGAATCTGTTTTAATTTCAATTCACACAGGGATATAGTGTTTTGGTTAAAATATATATTTTTATAAGATGAGTCAGGAGACACTTAGAAATAATTTAGGACTCTAGGTTAGCAATTCAACTGATTGAAATAGGTTAAGGAAGAGAGGTAAGATTTAGATGAAGTGTGAGGGATATTCTAATCCTAGGCTTGTTTGATTTGATATTTTCTCAAGTTATTATTATTTTGATTTTTCTTGTTGGTTTAAATTTTAGTTAATTAGTTTTAGTTAATCAATTAATTTTGAGTGTTTGGATAAGATTAATTTGTTCCAATTTTAGTACTTAGTAAAATTTTAGATCAATTCTCTGTGGGGTCGATACTCTGCTTGCTTATATACTATTTATTCGATACGTATACTTGCGTAGTAGAATTTTAATTGACGATTATATTGGTCCTAGTAATATGTGCTAGAGGGGGGGTGAATAGCACAAATCGGCTCTTGACAAAATGAGGAACTAATTTTTAGTACAAAGAAATAAAAACAGAGTAGACAATGCATAGCAATTTAGAGTGGTTTGGTCCAAGACCTATATCCACTACCTTGATTATCCAACCAATGATTTTCCCAACAATTCCACTAATAACTGGTGAAATTCACAAGCTTTCACCAAGTTTTACAATGGGTTTTACAAGGCTCAGCCAAAACCTTTTACACTAGTTTGTCACTAGCTAAACTAAAACCCAAAGTCGTTTTTCAAAGGCTCAACCACAACCTTTTACAATGGTTTTTCACGGGCTCAACCAAAACCCAAAGTGGTTTTTCAAAGGCTCAACCAGAACCTACAACAATCAAGCTATCCCAAGCTTGAATAACCCCTTAGAGTAACTTCCTCACTCTAAGAATACAAGAAGAGTAGAAAAAGAAAGTACCTATGGTCACTGGTTGATCTGAATGGTACAAGATTGAGTGTAATATACAAATGCAAAGAATAGACGGTTAAGTGCAGACAAGTGCAAAGAAGATTTTCTGGTTTTTCAACCTTTTTATGGCTCAAATCTCACTCAAGGCTTCTTCAATACTTTTTCTAATTGTTGGAAGACTCTTTTATATGTGGAGATGCAACTCTGATGATAGTTTGGCAGTTTTATGTCCGTTGGAAACAGTTAAGGATTAGTTCTAGCCGTTAATCTGTTTTGTAGTGCTCTGGTTCAAATTGCAGACAGAGAGCTCTTAGTCGACTAGCATCTCTCCTGGTCGACTAAGTTGGTTCTGTTTTCTAGTAACAGATTATGGCAGAGAGTACTTAGTCGACTGACTTGGTCGACTAAGTTGGTTCTGTTTCTTAAACTCTTTAGCTTTCCATTTCTCCAATTAGAAACTTGGCCAACCAACATTCTTCCTTGCTTAACTAATGAGCTTCCTCCTTGTTAGGCAGTCATATCTCGTTATTTTTATCATATTTTTCTTTTAATATTTACTTTGAAAGATTGATTTGTTAAATTCATGCATTAATTTACTGCACACTTAAGTAAAGGCAATAGACACAAATAAATGGGAATGTTTTGTTATCATCAAAAACTAATGGAGCCAACAATCTCCCTCTTTTTGATGATGACAAAACATTCCTTGATTAATAGCATGGTGTCTTTTTATTCATTTTAGTTTTCTGCAGTTCATGAGGATTGCTCTCCCTAAGTACATGCTCCCACGTAGTGTGTGCACATTTTGTTTATTTATTTCAACAAACTATATTCATGTTATGCAGAGAATGACACTGTTCATTTAGATTATGTATATATATATGTTTGTGTGTGTGTGTGTGTGTGTGTGTGTGTGCATAATTCTGGAATGATTTATAGCAATGAATGTTGACAAATTTTCATAGAGAATTCAACAGAGTCTATCAACAGCATACAGTCATTAGATTTTGTCTATTCCCTTCATTATTCAATTGATATCCTATACACAGCATCAATATCTATTCACAAATAGAGATTATTCATAATGCCATATCGAGAATTAATTTTCAGCATGTAATTCAATATCAATATAGCAGCAGCAGATTTTGTTAATGACAGTGAAAATACTAGAATAACAAGATATCAACAAACTTCAATTTATAGCAGTTAAACAACATAATCATATTAGCATTCATGTTTCACACTACCATATAAACAATAAAATTAAAATTGAGTGTTCAAGTGCCACCATGGCACAAATAGCAGTTAATCAAAAACATGTTTCGAAATTGCCCCTGGACTATTTTTGCTTCCTATCCCCTATTTTTCCAAGTTCCTACTCTTGGTTCTACTTTCTTTCCTTTCCTAGGTTCTTGGTTCCTTCACTTTAACATTTTTTTTTATTTATTCTCTGGTTCCTGCACCCTTGGTTCTGCTAACTCTACTCTTTTTTTTTTGTCAACATCAAAGAAAGGGGTATTCATTCATCTGATGTGTCAAAGGGTGTGGATTCAGTGGTATAGAAAGGGTTCAAAGGAAAATGAGAGGGTTCTCACAGAGGTGATGATTTTCTAGGGGAAGATTCTGGTGAAGACTTGTTTGAAACATGGACTGGACTCTGAGAAGAAGAGGCTGGAGCTGGCTTGGCCCTTTCTGCCAACCGGGAGGACTTGTTCCTCTTAAAGAATGTTGTCTTTGTGGCCATGGTCTTCTTTCCCTTGGTTGGTGGTTTTGCTTTTGTTAGTGGGGCTATAGTGGCCTTTTGTTTTCCTTTTCCAGAAGTTGCCTTTACTCTAGAAACTGATGTAGGTTTCTTTTCTTTTCCTATATCTCCACCAGCCTTCTGAGCTTGTGTCCTGGCAGTGTCCTTTTCAGCTTGTTCTTCTCTAACCATTTAGAGGTGAGGCTTGGTGTTTCTTTGTTTCTGAACCAACCACTTTAGTCCCTTGTTCTGATTCAGTTTTGTTTTGAAGATCAGGAGAGAGTCTCTTGGCTGGCTGATCAACCCCTTGGTGAGAGTCTTTAGACTACAGAACAGGACTGGCAGATTTATGGGTGGAACCTTATGCTTGAATGCCATAACTTTCACCATGAGGAGCAGACTTATCTGCTGGCTCAGCTGAACCTTCAGCATCTTGCTGTGCTGGTGCAATGCTAGGTGTTGCAGAGGTGTCTGCAACCATAGGTTCAGATTGCTCCTTTTCTTCCTTCTTCAGATCATTTTCTAGTTTTGTAATTTTCTCCTCTATTTTCAGTAATCTTTCTCCTTGGTTAGTAATTTTTCCATCGATTCTCATAAGAAGATCGAAGATAAATTCATTTGAGAATCTGGATGGTACTCCCTCTTTTTGAGCAGGCAAGCTTGATTCTCTTATAGGACCAGTCTTGGGGGTCTTAATTAATCTTTTACCATCGAGTATATACCCCATTTTGATCAAACTACCATAGTAAATGGCTTGGTCTCTGGTTTTCACCATGTCCATTTCATATCTCTTTGCCCAAACTCCCTTTTTCTGCATAAGAGATGTGATGACATTCCCATAGGGCAAGTTGACCTTATCAAGTCTGCAAGCTCCTCTAATTTTTTCAATAATAAACCTTCCTACATTCAGAGAAACTCCATTGAATGCGTGTTCCATCAACCAAAGATCCTGAAGGCTTATGTAACTTAGACTCTCACTTCTGCTTTGAATGTTTGCTGGTATAAAGTAGTGTAAAATCCTAATCTGAGGGTTGATTATCATACCTAAGTTGCTCTTTGAAGAATATTTTTCCTTTCTCCCAGTGATGATTTCCCATAATGAAGATGGATCATACTTTTCTGGGAACTCATACTCACCTTCTTCACACTCTACTTTCAGCAAGCTTCCTAAGTCTTTAGCAGTTACAACAAATTCTTTCTCGTTCAAATATACATTATGACCATCTTCGATATAATCATCAGAATGCTCTAATTTTTTTTCTTTTAAAGCAATGCCGGAATAGAATTCCTTCAGCAGACTTGCACTATAAGATCTATTTTTAAAGGTGCTATATCCTTTCAGTTTTAGTTCATCAAAGAATTCAGATAAACTAGTCTAAATCTCTAAGTTCACATCAAAACTCTTCCAGCCAATATACTTTCCACAGGAAATTGGTGCATTCTCAATATCTTTGAACCTCAGTTCATGCAATCTGTTTATGAACTTAGAAGAAGAGGAATTAGTACCTTTCTTGAGTGTAGGTTCCTTGTCCTTCTTTTCCATTTTTTGCTTTTTCTCTTTTAGTTTCTCTAATATTTCTTTCATAGAGGCTGACATGATTTTCTGTTTCTTGGTCAAACTTTCTATTTCTGTCTCTTCTACCAGTGGTCTCTTCCCTTTCTTCTTTTCTACGATTTCTTTGCTTTGTCAAGATTTCGCCATTTTGATTCAAGAATAGTCGAACAGGGGTTTCATCTAAATGGTAGAGGTTTGAGTCTAATTCAGAGGAAAATGTGAAGATGTGGGTTTTTGTTTTAGAGCTGCGGGTTTCAAGGGAGAGAAAAGGAGAGGTTGGTAGCAGTTATTTCCAAAGAAAAACTATTCACCTTCTCTTAAATATTGCCCTATTTTATTTTCTAAAAATTTCAAAACTCCCTCTAAATTTTGGTTATTCACTTTTGGCAGTTTTTCTTCATTCTTTTTACACTAGGTAAATTCAATTTTTACCTCGTTTAACTCCTTTTTCTCTAAATTAACTAAGTCGTATTATTTAAGTTGACAGAACACTCTTAGTTGACTAGGATTTTCCTTAGTCAACTGAATGCATTTTGTTTTCTATGTAAGAGCCAAAAGTTTTTCCTACAATTCCTTCATACCAATCATTCCTAAATTTCTTCTAATTTCACAAAATCTATCTTCATTTAGAGATTTGGTAAAAATGTTTGCTAACGATGAAAAGTGTTCACAAATTCAATTTTAATATCACTTTTCACTACATGGTCTCTAATAAAGTGGTGTCTAATTTCAATGTGCTTTGTCCTAGAATGATGCACAAAGTTCTTTGAAATATTAATTGTACTTGTATTATCGCAGTATATTGGTACATTATGCACAGTCATTCCATAGTCTTTTAATTGTTGTTTAATCCAAAGAATTTGTGCACAGTAACTACATAGTGATACATATTCTGCCTCTACTATAGATAATGCCACTAAGTTTTACTTTTTGCTGGACCATGACACAAGCATGCTACCTAGAAATTGGCATGTTCCACTAGTACTTTTCCTATCAGTTTTGTTGCCAGCAAAGTCAACATTTGAATATCCAACTGAGCTAAGAGTTAATTCTCTAGAATACCATATGCCTAAGGTTTGAGTTTCTAAGAGGTATCTAAAAATTCTCTTAACAGTCGTTACTGTGAGACCTTGACCTTTATAGACTCGTAAAGGGAAGTATACGCGATATCCCTGATCAGGGGTAATTTCATTATTTCCTTAGTAAGCCCATAAAAGTAAGATTTTTAAACAATATTATGCCCTAAGTACGCCTAAGGTATAAATGGATGGTGAAATTAAGGGTAAAATGGAAAGGAAACCAAAATTTTGATGATTTTCACGATAGGGGCAAAATGGTCATTTTTCACCTCGAGTTAAAATTTTAAGTTTTCATGAACCCGAATATGTCTAGACCATTATGGATCTTGTCCCGGTGTCAAAGGTGTAAAAAGATTTCATATAGGGTTGGAGGAGAGTAAGTTAATTGGTAGAGAGGCATTTTGGTAATTTCAAGGGAATGGATAAGATTGGCTATAAATACTTTCTTCCAGTAGCTTCTTCTCCCATTTTCCAGCAGCTTATCTTCTTCTTCTTCTTCTCTTTCACGTTGCTTCCAACCTCCATGGAAGCTTGATATGGAGCTTGCATGATTTTCTCTCTCTAGCTTTAGTTTTCATACTTTTTAGCCCTTTTGACTGGAACTCTTGTATTCTTTCACTCTCTCACTTCAAAACCCTTCGTAAAGCTTATTTCTATACTTTCTCTCACTAGTTGGGCATTTTAGAGAGAGAAAGAAAGAATTACGCCATTTGTTTAGAAGCTATTGGAAGGGAATTCAACTACAAAGGAACCCTAGGGTAAGTGATGCACTAAGCTTGGTTTTTAGCTGTGGATAATGGCTAGAAATTTAGATTATGAGTTGTTTTATTGTTGAGTATGTTCATTACTTTTTAGTGATTAAGATAGTGAACAAAGATAGCCATTTAATGTGGCAATTGAAAGCTAGCTAAGAGATAGCTTTTAGGGTTCATAGTGTGTGAATTGACCTATTGCTTATGCTAATGTGATCCTAGGTTTTAATGAAGTCTCATCCTTCTAATTGGATCATTAGGGGAATTAGAGTCAACTAAGGGCTCAACAATAAATCGGTGAGTGGACTGCCTATCAAAACTATTTTGGGAATGTGACTATTTTGTACAAAGTGTTTGAATGATTTTATACAACATTTCTTAAAAATGAGTGCCTTGGGAACAAGCCCTTAAGAAACGGTTTATGTTGTGACACGTGACTATTATTAATTCATGCACTACCACATTGTGTTGATATATATATATGAATATATTGTTGTGTAATGACATTGACTTGGCTATGTGCGAGTAGGGAGTGAGCATAAGCCGAGGATGACCCGGTTATGTGCAAGTAGGGAGTACGCATAACCCGATGATGACCCAGCCATGTGAGAGTAAAGAGTGTGCATGACCTGGTGATGATGATGATGGGATGGTGTGCATGATGATGATGGGTATACGTATGTAAATATGTGTGATATAGGAAATTAATGAGTAATGGTATATGGTTGTAATGCATGTGAAACTTGACATGTTAAACTGTGGAAAATTGTTATGCGTTTCATGGTGGTTTGGACATTTCAACAGGGTGGTTTTTCTTTGGGAAGAAGGGTCAATTTTTCATTGGTGCCCTGTTTCTCATTGCAGTGAGAATCATTTTCACTGCAGTGAGAAACTCTCAGGTTTTGAAAAGGTAGACTGGCCGAAAGCTCACTGCAGCAAAAATGACCCTATAGCTTCTCGCTGCAGCGAGAAACATTTTGTGTTTTGTGTTGCAATTTCAATCTCGCTGCAACGAGAAACTTTCTGTTTCTAGGTTAAAATTTTGCTGCAGCGAAAAACTTTTTGTTTTTGTCTCCTATCTTGTCCAATTGCTGCCTTATTTTTCATTTCTTTGCTACCATATCGGAGCATGGACTTCCAACATTAAGGACTAAATGAGTTAAGTTTAAAATGAGGAGGTTTAGTGAGAAAACCTCGGCCAGTTGAGAAACCTTCATTCGGCTAATAACTAAATCCCAACGTCGCTGCAACAAAAATTCATTCTCGCTTTCAGCTACAGCGAAGATTCGTTGATAAATTTGACTTGCTTGCATATCATTGAAGCTTTCATTTTTCAAATGGTTCGTTATGTATGGGTTCATGATTTTCAAATGAGTAATCATAAAAGGACTTGATGAGGGGGTTTTTAATATGAATGGAACTAAATTGCATTATTTTGAAACAAGTGCATCATGATTTTAAATTCTCCCTTGTTGTTACTTGTTCCCTTCCTTGTTCACTCACTGGGTTTATACTCACCATTTTTAAACTTCATGTTTTCAGATCACGACGCAGCCGGTAACTAGGACGAGGTGTCCTTATAGACTTATATCCATCTTTTAGTAGGTGTCTCGGCATTCAGTAGCTGTACATTCGTCCGAGTCCCTTCGCTGGAAGTCAAGTCTTCTTTTTTAGATGTATAGACAAACTTGATGTAAATTATTGAGATACATGTTGTAGGCAATGTACACTTAATTGGTATGCCAGTATGAGTTGGCATTATTAATATTACTTTGATCCTGAGTTATGAAATGTGACTTAGTAGTTTATGATGGAATGATGAACATGTTAGATTGATAGGCTTACTTGGGCTTAGTGGACTATGTCCATTGGGCCCATACGCTTGTCATGGCTCAAAATTTGGGTCGTGACAGTTACGTGTGATTCTTTAGGTTGTGACTGAAATCTAGCACACAAACACACACTAAATTGAATATTTGGTCTGCTTGCTGTTAAATAAAGTAGTGAACCGATCATACCTTTATATAGTTTTTGATCTACATTCTTTCCTTTTTCATCAAGATCAAGTCTTGTGGATGGACTCATTTGTGTGGAAATTGGTTTCAGCTTTAGCATATCAAACTTTTTGAGCATATCTTGAGTGTACCTTTCTTGGTTGATTGAGATTCCTTCCTCAATTTGCTTAATTTGAAGACCAAGAAAGTATTTCAACTCTCCCATCATGCTCATCTCAAATTCACCCTGCATTTCTTCAGCAAAGTTCTTGCATAACATTTCATTAGTTGCATCGAATACAATATCATCCACATATATTTGTACAACAATTAAATCATTTAAATGTCTTTTAATGAATAATGTAGTATCAATGCTGCCTCTAATATAATCTTTTTCAACTAAAAATTTTAAAAGCCTTTCATACCAAGCTCTAGGAGCTTGTTTCAATCCATACAAGGCTTTATAAAGTTTGAAAACATGATCAGGTTTTTCAACATCTTCAAAACCTAGAGGTTGTTCAACATACACTTCCTCTTGAATGATTCTATTCAAAAATGCGCGCTTTACATCCATTTGGTACAATTTGAAATTCATAAAGCATGCAAAGGCTAACAACAACCTTATGGCCTCAATTCTAGCTACGAGTGCAAAGGTTTCATCATAATCTATTCCTTCCTCTTGATTGTAACCTTGTGCCACTAATCTAGCTTTATTTCTAACTACATTTCCTTGCTCATCTACCTTATTTCTAAACACCCATTTAGTGCCAACAATAGGGTGATTTGAAGGTCTAGGTACTAATGACCATACATTGTTTCTTGTAAATTGGTCAAGTTCTTCTTGCATGGCCATTATCCAACTTTCCTTTTTTTCAACTTTTTCAAAATTTGTAGGCTCAATTTGAGATATAAAAGCTGAAAACTCACAAGTTTCTCTTGTTGCTTGTCTAGTTCTAACTCCTTGTGAAATGTCACCCATTATTTGGTCTTGTGGGTAGTCTCTTACAAATCTCCAGCTCCTTGGAAGATCATCATGCTGATTTTCTGCTTTTTGCAGATTTTCTAGAGGTGGAGTTTCATTTTCTCTTCTAGGTGAGCTTCCTTCATTATTTTTGTTGTTTTTTAAGCTTATTTCATTCATTTGCTTTTCAAGGATTACTACATAATCATCATCATTATGAATTTCCTTTTGTAAAGCATTTGATTCATCAAAAACTACATGGATTGATTCTTCAACAGTTAAGGTCATTTTGTTAAAAATCCTATAAGCCTTTGAGCTTGATGCATATCCTAAAAATATTGCTTCATCACTCTTTGCATCAAACTTCCCTAGGGGCTATTTTCCATTGTTCAATACAAAGCACTTACAACCAAAACTCCTAAGGTGAGAAATATTTAGTTTCCTACCCTTGTAAAGTTCATAAGGTGTCTTAGATATCATGGGTCTTATTGATTGTGATACCCCATATTTTGAAACAGTGATTAATAAAGTTGATCGAATGCAAATTGAGGTCAATTATAATTTTTAAAAGTGATGAAAAATGAAAGGAATAGTTTAGGATAAAATATTTCGCACGCGATGAAATAATAATAAAATAATAATATTTTTATTGAAAGAGAATTTGTGAGATAAAAGGTGATTCGGAAGTCAATTGAGGCATAATAAGGTATTTTAGGTACCAAGGAGACAAGAGGAAATTTTTAGAATAAAATAATATTTTATTAATAAAATAATATTAAAATATTAATATTTAACTGGATGTCGAAATCAAAATCAGTCATGAAGAAAGATCATATGGTTGATCCAAGTGGGGGAGAAGAAATACAAATAAATTTTTGGAGATGAATGACGAAAGTGAAATACGCGTGTTTTGCTAAGTCGAGCCAATGCGGATAAGTGGATATTTAAATATTATGGTAATACTGCGTTGAAGTGTAATTTTGATAATTTAGTAGTACACGTACGAAGAAAGAAAGATAGATGAAAATTAAAATTTTTAAATGTATTAAAAGGATCGAATTTAAAATATAAAGATTGAAGGATTATGTAGTGGAATTAATGGAAGAAATAAAATAAACAAATAGTGAAATAATAATATAAGTATATATATATATAATAAAATAAATAAATAAAGAAGAAGACCAACATGGGCAGCCGCCCATGTGGTCAATAAAAAGAGTCAAAGACTCTTTACTTTGTTTGATGGAGGGAAGCCGGCCATGTGGAATAAAATGGAGAAGGAAAGAAAAATGGGGGAGGGGGGCGGTCAAGTTGGAACATTCATGAAAGAAAAAAATAAAATATATATATATAAATAAGTAAACAATTAGAGTAAAGAAGAAGGGGAAGAAGTCGGTTGTGAGGGAGAATAAAAGAGAAACAAAAGAACAAAGGAAAGAAAGAAGAAAGAAGTAGCCGAGAGAAAGGAAAAAAGAAAAGAAAAGAGAGAAAGGACGAACGGTGAGGGAGAAGAAAGGAAGAAAAAGAAGGCTAAAAAAGCTTAGTTGAGGGGGGCGATTTTACTGCCATTTAGGGAGGAAAGGAGAGCCAATTTTGCTGCCAATTTAAGGGTGAGAGGAGTAGCTTTAGCTACTGATTTTGAAAGCTGGAAAGTGAAGTTTTGGTTGCTAATTTTGAAGGCTGAAAGGTGCAGTTTTAGTTGCTAATCTTTGTAGCTTTCGCTGCTGATTTTTGAAGGAAAAATAGAGCAGCTTAGCTGCTGATTTTGAGGAGAAATAGAGCAGCTTAACTTCTGATTTTGGTGTGGATATGAGCAACTCTAGCTGCTAAAAATTTCTTGGTTGAAAAACAAGAAGTTGTGGCCGGCGGTTAGAGGGAAAGAGAGGAGGAAATTGTGGACAGCTCTTGTACGTGAGAAAGGAAAAAGAAAGACAAGCAAGAAGCTGCTAGTCGGCTGGAGAGAAGAGGAAGAGAAAGAGAGAAAGAAAAGAAAAGAAAAGAAAAGAAGAGAAAAGAAAAGAAAAATATATATATGCATATAAATGGACATGGCCCAATAAGGAAATAATGGGCATGGCCCAATTAAAAAGAAATGGGAGAAGTCCATGAAAAAGGACCCAAAAACAACAAAGGAAGAAAAGTCTAAAAGAAAATGAAGGTGGAGACTTGGGCCAACCTAGCCTAATTGGGTAAAATTTATTTACTCTTCTCCATGGCTTATTGTGAAATTAGACTGTTTAAAGGCTAACTCATTTTATTTAATTATACATTGGTTATTTGGTGATATGAAGTAAATTTAAGTTGCTTAGAAGGTTGAAATAGGCACTTAATACCATAAATAAGTTACCGGTGTTAATATTCTAAAGAATTACATGAGCAAAGGATGTTTTTAATTTTAGTAAAAATGTATTAAGATGTGAATTAGGTGAATGGATTATGATAGAATGAGAAATAGAAGTGGAATTGATGCACTAAGTATATTGGGTTTAAATTGTTGCTAGGAAAGTTTGTTGTGGAAGCGTGCCAAACGAAGTATGTGACTGGCAAATAGGAATAATTATACGTGTACGAATCAATAGCAACGTAAAAATCCCGCTATTGTGAAGTGAGTAACCTTATCATCATTTTAATTATCTAAAGTGGTCTTTTTATTCGATTTTGTGAATTTTATGGAAAATGTGTTTAAATGAAATGATTTTATAAACTGTCTTGAAATTGAATGAGGACTTTGAAAATAGAGTAATTGGAGACCACTTGATATGTTGTAGATTTATAGTTTTAATTGATTGGCTTATGGCAATATTGGCATGAATGGTTGAATTACTAAATGTGCTGAAATGCATGAATTATTGATTTGCCTTGAGAGGCTGTAAAATAAAATAATTGTCGTGTCATGCTATTGCAAATTTTATTGTATGGTGGGTTTAGCTTGCTGCAGTGGGCGGGTTCTGTGGACCAGCCTATTGAGGGGCACAGAATCCAGTTATATTGGTACCTCGGTCAGAGAGGTGCGTAGGGTATCTCCTAAGGTATGGTTAGAGTTCACGTCACGTCAAACCACCTCGTGATGATGAACTCCGTTAACGCCAAGGAACAGCTGTGTTTTCAAAACGAAATAAAAATATGTTTTACGTGTATACGAAATTTTTAATAGCCTTGGCGGGCTCGAGTGTACGCCTCTTATCAAGGTGTCATCGAGTACTATTTGATGGCATGAGCCAAATGTTTATGAAAGTCATAAGCCTTAATGAGAAATTAAATGAAATACAACTGTTTGCATGGGCTGAGATGAATTTTCAAATTGTGAAATACGTAATGTGATGGGATATTTTGATTGTCTCTTTTTACACAGCTTTAGCTAATTTAAATTATGTTTATTTACTCACTGGAATTTTATAATCTCACCACCCTTATTTCCACCCATTTCAGGCTCAAAATAGACTGTAAATAGCTGATATCGTCGAGGACTACAGTTGGACTTGCATCATCCAAAAACTGTAGGTTCATTTTTTTTGATACTTTTGGTCATTCGTGGGCCCACGTGTCACTGTAAATTAAATTTTATACTTTGGTTATCTGTATTACAGTATGTATGAATTTATTTAGCTTTTACGCTACAAAAATTATTTACCGGTAACTCTATAAATATTACTTTATAAGAAAATAGAAAATTTTATTGGATATTTTTGTTATATTTAAATAGATATAGTTTCGCTTTAAATGAATGTTTTAGACATCTAAATTTATTTTTGATTATAAAATATGTGTTTTCCACTCGTTACTACATTTTTAACTAGTTTCGAAATTTATGAGGAAAAATGACCAAAATGCCCCTGTGTGACAAAAATTATTTTTCTATTGTTTTGATTTGGAAATAGTTTATAACCTATCAAAACATGTTATTTACAACTATTGATCACAAGGGAGGTGAGAAAACTGATATTAAAGCCTTGCGAGGTTCCGATCAGCATTCCGAGCGATGAATGTCTATCGGGACATCGCAGCGGTTGTCACGGGCTCGAGGAGAGTACCGGGTCATGACATTGAGACTCTATTAAGTATATAAGTTGTTGTGTTCATTGCCTTAGCCCAAAAATATTTTGGTAAGTTATTCTCACATAGCATAGTCCTAGCCATTTCTTTTAAGGTTCGGTTTTTTCTCTCTATAACTCCATTTTGCTGGGGTGTTCTAGGTGCAGAGAAATTGTGATCTAACCCCTTTTTATTACAAAATTCTTCAAATTCATCATTTTCAAATTCTCCTCCATGATCACTCCTTATGCTAACTATGGCTAGTCCTTTTTCATTCTCTACTTTTCTACAATGACTTATGAAAGCTGATAAAGCATCATTCTTATGAGCAAGAAAATAAACCCAAGTGTACCTAGAATAGTCATCAACTATTACAAAGCCATAAGATTTTCCTCCTAAGCTAGTTGTACTTATTGGACCAAATAGATCAATGTGTAGCAATTCAAAAGGTCTAGATGTTGACACAATCTTTTTAAACTTGAAAGATGTTCTAACTTGTTTTCCTAGTTGGCAAGCATCACATATTTTGTCACTTTCAAATTTTATATTTGGCAGCCCAACAACTAGATTTTTCTTGATTAATTTTGACATGGTATGCAAGTTAACATGTCCTAATCTCCTATGCCATAACCAGCTATCACTATCAGCATTTGCAACTAAACATATTTCATTATTTATTTCAAGATCCTCAAGAAATATTACATACATATTTTTCAATCTCTTTCCTATAAATGAGATTTTGTTTGTACCTATATGTATTACTTCACACTTGTTTGAATCAAAACATACTTTAAATCCTTTGTCACATAATTGACTAATGCTTAATAAATTATGCTTTAAACCCTTAACTAACAACACATACTGATTTGAGTTTGGGAGTTCTTACCAACCGTACCTATCCTGTAAAGCCCGACCTTATAAAATACTTTTCATGACATACATGTGATGGGTAGCATGTTTGCATGCTAGGAGAGTCCCGAAAAATTTAAAAAGTCGGTATTGTACCTAGAGGTACAACAAAGTTGATTTAAGCCTCGAACTAAATCGAATAGAGATTTTAGGGTGAAATTAAAAATTTTACAATCCAAGAATGATTTAATATGGTGATTTGGAGTTCGAGAATCAATTTGGAGTCAAACCGAAAATTTTACTATCCAGGGGTAAAATGGTAATTTTGCCACTCGAGGACAAGATGGGAATTTTTTTGAAAGATTTTGATCATATTTGACTTATTGGAGTATGATTTGAGGTTGAGAAGTGAAAAATGGTAATCTTGGTATTTTTCGGAGTATAGGGGTAAAATGGTAATTTTGCCACCTTAGTGGCAAAATTGTAATTCTACACCACCAACACTTATCATGCTCATAGAATTCACCCATTGACTTTTTATGTTATGGATAAGTGAGAAAATATATGTGGTGGAGATAAAAAGTTTAAATATTTAAAGTTTTAAAAATGGACCAATGAAATGGTGACACATGGCAAGCTTAGAATATTTTATTATTTCCTTTAAAAATCAGCCTATAAATCTCTCACTTCTTTCCAAAAATTTGGCCAAGCAAGGAAAAGAGGAAAACAAAGAAAGAACAAACCCTAGGTGAAGAATTTCTAGAGAAAAAGTGTGAAAATTCAAGGAAACAAGTGACAAAAGGTAAAATTTATTGATTTTGACTTGTGATCTACCTTTCCCATGCATTTCTCTTCATTTTTCATGGTTAAATTACATGTTTTCATGATGAATTCATGGCTGGTCGGAATGGGTATGGAGAGAGAATGATGTTAGATTGATTTGATTTTAAGTTATGTTAGTGATTTTAGTTAGTTTACCATGTCTAGAAACAAAATAACAAGAAAAGAGTTCTTATTCCCCATCACCCATCAATGGCCGAACCTACCTTGTGTTGAGTGAGGATGAATTTGATTTTTATTTTAAGAGAATTGGTTAGAAAATGATGAATTATGGTCTAGAAAAATAGTAGGAAAAATCACGGTGTTAATGCACCATTATTGACTGAAAATTCTAAGAAGAAAAGTTAAGATAGTTTTGCCAAATTTTAGGTTATTTGACTTGAGTTTGGTGAATTGAGATATTGGAACAGAAATGGAGCAATTTGGAACTAAATCGGACGCGTTGACCAATTAATCGGATGATAAGACGAATTAGGCAGATACCGAATTTAGATGGTTACTAGTGCATTTTGCATTCCATATCATGCATTAGTAGTCTAAATTAGTTTAATTTTGATTCAGTACCAATGTAGTAAATTTCTCAATTTTGGTACTGTATCAAGGTGGTGAGTCCTCCGATAAAGGCAAGGGAATTGCGCTCGAGGACCAGTAGTCTAAGTACTTCAAAAATCTGCACTCTAGACATTGTGAGTAAACTTACTGTCATTTTAATTATCTAGGGTGGTTTTTAAATGATTTCGTGAATTCTATGGAAAAAGGAATTTAAAAAGGTAAATTTTCATGTTTTATGAATAAATGTGTTTCAATGAAATTAATTTATATATTGTTTTGAAATTAATAATGATGTTGAAAAATAGAGTACACGAAGACTGTTAATTGTTGCAATTCGATTGTTTAAATTGATTGGCTTATGATAAATCGGGCATGATTGATTGGTTGGCAATTGTATTGAAATACGGATTATTTGTTTGCCTTGAAAGGCTGTGAATAAAATAATTGACATGTCATGCTATTGCAAGTTTTATTGAATTGGTAGATTATATATTAATTAATCACTGCAATAGGGGATTTCTGTGGATCAGCCTTTTAGAGGGGCACGATAAACCCCATTATATTCTTACCTCGAACGGAGAGGCACGTAGGGTATCTCTTGGGGTAAAACTTAGGGTTCACTTCACGCCAAACCACCACATGAGGGGGAACTCAGCCAACGCCAAGAAACGGCTATGTTTTCAAAATAAAAACATGATTTATGCGAAATGTGAATTTTTAACAATCTTGGCAGTCTCGGTAGGATGCCTCGGCCAAGGTGTCCCCGAGGATGGATTTATGGCACAAGCCTAGTTTTTATGAGATTCATAAGCCTCGTTATGTATTTTGAATGAAATGTGTTCTAATGCTGTGACCCAGTTTACGATGATTTACTTTATCGTCTCCATGTACTCAACTCTAGATGTTTATGATGATGTCTATTTACTCATTGGGATTTTATAATCTCACCACTCCCCTTTCCATCCATTTCAGGCTCAGAATAGATTGTAGATAGCTAATCTCATCGAGGACTACCATTGGACTTGCATTTTCCAAACTGTAGGTTCACAGTCTTCTTTACTTTTGTTTATTCGGGGGCCCACTTGTTATAGTAAATTAAATTTCATACTCTAGTTATCTGTACTACTATATGGAGGAATTTATTTTGCATTTACGCTATAAAAATTATTTATGCAGTGTCTTAAAAATATTGTTTTACTGTACTACAGTATGTATGAATTTATTTTGCTTTTACGCTATAAAAAATTATTTTCGTATAACTCTAAAAATATTGTTTTATAAGAAAATAGAATACTTTACTTAATATTTCTTTTATTTTCTTGTTATATCCAAATAATCGAAATTTCATTTTAAATGAAGATTTTAGACTTTAAAACTCATTTTTGATTATGAATTATGTGTTTTGTACTTGTATATTACATTTTAGCCGGTTTCGAAATTTTTGGGAAAAATGACCAAAATACCCCTATAAGATGAAAATTTTATTTTATTTGTTTTAAGTTGGAAACAGCTTAAAATCTTTTAGAACGTGATATTCGGCAATGGTTACTCACAGGGACAATGAGAAACTGATATTAAGCCTTGCGAGGTTCCGGTTAGCACTTCGGGTAATTAGTGTCTATCGGGACACCGCGGCTGTTGTCACGGTCTCGAGGGGAGTACCGAGTCGTGACATATCCCATGGATTCTACCTTTTGAGTCATCACCAAAGGATATGATGCCTCCCTTTCTTGTATCTAGCTGAGCAAATAATATTTCATCTCTTGTCATGTGCCGTGAGCAGCCACTGTCCATGTACCAAGGTTGCTTCTTATTGAGTTGAGCTCTTGAGCATGTCTCCTTTAAGTGCAACTCAACCAACAAAACAACATTTCAGTTTTTCTTAATAGGTACCCATACTTTGATGGGTCCTTGAGTGTTAGTGGCAATATATGATCCTTTAGGAACCCAAATTTTTCTAATTTTCTGCACATTTCTTTTCTTAAAACAATCATATGATAAATGACCATGTTTACCACAATTATAGCATTTAGGTAATGCATTAGCAGAATTTTTATTGTGGTATGCATATCTTTTTAAAGATTAATTTTTCAAACATTTGAGAGCTGTGTTTTCATCAAGTAATTTTTGCACAACATCAGAATTATTATCCAACTCTAATTTTAAAGCTTCAAAATTTGTTTTTGAGTGTTCTAATTTAACTTGCAAAATATTTCTTTGCTCAAAAACAGAATTGAACTCTTGTTTCATCTTTTCCAAATCATTCTTAATAGATGCAAATTTTTTCTTTAATGTTTTATATTTTGAAAAAAGTTTTTCAAATTCATCATAGAGGTTGTCATACTCATCTTGTAAATCATCACTGGAAATATCACAGGGGATTGAGGATACCTCTATTTCATCCTCTTGTGCCATCAGACATATGTTAGCTCTTTCTTCAGATTTTTCATCTTCAGTTTCAGAGCTTAATGTGTCACAGTCCGACCATGCAGCAGCCACCATTGCTTTCTTGGATTTCTTATTTTTCTTTGGAGTTTCATCTTTCAACAATGGACACTCGAACTTGAAGAGACCAGGTTTCTTGCATTTGTAACAGATAAGCTCCTCCTTTTTATTGGAGTCATTCTTGTTTCTGATTTTCCATGAAGCACCTTGATCTTTTTTAAATCCTCTTCTAGCTAGTCTCCGATTTCTTCTACCCATAAGCTTTCTGAATTTTCTTGCAACCAGAGCTAACTCTTCATCATCATCACATGACCACTCTTCCAGCTCTTCTTCAAGGATGCTGGCTTTAAGTGCAATGTTCTTTTTCTTTTCCTTTGCTTCCCTCTTGTCTTCTTCTTCTTCCTCTTTGAGTTCCAGCTCATGGGTAAGGAGAGAACCACAAATCTCATATAAGGTGATCACATTTAGGCTCTTGGCCTCTCAGATTGCAATCACTTTAGGTTTCCAATTTTTTGGTAAACTCCTAAGCAGTCTTTTCACTAATGCATGTTCAGGTATTGGCTTGCCTAGCTGACTCAATTTATTTATGATGTTTGTAAACCTATCAAACATACTGGTAATGTCTTCACCAGGTTCCATTTTGAACATTTCATAGTTATGTGTTAAGAGAGCTATTTTGGATTCCTTCACTTGAGAAGTCCCTTCATGGATTATTCCAAGTTTCTTCCACACTTGTTTAGTTGTTGTAAAACTTGAGACTTTGTTAAATTCAGTGGGGGTCAAGGCATAATGCAATGTGTTGATGGCCTTAAAATTTACTTGAACTTTCTTAGTTTCAGCCTCGATCCATTCAGACCTTGGCTTGGGCAACAACTCATTTGTAACCACATTCACAATTGAGGGCATGAAGGGTCCATCAGTTATGACATCCCACATTTCATAGTCTATAGCTCTAATGTAAATTGACATCCTAGTGCTCCAATAAGGATAATTAGAGCCATCAAACAGAGGTGGTCTGTTTGTTGATTGTCCCTCAGCAACTACTGATTTTTGGAGAGCCATTTGGATCCTTCTAAAGGGTGTTAGACCTTAAGAATAGGAAATTAGCTCTGATACCACTTGTTGGTCCCAATAATATGTGCTAGAGGGGGGGTGAATAGCACAAATCGGCTCTTGATAAAATGAAGAACTAATTTTCAGCACAAAGAAAATAAAAACAGAGTAGACAATGCACAGCAATTTAGAGTGGTTCGGTCCAAGACCTACATCCACTACCTTAATTATCCAACCAAGAATTTTCTCAACAATTCCACTAATAACTGGTGAAATTCACAAGCTTTCACCAACCTTTACAATGGCTTTTACAGGGCTCGACTAAAACCTTTTACACTAGTTTTTCACGGGCTAAATTAAAACCCAAAGTGGTTTTTCAAAGGCTCAACCACAACCTTTCACAATTGTTTTTCACGAGCTCAACCAAAACCCAAAATGATTTTTCAAAGGCTCAACCACAACCTATAACAATCAAACTATCCCAAGCTTGAACAACCCCTTAGAGTAACTTCCTTACTCTAAGAATACAAGAAGAGTAGTAAAAGAAAGTACCTATGATCACTGGTTGATTTGAATGGTACAAGATTGAGTGCAAATTACAAATGCAAAGAACAGGTAGTTAAGTGCAGACAAGTGCAGAAAAGATTTTCTGGTTTTTCAACCTTTTTATAGCTCAAATCTCACTCAAGGCTTCTTCAATACTTTTTCTAATTGTTGGAAGATCCTTTTATATATGGAGATGCAACTCTGATGACAGTTTGGAAGTTTTATGTCCGTTGGAAACAATTGAGGATGAGTTCTAGCCGTTAATCTGTCTTGTAGTGCTCTGGTTCAAATTGCAGACAAAGAGCTCTTAGTCGACTAGCATCTCTCCCGGTCGACTAAGTTGGTTCTGTTTTTTGGTTACAGATTCTGACAGAGAGTACTTAGTTGTCATGACCCAAATTTCGGACCATGACCGGTGCATGGGCCTAATGGATGTAGTCCACTAAGCCCAAGCAAGCCTATTAATCTGACGTGTTCATCATTCCATCATAAACTGCTAAGTCACATTTCATAACTTAAGGTCAAAATAATATTAAACATTTGCCAACTCATACTGGCATACCAAACAAGTGTTTATACATTGTCTATAACTTATCTTAATAATTTACATTAGGTTTGTCTATACACAATAAAAGAATACTCGACTTCCAGCAGAGGGACTCGGGCGAATGTATAGCTACTGAATGCCGAGACACCTACCAAAAGATGATACAAGTCTACAAGGACACCTCGTCCTAGTTACCGGCTGCCTCGTGATCTAAAAATATGAAGTTGAAAACGGTGAGTATAAACCTAGTGAGTGAATAAGAAAGGGAACAAGCATACCATAAGGAATGTTTAACAAAATCATAATGCATTCCTTTTCAAAACAATGCAATTTGTTTTAATCTTATTAAACCTCTCATGTAAACCCCACATGAGAAAAAAATAACTTATTGGAAAAATCCATGCTCAACAAAGGATTTGGAAAGTCAAAACTTTAATAGCATTCATGCGAATCACGTCAATAAACGACAGGTCCTCCCTGCAGCAGAAAGGTATTCTCGTTGCAGCTATGCTGCAACGAGAATCAATTTTTGCTGCAACAACACTTGATTTCAATTATCAACTAACTGAGGGTTTCTTGATTGGCAAAGGGTTTCTCACCAAACCTCCTCATATTAAGCTTAATTCACTTATTCCTTAATGTTAGAAATCCATGCTCAAATATGGTAGCAAAGAAGTGAAAAATAGGGCAACAATTGATCAAAATGAGGTGAAAAACAGAAAGTTTTTCGCTACAGCAAGATTTTGGTCATAAAACAGAAAGTTTCTCGTTGCAGCGAGAATGAATCTCGCTGTAGTGATAAGCTACAGTTCCTTTCTCGCTGCAGTGAAAATGGATTCTCGCTACAGCGAGTTTTCGGCCAGCCTACCCCTTCAAAACCCGAGAGTTTCTTGTTGCAGCAAGAATCAAAACATCAAGAAAAAGGTTTCCTTTTCCCTTAAAACAAAGCCATCCTGCTGAATAATAAAAGCAACATGTAACACATGCAAACTCTCAAATTTCAACAAATCAAATGCTCACATTTTTGCATTTACAACCATATACCATATATGTATATATATAGATATCAATCATTATATACACCCTCCCATCATCATCATCTCATATGCAACGGCTTATGCGCACTCCCACTCACACATAGCCGGGTCAGCAACGGCTTATGTGCACTCCCACTCACACATAGCCGGGTCAGCAACGGCTTATGTGCACTCCCACTAGCACATAGCTTGGTCAGCAACGGCTTATGTGCAATCCTACTCGCACATAGCCGAGTCCACATCAATATACAAATAAGCACCCAATGCATAGCTTGCATATTATCATATTTTGATAACACATAACCCATTGTATAGCACATTTTCACAATATAAAATTACTTCATCAAAGGCTTGTTCTGAAGGTACATTTTCAAAGACAAGTTGGACAAAATCATTCATATTCCCCAAAACAAGTTCGAAATGCAAGTCCACTCACTGGTATATTGTTGAGCCTTTAGCTGACTCTAATTCCCCTAATGATCCAATTGGGATGATAGGGCTTCATGAGAACCTAGAATCACGTTAGCATAAGCAATAGGTCAATTCACATACTATAAACCCTAAAAGTTATCTCTTAGCTAGCTTTCAATTGCCACTTTAAATGGCTATCTATGTTCACTATCTAAATCGCTATAAAATGAATGAACATCTTCAACAATAAAACAGCTCTTAATCTAAATCACTAGCCATTATCCACAGCTAAAAATCAAGCTTAGTTCATCACTCACCCTAGGGTTCCTTTGTAGTTGAATTCTCTTCCAATAGCTTCCACACAAATGGGGTAATTCTCTCTTTCTCTCTCTAAAATGCCCAACTAGTGAGAGAAAGTATGGAAATAAGATTTTTTAAGGGTTTTAAGGAGAGAGAGTGGAAGAATACAAGGGTTCTAGTCATAAGGGCACAAAGGTATGAAAACTAGAGCTAGAGAGAGAAAATCATGCAAGCTCCATATCAAGCTTCCATGGAGGTTGGAAGCAACGTGAAAGAGAAGAAAGAGGAAGAAGAAGAAGCTGCTGGAAAATGGGAGAAGAAGCTGCTAGAAGAAAGATATTTATAGCCAATCTTATCCATTCCACTTAAATTACCAAAATGTCCCTCCACTAATTAACTTACTCTCCTCCAACCCTTTATGAAATCTTTTTACTCCTTTGATACCGGGACAAGGTCCATAATGGTTTAGACATACTCAGGTTCATGAAAACTTAAAATTTTAACCCGATGTGAAAAATGACCATTTTGCCCCTATAGTGTAAATATCAAAATTTTTGTTTCCTTTTCATTTTACCCCTAATTTCATCATCCATTTATGCCTTAGGCCTACTTAGGCCATAATATTGTTTAAAATCTTACTTTTATGGGCTTACTAAGAAAATGACGAAATTACCCCTGATCATGGATATCGCGTATACTTCCCTTTACGAGTCTATAAAGGTCAAGGTCTCACATTAGTCGACTAACTTGGTCGACTAAGTTTGTTCTGTTTCTCAAACTCTTCAGCTCACCATTTCTACAATTTGAAACTTGGCCAACCAGCATTCTTCCTTGTTTAACTGATGAGCTTCCTCTTTGTTAGGCAGTCATATCTCATTATTTTTGTCACCTTTTTCTTTTAATATTTACTTTGAAAGATTGATTTATTAAATTCATGCATTAATTTCCTGCACACTTAAGTAAATGCATTAGACACAAATAAATGGGAATGTTTTATTTTCATCAAAAACTAATGGAGCCAACAAATTAGGCAATTAAAAAGCATTAAGAACAAATTGAAATAAACAATTCAATTCCATTGAAAACAAGCTAGAAAAGGATTAAAAATTTAAACTATATGTGAGTTTAATTGAAATCCTAGAAAAATAAATTTAACTAGACACAATTGCAAAAGTAAATAAAAACATATGAAGTTTAGCCATCAAGAGCAATAAAAAATAATAAAAGCTAAGGAAAAAGAAAATAAATATTTGCAGCCTCGATGTCCAATCTTCAACCTCAACTTCTAGCTTCTTGAATCTCTCTTAGGATTTCTCTTCAATGTGTATGTATGTATATAGATGGTTAACTTTTCCTTAAGCTAACTATTTATAACCTAACTTAACCTAAATGCCCACCTGTAGGAGAAATCAGCACTGCTGTTGATAGCCAAAACAATAGGAAAGCCACTGTATATTGATGAAGCTACTGCGACTAGATCCCGGCCTAGTGTCGCCCGGGTTTGTGTGGAGTATGACTGCAGGAAGGATCCGGTAGAGCAAGTATGGATTGTGGTGAAGGATCGAGTTTCAGGGACCGTGACTGGGTGCTACATGCAAAGAGTGGAATTTTCAAAGATTCCAGAGTATTGTGGGCACTGTTGTCATGTGGGTCATGCGGTTTCAACTTGTTTGGTGCTAGGAAATAGACCAGCAAATCTAGAGAAGGCTCAAGTAAGTAAAACGCTAAGAGAAGATAAAAGAAAGACAACAAAGGGAGAGGCAGATCCGCGACAAAAACAGAAAAAAGGAAAAGAACAGATGCTGCCAGTCCAGACAAAACAGAGTGAGCAATGGCAGCCAATCGGGAAGCCGGAAGGAAGCGAAACAAAAGAAGCCACGGGCCAGAAAAGTGAAGGAAAGAATCTTGGGCAGGGATAGATGCCACTGTCGAATGAATTTGGGGTGTGAAAGGAGGGCCAAGAAGCGGAACAGCAAACATGAGTAAAACAGAGGCAAACAGGGCACATGAATAGTGCAATGTCTGCCCAAAAAAATGCAACAGCAGTGACCAGACCTGACCCGATCAGGTGGATGCTGGGCATCTGGCTTAGACTGAAGACGAAAAAGCACGAAGTCTGCCCCGAGAAATGATGGAGGAGCAGAGGACGAGGACAGTAGTCGAAAACGGTGTATCGGGTGCAGCAGTCAAAGCATTTTCTTCCTCTCAATCGCAGACGACTAAAGACATCGCAGGGGTATTTGCATGAATATGGAAAAACCAGATATGACGTGGGAGAACGGGAAACGACAGGACCCATAATGGATGAACAAAACAGCATGGACAGCACCTTTTCAGCAACTTTCGGAGTAATTGCAAGTGGCCATGACGCAAGACAAGCCGTTCATGGGTAAGGCGAAAGAAGACCGGCTGGAGGCAAATCGGTTAAAGATTATGAACGTGCAGTAAATGAGGAGTGCCATGCAAAAAGTGCTAAAAAATAATGAAAAATGAAACTGCTAGCAAAAGCAGACAATGCATGCAGGAGAGGACGTGCATGGCAAAGGGGCCATGACACTACAGGCCATGCAAATTTTGAAGGGACATTGCTGCAAAAATCGCCGCATGGAGATACTTGGGAGAATTCAAAAAATAGTTTTATTAAGTCAACATTGAGGGCAGCGCCTTTTTCGCTTGTGGATGTCCGGTTGGTAGATGAAAGTGGGCTCGGGGGACATTTTGGGGCAGAAGATGCGAGGGAAAAGGAACCAGCATTTCCAGCAACTAATGGGACATCACGGCAGGTGGCTGTGTATGTAATAAAAAATAATTTTGATAAGACACAAAAGCAGGTGGCGTCTGTTCCGCATGAAGAAAACTAGAATGCTGCAAAAAATGTGTCAGGAAATCAGGCCAGACCAGCTGCAGTTTTGAGCCGTGAACCAGCAGCTGAACAGAGGACAGGAGCAAATGGCAAAGACGATAAGGGTGACCTGAGTGCTGGAGAGAAGTTTGTTACAATTTCAGCAAAGCCGCAAGCCAGGCTGAGCGATGTGCAGGAAAATTTTCACACAAATGGGTTGCAAACCGCAATGGGAGAAAAGGAAATGATGGCACTCATTGCAGCGAGCAGGTCTGATGCAGTGCAAGGCAAGCGGGGTAAAAAAAATAAAAAGAAAAAAAATAATAATGTCAGGAATGAGAGGGATATGGAACTGATAGCACTTGCAGAGGAATGGATGGGGGTACCCAAATTGATGCAAGAGGATGCAAGTGAGCATTCAAAAATTCATTTTTATATGCCACCAAATCAGACAGCAACTGGTCCGCAAGGGGATAACCAGCAAATGGCAGAAAGTAAGGAGGGGGGTCAGACTGGGCCCATGGACACGTTGGAAGGCAGTGGAGAACATAGCCCAATTATTGAAAAGAGTCAAACCACTGGCAATAACAAGTTGGTTTCAATAGTTGCATGCTCACGTGACAGAATTGAAGCTTATGCTGAAAATCCTCCAAATATGGAGCCCGTTTCGGATAAATGCATGTACAATAAAGAAATAAGTGATGTTCCCTCTGTTTCTTTTGTCTCCGAAACAAATTTTGCAGATATTGAAGTCCATCCTCGGATACGGCGTAGGAGACATTCAAATACTGAAGTTTCAATTGATGAAATACTCAGTTTAGCCTCAGATAAAGCCGTGGATATGGGGGAAAATGATGAGGCCTCAGATGAAGATGCCATCTCGGTGAACTTTGCGGCTCATTGGGAACGCGAGAGGTATTTCTAGTGCCTTAGTCTAGAAAAGAAACAAGAAATTGCAGTTATTGCAAAAATAAATAATCTTAGTCATTTCGGAACTCATGGTGGATGCTTCTAAAGTCAATTTTATCCACATAGACTATTGTAATATGGAAGTGTTTCAATTTTATGACGGTAGTAAAAATTATGGTCATAAAATGAAACACTCCACTCTAAATGCTTCTCTTATTTACAATGTCTATTTTAAATTTAATTTAGTATATTGCCTCAGTGTAATAGTAAGGAATATCTGTTTTACTGTAGCATCAAAAGTTATGCACATAAAATGGATTTCCCTATTCTGGTGTTTTTCCAAAACTTTCTTACGATCATGTAACTTGGAGGCACGGTCTAGGTCCCCCTCCTTTGTACTTTTTACTTTGTAATTAATAAACTTTAATAGGGTAGATAGGCCCTATTAAAAAAACAAAACCTAACTTAAACCTAATTCTACCTAAAAACTAGTTTAGCCTAATATCTCTTAATTTAGGCTTAGAAAAAGTATAAAGCCTAATAGGAACTCAACCAGCCTGTAGCCTGCTCTTTTTTGCCTTATTTCTTCAATATTTCTAGCTTGAGGCCATGGCACACCCCATTTAAGCTGCAGTGCTCCATTGGTCTCATGTCTTTTTTTCGCTAACTGTTGCACTCTGTCAAATTCGACTGTGATTTTCTTTATTGTCAAGGTAGAACTAGGTAAAGTGATCTCATCAATGATGTATCACTTTCTCTTAGCTTTCTAATGGTCCAAGAATCTCATAATTTGGAGTTTTGAAATGAGAGTTATCTGCAAAATACCACGATATGTTTGAACACAGCCTAAACTTCTTAATCACTTTTCTTCACTTAATTAAGCCTTATTCTTCTAAAATCCTACAAAAACATAAAACTAATAAATAATAACAAAACTAAGATAAATAAACATAAAATTAAATTAACTTAAAAAAATAAAACTGAATAGAAAAATAACTAAATTCTAACTAAAACTCAAGAACTTAGATAGCTTTTAAGAATAATTTGAGATAAAAATAATTCTATTTCATTGATTTATTCATCATACGTCATGGAAAAGTCTACATCATGAGGTATGGCTAAACACTTGAAATAGCTTTAGAAATTTATAGCACAATATAAATTCATGCAATGCAACATAGAGAGAGAAAGATCCCAATTCTTAGGACATGATCGGTGCAAAGGCTTACTTGGGTATAGCCCATTAGGCGTAAGCAAGCTTTATATTCATCAATCATATAATCACATCATTATATATTAAAACATAATTCATTAAATGCTTTATCATACATCATGGAAAAGTCTACCTTATGAGGTATGGTTAAACACTTCAAATATCTTTAGAAATTTATGTCATAATATAAATTTATGCAATGCAACATAAAAATATCATAGGCATTTCCCATCCTCTTTGTACCCACACCTTGGTGCTCAATTCCATTTATGGCCTCATCACCATAAGCTATACATATATAAATAAGCCTTTTTGGTGTTTAACATAAACAAGTGTATCATGAGAATAATAAACAAGATATTCTTAATTATTTACATAACATGTCATCATCTCAAATGTAATAAACCAAAGACTTTACTTGACACATTACAATATGTATGACACAAAGTAGGCTTCGAATGAAGCACCACCATACCCACCAATGCACAAATTGAGCCACTCATGCACAAACAATTAGCCAAATGAGCTACTGATCTGAAAAAAGAAAAAAGAAACTAACAAGGAGTCGCAAAGACTTGTTAGTAAACGTGGAAGAGGAATGGCCATAAGGGGATAGTGTTTACAATAAACCATAATTTGCAATACACATGAATATCAAAATCAATCATCACATTTCCTTTAAAATGCTGAAAATGATGTTTTTCAATATCATTTCTCATGAGTCAAGTTGAAATCCAAGTCACAACATCATTTTGAATAACAAAGAGGATTAGAACTATGTGAAAAGCCATTAAAAAAGCAAGAAATTGAGGTTTTATACCTTCAATATTGATAGTTTCAGGTTAGATATCGATATGTTGCATCTAAATTGCTTTTTAGGTTCAAAGTATCAATACTTTCCTAAAAAGCATGGATACTTCCATACAAAATGCTTATTGAGGCTTTCTATCTTAAATGAATTGATACTTGTTCTTCAAGTATCAATACTTCCTTGTTAAAAACCTAAAAATTGGGATTTTCCAAGACATCAAGCCTCTAGCTTCCATCTATCACATAAACTAGGTAGTTTTCTCTCTAGATCATTCAAAGTTCGTATAATCACACTTGTATACACATTCATAATATGATTCATCAATTTCATAATGTCATCAAAAACATATGCAATCTATAGCAACATATTTCATCATGCATCCATGAATTCAATCACATCAATGATTGAAACACAGGGGAGTAATATTCCTGCTTGATTAAAGGCTATATATAATTGTGTGGTAATGTCCCACATCATGGCCCTCACGCTCATATGTACTTTGTTGACTCCATATGTTTTTGATGATAACAAGACATTCCTCATTCATTAATGTCTAACTTCACTATTTAAGTGTGTAAGATTTAATTTTATACCCCTAACAAAGTTGTTAATTAAAGGTAAGTCAAGAAGCTTGCTAAATTTAATGAAGAGCTAATCAGTTAAGAGGGAAAAAGTAAGTAATGAACAAAAGCAGAACCTTAGTAACTGATTATCAAGGGACCTTAATTAGCTAAGGCATGGTTGTGTGATAAGTTGAAGTAAAACAGAAATATGCTAATCAGTTAAAAGGTCTGGTTAATTGGTTAGAGCATAAGGTCCTGATATCTTTAAACGCCTAAAACAAGTTCGAAAATATTGTTGACAGTTGAAATGAGCCAAAATGGAGAAGTTTAAAATTAAAAAATCTTCCAGTCAATTAAAGCTTATTTTAATCAGTTATGGCTAAAGGAAGTAAAGCCTCAATCTGTTAAGGGAAGTGCTGACTAATTAGAGGAAGACTGTTATTTAGAGAAGTGAAAACATAAAGTTTATAATTAGGAAGAGCCTACAGTAACAAGTTAGAGGAAGTCTGCTGAAGAAGATGAGTCTGAAGGCAAAGAACTCTTAAGCAGTTAGAGCCTCTTGTAATTGGTTAGAGCAGAGAACACAACAGTAAGACAATACAAGGCAAAGAAGTTGTAATCGATTAGAGCTACTTGTAATCAGTTAGCCGAAGTTTGTCTCCCTTTTTGAATTCAAACACTTGAGGACAAAAATAACAGCTAAAAGTGCATCAGAGTTATTTTTAACTGCTTAAAACTGTCTCCAATAGAAAAATCAGACTCCCCAGGTATAAAAGGAAGCTCTAATGGTCAAAGAAAGGTGAGAGTTGAAGAATTGAGAAGAGAAAAGCTACATTGAGCAAAAAGTCAACTATTTTTCACAAAAAACACTTGTCTTTCATTTCATATCTAGAAAAAGTGTTTAAGCTTGATTGTAATCTGTTCATACTTGTAACAGTACTTAGTTGTACTTCTTTTTATGGGAAATTAGAGTATAAGAAGCACTCTAAAGCTTGTTGGAAGGGATTAGAGCTTGGGTTGGGTTAAAAACTCACCTTGTAAAAGCTTGGTGGAAGCTGTTAATTCCACTGGTTTAGTAAAGTTGGGTTGAAAAACCTTGATTGGGGGATCAAGGTAATGAGTGTAGGTCAAGGGGACCGAACCACTATAAGTACTCTTGCATTGTCAATTTCTCTTTACCCTTCCTTACTTAGGGTCTTATAATTTTAACAAGTTCTAGTCCTTTCGTTCATCTAGTTGATTAAGTGCTCTTCAAGTTCTAAAGGGCTAAGCAGAAAATTTTTAGTACTATTCACCCCCTTCTAGTACTCAAACGAGAACAACATAGTTTACACATTATAACATAGAATATACACATCAAACATACCATCATTATAGCCATTCGTATTTGGTAACTACCATTATCTTAGAAATACAGTCGCATCATAAATTTATTACGATTTCATTGGTGGGCATTTACCATCCACTCTTCATCCTTATAATGGTGGGCATCTATACATCCACCCATATGATAACTCTATTATGTAGAGTTATTTTGACACATTTTGGGGGCTTAAGTAGTTAAATGTAACGACCGCTCCTCGATTGCTACTAACTCCAAGTCTTGCGGGAGAACCCGTCAAGTCTCGAACAAGCCTTAATTAAAACTTTAGTTATTACTACATATTCATGCCATCAATCTACGAAATTACTTTGAACCGTATAACTCTTTGTAATAAGAATTGAACATAAATCGTAATAAGCCATCTTAACATTTATTCACCGTACTCGCAAAAATACATTATAGTCTATAATTATCCAATTGCACACTTACATTGACACTATTTACAAATACATCATACTATGAACGACTTGACCTCTAGTAGCAGATTTTAATTAGTTATGCCTAAAAGAAGTAAGCCTCAATCTGTTAAGGGAAGTACTGACCAAATAGAGGAAGACTACTGTGTAGAGAAGTAAAAACAGAAAGTTTGTAATTAGTTAGAGCCTGCCATAACCAGTTAGAGGAAGTTTGGTGAAAAAAAAGAGTCTGAAGCAAAGAATTCTTAATAAGTCAAAGGCTTTGAGAATCAGTTAGAAAAGAGAACACAACAGTAGGACAGTGCAAGGCAAAGAAGTTGTAATCTGCTTTTTGATTGAACGAACATTGTAATAACATTTATAATTGACACCACAATCATAATGTCACTAGTTCATCAAGAAGCACACATAACATAATCTGTCGCTTTCGAATTCACAAAGCGATCATCGTTGATAATGGTCCCTAGTTTAAAAATCATAAAGTGTTAGAGCTGCCTATAACATGTTAGCCGAAGTTTATCTTTTTTTTTTTAATTTAAACACTAAAAGACACAAATAATAGCTAGAAGTGACTTAGAGTTGTTCCTAACAGCCAAAAATTGTCTCCAATGAAAAAATCTTGTTGACTCTATTAGTTTTTGATGATAATAAAACACTCTTATTCTTTTGTGTCTAATAACCTTACTTGAGTGTGCAGGACAAGAATAGTATGCTAATGCCAAATAAATTATTCAAAAAGGATATATTAAAAGTTATATGAAGAAGAGAGTCACAATTGATCAACAAGACAAAAACCCCTTGGTCGATTAATGAAGAGTTAGTCAGCTAAGATTTAAATCAAAGGTTGGCGGGCTGAAAAGTATTGAGAAATAGAACCAACTTAGTCGACCAAGGAATGAGTTAGTCGACTAAGTGCACACTGCTAGAAACTGAGATAAAAAGACAGAGACAACTTAGTCGACTAAGATATCTGTTAGTCGACTAAGAGCATTCTACCTGCAATTTTGAAGTCTGCACTAAAAGACAGATTAACGGCCAAATTATCTACCAAACTGTTTTCAACGGTCAAAAACTGCCTAACTCCTATCAGAGTTAATTTTTCAAGTATAAAAAGGACTTCCAACAACTAGAAACAAGTTTTAGAAGGCTTCAAAGCAAAAAGAGCTCAAAAACCAACAAAAATCTCTCTGCACTTTACTGCACTCAATGCCCATCTTTGTAGTTGTGTTTTGCACTTCAACTTGTACCATTTAGATCAACTTTGTGATTATAGGTACACTTCTATTTCATTTCTCTTTATGTTCTTAGAGTGAAAGGGTCACTTTAAGGGGTTCAATCAAGCTAGGATTGCTTATTTAAGTAAAGGTTCTAACTTAGCCTTGAAAAGTTAGTTGTTGGGTTTTGGTTGATCCCGTGAGAAAAACCATTATTGTAGGTTGTGGTTAAGCCTTTGAAAAATCAATTTGGGTTTTGGTTGAGCCCATGAAAAACCATTGTGAAAGGTTGTGGTTGAGCCTTTGAAAAACCACTTTGGGTTTTAGTTGATCCCGGTAAAAACTAGTGTGAAAGGTTTTGGTTGAGCCTAGTAAAAGCCATTGTAAAAAGCTTGGTGAAAGCTTGTGAATTTCACCATTCATAGTGGATTAGTTAGAAAAATCCTTGGTTGGATAATCAAGGTAGTGGATGTAGGTCTTGGACCGAACCACTTTAAATTCTTGCGCATTGTCTACTATGTTTTTATTTTTACTACTTTTCAAATTAGTTCCTCATCTTGCCAAGAGCCAAAAAGTGCTATTCACCCCCTCTAGCACATTTATTTAGGACCAACAAGTGGTATCAGAGTAAGTTCCATGTTCTTAAGGTCTAACACCCTTTGGGAGGATCTAATGGCTCTTCAAAAGTCAATAGTTGCTGAGGGACAATCAACAAACAAACCACCTCTATTTGATGGCTCTAACTATCCTTATTGGAGCACTAAGATGTCAATATTTATTAGAGCTATAGATTATGAAATGTGGGATGTCATAATTTATGGACCATTCATTTCCTCAACTTTAAATGTAGTGACCAACGAGATGATGCTTAAGCTAAGGTTTGAATGGATCGATGCTGAAACTAAGAGAGTTTAAACAAATTTTAAGGCTATCAATAAATTGCATTATGCTTTGACTCCTACCGAATTCAATAAAGTATCAAGCTGTACAATAGCTAAACAAGTGTGGGATAAGCTTAAGATTATCCATGAAGGGACTTCTCAAGTCAAGGAGTCCAAGATAGCCCTCTTGACCTATAATTATGAAATGTTTAAGATGAAGCCTGGTGAAGATATCACCAATATGTTAGATAGATTCACAAACATCACAAACAAACTTAGTCACTAGGCAAACCAATACCCAAGCATGAGATTGTTAAAAGACTTCTTAGAAGCCTACCAAAAAATTGGAAGCCTAAAGTGACTGCAATCTGAGAAGCCAAGGAGCTAAATGTTATTACTCTAGATGAGATTTGTGGTTCTCTCTTTACTCATGAGCTAGAACTCAAGGAAGAGGAAGAAAAAGATAGGAGGGAAGCAAATGAAAAGAAAAAGAGCATTGTACTAAAAGTTCTTGAAAAACAGTTGGAAGAGCTATCCTGTGATGATGATGAAGAGTTGGCACTGGTTGTAAGGAAATTTAGAAAGCTTATAGGCAAAAGAAATTGGAGATTGGCTAGAAGAGGGTTTAGAAAAGATCAAGGTTTTTCATGGTGAACTAGAAATAAAAATGACTCCAACAAAAAGGATGAGCTAACCTGCTTCGAATGCAATAAGCTTGGACATTTCAACTCTGAATGCCCATTGTTGAAAAATAAGACTATAAAGAAAAACAAGAAATCAAAGAAGGCAATGGCAACAGCTGCATGGTCAGATAGTGACATATCAAGTTCTGAAAATGAGGAAGAAAAAGCTGAGGAAAGAGCAAACTTGTGTTTGATGGCACAAGAAAATGAATCCAAGGTATCCTCATCCCCCTGTGATATTTCTATTGATGATTTACAAGATGAGTATGAGTGCCTTTACGATGAATTTGAAAAACACTTTTCAAAATACAAGACTTTAAAGAAAAAGACTACATCTTTTGAAAATGATTTTGACAAGATAAGAGAAGAGTTCAATTCTATTTTTGAGCAAAGAAATTTTCTGCGAGTTGAGTTAGAACATTCAAAAGCAGATTTTGAAGTTTTAAAATTAGAGTTAGACAATAAATCTGAAGCTTTGCAAAAAACATTTGATGAAAACGCAGCTCTTAAAAGTTTGAAAAATGAAACTTCAAAAAGAAATGTCTACTACAAGATAAATTCTGCTAATGCATTATCTAGATACTATATTTGTAATAAAATTGGTCATTCATCATATGATTTTTTTAAGAAAAGAAGCATGCAGAAAATAAGAAAGATATGGGTTCCAAAAGGATCCTATATTGCAACCAACAATCAAAGACCCATCAAGGTATGGGTACCTATAAAGAAAAACTGAAAATTTGTCTTATAGGTTAAGCTGCACTTAAAGGAGACATGTTCAAGAGCTCAACTCAAGAAGAAGCAGCCTTGGTATATGGACAGTGGCTGCTCAAGGCACATGACAGGAGATGAAATGCTATTTGCTCAGCTGGACAGAAGAAAAGGAGGAACCGTATCCTTTGGTGATGATTCAAAAATTAGAATCCATGGTATATGAATGGTTGATAAGAACTCCCAAACTCAAATCAGTCATGTGTTATTGGTTAAAGGCTTGAAACATAATTTATTGAGCATTAGTCAATTGTGTGATAATGGATTTAAAGTATGCTTTGATTCAAATAAGTGTAAAATGATATATATAAGCACTAATAAAGTCTCATTTATAGGAAGAAGATTAAAGAATATGTATGTTGTATTTCTTGAAGATCTTGAAATGAATTGTGAAACGTGTTTAGTGGCAAATGTAAAAATGATAGCTGGCTATGGCATAGGAGACTAGGACATGTGAGCATGTATACTATGTCAAAATTAATTAAGAAAAATCTAGTTGTTGGACTGCCAGATATAAAATTTGAAAGTGATAAAATATGTGATGCTTGCCAACTAGGAAAACAAGTTAGAACATCCTTTAAGACTAAGAAGATTGTGTCAACAACTAGACCTCTTGAATTGTTGCACATTGATCTATTTGGTCTAATAAGTATAACTAGTCTAGGAGGAAAATCTTATGGCTTTGTAATAGTTGATGACTACTTTAGGTACACTTGGGTTTATTTTCTTGCTCATAAGAATGATGCTTTACTAGCATTTATAAGTCATTGTAGGAAAGTTGAGAATGAAAAAGGACTAGCCATAGTATTAGGAGTGATCATGCAGGAGAGTTTGAAAGTGATGAATTTGAGAAATTTTGCAATGAAAAGGGGTTGGATCATAATTTTTCTGCACCTAGAACACCCCAGGAAAATGGAGTTGTAGAGAGGAAAAACTGAACCTTAAAAGAAATGGCTAGAACTATGCTATGTGAGAATAACCTACCAAAATATTTTTGGGCTGAGATAGTGAACACAGCAATGTATATACTTAATAGAGTCTCAATTAGAGCCATGATATCAAAGACTCCATATGAACTTTACAAGGGTAGGAAACCAAATATTTCACACCTTAGGAGTTTTGGTTGTAAATGTTTTGTGTTAAACAATGGAAAACATTCTTTAGGTAAGTTTGATGCAAAGAGTGATGAGGTAATATTTTTAGGATATGCATTAAACTTAAAGGCTTATAGAGTTTTCAACAAAAGAACTTTAACTATTGAAGAATCAATCATGTAGTTTTTGATGAGTCCAATGCTTTACAAAAGGAAATTCATGCTAATGATGATGATGTAGAGATCCTAGAAAAGCAAATAGAAGAAATGAGCTTAGAGAACAATAAAAATAATGAAAAAAGCTCACCTAAAAGAGAAAATGAAACTCCACCTCTAGAAAATTTGCAAAGAACAAAAATTTAGCATAATGACCTTCCAAGGAGTTCGAGATATGCAAAAGACCATCCACAAGAACAAATCATAGGTGACATTTCTCAAGAAGTTAAGACAAGGAGAGCAACAAGAGAGATTTGTGAGTTTTCAGCTTTCATATCTCAAATTGAGCCTCAGACATTTGAGGAAGCAAAAAAGAGGAAAGATGGATATTAGCCATGCAAGAGGAACTTGATCAATTTAAAAGAAACCATGTGTGGTCATTAGTCTCTAGGCCTTCAAACCACCCTATTGTTGGAACAAAATGGGTGTTCAGAAATAAGGTAGATGAGCAAGGAAATGTACTTAGAAATAAAGCTAGGTTGGTAGCCCAAGGATACAACCAAGAGGAAGGAATTGACTATGATGAAACTTTTGCACCGATTGCTAGGATTGAAGCCATAAGGTTGTTGCTTCCTTTTGCATGCTTTATGAATTTTAAATTGTACCAAATGGATGTAAAGAGTGCATTTTTAAATGGATTGATTTAAGAGGAAGTGTATGTTGAACCACCACCAAGATTTGAAGACTTTGAAAAACCAGATCATGTTTTCAAACTTCATAAAGCCTTGTATGGATTGAAACAAGCTCCTAGAGCTTGGTATGAGAGGCTTTCGAAATTTCTGTTTGAAAAAAGATATGTTAGGGGTAGCATTGATACTACATTGTTTTTTAAAAGATACTTAAAGGATTTAATTGTTGCTTAAATTTATGTCGATGACATTGTTTTTAGTGCAACTAATGAGGCTTTATGTAAGAATTTTGCTAAAGAGATGCAGGGAGAATTTGAGATGAGCATGATGGGTGAGTTGAAGTACTTTCTTAGGCTTCAAATCAATCAAAGTGAGAAAGGAATCTTCATCAACCAAGAAAGATACACTCAAGACATGCTCAAAAAGTTTGATATGCTAAAGCTAAAATCAATTTGCACACCAATGAGTCCATCCACCAGACTTGATTTAGATGAAAAAGGAAACGATGTTGATCAAAAGCTCTATAGAGGTATGATCGGATCACTTCTCTATTTAACAATCAACAGGCCTAATATACAATTCAGTGTGTGTTTATGTGCTCGTTTTCAATCTCAACCCAAAGAATCACACATGACTTCTGTTAAAACAATTTTAGATACCTCATAGACACATAAACTTTAGGCATATGGTATCCTAGAGAATCATCTTTTAGCTTAGTTGAATATTCAGGTGCCGATTTTGTTGGCAGTAAAACAGATAGAAAGAGTACTAGTGGAACTTGCCAGTTTCTAGGTAGTATGCTTGTGTCATGGTCTAGCAAAAAGCAAAATTCAGTTGCTTTATCTACAACAAAAGTAGAATATGTATCTCTAGGCAATTATTGTGCTCAAATCTTATGGATTAAACAATAACTAAAAGACTATGGAATGTCAATGAATAACATACCAACATATTGTGACAATACAAGTGCAATCAATATTTCAAAAAATCCTGTGTAACATTCTAAGACTAAGCATATTGATTAGGCACCACTTTGCTAGAGATCATATAGTTAAAAGTGATATTAAAATTGAGTTTGTGAATACTTTACAACAATTAGCTGACATCTTTACCAAACCCTTAAATGAGGAAAGATTTTGTGAGATTAGGAGAAATTTAGGGATAGTTAGTGTGTAGGAGATCTAGGAAAAATTCTGAAGTTTTCTCAAAAGATAGTAGGCACTTAGTCGACTAAGAGAGCACTTAGTCAACTAAAAGCATTCTGTCTCTTTAAATAATAAGATTCAGTTAAGTTAAAGGCAGGAGGAATAAATAATGAAAAGAAAATGTCTATCAAGAAATAAAACAGAGGAGAAAACTGCCCAAACCAAAAATAAAAATTAGGAGGCAATTTTGAATTTTGAAGGGGGAGTTACCAATTGCACTTAAAGAGGGGGATTCAAATTGTTTTTTTTGGAATTAAACTGCTCTCAACCTATTTTCCTTACATTCTCTCTCTTTGCTGAAACCAACGCTTGAAACTGAAACCCTCACCTCTTAACCATTCAAAGCCCTGAGTCCAAAATCATCCAAACCAAATGATGAAATCAGGAAAATCTCAAGAACTTCTAGAGAAGAAGAAAGGCAAACGGCCAATGGAAGAAAATCTGCAAGATAAAATACTGAAGAAAAAGAAGAGGATTGAGTCGGGATTTGTAAGTAAAAAATCTAGAAAATCAAATAGCCACAAATTTGAAAAAAAGAAAGAAAAGAGTAAATCTCACAAGAAAGGTACTACTTCATCTTTTAAATTCAAAAGTAAAGTACATGAAGAGAGATTTAGGAAAATAGAGAATGCACCAATCACATGTGGAAAATACATTGACTAGGAAAGCTTTAATGAAATGCCTAAAATCTTGACAAGTTTATCAGATTATTTTGAAGAGTTAAAATTGAAGGAGTTCAGCACTTTTAAAAATTGATCATACAGTGCTAGTTTAGTTAATGAATTCTATTTGAGTATAGTTGTTGACAAGGATGAATTGGAAGATCCTGATGATTATTCTGATGAGGGTTTGAATGTGTTTTTTAATGGGAAAGAATTTACTGTCACTGCTGCAGATTTTAGGGAACTTTTTAAAATAAAGTGTAATGAGGGAGAATTTGAATTTCTTGAGAATCATGACCCCTCATCCCTGTGGGAAGTTATCACAGGGAAGAGAGAAAAGTACTCCTCCAAGAGTAATGTCGAGCTTATTGGAAGTCCTCAAATAAGAATTCTGCATTATTTTGTTACTGCCAATATTCATGGTAGGAGTGGAAGCTTAAGCTACCTTAGCCTTCAAGATTTATGGCTAATGGAACATGCATTTAGTGGTGTTTCACTTAATCTGGGCAGATTTATGATTGAGAGAATGAGAAGAATATACAGACTAGAGAAGATAAATTTGCCTTATGGAAATATCATTGCTTCTCTGGTGCAGAAGAAAGGAATTTGGAGTTCTAGATATGGGGCAGACAAGGTCAAAACTAGAGACCAAGCCATTTATCTAGGAAGCTTGCCTAAAATGGGGTACAAACTTGATGGAGAAAGATACATTAAAACCTTCAAGGCTGGTCTAGGAAAAGAATCCTCCTTACCTACTCAACCACTGGCAACACCATCTCAATTCTCAAATGAAGTGATCTTTAATCTGCTAATGAGAATTGATGGAAAGCTCACAGACCAAGGAGCAAGAATGCAAAAAATTGAGGAGAAAGTGACTGAACTAGAAAAAGTACTAAAAAAGAAAGGAAAAATACCCTCAGAACCAACTGCTGCAAACAGCTCTACAACTCTTATCCTGGCTCCAGCAGGACAAGAAGCTAAAGACTCTGCTTTCCAAGCTGAAGGTCATGAACCTGAGGTGGAACAACCAAGAAAATCCCCCTCATTTGAGCCTCAAGACAAGAAAGAATCAGTACATGGAACTAAGGTGCTAGGGTCACTAGATAAAACTCCTCTGTCTCAACTCGAACCTCAAGAAAAACAGCCTTCTCCCCCAAACTCAGAAGAAGTATCTATCATGGATATCTTCCATCAAATGGTTAGAAAAGAGCAAGTTGGAAAAGAAGTTGCCAGAGTACAAGTTGGGAAGTCCACTACAGAAGGGTAGTCAAGGAAAGGAAAAGAAAAAGCTACTGAAGAACCACAAATAAAGTCCAAACCACCAGGCAAGGGCAAAAAAACAATGGCAACTAAAACGAAGTTCATCAAAGGAGGAAATCATCCAAATTGGCTGAGAAGGCCAAGCCAGCAACAATCTCTTCTCCTCAAAACCCTCTTGAGATTTCATCCCCTGAAAAATTCCCTCCAGAACCCTTTCTCGAGCCTCCAAATGTTTTCTCTTGCATCGATGAATCTACTCCATCGGCCTCTTTAGGGATAAAAGTTTAACAAGGTTAGCTTGAAAGGATTAAACGGTCCAAAGATGGCCTGAATCATGTCTCATCCTAAGAGTTATCTAAAATTTCACCTCAAGAAAGAATCAAACAAATTCTAGAATTCTAGACTTCACTATACTTTTTATCAACATAAACTTTCTCTAAATCACATGATAAATCTAAGTAAAAGATTTAGTGTACAAATTATTGGAAATCATATTCTACAGTGAAACTAACAAAAGAATATCACAATCACTCAATTCATGTCTATATCAAACCAGGAATCAAAATGGCAAGATAATCAAAATATCATCCTAGGATTAGTAATATCATGGCATAGGCAATTTTCATCTTAAGAATTCCTAAAATAAATTCTAAAAATAAAAACAATTACGAAATAAACTAACCTAAAAATACCACAAAAACTAATAACAATAAAACCCTCCCCCAAAATTAAATTGCACATTGTTCTCAATGTGAAAAGATTAAAAAAAATGAGAAAATTAAACTCCCTTATCAATGGTGGCAATGCCTTGAAAGCTCTAATTTTCTTTCTCCTCATTTTCATGCTTTCCAAACCTACATACTCAACAAAACAAGCTAGCGAGAGGTTATAACTACTTATTTACATAGAAAAATAAAAAGTAACTGAAATAACTACTAAATCCAAAAAAATATAACTTGGGTTACCTCCCAAGAAGCACTTCTTTATAATCAATAGCTTGACTTTAGTTAAGGTCTTCATTCACCCTTTAAGGAGGTTTGAGTTTGTATGGAAAAAACTTGAGGTGTGAAAGTAGTCTCCTCCTAAGATGAAGTTGTAGTGGCTTTTATTTAAGATTTGGTACTTGCTCAACACAAGGTGGTGGAATAGGTTGACTTTTACCCAACTTCTCAAATTGAGTTCTTCTTGGATAATGCACATTTGGTATAGCCTTCAAAACATGTGTAACATTTGTGAGTTCTTCATTCTTGTCCATTGTTGTTGCATCTTGAACCAAACAAGCTTCAAGGAGTTTCTTTGGATTTTCCATATCAATAGCCTCTTTAGGTAACTTATCAATTGTGTCTAGAAAAGGAATGGGAGGCACATATGACTTAACTTATGGTGGTGTAGATACTTCTTCCTCTTGCTTAATTTTTGTCATCTCAAACTTAATTGTTGGAAGTATTTCCTTGATCTACTTTATCTCCATCATTTAACGACATTCTTGCCATTTACCTCATCAAGATACTTACCATATTCTTTTCTTTTAGGATTAGGCTCAGTATCATTTGGTAAAAATTCTTAAGGCCTATTATTGATGTAATTAGCAAGTTGGTCCCATTGAGTCTCAAGATTTTCGATTCTACTTGACTTTGAACGATGGCATCATTCTTTATCATGAATTGCATTAACATATCCTCCAAATTTAGCTTATTCTCAAGTATAGGGGCTCTAAGTTGTGATTGGAAATCATGATGGAAAACAAGTTATGATGAATATGTAGGACCTTTATCATTACTCCATAAAACTTTTGGGTGATTCCATCATGAGTTATAACTATTGGAGTACGAATTATTTTGCTGCCCATTGAAATTTCTATCAAATTGCATTGACTCATGATAGGTTGGACAACTATCACTTGAAGGCCCATCTCCACAAAACTCGCATGTCACAAAAGGACTCTAAAACACATTAACACCCCAAGTGTCGATTCTTTGAGATAAAGCATCTACTTGGGCAATCAAAGCACTGATAGTCAATTCTTAATCATTAACAACCCTTCTAGGCATAAATTGTTTAGATGGTCACTGATAGTTATAATAATTCATTACCTCACTCAAAAGTGCCTAAAATAAAATAAAATAAATTTGAATTAATACTAAATTTGCTTGGTATTAGTATTAGTAAAAATTCTAGAAAACAATTCCTCGGCATGGTGCCAAAAGCTTGTCAGTTAAATTTTTACCTACGCAAGTTTACGTATCGAAAAGATAGTATAGCGATATGCAGAGTATCGATCCCACAGAGAATTGATTTGAAATATTATCAAGTACTAAAATTAACATAATTTAATCTTATCTAAACAATCAAAATTAATTAATTAACTAAAACCGTATAGCCAAAATTTAAACTAAAAAGAAAAATCACAGTAATAATAACTTGAGCAAAAATCAAATCAAACAAGTCTAAGATACGACATCCCTCACATTTTATCTAAATCGTACCTCTTTCTCTCAACTTATTTCAATGGGTTGAACTACTAACCTAGAGTCCTCAATTATTTATAAGGGTCTCTTAACTCATCATATAAAAATATCTATTTTAGCCGAAAAACTATATCTCTTAGTGAATTGAAATTAAAATAGATTTATTAAGTTTAGGCTCTAATTCTGGCTACATATGACATATAGGTATATCCCTATCCTATACACAAACTAATTAATATGATTATATTCTATCCTAATTTTAGTCTACACTAAAATCAATTTAATTGGTGGCCAAGCAATTAAAAGCATTAAGAACAAATTGGAATAAACAATTCAATTCCATTGAAAATAAGCAAGAAAGAGATTAAAAATTCATATTACATATGAGTTCAATTGCAATCCTAGAAAAATAGTTTAGTTCATAATATCTAATAAAAACTTCATCTAAAGAAAATTAGCCACTAATGCAAGTCAAAGAAAATAAGAAAAACATAAAAGTAGAGAGAGAAAACTAATAGTTGAAGTTTCGTGATCTTGATTCTCCCTTCAATTCTCTTGCTTTCTTGCTTTGTTTTTTGACTCTTTTTCCCCAGAGAAATTGTGCCTCCTCCTAGAAACCTCTAAAAAAGGCCCCTTAAATAGCCTTCAAAAGCCCTAGCTTCCAAAATCCTGTAAACTTGTTATTTTTGAAAAATACGTTGAGCGCTGCGGCTCTCATTTCCTAGAGCCATGGCTCTCAAAGGTTCTATCTCAATTCTATTCTTCTATTGCAATACTTTCATTTTGACACAAATTTCAACCACTTGTCGATCCAAACTGGGTAAAGTGGTAAACATCAAAGTTATATCCTTGTCTCTTAGCTTTTTAATAGTTCAAAAATCATGTCATTTGGACTTTTGTAGTTGAAGATATGCTCTTAAAACTGAAACATATGCAAACAGAGCACAAGTCCATTATGCACCTTTCTTCACCAATTGAAATTATTTTTTATCCTACTCCTACAAAAACATAAAAATAAATATAAATAGCATAAAACTAACATTATTAACTTAAAATAAATATTTAAACATAAATTAAACTAAACTAATAAAATAACTAAAAGCACCTAAATTCGATTCTAAATCTAGTCTAACTTAGCCTAATTAGGTTTTTAATCTCCCATTAAATATACATATTTGATGCACACATCAGATAAGCACAAGATTTTTCAAAGTTGATTTTTAATTCTAAGACAAATTCAACACACCTCAACAATCTTTTGATATTAGAAGCTTCTTCAAGACCTATTTCCATAAGAATCACAATGTTATCCACAAATTGCAAATGAGAAATTTTGATACCCGAAGCTATAAGTGCTATCCCTTTAAACATATTCAAATTTTCAGCTCTAGCTAGCAACCAATGTAGTGCTTTGACAGTAATAATGAACAAGAATGGAGATAAAGGATCTCCTTGTCAAAGTTCTCTTTTAGTGAAAAGATTCTTTTGTGGCAAAACCATTACCCTAAATTGCATCTCTTACTATAGAAATACATTCAAAATCTATTGACACCATTTGTCCCCAAAACCCATCAACTCCATTACAAACATTAAAAAAACACAATCAAAATAATCATGTCTTCTCAAAGTCTAGCTTAAGGACCAACCCACCCTCATTATATAATCTGTTCCTCATGCTACGAATAGCCTCATTAACAAAAAGAAAACCATCCATAATTTGACAACTACTAACAAATGCTCTTTGAGTATCACTCAATATTGTTAATCACCAATTTCAGCCTATTAGTCAAGATATTTACCAAAATTTTATAGAATGAATTCACCACATTGATAGACCAAAATTCCTTCAACAAAAAATAAGATTAGCAATTTTTCCAATAACGGCCACAAACTGATAGGTCAAATATAGTTGAAACTAATATAGTATGTAAGACTCAACATTTTTATCCTGGAAAAACAAAAATTCACATATAATATAACCAATGGTTGATCGAGCCAGCGTACATATTACCCCTCTTAAGAAGGTTGAGTTCGAAGGTTTGACTCCTTATCTTCTTGGATTTTCTAACATATATGTCAAAAGAAGAAAAATTCTCAAACGAGTATGACTTCCTCTTTCTAACAAAGAAGCTTTTTGGCTCAACCAAAGTACTTCATTACAAGTAACCACTTTGCTAGTTCAATATTTTTTAAATAGTTAAGAAAAACTAATATAAAATTTGTGTATGTATTTGTCCACCGTCTTCCAGAAACTCCATCAAGCATAAATTAGTTGTTATAATTAAAGTCAATATATAGGTCGATATATGATAGCTAATCAAATATATGTGGATGGATAAAACCAAATGTTGAGGCAATTATGCACATATATAAACTGAGTTGTCATAAGATAAATGTTTCCAGTATATGCTTTCGTTTTATTGGTTTATAGACCATTTTCTTCTCCTTTTGCTTTATCCAAGTCCGAGGGCCCCATGCATCGCTTTAGCATGTGACCATGAGCCTCGGGCCTCTGCCTGATCAGGTCACACATAACATAACAGTGACTAGTGACTAGACACTGCTGAGTGCAGCGAAGAGATCGCAGGCAACAAAGCAATGCTTCCAAATGCCAAAAGACAATTTTCTCTCCTACACATGGATCAACTGAAGCAGCAGCAGCACACACCGATTCTCCATCCCCATTCCAAACCATCATCGAAGCAATCCTATCCCCCAAATCACTCCTTTATTCTCTAATCTCATGCATGAGTTTGGAAAATAGAGGACAAATTTTCATTTCGCTGACACGCTTACAGTTTTACAACCGCATTGATTTCCATTTCTAGGCATAGCTATTACAAGATATATATGAGATACCTTTCATCAAAGAGCAAACGAACAAAAAGACTGGCAACTGTAAAATTTTCCAGTATGAAATTCCCCACGACTGTTTTGTTTTGTTAGTTTGTTTGTTATTTTTTTTCCCTATTCCCGACGTCAATTATTTGGGGGGAAACCCCATACCGTTCACGGGCCCTCTACAGCTTTCAGCCAATATATTAGGACCTTGGAGCCCATAATATTTGCTGTATTTTACAGCTAAGGGATTCCCAAGTCATTGACATTTTTAACTATAAACACTGAAGCATGAAATGAAAGAGAGAAGCTCTTGACTTTTGCGTGATATCGATCCTACTAGGACAGAGAGATGTCTGTAATATGTTGAGACAATGTTCATGTATCAGGACAATCTCCCATGTCTTACCTCATTTTCAAATGATTAAAATATTTGAGCCATATATTACACTGTTCTGTGATAACATTCATTTGGTGATTGGATGATTCAAGACACCCTTTCAATTGATTAAAATATTTCAATGATAAGATCAAAAAGAATTGTAAATGAGGCAAAGGTGTTGGAGACATCAGACATCCGATACCCAAATTAATTAATTAATTAATTAATTAATTAAAGAAGAAAAAGAAAAGTTGCTCTAAGTTTTCATTCCATGAGGATACCATGTATCATGCATGCAATTCACATAGTAGAGAAATATATTATATTCATGTCATATATAATTTAATTTTAATTAACCTAATTTGAGTATTTAAGTTTTTTAATTATTAAAAATAGTAAAAAATGACCAATCTTGATACAAAATCATGCAAGCTCTAAACTCTTGAGATGATATAAATAACTCCATTAACATACCAAGAAAAGCTTTACTCAGGAGTTGCCTATTGACATGGAAAGATACCACGGCTTTTTAAATGATGAGTTGACTGACTTAACTCAATTTCCATGGTTGTCTACGGAGAACGATTAACCTGAAACTGATCTTAATTTTTTTTAACATAAGAAAAAGTAGTATTATTTGAGCTGATCAAACAACTCGGGATTACAATCAAGATTTAAAAATACAAAGAGCGTAGGGGCTGACAGGACCTTGTAAATAGCCTGTCTACCTAGGCCTTCATTGTAATTCAAACCTATCAGCCACTTCAATATATATATATATATACATATACAGTGCCGAATAGAAGCAGCTTCGAAGGAGAGAGAGAGAGAGAGAGAGAAAGAGGGAGAGATGGAGAAAGAGTATCCAAATGATCTATACAGGGAGTGCTTGAGAAACCATGCAGCCAGCCTTGGCAGCTACGCCACCGACGGTTGCGGTGAGTTCACGCTTGACGATACCTCTCCTTCAAACCTACAATGCGCTGCATGCGGTTGCCACCGTAATTTCCACCGCAAAGTTAGCTACTGTAGCAGCAGCAGGAGTCATGGGGATCCAGAAAACACAGTAGAACTGATTGATTACGGAGATGGTGGCAGCGGAGGAAGGCGGCCAGTTGTGGTGGAGTCAACCGGGGCGGCAGACGGATGCGGGAAGAAGCGGTTTCGGACGAAATTCACGGCGGAGCAGAAGGAGAAGATGTTGGGTTTTGCTGAAAAGTTGGGGTGGAAGCTGCAAAGGAGAGATGAAGAAGACGAGGTGGAGAAGTTTTGTAGAGCAATTGGGGTGAGTAGGCAAGTCTTCAAGGTGTGGATGCATAACCATAAGAGCTCTTCCTCCACTTCTTCCGCATCTACATGCAATGTATCTTCTCTTACAACTCAGTAGAGAAATCCGGGATCTGAAATATTTTTTCTCATAATTTGTTTTTCCAATTTTTTTGTCCTCTTTCTTCTTTTTGGTTCATGTTTGGTTATCCTTAATTTTCCTAAGAAAGCAAGCCATCATATTTGTAATTAATTTGTAAGCATGCATATTTCCTAAAACCTAAGGCATGCAGGAAGCTTAATTCAATGGATTATAACTTTATCGATCAAATCCACATTCCTACATCTTAAAAATCAATTGCTTCATAAGAATCGGGAGATTGTATTTGGTCGGATGGTTCTTCCTCCTCTTCTTCTGTTAATAAAAAAGAAAAAGAAAAAGAGAATAGAAAGGAAAACCACTAAAAGTGAAAAAAAGAACAAAATAAAATATTTATTGCAATTCCTAGAAGGTTTCAGAAATCATATAGCCTTTGGTGGTTACTATGTTGGCTTTAAAGAGCAAGAAATCTAACCCTGAAAGACCAATATTTGCTGATGCGGAGTTGGGGACATGCATTTCGTCCTTGACCAAGACAATAGTTAATATTAGAAAGCCTTTCGAGACTTTTGGGGTAAATGCAGTTTACTTCATTAATCTTGTCGGATAAACTACCTACTAACACTTCCTATATGTACCTCCCTCCCCACCTCCGACCCCAGCCCCCAACTCACAAAAAGAAAAGTTAATTACACAATTTAATACCTGAATTATGATAAAATGTTTGATTTGATAATTGAAGTTTAAAAATTTGCAATTTAGTATCTGAATTTTATTTTGCTTAATAGTTTTACACTGGAGACTAACTTTGTTGATTAAATTGGTAAAGTGACTAAAAGCATCCAATAGGAATGCCTCACATGTCTAACTTCTATTAACTGTTTTTTACCACATCAAACATTTAATTACTAAAGTTAGCAAGATGTGCAACCTACTTAACGACATGAAATTTGAAGTACTTAATTGTGAATTTATTTTCTTTATATGTCAAATCAATAATCTAACTATAATTTAGGTATGAAATATGCAATTAATTAAAAGAACACTTTAAAGATCTAACTACATATGGCAACTTAATTTTACAAAAAATTCATCGTTTAATCATGTAATATGTTATCTTGAGGAAAATAAGCTGCACAGGACAAGGGTGTTTTGGTTTTACCCTTAGAGTTTACTTGTTGCTTTTCCTTGACATAAGTAGAATTTTGACCAATATGCCTTGGCGTTAGTGTTATGGGTTGAGTAACTTAAGCACCTAACCTACGACCAAAAGCCCTCTTTCCAAAAACGAGCCTAAGTATGTATCCAAAAATCACTCAAGAGCTCGAGGTTCTTAAAGCAACACAATAAGCAGCAAAAATAAGAGAGAAAGAATAAAGGAAAGTTAGAGAAAAATGAGATTTTGTTTTCAAACTTGGTGTGTTTACCAATGAGTGCAGGGGAAGTATTTATATGTATGATTAGCTCTCTCATCTAGCTTACCTACAATTCAAATTTAAAATGAATGGTTAACGCATTCAAATTTGAATGATCAGCTTATCAACATTTAAATTTAAAATATATTAGTTTATCGACACTTCCGAAAAGGTCTAAGGATATTTCTACCCCTTGATGTGCAAATGGGATGAACCTTTTGTATATCGAGCTAGTTGGCTAGCTTGCTTAAGTTGCATGCCTACTTGGGTTGTTAACTTGCCTAATTATTAACAACTTGGCCCATGACATCCTCCCCCACTCAATCCAACAATGCTTTCATTGGTAAAAGATGGATTTCTTTATGTCATGCACTGTCGCGTCACATGTCATCCATAGGCACTCCTTTGCCTCAAATAGTCTCGCTCTATGCACTCTTGGGCCTTGCCTTATGCATTACTTTCATGCATTGTTGCCTCGCACGTTGTCCCTTTGCTTGCTTATTTCTGTAGTATTATTGCCATCGCACTCCTACCCTACACACATTTCCCCCTTATGCCCTGACTCCTTGGGCATTTGCTACAGACCAATCAAGCATTGTCTTGACCCCTTAGCCTTACTAGTGCTTGACTGATGTCGACGATTCCACCCCTATGCCCTCGATTGTAAGAATTTCGTCACCATTAAACTTGGTCTCTCCCAAACTTTATGATACTCTTTTGTTGTTTGCTATTGCCTCCCTAGTATAACATAAGGTTGTCTAATTATAATGCGTTCTTAGGCTTCCCTAGTCACACATGGTGGAACTATAGCCACTACATTAACCTTCTTCTCAAACTATCTAGGTTGCTTAATAAGTCTCATTTTCCTTGTGTAACACTACACTCCTCAACTACAACCCTTTCCCATGTTACTCTACATACCAATTTGCACCCTTGTAGCTTGGATCTTCTTCGTCTAACAAGATAGCCATGAACTTGTTATGCATGAGGTAGTCTTTCCTCTAGTGCGATCCCTCAAATAAGAAACAACTTAAGGGCTTCTTCTCCATTTGCTTCCCTTTGGTGACTACTTTGGCTTAGGGGAGTGCCTACTTCGCTTTAGCCTTTTCCTTTGATCCACTGTCATTCTCTCCCCCACCATTACCCATTTTCTTGGCTTGAGAAAACTACAACTCAATCCAACCTTCGATCACCTCTATAGCACACATGAACCCTTGCATATCTTTACATTGAAGCTTTTTTCTCATTCAATCTACCTTCTTTGACTGTTCAAGCTTCATTTTATGCTTGGAGAGCCAGATTTTTCTATTAAAGATAGTTTGAGCCGTTGGAGACATCTTTGATGTCATTTTAGCCATTATTTTGTCCTCTAGTACTTAAATTTAAAAAGGCAGACAGAGTTAAGCTAATTGGTTATAAGCAACTCTAACCGATTATAGCTTCTCTGCCTTACACTGTCTTGCTACTGTGTACTCTGTGTTAACTGATTACAGGAGACTCTAACTGATTAAGGGATCTCTATCTTAAGGCTTCTCTACTTTAATAGACTTCCTTTAATTAGTTAACTATTCCTTTAACTAATTGGAGCTTCACTTCCTTCAACCTTAACTGATCAACACGAGCTCTAATCAATGAGGAAACTTCTAAATTTGAACTTCTCCATTTTGGCTCCCTTCAACGGTCGACATCTCTTTAAATTTGAATTTTGGTACTTGGAGATTCTTCAAGTCTTGTGCTCTAACCGCTTAACCTCATGGCTTAATCGATTAACACACCTCTGTTTTTCCTTTGTCTAGCACCATCTTAATTAGTTAAACCTAGTGCTAATTGATTAGGATTTTTCTTTTTTGCTTCAACTTGTAGCCTAGCCATTCCTTAATTGATTAAGGCTTTTTGATAATCAGTTACATGGGCCTTATCTTCACCAAGTCTTTCATCTTTCACACTTCAACTGATTAACTATCTATTACATGATTTTATTTTTAATCATTCATTTTAATGAGGGAATTAACTTTATCTTGCACATTTAAATAATGCAGTTAGACATTAATGAATGCGGAATGTTTTGTTATCATCAAAAACATATGGAGTCAACATTCTCCCTTTTTTTTTATGATGACAAAACACTATTAGATTAAGAGTACAATGTTTATATAAAAAGAATTTCTGTGTAGATTTAGGGATTACACCCCTGAATATGTGCTTCCCTTAAACATATGCCATAATAAAATTATCCAATATAAAGACATGGAAAATAAAGGTATTCAAGCATAAGAACATATATATATATATATAATCATTGTTCAGTCGTTCAACACAATCCCATCATAAAAACATAAACTTCAACACAACATATACCACATAAACATTGTTAAACATAAAACACAATAACACCATAAAAAAACTGAGTTCGTTTGTTTTTCCTAATAGCTTACTCTTACTTCCTACTCTTACTCTTACTTTTCCTATTCTTTTCCCCTTTTTTGTCATCATTCAAAAGAGGGGCCTACGGTTGAAATTCATCTAATTAGAGAAGGAAGAGGACTTATTTAAGGAGGATTCATCAGTTCCTAAGTGAACATTAAAAGGCTCAATGTGGATGGAATGAAGGGATTTAGGTTCAAAAAAGAAGAAAGATCTAGAGGGGATAACTTGAGGTGATGCAGATTTGAAAACTAGCTAGGTAGTTGACTCAACTATTCTAGAAGATTTTCTCATTTTGAAATCTTTAGTTTTGGTGGCCATTGTTTTTTTACCCCTTCCAATAGTTTTCTTTGCAACCTGATCAATATGAACTACTTTTCCTTTGTCTTGATCTGTTTCCCATGTAACTTGTTCCTTCCCTTGTTGATCTGACTAAACATCATGTTCCATGTCTACTTTTTGTTTTGCCTTGTCAGCTTTAGCATCCTAGAGAATGTCTTTGATAAAGTTAAAAATTGGGATGCCTTCAGATTCTTCAGGGGGATTTTCATTACCTTTTGCAGTAGCTAAGTGTTTTTTACTCAAGTTTTCTTATTCACTTTGAGTTTCTTTCCCTACTTTTCTTATGCCTTCAGATTCTCCCAGGGGATTTTCATCACCTTTTGCAGTTGCTGAGTGTTCTTCAGTCAAGTTTTCTTATTCACCTTCAGTTTCCTTCTCTGCTACTCTTTCTTATTCATTTTCCTTCTCAAGTTCTTCATCTTCTTTTTCTTTTCCAATTTGTTTGCCTAATTTTGTTTCAGGGGGTATTTTAGCAACTTGTTCTTTTTCATTATCTATTCCTTTTTCATGTTTAGATGGGTGTGGATCAAACTGCTCAGTAGCAGTTGTTTCACTAGACATACTTGCAGTAGTAGTTGGAACTTTAGAGGTAGAGGGTTTGGTTCTTGTATCTTTATGAAAAAAGTGTTTCAAGTAGGTGTAGCTTTTCCTCAATCTTTGTTCTCTTCACAACTTGTTCAATTAGCTTGCCATTTATCCTCATAAAGAGGTTAAAGATCATTGCACTTTGGTGTGGAGGTTGGTTGACTCTTAAGGAAAGGGTAGAAAGAGTTTCAGTAGTGGGGGGAAGTGGTGTGCCTTTTATGGATTTAATGCACTCATTATTCTCTAGTTTGTATCCCATCTTCAGAACACTCCCCAAAAATATTCCTTGATCTTTTTTTCTTCTTAAGTTAACTTGGAACCTTATTCTCCAAATCCCTTTCTTTTTCACCAAATCTGAAATAATGTTGCCATATGGCAAGCTGGCCTTATCTCTCAATAATGTTGCCTTGATTCTCTCAACCATGTATCAACCATAAGTCTTGGGCACTAACGTAGCAGAAGCTATTGCTCCTGCCAAGTAGTGTGGATGTAATAAAATAATGCAGGATTTTGAGTTGAGCTTTTTTAAGGTCGCTGGCATAGCTCTAGGAGGGAAATTTTTCCTTTCTTCCAATCATAATTTCCCAAATGTGATTAGGATCATACTTTTTAGGCATTTTGAATTACCCTACTTCAAACTCTATTTTTAAAAATTCCCTTAAGTCTCTAGCACTAATGTGAAATTCTCTACCACTCAGGAAAACATTCAACCCATCTTTTGTATATTCTTCTTAATTAACTAGTTCAATTCTATCCACAATAATACCAGAATAAATTTTTTTTACTAAAGTAAGGCTAAACATTCTATCCCAAAAAATGCTTAGATTCTTTAGTTTCAACGCTTCAGAATATCCTTCTAAGACTTTCTTTACTACTGGTACTTCATTAAAACTAGGCCAATCAAATAACTTTCAACATGAAATTGTTGCAATCTCTATTTTCTTAAAACCATCAGCATGCAACTTATTTTGAAATCGAGAAGTGGAAATAGTACCTTTACCTATGAGGATCCTTGTATAAATAGTTCCTTTCCCTTTCTCTAAAATCCTTTTCTTACTTTTCTTCTTATTGTTAGTTGAGGAGCCTTTGGTTTTTCCTTTTTCCATTAAATGAAGAGATCAGAGATCATCACCTTCTCTTTTTCCTTTCCCTTTTTCAGTAGCCTAGTGTGTGAGAGAGGTTTTCGCCATTGCATTTCTTTACTTAAGGCTTATCAAGTTTCAAAGGGAAAGAAAGAGAGAAAAATCTAGAAGCTCTTGGGTCTTGATTTTCTAGGGAATGGTTCTCTTAGTAGTTGAAAGGTCTTTTAAAGGGAGTTTATTAACCGATTACCCATGTTTTGAGTGGGTGGTTTCTTGTATCACCTTCCCAATATTTTTTTAAATATTTCTTGTGCAATAGTCTTTTTACTGGCAATGGTGTTCTAATCAATTAGCCTATGTCGTAACTGATTACTTTATCTCTGACTTAAGGCTTTCCAAAGTGTCTGACTTTCATTAATTGATTAAGGACACCTTTAACGGATTATGAATTCACTAACTTAGCTTAGCTAACTTAAGACAGATGTAGCACCCCCAAATTTTGATGTAAACTAAGAATGATTTATGAAATATGTGGAGTGTTGAGGACTTTGATGATAGAATATGAATGCCTTATGTTTAAGAGTGTACATATTGACATTTAGGCAAAACTTGAGGAAATATGTGATAAATCCCATAATTTGAGGTTTTTATTAAGATTGGCATTATGTTTATGAGTTTGTGCATGGGATTAATTTAAATGGATGATTTGAGGTGCAATATCAACCAACAATAATATTGGAATGTTAAACTTGGACTTTTGGAGTTTTTGGGAAGCTTAGAATTGCTTATAGGGGTTTAAATATTGATACATAACCCAAAATATCTAAAAATTTATGGCAAAATGAACAACAAAGGCCCCAGGAAGAATATTTTATCGATACATTTGAGAATGTATTGATAGATTTGGCCAAAGATGAACATGTATTGATACATTGTCCAAATGTATCGATACATTTGAAGCAAAGAGCACCCAAGGGGAAAAGTATCGATACATTGCCCTAATGTATCAATACATTCATTCAAAATTAGAACAGATGTATTGATACATTGCTAAAATGTATCAATACATTAGTGAGGAAGGTAAAATAAAAGGGGGTTTCTGGGCCATTTCGCTTGTACTCTCTCTCAACTCTTTCTCTCCCTTTCTTTCTCTAGAAACTCGAAACCCTAAAACCCTAAATAGATTTTTAAAGTGATTTGAAGCTATTTGGAGCTTGTGTAACCATTCTAGAGGTAAGATTTAATGTTTTTACTAATTATTTTTAGATTTAATCGGTTAAAAACTTCGAATTTGACTTTTCTCCAGATTTGGTATTTTTCCTTTTTTGGCTTAGATTGAGCAATTTGGAGCTAAGACTCATTTAATCCAACTTCTAAGGTATGGGTTTAGCTCATTAATGAAGGATTTGAGCTTAAATAGTGAATTGCTAAGATTTAGTTTATTGTGTGAAAAGCTGGCATTTTTCGAAAGCCAGGAATAATTAATCTTTTGATGTTCTGATATGTTTGAAAGGGGAAACAAAGTTAAATTAACTCATTGGAAAGCTAGATCATAATTGGAATCCATGGGTCAAAGCTTTGCAGGGAGTGCCTCCTATTGTCACTATGAGTGGGTTTTGTTTAATATGCATGTAATTCATGACGCATGAAAGATGCATTGCACTAGTATTAGAATGAAATATGTACACCTAGATGAATGAACCTAAGCTAGAGAACAATATACTTGTATACGTATATATGTGAATTTTGTGCGATTATGTACTATGATGTGAGCCGCATGGGTGGCCTATGTTGTGTGTGTGCCTAAACTAGGATGTCTAAAGGCTTTGGTGAACCCTTAGAAGTAGATTACCCTAGGTGAATGATATGTTAGATAACTTGATTGAATGATGCCTTGGACACTTAAAGGCACATAGAACCTAGCTAAACTTAAGACAATTGAAACTCAATAATTGTGAATTAAGGTCTGAGAAGGAAATTGTGAATGATAAAGGAATAATGGCCTCATTTGTGGATTTGTGTTTCTGTTCGAGAAATGAATTCCAAACATTGATCTAATTTGTGGTTGAGTGGATTTTTGTCCCCTTCTGACTATTTGTGTGCTTGTAGGGATGGTGGTAAGTAGGGATAGTGGCACTAATCCCACTTGTGATTCCTACCTACAATGCTTTGATACCATCCGTTGAGATTACTCTAGTGATGCCGAAGTCAGGAGTTTACTCCAGTCAATGATATGTTTCTCCGCGAGCTACTTCGACGCTATACGTGATCTGTTCTCAACATGCTACTTCAGCATACGAGTGATCTATTTCTCTACCAACAGCTTTGCCCTAAGCATGATTTGATTCTCCACCTGTTGGCCACCATGCGTGATCTGACCGTGTCCAAGGGAGGACCACTCGTTGATTTGAATTGTGCATGACATGAGATAGCCATGGAAAAGCTTAGATAAATATGATATGACCCTGATGTGATCCTTCGGCGACTAAAGTGTGTCGTGGAGAATGATTTGAATAACTTTGATCGGCTTCAAGGGTAAGCTTAATGATATGTGTGATGACCTTTGGAAACATTGAGGATGATGATATGCCCTCATATTGGAGATTTAGGGATAATGATATGTCTTGTATTTAGAGATGTTTGTTTGAACATCTACTTGCATGAAAGGTGTGTTAGTGTAAACCCTACAAGCCAATCTATTTTATGCTTATAAAACACTATATTAATTAGTCATATTTCATGTTAAATACATTATGGATATTTTATATAGTGTATGAGGTATTTCTTTATCCATGAGTTTATTTATAAAGAGTTATGAGAAACTTACATAGATAAAGTCCTTGGAACATAATGGCCTTGCAAAGAAATTATAAAGGTTATAATTATGAGATTCTTATGCATCAAAGCCTTGTTCCTAAGTATGTTCCTTTTCATTGTATTGTCAATAATAAGGGCATTAACAATGCTCAAAGGCTAATACATGCTAAGCCTCCTTACTTTAGAAGTAAGCAATTGATCTCATAAGTTGAAGTATGTGAGATACTTAGGGATAATGTGTGGGTGCTTGTTAAGGAACAAGTTCACTGAACATAACCCGCTATGGGAGTTCCATTTGGTATTTCACTCAAGTGTCTATGAAAATACTCTCATGTGTCAGTAGTGTAAGTAATCCTTAAACTTGTGATACCAGGTCATCTTGTATGTGAATTATCATGCTTTGATTTGACCTTTACAGGTCTAGAGATGACCAGATGCTTAAACAGGGTGCTTTTGGGTATGGTATGAAGCATGCGAAAATGAATGAGTAGTCTAGAGAGGATTCATCACCCTAAGTGATTTGGAGGGGACATATCTCATTTGCTCCTGGCTTATATTGATTAAAAGTCCTTAGCCAAGGCAATCTTGATAGGTCAATATAGAAGCTGCAAGACTAATATGGATAAGTTAGAAAGTAGACATCGAGCCAGGCTTTCTATCTATCAAGGATATATGATGAAAGGATTGAATTACATTGGGATACTGTACACTAAAAGGTTAGTCAAATCATATTGACTCTCCTGACATTTAGGTGGTCATGATGTATTGCTAGATGCCGCTTATGATTTATAAATATAAATATAAATTCTTAATTGAATTAATTTATATTTATTACCAACATGTTGGGAACCTAATGGGTCACACACATAAGGTGAATTATCAAAATTAATTTGAGTTCAATTGGATGTAATCTAATTGATTTTATAGATTTTTAATCCAATTAAGTATTGGGCTAAATCAAATATGATTTGATGGAGTATTAAATAAAGGCCCAATTAGCCCAAGACATTTTATAATCTTTATTGGTTATAAAATAGGTCAATTAACTCTATAAAAGAATCCCTTAGCCCCCTCTTGAATATATAGAAGAGTTCTATTTTATTTTCTCATTTGTTGAGACAAGATCATAGCCAAAAAGAAAAAAATACAAGGGAGCTCAAAGTTGAGAGTTTGCTAGCACAAATTTCAGCTTAGGGATTCACACACTTTTAGTGAAGAGATTTTCTCAAATCACTGTGTAGAGCACCATTAGAGGCAAGATAACTGTGCTGCTGTGGTTTGATAAGTCCTAGTTGGTGTACAAAAGTTAAAACGAAAAGCCAAGGAGGATTCCACCAAAGAAAGCAGACTTTCAAGTATGTCAAAATTTCTTTTGTGGTTTTTCTAGATTAGTTTCAATTAAAGTGATCCATGGCTTAGGAGATTAAAATTTTAATAATATTTTGCTACGTATGAGTTGTCTTAACATGATTTAAATCCTGAACAAGGTGCATATATTTTATATATGTATTATATATATATATATGATTTTGTTTATTTGCACCACTCACTAAGTATTATAGTTCTCACCCATTTGTATATCAAGTGCAGATAAATAAGCCAGAGAGTTTAGTGGTAAAGGTCGCTCAGTGATAGACCCGTTTTAGCATGTGGTCGGTTCTCCATTTTGGTCACTAGGCTGAGTTAGTTAAAGCCTTCCGCTATGGATAATGTGTGTAGGCACTAAGTGCCATGTTATATTCTGTATTAAGGGTTCATATGCATGAACTCGTTTGGATGGCCAATGTATGGCCTTACTACTTTTTGTATGGAAATTAAGCCTGGGATATTGTATTTTATTCAAATTTATTATGAATATTTGATGATCAAATTCCTTGGCCTATGTATGTTTGAATATGAACTTTGAGGCTTGCTTAGGTTTAGTGGGTTTGCTAGCTAGGCTCATGCGTCGATCATGGCCCTCGAATTTGGGTCATGACAATAGAGATACTCTAATTGATTAAAAAGGGTGTCCTAACTGTTTAACGTGAGTCTTATTTCCCTTTTAACATTCCTTCAACACATCAAAACATTCTCTAATCAATTATATCAAGAAGTGAACATGATTATCATAAAGTACATCATCCAAAACATTAACAATTTAGCATAATTTAGATTTCCTTGACATTAATCATTCCTAACTCTCTCCTAATTCTAAAAAATTGTTCTTCACTCAATGGTTTTGTGAAAATGTCAACCAATTGATGCATGGTGTCTACAAAATCTATTTCAATATCTCCCTTAAGCGCGTGATCTCTAATGAAATGATGTCTAATTTCTATGTGCTTTTTGCTCTAGAGTGTTGAACAGAATTTTTAGAGATATTTATGGCACTCATATTATTACAATATATGGGAACTTTATGCATAGCCATTCCAAAATCATTTAGTTGTTGCCTAATCCATTGTATTTGTGCACAACAACTACCTAGTGTTATGTACTCAGCTTCAGTAGTTGATAGAGCAATAGAATTTTGTTTATTGCAAGACTAAGACACGAGCATGTTTCCAAGGAATTGATAAGTTTCACTAATGCTCTTTCGATTAGTCTTCCTACCATCAAAATCAACATCAAAATAGCAAAAAAGATTAAAAGATGAACCTTTTGGATACCATAGACCTAAGCTTTGAGTATCCAAGAGATATCTAAAAATCTTTTTTACTACAGTCAAATGTGATTCCTTAGGACATGATTGGAATCTTGCACATAGGCAAACATTAACTAAGATATTAGTTATACTTGTAGTTAGATAAAGAAGTGAACTAATCATACCTCTATAGAGCTTTTGATCCACGTCTTTCCCTTTATCATCTTTGTCAAGCTTTTCGAAGGGGCTCATAAGAGTTCCAATGGATTTCATATTCATCACACTGAGTTTCTTCAACATTTCTTTGTATACTTTTCTTGATTGATGAATATTCCATCCTCACATTGCTTGATTTGTAGACCGAGGAAGAACTTTAGCTCTCCCATCATGCTTTTCAAATTCTCCCTTCTTCTTGATTATACCCTTGAACAACTAACCTTGTTTTCTTTTTTACTATATTTCCTAACTCATCCATCTTGTTCTTAAAAACCCATTTTTTCCAACAATTGTGTCAAGCTCGACCTTATAAAATACTTGCCATGTCATTCATGTGATTGACAATATGCTTGCATACTTGGAAAGCCCCGAAAAATCGTCAAAAGATGGTAGTGTACTGAATGGTACAACTAAGTTGAATTAAGTCTCGAACTAGACCAAATAAAGATTTTAAGATGAAATTTAGAATTTTAAATTTCTAGAATGATTTAATATGGTGATTCGAAGTTCGCAAATCGATTTGGAGTCAAAATGGAATTTTCATGATGTAGGGGAAAAATGGTCATTTTACCACCCGAGGGTAAAATTGTAATTTTACACCACCCAACACTTGTCATACTCATAGATTTCATCCTTTAACATTTTATGTGGTGAATAATTGAAATATTTTATGTGGTGGAGAAAGAAAGCTTAATTGTTAAGTGTAAAATGTGGACCAATGGTATGGTGACAAGTGGCAAGCTTATATTTGTTTATAATTTACATTAAAAACCAGCACATAAACCCTCCCAACTCATTTCTCTTGGTCGGCCAAAGGAAGAAAAGGGAAGAAAAGAAGAAGAACAAAACCCTAGCTAAGAAATTCAAGGGAAAATCACTAGATTTCAAGGAATCAAGACATCAAAGGTAAAATTGCTTAACTCTAGCTTGTGATCTATCTTTCCTATGCATTCTTTTACATTTTCCATGGTTGAATCACAAGATATCATGAAGGATTCATGGCTGACCGAATTTAGAGGGAGAAGATTTGATGATTTATTTGGTTAGATTTTGAGATATTTTAGTGTTTTTAGTTGATTTATCATGTTTGGAAGGAAAACAAGTAAGAAAAATCACATATTCTTCACGGATTCTTCATTGGCCGAATATTCCATGTGGAATATTGATGATGAATTGATTGAATTTCAAGTGATTTGATTAGGAATGAATGATTTATGGTGTGAGAATCAAGCGTGAAAAATTATATTGTTAGTGCACTCACCATGGGCTAATTTTTCAAGAGAAAATGTGAGGATAATTTCGCCACATTTCAAGTTATTTAAATTGTGTTTAATGATTTGGAGTATTGGGAGAGAAATGGAGTTATTTGGAGTTAAATTGGACATATTGACCAATTAATCAGGTGATAGATCGAATTAGGCCAATATTGTTTTATTTAAGTACACAATTGAATTTATGTAGAACACCGTGTTTAGACGATGATCCGAACAATTCCCATTCCATTTCATGCATTCATATAGAGCCTAGATTAGTTTTATAACGGTTTAGCACCAATGTGGTAAATTGCTTAATTATGCATTATGTCTAAGTGGTGAATCCTCCGGTAAAGGCAAATAAGTTGTACCTGATATTGTGAGTAACCTTATTATCGTCTTAATTATCTAAAGTATGTTTTTATCCGATTTTGTAATTTTATGGAAAATGTGTTTAAATTAAATGATTCTATAAATTATTTTGAAATTTAATGATGACTTGGAAATGGAGTAATTGGAGACTACTTGCTAAATTGTAAATTATGTTTTGAATTGAATGGCTTATGATAATATGGGCATGAATGGCTGGATGGGTATTTGTGTTGAAAATGTATAAATTGTTGTTTGCCTTGATAGGCTGGATAATGATAAAATTGCCATATCATGCTGTTGAATTTTTATTGATTTGGTGGGATATCGATTAGCTTACTACAGTGGGTGGGTTTTTGTGGACTAGCCTATTAGAGGGGCACGATAAACCCCGTTATATTTTACCTTGGTACGAGAGGCGCATAGGGTAACTCCTGAGGTAAAGTTTAGAGTTCACTTCACATCGAACCACCACGTGAGAGTGAATTCAACCAACGCCAAGGAACGACTATGCTTTTAAACGTAAAAATGTGTTTTGTGAGCATATGACCTTTTAACAGCCTTGGCGGACTCGGTTAGATGCTTTGGCCAAGGTATCCTCGAGAATGAGTTTTGGCATGAGCCAAGTTTTTAAGAGATTCATAAGCCTCGTTGTATATTTTGGATGAAATGTAACTAGCTTAGATGATTTGAAATGTGTTTTGATGTTATGAACCATTTTATGATGATCTATTTTAATAGTCTCAATTTACTCGGCTTTAGATATTTTAGATGATATTTGTTTACTCACTAGGATTATATAATCTCATCACCCTCCTTTCCACCCATTTCAGGCTTAGAATAGTTTGTAGATAGCGGATATCGTCGAAGGTTACAGTTGGCTTTACTTCCTCAAAAATTGCAGGTTCACAGCCTTCGTTCACTTTTGTCATTTGGGGGCCCACATGTCATTGTAAATTAAATTACATACCTTGACTATCTGCATTATAGTATGTATGAATTTATTTTGCTTTTATGCTACAAAAATTCCTTACAGATAACTCTATAAAAATTGTTTTATACGAAAATAGAATATTTTATTGAATATTTTTATTATATTCAAATAGTCATAATTTCACTTTAAATGAATGTTTTAGACATCTAAACTTATTTTTTATAATAAAATATGTGTTTTGCACTCCCATACTACATTATTAGTTGGTTTTGAAAGTTTTGAGGAAAAATGACCAAAATACCCCCGAGAGACGAAAATTATTTTTTATTGTTTTTGTTTGGAAATAGCTTATAATCTTTTAAAGTATGATATTAGCAACTGTTGCTCGCAAGGGAGGTGAGAAAACTGATATTAAAGCCTTGAGAGGTTTCGGTTGGCATTCCGGGTAATGAATGTCTATCGAGACATCGCGGCGGTTGTCACGAGCTCGAGGAGAGTACCGGGTCGTGACAAATTGGATGGTTGGTTGGCTTTGGAACTAAGGTCCAAACCTTGTTCCTTTCAAATTGACCCAGCTCTTCTTGCATAACTATCATCCAACTCTCTTCCTTTTCAACTTCCTCAGAGTTCTTTGGTTCCACTTGTGATATGAATGCAAGATACTCACAAGCTTCTCTTAATCCTCTTCTAATTTTAACACATTCAGAGGGATCACCAATGATTAGTTCTTGAGGATGATTCCTTACAAATCTCCAACTTCTAGAAAGATTATTGTGTTGTTCTTCAGTTCTTTGCAGCTTTTCTAATGATGGTTCTTCATCAGCTTTCTCCTTCAAGGTCTCTCCATGATCTTCTTTGACATCTAAGCTCATTTTCTCCATTTTCTTCTCAATGTCATCTGCATCATCATCATCAAGCACTACCTTTCCTTGTTCAGCATAAATCTCATCAGAAACAATGTGAATTGACTCTTCCATATCTAGAGTTCTTTTGTTAAACATTCTAAATGCCTTAAAGTTATTTGCATAGCTTAAGAAAATTACCTCATCACTCTTAGCATCAAACTTTCCCAAGGTATGTTTTCCATTATTTAAAACAAAACATTTGCATCCAAAACTCCTTAAGTGGGAGATATTTGGTTTTCTTCCTTTGTAAAGCTCACAATGGGCTTTAGAAATCATGGCTCTAATGGAGACTATTCAAAATATAAGCAATAGTGTTCACAACTTCAACCCAAAAATACTTTCGCAAGTTATTCTCACAAAGCATTAGTCTTGCCATTTCTTTTAAAGTCCTATTCTTTCTTTCAACAACTCCATTTTGTTATGGAGTTCTAAAAGCAAAAAAATTATCATCAAGAAATTTAAAATTAGTCACTTTCAAATTCACTACCATGATCACTCCTAACACTAACAATGGTGAAACCTTTTTCATTTTGAATTCATTTACAATGCTTAACAAAAATTGGCAATGCATCATCTTTATGAGCAAGAAAATATACCCATGTATATCTAAAGTAATCATCTACAATAACAAAGCTATATGACTTGCCTCCTGGACTAGCAACAGTGATTGGTCCAAACCTTAGATAGAAGTCGACATGACTTTCTTAGATTTAAATGAACTTCTAACTTGTTTCCTAAATTGACATGCATCACAAACCTTGTCATTTTCAAATGATATCTTTGGAAGTCAAATGACTAAGTCTTTTCTCAAAAGCTTTGAAATAGTGTGCATAATAGCATGTCCTAGTCATCTATGACACAACCAACTATCACATACATCATTGGCAATGAAACAAGATTCACTAGACTTAATCTCATCTAGGAAAATAACATACATATTCTTGATTTTTTTACCGATAAATGCTACTTTGTTAATGTTAACATCAATCACTTGACATCCATGATAATCAAAGCATACTCTAAAGCCTCAATCACAAAGTTGACTAAGGCTTAGCAAATTATATTTTAGACCTTTGACAAATAAAACATGCCTGATTTGAGTTTGAGATGTGTTACCAATGGCTCTAATTCCTTGGACAATACCCTTGGAGTAATCACCAAAGGAAACACTACCACTCTTGTTTCTATCAAGCTTAGCAAACAAGTTCTCATTATCGGTCATGTGTCTTGAGCAACCACTGTCCAAGTACCAAGGTTGCCTTTCTTTTGGTTAAGCTATAAAACATTGATTCTTTTGTCCTTGCTCAACCTAAAAAAAGATTTTTAGCTTTTCTTTAAAGGTATACATACTTTGATGGGTCCTTGGGGGTTAAAAATCACATAGGATCCTTTAGGAACCCATACCAATTTAGTTTTAGAAAGATTCCTACTATTATGTCACGACCTAAATCTGGGGGTCCGTGACTGGCACTCATGAGCCTGGCACGTAAGCCTGCGAGACTCGAGGAAGCCTTCATAGTGAAGTTTTGATAAACATACATATCATAATCATAAGGCCTTATAGCCAACATCATTTCATTAAACTCTAATCTTTAATATTCAACATTAGCCCCTCAGCTCATAATAACATTCAAGACTTAAACATAACATGCATGTAGCCATACATTCGCTAGTTCATCTCGTCGTTAACATCTCATTACATAACATAAGGCAACTCCATTCTGACATATTTCCTTTATGACATACTTTATTTACATTGCGGAAGTGTACATAACTATGACTTAGATTGTGACACAACGGAGTGTTCATCAGCAAGAAAACTTACCAACTATCAAAATGGGTACCATGCCTTCCTTTCTATTCATCTACATAATACAACTAAAATGGGTGAGTCACACTAGTATTAAATGAGTGGGAGCATAAAATAGTTGCAAATGTGCAGGGATAGTTGCTACACATATCCTTTAATCATGCATGCATATCATATATTGATGGGTTTGTCTATGGATGGCATGCTCAAAATATGCAGCGAAAAGAAAATTAAAAACTTTATAACTAAACAACAAAACATGCCTCCACCCATGGATCACCTTGGTGATATTTAACACATAAAAGCACAAAACAAATTATTGTTTAGAAAGTTACCTTGCCATGTAATTTCGTAATCACGATGGCACTTTCCGAAGCAATCCCGCGAACACCATAGGAGCAAAAACCTTAGCCAATCAAGTGCTTGGCCTCCAATGGTAGCACACACGATTGCACTTGAACCTTCAACAAAGGAAGGAGTTTTTAACTATACTTTGTGCTAGAAAAGAGGACAACAATTATCCTTTTCTTCTTTTTCACAATCTTAGCTGAACCTTTCTCGAAAATTGCTTCATAAGAAATTTTCTCTTTCACACAAAGGGAGTGGTGGCAAAGAAAGAAAATGTTTCTCTTTTTCTTATAAAAACTACGTTGTCTTCAATTGTGAAAAACTCTCATATGGAAAATAGTTAAAAGGTGACTTATATAGTTAAGTTAAAATAACTTCAATTTTGCAATTAAGCCCTCAATATTATAACATATTATAATATTGGGCCTATTACTTAATTAAACTCTTTTAATTAAGTCCTTGAAAATTAAAATCAAAATTAATTTCCTTTATATTTTGCAATCAAGGCCTTATAGTTATAACTATTTATAATTATGCCAAAAACTTAATTACACTCTTTTAATTAAGTTTGTAGAAGTTAATTACCGAGCATGTGATTTAAGTTTAACTTAAATCATCACTCTCTCAATTTAATTCAAATGCAATCATTGTGTATGACCCATTAGGTTCCCAACATGTTGGCAATGGAATTGATTAATGACTTAATTGATTAATATAAATTTCAATTAATTAGTTTATAATCAATTCCGTAGACCAAGATTGGCATCTAGCAATGCATTATGGCCACCAAATTGTTGGGAAAGTCAAAGGGTTCTTTGACAACCTTTCAGTGTGCAGTCTATCAGTGTTATTTATTCCCTCATCATATATCTCGGAGATGATACGAGCTTGGTACAGTGTCTACTCTTATTGACCTCCATATTTGTACCTGCAATTATAGCATTAGCTTTATAGAGAGTTATGAAACCTTTTTCATAATCTCCATGTCGCCTTGGCCAAGGACTTCAATAAGCTAATGTTAACCAAGAACTAATAAGATATGTCCTCTAAAACACTTGAGGTGATGATTCCTATCTTGACCACTCATTTGCCTTCACATGCTTCATACTATACCCAAAAGCATCCTGCTTTGGCATCCTTAGTTAGGCACCCATAGGGATGAAATCAAAGCATAACACTCCACACATAAGACAACCTGATGTCTAAAGTCTAGGGAGTATTTACACAACTGACACATGAGAAGTGTTGCATAGACACTAGAGTGTATTACCAAATGCACTTCTCATGGCGAGTCATGTTCAGTGAACTTGCTGTCCTAGGCAAGCACTTATATTCTAGTTCCAAGTATCTCTATACTTCAATCTATGAGATCGATTGCTTACTTCTAAAGTAAGGAACATAGAATATACCAGTCTCTAAGCGTCATTGATGTCCAATCTCAATGATACATTGACCAAGAACATTTTGAGATTATGCTTTGATGCATAGGAATCTCATAACTGCAACCCATGACAGTTTCTTTGCAAGGCATATTAATCTCATGGACTTCATCCAATTAGACTTATAATTCATTATAATTAATGTCTTATTGATGAAGGAAAACCTCTAATCATTCAACATGAATGATACTGTTGCATGATTGGAATCAAGCCTCAACCAATCCCAATTGGCTGTAGGGCTCATCCCAACATATATCACATGCAAATACATAATGGGGCCAAGTTGGATATCACCTATCAATCATTGTCATAATCATGAAAGCCATACTATGTTGCATATCTCTAGCTATTAACATACTAAGGTGGTATAATCATCATCACCTTACTCATTCAATATCGTTATCAACACAACCTCTTAACAGTTTAATTTATCATATGAACCAGCTTACCATATGGTCATCTGTATACGTGGCTTAGCATACATACCTTAAAGTGCTCACCTCGATACTAAATCATAGCTCCTCAAGCATGCAGCATATCATAATCACAATCAATTACATATGGCTCTTACCTTGAGCCTTTGCATTAATTATCATTTCATAACATTGTATAACATAATTCACATTTCAAAACCTAAGGCATGCCACTACGTAGTAATCATATCATATCATAGAGTGGTCCTCCCCTAGACATCAGTAAATCACATACAGTGACTAGTTGGTAGAAAAACATATCATGGCTAGTGCCAAGCAACTAGTGGAATATCAAAGTCATCGTCCGGAGCAATCTTTCCACGAACGGCATCACCTAGAGTATTCTCCACAGTTGGCATCACAATCATTATCTAGAGTAATCTCACGACGGATAGCATCGTACATAACAAGCAAGAATCACAGGCAGGATTTCAACCATTACCTTTATTTACCACCGTCCCTAAGGCATGGACATAGTCATCATCGCACAGTAGGCGAGAATCATAGGCAAGACAAAACCACCATCCCTACTTACCACCATCCCTACTGACGAAACATGCATAGTTATAGGGATATGGACATACTCAACCTCATAATATCCATGGTTCGAAATTCCTCCATGGATGAAACATACATATTCAACATCATAACATCATCCAAAATCATCCACGAACAAAATAAACATACCTCACATCATATCATCATCCGAAATTATTTACGGACGAAACATATATATCTCATATCATATCATCATCTAGAATTATCTTCAGATGGAACATACATATCTCACATCATATCATCATCCAAAATCATCTACGGATGGAACATACATAATCCACATCATATCATCATCCAAAATCATCTATAGACAGAACATACATACCTCACATCATGTCATCATCAAGAATCATCTATGGATGGAACATATTCCTCAACACAATTACAATTCATCACACTAGTCATTATGACATATTTAATCATTCATAATCATGCCTTATTTCTCATCTCAAGAACATAATCATTGGCATGTTAATTACTTAGCCTACGACAATCCTTCTAGGTAATTCACATAATTCTCATAACATTCACTAGTTTGACATAGCATTTCTAGACATATTCATCATGTACACATTTGTATTAACATCGTTAGCCTCAACATATTCCTTTTAGGCATATCATGTAAGTCTCATAACATTCACTAGTATAAACATAACGTTTCTAGACATCTTGACCATATAGACATTTAACATAGTGTCATTATTTCCATTACATTAACTCATATTCACATCAACATCATTCTCACATATTTTCTAGTCTAGGAATTCTACCTTTAGACATGCTTATAGCTCATACATAGCATACATTATGCATTATCATTTATGAAGAATATACGCACCCTAGTCATTATGCTCTTATGCATAAAAGTTACCCACTCATATTGACAATTCAAGGGTGTTCCTCTATCCACATTTGCACACTTTAGCTCAACAACTTAATATTCACAAATGGGCATAATTCTTACTCCAAATAGTCATTTAGCATTTAACAACACATATTCATTAGCATTTACATCATAATTCTCAATTTCATAGCCAAATCCTGGCTTTCAGATTATTTCCAACTTTTCTAAAAATAGCTAAATATTTAGCATATTAACAAATAAACTCAAATACTTCAACAATGGGCTAATCCATACCTTAGAAGTTGAGTTATCATATTATTTACCCCTAATATCCAATCAACTCAAAAGAGTACTTTTTTTCTCCAAAGCCAGACCAAGATAAAATTTGAGTTAGTAACCAATTAAATCAGAAATCAATCGACAATAATGCTTTATCTTACCTCTAGAAGCATTCCCCAACTCCATCTTTACTCCAAACAACTCCAATTGCTTTAAAAAATCATTCTTGGAAGCTAAGGCTTGGTTTTAGAGAGAGAAAGTGGAAACTCACCAACTAAGCTTTTTGGACTGAAATCTCACTTTTAGCACTTCAAATCAAAGATCTAGCATTAGAGTGTGAAGGTTTTGGGTGAAATTTGAGAGAAATTGATGGAAAAATGAAGAAAAAGGGAAGAAAATGAAAAAGATTCAATTTTAGGGCTTTTAAGCCTGATTTTTGTTGATCTAGCAGCTCAATATCGATTATGGGAGCTTGGTAGTCAATCCTGGACTAGATTGTTTACTCCTTATCTCATTTCCTGCCTTAGGATCAACTACAAAGGTTCTATACTCGATCTTGGGCTAGTGCTATTATTTACCCCTAAACTTTATTTCATAAATTATTTAACCTTAAATTTCTACTTCACAAGATTGATCCTCCAAGCACTAAGATAGACTCTTGAGGTTCAAATTCGTAACAATTGGTTCTTTTGAAGCCTAAACTCATTCTAAATCTTCCCCATAACCTCCAATCATTCATATTTCACTTGAATCAACACAAAAGTCCATCATACACACCAATCACTCATTTATGCCTTATGTTGCATAGCTTATCAATTATCATTGCATAATTTACATATATATCATATTCACTTTAATGCTAAACATATGCACTATATCATTCATGCTCCAAGCATATGCACAACATTATTTTAGCTTTTACATACTCATACATTCCTTGACTATCTCTTTATGGATATAGACATCCTTTGAATTCTTAAACATATACACCAAAGGTTCAATTTAGTTCATCAATTGGCTTAGTTTACCTTACTTTGTTCATACCAAAAATGAAGGGTGTTACATATTATGATAACAATCATAAGATATGATTTTCTTACCACATATATAGCAATGACATGAGAATGCATTAGTTTTCGTTCGAATGTTACTATTTTTTTTAGGCTCTTCTTCAATTTTTAATTTCTCCTTTATCAAAACTTTAAGTCCAGCATTTTCATTAACAACTTTTTGCAAATCAAAATTTTTGCTTTCTAATTCTAACTTCAAGAGTTCAAAATCAATTTTGGACTGTTCGAGTTCAATTTGAACCATATTCCTTTCACCAAAAATAAAGTTATACTCATGCTTAATTTTCTCTAATTCATTATCCAAAGAAATTACCTTTTTAACATGGTCTTATATTTTAATGCAAGTTTTTCAAATTCAACATATAAACAATCATATTCATATTGAAGTTCATCATTAGAAATATCACATGACTTAGAAGTTACCTCAATTTCTTTTTCTTTTGCCATCAAGCAAAAGTTTGTTCTTTCTTTCAATTTTTCTTAATTTTTTTCTAAGCTTGATGAATCACTATCAAACCATATTGCTGCCACCATTGCTCTTTTTGGTTTCTTCATTTTCTAAAAGATTTCTTCCTTGAGTAATAGGCATTCTTGTCACAGTCGAAACCTTGAGCCATGACCGACGCATGGGCCCAATAGGCATAGCCCACTAAGCCCAAGCAAGCCTTTTTATATGATCCTATTCATTATTCTATCCATCACTTTAAATGTCATATTTCGTGATTCTCAAGTATGATTATTTCAACAATATAATATGGTAGTCAACTACTTACATTTATATTATCCAAAAAAATGTCATCCATTGCCAACTCATAGTGGCAACGTAAATCAAAATACACCTATATTGTTTACAACATGTATCTTAGTGATTTATATCACATGTACATATATGCAGACAAAAAGACTCATTGACTTCCAGCGGAGTGACCTTGGGTGAAGGTACAGTTACTGAATGCCATGGTACCTACCAAAAGGTGAGAGTAAATGGATGCCTCAGTCTAGGTCCCAACTATCTCTGAATCTGAAAACATGAAGTTGAAAAGAGTGAGTATAAACCCAGTGAGTGAACATAGGAAGTGAACAAGCATTAATACGGGAGGTTTTAGAAAACATGATGCACTTATGTTGAAAACAATGCAATTTAACTCAATTTCTTGTTAAAACCCCTTAATTCAACTCTTGATCATTTAGTGTTTTAGTATTGAAAGATCCATGATCAATAAAGAAGTTAAAGAGTGAAAGTACAATAAAGTTCAAGCAAGGCAAGCATAGTAAAGCAAATCTCGCTGCAGTGAACTTCAGGGAAAAATTTTTAACCATTAACCCAAGAGTTTCTCGTTGCAACGAGAATGCATTTTCGCTGCAACGAAAATTCGGGCAAGCATTTTACCCAACCACCCGAGAGTTTCTCGCTGCAGCGAGAATACATTTTTTTGGGAACGAAAATCTAGGCTAGTCAAGCCCCCAGCACCGGAGAGTGTCTCGCTGCAGCGAGAAACAGGGCAATGAAATTAAAAGAATTTTGGTCACAACGAAAATCCATTTTTGCTGCAGTGAAAATCAATTAGAAAGCATTTGTCAAATATTAACATTCAATATTCAATGCAAACACATAATACTTTCCCTAACCTCTCTACGTATGTGTACACATGTATACAAGTCCCATCTCACCAGCTCATGTGCACTTCCACATCGCACATAGCTAGAATCATCCTGTACACTCCCACACCGTACAAGGCAATATCATCATGTGCACTCCCACATCGCACATTGCATATATCATCAGTGTGTGCACTCACACAGCACACCACTATCACCATCATGTGCACTCCCATATCGCACATGCACGGTTACAATTGTCACTTAATAGTGCCATTCAATGCATAACATACACGTCAACATAATGTAGAACCACATGAGTTCATCACATTCATATTTCACAACATAAAAACATTTCATCAAGGGCTTGTTCCCATGTATATTTAGAGAAAAGTTCAATAAAAATATTTCAAGTGATTTAACCAAATACATATGCATTTATCCCAAAACATTTTCATGCAAGTTCACTCACATCTTTGTTGATTCCTTGATTGATTTCAACTTCGATTATTGCTCCAAATGAAGATGTGGGGTCTCGTTGGAACCTATCACACATAATAGCATCACTCCAACTCAATTTACATGAATACTATTCCAAAAGTTGTTTCCTAAATCAAGTTTTACTAGTTATTCCTAAGTAGCTTCCAATTACCATTTGATTGGATATTTATTCACATTACTCTAGTCACACCAGAAATAAATAAATAACCTTCAGAAATAAAATAGTTTACAATTTAATTATTGACCATCATAAACTACCTAAAAATCAACCCTAACTCAATACTCACCTTGGTGAATTTGTAGTTGAATTCATTTTTAAGAGTTTTCTTCAAGTTATTTGGAAACCCTCTCTCTCTCTTTAAAATGTCCAGCTAGTGAAAGAAAGTATTGAGGGAAGACTTTTGAGGGTTCTTGAGGTGTAGAAGTGTAAGAGCATGAAAAACCCTATGATAAGGTGTACAAGAACAAAAAATTTGGGGTTACCATGAGAAAATCATGGAGGTTTCAAGAGATGGCTTCCATGGAAGATGGAAAACGTTTAGTGAGGAAGAAGGAGGGGAAAAAGAAGAAGAAGCTGTTGGAAGTGAGAAGAAAGTGCTAGAAAAAATGAGATATTTATCTTATAATTGACTTAAGTTCCCCTTATTTACAAAAATGCCATTGCATAGTTGACTTTGCCTTCTTCTTCCTTTTGGCTCAAACTTTTTACTCTTTTGACACTAAGAAAAGATCCACAATAGACTAGAGGTACTCGAGTTCATGAAAACTTAAAAATTTAGACTCGAGACCCAAAATGACCATTTTACCCCTATTATGAAAATTATCATTATTTCTATTTTCTTCACTTATTTCATTATTATATGCATCATTCATTTATTCCTTAAGCCTACTTAGGCCTTAATAATATAAAAAAAAAACCCACTTCTAGGAGCTCACCTAGGAAAGTGACAAAATTACCCCTAATCTGAGTCATCGTGTCTACCTCCGTTACACGTCTATGAAGGTCGAGGTTTCACAATTTTGATATGAAGTGTCCAAGTTTTTCACATTCAAAACAGATCATTTCATCCTTCTTATTGAGATCACCTTTATGCTTTTTTTCCAATAAGAACCTTGATCCCTCTTGTAATTTCTTCTCCCAAACTTTTTGCCTTTTTGTCCCATTAACTTTCTAAATCTTCTGGCCATCATGGCTAGTTCTTCATCATCATCACTTGAGAACTCTTCTAATTCCTCTTCAAGTGTGTAATCTTGATTACTAAATTTTTTTCTTTTCTTTAGCTTTTTTCTTTTCCTCATCTTCATCCTCTATCATTTCAAGTTCATGTGTGAGGACTAAGGCACAAATTTCATCAAGTGTGACCACATTAAGATCTTTAACCTCTCGGATGGTTATGACTTTGGGTTTCTAGCTTTTTGGGAGGCATCTAAGTAATCTTTTCACTAACTCATGTTCAAGAATGGTTTTCCTAAGCTGATTAACCTTGTTTGTAATGTTGGCAAACATATCGAACATAGTAAAGATGTCCTCACCCGGTTCCATTTTAAACATTTCATAATTATGGGTGAGTAAGAAAACTTTGGACTCTTTAACTTGTGAAGTCCTTTCATGAATGACACTAAGTTTTTCTCAAATTTCTTTAGTTATGGTACAACTAGAAATTTTATTGAACCCAATGGGAGTCAATGCACTATGGAAGGTGTTAATGGCCTTAAAGTTCGTTTGAACCTTTTTTACTTCAGCCTCAGTCCACTTAACTTTTGTCTTTGGGCATTCTTTCACTTGTGACAAAACTAGGTGAGGTGGAAACATAAGGTCCTCTTGTAATTACATCCCATACTTCATAATTAAGAGCTTTAATATGTAGACATCTTAGTGCTCATATTGTTGGAGTAGGATCTTAGTGAATTAATGTGAGTGTGTAAAGCATGAATTTCAAAAAAATTTCTTTTTATAAAGGAAGCAAGCAATCCAATTACACAAGCAATCCAATTACACAAGCAAAAACACACATTACTATTATTGTCAAGCCCAACTCTACAATATGTTTATTATGCCCTTCCTATATAAGAATGCATGTTTGCTTACTTGGGTACCTCGAAAATCGTTAAAGGACGGTATTGTACCAAATGGTACAATTAAGTTGAATTAAGCCTCGAACTAGTCCAAATAGAGATTTTAAGATGAAATTGAGAATTTTAAAACCCCAAAATGACTTAAAAAAGTGATTCGAAGTTCGAGGATCAATTTGGAGTCAAATTAGAATTTTCATGACCTATGGGTAAAATGGTCATTTTGCCACCCAAGGTTAAATTTTGAATGTTGGAAAAAGTTTTTGACCAAGATTGACTATTTAGAACATAATTTGAGTTTAAAAGTGAAAAATTTTAATTCTGGTATTTTTTCGGGCATAAAGGCAAAATAGTCATTTTGCCACCCCAGGGGCAAAATTAGAATTTTACACCACCCAACACTTGTCCAGCACATGGATTTTACCCAATATTATCATGGATAATTGAGGAAATTTAAGTGGTGGAGAGAGATTGCTTAATGGGTAAGTATGACACATGGACCAATGGAATGGTGACGTGTCAAATTTTCATCCATTTATATTTGACTTTAAAAATCAACACATAAACTCTCCCAACTCATTTCTCATGGACGGCCATAGCAAGAACAAAAGAAGAAAAGAAGAACAAAAACCCTAGAGTGAAAATTCAAGAGAAAATTGGTGGATTTCAAGTAATCAAGCAATCAAAGGTAAAATTTCTTGATTTTGACTTGTGATCTACCTTTCCCATGCATTCTTTTGCATTTTCCATGGTTGAATCACAAGATATCATGAAGGATTCATGGCTGACCGAATTTAGAGAGAGAAGATTTGATGATTTATTTGGTTAGATTTTGAGATATTTTAGTATTTATAGTTGATTTATCATGTTTGGAAAGAAAACAAGTAAGAAAAATCACATATTCTTCATGGATTCTTCATTGGCCGAATTTCATAAAGACAATATTGAAGATGAATCTTGTGATGTCTTATGTTATATAGTTAGAATTTAATGAATTGTGGTGGTGGAAACCGAAAATGGTAATGTTTAGCATGAAAACCCATTTACCCCTCAAGAACCTCCATTGGCCGAATCTTTCCTATGGTGTGTTGATGGTGGATTTGATTTTATTTTAAGTGAATTGGTTAGGAAATGATGAATTATGGTGAGAAATCAAGTAGGAAAAATCATAGTGTTGATGCACCCACCATGGCCGAATTTTCCAAGAGAAAATGTGAGGATGATTTTGCCATATTTCAAGTTATTTAATTTATGTTTGATGATTTGGAGTATTGGGAGAAAAATGAAATTATTTGGAGTTGAATTGGACGTATTGGCCAATTAATCGGGTGATAGATCAAATTAAGCCAATACCATTTTTTTTAGGTACATAATTGAATTTATATTAAACACTGTATTTAAATAGTTACCCGAGTATTTCACATCCCATTTCATGCATTAGTATAGAGCATGAATTGGTTTTATAACAATTTAGCACAAATGTAGTAAATGGCTTATTGTGCATTTTGTCTAGGTGGTGAGCATTCTGGCAAAAGTAAAGAGATAGTACTCGAGGATCAAGAATCGAAGTACTCAGAATTCGACTCCCGAAATAGTGAGTAACCTTATTAGCGTCTTAATTATCTAAAGTATTTTTATTCATTTTTGTGATTTGATAGAAAAATAAGTTTAAATGGTAAATCTTTATGTTTTATAAGCAAAAATGTGATTAAATGAAATGATTTTATAAAATTGTCTTGAAATTGAATGATGGTTTTGAAAATGGAGTAATTGGAGACTAATTGTTGTGTTATAAATCATGGTTTGAATTGAATGGCTTATGATAATATTGGCATGAATGGTTGAATTGGTATTTGTGTTGAAAATGTATAAATTGTTGTTTGCCTTGATAAGCTGGATAATGATAAAATTGCCATGTCATGCTATTAAATTTTATTGAATTGGTAGGTTATTGATTAGTCGCTGCAATGGACGGGTTCCATGGACCAGCCTATTAAAGGGGGCACGGTAACCCTATTATATTCTTACCTCAGTATGAGAGGCGCGGATGGATAACTCCTAAAGTTAACACTTTAGAGTTCACTTCACACTAAACCACCACATGAGGGTGAACTCAGCCAACTCCAAGGAACGGCTATGTTTTCAAAATAAAAACATGATTTATGCGTACATGACTTTTTAACAGCCTTGGCGGACTCGGTTGGGATAGTCCTCAGCCAAGGTATCCCTGATAACTGAGTATGAGAATGATTTTGGCACGAGCCAAAGTTTTAAGAAATTCATAAGCCATGTTGATTACTCAATTTATATGAATTGATTTTATTTGGTTGAAATGAGTTGAAAGGTGATGAATTACAGTATGATGATCTATTTTAATCTGTCTCCATTTACTCAACTTTAGATATTTTAGATGGTATTTGTTTACTCACTGGGATTATATAATCTCACCACCCTCTTTTGCACCCATTTCAGGCTCAAGATAGTCGGTAGATAGCTCACTTTGTTGAGGGCTACAGTTGGACTTGCATCCTCAAAAACTGTACGTTTATCGCTTTTAATACTTTTAGTCGTTCATGGGCCCATGTGTCATTGTAAATTCAATTTTATACTTTGGTTATCTGTACTACAGTATGTATGAATTTATTTAGCTTTTACGCTACAAAAATTATTTATCGGTAACTCTATAAATATTATTTTATAATGAATTAGAATATTTTATTGAATATTTATATTATATTCAAATAGTTATAATTTCACTTTAAATGAATGTTTTAGATATCTAAACTTATTTTTGATTATGAAATATGTGTTTTCCACTCGCATACTACATTTTTAGCCGATTTCGAGACTTTCGAGAAAAAATGACCAAAATCCCCCTGTGAGCGAAATATTATTTTTCTATTGTTTTGATTTGGAAATAGTTTATAATCTCTCAAAATATGATACTTAACAACTGTTGTTCACAGATGAGGTACGAAAACTAATATTAAAGCCTTACGGGGTTTCGGTTGGCATTTTGGGTAATGAATGTCTATCGGACCATCGCGACGGTTGTCACGGGCTCGAGGAGAGTACCGGGTCGTGACAATTATTGCAATCAATATAATCACATCAAAAAATAAAATAAGAATCTATTAAGTAAAAAAAACCATACCTTTATTTTAAGATTCTTATTTTCGAACACCACCACACCAATGAATGATTTCTCAACCAAATAAGTTTACCACTTATTCTTCAAGAATACTTTCAACTTGAACCTTGAGTGGACAAGGTGTGGAATGGAAGGCTACAAGATGGCAATCAATTTTATTCTCTTTTCTTTGGAAAAGCTTGGAGGAGGAAAAGAGAAGAGATGGCTGAAACTTTTTTTTTTTTTAAGAAAAAGTACATTCTATATGTTTTCTTCCAATCTTTTCTCTTTTTATTAAAACTATTGCTTCAAAGGTTTAATCAAAATGAAACACCTTTGAATCACTCTTGACCATCCATTCGGAGTTATGGAAGCATCAAACATGTTCCATAATTATCAAAATAAAAATTAAAGAATAAATAATTTAATTCTTTAATTATCATTTAGAGTTCTTGATAAAATAAAACTCCTTATTGAATAGTAATTCTTATTTTATTATTATCCATCTTTATTTAAAAATAATTAATAATAAATAAAAGAGTAATAGTCAAACATGGAGTCTCCTTTTATCAACATAGATGTCTAGATTCATTTTGCAAGAATCCTCCTAAAATTATCTTAATTTAAGACAACTCTTGTCTGTAATTAAGACAAAAAAATATCTTATCTTGTCTAAATTGAGACAAATATGTTAAAGCTACCATTTTTGTACACAATTCAATTAAACAAATTAAAACATGCATTCCAACTTAAACAAGTTGAATTCTACGAAGCTAAGTGGGGCTTCTATTTGGACATAGATATTCCAAGCTCCAATAAACTTAGAATTATCCTTAATCTCATTAAAAATAATTCAAGCTTATTAACCATGAAATCACTTCACCATAGATTCATGATTGCACTCTTGGATTAACTATAATTACAAGAAACAATTCAATACTTGATATTAATTGTTAGTTGTCCAATTGCAAACCTTATATTGTGAACCCTTATAACCATCCAATGAAAAAATGTGAAATTATCGTTTTACCCTTTATGTTAATTTTGTCCCTTAGTCTCAAATTTCATCCAATTAGTGATTCAGATCTCTAGATCTAATCTTTTGAGTATCCAGATGTGATGAATAGCTAATTCATCAATCCACTGGGCCCAGATTAATCACCAATCTTCTTAAAATCACTAGAGGTGATGTTAATGCTATGAACTCCATTATCTGGATATATGTTCCCAAATGTTCATCTCGATTGTAATCTCAAAATACGGAGTCTAGATCAACGCTTTATGATGATCATGCTCATGGTAAATCAAAGATCATAAGGAGATTAAACACGAGTCCACTATCCATTAGGATTTCGGTTCTACTATAAGCAAATGCATAAGTGTGAGATCAAGATTTAGGTAACGGTAAAACTTAAATTTGATTCTCACATGATTCTAGTTCATGTTATAGTGTCATTACTCAAGTCAACCATTTCGATGATTTGAGACTCATTATTCCCTTGAAATGAATCACATTCAGTTTTTTGGAAGTAATCTGGATACTACAGCCTTAACATAATAAAGTGACCAGCTTTATTATATGACTATGAACAATTTTTTAGATTCAATTAAAATACATGTCTCCTATGTATGACTCTTCATACAAATGTATTTTAATATCTCAATAGAATCTTAGTACCTTAATAACTAGATAATGAATGCTTACTAAAACAAAATCTTCGTCTTATTATCAAAATGTACTTTCATTACAAATAAATGAATTTAAGCATGAGAATATACTTGCTTTCCAGGGCACCATATTCTCAAAATTCCTAACACATATAAGCATTATTTGATACACCAAATAAATGAGGGCTATTTGTAGATTGACCTTCAGCAACAATAGACTTTTACAAAGCCATATGGATCACCTTTAATGATGTTAAACCTTAAATTTGAGGTATGGCTTTGGTACCACTTGTTGATCCCGTTAGAGTGCTCGAAGGGGGATGAATAACACTAAAAAAGTTTAAGATTAGCTTTTTTTGAGTGGTTGAACTTTTAACCAATTAGAGGGAAAAAGATGTAAAGCTTGTAGTCGCTAAAAGACACCAAGTAAGGCAAGGTAGAGAGAAGTGAACAATGCAAGAGTATTTATAGCGGTTTGGTCCTCTTGATCTACATCCACTACCTTGATCTCCCAATCAAGGATTTTCAACCCAACTTCATTATTTCAGTGGAATTAACAGCTTCCACCAAGCTTTTACAAGGTGAGATTCTACCCAAGCTCTAATCCCTTACAACAAGCTTTAAAGTGCTTCCCACACTCTAATTTCCTAAAAAGGAGAAGAAAAAGAAGTACAACTAGAATTCTTTACAAATTTGGAAAAATTACAAGCAAACTTAAACACTTTTTCTAAAATAGAAATGAAGAACAAGTGTTTTTGCTTAAAGATATTTGGCTTTTTGCTCCAAATGGCTCTTTTTTCATTCAATCTACCTTATTTCACCATTGGAGCCTCAATTTATACTTGAGGAGTCAGATTTTTCTGTTAAAGATAATTTTCAGCTGTTGGAGACAACTTTGATGCCGGTCAGCTGTTATTTTATGCTCTAATGCTTAAATTCAAAAATACAGACAAAGTTCAACTAACTGGTTTTAGGCAGCTTTAATGGATCACATTTTCCTTGCCTTGCATTATCTTGCTACTGTGTATTTTACGTTAATTGATTACAGAAACCTTAACCAATTAAGAGAGTTCTGTCTTCAGGCTTATCTACTTTAGCAAACTTTCATTACTTGGTTATCTTTCCCTTTAACTGATTGGAGTTTCACTTCCTACAGCCCTGACCGATTAACACGTGCTCCAATCTATTAGGAAACTTCTTAATTTAAACTTCCCCATTTTGGCTCCCTTCAATGGTCAACTTCTCTTTATATTTCAATTTTGGCATTTAGAGATTCATCGAGTCTTGCACTCTGATCGATTAACCTTATGCCTTAATCGATTGGCACACCTCTGTTTTTCCTTTGTCCAACAACTTCTTATCAGTTAAGCCTAGTGCTAACTGATTAGGAGTTTTCTATTTTGCTTCAACTTGTAGCCCAGGATTCCTTAATTGATTAAGGCTTTTTGATAATTAGCTGCACAAGCCCTATCTTCACTAGCTCTTTTCATCTTTCACACTTCAACTGATTAACCTATTTATTATATGATCTTGTTTTTAATCATTCATTTTACTAAGGGAATTAACTTTATCCTACACACTTAAATAGTGAAGTTAGACATTAATAAACAAGGAATGTTTTGTTTTCATCAAAAACATATGGAGTCAACACTAGCTGATCTAGGAGTTACATAGAGATGTGATCAATAAACTAAGTTATCTACCTAATTAGGCATATCATGGCTTATTGAGCACACTCAAGGTCATGGTAAGTTGAACGACATCCTAGGCCACTAGAAAGTTCCTAGAAGAAAGTTTTTGGAATGACTTTGAGGGTTGTAATTTTGCATATAAAATAGTGGGTGACCTATTTAAAATTTCAAAGCCTTGTTTTAAATAGTTTATGTGTGATTATACTTATTGCTTTTATCTTATCTATTCAGACATAATCTATATACATGGCTAACAACTTGTCACTTCGGAGCATCTTGGATGTAAACGAACTCATTGGCCCAAACTTCCTGAATTGGTATCAAAACCTCAAGATCGTCTTGAAACAAGAGAAGATATCACATGTCCTTGACACACCTATTCCATCAGTCCTTGCTAATGATGGTAGTGCTGAGGATAAAGAGGCATATCAACGTCATAAGGATGATGATCATCAGGTAGCATGCGTGATGCTAGCCAGTATGCTAGCCAGCATGGATGTCCAATGCATAATTCTTCACCTTAGAGAACTGTTTTGGAAGGAAAGGCACAGTAAAAGATATGAGATATCTAAGGAATTGTTTCAGTGCAAGATGGCAGATGGGAGTTCTGTTAGACCCCACATATTAAAGATGATTAAACTCATTGAGAGGATTGGACAATTAGTAATGGTGATAGATCATGAGTTGAGTACTGACTTAGTTCTATAGTCTCTTCTTGACAACTTCAATTAGTTCATGTTGAACTTCCATATGAACCATTTGGAAGTGACTTTTCCTAAACTTCTGAACATGCTGGACATGATAGAGAGCTCCATTAAAAAGGAAAAAAGAGCTTTACTTTTTGTTTCTTTTTCAAAGGCTCAAATGAGGCAAAAGAAAAAAAAAACCCTAATAGAGGAAGAAGGTAACATCCCCAAATTAGAAGGCATTGAAGCCTAAAAGAGGTGCCAAAAAGGACAAAAAAAAGGACACTGTGGCAAACCTGGGCATTGGAGACGGAATTACAAGGAGTACCTGAGCTGCTGCAAGGAAGAAAAAAAAGCTTGTTGAAGTTTCTAATGTAGGTACCATTTGTTAAGATATACTACTCTATGTTATAAAGATATATGATACCTTATGTTGGTTCTAATATGTATGACATATTGCAAAGACCCAGGACATAGATGAATAGGATCTTAGCTAAGAAGAAGACCAGATTAATGCACTACATGAAGTATTGCATGCCACATATGGATGGTTTGCATGCCTATTTAAACTTATGATTTGATTTGTTGGATAATTTGGTTAAAGGTTTTGACATTTATTGCCATATGGATGAATTGTGAAACATTTATATTTAGCATTTGGATGTTAAAGTTGTAATGTTTCATGTTTGGATAATTATTTGGAATAATTATATCTTACTTTATTATTATCCACATTTCATATTTCAACTTGCAATGGTATTTGATCAATTATAAATTATGATTTATGTCAAATTAGTTTGATTAAAATAAAATTAATCAATTAAGATTAATCAACTAATCAAGTGACCTTACTTAAGTGAAGATCTTAGTAAAAGATCGTTCGAGTTTGTGATTAATTGATCAAATGAATGAATGTCAATTCATGTAATGGTGAAACTTTCTTATGAATTAAACATAGAGATGTTTATTCAAAAGAAGAAAGCAAAGTCATATTGTGATATGATTTGGTCCATACTTCTCCAATACATTAAGCCCATAATGGTATTCTAAAACCAATACAATTCCAAGCATGCATTAGCACGTATGTATGTACCTTCGTGGAATATTTAAAAGAGTTTGAATATTACTCTCACAAAGAATCTTGGATTTAGTTGAAGCATCATGACATTAAGAAAATAGTTTCTTAACATTACTATGTTACATTGGAATTCAATATTAGAGATTTTACTTTAAGTTGCATAATCAATATAATTGTATGAGAACTCCATGGATTTAGTAAGATACATTGAGATGTATTTTCATATTAAATGAATCTACTAAATATAATTTAATGAAATTTTACACTTTATTTTGTTTAATGAGATCCAAAGAGTTTCATGTAATAGAATATGTTAGTGTACTTGTCTCATACACATGAGGGGGTTATTGGGAGTGAATATAGTTCTTTATTGATACAATTACATAAAATGAAATATGTGTATAAAGAAAAGGCCAAGTTTTAATAAGTAATGAATGGCACAAAACTAAGTGACAAAATGCATGTGATGCATGAAGCATAGTCAAGTTGGAATAGTTCCAAAGTTAGAAAAGGACTATGAACATGTATATAAATAAGGTCATATACATCCTATTAAAGGCTCAAGTAGTAGGATATCTAGATCTTTAGCCCATTGAACTGATAAAGGGTTCTAGCCATTGTTAATATGACAATAGAGCCACACCAAGAACCCAAGTCTCATCGAGTCTAAAAATAGTAATATCACGAGATGTTATGACCTCATAAAGTAAGAGCAATTAACCACATTAAAGGGCATAAGCAAGTCTATAAAGAGACACGATTACTAAATGGATTGGATTCATATTGTGATGAGGCAACAATTGGCTTTGTGCTGGTGGGAGAATGTTGAGATAAGCCCTGCAGTTAATTGAGATTGGTCAAGGTTTGGTTCCAGCCATGCAACGATATCATTCATATTGAATGATTAGAGGTTTTCTTCATCAATAAGACATTAATTATAATGAGTTATAAGTCTAATTAGATGAAGTCCATGATATTAATATGCCTTGCGAAGGAACTGTAATCGGTTACAGTTATGAGATCTGTATACATCAAAGCGTAATCTCAAAATGTTCCTAGTCAATGTATCATTGAGACTGGACATCAATGATGCTTATAGACTAGTACATTTTATGTTCCTTACTTTCAAAGTAAGCAATCGATCCCATAGATTGAAGTATAGAGATACTTGGAACTAGAATGTAGGTGTTTGCAGAGGAGAACAAGTTCACTTAACATGACCCACCATGAGAAGTGCATGTGATAATGCACTCTAATGTCTATGCAACACTTCTCATGTGTCAATCATGTAAATACTCCCTAGACTTGAGATGCCAAGTTGTCTTATATGGGGAGTGCTATGCTTTTATTCAATCCCTACGAGTGCCTAACCATATCCTATCAGTTCTTGGTTAACATTAGCTTGTTGAAGTCCTTGACCAAGGTGACTTGGAGATTATGAAAAAGGTTTCATAAGTCTCTATAAAGCTAATGCTATAATTGCAAGAATGAATATAGAGGTCAATAATAGTAGACACTGTACCGAGCTCTTATCATCTTCGAGATATATGATGAGGGAATGAATTACACTGATAAACTGTACACTAAAAGGTTGTTAAAGAACCCTTTGACTCTCCTAACAATTGAGTGCCTATGATGCATTGCTAGATGCCAATCTTAGTCTATGGAATTAATTATAAATTAATTTATTGAAATTTATATGAATCAATTAAGTTATTAATTAATTCCATTGCCAACATGTTAAGAACCTAATGGGTCACACATAATGATTGCATTTGAATTAAATTGGGAGAATGATGATTTAAGTTAGACTTAAATCATATGCTAGGTAATTAACTTCTATAATCTTAATTAAAAAGAGTTTAATTAAGTTTTGGGCATAATATGTAAATAGTTATAATTATAATGTCAAAATTGAAACAATATAAAGGAAATTATTTAAACTTAATTTCCATTGGGCTTAATAAAAATAGTTTAATTAAGTCATGGGCCTCTATTGTAATGTGCTATAATTTAGAAGGCATTATTGCAAAATTAAAGTTAATTTTAACCTAGCTGTACAAATCACATTTAACGATTTTTTCACATATAAAGAAAAAGAGTTATCAAAAAAGAAAAAGGGGTTTTCTCCTTATGTGTGCCGCCACCTACTTTGTGAAAAAGAAAAATTGTTATTGAGGTAATTTTTAAATGTATGATTCAGCCATCGTTGTGAAAAGTGGAAAGGGACAAATGTCGTCCCTTTTTGGTAGCACAAAAGCATAGTTAAAATCTCCCTTGTTGAAAGGTTCAAGTGAAAATCATGTGTACTACCATTGAATTCCAAAAGCCTGATTGGCTAGGGTTCTTGCTTTTTATGGTGTTCGCAGGTTGCATTAAGGAGATTACTATTTCGATCAAAAGAACATTAGCAAGGTTAGCTTTTGATTTTATGTTTTTATATGCCATTCTATGTGTTAAAATATAACCATGGTGATTTATTGGTGAAGGTATGTTTTGTTTTTTTTTTTTATTATGCCATTCTATGTGTTAAAATATAACCACGATGATCCATTGGCAGAGGTATGTTTTTATTTTTTTTCTTAAGTTTTTATTTTTTTCCACTGTGTAATTTCGACCATGTCATCCATAGCCAAACCTAACAAGATTCAACTAGAAATTTCACATTTTAAGAAGCCCTAGTCGATCCTCAAGCAGTAAACACTAGAAATCTCACATTTGAAGATGTTACGGTCGATCCTCAAGGCTTGGTAATTGGTCCTCAATGTTAAAACTTCAAAGTTACATGCTCTCTGAAAGTGGATCAAGTAGAGGAAGTTTATACTCGACTATGGAAGCCCTAATTCAAGATTTTTGAAGAACATAGTCGATCTTAAAAGCCTTGTAGTTGACCCTCAAGATTATCAATGGATAGATTTAATTCACACTTGTGTCTACCAGCTCCAATCTCCTAGCAAGCATAAAAGGCTGCCTTTGACTCAATTTGAAGCAAGAAAAGACAAAGCAACACTTGGAAACCATAAAGAGAGAATTCAAAATCCTTATATCTCTCTAGACATCATTTTAGTCTTCCCTCAAGCATTCAAAGCCAGTCAAGCTCATTCACTTGCAAGTCCTTAAGCTAATATTTTTTAGATTATTTCTTTTCTTTGTACACCAAAGCTTAAGCTTTTAGCATCCAGGCTTTGTGAGGCAAATCTTTACTATAACTTCTTTGTACATAGATTTATAAAGGTTCAAACTTAACCTTGAAAAGTTAGTGTGAAGGCTATTAGTTGATCCTGTTAAAAAGCCAATGAAAGGGTTATCGCTTGATCCCAAGAAAAAGCTGTTACAAGGGTTTTCACTTGGTCTCATGTCACAGCCCAATTTTTGAGCTATGATTGGCACAAAGGCCCAATGGGCATAGCCCACTAAGCCTAAGCAAGCTCCATTATTTCATCCATCACACCTAAAGTCACATTTCATGATTCTCAACTATAATTACTTTAATAGTGTGCTTTGACAATCATATGCTTGCATTCATATTAACCCAAACAAAATGTCACCTATTGCCAACTTATAATGGCAATCATCAATCCAAATATACATGTATTGTGCATAACATGAACCTTAGTGATTTACAACACATGTGAGTATACACAAGCTAAAGAATCTTGACTACCAGCAGAGTGACTCTGGGTACAGGTACAGCTACTGAATGCCATGGTACCTACCAAAAGGCAAATACAAGTGGACACCTCAATCTAGGTCTCAACTACCTCTGAATCTGAAAACATGAAGTTGAAAAGCGTGAGTATAAACTCAGTGAGTGAACATAGGAAGGGAACAAGCACCTATATGGGAAGTTTTAGAAAACATGATGCACTTATGTTGAAAACAATGCAATTTAGCTTAATTTCCTTGTTAAAACCTCTCAATTCAAACTTTGATTATTTAATCCCTTTATGTTGAAGGATCTATGATCAACCATGAAGTTGAAAAGAGTGAAAACTACAGTAGAATCCCAGCAAGGCAAGCATGGTAGAGGGAATCTCGCTGCAACGAAATTCAGGGCAAAAGTTTTGAAGCACCAACCGAGAGTTTCTCGCTGCAACGAGAATGTAATTTGTTGCAGCAAAAACCAGGCTGGCATTTTACCCCAACCACCCGAGAGTTTCTCGCTGTAGCGAGAATGCAATTTCGCTGCAGCGAAAACTAAGGCTGTGTCGAGCCCTAAGCACTCGAGAGTTTCTCGCTGCAGCAAGAATGAATTTCGCTACAGCAAAAAACAGGGCAATGAAATTAAAAGAATTCTTGTCACAACGAAATCCATTTTTGCTGCAGTGAAAATCAATTGGAAAGCATTTGTCAAATTTTAACATTCAATATTCAATGCAATCACAATATATTTTCTATAACCTCTCTCTATATGTCACGACCCGGAACTCCCATCGAGCCCGTGACAACCGCCGCGACGTCTCAATTTACATTCATTACCCGGAATGTCAACCGAGACCCCGCAAGGCTTTAATATCAGCTTCTCATTTCCCCTGTGGGTAACTGTTTCCAAATACCACATTTTAAAAGATTTTAAACTGTTTCCAACTTAAACAAATGAAATATTAATTTCCGTCTCACAGGGGTATTTTTGTCATTTATCCCAAAAATCTCAAAAATCATCTAAAAATATAGTATGTAAGTGGAAAACACATATTTCTTAATCAAAAATAATTTTGGATGTCTAAAACATTCGTTTAAAATGGAATTATGACTGTTATAATAAAATAAAAATATTCAATAAAATATTCAATTTTCACATAAAACGATATTTTAAGAACACTGCATAAATAATTTTTTATAGCGTAAAAGCAAAATAAATTCTTACATACCGTAATACAGATAACCAAAGTATAGAATTTAATTTACAGTGACACGTGGGCCCACGAATGATCAAAAGTATCAAAAGAAATGAACCTACAGTCTTTGGATGTGGCAAGTTCAACTGTAATCCTTGCCGATATCAGTTATCTACAATCTATTCTGAACCTGAAATGGGTGGAAATGAGGGTGGTGAGATTATAAAATCCCAGTGAGTAAACAAACATCACTCAAAATATCTAAAGTCGAGTAAAAGGAGACTATTAAAACATTTCATCAAACTGTAATTTATCATCTTTCAACTTATTTCAACCAAATGAAATCAATTTATTTAAAGCAAGTAATCAATATGGCTTATGAATTTCTTAAAAAGCTTGGCTCATGCCAAAAATTATTATCATACTCAGTTATTTGGGATACCTTGGCCGAGGGCTATCCCAACTGAGTCTGCCAAGGCTATTAGAAAGTCATGTTTTTATTTTGAAAACATAGTCATTCCTTGACGTTGGCCGAGTTCCCCTTCACGAGGTGGTTTGGCGTGAAGTGAACTCTAAAAGTTATACCTCAGGAGTTACCCTACTCGCCTCTCCAACCGAGGTAAAAATATAACAGGATTCCGTGCCCCTCTAATAGGCTAGTCCACAGAATCCAGCCCACTGCAGCAGGTCAAACCCACCATACAATAAAATTTTGACAGCATGACAGGGCTAATATATTACTACCCAACCTGCAGGGTAAAATAAAGCAATTCATATAATTCATAAAAACACAGCCCAGCCAGTCATGCCAATACAATAACATAAGCCATTAATTCAATTTTAAATTTACAACATATCAGTGGTCTCCAATTACTCTATTTTCAAAATCGTTATTTCGTTTCAAGACAATTTATAAAATATTTTTATTTAAACTCATTTTGTTTACAAAACATAAAAATTTACCATTTGAACTCATTTTCATAAAATTCACCAAAACCGAATAAAAACATACTTTAGATAATTAAAATGATGGTAAGGTTACTCACCGTGTCTAGAGTGAGGATTTTCGAAATACTCAGACTATTGGTCCTCGGGTGCAATTCTCTTGCCTTTATCAGAGGACTCACCACCTTGACACAGTACAAAATCGAGAAATTCACCACATTGGTACTAAATTGAAATTAAACTAATTTAGACTACTAATGCTTGATATGGAATGCAAAAATGTCTAAATTTTTGCCTAAATGCGGTGTTAGCCTATTTCGGTCTTTTACCCGATAAATTGATATACGCGTCCGTTTAAACTCCAAATTAATTTTTTTCAGTTTCTATACCTCAATTGCACCCAAATTGACTTAATGTCCCTCAGTGTGGTGCAAATTATCAGTCCCGATAATAAATTACGAAAATACCCCTAGTGGGTAAAAATTTATATTTTTGCTCCGAAAATTTCCATTATTTTTCTAGGCTCATAATTCATCATTATTCATCATAATTCCTCAAATAACCATCAAGATCAGCAGCCAATATTCCCCTAGAAAATTCAGCATAATGGGTTTCAATGGGAAAAATTTATATTTCTAGCTTATTTTTGCTATATTTCAATATAACTTAACTAAAATCACTTAATTCAATTAAAATCAACCAAAAATCAAGCTCAAAACTCATCCATGGAGGTTTGGCCAGCATGGGTGTCCATACCCACTTTCTAATTTTACATAGAAATGAGAAAAAAATGCATGGGTATTGAAAATCACAAGGAAAATCAATGAAATTTACCTTTTTAATGCTTGATTTCTTGATTTCTCTTGATTTTCCCCAAATTTTTCAGGTAGGATTCTTGTTTTTGTTTTTCCCCTTTTCTCCCCTGGTTTGGACAGCTGAAGAAGATGAGAATTCCGGAATTTTTACCTTTTTAAAGGCTAAAATAATATAATATTATTTTATTCATTTTTTTAATGTTTTATTAATTCCTTAAATTCTAGCCATCCATTTGTTTCCAAATTTTCACCATACACTTGTCCCACATATCCATAGCTTAGGTAAAATTCTCAGACTTATCCAAAGTCTTGGTGGAGTAATTTTTGAAATTTACACTTTTACCCCCGTAAAAGTCAAAAATTACATTTTTGCCCCAAAAATTGAAAAATTGCCCATAGACATATTTTTCATCCCTTATACTCATACCATTCTCCAATTTGTCAAATTTGATCTAAATTGTCTCAAAATCTCAAATTTTTGTTCGCGGGTGGCAAAATTACGATTTTGCCCCTACACTCTAGAAATCACTGGAATTAAACTTTTTCACTGCCAAACCCTCAAATTATACTCCAATACTCAAATCATACTCCAATAAGTCAAATGGGGCTAAAAAATTTCTTTTCTAAAAATTCCCATTGTGTCCTTGGGTGGCAAATGACCATTTTGCCCCTGGACAGTAAAAATTCTAGTTTGACTTCAAATTGATCCTCGAACTCCAAATCACCATATTAAACCATTCTGGGACTTTAATATTCTTAATTTCATTTTAAATTCTCTATTTGATCTAGTTCGAGACTTAAATTAACTTAATTGTACCATTTGGTACATTGTCGTCTTTTAACGATTTTTCTTTCAAGGTTTTCCAAGTATACAAGCATATTGTCAATCATATGAATGACATGGAAAGTATTTTATAAGGTCGGGCTTGACACTATATATAACATATATAAACATATATACAACTACCGACATCACCCCAACTTTCCCCCAACTCATGTGCACTCCTACACAACACATAGCTAGGTCATCATGTGCACTCCCACACCGCACATTACAATATCATCATTAGCATCATGTGCTCTCCCACACCGCACATTACAATATCATCATCAGCATCATGTGCTTTCCCACACCACACATGGCATCAATCATCGGCGTGTGCACTCCCACACTGCACACTACCGGCACCGTCATATGCAGTCCCACACCGCACACGCACGGTTATAATTATCACACATTAATACATTTAATGCATAACATACACATCAACATAATGTAGGAACACATGAACTAATCACATTGCACATTTCACAATAAAAGAACATTTCATCAAGGGCTTGTTCCCCAAGTATATTATAAAGTAAAAATAAATAAAATTTTCAAATGATTCATTCAAACACCTATGCATTTCCCAAAATAATTTAGATGCAAGTTCACTCACTTGTCTTTGTTGATTCTTTAATCGACTCCAACTTCCACTAATGCTCCAAGTGGAGATGTGGGGTCTCGTTGGGACCTATCACACACAATAATATCACAACCAACTCAATTGACATGAATATTATTCCAAAAGCTATTTTCTAAATCAAACTTAACTCACTGTTCACCTTGTTGGTCTTGTAGTTGAATTCCTTTTTAAGAGTTTTACTGCTATTATGAAAAGTATCTTTTTCTCTCTCTAAAATGTACAGCTAGGGAGAGAAAGTATTGAGGAAAGACTTTTGAGGGTTCTTGAGGTGTAGAAGTAAAAGAGCTTGAAAAATCCTATGACAAGGTACATATCAAAACATAAGATTTGGGGTTACCATGAGAAAATCATGGAGGTTTCAAGGGAAGCTTCCATGAGAGATGGAAAACGTGAAATGGAGAAGAGAAATGGGAAGAATAAGAAGAAGCTACTAGAAGTGAGGAGAAAATGCTAGAGAATTACATATTTATGCTTAAAGTTGACTAAAGTTCCACTTATTTATAAAAATGCCATTGCATAGTTGACTTTACCTTCTTCTTTCCTTTGGTTCAGACTTTTTACTCTTTTTCACACTAAGACAAGATTCACAATAGACTAGGGGTATTCGAGTTCATGAAAACTTAGAAATTTAAACCCGAGACCTAAAATGACCATTTTGCCCCTATTATGGAAATTATCATTATTTCAATTTTCTTCATTCATTTCATTATTATATACCTCATTCATTTATTTCTTAGGCCTACTTAGACCTTAATAATAGTTAAAAAACCCACTTCTAGGAGCTCACCAAGGAAAATGACAAGATTACTCCTAATCTACGTCAACGTGTCTACATCGGCTACACGTCTATGAAGGTCAAGGTTTCACATTCATCCCCAATAAAAATATTATTATTCAATTGTTATTTCTTCGTATGCGAGATATTTTATTCCATACTATTCCTTTCACCCTTCATCACTTTTAAACATTCTAATTGACCTTAATTGGCATCCGATAAGCTTTATTAGCCACCATATCAAAGTACGAGGTATTACATCTCATGAAAAAGCAGTTGTAAGGGTTATCACTTGATCCCATGAAAAAGTCGATTGTGAGGGCTATATCTTGATCTCATTACAAGGCAAGATTCCTTGGTTGATTTGAAACTCTTTGGTGAGCCAAGCGAGAAGACATAAGCATTTGAGAATGCCGAACCTCTATAAAAATACTTATGCCTTGATTTGCTTTTGTGCTTTGTGATTTATTATTGATATTTGCTTTCAAGAAAAATCACTTGCTTTGCTTTTGACACAAGAAGATAATTTGTTTTTCAAAAATGGGTTATTTTATTAAGCTTGCAAAAAAAAATTTTAAAAAACCAATTCACTCCCTTTTGGTATTTATTGCATTGGGCTTACTACACTAACAATGTTCTTCTAACTTTTTAACCATGTATGCATTGTAACACCCCTGATTTTCAATGTTAAATAGGTATGATGGTTAAGCTGATAGATGGGCTAATTCGAACCTTAAGTGGTTGATATATATGATAGTATATGTGTTAATGAGATTAACGATATACCTATGTCCATAAAGGATGATTATGTGTTGTATGAGCATGTGAAAGCTCAAAATGTTGTTGTGCATATGTTTGGCACATGAATGATATGGTGCATTGTTTGGCATCTGGATGAATGTGATGTTTAAGTCAATTATGTTATGTTTAATTGATATACCATGAGACATAGTGCATGATTGAGAATTTGACCTATATAATGAGTTTATGTCTTGATAATTTAGATGAGAATATAAGTCAGAAAGGAAATGAGAGTTTGAAATTTTAGCTAGGAAAGCTCTAAGTGTTGGAAAAGTGCATTTTGGATAAGAAGTATCGGTACCTGGCCTAATGTATCAATACATTGAAGGCAGGAAGAACACAAAATGGGCATTTTAGGAAATATGTATCGATACATTAGGTGATGTATTTTGGGAGTGATCCCATTATAGTGAATGATTGTATGAATAATGATAAATGTGCATTTTTTAAATGCTGACTATAATGGGAGTGAAAATACTGCCCATTTGCTAAGTGGCGAAATTGAGTGAATTGGAGTTAAAGCACCAGTGAGAATAAGCTGGGTAGGTTTTATAGATAATTTGTCTCAAAAAATGCATTTTTCTTCAAATGTATTAGTACATGTTCATGATGTATCAATACATATGGCCATGTATCGATACATGTTCATAATGTACTGATACAATTCTTTCAAAACCAAATATATCAATACATGGACTAAATATATCGATACATTTTGCTATTTCCAGAAAAATGAAAGGGGCAAAACTATTTTTAACACTCAAAACTATTAATACCTTACATTTTTTGAGGATTTTCAACCCTCAGCCATTTTTCTAAAGTATTTCTCTCAATTTAAGCTCTCTCAACCTTACTTTCATGCAAATCTTCATCTTTGATAATTATAAAGCTTGGTTTTGAGTTTAAACGATAAAAATGACATTTTTATGCTTTGAAAACTTTAAATTTTGATATTTAGCTTTTGAAAATATATTTTTATGGTCCAAATTTTTCTGTTTATCAGTAAAGCTTAAGCGTATTGAGGTTTTTAAGCATCTAAGCTCACTTAAGGTATGGATAAAGGATTTATGGGTTTTTAGCTAGGGTTTTAATTAGAAACTAGTCTTAGTTATAAGTGAGTAAATTTTGAAAGTGCCTAGGATGATTATTTCAAGATTTTTATTTTAGGAATTCATTGTAATGAATGTTGTGTGATAGGAACGCTTGAAAACTCCATGGAATTCACCAAAATAGAGTTGTGATTCAAGCTAGGAATCGAATCTCCAACTAGATAAGTGGATACACCACTTTCAAATTATTTTGATATGTAAAGCTAGCATGATTTCTATGAAAAAGATTATTTATGTACATTGAAATGATATCTCTCAAATGGTTTATCACAAGATTTGTGTTTCAAGAATGAAAATTATTTTCTAAGAAAATAAATTGTTAGTGAATGTAATATGATTGACACAATGGTCTTCAAAATGTTTATGAATTTACTATGTATGTTAATATTCTACTATGTATTAGTTTTCAACAAGGGGGGACAAGCACCTTACGTTTGAAGTCCACTTGATTACTTCAGTCTTTGGACTACTATGGGTACGAGATATTGGATGTTTATTTATAGATGCTATTATGTGCATATTTGGTATGATGAATGTCATAAAATTATGTATATGATATAAATTCCACATACCATATGAGATGATTAAGTATGCATGATAAATACTATACGATTGTGTATATGATGTAAATTTCATATACTATATGAGGTTATTTAGTATGCATGATAAATGCCATGAGATTACGTATATGATTTATATTCCACATACTACAGTAGATGCTAAGGAAAGCATGATGAATGAAATGCGATTATGTATATGCTGTATTTTCTATATATTTTATGAGATGAATAAGCATGTATGTGATGGAGTTTCCACATACTTAATGCTATGGGTATGAGAATGCAATGAGTGTGATTGAGTCCACTCTCACTAGGTGTAAGTGATGACTTCACTCCTATTATGCATCATAAACTTTCGAAGTGTAATGAGATTGTATATTGCCAACGTAAGGTTAATGGGGGACAAACCATCACATTGTATGATTTATGATATTTGAATGAGGCATTTTAATGTTAATGGGATGATATAGTTGTTACGCATTCATGAAATGTTGTATGCCGAGCTTATATGAGTATTACACTATGTTGGCATAGGAATAAATTTGATGGAATGAGTTGAGCATTAAAGGTAGTCTCCCTAGTCATAAAGGGACTTAAGGAATGACAAAGATGCTAAATTTTACCCAAAAATTAAGATTTTGTGTTCAAAGTATCAATACATACGGAGCATATATTGATACATTCTAAATGGTACCTTTCAGGAGGCTTTCTGTGTGAAATGCATCGATACATTTCACTAATGTATCGATAGATTCTTGAAAGGGTCGATACATCTAAGAATGTATTGATAGATTCATTGTAGAAATGGTTGTTAATTGAATTTGATGAGAATTTCAAAGGTAAAGAGGCTTCTAAAAGTTATGCAAACTTGTTTTCATGCAATTGCTATTTAAAATGCATTTAAATACAATGTTTCATGAACTTTATGATTAAATTGTTTACGAAGGGCATGAGATTACAAGTGCATGTTTATGAAATCCTCTTATCCCCTACCTTGTTGTCACAACCTAATTTTTGGGCCATGATCGGTGCATGGGCCTAATGGACATAGCCCCCTAAGCCCAAGCAAGCCTATCTATGTGACTTCATTCATCCATTTCATCATTTGTTCTTGCCACTGTATTTCGTAATTCTTACTAACAAGTATGTCAAAACTTTTCTATCGATACCATATATTCACATTTATATGATTCACAATAATGTCATCCATGCCATTACATAGTGGCAACATTAAACAATATAAACATTTATTGCTTAAGACATATACACGTCTTAACAATTTACATCAGGGCACGTGTGTTCAACAAAAAGGACTTTAGACTTCCAGCGGAGCAACTACAGCGAAGGTGCAACTACTGAATGCCATTGATACCTACCAGAAGATGGATACAAGTCTACGAGGACACCTCGACCTAGTTACTGGCTGCCTCTTGACCTAAAAACATGAAGTTGAAAACGGCGAGTATAAACCCAGTAAGTGAACAAGAAGGGAACAAGCAAACACTAAGGAATGTTTAACGAAATCATGATGCATTCATTTTTCAAAACAATGCAATTTGTTTTAGTTCTTATTAAAACCCCTCATGTAAACCCCACATGAGTAAATCACTTTATGAAAAGGGTCCATGCTCAACAAAGGATTTGGAGAGTGAAAACTTTAATAGCATTCATGTGAATCAGGTCAAATAAACATCAGGTCCTCGTTGCAGAGGAAAGGCATTCTCACTGCAACGAAGTTTGGCTCATATTTTTAGCGAGACGAGGGTTTTCTCAACTGGCCGAGGGTTTTTCTTTAAACCCCTCATTTCTGACATAGTTAATTAATTCCTTGATGTTGGAAGTCAATGATCCACTATGGTGTTAAAGGGGTGGAAAATGTGGCAAAAATCAACAAGGTAGCCAAGTGGGACAGAAAGTTTCTCGCTGCAGCCAAATTCGGCTGGCCAAACAGAGAGTTTCTCACTGCAGTGAGAACCAAGTCTGGTGAACCCCTCAAACTTGAGAGTTTCTCACTGCAGTGAGAAATAGAGCACCAAGAAATATTTTCGTTCTTTCAAGAAAAAGGCCATCCAGCTGAAATGATAAAATCAACATGAAACACACAGATTTTCAAAGTTCAACATGCCAAATTCATATGCATTTCAACCATAAACCATATTCATGAGTTTTCATTCTCTAAACATGTATACATATACATACATGGATAAATACCAATACCACTATCATCTCATCCAGCTCATGTGCATCCCCCCACATCGTGCACATAGCCGGAGTCATCGTGTCCATGCCCCCACATCGTGCACAATTAGTGCCATCATGTACATCCCCCCACATCGTGCACATGGGCACTTTCATCATCCATGTCACAACCTGGTACTCCCCTTGAGCACGTGACGACCGTCGCGGTGTCCCGATAGACACTCATTACCTAAAATGCCAATCGGAACCCCGCAAGGCTAGAATATCAGTTTCTCATTTCCCCTGTGAGTAACCGTTGTCAAATATCACGTTCTAAAAGATTTTAAACTATTCCCAAACCAAAACAATAAAAAAAATAATTTTTGTCTCACAAGGGTATTTTAGTCATTTTTCCCTAAAAATTTCGAAACCATCTAATAATGTAGTATACGGGTGCAAAACACATATTTCATAATCAAAAATAAATTTGGATGTCTAAAACATTTGTTTAAAATGAAATTATGACTATTAGAATAAAATAAAAATATTGAATAAAATATTTGATTTTCTCATAAAACAATATTTTTAGAACACTATGTAAATAATTCTTACAGCATAAAAGCAAAATAAATTCATATATACTATAATACAGTAAACCAGAGTATTTAATTTAATTTACAGTAACAAGTGGGCCCTCGAATAACCAAAAGTAAGAAAAACTGTGAACCTATAGTTTGGAAGATGCAAATCCAATGCTAGTCCTCGACGAAATGTGCTATCTATAGACTATCCTAAACCCGAAATGGGTGGAAGTGAGGGTGGTGAGATTATATAATCCTAGTGAGTAAACAAATATCATTTAAAATATTTAAAGCTGAGTAAATGGAGACAGATAAAATAGATTAGCATAAAATAATTCATAGCATTTCAAACTCATTTTTATAAGATAAAATAAATTTATTTCATCCAAATAATCATTGAGGCTTATGATTTCCTGAAAAGCTTGGCTCGTGCCAAAAATCATTATCATACTCAGTTATCAAGGATACCTTGGCCGAGGGCTATCCCAACTAAGTCTGCCAAGGCTGTTAAAAAGTTATGTACACATAAAGCATGTTTTTATTTTGAAAACATAGTCGTTCCTTGGCATTGGCCAAGTTAACCCTTACGTGGTGGTTTTGCATGAAGTGAACTCTAAAGTGTTAACCTCAGGAGTTATCCATCCGTGCCTCTCATACTGAGGTAAGATATAACAGGGTTTACCGTGCCCCTCTAATAAGCTAGTCCACGAAAACCCGCCCACTGCAGTAAGCTAATTGATATCCACCAAATCAATAAAATTCCAACAACATGACGTGGTAATTATTTTACAACACAGCATGTCAAGGCAAAACAACAGTTCATACATTTTTAGCACATTTACCAAATCTAGCCACTCATGCCCACATTGTCATAAGCCATTCAATTCAAACCATAATTTACAACATAGCAATTAGTCTCCAATTACTCCATTTTCCAAAACCATCATTCAATTTCAGGAGAATTTTATAAAATCATTTCATTTAATCACATTTTGCTTTTAAAACATAAAGATTTACCACTTAAACTCATTTTCCATAAAATCACAAAAACAAATTAAAATTCACTTCAAATAATCAAGATGATGATAAGGTTACTCATAATGTCTATAGTGCGAATTTTTGAAGTACTCTAACTATTGGTCCTCGGATGCAATTTTCTTGCCTTTATCAGAAGACTCACCACCTTGACATAGTACATAATCGTGAAACTTACTACATTGGTACTAAATCGAAATTAAACTAATTTAGACTACTAATGCATGATATGGAATGCAAAATGCACGGGTAACCATCTAAACCCGATATTGGCCTAATTCGTCTTATCACCCGATTAATTGGTCAACGCGTCCAATTTAGCTCCAAATTGCTCCATTTCTTTTCCAATACCTTAATTCCCCAAACACAAGTCAAATAACCTAAAATTTGGCAAAACCATCTTCACTTTTCTTCTTAGAATTTTCTGTTAATAATGGTGCATTAACACTGTGATTTTTCCTACTACTTTTCCACACTATAATTCATCATTTTCTAACCAATTCTCTTAAAACAAAAAAAAAATCAAATTCATCCTCACTCAATACAAGGTAGGTTCGGCCATTGATGGGTGATGGGGAAAATAAATTCTTTTCTTGTTGTTTTACTTCTAGACATAGTAAACTAACTAAAAACACTAACAAAACTTGAAATCAAATCAATCCAACATCATTCTCTCTCCATACCCATTCGGCTAGCCATGAATTCATCATAAAAACATAAAATTTAACCATGGAAAATAAGGAGAAATGCTTAAGGAAAATAGATTTCAAGTTTAAATTGAGAAATCCTACCTTTTTCACTTGTTTTCCTTGATTTTCCACACTTTTTCTATTGAAATTCTCCACCTAGGGTTTGTTCTTTCTTTGTTTTCCTCTTTTCCTTGCTTGGCCGAATATTTGGAGAGAAGTGAGAGGTTTATAGGCTGATTTTTAAAGGAAATAATAAAATATTCTAAGCTTGACAAGTGTCATTTTATTATTGGTCCATTTTTAAAACTTTAAAAATTTAAACTTTTTATTTCCACCACATATATTTTCTCACTTATCCATAACATAAAAAGTCAATGGATGAATTCTATGAGCATGACAAGTGTTGGTGGTGTAAAATTACAATTTTACCACTAGGGTGGCAAAATTACCATTTTACTCTTATGCTCCGAAAAATACCGGGATTACAATTTTTCACTTCTCAAACTCAAATCATACTTCAATAAGTCAAATGTGATCAAAATCTTTCAAAAATTTCCCATTTTGTCCTAAAGTGGCAAAATCACCATTTTGTCCCTAAATAGTGAAATTTTTTATTTGACTCCAAATTGATCCTCGAACTCCAAATCACCATTTTAAATCATTCGTGGACTGTAAAATTTTCAATTTCACCCTAAAATCTCTATTTGATCTAGTTCGAGGCTTAAATCAACTTTGTTGTACCTCTAGGTACAATACCGACTTTTGTAAATTTTTCGAGACTCTCCTAACATGCAAACATGCTATCCATCACATGTATATCATGACAAGTATTTTATAAGGTCGGGCTTTACAATCCAACACTCTCACCACCGTCATCACAGGCATGTGCATTCCCCCACATCGTGCACACGCACGGTTATCATTATCACACAATGTTAGCCATCAAAGCACAACATATATGTATATCGACACAATGACATTAACCAAGAATCCATAACAGCCACATGTCATCTATAAAGACAGTAATCAAAAGCTTGTTCCCAAGGTACCCATTTTTAAGAAAAGTTGAATAAACTCATTCAAAAGCATTGTGCAAATACATTCACAATCCCATAATAGTTTTGAAATGCAAGTTCACTCACTAGTATCTTGTTGAACCTTTAGTCGACTCTACTTCTCTAATTGTCCAAATGGGGCGATGGGGCTTCGTTAGAACCTATCATCACATTAGCATCACCATTAAGTCAATTCACATGCTTATGAATTCTAAAAGCTTTTTCTTAGCTAGCTTCCATTTGCCATTTAAGTGGCCATCTATGTTCACCATCCTAATCACTCTAAAGTGAATGAACAATCCCAACTACCAAATCACCCCCAAGTCTAAACACTAATCATTTTCAACACTAAAACTCAATTCTAGTGTACTACTCACCTTGGTAGCTTTGTGCTTGAAATTCTTTCCAAAAACTTTCAAGCTATTAATAAAAATTCCTCTTTCTCTCTCTAAAACACCTAACTAGTGAGAGAGAGTATGAAAATAAGATTTTTCAAGGGTTTTAAAGAGAGCGAGTGGAAAAGAACAAGGGTTTATGAAAAAGTGCACCAAAAGCATGAAAAGTAGAGCTATTTTGAGGGAGGTTATGGAGGTTCATATCAAGCTTCCATGGAGGTTGGAAGTAATGTGAAAGAAAAGAAGGAAGAAGAAGAAGAAGTTGTTGGAAGAAAGATATATTTATAGCCCAAGCTTATCCACTCCACTTAAATTACCAAAATGCCCTCACAAGTCAACTTGTTCTCCTCCAATCCTTTATGCAATCTTTTTACTCTTTTGACACTAGGACAAGGTCCATAATGGTCTAGAAATGCTCAGGGTTCATGAAAACTTAAAAATTTTGACTCGAGGTGAAAAATGACCATTTTGCCCCTACCGTGAAAATCATAATCATTTTTATTTCCTTCGCCATTTTACCCATATTTTCATCATTCATTTATGCCTTAGGCGTACTTAGGCCTTAATATTGTTTAAAACTTACTTTTAGGGGCTTACTAAGAAAATGACGAAATTACCCCTAGCCCGTGTTATTGTGTCTATGCCTAGTTACAAGCCTATAGAGGTCGAGGTCTCACACTTGTTCCCTTCTCATATCCACTTGAAGTCTTTGTGATTCACATGTTATTTTTCCTTATTTATTTTGTTGTAGTTCAAGGATATCACTCTTTTGCTAGCAGCTAGTGTCACGGAGACATGATCCGTTCATCCTTCATTAGTAGGTGTCTACCAACCACTTAATGCCTAGTGGGTCGAGTCATGTTTCACTAACGAGTCGGTCATTTATTTCGTTTATAAATAATTATTTGAACTAGAATGTTAAGCCACTGTGTGGCAAGTTCCTTTTATGTTAATATGTGAATATTAAGAATGTTGAGCCATGGAATGGCAATTTATTTTCATGAGATTATGTGAATACTATGAATGATGGTCTGTGAGCTTATATGAACATTTGAGATGCCTATCCAAATTTTATGTTAAATGTACTAGGTGCGTATTTTATGAATGAACCGTGTACACCTTTTATGTTGAGAAGTCCATAATTATGCACTTGCGCCTATGCATGGATGCTTATATTTACATTTTATCTATGCTTATATGTGATTGATGATTGATTAAAGTTAAAAGGCTTGCTTGGGCCTAACAAGCCATACCCGTTAAGGTCCATGCACTAATCACGATCTTTCTAGGAAATGGGATGTGATAGGTTATACCTTAACTGAACTAAATAGTAAAGGGGTTGAGTCTGATCCTTTAAAAAACTATTGTAAAGGTTAATTTTGAGCCTTGAAAATACTTGGTTGTAAAGGTTATGCTTTGTTGGTCCCAATGGAATGGTAGAGAGGGGTGAATAGCACTTACAAAATATTTTGAAGTCAGCTCTTAAGATTGAAAAGCATTTTGTAAAATATGAAATGGAAGGTTTAAAACTTGTTAAGGTTAAAAGGCACCAAGTAAAGACAAGGTAGAGAAAAGTGGACAAAACACAAATATTTATAATGGTTCGATTCCTTTAACCTCATCCACTACCTTGATGTCCTAATCAAGGATTTTCAACCCAACTTCACTAACCAATGGAATTGACAACTTCCACCAAGCTTTTACAAGGTGAACTTCTAACCCAAACTCTAATCCTTTACAATAAATCTTAGACTGCTTTGCACCTTCTAATCAACCAAGAATTAAGAAGAAAAAAAAAATACAAGTGATGACCCTTATTGATCTAAGATGTAGACAATCAAGCTCAAAACATTTTAACAGAATAGGAATGTGAAATCCAAGTGTGTAAAATAAAATTCTTTTACTTTTTTTCTCACAATATGGTCTTGGTTGCTTCTCTTTCCTATCTTTAACCATTGGAGGACCCTTTTATACTTGGAAACTCAAATCTAGCCGTTGAGACAGATTCTAGCCATTATGAACTGGCTGATGTGAAATTCCACCTTGAATAAGAGGATAAGTTAAGAAGTCCTTAGGTGAGCATATCGATTACATATTTTGAATATCAAACTTAGTTTTAACCTTCAAAAGAATTCATTAGCACTTTTGGTTGTCTGTCACTTTTGAAGTATAAAATTTTCTTTTCTAAGTTTGGGAAGGGCTAAAATGTGTGATTTTTATAGAACAATCTTTTGGAAGTAAAAAATGGTAGTAATGATTCCTTTGATATTTAGATGACCAAAAATGATTTTTTCATAATTTTTGAAGTACATTTTGCTATGGTAAATAGGAGCAACAAATTTCATTTCAATCAAACTTTTTCGATTTTGTTCTTAAAACCAAAATTTATATTTTGATTCTTTTGGATTTTGATTTTTTTCATATTTTTATTGAATCCAAATGGGGGGTTGTTTGCTTATTTACATTAAATATCTTAAGTAAAAACGAAGACATTTACTTAAATGGTATTTAATGTAAATAAGCTAGATAATTTTATAGGTAATTTATCTTAGAAACTACATTCTGTTTCAAATGTATCAATACATGTTTATAATGTATCAATACATATGGTTATGTATCAACATAATTTTTTCAGAACCAAATATATCGATGCATGGTCCAAATGTATCGACACATTTAGTCATTTTCAGAAAAATAAAAAAATCAAAATTATATTTTCACACTCAAAACCATAAATACCTCATATTTTTTAGGGTTTTCAACCGTCAACCATTTTTCTAAGGTATTTCTCTCAACTTAAGCTCTCTCAACCTATTTTTTAGGCAAATCTTTATCTTTGATCATTAAAAAGCTTGGTTTTGAGTTTAAGCGATAACGATGGCATTCTATGTTTTGGAAACTTTAAATGTTGATTTTTAGCTTCTGAAAATATATGTTATGGCCTAGATTTTTCTGTTTATGAGTAAAGCTTAAGGGTCTTGAGGTTTCCAAGCATCTAAGCTCATTTAAGGTATGGATAAAGGATTTATGGGTTTCTAGCATGGGTTTGAATTAGAAACTAGTCTTAATTGTAAGTGAGTAAATTTTGAAAATACCTAAGATGATTCTTTCAAAATTTTTATTTTATGAATTGATTGTAATGAATGTTGTGTGATAGGAATATATATTCATGCCTTATGAAAATGATTTCATACTATTCGTTTTAAATCACTTGAATAGTCTTGTTTTGTCATTTCAAACTTGTTGAAAAGTTCAAGTTGGTTAAAAGTAAGCATTACACATGTCACGACCTAAACCAAAGGTCCATGACCGACGCACGAGTCTAGTAGGTGAAACTCACGAGACCCGATCAAGCCTTAGGATTTCATCTGTTTTGTATACCATTCATGGATATCATAAGCAAACACATTTAATTTTATATCACAATCTCATTAATTACAGGGTTCATAAGGCTGCACATAGGCCAATCATCGGGTTCGTACCACACAACCCTTCTTTTAACATAATAACGCGTGGCACTTAGTGCCTACAATATCCGAATACAACATTTACTAAACTTTAATCCAAATGCGAAAGCTAATGTGGAACGATCTCAGCAAAGTGAAACATTAGGTGGAAAACCTACTAGATGCCAAAATTCAACCGTCCAAATGATGATGTTAAGCCACTCATAGATCGGTGGCATCAATTATCTGCACATGGTACACAAACTAGGTGAGTCATCTAATACTTAGTGAGATGGGGATGCTAAACACAACATAATTTAAACATTATAAAATCAATAATAAGGACAAACATTTATCAAAGCCTACATGGCTATTCATCAATCATGTCTCAAAGATAGGATTATAAGGATCATACTAATATCCTACATGCACGTCACTTCAACTGCGTTTTGCCGTGATCTCATCTCCAACGGCATACCCATATTCAGTAATAAACTAAGTATATGCCTCTGAATCACGAGTTATATTTCAAGGCTTACCTTTCCATTAGAGAATAAATTTCACAATTAATGAGTGCTCTTCCCCAGACACTATCAAATCATGTCAGGTGGCCGGCCAACAAAATTAATTCATGCACATTGCCGTAGCAACCAGCAAAAAGTCAAGTCATCATCTAGAGTAATCTCTTGACGAATGAAGTCATCAATGTAATCATCATCTGGTGTAATCTCCCAATGGATGGTGTCATCAACGTAATCATCATTCAGAGTAATCTCCCAATGGATGGTATCATCAACATAATCATTATCCGGAGTAATATTCCAATAGATGGCATCGTAGACATGCTCATCACCCGGAGTAGTCTCAGTGGGTGGCATCACAATATAATCATCATCCAAAGTAATCTCCCAAGGGGTGGTATCATTAACATAATTATAGGGGGTAGATGCCACTCAATCCTCAACATTGAAACAATGTTCAAAATTACCCCTCAGAGAGAACATAGTCACGTACGACCATTGATGGCTCTATGACTCATCAATCATAACTTACATCGTTAAATCTAGCTCTCTAGCATCATACACATAGATGTCTTTCGTACTTAGGCATCCTCACCTTATTATTCACATATTCATATTCAACAATTAAAACATTACAATGATTCACCACAATTACTCATCATATACCCATATCTATGAATAATCTTTGTTCAATCTCAATGCCAACACGTGGCTCACAACACAATATACATGACTATTTAACACATTATTAGTATATTGCCCTAGGCATTCTCATTTAGGCATGAACACATCAAGGTATCTAATAACTCATGCTTCCCAATAACATAACATATTCACAGTTTTTAATGTACGTAATTTATGTACTAGCCTAGGCATGCTCATCTAGGCCTAAACATAGCAATTCAAGGTACCACGGTAGCACATAATATTATGCGCGATGCATCCACATGCATTTAACCATAAAGCCCCACTCACCTCAACAATTGGGCACTCTTACAGCTCAATTCAATACTTGATGTACATTAAATACCATTTAAGTCAATAGAGAGTAAAAATGAAAGTAGTCCTCATTTTTACTTCTTTCTTTTTTTACTCTCCATTTACTTAAAATATTTAATGTAAAAAAGCAAACAACCCCCCATTTGGATTCAATAAAAATATCAAAAAATTCAAAATCCAAAAGGATAAAAATCTAAATTTTGGTTTCATGAACAAAATTGAAAATGTTCAATTGAAATCAAATTTGCGGTTCCCATTTATCATAGCAAACGTACTCCAAAAATTATGAAAGAATTATTTATGGTCATCTAAATATCAAAGGAATCATTATCGTTATCTTTTATTTCCAAAAGATTGTTCTATAAAAATTTCATATTTTGACCCTTTTTAGACTTTAAACATTTTTCTGCTTCAAAAGTGACAAACAACCAACAGTTGTTGGTCCCATTGAAGTGCTAGAGAGGGATGAATAGTATAAAAGAATTTTAAAGTCTGCACTTTTGAGCTTGTAGAGCTCTTAATCAGCTAAAAGAAGTAGGGTTTAAAACTTGTCAGAATTAGAAGACACTAAGTAAGGAAAGGTAAAGAAAAATAGACAATGCAAGAGTATTTATAGTGGTTCGGTCCCCTTGACCTACATCCACTACCTTGATGTAAAACCCGACCCTATAAACACATGTCATGACATACATGCACTGAGTAGCATGTTATTACGCTAGGAAAGTCCCAAGAAAAGACGAAACTCGATATTGTACCTAACAGTACACTTGAGTTGATTTAACCTCGAACTAGTTCAAATAGGAATCGTAGGATGAAATTTAATATTTTACAATCCAGGAATGACAAAAAATGATTGTTCGGAGTTCGAGGGTTCATTTGGGGTAAAATTAGAAATTTTGATGTTCAGGGGTAAAATCGTAATTTTGCCACCCACGGACAAAATTTGAGATTTTGAGAGAATTTAGATCAAATTTGACAAATTGGGGAATGGTATGAGTATAAGGGATGAAAAATATGTCTATGGGCAATTTTTCAGTTTTTTGGGTAAAAATGTAATTTTTCACTTTTATAAGGGCAAAAGTGTAAATTTCAAAAATTACTCCACCAAGACTTTGGATAAGTCTGAGAATTTTATCTAAGCTATGGATATGTGGGACAAGTGTATGGTGAAAATTTGGAAACAAATGGATGAAATTTTAAAAACGGGCCATTGGGAAAGTGACACATGGTACTTTTTAATGATTTAATATTATTTTAATGAAAAGTCAGCCCATTTAAACCCCATATTAAGTGCTGACCGGCCATAAGGAAAGAACAAGAGAGAAAATAGAGAGGAAAGGAAGAAAAGAGAAAAACAAAGGAAAACTAGAAAATTCAAAGGAGAAATCGCATTTTTCGTCCGTTTACGCGTCTAACGGTAAGATTTTATTATTTTAGCTTGATTTCTACCTTTCCTATGCCTTTATTTCCATTAAGCATGCTTGAGGAGAGAGATCAAAAAGTGAAACCAAGGGCTGGCCGAAATTCTAGGGGAGAGATTATTGAATTTTTAGGTTTTGATTTTTAGTTAAATTGGTAGTTTTAGTTAGTTAAATGTGTATAGAAATTAAATTGGGCAAGAAAGCATGAAATTTTCACAGTACCCACCCTTGGCTGAATATGCATTGATGTAAAATGATGATGAACTGATTTTTATTCTAAGAGAAATGAAGAGAAAATGATGAAAAATGGTTAAATGTGATAGAAAAACAAACTGAAAAATTAACCGAGTAAATGTCCCATTTTTTACTGAATTTTCCAAGGAGGAAGGTGAGCTGATTTTTGTGATTTTAGAAGGTTATTGTCTGATATTTAATGGTTAGAAATGTTGGAGAGAAAATGGAACAATTTAGAGCTAAAATGGAGCACATTAGCAATTTAATGAGTAAAGTGCCAAAAATAGGTTAATACCGCGTTTAAGCCGTTTTAGGCTATTGCATTTCATACCATGCATTAGTATAGGATTTAAGTCAATTATATAGAGATTAACATCAATGTGGTGAATTGGGCAAATTTTGCAATGTGTTTAGGAGGAGAGCCTTTCGGTAAAGGCAAGGAAGTCGTACCCGACGAACAGTGATCGGGGCACCTAAAAATCAATTAATTTGTACAAACGGTGAGTAAACCTATTATTATTGTAAATTATCTAGAGTTTATTTTTAAATGCTCTTTATGTATTTTATGAAACGAAAATGAGATTAAAACGGGATTTTTGATGCTTTAAAAATAAATGTGACAAATAAAAATATATTGTGTTGATTATGAAATTGAGTAATTAGAGGCTGTCAATTATTTTGAAATATATATATTTTACTATGAATGGCTTATGATATATGAGTATATGTGGCTATATTTTATAATTGCATTGGGAATAAATGTAAGCTTTTTTTACTATGCAGGCTGGGTAAATAAATAAAAGCCACGTTATACTGTCGAAATTTTATTAAAATTGGTGGGTTAGTCACTGCAGTGACGGGTTTCTGTGGACTGGCTATTAGAGGGGAACGGTAAACCCGGTTACATAATTACTCCGATTGTAGAGGCGAGGAGGGTAACTCCCAGGGTAGTATTAGAGCTCACTTCACGTCGAACCCCCACGTGAATGTGTAACTCAACCAACTCCAAGAACGGCTTGTTTTAAAAATAAAAATGTGTTTCACATGTAAATATCTTAACAATCTTGGCGGACTCTATTAGATGCCTCAGCCAAGGTATCCCCGAGGATTAGTTTTGGCTTGAGCCCTATTTTTAATAAAAGTCAAAAGCCTTAACAACTGTTTTGGTAAATTACAAATATTTTATGATTTAAGAAATAAATTGAAAACAATATGAAATGGTTTGTAATTTGTTATTTAAACTTGCCTCCATGTTACTCGCCTTTAGATATTTATGATAATGTCTGTTTACTCATTGGAATTGCAAAATCTCACCCACCTCCTTTCCAAATATTTCAGGCCTGTGGTAGCTTGTAGATATCGATTTTGTCGAGGATTTCAGTTGACCCCTCTATCTCACAGACAGTAAGCTATTATCACCAACACTTGGTGTATTTAGAGGCCAATTGTGATTGTAATTATTATTGTACATTATAACTTTATAATTTTTTGTATGTATGAATTTATTTTACTTTTACGTTACAAAAGATTATTTACACGTGTTTCTATTTTATATTGTTTTATATAAAAAATGATATATTTTTATCTTTTGATTTACTTGAGCCAAAAACGACTGGTAATTGTTTAAAACGGAATATTTAAAAACGATTGCTCACAAGAAAGGCAAGAAACTGATATGTAAGCCTTGCGGGGTTCTGATTGGCATTTTAGGTAATGAGTGTCAATTTGGACGTCGCGACGGTTGTCATGGGCTTGAGGAAGGTTCCAGGTTGTGACACTTGATCTCTCCCAATCAAGGATTTTCAACCCAACGTCACTATACTAGTGGAATTGACAGCTTCCACCAAGCTTTTACAAAGTGAGCTTCTAACCTAAGGTCTACTCCCTTACAATGACTTTAAAGTGCTTCCCACACTCCACATGCCCAAGACAAAAAAGAAAAAGAAGTACACCTAGGTACCTTTACAAAATCTAGAAAGATTAACTCAAGCACAAACACTTGTTCAAGAATAAGAATGAAGAACAAGTGTTTTTAATGAAGGTTCTTCTAGCATTTTGCTCAAAGTGGCTCTTTTTGCTTCAAATTTACCTCTCTTGACCATTGAAGCTTCCTTTTATACTTGGGGAGATAGATTTTGCTGTTCAAGATAGATTCTTGCCGTTAGGGACAACTCTGATGCCATTCTAGCTATTATTTTATCCTCTAGTGTTTAAATTCAAATGGGCAAATAGAGTTCTTCTAATTAGTTACAGTTAACTCTAACTAATTAAAGCTTATCTGCCTTACACTATCATGCTACGGTGTACTCTGCATTAACTGATTCTAGGAGATTTTAACCAATTAATTGATCTCTGTCTTCAAGGTTCTATATTTAGCAAACTTCCTCTAATTGGTTAACTCTCCCCTTAACTAATTAGAGCTTCACTTCCTTTAGCCTTCACTGATTAACACAACATCTAATCAATTAGAAATTCTTTGAATTTTGAATTTCTTCATTTTGGCTCCCTTCAATGATCAGACTTATTTTGAATTTGAATTTTGGTGCTTGTGTTGACTCCATTAGTTTTTTTATGATAGTAAAACATTCCCATTCATTTGTGTCTAATGCCTTTACTTAAGTGTGCAGGAAAATTAATGTATGAAATTAATAAATCAATCCTTCAAAGTGTATATTAAAAGAAAAAGGGAGATAAAAATAATGAGACATGACTGATTAACAAGGAGAAAGCTCATTAGTTGAATAAGGAAGAATGTTGGTTGGCCAAGATTCAAATTGGAGAAAAGGCGAGCGAAAGAGTTTGAAATACAGAGACAACCTAGTCAACTAAGATATCGAGTAGTCAACTAAGAGCATTCTGCCTGCAAGTTTGAAATCTACACTAAAAGACAGAGTAAGGACTAGAACCAACTCTCAACTATCTCCAACGGCTAGAAAACTGTCAAACTGCCATCAGAGATATTTCTTCAAGTATAAAAGGGTCTACCAACAATTAGAAACAAGGTTTTAGAAACCTTGAATGAAATTTGAGCTATAAAGAGTTGAAAAACCAAAAAATCTTCACTGCACTTGCCTGCACTTAAACACCTATTCTTTGAATTTGTAATTTGCATTCAATCTTATACCACTCAGATCAACCAGTGATCATAGGTACTTTCTTTTACTACTTTTCTTGTATTCTTAAAAGTGAGGAAGTCACTCTGAGGGGTTATTCAAGCTTGGGACAGCTTAATTGTTGTAGGTTGTGGTTGAGCCTTGGAAAAACCAATTTGGGTTTTAGTTTAGCTCGTGAAAAAGGTTTTGGCTGAGCCTTGTAAAAGCCATTGTAAAGCTTGGTGAAAGCTTGTGAATTTCACCGAATCTTAGTGGATTTGTTGGGAAAATCCTAATTAGATAATCAAGGTAGTGGATATAGGTCTTGGACCGAACAACTCTAAATTGCTATGCACTGTCTACTCTGTTTTTATTTTCTTTGTGTTGGAAATTAGTTATTTATCTTGTCAAGAGTCGATTTGTGCTATTCACCCCCCCTCTAGTACATATTGTTAGGACCAACAAGTGGTATCAGAGCTAGTTCCCTGTTTTTAAGGGTTAACATCCTTAGGGAGGATCCAAATGGCTTTCCAAAAATCAGTAGTGGCTGAGGGATAATTAACAAACAAACCACCTCCGTATGATGGCTCTAATTAACCTTATTAGAGAACTATGATGTCAATTTATATTAGAGCTATTGACTATGAAATATGGGACGTCATAACTGATGGACCCTTCATGCCCTCAACTTTGAATGTGGTGACAAATGAGTTGATGCCCAAGCCAAGGTCTAAATGGATCAAGGCTGAGACTAAGAAAGTTCAAGTAAACTTTAAGGCCATCAACACATTGCATTGTGCCTTGACCCCCACTGAATTTAACAAAGTCTTAAGCTGTACAACAGCTAAACAAGTATGGGAGAAACTTAGAATAATCCATGAAGGGACTTCTCAAGTCAAAGAGTCCAAAATTGCCCTCTTGACACATAACTATGAAATGTTCAAAATGGAGCCTGGTGAAGACATCACCAGCATGTTTGATAGGTTTACAAACATCACAAATAAATTGAGTCAACTAGGCAAGCCTATCCCTGAACATGAATTAGTAAAGAGACTACTTAGAAGTCTACCAAAAAATTGGAAGCCTAAAGTAATTACAATCCGTGAGGCAAAGGATCTAAATGTGTTTACCTTAGATGAGATTTGTGGTTCACTCCTCCCACATGAGCTGGAGCTTAAAGAGGAAGAAGAAAAAGAAGATAGGAGAGAAGCAAAGGAAAAGAAAATAACATAGCAGTTAAAGCCAGCATTCTTGAAGAAGAGCTGGAAGAATTGTCATGGGATGATGATGAAGAGTTAGCTCTGGTTGCAAGAAAATTCAGAAAGCTTATGGGGAGAAGAAATTGGAGAGTAGCTAGAAAAGGGTTTAAGAAGGATCAAAGTGCTTCATGGAAAATTAGAAATAAGAATGACTACAATAAAAAGAAGGAGCTGATCTGCTACGAATGCAAGAAACCTGGTCACTTCAAGTTCGAGTGTCCATTGCTGAAGGATGAGCCTCTAAAGAAAAATAAGAAATTCAAGAAAGCAATGGTAGCTGCTGCATGGTCTGACAGTGACACATCAACCACTGAAGCTGAAGATGAAAAATCTGAGGAAAGAGCAAACATTTGTTTGATGGCACAAGAGGATGAAATCGAGGTATCCTCATCCCCCTATGATATTTCCATTGATGATATACAGGATGAATATGACAGCCTTTGTAATGAATTTGAAAAGCTTTTTCCAAAATACAAAACATTAAAGAGAAAGGTTGTATCTATTGAAAATGATTTGGAAAAAATGGGACAAGAGTTCAATTCTGTTTTTGAGCAAAGAAATATCTTGCAAATTGAGTTAGAACACTCAAAAACAGACTTTGAAGTTTTAAAATTAGAGCTGGATAATAAGTTTGATGCTTTGCAAAAATTACTTGATGAAAACACAGCTCTCAAATGTTTAAAAAATGAATCTTCAAAAAGAGATGTGTACTATAATAAAAATTTTGCTAATGCACTACCTAGATGTTATAATTGTGGTAAACATGGTCATTTATCATATGACTATTTTAAGAAAACAAATGTGCAGAAAATCAGAAAAGTTTGGGTCCATCAAAGTATGGGTACCTATAAAGAAAAACTGAAATACTATTTTTTAGGTTGAGCTACACTTAAAGGAGACATATTCAAGAGCTCAACTCAAGAAGAAGCAGCCTTGGTACGTGGACAGTGGCTACTTATGGCACATGATAGGAGATGAAATGTTATTTGCTTAGCTAGACAAAAGAAAGGGAGGTACCATATCCTTTGGTGATGATTCAAAAGGTAGAATTTATGGGATAGGTACCGCTGGTAAGAACTCCCAAACTCAAATCATTCATGTGTTGTTAGTTAAGGGTTTGAAGCATAATTTATTAAGCATTAGTCAGTTATGTGACAAAGGATTTAAAGTATGTTTTGATTCAAATAAGTGTGTAGTAATTGACATAGGAACAAACAAAGTCTCATTTATAGGAAAGAGATTGAAAAATATGTATGTGATATTTCTTGAGGATCTTGAAATAAATGATGAAATATGTTTAGTTGCAAATGCTGATAGTGATAGTTAGTTATGGCATAGGAGACTAGGACATGTAAGCTTGCATACCATGTCAAAACTAATTAAGAAAAATCTAGTTGTTGGGCTGCCAAATATAAAATTTGAAAGTGACAAAATATGTGATGCTTGCCAACTAGGAAAACAACTTAGAACATCTTTCAAGTCTAAGAAGATTGTGTCCACATCTAGTGTCACGACCCGATACTCCCCTCGAGCCCGTGACAACCATCGCGACGTCCCAATAGACATTCATTGCCCGGAATGCCAATCGAAACCTTGAAAGGCTTTAATATCAGTTTTCGCACCTCCCCTATGAGCAATAATTGTTAAGTATCATGTTTTGAGATATTATAAACTATTTCCAAATCAAAAAAATAGAAAAATAATTTTTTTCTCACTAGGGCATTTTGGTCATTTTTCCTCAAAAATCTCGAAACTAGCTAAAAATGTAGTATGCGAGTGGAAAACACATATTTCAGAATCAAAAATAAGTTTAAATGTCTAAAACATTCATTTAAAGTGAAACTATAACTATTTGAATATAATAAAAATATTCAATAAAATATTCTATTTTCTTATAAAACAATATTTATAGAGTTACCGATAAATAATTTTTGTAGCGTAAAAGCTAAATAAATTCATACATACTGTAATACAGATAACCAAAGCATAAGATTTAATTTACAGTGACACGTGGGCCCACGAACGACTAAAAGTATCAAAAGCAGTAAACCTACAGTTTTTGAGGATGCAAGTCCAACTGTAGCCCTCAACTAAATGAGCTATTTACCAACTATCCTGAGCCTGAAATAGGTGGAAATGAGGGTGGTGAGATTATATAATCCCAGTGAGTAAACAAATACCATCTAAAATATCTAAAGCTAAGTAAATGGAGACAGATTAAAATAGATCATCATACTGTAATTCATCACCTTTCAACTCATTTCAACCAAATAAAATCAATTTATATAAATCAAGTAATCAACATGGCTTATGAATTTCTTAAAACTATGGCTCGTGCCAAAATCATTCTCATAATCGGTTGTCAGGGATACCCTGGCCTAGGGCTATCCCAACTCAGTCCGCCAAGGCTGTTAAAAAGTCATGTACGCATAAATCATGTTTTTAATTTGAAAACATAGTCGTTCTTTGGTGTTGGCTGAGTTCACCCTCACGTGGTGGTTTAGTGTGAAGTGAACTCTAAAGTTGTACCTCGGGAGTTACCCTACACGCCTCTTTGACCGAAGTAAGAATATAACAGGGTTACTGTGCCCCTCTAATAGGCTGGTCCACGGAACCCGCCCACTGCAGCAAGCTAAACCCACCAATTCAATAAAATCTCAATTGCATGACATGGCAATTATATCACAATCCAACCTCTCAAGGCTAAATACACAGTTCATATATTTCAACACAAATACCAATTCAGCCATTCATGCAAATATCGTCATCAGCCATTTGATTCAAAGCATGAATTTAAAACACATGAAAACAGTCTCCAATTACTCTATTTTCAAACCATCATTCAATTTCAAGACAATGTTATAAAATCATTTCATTAAATCACATTTTAATTACAAAACACAAAGATTTACCATTTAACTCATTTTCCATAAAATCACAAAATCGGATAAAAACCACTTTAGATAATTAAGATGATAGTAAGGTTACTCACTGTAATGGAAATCGAATTCCCAGTTCTCCGATTCTTGATCCTCGGGTACTATCTCCTTACTTTTGCCAAAAAACTCACCAACATAATGCACAATAAGCCATTTACTACATTTGTGCTAAACCGTTGTAAAACCAATTCAGGCTTTATACTAATGCATGAAATGGGATGTGAAATACTCGGGTAACTATCTAAATACGGTGTTCAATATAAATTCAATTATGTACCTAAATAAAATGGTATTGGCCTAATTCGATCTATCATCTTATTAATTGGCCAATACGTCCAATTCAACTCCAACTAATTCCATTTTTCTCCCAATACTCCAAATCATCAAACACAAATTAAATAACTTGAAATATGGCAAAATCATCTTCACATTTTCTCTTCGAAATTTCGACCATGGTGGGTGCATCAATACTATGAATTTTCCTACTTGATTTTCTCACCGTAATTCATCATTTCCTAACCAATTCACTTGAAATAAAATCAAATCCACCAAACACATTCTACATGGAAAATTCGGTCAATGATGGGTTATGGAAGAACATGAATTTTTCTTGCTTGATTTTCATGCTACACATCACCAATCAACTAAAAACACTAGAACATCTTAAAATCTAACCAAAACAACCATCAAAATCTCTCTCTAAGTGTTCGACCAGCAAGAGATTCATCATGAAATCATGTGATTCAACCATGGAAAATGCAAAAGAATGTATGGGAAAGGTAGATCACAAGTCAAAATCAAGAAATTTTACCTTTGATTGCTTGATTACTTGAAATCCACCAATTTTCTCTTGAATTTTCACTCTAGGGGTTTTGTTCTTTCTTTTCTTCCTTTGTTCTTGCTTTGGCCAGCCATAAGAATGAATGTGGAAGAGTTCAAATTGGCTTTATAAAGGAAAATATTAAATGGACAAAAATTTACCATTTGTCACCATTCCATTGGTCCATGTGTCATACTTACCCATTAAGCAATCTCTCTCCACCATTTAAAATTCCTCAATTATCCATAATAATAATGGGTGAAATTCATGTGCTGGACAAGTGTTGGGTGGTGAAAAATTCAAATTTTGCCCCTAGTGTGGCCAAATGACTATTTTGCCTTTTATGCTCGAAAAATGCCGAAATTAAAATTCTTCACTTCTCAAACTCAAATTATACTCCAAATAATCAATCTTAGTCAAAAATTTCATCCAACACTCACATCTTAACCTCAGGTAGCAAAATGACCATTTTGCCCCTAGGTCATGAAAATTTCAATTTGACTCCAAATCGGTCCTCCAACTTTGAATCACCATTTTAAGTCATTATGGGGTTTTAAAATTCTCAATTTCATCTTAAAATCTCTATTTGGACTAGTTCGAGGCTTGATTCAACTTAATTGTACCATTTGGTACATTACCGTCTTTTAACGATTTTCAAGGTACCCAAGTAAGCAAACATGCATTCTTATGTAAGAATGACATAATAAACATATTTTAGAGCTGGGCTTGACAGCACTACCCCCCTTAAAATAAAATTTTGACCTCAAAATTTCATTTACTAAACTTAGAGAAAAAGTGAGGGCATTGTTTTCGCATCTAATGCTCGACTTCTTATGTCCTCCCCTTTATAAGGAATTTCGATTTGTTCACCTCATTTACCTCCAATTCAACTCGAGTACTTCACTTATGTCTATTATTATCTTTTAAAATCATATCAACAGTAACCTTCACAATTATGATCTCTTATATCGAGACACCAAGCATGCTTCTATGACTATCATTAAACTTGAACCATAACTCCATCTCAATCATACCAATTTCGATTGCATTTTATACTTATTTAGGTATACCAATCACTATCTTATTACTTCATTTCATATCAAATTTCTCGACTTTCATTCATTCATCCATAACCAAGATTCAATAGAATAATCTTCATAATTTATACAAATTCTCATTATGCTTGTGCATAGTTCCACATCATTTACATACTTATACTCTCTTCTTATCATTTCCAATTATATGCTTAAGTTTCCTTATACTATATATCATTGCATCATAATGTCATCTCCATTGAATTATAATCTATTATGCTTGTATGCGTTATAATCCCATTGATGCCTCAAAGCTTTATCTTAACTTGATCATTGCATCTTATGCAATACCACAATTCCTAAGAGTCATCCTTTTTCCTCGATTATCCTTCTTGCCTCTACATTACCTTGCATCCTTCTTGCATTCCGATATTGATTTGTCACTTAAAACTCAGACTCATTTGAATCATGTATGCCTTAAGCATTTTCGAATTCCAATTTCCATAATCTATTAGGAAAGTTTCATTATCCGACTTCATTATCAAGGTTAATTTTAATCATCTTTTGTTCCACTCTTTCATATGAACATAACGTCATTCTCCCTTAGCCAATTTACATATTGTACTTGAAATTGTAAATCTTGAAACTATGTCCTCGTCAAGTACTTTTCAATGTCAATACAAGTATACTCTCAGCTTATGGCTTCCTTTTTATGATCACATAACTTAGTGCTTGCTTTCACGAGATCCATGGCAGAACTTATCTTGAGTATTTCCTTGGGGATATCTATCTTAAACTTATGTCTCACAACAGGTGATCACTTAACTCGTGACTTAGCCGTTTGGCTCCTTAGCAAGTTTCAAAATCACACATCTTATACTCATCACGTATAACTTATAATTCTTTCTCAACGGTGTTTAAACATTCTTGAAACTCTTAATCACTTATTTGCTCTTTCATACTCCAAGTATATCATTTCCATAAAGGCATGCACTTGCTCACCAAAATATTTAAATGCATGCTTAACTACTCATGCTTCAACTTATCTCCAACGGTTTCTAGCATACCACGTAGTTTACTTGTGTTGTCACTAATCCTTTCCTTTCAACAAAGTCAAGACAAGATTTGTAAATTCTCATAACAATATTCTATATAAACTCATTTGCTATATCATCCTTGAAATCTTTATTCACACTTTCATCACTTGGTATTGACATCTCTTATCAATATCTCATACATTCATCTAACTTTTCACTCGCTTTCTCTTTAGTCTTTAACAAGGCTTAATCTCTTGTCTTCTTTATTTCTTAAGATTTGACTTCAGTCAACATATTATTCATCTTAACACTCCACATGTTAATTTATTTTTTATGTAGCCATCTCAAAAACTCTCTAACTTTTCTTTCTCTTACATGCCAATTTATAAGGCAATAAAGAAACTTTTTCATTCACTCTTCATCTCTATCTTATTACTTCCCTAATGCACTTAAGACTCCAAATAACAAAGCTTAGCATCAAAACCAATGACCATTCTTCAACTCGTGAGTTTCATTTTCATGCCACTCCCAATTTGCTCATGCTTTCTAGCCATAAAGGGTTCTTAACCAATTACATTTATAAAGTGGATAATTCACTTAATTATTACATCTCGTCCTTACAATTATAAGATCAAAATATTTCGAATTTAGGATGCAAAAGCTCCCTCCTAGAGCATATCCAAAAATCCACATATTTCAAGTCCCACCTTAGGACATCTTTCCCATATGGTGTAATGAATTCACAATATATACATCATCATACACATAATTACTTATTATTTATGGTATCCCACTATTTTCATTATCCATTTCTGATCATTATCCTTGTCTTATAACTCTAATAGTTTATTAACTTCCAGTACAAAGACCATGAAAATAATTCATCTTTCACTACACTTATACTCACAATCCTTATTAATCAAAAATTTATCTTTTTCAAGTTCCTTCATTTATCTCTAATGGACCATATTTGTATTACATTATTTTCCTATAATGTTATGGCATCATTTTGTACTTCCTTCATCCTCAAGCTTACAATCTTTGACTTTATCACATTAATCGCTCAAAATGTCATCTAAAGCCTAATTGATTTCTTCCATATCCTTTCGAATTGTAACTACAATTAAGATTCCCAATTTCACATCTCCATGATTGATTGTTAATCTTACCACACTGTCTCCCACTATCCTGTGCAATTACAACACACTGAACCCACTTATTATAACATAATCTCCTAGTCAATGTGTTTGCTCGGGAATCATCTTCTCTGATACAATTTGTCCCATAAACCAGAATTTTATTTATTTAGCTTTGCATTCGGAATCATATCAAAAACTCACATACTACGATAAGTAATAATTTTCAACAAACATCATCAATTCAAATGGCCTTTTATATCTCGTCAAAATCTAGGGTTATCACTCCAAAAGTTCATCATGTTAATCGGTATCCATTTCTTAGTACTGCAAAATACATTCATTGTTAATTAAGGTAATTGCTTGAATCATTAATGACTTTCCACATCTGTCTTCAATAATTATCTAAGATGATCAACCTTGCCACTAAGATAAATATCTTTCTTTAATAGTCATAGTGCTAATCCATTTCTGTCCTACCAAAAGTTCCCATATACCTTCAGTCACTTAAACAGCTATTTTATAATACATTCTAGTCATACACTTTAAAGGCCAAACTATTAACTTCTTTGTACAGATAACTATTATATCTTCCCTTAAACGACACTTGCCTAGACTTATAGTGATACGAACTTCAACAAAGGTATCAAGTATCCTTAGGATCCTTTTCCAGGTCCTCTTCCTCCTGAGAGTTTCTCCTTTGTTCCTCAATCCAAGCTTGTTGTAGTCTCTTGTATTCTTCAATACTCACAGGTGCAGCACCTATTCCACATCCAGGAGGAAAATGTTGTACAACATTCACTTTTCTACGGGGATAATTTGCAACAGTTATTTTCTCCTTATTTTTTTCCTCTTGTTCCTTTACATTTATCCCACAACTTGGAGAAAAGTGTCGAACAATGGGTACAGGTACCTTCCTAAGATGATAAACTCCTTCAACTATCATTATTTTCCCCCTTTCTTCAGCGTATTCCCTAGATTCTTTCAAAAGGAAATTTCTCATGCTTACATTAATGTCATTACTATCAGCACTTTTTGGACTACTTGGTTCGGGTTGCCATTGGCTCCTAGCAGAAGAATCTAGCGATCCCTCGCTAATACTATGACAAGCATCGGGACTACCGTCTCTCCTAGACATGGTGTGTGCAACCAGCATACCTCAAAACCTATACGCAATCAAGCAGTAATTTCTTAATTATTTACGCATCACCAGAGCAGGTAGGTTTCTATATATAGGTGCATGCATTCTCTTCAACCTAACCTAACTTAACTTGAGGCCACATTGACACTGTAAATTTTTAAAATAACTTTAAAACAACTTTAAACCCAAAAGCTCCAATGTTTAAACCAAAAGGTCTGATACCAATGTAATTGTCACGACCCGGTACTCCCCTCGAGCCCTTGACAACTGCCACGACGTCCCGATAGACATTCATTGCCCGAAATGCCAACCAGAACCTCGCAAGGCTTTAATATCAATTTTCGCACCTCCCCTGTGAGCAACAATTGTTAAGTATCATGTTTTAAGATATTATAAACTATTTCCAAATCAAAACAATAGAAAAATATTTTTTTTCTCACAGGGGCATTTTGGTCATTTCTCCTTGAAAATCTCGAAACAAGCTAAAAATGTAGTATGCGAGTGGAAAACACATATTTCACAATCAAAAATAAGTTTAGATGTCTAAAACATACATTTAAACTGAAACTATAACTATTTGAATATAATAAAAATATTTAATAAAATATTCTATTTTCTTATAAAACAATATTTATAGAGTTACCGGCAAATAATTTTTGTAGCGTAAAAGCTAAATAAATTCATACATATTGTAATACAGATAACCAAAGCATAAGATTTAATTTACAGTGACACGTGGGCCCACGAACGACCAAAAGTATCAAAAGCGGTAAACCTACAGTTTTTGAGGATGCAAGTCCAACTGTAGCCCTCAACGAAATGAGCTATTTACCGACTATCTTGAGCTTGAAATGGGTGGAAAGGAGGGTGGTGAGATTATATAATCACTGTGAGTAAACAAATACCATCTAAAATATCTAAAGCTGAGTAAATGGAGACAGATTAAAATAGATCATCATACTGTAATTCATCACCTTTCAAATTATTTCATCTAAATAAAATCAATTCATATAAATCGAGTAATCAGCATGGATTATGAATTTCTTAACACTTTGGCTCGTGCCAAAATCATTCTCATACTCGGGTTGTCAGGGATACCTTGTCCTAAGGCTATCCCAACCGAGTCCGCCAAGGCTGTTAAAAAGTCATGTACGCATAAATCATGTTTTTATTTTGAAAACATAGCTGTTCCTTGGCGTTGGTTGAGTTCATCCTCACATGGTGGTTTACCGTGAAGTGAACTCTAAAGTTGTACCTCGGGAGTTACCCTACATGCCTCTCCTACTGACGTAAGAATATAACGGGGTTACCGTGCCCCTCTAATAGGCTAATCCACGGAACCCACCCACTGCAGCAAGCTAAACCCACCAATTCAATAAAATTTCAACCGCATGACATGGCAATTATATCACAATCCAACCTTTCAAGGCCAAATACAGAGTTCATATATTTCAACACAAATACCAATTCAGCCATTCATGCAAATATTGTCATCAGCCATTCGATTCAAACCATGAATTTACAACACATGAAAATAGTCTCCAATTACTCTATTTTCAAACCATCATTCAATTTCAAGACAATGTTATAAAATCATTTCATTAAATCACATTTTAATTACAAAAAACAAAGATTTACCATTTAACTCATTTTCCATAAAATCACAAAATCGGATAAAAACCACTTTAGATAATTAAGATGATAGTAATGTTACTCACTGTAATGGAAATCGAATTCCGAGTACCTCGATTCTTGATCCTCGGGTACTATCTCTTTACTTTTGCCAAAAAGCTCACCACCTCGACATAATGCACAATAAGCCATTTACTACATTTGTGCTAAACCGTTGTAAAACCAATTCAGGCTTTATACTAATTCATGAAACGGGATGTGAAATACTTGGGTAACTATCTAAATACGGTGTTCAATATAAATTCAATTATGTACCTAAATAAAATGGTATTGGCCTAATTCAATCTATCACCCGATTAATTGACCAATATGTCCAATTCAACTCCAAATAATTCCATTTTTCTCCCGATACTCCAAATCATCAAACACAAATTAAATAACTTGAAATATGGCAAAATCATCTTAACATTTTCTCTTGGGAATTTCGGCCATGGTGGGTGCATCAATACTATGATTTTCCCTACTTGATTTTCTCACCGTAATTCATCATTTCCTAACCAATTCACTTGAAATAAAATCAAATCCACCATCCACACTCTACATGGAAATTTTGGCCAATGATGGGTTTTGGAAGAACACGAATTTTTCTTGCTTGATTTTCATGCTACACATCACTAATCAACTAAAAACACTAGAATATCTTAAAATCTAACCAAAACAACCATCAAAATCTCTCTCTAAGTGTTCGGCTAGCAAGAGATTCATTATGAAATCATGTGATTCAACCATGGAAAATGCAAAAGAATGTATGGGAAAGGTAGATCACAAGTCAAAATCAAGAAATTTTACCTTTGATTGCTTGATTACTAGAAATCCACCAATTTTCTCTTGAATTTTCACTCTAGGGTTTTGGTTCTTTCTTTTCTTCCTTTGTTCTTGCTTTGGCCGGCCATAAGAATGAATGTGGAAGAGTTCAAATTGGCTTTATAAAGGAAAATATTAAATGGACAAAAATTTACCATGTGTCACCATTCCATTTGTCCATGTGTCATACTTACCTATTAAGCAATCTCTCTCCACCATTTAAAGTTCCTCAATTATCAATAATAATAATAATGGATGAAATTCATGTGCTGGACAAGTGTTGGGTGGTGAAAAATTCAAATTTTGCCCTTAGGGTCGCAAAATGACTATTTTGCCCTTTATGCTCGAAAAATGCCAGAATTAATATTCTTCACTTCTCAAACTCAAATTATACTCTAAATGATCAATCTCAGTCAAAAATTTCATCCAACACTCACATCTTAACCTCAGGTAGCAAAATGACCATTTTACCCCTAAGTCATGAAAATTCTAATTTGACTCCAAATCGGTCCTCGAACTCCAAATCACCATTTTAAGTCATTCTATGGTTTTTAAATTCTCAATTTCATCTTAAAATCTCTATTTGGACTAGTTAAAGGCTTGATTCAACTTAATTGTACCATTTGGTACATTACCATCCTTTAACGATTTTCAAGGTACCCAAGTAAGCAAACATGCATTCTTATGTAAGAATGACATAATAAACATATTGTAGAGCTGGGCTTGACATCTAGACCTCTTGAAATGCTGCATATTGATCTATTTGGTCCAATAAGCACAACTAGCTTAGGAGGAAAATCTTATGGCTTTGTAATAGTTGATGACTATTCTAGATATACTTGGATTTATTTTCTTGCTCACAAGAATGATGCTTTATCAGCTTTCATAAGTCATTGTAGGAAAGTAAAAAATGACAAAGGACTAACCATAGTTAGCATAAGGAGTGATCATGGAGGAGAATTTGAAAGTGAGGAATTTGAGAAATTTTGTAATGAAAAAGGGTTGGATCACAACTTCTCTGCACCTAGAACACCCCATCAAAATGAAGTTGTAGAAAGGAAAAACTGAACCTTAAAAGAAATGGCTAGGACTATGCTATGTGAGAATAGCCTACCAAAGTATTTTAAGGCTAAGGCAGTGAACACAGTAGCATATATACTTAATAGAGTCTCAATAAGACCAATGTTATCTAAGACACCTTATGAACTCTACAAGGGTAGGAAACCAAACATTTCTCACCTAAGGAGCTTTGGTTGTAAGTGCTTTGTATTGAACAATGGAAAACAGCCCCTAGGGAAGTTTGATGCAAAGAGTGATGAAGCAATATTTTTAGGATATGCATTAAACTCAAAGGCCTATAGGATTTTTAACAAAAGGACTCTAACAGTAGAAGAATCAATCCATGTAGGTTTTGATGAGTCAAATGCTTTACAAAAAGAAATTCATGATGATGATGATGATGTAGAAATCCTAGAAAGACAAATGAAAGAAATGAGCTTAGAAAATAATAAAAATATTGAAAAAAAGCTCACCTAGAAGAGAAAATGAAACTCCACCTCTAGAAAATCTGCAAAGAACAAAAAATCAGCATGATGATTTTCCAAGGAGTTGGAGATTTGTAAGAGACCACCCACAAGACCAAATAATAGGTGACATTTCACAAGGAGTTAGAACTAGGAAAGCAACAAGAGAAACTTGTGAGTTTTCAGCCTTTATATCTCAAATTGAGCCTAAAAACTTTGAAGAATATGAAAAAGAAGAAAGTTGGATAATGGCCATGCAAGAAGAACTTAATCAATTCACAAAAAACCGTGTATGGTCATTGGTACCTAGACCTTCAAATCACCCTATTGTTGGCACCAAATGGGATTTTAGAAATAAGGTAGATGAGCAAGAAAATGTAGTTAGAAATAAAGCTAGATTAGTAGCACAAGGTTACAATCAAGAGGAAGGAATAGATTATGATGAAACCTTTTGCACCTGTAGCTAGAATTGAAGCCATAAGGTTGTTGTTAGCTTTTGCATGCTTTATGAACTTCAAATTGTACCAAATGGATGTAAAAAGTGCATTTTTAAATGGAATCATTCAAGAGGAAGTGTATGTTGAACAACCTCTAGGTTTTGAAGATGTTGAAAAATCAAATTATGTTTTCAAACTTCATAAAGCCTTGTATGGATTGAAACAAGCTCCTAGAGCTTGGTATGAAAGGCTTTCAAAATTTTTAGCTGAAAAAGGTTATATTAGAGGTAGCATCGATACTACATTATTCATTAAAAGATATTTAAATGATTTAATTGTTGTACAAATATATGTGGATGATATTGTATTTGGTGCAACTTATGAGGTGTTATGCAAGAACTTTGCTAAAGAAATGCAGGGTGAATTTGAGATGAGCATGATGGGGAGTTGAAGTACTTTCTTGGTCTTCAAATTAAGCAAAGTGAGGAAGGGATCTTCATCAACCAAGAAAGGTACACTCAAGATATGCTCAAAAAGTTCGATATGCTGAAACTGAAACCAATCTCAACACCAATGAGTTCATCCACAAGACTTGATCTTGATGAAAAAGAAAAGAATGTAGATCAAAAGTTATATAGAGGTATGATTGGTTCACTACTTTACTTAACAGCAAGCAGACTAGATATTCAATTTAGTGTGTGTTTGTGTGCTAGATTTTAGTCACAACCTAAAGAATCACACCTAACAGTTGTTAAGAGAATCTTTAGATACCTCTTAGAAACTCAAACTTTAGGCATATGGTATTGTAGAGAATCAACTTTTAGTTTGGTTGGATATTTAGATGCTGACTTTGCTGGCAGCAAAACTGATAGGAAAAGCACCAGTGGAACATGTCAATTTCTAGGTAGCATGCTTGTGTCATGGTCCAACAAGAAACAAAATTCAGTAGCTTTATCTACAGCTAAAGTAGAGTATATATCATTAGGTAGCTGCTGTGCACAAATTCTTTGGATTAAACAACAACTGAAAGACTATGGAATGACTATGCATAATGCACCAATATACTGTGATAATACAAGTGCAATTAATATATCAAAAAACCCTATGTGGCACTCTAGGACAAAGCACATTGAGATTAGACACAACTTTATTAGAGACCATGTAATGAAAAATGATATTAAGATTGAATTTGTGAACACTTTACATCAGTTAGCAGACATTTTTACCAATCCTCTAAATGAATATAGATTATGTGAAATTAGAAGAAATTTAAGGATGATTGGTATGAAGGAATTGTAGGAAAACTTTTGGCTTTTACACAAAACACAGAATGCATTCAGTCAACTAAGGTAAATCTTAGTCAACTAAGAGTATTCTGTTAGCATTAAATAGTAAGACTCAATCAATTTAGAGAAAAAAGAATAAAATAAAGAAAAGTTAGGTTTATCGGGTAATAAAAGAAAAGAAGGAAAACAGCCGGGGAAATAACCAACATTAGAGGGAACATTTCAAATTCTGTATAGTAGAAATCTGACAAGTATTTAAGGGGAAGATAGACAATTTCCTTTGAAAAACTAAACTGCCTTCACCCATCTCCCTTGCATTCTCTGAAATCGAAACCCATCTTTCTACACTTTACTCTCTGAAATCGACTCAAACCCCTATCATTTAGACAAAACCCCTATTAGACAAATTCTTGAATCAAAATGGGGATATCTCCACAGAGCAAAGAAATAGTAGAAAAGAAGAAAGGGAAGAAACCACTGGAAGAAGGGACAGAAACGAAAAGTCTGAAGAAGAAACAAAAAATCATGTTTGCGTCAGTAAAAGAGATATCAGAGAAACTAAAAAAGAAGAAGCGGAAAATGGAAAAGAAGAAGGGCAAGGAACCTACACTCAAGAAAGGTACTAGTTCCTTGTCTTCTAAGTTTAGAAATAGATTGCATGAACTAAGGTTAAAAAATATTGAGAATGCACCAATTTCCTGTGGCAAATATATTGACTGGAAAAGTTTTGATGAGAACTTAGAGATTCAGATTAGTTTATCCGACTATTTTGATGAACTAAAACTGAAAGGATACAGCACCTTTAAAGAATATATCCTATAATGCAAGTCTGGTAAAGGAATTCTATTCTGGCATTACTTTAAAAGAAAAGGAATTAGATGATTCTAATGATTATGTCGAAGATGGTCTGAATGTATATTAGAATGGGAAAGAATTTGTTGTCACTACTGAGGATTTATGAAGCTTACTAAAAATTGAGTGTGAAAAAGGTGAGTATGAGTTCCTAGAAAAGTATGATCCATCCTCAATATGGGAAATCATCACCAGGAGAAAGGAAAAGTATTCTTCAAAGAGCAATTCAAGTTTGATAATCAGCCCCCATATTAAGATTTTACACAACTTTATAGTAGCAAACATTTAAGGCAGAAGTGGAAGCTTGAGTTACATTAGCCTTCAGGATCTTTGGCTGATGGAACATGCCTTCAATGGGGTTTCTCTGAATGTAGGAAGGTTTATGATTGAAAAAATGAGAGGAGCTTGCAGACTTGATAAGGTCAACTTGCCTTATGGGAATGTCATCACATCTCTTGTGCAGAAAAAAAGAGTTTGGGCAAAGAGGTATGAAATGGACATGGTGAAAACCAGAGATCAAGCCATTTACTATGGCAATTTGATCAAAATGGGGTATATACTCGATGGGGAAAGATTCATTAAGACCCCCAAGACTGGTCCTGGAAGAGAATCCAACTTGCTTGCTCAACAAGAGGGAGCACCATTCAGATTCTCAAATGAAGTTATTTTCAATCTTCTTATAAGAATTGATGGGAAGCTTACTGACCAAGGAGAAAGATTACAGAAAATTGAAGAGAAAATTACAAAACTGGAAAATGACCTGAAGAAGGAAGAAAAGAAGCCATCTGAACTTATGGTTGTAGACACTTCTGCAACACCTAGCAATGCACCAGCACAGCAAGGTGCTGAAGGTTCCACTGAGCCAACAGAAAAGTCTGCTCCTCATGGTGGAAGTCATGGCATTCAAGCTGAAGGTTCCACCTATAAATCTTTCAGTCCCGTTCTGCAGACTGAAGACTCTCACCAAGGGGTTGATCAACCAGCGAAGACACCTTCTTCAGAACTTCAAAGCAAAAATGAATCAGAACAAGGGACTGAAGTGGTTGGTTCAAAAATAGAGAAACAACAGGCCTCTCCCCCCAAGTCAGAAAAAATATCCATTATGGATATCTTCCATCAAATGGTTAGCGAGGGACAAGCTGAAAAAGACACTACTAGAACATAAACTCAAAAGGATGGTGGAGATATAGGAAAAGGGAAGAAACCTGCATCAACTCCTAGAGTAAAGGCAAAATCTAGGAAAGAAAAAGCCACTGCAGCACCACCAACAAAGGCAAAACCACCAACCAAGGGAAAGAAGACTATGGCCACCAAGACAGCTTTTCTTAAGACAAGAAAGTCTTCCAGGTTGGTAGAGAAATCCAAACCAGTTTCAGCCTCTTTTCCTCAGAGTCCAGTCCCTGTCTCAAACAAGTCCTCACCAGAACCTTCCCTTAGAAAGTCATCACCTCTTTGAGAGCGCTCTCTTTTTCCTCTAAACCCTTTTTATGTCACTGAATCCTCACCCTCTAACACATCAAACGAATAGAAGCCCCTTCATTTGATGCTAACAAAAAGGGGGAGTAGAATGGCAGAACCAGGGGTGCAGGAACCAGAGAATAAATTTAAAAAAATGTTAAGGTGGAGGAACTAGGAAGGAACCTAAAAAAGAAAAGAAAGCAAAAATGAATCAGGAGCAAGAACTTAGAAAAATAAGGGATAGGAAGCAAAAACAGTTCAGGGGCAATTTTGAAACATTTTTTGATTAACTGCTATTTGTGCCATTGTGGCACTTGAACACTTAATTTTGATTTTGTTGTTTATATGGTAGTGTGAGACATGAATGCTGATATATCTATGATATTTGTTTGCTGAAAATTGAATGTTTGCTGATATTCTGCTATCCATGATATTTTAACTATTGTTAACAAAATCTGCTGCTGAACCATATTGAACTGCATGTTGATAATTGCTGTTGTATGCTGATAATTGATCAACTTGCGATTGCAAATAATTATGGATGTTTTGAATAGTGTGTTGACTGAATTATGAAGGGAATAGATCAAATCTGATGACTATATACTGTTGACAGACCTTGCTGAATTTTCTATGAAAAACTATGAACATTCATTGCTATAAATCACCCAAAATTCTGCAAATATGTATTCTCTAAATGTATAATGTCATTTTCTATATGACTATAATAAAATTTGATGGAATAAATATGCACACACTAAAGGGGAGCATATGCTTAGGGGGAGCAATCCTCATTTTCTGCAAAAAACTAAAATGAGTAAAAAGACATTATGTTGTGAATCAAGGAATGTTTTGTCATTATCAAAAAAGGGGGAGATTATTTACTCCATTAGTTTTTTATGATAGTAAAACATTCCCATTCATTTGTGTCTAATGCCTTCACTTAAGTGTGTAGGAAAATTAATGTATGAAATTAATAAATCATTCCTTCAAAGTGTATATTAAAAGAAAAAGGAAGATAAAAATAATGAGACATGACTGATTAACAAAGAGGAAGCTCATTAGTTGAATAAGGAAGAAAAATGGTTGGCCAAGATTCAAATTGGAGAAATGGTGGGCTGAAGAGTTTGAAAAACAGAGACAACCTAGTCAATTAAGATATCAGGTAGTCGACTAAGAGCATTATGCCTTGAAGTTTGAAATCTGCACTAAAAGACAGAGTAACGGCTAAAACCGACTCTCAATTGTCTCCAACGGCTAGAAAACTGTCAAACTGCCATCAGAGATATTTCTTCAAGTATAAAAGGGTCTACCAATAATTAGAAACAAGTTTTTAGAAACCATGAATGAAATTTGAGCTATAGAGAGTTGAAAAACCAGAAAATCTTCACTGCACTTGTCTGCACTTAAACACCTATTCTTTGAATTTGTAATTTGCATTCAATCTTGTACCACTCAGATCAACCAATGATCATAGGTACTTTCTTTTACTACTTTTCTTGTATTCTTAAGAGTGAGGAAGTCACTCTAAGGGGTTATTCAAGCTTGGGACAGCTTGATTGTTGTAGGTTGTGGTTAAGCCTTGGAAAAACCAATTTGGGTTTTAGTTTAGCCCGAGAAAAAGGTTTTGGCTGAGCCTTGTAAAAGCCATTGTAAAGCTTGGTAAAATCTTGTGAATTTCTCCGAATCTTAGTGGATTTGTAGGGAAAATCCTTGGTTGGATAATCAAGGTAGTGGATGTAGGTCTTGGACCAAACCACTCTAAATTACTGTGCATTGTCTACTCTATTTTTATTTTCTTTGTGTTGGAAATTAGTTTCTCATCTTGTCAAGAGCCGATTTGTGCTATTCACCCCCCCCCCCCCTCTAGCACATATTATTGGGACCAACAACTTGGAACTTCTTCAAGTCTTGTGCTCTAACCGATTTAACCCATGCCTTAGCCAATTAGCACAACCCTATTTTTCTTTTTCAAGCACCTTCTTAATCAGTTAAGCCTAGTGTTAACTGATTAAAATTTTTCTGTTTTGCTTCAACTTGGTGCCCAATCATGCCTTAACTAATTAAAGCTTCTTGTTAATCAGTTACTAAAGTTCTTTTTTCACTAACCTATTTCTTCTTTCTCACTCTAAATGATTAACCTATCTATTATGTGATCTTGCCTTTATACAATAATTTTATTAAGGGGATTAACTTTATCCTGAACAGTTAAATAGTGAAGTTAGACAGTAATGAATAAGGAATGTTTTGTTATCATAAAAAATATATGGAGTCAACAAAAGTGTCAATGAATTCTTTTGAAGGTTAAAATTAAGTTTGATATTCAAAATATGTAATCTATATGCTGACTTAAGGATTTCCTAACTTATCCTTTTACTCAAGGTGAGATTTCACATAACCACTCACAAATACAGTACCTTTCTAGGCTAAGGTATAAACTTTACAAATGCACTACCTTTCTAGGTTAAGGTATACCCTCTACAATGGGTTACAAAGAAGATAGGATGAAAACTTAAATGCCTATAAATAGGCTAAATAAATTAGTAAATACAATGAGAGAATGAAGGCTTACCAAAGAAGCATAGGAATTTAAGACATAAGTAAGCAAAGATGATGAACACTATTGGTCCCGTTGGTGTGCTAGAAAGGGGTGAATAGCACTAAAAATTTGAAGGTCAACTCTTTTTGAGTTGTAAAACTTCTAATCAATTGGAGGAAGAAAGATTTAAAGCTTGTAGTAGCTAAAAGACCCCAAGTAAGGAAAAATAGAGAGAAATGGACAATGCATAAGGATTTATGGTGGTTTGGTCCCCTTGACCTATATCCACTACCTTGATATCCCAATCGAGGATTTTCAATCCTAGCTTCCCTATACCAATGGAATTAACAGCTTCCACCAAGCTTTTACAAGGTAAGCTTCTAACCCAATCTCTAATACCTTACAATGACTTTTAGAGTGCTTCCCACACTCTAAATTCTCAAGAAAAAGAAGAAAAAAAAGTACAATTAAAAATCTTTACAAATCTGGAATGATTACAAGCAAGCTTAAACACTTTTTTCCGAAATAGGACTGAAAGACAAATGTTTTTGGTGAAGGTTATTTAGCTTTTTGCTCAAAATGGCTCTTTTGTGCTTCAATCTACCTTCTTTGACCATTGGAGCTTCAATTTATACTTAGGGAGTCAGATTTTTCTATTAAAGACATATTCTAGCCTTTAAAGACAACTTTGATGCCATTCTAGCTGTTATTTTGTCCTCTAATGTTTAAATTCAATTGGGCAAACATAGTTCGACTAACTGGTTACTGGCAACTCTAATCAATTACAACTTCTCTACCTTATACTATCTTGTTGCTATGTACTCTACATTAACTGATTACAACCGACTCTAAATGGTTAAGAGATCTTTGTCTTCAAGGTTCTCTACTTTAGCAGGATTATTTTAATTGGTTAACTCTCCCTTCAGCTGATTGGAGCTTCACTTCCTTCAGCGTTAATCTATTAACATCAGCTCTAATAAGTTAGAAAATCTCTAAATTTGAATTTCTCAATTTTGGCTTCCTTCAATAGTCAGACTTATTTCAAATTTGAATTTTGGTGCTTGGAGGTTTTTCAGGTCTTGTGCTCAATTGATTAACCCCATGCCTTAGCCAATTAACACACTTCTATTGCCCTTTTTCCAACACCTTCTTAATCAGTTAAGCTTAGTGCTAACTAATTAAGATTTTTGTTTTGCTTTAACTTGTCACCCTGTCATGCCTTAATTGATTAAGACTTCTTGTTAAGTAGTTACTAAAGTTTTGTCTTCACTCACACTTTTCATCTTTCTCTCTTTAACTGATTAACCTATTTATTATATCTTGCCTTTAAGCACTAATTTTATTAAAAGGGTCAACTTTATATTGCACACTTAAGTAATGAAGTTAGACATTAATGAATAAGGGATGATAAAAATATTGAGTCAACAAACACTTGATTTAGAGAGTGATTCTTAAGGAATTTGTTGTTTGATCTTTCACTTTTGCTTGACAATTCTTCTCTAGGTGTTCTTTCTTTTGAAAGCTGTGCCTTTTACTTCTACTTATGTGTTGGTATCCAAAATAGCCATTTAGGGAAGTGTGCTCGAGAATGTAGCCATTATTCATGTCTTTTTCTAACTTGTATGAGGTGAAGTATCAATACCTTTGATACAAGTCTCGATACTTTAATTGCCAGAATCAACTAAGGTCTCGATTCCTCTATCGCATGTCTCAATAATTGTCAATCCTTAGCATTTCCCAAACTGAAGAATGTTTGATACATAGTAGCTTGCTCTCTGGTAATCAAGTCTGGAGATGATGTCTTGATACTTTACAAGATGATCTCAATACTTGGACGCTTACTCTCTAGAATTTGAAGTTCTAAAAATAAGGTCTCAATACTTTAACAATGGGTCTCGATACTTCGACACTTGTTCTGAAAACTAAAGCCTAGAGGTGAAGTCTTGTTACATTGAAGCTTGGGTCTAGATACTTTTGAACTTTCTTTTTGGAAATTAGAGCCTGGTGGTGAAGTCTCGATACGTTGAAGCTTGAGTCTTGATACTTTCAAACTTGCTCTTTGGAAATTAGCATTCCTGAAGCGATGTCTCGATACCTTCACATGATGTCTCAATACCTTTGCTTCCTTAGGCTATTTTTGAGGCATTTTAAGCTTGATGTATCAATACTTACTCAAGAAGTCTAGGTACCTTAAGCATTTTAAGCTTTTTTCTCTATTGTTTTTGTAGTACCCCATACCTTGATATGGTGGCTAACAATGCTAGTTTTATGATATTTATATTTATTTTATGTTTTTATAGGAGTAGGATCAAAAATAATTTCAATTGGTGAAGAAAGGAGCACAATGGACTGTTGCTCTATTTGCATATGTTTTGGTTTTTCAAGTATATCTCCCACTACACAAGTCCAAATGACATGATTTTTGAACCATTAGAAAGCTAAGAGGCAGGGCTACAACTTGAATGTTTACCACTTTGCCCAAGTATGGTGGAAAGGTATTCAAAATATTTGTTTAAATAAAAGTACTGCACTAGAGGAACAAAATTTGGTAGAACCTTTGAGCGCCACGACACTAGAAATTGAAAGCTGCGACCCTCACCGTAATTTCTACAAATAACAAGTTTATGGGATTTTTAAAGCTAGGGCTTTTAGGGGCTATTTAAGGGACCTCTTTCAGAGGATTTTGGACCTTTTCCCAGTGTCAAAAGAGTAAAAAGATTGCACAAGAAAATGAGGAAGACAAGTGGCCTTGTTAAGGGCATTATTATAATTGCATGAGAAATTAGATAAGCTTTAACTATAAAGATCTCATCTTTTCCAGCAACTTCTACCTTTCTCTAGCAACTTCTTCTTCTTCCTCCTCCCATCTCACGTTTCTATCCTCTTCCATGAAAGCTTCTATCTCAAGCTTCCATCACTCTCTCAAACTAACCTTAATTTTCATGCTTTACACACCCTGTTGTAGGGTTTTTCATACTCTTTTACTCCTTTACCTTAAACAAACCTTTAAAAGTCTTTCTTCAATACTTTATCTCACTAGCTGAACTTTGTAAAGAGAGAAAAAGAGGTTTCATGTTAGCTTGAGGACTTTTGGGAAGAAATTTCATTATAATCCACCAAGGTGAGTGATGAATTAGGATTGGTTTTAAGTTGTTGATGATGGCTAGTAATTAGAGTTATGAGTTGTGTTATTTGCTGAAATTGTTTATCTATTTCTAGTGTTACTAAAGTAGAGAAACGAAATAGCCAATCAAATGGTAATTGGAAGATAGATAAGAAGGGCTATTGAAGCGTGATATGGGAAACAGCTTTTGGAGTGATATTAATGTGAATTGGATTGGCTATGATGTTTTTGTGCATGATAGGTTCCAACAAGGCCCCTCAACCCTATTTGGACCATTAGGGAAGTTAGAGTCGATTAAAGGTTCAACAAGTACCGATGAGTGAACTTGCATTTCAAAATGTTTTGGGGAAATGTTTACATGTTTCAATGAATCATTTGGGAATTTTATCGGTTTTTGCTTTAAAATTTCCTAGGAACAAGCCCTTGATAATGTCACGATCCAATTTTCGAGCCATGACCGGCGCATGGGCCCAATGGACGTAATCCACTAAGCCCAAGCAAGCCTATTAATCTGACATGTTTATCATTCCATCATAAACTGCTAAGTCACATTTCATAACTTAGAATCAAAATAATACTACACATTGCCATCTCATACTGGCATACTAAACAAGTGTATATACATTGTCTACAACATGTATCCTAACAATTTACATTAGGTTCGTCTATACACAACAAAATAATACTCGACTTCCAGCGAGGGACTCGGACAAATATACAGCCACTAAATGCCGAGACACCTACCAAAAGATGGATACAAGTCTACAAGGACACCTCGTCTTAATTACCGGCTGCCTCGTGATCTGAAAACATGAAGTTGAAAACGGTGAGTATAAACCTAGTGAGTGAACAAGGAAGGGAACAAGCAACAACAAGGGAGAATTTAAAATCATGATGCACTTGTTTCAAAACAATGCAATTTAGTTCCATTCATATTAAAAACCCTTCATCAAGCCCTTAAATGATTAATCATTTGAAGATCATGAATCCATACACAACGAACCATTTGAAGAATGAAAGCTTCAATGATATGCAAGCAAGTCAAATACGACAACGAATCTTCGCTGTAGCGGAAAGGCATTCTCGCTGCAGTGACGTTGGGATTTAGTTATTAGCCGAATGAGGGTTTCTCACTAAACCTCCTCATTTTAAACTTAACTCATTTAGTCCTTAATGTTGGAAGTCCATGCTCAGATATGGTAGCAAAGAAGTGAAAAATAAGGCAGCAATTGCACTAGATAGGAGACAAAACAGAGAGTTTTTTCCTGCAGCGAAATTGTAACCCAGAAATAGAAGGTTTCTCGCTGCAGCGAGATTCTTTCTTACTGCAGTGAAATTCAGCTGATGAAACAGAGAGTTTCTTGCTGCAGCGAGATTCCTTTTCACTGCAGCGAGAAGCTATAGTGACTATCTCGCTGCAGCGAGAACCAGTTCTGGTGAAGGTTCTCAAACCCAAGAGTTTCTTGCTGCAGCAAGATACAGGGCACCAATGAAAAATTTCCCTTTCTCCCAAAGAAAACCCACCTTGCTAAAATGTCCAAACCAACATGAAACGTATAACAATCTTTCACCTTTTAACATGTCAAGTTTCACATGCATTACAACCATATACCATTACTCATTAATTTCCTATAACACACATATTTACATATGTATATATGTATACGTATACCCATCATCATCATGCATACCATCCCATCATCATCATCACCAGCTCATGCGCACTCCCTACTCGTACATGGCTGGGTCATCACCGGGTTATGCGCACTCCCTACTCGCACATAGCCGGGTCATCCTCGGCTTATGCGCACTCCCTACTCGCACAGAGTCGAGTCCATGTCATTACACAATAATATATTCATACATATATATCAACACAATGTGGTAGTGCATGAATCAATAATAGTCACATGTCACAACATAAACCATTTCTCAAGAGCTTGTTCCCAAGGCACTCATTTTTAAGAAAAGTTGTATAAAATCATTCAAACACTTTGTACAAAACAGTCACATTCTCAAAATAGTTTTGATAGGCAGTCCACTCACCCATTTATTGTTGAGCCTTTAGTTGACTCTAATTCCCCTAATGATCCAATTGAAAGGATGGGACTTCATTAGAACCTACCATCACATTAACATCACCATTATGTTAATTCACACACTATAAACCCTAAAAGCTATCTTTTAGCTAGTCTTCAATGGCCACTTTAAATGGCTATCTATGTTCACTATCTAAATCACTATAAAATGAATGAACATCCTCAACAATAAAATAGCTCATAATCCCAATTACTAGCCATTATTCATAGCTAAAAATCAAGCTTAATTCATCACTTACCCTAGGGCTCCTTTGTAGTCAAATTCTCTTCCAATTGCTTTCAAATCAATTGGGTAATTCTCTTTCTCTCTCTAAAATGCCCAACTAGTGAGAGAAAGTATGAAAATAAGATTTTTTTCAAGGGTTTTAAGGAGAGAGAGTGAAAGGATACAAGGGTTCTAGTCATGAGGGCTCAAAGGTATGAAAACTAGAGCTAGAGAGAGAAAATCATGCAAGCTCCATATCAAACTTCCATGGAGGTTTTAAAGAAATGTGAGAGGGAAGAAGGAAGAAGAAGACAAGTTGCTAGAAAATGAGAGAAGAAGCTGCTGGAAGAAGGATATTTATAGGCTAAACTTATCCATTCCTTTAAAATTACGAAAATGCCCTTAAAGAGTTAGCTTGTTCTCATGTAACCCTTTGTGCAATCTTTTTACTCCTTTGACACCGCGACAAGGTCCATAATGGTCTAGACATACTCGAGTTCATAAAAACTTAACATTTTAACCCGAGGAGAAAAATGACCATTTTGCCCCTACCGTGAAAATCACCAAAATTTTTGTTTCCTTTTCATTTTACCCTTAATTTCACCATCCATTTATGCCTTAGGCCTACTTAGGCCATAACATTGTTTAAAAATCTTACTTTTATGAGTTTACTAAGGAAATGATGAAATTACCCCTGATTAGGGATATCGCGTAGTCTATAAAGGTCAAGGTCTCACACATAAAATGTTTGATGTTGTGAAATGTGAAATGTGTAAAAGGATGAATCCATATGTTTTTGTATAATGCTGATATATATATATATATATATACTATGTCATAAATGGTACCATTATGTGACAAATGCAACCGTGCATGTGCGGGGTGAGTGTGCACTTGCCAGTGATGACGGTGGTGAGGGAGATGGATGATGATACTGTCCGGCTATGTGCACGATGTGGTGGGATGCACATGAGCTGGGTGAGATGCAAATGATGAATTTTGAAAATTTACCGTTATTTTCAAATTGATTTTATTGCAACAAGAAACATTCTGTTTATACTGCCTTACTTGGATAATTGCAATTTCATGCTGAATACGGTTCCTTCATCATTAAATGATTTTACAACCAAGGGTTTAATAGAGGGATTTTAATAAGAACTTGAACTAAATGGCATTGTTTTTAAATAAGTGCATCATGTTTTCTAAACCATTCCTTGTCACTGCTTGTTCCCTTCCTATGTTCACTCACTGGGTTTATACTCACGTTTTTAAACTTCATGTTTTAAGTTCTTTGAGTTAAAGGTGACTAGATCTTAGGACGAGGTGCTCCTCCCTATCCATTGCTCGATAGGTTTGTCATGATACTAAATGTTAGCACCCACGCCCATAGTCACTCCGCTGACGGTCAGAGTCTTTGAATGTGTACATGTAAACTGGATATAACTTGCTAAGAATCATTTGGCAAACTATTTATGTATATTCCGATTAATGAATACCATTATGAGTATATACCTGGATTTTATGGATTGATTTCAATGAAGTAATTATTTGAACATTATGATTTATAGATCTTAAAAAGGGAGTATGGATGATACATCGACTAATGTACAGGTTCATACAAGAAGGCTTGCTAGGGCCTGGTGGGCTATGCCTATTGGGTCTTTGCGCAAGTCATTTTTCTTTTAAACGCCTAAGGGATTTTGTGAAGTCTTAATACATTTAACCCCTCATATTTTGGTCATTTGACTTTCGTCATTTCAAAATAAGGATCAATTGTAAAGCAAACATATATCCTTGAGAATGTTGTTCCTCCAGTCTTTGTTGAAGGCATCGATGATAAGGTCTTGGAAGTGGTAGACTCATAAGGATGATGATGATTTGGCAACATGTGATATACTTGCTAGCATGACTTGTGAATTGCAGAAATAGCACGAGAATATAGATGCTCAAATCATGATTTTACACTTAAAAAACTTTTTTGATAAGAAGAGTCATACTGAAAGGTATGAGGCGTCAAAGGAACTTTTCTTTTGTAAAATGGTAAAAGATAGTTCTATCAAGGCGTCTAAATTGTCATGGACCATGAGTTTTGTGTTGACTTAGTTCTATAATCTCTAATAGATAAATTTTCACAATTCATGATGAACTTTCTTATTAATAGATCGGAAGCTAGCTTGCCCTCATTGTTGAATATGTTGGACATAGTTGAGAAATTCATCACAAAAGAAAAGAGCTTCCAAATTAAAAAAGAAGTCAACAAGGAAGATGAAGAGAAAGAAAGCAAAGGACTTTGTCGCCAAGGCCCAAGAGTGTACCTGCAGCATAAAAAGGGATAACCTTTGCCATCATTTTGGTAAAAAGAGTCATTCGAAGAGAAACTACAAAATTTATTTGGTTTGCAAGAAAGAAAAATAGCTTATTAAGACACTATTTTAAATAAAATTAATGATTGAGCATTCAATATCTACTTTTAAATATGAGATACTTAAAATACCTTAAGTTAATTATTAATCTCTAACCAAGGTTACAATGATTTGACAGGACCTAACATGATAAGAGTGAACATATGATATTAATTATATATATCTTTAAAAATTACGTTGCGACATTGTTTTATTTTAAGATGATCTTAATATAATTTAAACTCAAAATAAGAAAAAAATAAGATATTTTATTGTTAATACTATTGTATCGTTTGAAAAATTAATATTCAATTTAAAATGAAAAAATAACTTGAACCTCATAAAACTCAATCCAAAACCAATTCAACTAAATCCCATTGTCATCTCTGAATCGATAATAACAAACAGAAAACTTTCTTTTCACGATCGTAATTCATAACCTAATCTTTACATAAATGAAAAAAAAAATGATAATAAATAATACCTGAAAACTCATTCAACTTTTCCTCCACTAAAACAATGCCGAAGGTTCAAAGATGCATCTTTTGTTTTTTTCTTTTTTTTCTGAAAAGATTTGTCTACTAACCCAAGGAGCAATAAAACATACCAGAATCGACCCTTTCTGATAAACTTAGAATGTATATATGGTCATCCAGCAAAATCAGACTTCAAATAGGTGCTAGTAGTTCTATCAGAAGCGCAGTTTCATTTTGTAGCAAATCAAATACTTGACCTAAAATCATGCAACATTATGCTTCCATGATATAAGATTCGGAAAAACTCAATTATATTGAAATAAAGCAGTGACACACCTGTCAACGAAGGCCATCAGAAGACAAGATTTGACCCATGCAAATTACAACATAAATATTATTTTGAATAACTCTATTTAGATGTTGAATTTACATTTTCCGAAAACATTCAATATTCAATGATATGTATGGATGAAACTTGCTCTCTCAGCTTTATGCACCCAAAAAAAAAATGCATATGCGGAAAGCCATCTGGTAGTATTAATCATAAACAAAACTTGGATTGGTCAATCTGCAGCAAAAAGGGCACATGAACTGTAATGGAAGATGAGAATAAAATTTTGATACATCAGTTCATGAAGCTCGATATTTATCCTTCACAGCCAAAGCTGCTGCTCTGTACCACACAGCTGCTGCCATTGCACCGGGATCTGGAACTGTTGAAAGTATACCTACGGAGACATAGCTCGACCGCCCAGCCTACATCAGCTATGCCATCAGATCTCCAAACAAACAAACAGACAATAAAACAGCATATGGTCTTGTGGATATTTTGCTAAGGCATCAAAACAAGCATACAAAAGCAGTATCCATCAACAGCTTGCATCTCAAATTATGTACAACCATAAATAGATGACCAAATGGCTTCTATAGCAAAGAAAAATCCATCAATCTTCAGATGTTGTTAGATCCTCTAAGTGTGTTTCAATGAAATCTAAGGTGTTGTTTGATATCATTTTTGCTTCCCATATTCTTTCTAGGTTCCAGGTATTTTAAACAGTAGTAGAAAACGAGTTATCTATTCCCACAATGAAAACAAAAAAAAAAAGATTGTTTCAAAAGCAATATCTGCATCTCTTATATTATTTATAAGTAGGTGAGTAATGCCCATGTATCAAGATTAAATTTTTATAATAAAAAACCATTGACTAAACTAATTTAAGAATAAATTTATAATAATATTTAATTTAACATAAACTTATAAAACCAATAAAATGTATAGTTTAACAATAAATGTCAAAATCAGCATAGACTTAGGTTACAAATATTAAAAATCAAAACAATATAAAGTATTAAATATAAATTAAAACCATATAAAAACATTTCATATTCAATATAGTATTGTAACCATTTATAAATATAATGCAAATCAAACAAAATATAATATGATTTTATATAATTATATTTTACAGTATAGTATTCAATTATTTTGAAACTATATTTATCAATACAATATATTTAAAACTAAATTACTTTATAAATTTATTGATATATTAGATATAATAAGCACTATAATACCTAAATAAATAACATATTGTAATATTTGATATTTAACAATTAAAGGCTATGTCTTCATGTTTTATTATAATGTTTAACATATAATACATTATGTTAACATTTAAACTTTGGGCCAACTTATTGTTTAATAGTTAATTACTACTACTACTATTATTATTATTAAAATGAAACATATGAAAGATTTTTCATAGAAAATAAGTAATAACATGATAGAATATATTACACCAATTTATAAATTTATCAGAATCTATTATATTACATCATGTTATTATTTATTATTAATTTTTTAATAGTTTACTTCTATATTGAATTATTATGTTTGCAATAACATCATTCTTTTTTTTTTTTTTTCAACATGGAATGAGGCTGCTTACCAAACATCAAACATGCATTTTGCTTTCAAATTTTTAAAACTAAAACAAAATAAAATTAGTCGAAATAGAAAACACAAAATAGGAAGCAGGAAACATTAACCAAACAGATCTAAATTAGCTTAGGCAACCTATTAAAAAAATTTATCCTATGTAATATTTTGTTAGAATTCAGTCTTGTAGTTTTATTGGGTGTTATAGAATTTTTCTTGGTTGGAGAAATTTGAAAGCACAAATTGTGATTTTAAGAAATTAAAGTTTAGAGACCAAATCAAATGTCGAAAAAGTGCAGCAACTATATCCGAACTTAAACCTTTGATTAAATAGCACTAACCCTGACACTTTTTTTTGTACCCAAAGGCCAAAGTAAAACTCAGAAAAAGCAGACAAGAAACTCTCCCAAAAGGAACAAGGAAAAAGAAAAACTAAAAGTGCTTAATAAGGCCCTGAATTATCCCAAATTTTTCAAAAAACAAAATAAACCTTACCTTTTTATTGTACTCAGAATAAGTTCCTATTCTAGATTTTTACTTAGATAAACCCCTATGTTGATGGAAAAATGTCACTTGACCTTAATGGCCTTTAGGCTCACGGTCAACTGAGATCTTTCACATTCATAACATGACATGGATATTCAAATGTGGTGAAATTGGCTAAGATCACATGACCACGTGATGCAGGCGCATATGAAAATTTATTTAGTATTTTAATTAGTTTAGGATTTTATTTTATTTATTTAGTTTGAGATTCTTTTTCCTATCTTTATTAGAATTTTAGTACTTTAAGTCTTTATTTAGGATTAGAATTACTATTTGATTAGGATTTATCTTAACTTTAGGTAGAAGATTATTATTATCATCTTTTATTATTTTGAATATTTATTCAAGAGGTTTCTTTGAAAACCCAATTATCTTTTTATTGTTCCAACACAATCAACCCTATTCTAGCCCTAATTGTTGAGTTCTAATTGCCTTAAACCTTTCGGCTACATCAAGTGGTATCAGAGCAGATTTTGAGAAGTTATTTGTTGTTGAGTGTGATGCTTCACATGTAGGAATTGGAGCAGTTCTTAGTCAAGATGGAAGGCCTATAGAGTTTTTTAGTGAAAAGTTGACAGACTCTAGACGACGTTATTCAACTTATGACTTAGAGTTTTATGCTTTGGTAAGGGCCATTCGTCATTGGCAGCACTACTTGGCTTATCGTGAGTTTGCTGTTTATTCTGACCATCAAGCTTTAAGGTATTTGCATTTGCAGAAAAAGCTTAGTAACCAACATGCTAAGTGGAGTTCTTTTCTCAATGAATTTAATTTCTCTTTAAAATATAAATCTGGGCAGTCTAATACTGTGGCTGATGCTTTGAGTAGGCGATGTAAAATGTTATCAGTTATGAGCACTCAAGTCACAGGATTTGAAGACCTTAAAAATCAGTATAGTTCTGATTCTTATTTCAGCAAGATAATAGCTGATTTTCAGGGTTCATTACAAGCTGAAAATTTACCTTATAGGTTGCACGAAGATTATTTATTCAAAGGTAACCAGTTGTGCATTCCAGAAGGATCTTTAAGGGAGCAAATCATTAGAGAACTTCATGGGAATGGTTTAGGAGGACATTTTGACAGAGACAAGACTTTGGCAATGGTGGCTGATCGTTATTATTGGCCAAAAATGCGCCGAGATGTGGAGAGGTTGGTGAAAAGATGTCCAGCTTGTTTATTTGGTAAAGGCAGTGCTCAAAACACTGGTTTATATGTTCCTTTACCTGAGCCAGATGCACCTTGGATTCATTTGAGTATGGATTTTGTTTTGGGACTTCCAAAGACAGCAAAAGGATTTGATTCTATCTTTGTGGTGGTGGATCGGTTTTCAAAAATGGCACATTTTATTCCGTGTTTTAGGACTTCTGATGCAACTCATATTGCTGAATTATTCTTTCGTGAGGTTGTAAGATTACATGGAATTCCAACTTCCATTGTTTCTGATAGAGATATGAAGTTTATGGGACATTTTTGGAGAACTTTGTGGAGGAAATTTGGGACAGAGTTGAAGTATTCTAGTACTTGCCATCCGTAAACAGATGGTCAAACAGAAGTTGTGAATCGAAGTTTGGGTAACATGTTAAGATGTCTTATTCAAAATAACCCAAAGACTTGAGATTTAGTCATAACCCAAGCTGAATTTGCTTACAACAATTCTGTCAATAGAAGCATAAAGAAGACACCATTTGAGGCTGCATATGGGTTAAAACCTCAACATGTGCTAGATTTAGTACCCCTACCACAAGAAGCTAGAGTGAGTAATGAAGGAGAGTTATTTGCTGATCATATTCGGAAAATTCATGAAGAGGTAAAGGCTGCTTTAAAGGCCAGCAATGCAGAATATTCTTTTACAGCAAATCAACATCGTCGCAAGCAGGAATTTGAGGAAGGTGATCAAGTACTTGTGCACTTGAGGCAAGAAAGATTTCCTAAGGGTACTTATCACAAACTCAAGTCTAGAAAGTTTGGACCTTGTAAGGTGCTAAAGAAAATCAGTTCAAATGCCTATTTAATTGAGTTATCACCTGAGTTACAAATCAGTCCTATTTTCAATGTTTTGGACTTGTATCCATTTGATGGATGTGATGGAACTGCATCTACCATAGACGCTCAAATTCAGCACCTTCCAATTGCTAAGGTTGAAGTTATTGAGGATGTGCTAGATGTAAAAGAGGTTCAATCTAGACAAGGGAATCCGTATAGACGATTTTTAGTGAAATGGCTTGGGAAACCTGCTAATGAAAGCACTTGGATTGCAGAAGAAGAATTGAAACGAGTGGATCCCGACATCTATAAGGAGTATGTCAAGGCCTACTCGTCGGAGTCGAGTCTTTTCTGACCCGAGGGGACTGATGCAGGCGCATATGAAAATTTATTTAGTATTTTAATTAGTTTAGGATTTTATTTTATTTATTTAGTTTGAGATTCTTTTTCCTATCTTTATTAGAATTTTAGTACTTTAAGTCTTTATTTAGGATTAGAATTACTATTTGATTAGGATTTATCTTAACTATTATAAATAAGTATCTAGATAGAAGATTATTATTATCTTTTGTTATTTTGAATATTTATTCAAGAGGTTTCTTTGAAAACCCAATTATCTTTTTATTGTTCCAACACAATCAAACCTATTCTAACCCTAATTGTTGAGTTCTAATTGCCCTAAACCTTTCGGCTACATCACCACGTTAACTCAAATGACCACGTTTCAAGCAAAAAATTTTCCCACTCAACTAATTTCAACAAATAATTTTTTAAACAAAAAAAAACTAATTTTAACACATCAAAAAAACCACATCAATGTCCACTATGCATACAGAAGATGCCAGCTGGCCATGGACCTAATGACCGATAAGATCACATGATATGCATAACATCTTTTTGTCAAATCCAGGTACAAATTATAGGGTATAGGCTTATTTGGATACAATAAAAATCTATGGACTTATTTAGGTAAAGTGAGGAAGTTCAGGAACATATTTAGCATTTTAGCTTAAAGAAAAACACCTGCAAAACAATAGTGATCTCATCTATCCTATTTGTAGTCAGTTTCTTGTATATATTTAGAGTTTTAATTGCAGATTCTATTCTACTTTTAGTCAATTTCTTCTATATATTTAGAGTTCTATTTTCAGTTTGTAGAATTTGAAAGAGCTTCCTACTTTAGCATGAATTTTGAGATGTAGCATGCAACACCACAGCATTTTAATAGAATTATATACCCAAGAACTGCCAACCAAGAAGAACAGCCTACTGCAATCAGAATCCTAAATACTACATAAGCAAAGGCAAAATGATACAGCAACCTGTGCCTGCATGTCTTTAGTTGATTCAGCTCCTTCTAATGCTGCTTCAGATGAGACGACAAAAGCAGTGGAAGGATCAGCACCGGCACTTAATCTCTGCTTCCGAAACATAAAATTAGCGGGAAATCTTAGACCACATAACAAAAAGAGCAAAGAGAGGCAGTTGTTTTATACAACCTCCTTAAGAACTGCTAATGCAGGAATAAGGGCATCCAATAATGTACGATAACCAGCACTAGCCCCACCGTATTTACTGACTGCATCAATGGCAGCTTCAAGTCCTTCAGCCCCTGAAATCAAAAGTCATTAAGTCAAGGTGTTTAAATCAGAAAGTCTTTCAGATTGAAAGCATCATCTCACATTGCTTTGCTGTGACAGTTGAATCCAAGTTTGCTTTCAACCGTGCATATGCTGCCTTACAAAATATAGTGTATCTGTTCAAAAGAGATATCTCAAGAGTTTATATTTCTGGTTATTTGTTAAGTATAAATCAAGCACAGAGAACAGGCCAGTAAATTACAAGACTCCACTCGTTCCTCCCATAGCTCTTCTAACAGATGATCCAATTTCATTCACTGTTTCAGCAGCATCATTCAGAGGATAACTGAAAACAGATGAAGATGATTCATCAAGTAAGATCATCAAGAAAAGAATGAAAATATTTTGTTGGAATGATAATCAATGAAGTGCAAAAGCATTGTTACGTATTAAAACAACAGGATTTAAAGCTGATAGTCATCAATGATTGCATGACTTCTGCAATTGAACTATTGTGCTAATAATAGCAACACAACTAATTACAACAGAGCTGACAAACAAAGAAATAACAACAAAGCTTGAAATTCCAGATGACTGTTTGACTACAATAATTTTATACATTAATATATCTCTTCGGGTAAATATCCTCTGTAGAATTATGGGCATCGAAGACTTTGAAGCATCTCAAACAACAATTTTCCTGGAATTCTTCTTAGCGTTGTAATGACACTAATACAAAGTCTATAATAACAATTGAATTACATAATTAGTTTGCATGTACATCACTATTTTTCTTAGCATTCTAATGACACTAATACAAAAGCTACAATAACAAGTGAAATACATAATTAGTTTGCATGTACATCACTATTTTTAAATCCAATCCAATAGTTGTGAAACAAGAATAAGATCTACAAGCAGGCCATGTCAGCCCACATTGAGGAAGTCTTAAAATATATATACTACTTGGTATTATTAGCAACCTTTTAAAATCAAAGCTAAATATACCCCTTCGTACATGTCTAAGGTAATGACCCATTAACACCTCTGACAGTCCGTCAAAAAGTTATACATGTCCAGCAATCTTAAAACCAATTGCAATGGTGGGCAGACAGCCTGCATAACAATTACACATATGTCCTAGCATTCTGGCCTGGGACTGCCACAACTACTATGGTAGGACAATTTCCTCTATTCAAGCAACAAAAGAAACATAAAATTGTTGGAGAAAGGGCATACTATTTTTTCATATCATCAAGGATTGCTGTTGCACCTCTGTACATCTGCAAAAGCAAATTAATCATGCATAGCATGCAAGAAACTGTGAACCAAAAGCTAAAGGATGGATTAAGACAGTGTACGACTTACTGTTGACCCACAGTCACCGTCACCTACTTTGCTATCCCAGTCATTCAAACTGTCCCTCATATCGATTACTGCATTTGCCGCTGCCTCAATAGCTACTTCAAGTACACGGCCCTGTTCACTAAGCTGCAGCGGCCGACTTAATGACTACCAGAAACAAACAAGAAGGGTCAGCTTAATGAAGGATTTCCTCCAATCCCCCCCTCCCCAACCCCTCCCCAAAATCCATTTTCTCCTCTTTTTTTCTTTTTTCTCATTTCATTTTTGAGGCATTCCATTTTCATTTTTCTTTTTGGTGATAGTAAGATGCCAGTTAAACACAATCAGAAACTGCTTTGTTTCATAGCCAACAGCTCTTAACAAGGTCATATGCCCCAAAAACTTAGCACCCCAAAAACCTGAGGCATCAAAAGTATTTGCTATTTTAACACATATTAACAACCCACCTCCCCACATGGAATACACAGTTCAGGTACCAAAAAGAATGTAACCACAGGATTGTGTCCTAAGGGATTGTATTTCATCACTAACTAATGTTCATTCATTTTTTTTCCTTTTTTCTTTCTTCTGCTTTAGTTCCTTTTTTCCTTCTTCAGACAATAAAACACCCACAGTCTATTTGTGAAATTATTTTATTTTAACTCAAAAAAAGTTTAGCATCAGCCATAGGAGCTTCCTAGGCTATTCCAACAGATCCAGAGGATTATCCATGGATTAATTTCTCGGCCATGACAACATTTTAACCAGTGTAAATCCATATTATGTTTTGTTATTTTGTGGACTAGGGGGACAAGAAGGCACCTTTCCCAATTTGTGATGTATCATCAACAGAACATAAAACCGCATAATAAGAAATTTCTTTTTCGTACATACTGAGAAATTTAATATGATGTCATTTCATTCTCTTCTACTGTTAGTATTGCTATTATACTTTTCCATAGCCTACCTAGCAAGTCAAAGATTGTGCATATGTCATGCAGTGTTGTCTACATCTATCAATAACAACATCAATGACTAGAAATGAAGTTAAACTGTCTAGTAATGGCAACTAAAAAACTAATATCTACATTCTGCCTGGAAAGAGATGTTAATTAAATGTAAATCTAGCCTTTAATTAGAAGATTTATCTATAATATATGACCTGTCCATTCACAATATACCCCTTTATGATAATCAATAATTCCTGCAACCAACCTCCTCACTCTTCATTGAACGAGATGGTGGCAGTGGGACAGGAATCTTGGCAGGTGGACGATTACCTACAAGAAAACACAGCATTTAAGCTTAGTGAACCCCAAATTGCCATTGAACTTTATTTTTAATTTTCAATCTAGTGTGGTTAACTGTTTTAACCATTGCAATAAAAGGTTAAGATTATCTTTGCAGCAGTGCAATTCATAAATATGTGATGCAAAATATGAGGTTTAACACCACTCAAATTTCTTCCTTATGCATCTTTAGACAAGTGAAATGAGGAGACATAAACAAGAAGTGTCAATATTCTAACACATTCACAGACCAGCAGAACCAACAGGCCAATTAGGAGCCTTAGTGGGAGCATCCAGGCGTTGCAACAGAGTTTGATCTGCCTTCATTATAGAGATTGAAAATCCTGAAAGAAACATTGTACTGATAAAGAACAATACTACTAATAAACAAAAAAAAATTTATCAACAAGAACAAACCTGCCATATCAAGAGAGGTCATAAATGATCCTGTATACACTCTTTCAACGGCAAGTCCAAATTCCAGCTGCAATTTAGGGACAGTCTTTCCAGCTGCAATCATCAGCTCCATCACAGGAGTGGCACCTAAGCTGCATATTAAAAGATCTTTAAAATGATGATAACGAAAAGACATGGACAAAAACTACTACAGTACATAAATGCACAGGAATGCATACTTGAGCCAAGCCAAGCTTGACTAGGGAGATCATTTAAGCAATTGATCGAACTCCAGCTTTTATTAAGCCTAAAATTTGGAAATTGAGTTTAAGTTCGTATTGAGTTTGAGCTCAATTTGTTAATTCATCAAGCTCAAGCTTTTATTAAGCCTAAAATTTGGAAATTGAGTTTAGGTTCTTATTGAGTTTGAGCTCAATTTGTTTAAACAAATGAACCTAATTAGAGCTTTTAAATGACCTCAACTCTGAGCTTTAAACAAGCTAATTTATTTACTCAAATTCTTTTCAAATAGTAATACTAAATATCTTTTAATCATAATTCTAACCTAATTCAGTCAACAAAAATACAATTGAAGATCACAATAAAATATTTCAAATGGGAGAAAAAAAAAAAGACATTTCAAACAAAAGCAATTAAACTAATAGAATAAAAACATAAAATAGAACTTCTAAAAGAGCTTTATTCACAAACATGTAGAACAAATAACCCAAAAGAGCAAAACTCAAGAATAATCTGAAATCTCCAATTTTATAAACTCAATATCTCAATGTCAAAAATATCATTCATCAAAATTTAATCTCCAAACATAAGAAAACCTATATATATAAGCTTCATAAGCCCAGGTTTTAAGCCCATGGGAAAATAAAGCCCACCAAACCCAAATAACAACTAATGAAATAAACCAAACCAATATGTCTACTAATAAATTAAATCCTCTTTCCTAACTTTACGCCTAGAGTCAACATTCTTCCAAAAACTTAAAGAATGTTCTCCATCACATAAAGACAAAAACAAGATAAACACCCCTGAACTCAAGCTTGCTTATTAGAGTTATTAATAACCAAGCTCAATTTTCAAGCTCAAGCTAACCAAATAAACCAGTTCAAATCAAGCCAAACTAGACCTAGACCAGCTCATAAGCTACTCTGTCCACTTTCTCCCCTACACAGTCATCAATTCCATCATTACAGTGGCAATGATGATGCAGGTTGCAAAGTTCTAACTTTTCAGAAATAATAATAACAAAAATAAAATAACACACAAGAAAAAACACATAATTGCAATCATAACAACTTGAGCCAACCCAAGTGGAGATTTTAGAAGCTCAGGAGTTCTTAACACTAAACTGGCACCATGGAAAAGCACACTATGCAGTAAGCTCATGATTTGACACACATGTATTAATTACAGCAATGGGAGCAGTTGCATAGTAAATGCAAGTTATTTAAACAGCCAGAAAGCACAACTTTACACATCAGTGAAGAGCAGCAAGGTCAGTTTAGATGAGTCGGTATATACTTAACAACCAGTGTAAAACTGCACAAAAACACAGTCTACATAGTAAGGTTTTAATTGTGTCATTACCATTATCCAGCATTCAAAAAACAACGAAAAAGTGTTGGTATATTTACAGGAATAACTTGGAGCACCTAATAAGTAACCATTAAGTTTTCAGAGAGAGAGAGAGAGAGAGAATTAGATCCATCATATAATATCACGAACCATCAAGCCTCAACTTTTGTGCAAATTATATTCACAGAAGACTAGTGTTGGCTACTTATAGTAAGATGGGAAAAACAATTTGTGAATCCCCCAATTGGTAAAACTATATAAGAGTTCATTTAGCCTTAGGAGATAGAATAATGTTCAAAACAGAAACCAATGCAAAATGCAAAGCAACTATTTGAGGGATTAAACTATTTGTTACATTGTTGTATTTTATGGACATGATTATAACTTTTATAGATTCCACATTTTCGGCTAGTCAAGCTATTTTACGTTAATTGGTATACTGTTTATTTTTCAAGTACAAGGGACTTCGAGTTAAATTTGGCATTTCGCATTTAGGATCTTAGTTTTGGTTTTCCTTATCCTATCGGGGTTTATTTTAAGTTAAGTTTGTTAGGTTTCTATTTGCAGTCTTCCCTATTTCTTTAAGTAGTTATTGAAGTAAGACTGCTAATTCTGATGGTATTAGGAATTCCAGGAGTCTATAGAAGCCAATGTACTCTTTTCTTTTGAGATAGAAAACTTATGTGAGAGAATTTTGAACATTTTTTGCTATTGTGATTGAGTAAATTTTGTGTGATGTGATCCACCTTAGGTGTGACTCCTAAGGAAACCTGAGTGTAAAGCTTAGGGATTTATTTTCTTCCTTTTTTTCTTTATCCTCAATTTTCCCTGTTTCACTCAAGCATTCAAACCAGAGAATTGCCATAAACGCTAGATACCTAGCTTTCTTACATCAAAAACTTTAATTATTAAAAGTAGAAGAGCGAAATTAAGGCTCCATTTGTTGGTGCTTTTACTTTTTGCTTTTAGCTTTCGGAAGCAAAAAAGCAAAAAGCATGTGCGGATACAAAAGCCACTTTTTTTGAAGGATTATACACAATATGCAATTCTTTTTAGATTACAAAATGCATAAATCTACTTCTATGTACGCTAGTTATGTTATAATTCATTTTTTACTTATTTCTTCATTTTAAATCAATTATGATATTGTTTTTTACCTTTTACTTTTGCTTTATAACAATTCTTCAAAAAGCAAAAAAGAAAATAACAAAAGCATCAACCAAACGGAGCCTAAAATAATTATTATTTTATGCTTTTTTATGCTCAGGCACCTTAACAAAAAGAGTATGTCTAAAGAACATACATCTAGAGCAGGCAATCAAAGCTAGTATTCATGATTTACCTTTCCTAATATCTTCCAACCTATAAAGCACAGACACAGAAAAGCCCCCTGCTTGTCCATGTCCAAAATGGACACACCTAAGACATGGCCAGATACATGTCAAACATGATGAGACAGCAAAAAAAAAAAAAAATATATATATATATATATATATATATATTTAGACGAAGGACACGGCAAGAATATGGGAAAGACATGGGGAGGACATAGGATCCAAATCCCTGTCAATTACAGATGCCACTCCACACAACATCAATTATTCACCATGATCTGCTAGTACAATCTACGACTTTGATGACCAGATGGAATTGATGAATCTCTACGCAATATCTAGGGTTGTTGGGAACAAGAAGAACAAAATTTGAGTGAAAGGAGACAGAGAACGAAAGCTAACTGGCAGGAACTGAAGCAAGAGAGTGGAGGACAAAACCAAGAACAGCTTTTGCCTCTCTGAGGTTATTTATATTTGGGCACTATATGCCGCTATAGGCCTAATGGATATGGGTAATTATGGGCCAGAATATGGTTCAAGTAAAGATCTATTTTAGCCTTTAAACTTTGATAGCAACCCACCACTAAAAATCTGAAATCAAGCAAAAACATTGGTTTTAGGCCACTAGAGCCAATATCAACTGCAATTTAAGAAAATAGCAAAGCCCATTTTCAAAATCAAATAAAAAAATCAATGTTCTCATTCACGCTAAAATTGTTTTAGGTATATGAAATACATAGAAAGATATTATTTATTGCCATGTCTATATCATGTCATACCCATTTCTTGTGCACATCTAAGATAACAATTCATAGATTCAGTTATACTAATTTGCATTAGCTGATTTCCATTTTACAACTGATGCTAAAATCAAATTTTTAAAGCCCAAGCAACACCTACCAGGCTAAAGGCAAAAGCTACATTCAGCTGTAACCAAGCTAAGAAAAAAATATTCAACAATCTAACACGGCTAAAAACTCAACTTATTTACAATGTATATTGTGAACTCATTGCAGTTGACCAAGTATTATTATTTCTAGCAAGGCCATATTCCTCAGTCCTCATCTTTTTCCTCTACTGTTCTTTTGTTGGTCACCCTTACAGACTCATCACCTTGGAACCTATCACAATGGTATGTCTAAACAGCATAGGGCATGATCCAAATAGTTATTTTCCATGAAATGCTAATGTATTTCCTAGCCAAAGGTCAAAATAAATCAGCAACAGACTGGATTCAGATTTGAAGCCCAAAACCACACAGACCAATTAGAATAGAGAATAAAACAGCAGAAAGAAAATTAATATCCATACATACCCATTAATCATGAGCACCACTCTATTGCCTCGTGTAATTGGAACATAGTTAGTTTCCTGAAAAAATTAAAAATATTAAGTTGCAATTTGAAATAATACATACCAGAAGATGATAAAGAGGTAACAGTGGTGGGATGGCTATGAAGAGGAAAGTCGAGGGAGTGACCCAAGGCAGGTGACAGTGCTCGTGGCAAATCAAACATTCAATGGCAATATAATGCAGTGCTATGCATTTTTATCAATGTGTGGGAGGCCCTTTTCAGTCTCAACCACAACAGGAAAGGCAAAGAGATGATGTATCAATGAAACTAACCTTGAACAAGTAATAATAGTAACAGCTTTGAATCTTGTGAAAGAGATACACATGGTGTTTTTCAAAATAAATGAGATATGGCCCAATGGCCCAACATAAGCCACATGATTTCAATATATGAACCTAAAATAATCCAAATTGAATAGTTTTAGAAGTCTAGATGTCATTAGTTAAGAATGCCATTGCTGCTGTAGGGAAGAGAATCAGAGAAAGAGCCTAGCGAGAGATATCTAAATTTTTCTATCTTTCTAGTTTCTAATAAGGTTCTAATTTTTTTCAAATTAGGATAACAGGTACTGGTTTATTTTTTTTCAGTTAGGTATATAATGGTTCTTTGATAGTCTTCTATTTTGATTTAAGCCATATTTATCATACAACATCACCATAATTAAACAGCAAGTCTTCAGCACAGCCTATAATCGGTCTTAAATGAGGCATATTGGAAAGGGAAGGCTCAATTAGACCAAATAAAAGTATAAAATATCAATTGAAACTTAAATAGCTTCCATTGGAATTAGGCTCTTTAGTTTTCAACCTCAAAAATGAAATAATGAAAAAAAAAAAAAACAACCAAATGAGAGATATAACAATATCATACTGAACTACTTGAGAAAAAATTCAAGGCTATTTTCTTCACAATAGCAATAGTAGACTTATTATCAGACATCATCACCATTAGTGGTATGAGATCTATGTAGCACAAATTCTGTTTTCCTTAGAGGTATAATGTAAAAGGGCAGGGGGTTAAAATAAACAAGCTGCTGCTCCATTATTGGGACATACCGGTGACAAGATTTGCTTAAGAGCATGAGAAACAACCACATCCACAGGCTGGAGGTCTGCCACAGCAGCACCAGGTTCCCCATGCTGAAAGAAGAATATTTGTTAAGCATTGAAATAGAAACCAAATCAGAAAAACAAAGAGAAGCACAACGCAAGGAACAACAGTCAAAGGCTAAGCGAATAGAACTAAAGTCTAAAACTGATCAACTCAAAACAATAAAAGTAAACAAAAAACTACTTTCACTTGATTCTGCAGAAATATAAGCACTAAAATATTTCGCAATGAAAACTGAAAAGTAACTCACAATTCCGAGACCAAGTTCCATCTTTCCTGGGCCCAAGCGGTCAGATGTAACCTGACCAGGCAATGTGCAAACAGATAATGCGACACCCATTGTCCCAACCATCTCAGATGCACATTTCGCCTCTGAAGCAACATCAGCAAGGGAAAGGCCAGCAGCAGCTGCAGCTCCAGCAACCTGTATTCCACAAAGAGGAAGAGGAACAATTGCAATAATTTACTGCAAATAGATTTTTAATTTTAAAAAAGCCACTTTTCTAAAGGTAGCCTTTCAAAGAGAGCAACCCTTTAAGATAAACAGCATTGAATGGAAACTCCTGTTAACAGTTTATAGAAATACAGTTTGCCTTTTGTCAAACAGCATAATTACAGCAAGCTAGCAACTAACAGTTTAAAACTTTTTTCTGAGTTAATAGGAATCAAGTATGGACAGACAGAGATAGAGTACCTTATTAACAAGAATAGTTCCTGCCAAACCTCTTCGTCCAGCAATGCCTCTGGGTGGAGGTAATGCACAATCATCTCCAACAATTACAGTCTGCAAAGGGAAGGAATTGCATCCAATAGTTTTTATATTATTTTCCCTGACAATGCTTCAGAAAGTCAAAGAAATAAAAATGTCTTAAAAAAATGTTTAGCATGAAAACATACTTCAATTTTATAACCTTCAGACCTTGCTTGCTCAGCAGCCAAACCAAAATTCAAGCGATCACCAGTATAATTCTATCCACATCCAGATGATAACATGAATCAGAACTAAAAGATGAGGGGCTGCAGGGGGGGGGGGGGGGGGGGGGGGTGTTCAGGAGTAATTAAAAAGAGGTTAATTCTAAAAGAAAACAAAAAATTAAAGCACACATCTTGATAGCTCTAAATACCTCCAACTAGCAATTGATATCATATAAACCTATCACCTGATTTATTAGGAAAGAAAAATACCGTAACTATCAGAAGACATCCCACAGGACCAGTCACAGCTCGAATGCCCTGATGATAATTTCAGTCAAATATGGGAAAGATGTTAACATAATTGGCAGTTCTTTAAACCACAAAAAAAATAGCAAATAGAATGCATACAGCTAAAATTGAATCAACCGGAGGAGATGCAAAAACATCTCCACAAATGGAAGCTGTCAGCATCCCTTCTCCCACAAATCCAGCATGTGCAGGTTCATGCCCACTTCCACCTCCTGCATCAAAAATTATATCAAATAAAAAGTTCTCTATGCACCGTTTTCATAATTTTTATTAGCCATAAAGGGTCCTAAGACAGCCAGTATCACATGACATGACCACCATTCTTCTCTCAAGAGGAGAGGAGGCCAGAAAATTCAATACATTTTTTCCACTTATAATAATTATTCTTGTTTTAATCACATAAGCTGTAAGAAAAGTAAACAAGATGTAACATGTGCATGGACATAAATAAACCCCATACAGTTAAAACATAAGTGGTGATATGGAAGAAATTAAAATTTCAATGGAAAAGAATGGAGAACCATAAGAAGGCCAGAACCATGCATGCTCCAAAGTTTATGCCCAATGATGCATACCAACTAATCCACAACCGGTCCTGGACAATCAGAATAGTTACTAATATATTTTCTTACAGATGTCAGGGAAATTTTTCGAGCATAAATGTTAAAGAATAATAACTACAAGTTTAGTGCCTAAAGTTGCCTAACAATGAGGATGTTAAACTAATTGATTGTCAAAATCATTAGAAACGACAAAAGGTGACTGCAGCTTAAAAAGTTGTCTGGGAAGCGTAATAGTTCATGAAGATAATAAAAGAAACAAAGTAAAGAATTTGACTTTCATTTTCCAGCACAAGAAAACAGATATGAAGTGTTAGCAGCTTTAAAATGGTCCAAACCTGATATGACAGCAACCTTGTCATATGTCACACCCGAAACATCAGCACGTATTACAACCTTCACCTGCAAACGGGCTAGTTACCATTTTGTGTAAATTAAGCCTCATTGCACTAATATACATGAGCAAGGAGGAAAAATTAATCACCTCAGGGAAACCATCTAAGTACTGGAGTCCTGGATAGGTTTCCACAAGACCCTCAATAAATTCAGTGACCACATCTGCCACCACGATAATAAAACAACAACAAATAATTTTTCATAAAACAGAAAACTAAAATTGTCAATTCCCTCTATTAACAGTTACCCAATTATTTTCCATATTTCACATCGTGTATTTTGGTAGAAAGAGCATCGTAAAGGAATGTTAACGAGAAACAAGAGAACATAAGCCTTGATTGAACTTAGCCCTAACCAAAGAGTAGTTACCGCAGAAAATTTAGGAAAAAGATATAATAGTTTGTGCCTTTGAGCCTAAAGCTATTATTTTTTCTTTTTTTTTTTATTTTAGACAATAGTCTTGCCTAAATTCTGAGATTTCATTTGCTCAGAGAGTAAAGCAAAGCCACTATTATTTGATCAAGTATATATAAAATAAATCCATTATCTAACAGCTAACAGCACAGAAACAAAAAAAAAAATCCACATTTCACAATGCAAACACAAATAAACAAGAATTTGGAAATGCCAGCCAATTCCATCCTTAAATTTAAAATTGAAATAAAGAATAAAGAATAAAGAGATAGAGAACGGAAGACTGAGTGAGGAAAAACACTGAATTCTTTTTCAAGGTTTTTTTTCTCAGAAAAAAATATATTCAGATGATCGGAGGCGATACATAAGTAGTAGAAAGAGGAGATAGTGAGAAACAAGGAGAAGGAAGACGCGAACCGTTAGGGTTGTTGATGAGCTTCTTCCCTTGAAAAGCCATAACCGAAGACTATTCCTTTTTCTTTTTATTTTTCTGCCTAAATTCGCAATTTCAGATTTGAAATTCGACAGAGAGAGTTTTGATTTTTGGGTGGAGACTCTCTCTCTCTCTCTCTCTCTCTCTCTCTCTACTTGCAAAGTCTCACCTGAAATGGAAGACCCGTTTTGCTCTTGCTTAAGACTGGGGACTAGGAAGTTGTCGCTTGTCCGGAGAAGAAATTTCACCTTCAATTACCAAAATGTCCTTTTTCTTGTTTTTTCCTCCTTTTAATCGTTTCTTCTTCTAATAAATAGATATTACACATACATCACAACAAACGTCACCATTATCCTTTCAGTTAAGATACCGTCATTAATAAGTTTCTAATAGTTTTTATCTCCCTTTACTAGCTCAAGAAAACCCTTAACAATTTAGAATATAAATAAATAGTGAAAATTCAATATAAATCAAACCTATACTATATGCAGCTGATCTGAATATTTAAAACAAGTTTAGTTCACAAAATAGAATAATTATTTAGTAAAATTAATTATTATGTAATTTAATTTATAAAATAAAATTATTATTATTTTGAGGTTAAGAAGAGTTTGACATACTCAAAGAATAACTTATAAAATGATAAGAATATCTTTTATTATAATTCAATTATATTTAAAAATATCCTCTATTATCATTTAATAATATTTTTTTGTCACAAAAACAAAAATATCTTTTATTTAAGTTTTAACAATATTTTCGTCAAAGGATAAAAATATCTTTTATTGTAATTAATTAATATTTTCACAAAAACACAAAAATACCTTTTATTATGATCAAATAATATTTTTGAGAAAAGACAAAACTTCCTTTATTTAAGATTTAATAATATGTTCATCAAAAGACAAAAATATTGTTTATTGTAATTAAAAATTTGTTTACCAAAATAGAAAAATACCCTTTATCATAATATTTTGTAACAAAGACAAAAATACCTTTTATTAAAGCTTTAATAATATTTTCATCAAATGATGAAAAAACCCTTTATTGTAATTAAATAATATTTACACAAAATAAAAAAATTTTTTATTATAATTTAATAATATTTTTGGATTTAGAAAAAAATATTTATTTAAACTTTAATAATATTTCATCAAAAGATAGAAATACCCTTTATTGTAATGAAACAATATTTTCACTAAATACAAAAATACTTTTTTTTATAATTTTATAATATTTTTGTATCAAAGCAAGTTGTACATATGGCTAAAAAGTGATTACAAAGTTTTGCTAGCAGTCGACAACAATAAAAGTAGTAATACTGCTCATGACAATTTAGTTCTTTATTTAATCACTTATGAAGAAACACATAAGTGTTGACTCCATATGTTTTTTATGACAACAAAATATTCTTCATTCATTAATGTCTAACTTCACTATTTAAGTGTATAGGATTTAATTTAATACCCTTAACAAAACTATTAATTAAAAGTAAGTTAAGGAGCTTGCTAAGTTTAATGAAGAGTTAATTAGTTAAGAGGAAAAGAGCAACTAATGAATAAAAACATAACCTTAGTAGCTAATTATCAAGGGACTTTAATTAGTTAAAGCATGGTTGTGCGATAAGTTGAAGCAAAACAGAAATATGCTAATTGATTAAGAGGTCTAGTTAATTGGTTTAAGCACAAGGTCTAGTATCTTCAAACGCCAAAAACAAGTTTAAAAATATAATTAACCGTTGAAGGGAGCCAAAATGATCTTCTAGTCGATTAAAGTTGATTTTTATTGGTTATGGTTGAAAAAAGTAAAGCTTCAATCAATTAAGGGAAAAGCTAACCAATTAAAGGAAGACTATTATGTAGAGAAGTGAAAACAAAAAGTTTGTAATTGATTAAAGCCTGCCATAACCAATTAAAGGAAGTTTGTTGAAGAAAAGAAGTTTGAAGATAGAGAACTCTTAATTGGTTAGAGCCTCTTGTAATCGGTTAGAGCAAAGACCACAGTAGTAGGATGGTGCAAGACAGAAAAGTTGTAATCGGTTAGAGCTGTCGATAATAGGTTAGTTGAAGATTGTCTACTTGTTTGAATTTAAACACTAGAAAATAAAATAATGGCTAAAAGTGCATCAGAGTTGTTTTTAATGGTTAGAAACTATCTTCGATAGAAAATTTGACTCTCCAAGTATAAAAGGAAGCTCTAACTGTCAAAGAAGGAAGATTTGAAGAGAAAAAAGCTACTTTGAGCAAAAAGCTAAATATTCTTCACCAAAAACATTTGTTCTTCATTTCAAATCCAGAAAAAATGTTTGAGCTTGATTGTAATCTATCTAGACTTGTAAAAGTACTTAGTTGTACTTCTTTTTCTTCCTTTCTTAGAAAATTAGAGTGTGGGAAGTGTTCTAAAGCTTATTGTAAGGGATTAGAGCTTGGGTTAGAAGCTCACCTTACAAAAGCTTGGTGGAAGCTATTAATTCCATTGGTTTAATGAAGTTAGGTAAAAAATCCTTGATTGGAAGATCAAGGCAATGGATGTAAGTCAAAGGGACCGAACCACTATAAATAGCTTTGCATTGTCTACATCTCTTTACTCTTCTTTACTTGGTGTTTGTTGGCCACTAAATGCTTTATATTCATTTTCCTCTACACAATTAAAGCTTTATCTTTCACAAAGGGATAAGCTTAAAATTTTTAGTGCTATTCACCCCCTCTAACACTCCATTGGGACCAACAAATGGTATTAGAGCCATACTCTTAATTTTAAGGCTTAACATCTTTAAGGAAAATCCGCATAGCTTTGCAAAAGTCAATTGTTGCTGGGGGTCAATCCACAAATAGACCTCTTCTATTAGATGGATCAAATTATGTATATTGAAGCACTAGGATGTCCTTATACATTAAAGCCCTTAACTATGAAATATGAGATGTTATTACGGAAGGATCTTATATTCCCACCTTACCTAGTTTTGTTACTAATGAGAAAATGCCTAAGCCTAGAGTTGAGTGGACTGAGGCTGAAGTCAAAAAAGTCTAAACAAACTTTAAAGTTATCAACATCCTTCATTGTGCACTTACTCTTTTAGAATTCAACAAAATCTTTTGTTGTACAACAGCCAAAAAGATTTAGAAAAACTTTAAAGTCATTCATGAGGGGGCTTTATAAGTAAAAGAGTCCAAAATTGCCTTACTCACCTATAATTATGAAATGTTTAAAATGGAAGCGGGTGAAGATGTCACTACCATGTTTGATAGGTTTACTGTTGTTGATTTCTCACGCAAGTGCACGTATCATTAATAAGTAATATAGTAATGAGGTAGAGTATCGTTCCACGGAGAATTGTTTAATTCCTAATATTAACTACTAAAATTGTAACACTATAATTTTATCCAAACAATTAAAATAAAAAAGAAAAATTAAACTAATAAACTAAAACTAAAATTAAATATTAAATAAATCTCACTTAACTACCAGACCTAAGATTATAATATCCCTCAATACTTCATCTGATTATTGTCTCTCTCTCTTAACTCAGTTTAATGGATTAAATTGCTAACCTAGAGTTCTAAATTATTTACAAGTCTTTGTTGAGTTTCTTATAAAAATACTTCTCCCAATTAATTTACTATATGTCTATACAAATTAAATTGAAGAAAGATTCATTAAGTTTGTGCTCTAATCCTGGCTACGTATGGCTTACAAGTGTATGCCTACCCTATATGCAAATCAAACCACTTAATCAACTAAGTGTATTCAATCATACGTTATTTTATTCAAGGTCTACCTAAATCTCCTTCGTTAAGGTTTAACCTAGGTTTCCTATTCAATCTAATTGGTGATCATGTAATTAGAAGCATTAAGAACAAAATAAAATAAACAACTTAAATCCATCAAATATAAGTAAAAAAGAGATAAATAATTCAGACTCTATATTGAGTTCAATCATAATCTTAGATTAGAAATTTAGTTCCCCCATCAAGTCACACATCATCATCGAATAAAATCTAAACATTAAAAACAAACTAAGAAAATAAAGAATAATAAAAAAGAATAAACTCAAGAATTATAATCTTCATCTTCCAAGTCTTCTTGAATCCTTCAAAATCTTCTCAGCTTCAATGACTTTTTGCCTTGACTCTCAGCTGTTAATCTAATGTTTTCTTCTCCTCTAAGTCCTCCGAAAGGTTGTTTTTATAGGCTTTAGTCAAGCTAAGTTGGGTGAAGAAAGAAGTCAATTTTAGCTAGGATTTCCTTATCAGACTATGTAAGTTGCAGTTTTGCTAAATTAATTAATAGAAATCGTAATTGCTCTAGGACTACTGCAATGTGTCAAATGTTCCATAACCTCCTTCCTTGGATTACCTTTGTATCGCTAGGCAAATTCCCTTGAGCTCTGTTGTTTATTGAGCTTGCCAATTGTCCAACTTGCATCTCAAGGTTTCTCAACAGGCATGCTCAACTTTGAATGAAGGAGTCTATCTTGGCCATGTACTACATTAACAACTCCCCCATTGATGGTTTTTTATCTGAAATATGGGCCCTTGATTGCTGTCAAAAACCAGGTGGAATGTTTGGCCTCAAAGTTGACGCTCCTTAGTTGTTTCCCCATGAGAAGTTTAGATGGCTCCTCCATTCAAGATTATAAATGTTAGAGATAGGGTTGTTTTATTGTTTGTTTCTAATGAACAAAATTGTTTCTATGTTGTTACTTAGGACTAATCATTGGCGTGTCCATCTCCACAATGTTCACACACTACAAAAGGACTCTGAATAATATTAGTACTAAAAGAATAAAACTTTTTACTTAAAGTAACTACCTGTGCGGTTAATGCCGTGATTGCATCAACCTCATGAACTCCAGCTACTCTCTTCTGTGCAAATCGCTCTAATGGCCATTGGTAATTGTTTAACACCATTTATTTTAAAAGCTCATATGCTTCATCGATAGTCTTTCCCATAAGAGCTCTTCCTCTAGCTGCATCAATTATGTCGCTAACTTGGCTACACAATCCATTGTAAAATGTTTGTACTTGAAGCCACTTAGGAAGACCATGATGTGGGCTACGCCTAAGTAAGTCCTTGTATTTATCCCAAGCTTCATTTAACGACTCACTATCAAACTGTATGAATGAATTGATATGGTTTCTCATTTTTGCTATCTTCACCAAAGGAAAGTATTTTGCAAGGAACTTTTGAGCAAGGTCATCCCATGTTGTGATTAAGCTAGTTAGTAATTAATGCAACCACACCTTTGCTTTATCCCTTAGTGAGAATGGAAATAATCTCAATCGAATGGTAACATCTATGACCCCGTTTTGCTTAAATGTGTCACATATCTCCAGGAAATTATATATATGAGCCTTTGGGTCGTCATTTGGAAAACCCTCAACTAGATTGATGTTTGGATCATAATGATGATGGAAGGCTTGATCTAGAAATTATTGCTTGAAAGGTTAAACTTATGATGCTTGATGGGATACCTTGAACTAAAGGAACAACATGGTCCCTCAATGAACGATTCTCTTCAACTACCCCCTCTCGGACTTGTCGCTCTTTTGGTTACTTATCCATTACATTAGAGGAAATAGAACCTTGTTGACTTTTTCATCTAGATCTTCGAAATGTCCTCTCAATCTCTAGGTCACGCAAGATAGTCTTTAAGTTTCATGCTCTGTGCATACAATGTCAAAACATACTTGAAAACACAAAAGAAAAAGAAAACGAACTTGGTTTAAGACAATTTGTTTAATTTAATATCAGTAAGGATCAATAGGAAACAAATCCCTAGTAACAATGCCAAAAACTTGTTGGTTAGTTTAATATATGCAAGTGCATGTGTGTGAAATCTTACCTTGAGTAGGATGATAAGTTAGCAAATCCATAGGTGAGCATATAGATTACATGTTTTGAACATCAAAGTTAGATTGAACCCTCCAAATGAATTATTGACACTTTTTGTTGTCTACCACTTTTGAAGCAGAAAATTTTCTAAGTTTGGAAGGGGTCAAAATATGTGATTTTTATAGAACAATCTCTTGGAAATAAAAAAATGGCGGTAATGATTCCTTTGGTTTTTAGATGATCAAGAATTATTTTTCCTTAATTTTTAGCTCACGTTTGCTAGGGTAAATGGAAACTGTAAATTTAATTTTAGTCAAATTTTTGTCGATTTTGTTCTTGAAAGTAAAATTTAGATTTTGATTCTTTTGGATTTTGATTTTTTTTATATTTTTATTAAATTCAAAAAGGGGGTTGTTTGCTTATTTACTTTAAATACCATTTAAGTAAATGTCCTCTTTACTTTTTACTTTCCATTTACTTAAAATATTTAATGTAAATAAGCTGGGCAGGTTTTATAGGCAATCTGCCCTAGAAAACTGCATTCTGTCTCAAATGTATCTATACATGTTCATGATGTATCGATACATTTAGCCTAGAAAGGGTTTCTAATGACCATGTATCGATACATGTTCATAATGTATTGATACATTTTCCCCATAACCAAATGTATCGATACATGGGCCAATGTATCAATACATTTCGTCAATTTCAGAAAAATAAAAAGGGTAAAAATGTATTTTCACACCTTAGCTTATAAATATATCACATATTTCGAGGGTTGGCAACCCTCAGTCGCATTTGCAAGGTAAAACACTTATTCTTAAGCTCTTTCAACACAGTTTTAATCCAAAATTCCATATTTATGATTCTAAGGCTTATATTTGGGTTATTACAGAAAAATATGACATTTTTAGCTTTTAAATTTTGGCTTTGGATTTTCATAACTTAAATAGTTGTGTTATTGCCCAAACTTTCTGCTAGTGATTTAAGCTTAAAAGTTTTATGATTTGCTTAAGCATCTAAGCTCACCTAAGGTAAGGATGGAAGATTTATGGGTTTCTAAGCATGGGTTTTAGCTAGAAAATTAGTTTAGTCAAAGTTGAGTACTTTTGAAAGTATATAGAAAGATTATTACAAAATTCTTATTCTAGGAAATGATTGTGATGATTGTTGTATGATAGGAACACTTGAAAACTTCACAAATAACTCTGAAAGGGAGTTGTGATTGCAGCTAGGAATCGACTCTCTAATTAGGTAAGTGGATACACCACTTTCAAATTATTTTGATATGTAAAGCTAGCATGATTTTGATGAAAAAGATTATTTATGCATGTTGAAATTATATCTCTAAATTTGGTTATAAAAGGATTTGAGATTCTAGAATGAAAATGATTTTTCTAAGAAAATAAATTAATCATGATTGTGATGTGATTTACTCAATGGATTTTCTAAAATGTTTATAAATCTACTATGTATGTAAATACTCTATTATCTATTAGTTTTCAATAAGGGTGGGCGAGCACCTTATGTTTGAAGTCCTTCGATTACTCTAGTCTTCAGACTAGTGTGGGTACGAGATATTGTATGCTTATTTATAGATGTTATAATATGCCTGTTGGTATGCTGAATGCCATAAAATTATGTATATGATGTAAATTCCATATACCATATGAGATGATCAAGTATGCATGATGTATACTATAGGATGGTGTATATGATGTAAATTCCATATACCATATGAGATGATCAAGTGTGCATGATGTATATTATAGGATGGTGTATATGATGTAAATTTCATATACCATATGAGGTGATTAAGTATGCATGATTAATGCCATGAGAATATGTATATGATGTATATTCCATATGCTACATGAGATCATTGAGCTACCATAAATGCCATGAGATTAAGTATATGATATAAATTTCATATACCTTATGAGATGAGTAAGCATGTATGTGAAGGACATTCCACATACTACATGTTACTAGTATGAGAACTCAAAGAGTGCGATTGATACCACTCTCACGAGGTGCAAGTGATGACTTCATTCCTATGATGCATCATAAAATGCCCCAGGTTCAATGGGGATATACGTTGCCAGCCCAAGATGCAATGGGGTTATACGTTGCCAGCCCAAGGTGTAATGCAAATGTACATTGCCAGCCCAAGGTGCAATGGAGATGTACATTACCAACCTAAGGTTGATGGGAGTCAAACCATCACATTGTATGAGTTTTAATGTTAATGAAATGATCATGGTTGTTAGGTTTATAGTATGTTGTATGTTGAGTTCATTTGAGTAATGTTTTTGGTTTATACCTTATGATGGTATGAGAATATGCTTAGTAAGAAGAACTAAGCCTTAAAGATAGTTCTCGAGATGTAAAAGGACTTAAGGAATGGTAAAAAAGCTGAAATTGTTCAGAAACTTGGTCTTTATGTTCAAAGGATAGATACATATGGAGCACGTATCGATACATTCCAAACAGATTGCCATAGAAGGCTTTTTATGTAAAATGTATCGATACATTTTACTAATGTATCGATAAATGCTTGTAAGTATCGATGCATTCAATGATGTACTAATAGATATGGTACAAAAAAGGATGTTTAAGTGAATTTTATGAGGATTTTAAAAGTAAAGGATTTCTAAAGTTTTATATAAGTTTGTTTTCAAACAAAAGGTATTTAAATGAGTTTAAATGGCATGTATAATGAATTTTGTGATTTGGAAGTTAGGAATGGCATGAGTTGTAAATGCATGGTTACGAAATACTTTTATCCCTTGGCTTGTCTGTAATACCCCATACTTTGATATGGTGATAAATAAAGTTTATCGGATGCGAATTGAGGCCAATTATAATATTTAAACATGATGAAAGATGAAAGGAGTAGTTTAGGATAAAATGATCTGCACGCGAGAAAATAATAATAAAATTGTCAAACCCTGTTTTATAAAATAATTACAACGTCATTTACATGCTCAATAGAATGTTTGCATATTTAGGAAGTTCAAGAAATCGTTAAAAGATGATATTGCCCTTAATGGTACCATTAAGTCGATTAAGCCTCGAACTAGTTCAAATAGGAATTTTAAGGTGAAATTAAGAGTTTCACAGTCCAGGAATGATTTAAATGGTGATTTGGAGTTCGAGGATCAATTTGGAGTCAAACCAAAATTTTCACTATCTAGGGGTAAAATGGTCATTTGCTACCTGGGGATAAAATGGAAATTTTTAGAAAAGATTTTTTAGCCCCATTTGACTTATTGGAGTATGATTTGAGGTTTAAAAGTGAAAAATTTTAATTTCGGTATAATTTAGAGTATAGGGGCATAATGGTAATTTTGCCACCCCGGGGGCAAATCGATAAATTTTCACCCTCGTCACTTGTCAAGACCAAGGGATTTTATTCATCATGGAAATGGATAAACATGAGAAATGTGTGGTGGAGAATTAAAGAATTAAAAGTCAAATATTTAAAATTTGAACTAATAAGGAAATGCCATGTGTCATGCTTTTATTATTTTATTATTTCTTTATAAAAAGGTAAAAAATCAGCCCATTTCTCCCATAGTGATTAGCTAAACCAGAAAAGAAGAGAAACCAAGGAAGAACAAACCCTAGGTCGAAAAAATCAAAGAGAATGTGTTGGAATTCAAGGATTTGATCAAGCAAAGGTAAAATTTCTTTGATTTTGCAAGTGATTTACCTTACCCATGCATTTTCCCTTCTTTTTCATAGTAAAATTACATGTTTTCATGATGAATTCATGACTGGTCAAAATGGGTAAGGAGAGAGAAAGATATTGGATTGAATTAATTTTAAGATATGTTAGTGTTTTTAGTTAGTTTAACATATTTAGAAGCAAAACAACAAGAAAAGAATCCATTTTCTCCATGAATCTTCATTGGCCGAATCTTCCTTGATGTGTGTGGGTGATGGATTGTTATTATTTCAAGAGAAATGGCTTAGCAAATGATGAATAATGGTGAGAAAATTGAGTAGGAAAAATCACGGTGTTAGTGCACTGTAATGGCCGAATTTTTCCATGAAGAAATGGGAAGGTTTTGATGCTGAAATTGGTGTTATTTGAATAATGTTTGGTGAATTGAGGTATTAGAAATGAAATGGAGCAATTTGGAGCCAAATCGGACATAATTGTCATTTAATCGGGTAATAGGCCGAATTAAGTCAGCACCGCATTTAAGCGGTAGTCGGATAAGTTGCATATCATATCATGCATATACATCGAGCTTGAATTGATTTTATAATGATCAAGCATTAATGCGGTGAATTATGTATTGTACATTGTGGATAGGTGGTGAATAAATTACACTGGTAAAAGTACAGAGATTGTGCTTAAAGACTGGGATTAGGAGTACATCGACTCCTAGAACTGTGAGTAAACTTATTATCGTCTTAATTATCTAAAGTAGTTTTATACAATTGTGTGATTTTATAAAAAAATGGGTTTAAATGGTAAATTGCTACATTTTAGGAGAAATTGTGATTTTATAAAATGATTTTATAAATTTTTTGGAATATTGAATACTGGTTTTGAAAATAGAGTAATTAAAGACTGCCTGCTTGTGTTATAAATTGTGTTTTAAATTATATGGCTTATAGCAATATGTGAGCATGAATGGCAAAGTCGGTATTTGTATCAAAATTATATATACTATGTATTTAGCCTTAAGAAGCTAGATTGCGATAAATTGTCATGTCATGCAGATAAGGATTTTATAAATCAGGTGGTAGATAAAATAATCCATAGTCATTGCAGTGGTGGGGGTTTCCGTGGACTGCCTATGAGAGGGGCACGGTAATCTAGTTATATATTTACCTCCGGGGGGAGATGTTGGATGAAGTATCTCCTGAGGTAAAGATTTGAGTGCACTTCACGTGGACCACAGCGTGAGAGTGAGACTCAGCCAATGCCAAGGAATGGCTGTGTGTCAGATGCGAAAACATGTTTACGGGTATGGGACATTTAACAACCTTGGCGGTCTTAGTGGGATACCTTGACGAAGGTACCCACGAGAATTATTTTTTGGCATGAGCCAAGTTTTGTGAGATATATAAGCCATGTTGATTAATTGAGTAAACTGAATATTCATGTTATGAAACATATATTAGAAAAAAATATTTTAATTCGTCTCCATTTACTCGACTTTAGATAGTTTAGATGGTGTCTGTTTACTCACTGGGATTATGTAATCTCACCCCTCTTGCTATCCATTTTTCAGGCTCAGGACAGTTTGTTGATAGTTGATTAAGACGAGAATTAATCTCGGAGTTGCATCCTAGAAAGTAAGGGTTCGTAGCCCTACATCTTCTTGGTCAGTTGGGGGCCCACGTGTCACTGTAAAAGTAATTTTATACTTCAGTTATCTGATTTAAAGTATGTATGAACATATTTAGCTTTTACACCATGTTTTTGGCAGGTTTCGGTATTTTCTAAGAAAAAAATGACAAAAATGCCCCTGTGAGCCAGAAAATAATATTTTATTATTTTGATTTGAAAATGAGTTATGATTTCTTAAAATACGAGATTTAATAATTGTCGCTCACCGGAGAGATGCGAACGTTGATGCTAAGCTTTGCGGGGTTCTGATCGGTATTTGGGGTAATGAGTGCCTATCGGGACATCGTGGCGGTTGTCATGGGCTCGAGGGGAGTTTCGGGTCGTGATAAAAATAATAATATTTTATTAAAGGAGAATTTGTGAGATAAAAGGGTGATTCGGAAGTCAATTAAGGCATAATAAGGTATTTTGGGTACCAAGGAGACAAGAGAAAATTTTTAGAATAAAATGATATTTTATTAATAAAATAATATTAAAATATTAATATTTAACCGAATGTCGAAATCAATCATGAAGAAGGATCATATGGTTGATCCAAATGGAGGAGAAGAAATATAAGTAAATTTTTGGAGAATGAGTGACAAAAGTAAAATACGCGTGTTTTGCTAAGTCGAGCCAATGCAGATAAGTAAATATTTAAATATTATGGTAATACCGTGTTGAAGTATAATTTTGATATTTTGGTGGTACATGTACAGAGAAAGAAAGATAGATGAAAATTGAAATTTTTAGATGCATCAAAGAGATTGAATTTAAAATATAAAAGTTGAAGGATTATGTAGAGAAATTAAATGGAAGAGATAAAATAAACAAATAGTAAAAATAATAATACAAGTATGTGTATATAATAAAGATAAAATAAAATAACTAAAGGAAGACCAACATGGGCAGTCGCCCATGTGGTCAATAAAAAGAGTTAAAAGACTCTTTAATTAAATTGATGGAAGGGGTTGGCCATGTGGAACAAAGGGGAAAGAAAGAAAGGTGTGAGGGGCCGGCCAAGTTGGAACAAAATGGAGAATAATATATATATATATATATATATAATTGAATAAGTAAAGTGGAGAAGACAAAGAAGAAGAGAGAAGTCGGTTAGTCAAGAGAAGAAAAAGAAATAAGAAGAAGGCGTGAGCAAAAAGAGCAAAAAGAAATAAGAGAAGGCCAAGAGGTGAGGAAGAAAAGAAAGGTGGAAGAGCTGAGTTGAGGGGGGCGGTTTTGTTGCCATTTAGGGAGGAAAAGAGAGCTATTTTTTTGTCAATTTAAAGGGTGAGAGGAGCAGCTTTTGCTACTGATTTTGAAGGCTGAAAAGTGCAATTTTTGCTGCTGATTTTGAAGGCTGAACGGTATGGTTTTAGTTGTTGATTTTGAAGGCTGAAAGGTACGGTTTGGTTGTTAATCTTTGTGGCTTTGGCTGCTGATTTTTGAGGGAGAATAATGCTGTTAAGCTGCTGATTTTTGAGGAGAAATAGAGCAGCTTAGCTGCTGATTTTGAAGTCAATATGAGCAGCTTTGGTTGCTGAAAATTATTGGTTGAAAGAAGCAAGAAATTGTGGCCGACGGTGAGAGAGAGAGAGGAAGAAATTGTGGACAGCTTGTGCATGTGAGAAAAGAAAAAGAAAGACAAGCAAGGTGCTGCTGGATGGTGAAAGAAAGAAAGAAAGAAAAGAAAAGAAAAGAAAGAAAAAGAAAAAAGAAAGAAAGAGTGGGCATGGCCCAACAAGAAAGAAAAATGGGCAAGGCCCAATAGAAAGAAGATGGGGAGAGATCATAAAAAGGGCCCAATAGCCATAAAGGAGGAAAAGCCCAAGAGAGAATAAAGGTGGAAAAAAATTGGACTTGGACTAACCTAGTCCAAATAGGTAAAGAAAATTTTCTTTGTTTTTTTTTTGGCCTATTATGAAATTGTATTATTTTAAGTTAGCCATTTGTTTAATTAAATTTTTGTTTATTAATGATATGAATTAAATTTAAATTACTTTAATACAATATTTAAATATTTTATTAGGAGGTGTCATAGGACTAAAGTAAAGAAGAAAATGTGAAATTTACGAATAGTGCTCGAATAAAGTTAAGAAATTTTAAATGATTCGTTGTGAAGAATTATTGATGTCAAAGGAATTTAGATGCATAAATTGGTTGAGAGTGTTAAGTTGAATGATAAATATTGGAAGAAATGAGGAGAAATAATGTGGATTTATCATAGAATGAGAGAGAGAAGTGGAATTGATGCATTAAGTGTATTGGGTTTAAATTGTTGTTAGGAAAGTTGTTGTGGAAGCGTGACGAACGAAGTATATGATTGGCAATTAGGAATAATTATACGCGCATACGAATCAATAGCGACGTAGTAATCTCGCTATTGTGATGTGAGTAACCTTATCATCATCTTAATTATCTAAAGTATGTTTTATTCGATTTTGTAAATTTTATGGAAAATGAATTAAAAGATTAATTTTTCGATTTTATAAACAAAATGTGATTTAATGAAATGATTTCATAAAATTGTTTTAAAATTGAATGATGGTTTGAAAATAGAGTAATTGGAGACTGTTTTTGTGTGTTGTAAATTCATGATTCTAATTGATTGGCTTATGGCAACATTGGCATGAATGGTTGATTTGATAAATGTGTTGGAAATGTATAAATTATTGATTTGCCTTGAAAGGCTGTAAAATAAAATAAAATAATTGCCATTTCATGCTATTGCAAATTTTATTGTATGGTGGGTTTAGCTTGCTACAATGGGCGAGTTTTCTGTGGACTAACTTATTAGAGGGGCACGGAATCCCATTATATTTTACCTCGGTTGGAGAGGGGAGTAGGGTAATTCCCGAGGTATAACTTTAAAGTTTCACTTCACACAAAACCACCACGTGAGGGTGAACTCGGCTAACGCCAAGGAATGGCTATGTTTTCAAAATAAAAACATGATTTATGCGTACATAACTTTTTAACAACCTTGGCGGACTCGGTTGGAATAGCCTTCGATCAAGGTATCCCTGATAACTAGGTATGAAAATGATTTTGGCCCGAGCCAAGCTTTTAAGAAATTCATAAGCTATGTTGATTACTCGATTTATATGAATTAATTTTATTTGGTTGAAACAAGTTGAAAGGTGATGAATTACAGTATGTTAATCTATTTTATTTGTCTCCATTTACTCAACTTTAGATATTTTAGATGATATTTGTTTACTCATTGGGATTATATAATCTCACCACCCTCCTTTCCACCCATTTCAAGCTCAGGATAGTCTATAGATAGCTGATTTCATAGAGGACCACCATTGGATTTGCATCCTCCAAACTGTAGGTTCATAATCTTTCTTACTTTTGGTTATTCGAGGGCCCACTTGTTACTGTAAATTAAATTAAATACTCTGGCTTACTATATTATGATATATATGAATTTATTTTGCTTTTACGTTGTAAAAATTATTTATGCAGTGTTCTAAAAATATTGTTTTATGAGAAAATTGAATATTTTATTCAATATTTTTATTTTATTCTAATAGTCATAATTTCATTTTAAACGAATGTTTTAGACATCCAAATTTATTTTTGATTATGAAATATGTGTTTTGCACCAGTATACTACATTATTAGCTAGTTTCGAAATTTTTAGGGAAAAATGATTTAAAATACCCGTGAGACAAAAATTATTATTATTATTTTTATTGTTTTAAATTGGAAATAGTTTAAAATCTTTTAGAATGTGATATTGGGCAACAGTTACTCACAGAGGAAATGAGAAGCTGATATTAAAGTCTTGCGGGGTTCCGGTTGACGTTCCGGTTAATGAGTGTCGATCGGGACATCGCGGCTATTGTCACGGACTCGAGGGAAGTTTCGGGTCGTGACATTGTCCCTTTCCCGTATCCACTCACAGAGTCTTTGTGACTCACACGTTATTTTTCTCATTTATTTTGTTACAAATTAGTGATAACTTCTGATAGTAGCTGGTGTCATGGATACTACTGTCCGGTCTTTATTCCTTGGTAGGTGTTTGTTAGTCCCAAATAAGTATGCTAGAGGGAGGTGAATATCACTTTGTAAATGTCATTCAACTTGACTTCTAATTCAGAGCAAGTTAAAGGTCAATGATGAAAAGTTAAATGCTGAATGAAAGAATGATTTAAAGAAGAATGAAATGAAAAATAAAAGAGGGCAGACAATGCACAAAGATTTATAGTAGTTTGATCTCTTTGACCTACATCCATTGCCTTGATCTTCCAATCAAGGATTTTTAGACCAAATCACTATAAACGATGGAATTCCCAAGCTTCCACAAAGCTTTTACAATGGCTTTTCGCAGGCTTAGCCATAACCTTTAACAATGGTTTTTCTTAAGATTAACCAAAACCCAAATCTAACTTTTCTTAGGTTGAGTTAGAATTTATAAAACCAATCAAGCTAACCTAAGCTTGATTAATCCCCTTAGAGTAACTCGCACACTCTAAGTAACCAAGAAGTACAGATGTAAAGAAGTACCTATGATCACTAACCTAATCTGAATGATACAAGATGAAATGTTTAACTCTATTACAAAGATTGGAGTGAAATACAGTAAGGATGAAGAGAGTTTTTGTTATTTTTGAGCTCTTTTTGATCTTGGAAGCATCTAATCTTCTTTTTAGTCGTTAAGGGTGTCTTTTATACTTGAAAAATAAACTCTGATGGATGTTGATAGCTTCAGACTATTGGAAACAGTTTAGAGTCAATTCTAGTTGTTAGTCTATCTTTAAGCATTCAAATTTAAATTTTTAGATAGAGTGCTCTTAGTTGACTAACCATACTTCTTAGTCGATTAAGTTTTCTCTATCTTGTAATTGAATTCTATGGCAGAGAGCTCTTAGTTGACTAACTATGCTTCTTAGTCGATTAAGTTCTCTTTGTCTTGTAATTGAAGTCTCTAGCAGTGAGTGCTTAGTTAACTAACCATGCTTTTTGGTCGACTAAGTCTTCTCTATCTTACAGTCTACTTTACTCTCTTAGTCAATTAAGTAAGGCCTCAACCGACTAAGAGCTTATTGTCCTTGGACCGGCCAACTTCACTTTTGAATTTTAGCTGACTAACTCCCTTGATTATCCAACTAAGAGGCTTCTGTTTTGTGGCTCATTTGTAACTCTTTATTCTAACAAGTTTTGATATTTGCTTTCCAATGATTAATTTGTTATTGGCATAAATTTTCATCTTGTACACTCAAGTAGTAAAGTTAGACATTAATGAGTGGGAATGTTTTATTATTATCAAAAACTTTTGGAGCCAATAATCTTCCCTTTTTTGATGATGACAAAACATTTCTTGATTAATAGCATAGTGTCTATTCGTTCCTTTTGTACTACACAAGATGAGGGATTTCTCCCCTTGAGTGTATGCTCCCCCTTAGTGTATGCATGATCTTTTCAAGTTATTTTGTTATCCAACTTAGCAAGCCAGCTAATTTTTATCTATTTCTTCATGAAGATAACAAGCATATATTATCAATATTCATGAATTGAATTGACATACAAGCTCGTAGAACTACCAGTAATAAGTGACAAAATATTATCAATATTGTAACCAACAATCATTAGCATATCATCAACAAACCATATTCATTCTAAAATCAAATGTCATTAACAGGCCAACAAAGAAAACAGGGTATCATAACAAAAAATAAGTTATCAACATCCAAGCACTAACCATCAGTAGTAAAAAAAAAATGTCATAAATAACTACGCATCATTAGAATCAGATTCCTAAATTACTATTTGTTACTTCTGCTTTCTCCCCCTTTTTGTCATCAACAAAATAGAGATGGTCTGCTAGTTTAAGAAGAGTCAGAACGGGTGGATTCATCAGTCCTAAAGTAAACATTGAGGGGTTTGGGAGATGACAAAGGTGATGATTTTTGGGGTAAGGAATTAGGGAGTGTTTGAGACTTGGAGAGGATCCTGGCTAGAAGATTTGACTGAGGATCTAGCTTTGTCAACCAATTTGAAAGACATTCTTCTTTTGAGGAACTTGGTTTTTGTTGCCATTGTCTTTTTGCCTTTTACAATAGGTTTGGGTCTATCCTGTGTAGATGAAGTTGTTTTCCCTTTCACTTTATTTGAGGGTTCACTTTTGCTTGTAGTGTGAACTAATTCAGGGGAAGTTCTTGCAGAAGTAGGTTTTTGTGTTTTGCCTTTTGTTGCTTCTTTTTCTGCTTGTTTTTCTCTTACCATCTGATGAAGGACATCCATAATTAAAACTTCCTTAGAATTTGTTGGAAATGGCTTAGCTTTTTATGCTTCACCATGTTGATTAGAATTATCATTAAGAGATCTAATAACTTCTGTGTTATTTTTGTATTCTCCTTTAACTTTAGGTATAGGAGTGGGTTGTTTTCTTTTTGGAGTTGATTCAAGTTCACCACCTTCAGTTTGAAAAGTAGGATTCTCACCAGTTTTTCCTTCTGGTACAAGACTTGTAGCTGCTGAGGTACCTTCAGATGTAGAACCAGAAGGTGTTTTTCTTTTTTTCTTCATAGAATCTGCTAAATCTTGCAGATGATCTTCAATTTTCAGAATTCTCTCAAACTGATCAGTGAGCTTGCCATCAATTCTCATCAATAAATTCAAAATCATCTCATTTGAGATTTAAGAGGGGATTGCCTTTGTTTGAGCAGAGGTGGGATACTCGCTCCTTGGAGTGTCTTTGGGAGTCTTGATGAATTTTTCTCCTTCCAGTTTGTACCCCATTTTTGGTAGATTTCCTAAATAGATGGCTTGATCTATGCTTTTAACTTGATCCATCTGATATCTGGTGTTCTAGATTTTCTTTTTCTTTACCAAGGAAGTGATTAGGTTTCCATAAGCTAGATTAACTTTATCAACACGACAGGTTCCTTTCATTCTTTCAATCATGAATCTTCCAAGATTGAAGGGAGTTGCATTGAATGCATGCTCCATCAGTCACATATCTTGAAGACCTACATAGCTAAAGCTACCACTTCTTCCATGAATTGTTGAAGCTATAAAGTAGTGCAGGATCCTAATTTGTGGACTCTTGATAAAACTTGCATAACTTCTAAAAGAGCATCTTTCCTTTTTCCTAGTGATAACTTCCCATAAAGATGAGGGATCATAATCCTTTGGAATTTCATACTCCTCCATATTACACTTAATTTTCAACTAATTTCCCAAATCAGTTGCAATAACCACAAATTTTTTCCCATTTAGAAATACATTAAGACCATCCTCAACAAAGTCCTCTGGATCATCAAACTCAATTTCATCTAATGCAATGTTAGAGTAAAATTCTCTTACAAGACTAGCACTATAAGTTCTATTTTCAAAAACACTTAATTTCTTTAATTTTATTTCCTCAAAATATTCTGACAGACTCTTTTTGATCTCTAGTACTTCATTAAAATTGTCCCAATCAATGTATTTCCCACAAAAGATGGGTGCATTCTTTATTTTCCTAAATATTTCCTCATGAATCTTATTCCTAAATTTTGAGGATGAAGAATTACCTTTTTTTGTTAAAACTTCCTCTTTCCACCCTTTTTTGTTTCTTTTCTTCTTTTTCAATCACTAGTGTTGGGTGGTTCTTTTTCCCTTTCTTTTGAATCTTGGATGATGGGCTGTCTTCCATGGGACGTTTCCCTTTCTTCTTTTCCAAAGCGTCACTTGCTAGTGTAGATTTGACCATCATTCTTGGCAGTTTCAAACTTAGGGTTTGAAGAGTTTGAGATGAGGGGTTTCGATTTTGAAACAAGTAGTTCAAGAGAAGCGAGAATAAAGAAAAGGTGAGGAGTTAAGAGTGGTTATTAAACTCCCTTTTTAAATATGGTCAGACATCCCTTTTTTAAAATTTAAAAATTTGGCTCCCATTTTTTGTTTTTCAATTAGATGGTTCTTATTTTTCTTCTTCCCTCGTTCTACTTTTCTTTTTCCTTAACTATTATTATTATTATTTTTTGGTTTCTTAACTGACTAAGTTTTATCTTTAACCAACTAAGTCTATCATTTTGAATAAAAGGATCAACATAGAACGTTTTTAGTCGGTTAAGCGATTCTTTTAATCAAGTAAGTTTTTACTGTCTTATTAAAGAAGAACTCAAGAGATTTACCTAAAGCTCATTTACATTAAACGTTCCTAGATTTCTCCTAATTTCACAAAATCTTTCCTCATTTAAGGGTTTGGTAAAGATATCAGACAATTATGCAAGGTGTTAACAAACTCAATCTTAATGTCTCCTTTAAGCACATGATCTCGAATAAAGTGATGTCAAATTTCAATGTGTTTCGTTCTAGAGTGCTGAACTGGATTTTTTGAGATGTTTATAGCATTTGTGTTATCACAAAATATGGGTACATTATGCATAGTTATTCCAAAATTTTTTAATTGTTGTTTAATCCATATAGTTTGAGCACAAGAACTTCCTAAGGATATGTATTCAGCTTTAGCTATTGATAATGCAATAGAGTTTTGCTTTTTACTTGACCAAGACACAAGCATATTTCCTAGAAACTGATAGGTGCCACTAGTGCTATTCCTATCTATTTTACTTCCAGCAAAATCAGCATCAGAGTATCCAATAAGATTAAAAGATGATGCTCTTGGATACCATAATCCTAAACTTTGTGTGTCCAAGAGGTACCTCAAGATTCTTTTTATAGTTGTTAAATGTAACTCTTTAGGATGTGATTGAAAACGTGCACACAAGCATACACTAAATTGTATGTCAGGTCTGCTAGCAGTTAAGTAGAGCAAAGAGCCAATCATACCTCTATAAACCTTTTGATCAACACTCTTTCCTTTTTCATCTTTGTCAAGCTTAGTAGAGGGACTCATTGGTGTGTTAATTGACTTCAACTTCATCATATCAAACTTTTTCAGCATGTCTTGAATGTATCTTTCTTGATTGGTAAAGACACCATCCTCACATTGTTTGATTTGAAGGCCAAGAAAGAATTTTAGTTCACTCATCATGCTCATTTCAAACTCACCCTGCATTTTTTTAGCAAAGTTCTTACACAAAGCTTCATTAGTTGCACCAAATACAATATCATCCAAATAAATTTGAACTATAATTAAATCATTCAAGTATTTCTTAATAAATAGTGTTGTATCAATACTTCCTCTAATATAACCTTTTTCAACCAAGAACTTTGAGAGTCTTTCATACCAAGCCCTTAAAGCTTATTTTTGTCCATATAAGGCCTTATGCAGTTTGAAAACATAATTAAGCTTTTCAAAATCCTCAAACTCGGGGGGTTGTTTGACCTAGACTTCTTCTTGAATAAGACCATTTAAGAATGCACTTCTCACATCCATTTGAAATAATTTGAAATTCATGAAACATGCAAATGCAAGCAATAATCTTATGGCTTCTATCCTAGCAACAGCAGCAAAGGTTTCATCAAAGTCAATACTTTCTTCTTGATTATATCCTTGAGCAACAAGCCTAGCTTTGCTTCTTACCACATTACTTTGTTCACCTACCATGTTTCTGAACACCCACTTTCTACCAACAATTGGGTGATTGAATGGCCTAGAAACTAAAGTCCGTACTCTGTTTCTTTCAAATTGTTCCAATTCTTCTTTCATGGCCAACATCTATCTTTCTTCTTTTTTTGCCTCTTCAAAGTTTTTAGGCTAGATTTGTGAAATGAAAGCTAAATATTCAGATGTTTCTTTAACTCCTCTTTTGGTTTTAACTACTTGTTAAAGATCACCAATAATCTACTCTTGTGGGTGATCTTTGACATACTTCCAGCTCTTTGAAAGATCATTGTGTTGATTTTCAACTTTTTGCAGATCTTTAAAGATGAAGCTTTTGCTTCTTTTTAAAGAGGGTTTTCTTCATTGATTTTTCTTATTCTCCAGGCTCATTTCTTCCATTTGCCTCTCAAGGTCCTCTGTATCATTATCATCAACAAAGACTTTCTTTTGCAAGGCATTAGTTTCATTACAAACTACATGAATGGATTCTTCAATGGTTAAAGTTCTTTTGTTAAAATTTCTGTAAGCTTTTGAGTTCAATGCATACCCAAGAAATGTTGCTTCATCACTCTTAGCATCAAATTTTTCAAGAACATGTTTTCCATTGTTTCAAACAAAGCATTTACAACCGAAGCTTCTAAAATGAGAAATGTTTGGTTTTCTGCCTTTGTATAATTCATAGGGAGTTTTAGATATTATAGCTCTTATTGAAACTCTATTAAAGATGTACGCTACTGTATTGATATCTTCTGCCCAAAAATACTTTGGTAGATTGTTTTCACAAAGCATGGTTCAAAGCCATTTCTTTTAAAGCTTTACTTTTTTTCTTAACAACCCCATTTTGTTAAGGTGTTGTAGGTGAGAAAAAGTTATGATCGAACCCTTTTTCATTGCAAAAGTTTTCAAATTCATCTCCTTCAAACTCACCTCCAAGATCACTTTTAATGCTAATAATGAGAAGTCCTTTCTCATTTTGAACTCTCTTATAGTGATTTGCAAATGTAGGTAATGCATCATTTTTGTGAGCTAGGAAGTAGACCCAAGTATACCTTGAGTAGTCATCAATTATCACAAAACCATATGATTTACCTCCTAAGCTGGTTATGTTGATTGGACCAAATAGATCTATATGCAATAATTCAAGAGGTCTAGAGGTTGAAACCATCTTTTTGGGTTTGAAAGATGTTATAACTTGTTTCCCTAATTAACAAGCATCACAAATCTGATCATTTTCGAATTTAATTTCAAGCAATCCAACAACTATATTTTTTGTCATTAGTTTTGAAATAGTATGTATGCTTGCATGTCCAAGTCTTCGATGCCATAGCCAGTTATCATTTCCATCATTTACCATAAGACATGACTCACAATCTAGCTCAAGATCTTCAAGAAATATAATATACATGTTTTTTATTCTTTTACCTATGAATGCAGTTTTGTTGGAACTAATATCTATAACTTCACATTTATGTGAATCAAAACACACTTTAAATACTTTATCACACAATTGATTGATACTTAATAGATTATGCTTTAAACCTTTAATAAACAGTACATGATTAATTTGAGCATGAGAATTCTTACCAATAGTTCCTATACTGTGAATTCTACCTTTTGAATCATCTGCAAATGATACTGTACCTCCCTTTTTCTTATCGAGTTGAGCAAATAGCATTTCATTTCCTGTCATATGCCTTGAGTAGCCACTATCTATGTACCATGGTTGCTTCTGCTTCAATTAAGCTTTTGAACATTTGTCTTCTCGGTTTGGCTCTACTTGCAAGATAAATTTTTAGTTTTTCTTAACAAGTACCCATACCTTGATGGGTCCTTGAAGGTTAGTTGCTACATAGGAACCTTTTGGTACTTAAATCATTTTTGTTCTTTGAGTGCTTTTTCTTTTATAACAGTTATAAGAAAGATGACCTATTTTGCCACAAACATAACATCTAGATGAGAAACCATCATAATTTCTCTTAAAGTTTGTATTTCTTCTTGATGCTTCTTTTCTCAAACCCTTAAGAGCAATGTTTTCATCAATTGGCTTTTGCAATGCTTCAGTTCTGTTTTCAAGTTCCAATTTCAGAACTTCAAAATCTGTTTTAGAATGTTCTAGTTCAGTTTGAAGAAAATTTCTTTGTTCAAAAATAGAGTTGAAATCATGTCTTATCTTTTCTAAATCATTCTCAAGAGATGTAGTCTTTCTTTTTAAAGCCTTATATTTTGATGCAAGTTTTTCAAACTCATCATAGAGGCATTCATATTATTCTTGAAATTTATCAATTAAAATATCACAAAGAACAGAAGATACCTCAGGTTCATCATCTTTGGCCATTAGAGTTGATTTTTCAAGTATAAAAGACATATCTAACGGCTAAAAAGAGCAAGAGATGCTTCCAAGACAAAAAGAGCCCAAAATAGCAAAAATTCTCTCAATCTTTTTTGGATTTCACTCCAATCTTTGTAATAGAGTTTAGCACTTCATCTTATACCATTTAGATCAGGTTAGTGATCATAGGTACTTTTTCATATCTGTACTCCTTGATTACTTAGAGTGTGCGAGGCACTTTAAGTGGATTAATCAAACTTGGTTTAGCTTGGTTGTTGTTGTAGGTTCTAACTTAGCCTTAGAAAAGTTAGTTTTGGGTTTTGGTTGATCTCAGGAAAAACTATTGTTAAAGGTTGTGGCTGAGCCTATGAAAAGCCATTGTAAAAGCTTGGGGGAAGCTTGGGAATTCCATTGATTCTAGTGATTTGGTTTGAAAATCTTTGATTGGAAGATCAAGATAGTGGATGTAGGTCAAAGAGACCAAACCACTATAAATCTTTATGCATTGTCTACCCCCTTTTATTTTTCATTTCACTATTCTTTAAATCATTCTTTCATCAGGCATTTAACTTATCATCATTGACCTTTAACTAACTTCTAATTAGAAGTTAAGTTTAGTGACATTCAGAAAGTACTATTCACCCCCTTCTAGCACACATCTTTGCGACCAACAGAGTTTTCTAAAATTTCTAGGCCACTTTTTAATTTGTTGGAAAATGATACTCCTTTTAATTTTGTTGATGCTTGCCATGATGATTTTGTTGAATTGGAAAATAAATTAATTTTTGCTCCTATTATCACTGTTCTAGATTGGAATCTTCTTTTTGAACTAATGTGCGATGCTAGTGATTATGCAATTGGTGTAGTTTTGGGCCAATAGAAAGAAAAGATTTTGCTTCCTATTTATTATGCTAGCAGAACATTAACTAATACTTAAGCAAATTACACCATAATTGAAAAAGAGTTGCTTGCTATTGTTTTCACTTTTGATAAATTTTGCTCATATCTTGTTGGTACTAAAGTTATTGTTTACACTGACCATGCAGTTATTAAATATATGATTGAGAAGAAGATGACAAACCACGCTTGATAAGATGGGTACTTTTGTTTCAAGAATTTGACTTGGAAATTCGAGATAGGAAAGGTACAGAAAATCAAGTGGCAGATCATCTATCTAGATTAGAGGATGGGGAACAAGTTGGGAATTCAATAGTGATTAATGAGACCTTTCCTAATGAACAATTATTTCAGGTAGAGAAGAAAAAAAATTTGCCATGATATGCTGATTTTGTGAACTACCATGTGAGTAATCTCTTCCCTCCTAGATTTAATTTTCAGTAAAAGAAAAAATTCTTGCATGATGTTAAATACTACAAGTGAGATGAGCCTTTTTTTTACAAGTATTGTGGGGATCAAATCATTACAAAGTGTGTTCCTAAAAAGGAATTTGAAAGTATTCTTCATCGTTGCCATTCATTTGATTATAGAGGACATTATAGGGAGAAAAGAACTGTTGCAAAAGTTCTACAATAAGGTTTTTACTAATCTTTTCTTTTTAAAAATGCTCATAATTTTATTGAAAGATGTGATAGATGTCAAAGATTGGGAAATATATCTAACAGACATGAGATGCCTCCCAACAACATCCTTGAAGTTGAAATTTTTTATGTATGGGGAATTGATTTTATGGGTCCATTTATTCCATCTTTCAATAATGAATACATCTTGGTTGCTATTGGTTATGTTTCTAAATGGGTTAAAGTTGTTGCATTACCAAGGAAAGAATCTAAGGTAGTTATAGACTTCTTGGAAAAGATCATCTTCACACATTTTGGTACACCTAGAGCCATAATTAGTGATGAAATGTAATACCCCGCACCCTCGTTGGACACAAATAAGACCTTATTGATCAAACTAATGATCGTTTGATGTCAATTGGCGTGCTAAAGAGTGACAAAGGATGAAAGGAGCGTTCAAGAATAAAATGCTTCGGGTGTGCAAAAACAATAATTAAATAATAATATTTTTGTTGGAGAGGAATTAGTAAGCCAAATGATGATTCGGAAGTAAACCGAGATGTAATGATGTGTTTCGGGACCAAAGAAGGCAAGTGAAAAATTTTGAAATAAAATAATATTTTATTCAATAAAATAATATTAAAATATTAATATTTTATATGTTGTTGGAATTAGTCATGAAAAATGGAATATGACTAATTTAAGTGGGGGAGAAGAAGTAAAGAAGAATTTTGAAGGAAAACGACGATAATTGTTTCAGCGTGATTTTATTAAATCGAGCTAACGCGGGTAAGTAAATATTTAAATATTATGGTGACACCGCGTTGAAATGCGATCTCAATATTTTGATTATACACGTATAAGAAAAGGAAGATAGAAGGAAATTGGAATTTTTACATGTGTCGGAAGAATTAATTTTAAAATATGAAAATTTGAGGGAGGTGTATTAAATAAAAAGAAGTTAAGGCATAATATGTAAATTTTATTATTTTGAAGAAATAAAAATATTACGAAAATAAAATGGATGATAAAATAATGAAGAAAAGATGTTGAAAAGTCAAACCAAAGAATTCTAAGGTGAATGGCCAACCATACAAAAATCAAAGGAAGAAAAGAATGAAAAAAACAAAGAAAACAAAAGAGAAGAATGTAGAAATGATGGTGGGGTCGGTCATGTGAGATGAAAGAAATGATAAAAGAGAAAAAGGAGAGGAAGTCAGTTGAGAGTGGGAAAAGAAAAATAAAGGAAAGAAAAACCGTGGGAGAGGAAGAAAGAAATGAAGAGAAAAAGGGAGAGAAAGAACCGTGGGAGAGGAAGAGAAAAGAGAACGGTTTTGCTGCACTTTGAGGAAGGAAAAAGAGAGCTTTTTGCTGCAATTTTTAGAGGAAGAAAAAGCTGAAAATTTTGAGGTAAGAAAGCTGAAATTTTTTTTAGGTTAATTGCTGGAATTTTTGAGGTTTTTATGGCTGATTTTGGTGCTAAAAATTCAAGGTTTTTGCTGCTGAAATTGTGTGAATTTGTTGCTGGAAAATTTTGGAGGTTTTTACTGCCATTGAAGGACAACTTTGGCTGCTAAAAATTGGAGCTGTTTGCTGCCAATTTGTGCAGAAAAATTGGAGCTGTTTGCTGGTAGTTTGTGCAGAAAATTGGACAGCTTTGTGCTGCCAAAATTGAGAAGTTTTGTTGCTAAAAATTTGAGCTAAAAATCTGCTGATTTTAGAGCAGAAAATGGTAGCAAAAAGGGTGACAAAATGAGGCTTTTGGTGACCGGTTTTGAGAGGAAAGGAAGAGAGAAAGCCACGGTGGTGAAGGGAGTGACGGGTTGAAAAAAAAAAAAAGAAGAAGAAACGTTGAAGAGAGAAAAAGAAAAGAAAAAAAATAGAAAATAAATGGGCATGGCCTAATAGAAAATAAGTGGGCATGGCCCAATAGAAAATAAGTGGGCATGGCCCAGTAGGAAATAAAAATAAATGGCTTAGCCCAAATAGGAAAAATGGAGAAGCCCATGGAGAGGGCCCAAAGGTCATAAAGAAATGAAAAAGGCCCAATGGTAAGTTAATGTTATATTTTAAGATTTATGGGTAGTTTAATATTGTGCATATTTTGGATGAAAATATACAAGTTGCTTAAGGAATTTTTAATTAAGTTGCTACCCATACAAATGTATGATTAAGTATACTGAGTTTAAATTTTTACTAGGAAAGTTTGTCGTGGAGGCGTGCCGAACGAAGTATGTGACCGAAAAGTAGGAATAATTATATACGCGTACGAATCAATATTGAAGTAATATCCCACTATTATGAGGTGAGTAAGGGGTGTCAAGTTTAAAGTTTTCGTATATATATACATGTACGTATATTTTACGTGAAGTGCAAAATTTATGAAAAGCATACGTTGATAGAATTTTAAGGAATTGTGGGTGTAAGTTATTTTTAGAAATCATTTGAAAAATATATATATATTAGACGTAAAGTGTTTTAAATCGGGAAACAAGCTTTCGAAAAGATTTACATCAAGGGAAATTGTGCTTTATTGTTTGTGTGGTGTGCATTCATGAAATTTATTACATATTCACCATGCTATTTTGATACTAATTATCATGCAAATATTTACAATGAACATTTTACGAAAAGAGAGTTTTAACGTGATGTGGGGATCGATATTTTGAGAAAGATTTAAAATATCCCCTTGAAGATTAAATTTGAATTCTTTTAAAAGGTGATTTCATTTTAACCAAGAAATTCAGGAGTAATTAGAGACTGTTTTCATGTGTTGTAAATTCATGGTTTGAATCGAATGGCTTATGACAATATTTGCATGAATGGCTGAATTAGTATTTGTGTTGAAATATATAAACTGTGTATTTAGCCTTGAGAGGTTGGATTGTGATATAATTGCCATGTCATGCGGTTGAGATTTTATTGAATTGGTGGGTTTAGCTTTCTATAGTGGGTGGGTTCCATGGACCAGCCTATTAGAGGGGCACGGTAACCCCGTTATATTCTTACCTCGGTCGGAGAGGCGTGTAGGGTAACTTCTGAGGTACAATTTTAGAGTTCACTTCATGCCAAACCACCAGGTGAGGGTGAACTCAACCAACGCCAGAGAACTACTATGTTTTCAAAATAAAAATATGATTTATGCGTACATGACTTTTTAACAGCTTTGACGGACTCGGTTGGGATAGCCCCAAGTCAAGGTATCCCTGACAACCGAGTATGAGAATGATTTTGGCACAAGCTAAGTTTTTAAGAAAGTCATAAGCCATGTTATTTATTTTTGACAAAAAATGTAATGGTTTTATATGAGTTGAAATAAGTTTTAATATTATGAATTATATTTCTCTGCAGGGTGAAAAAGGAATTAAACGGTTTTTCACAGCTCTCCTATATGTTTATCTGTGAAATGAATCTGTAATTCCTCGCATATGGGGCAAGTTATGATTTGGGCATGATTTTAAATATTATTTGGTTTCGCGGGAGCTTACTAAATTTTATTGATTTGATTCGAAAATGATTATTAATATATTTTGATGCAAAAAATTTTATTACCTCGATTATTTATACTTTATAAGAAATTCTCGATTTTTATATAAGGCACAAACCCTCGTTTGAAACGAGTTGATTTTATAATCTTGCATTTTTATATTCAACTGATCTACCGTTTGCTTGTTTCCCATCTACGCCCTACTCGCTGAGTCAATGATTATCACTGAGTCTATGAGACTCACACCCCTTTATTTCCCCTTTTACAGATAAGGATCAGCCTAACGTGTAGTCAGTGACGCGTTCAGTCCACCGTGAATAGGTAAAGGCATCTTCTAGCATTTTATTTTGAGTCGCTCCGCTGTTAGAGGTCAAGTCGTAGCATTTTATTTATTAAGTTGTAAACGAATTATAAATTTTTATATAAGCATTAATTTGGAGATTATAGATTTTAATGCATATACTTACGAACAAAAGGAAAAAAAATTGTATTGATTTTTATATTTATGGTTCAATTTAGTATATGAAAGTATCAATATTAAATGGTGATTGAATGTAGTGGATTAACGAGTAAATTCTAGGGATGTGAAATTGTAATAAAAAAAGAAAAAAAGAGAAAAAGTAGAATAAAGTATTGAACAAAAGAAAAGTTCAAAGAGAAGAAAAAAGAGTTACTTGGAGAATGAAAATAGAGCTCTATATATGTCCTAGAATGATTATGTACTTAAGGTGATTTAAGCCACGTTATATTCGTTATCTTACCTTGACTGCAGCCATAGATTACAAGCTTTATAAAGTCCTAATGATCTCTAATTTTGTGTTAGTCTACTTTAGTGGAGAGAGAAATGAAAGCAAATCTATCGAGTTTTAGTACTAATTTAAATTTTACATTAGCATAAACTCATCCGAATAGCATAATATTCTTGGTAAAAGATTTCACATATACACACGAAAATCCATTTAAGAATGTGCTTGCATTGGAATTAAAACATGAATTTGAATGATGTCTCTATTTTTCCATAAGTTAGAAATTGATAGACATACTTTTGAGCAAATTATGGGAGATCATTGAGTTGGTGCACTCTATCTCTAGTAGTTGCTGTATTTATTTTATTTTCACCATTTAAATTGTTTTTCATAAGTTAGTTCTAAAGTATGTTTTGCTCAATGATTAGCAAAATCTTAAGTTTGGGGGTGTCATAACTCTATGATATAAAATTATTTGGTCTTAATTTTAATAGTAAATTGGCCTAGTTCTTGTAATAATGCATAGAAATTAATTAGGTTTTATTTAATTATTTTAAGTTAGTTAATTAGGTGAGTCAATCTAATCTTAGTTAATCTTGTGTTTAAATTAATGGTTATGTGCCTAAGATAAGTTGTTATTAGTTTAATTGTCCCTCTGTAGGTGTTTATTGAAGAAGGATTTTTAATAAAAGAAAGAGAGAAATTATGAGATGCAGACTTCTATTGCACATGTCTCGGTATTTCGACCATAACTCTCTCTACGAAACTCTAAATGAGGTGATTCTTAGACCATTGAAAATCTAAGAGAAATACAACTTTCATGTATACCATTTCACCCAATTCAACTTGTAGAGTGGTTAAAAACCTTGTCAAAGTTGAAGCACTACAATAGTCTTGGAGAGAAAAATTAAATCATGATTTTTGTAAATTAAATTGTCAAAGTCGCAGCCTTGGTGGGGGTAGGTTGTAGCTCACATAGTTTGAAGAGAAAATCCTTGTTAGAATTGACTTCTTTCTTCACTTAACTTGGCCCAACTTCAAAGCCTTATTAAAGCAATCTTTCAAAAGACTTTTAGAAGAACAAAACACAAGATTTAAAGCTAAAGATTCAGCCATAAAGTAATTAAAAGAAAGTCTCATTAAAGTTGAGAAGAAATTAAAAGATTCAAGAAGATTTGGAGATCAAGATTTCAACTCTTAGTGTTTCTTTATCCTTTTTGTTATTCTTTATTTTTCTTGGTTTGATTTCAATGTTTAAACTTTATTTGATGATGATTTGTGACATTATGGGGAACTAATTTAGTTGTCTACGATTATGATTGAACTCAATATGTAGTCTGAATTATGTATCTCTCTTTTACTTATGTTTGATGGTTTTAAGTTGTTTATTCTAATATGTTCTTAATGCTTTTAATTGCTTGATCACTAATTAGATAGAATTGGAAACCTAAGTTAAACCTTAACGAAGGAGATTTAGGGTGGACCTTGAATAGAATAACGTATGATCAAATGCGCTTAGTTGATTAGATGGTTTGACTTGCATATAGGGTAAAATACACTTATAAGCCATACGCAACTAAGATTAGAGCATGAACTTAGTGAATCTTTCTTCAATTTCATTTTCATAGACATATAGTAAGTTAATTGAGAAAGATATTTTTATGAGAAACTCAACGGAGACTTATAAATAATTTAAGAATCTAGGTTAGCAACTTAATTCATTGACGTTAAAAGAAAGATACAATATTTAGATGAAGTATTGAGAGATATCATAATCTTAGGTCTGATAGTTTATTGAGTTTTTAAAACAAATTTGCTGATTAATTTTAGATTAGTTTTAGTTTTAGTTTGTTAGATTTAATTTTGCTTTTTAATAATTTCGATTTCATTGTTTGAATAAAATTAGGGTGTGTTACTTTTAGTAGTTAATAGTAGGAATTAATTCAATTCTGTACGGGATCGACACTTTATTTTTCACTATATTACCTGTTTAACGATACGTGCACTTGCATGGATAATTCGAGAACAAATGTAGGCACTAAAGAACGTCGAACCATTATAAAATCTTTGTGTCTTGGTTTTAAATTTTCATATTGTGGTTAATTGCTTGCATTTGCCTTTGAAAAATCTTTTACTTTGTTTTTGACACCAAAAGAAGTTTTGGTTGCCAAAAGATTTGATTTTTACAATTGGTTTTCAAAAAAATTCTTAAATGCCAATTCATCCCCCCTTTTGGTATATATTACTTTAAGCTTATACTACTAATAAGGGTGTTTTGCTCTAATGCTATGAGCATTTTTAAAAAGAACCCTACACATGATGATAAGGAACCACTTTTTCATGCTAATATATTTATGACTAATGTTGTGGGGAAGAGTATGTATGTTGGTAGGGAGATGATTAGTAACGTGCTACACATTCGCACCACAAGAAAACACGTATACAATCTGAGAGACGGACTCAATGAGAATGATCTGAAAAGAGAGTTCTTTGTTTTTCCTCCACCCACTGAGTAAAGGTAGTTTAGCGCCAACCAACTCAGTTTTCATGATAAGATCTTACACCTCATCATTTCGTGGAACCTAAGATTGATTGGTAGGAAATATTCACATGTGAGGGGTGATGACTTGTTCTTTTTGCATCTCATCAAGCACAATATTCAAATCAATCCAATCGACTTTATTTTTCAAGAAATGATGCAAGTTATCAATATGAAGAGCAATGCACTAGTACATGGGATGGTTATTAGTTTTCTCATTGATGGACATGGTGTCAACACTAGGGTTGATCCTTCAACTCAACATCAGCTTCACACTACAATTAGAGAGCATACAATCAACAAGTTCACGTACTGATTGATAAATGGGCAGTGGCTTCTAAAGAACGCCTTACCTTCACAAGGACATGGAGAGGTAAAAGCTGAAGAGACGGATGAAAACAGTGACAATGAAGATGAGAAATTGATTAGTGCATCAACTACTGGAGATGTTGCATTGGTGGCAAAGATCAAAGCTCACTTTGATACTGTGTTTGCAATGATCACTAGTGGTATGGATGACCTTAAAGGATGGGTTACAAACTTCGAAAAGGATGTTGCTATGCTTATTGAGTTTTGCGACATCGACTCATTCATTACAATTGCTCCTCTGACACGGGTAGTTTCACCAACTAATCCTCTTACATTACCGACCTCACCAACTGCAGGAGGCACCAAGCTTAATACTCTCGCTGATCTAACTAACCTAGTTGACCTATCTCCATGATTTTGTGCGTTACGGAACATATGCTCTTATTTTCATAAACATCTTGGATATATTTACTTTTGTTAAATGATTTTCAAACTTCACACTTGCGTACATACATTCATCATCATATATTTTCTTTTGTCCATTGGTATGGCTTGGTGTTTATATTCTCGTATCTATCTATACATCCATCTATATATTATATGATGAATGAAAAAGAATACAACTTCTCATATGTCAATGGTTAATGATTACAATTTTTTGATATCGTTGTGTCTGTATTTGTTTATGAATGAGTTATATAAAAAATGTTCAAGTTGGTGCCTATGCTTATGAAGGATATTCTTCTATTATTTACATTGACTCTATTATTCTTGAACACGTAGCTTTATATTGATCCTTTACTGTTTCACCTCCCAATGTTCTTTAAATTCTTTTTTATATAACAAAAAGAGGGAGAATAAGTATGTTGAGCAAAATGTACCTCACACACACAGACACACACACACACACACACACACACACACACATTGTTCAAACTTGGCATCAACTGAAAGGGAGTTTTATGGTTTTCCACTATGCTTAATTTCAAAAACTTAGAGGGAGCTCTTCAACTCAAATTTTGCTTAATATGTTTTGTCATATCAAAAAGTGAGAAATTGTTAGCTTTATAATTGATCCTTATTTTAATATGAAAAAAGCTAAAGATCAAAATGCAAGTTTATAAGTGCATTAGGACTGTGTAAAACCACTTTTAGCATTGAAATATCTTATGTTTTAACATGACAAAATTGCATGATATCTTAGTTTTATTAACAAGCATTTGAAATAGTCAAAATCATGTTTTCATCATTCTAAGGAAAAACAAATGTTTGAAAAGCATTTCATACTTAGAAAACATCATAAAGGTTTTAAACATGAGTATTTAGCTTGAGAGAACATAGAGCAAACATGCCTTAACTTGATATTTGATCATAAGGAAGAAGCAAGGAGGATATAGTTGAAGTAGAGTGCCAAAATGATAAGGAATCTTAAGGAAACAAAGCTACAATTGATCCTAGAGTAAGGCCAATCGATCCAAGGATAGAATGTATGAGAAAATCATGAAGAATCAAGTTCCAATTGATCCTTGAGGAGCTACAATCGATCTTATGACAAAATGGACAAGAAAACATGAAAAGACACAATCATAGTAAATCCGGTAGTGGGGTGAATTCTAACAATTTTTGAATTTTTTTTTAGCAACTCCATCTTTCTACCTTTTTCAACATTTAGCTCAATCTATATTTCCTAAAACAATATACATGCTTAAGAGTGAGGGTTGCAAAATTGGAATTTTGTTTTAAGGCTATGCTTATTATCATGTGATTAAACAAAGAAAAGAGAAATTAGGCTCAAAGAGGTATACTAGGAATAAAAGTTTAACAAGGTTAGCTTGAAAGAATCAAACGGTCCAAAGATGGCCTAAATCATGTCCCATCCTAAGTGTTATCTAGAATTTCGCCTCGAGAGAGAATCAAAGAAATTCTAGAATCCTTGACTTCGCTATACTTTTTATCAACATAAACTTCCTCTAAATCACAGTATAATTCTAAGTAAAAGATTTAATATACAAATTATTGGAATTCGCATTCTATAATGAAACTAACAAAAGAATATCACAATCACTCAATTCATGTCGATATCAAACCAAGAATCAAAATATCATCCTAGGATTGGTAATATCATGGCATAGGTAATTTTTATCTCAAGCATTCCTAAAATAAATCTTAAAAACAAAAAAAAAATTATGAAAATAAACTAACCTAAAAACATCACAAAAACTAATAACAATAAAACCCACCCTCAAACTTAAATTGCACATTGTCCTCAATGTGAAAAGCTAAAAAAAAAATAAAATAAGGAAATTAAACTCCCTTATCAATGTGGTAGTGCCTTAAAAGCTCTAATTTTCTTTCTCCTCATCTTCATGCTTTCCAAACCTGCATACACAATAAAACAAGCTAGGGAAAGGTTATAACTACTTATTTACATAGAAAAACAAAAAGTAACCAAAACAACAACTAAATCCAAAAGGATATAACGTGGGTTGCCTCCTAAGAAGCGTTTCTTTATAGTCACTAGCTTGACTTTGGTTGAGTTATTCATTCACCCTTTAAGGATGATGGAGTTTTCATGGAAAAAGCTTGAGTTGTGAAAGTAGTCTCCTCTTAAGATGAGGTTCTAATGGCTTTAACTCAATATTTGGAGCTTGCTCAACCCAATATGGTGGAATAGGCTGACTCTTTACCCAACTTCTGAAATTGAGTTCTTCTTGGATAATGCACTTTTGGTGTAGCCTTCAAAACATATGCAACATTTATAAGTTCTTCATTTTGGTCCTTAATTGTTGCATCTTGAACCAAACAAGCTTCAAGGAGTTTTTTTGGATTTTTCATATCAATAGCCTCCTTAGGTAACTTATCAACTGTATCTAGAAAAGGAATGGGAGGCACATATGGCTTGACTTGTGGTGGTGTAGGTACTTCTTCCTCTTGCTTAATTTTTTCATCTTGAACTTGATCGCCGGAAGTATTACCTTGATCTACTTTATCTCCATCATCTACCCCATTCTTGCCATTTACCCTATCAAGATGCTTACCATATTCTTCTTTTCTAGGATTAGGCTCAATGTCATTTGGTAAAATTTCTTGAGGCTTGTTGTTGATGTAATTAACAAGTTGGCCCAATTGAGTCTCAAGATTTCGGATTGATTCTACTTGACTTTGAATGATGGCATCATCTTGGTCATGAATGGCATCAACATATCCTCTAAAGTTAGCTTCTTCTCAAGTATAAGGGCTCTAACTTGTAACTGGAAATCATGTTGGAAAACAGGTTATGATGAATATGTAGGACCCTGATAATTACTCTATGAAAACCTTGGGTGATTCCACCATGAGTTGTAACTATTAGATTACGAATTGTTTTGTTGCCCATTGAAGCTTCCATCAAATTGCATTGATTCATAATAGGTTGGAGAACAATCACTTGAATGCCCATCTCCACAAAGTTCGCATGTCACAAAAGGACTTTGAAAAATATTAACGCCCCAATTGTCAATTCTTTGAGACAAAGCATCTACTTGGACGGCCAAAGCACTGATAGCCAATTCATAATCACTAGCAACCCCCTTGGCACAAATTGTTTAGATGGCCACTAATAGTTATAATAATTCATCACCTCAACCAAAAGTACCTAAAAATAAAATAAAAAATTGAATTAAGACTAAAATTGCTTGGTATTAGTATTAGTAGAAATTTTAGAAATAATTCCCCAACAACGACGCCAAGAACTTGTTAGTTAAAGTTCTACTACGCAAGTATACATATCGAATAAATAGTATATAAGCAAGCAAAGTATCGATCCCGCAGATAATTGATCTAAAATTTTACTAAGTACTAAAATTAGAACATTGTAATATTATCCACATAATCAATATCAAATAACTAAAAATAATTAACCAAACTTTAAACTAAAAAGAAAAATCAAAATAATAATAACATGTGTTAAAATCAAACCAAACAAGCCAAGAATTACAATATTCCTCACACTTCATCTAAATCTTACCTTTCTTCCTTAACTTATTTCAATGGGTTGAATTGCTAACCTAAAGTCCTCAATTATTTATAAGGGTCTTCCGACTCATCTTATAAAAATATCTATTTTAACCCAAACACTATATCCCTATGTGAATTGAAATTAAAACAAATTCATTAAGTTCAAGCTCTAATTCTAGCTACAGATGGCATATAGGTATATCTTTATCCTATACGCAAATCAATTAATATGATCATATGCTATCCTAATCTTAGTCTACACTAAACTCCCCTTTCCAAGTTTGTTTAGGTCCCTAGATCAATTTGATTGGTTATCAAGCAATTAAAATCATCAAGGACAAAGTGAAATAAACAATTCAAATCCCATTAAAGATAAGTAAGAAATAGATTAAAAATTTAAATTGCAAGTGAGTTCAATTGCAATCCTAGAAAAATAAATTTAGCTCATACTATCTTATAAAAACTTCATCTAAAGAAAATTAACCATTAATCCAAGTTAAAGAAAATAAGAAAAACACAAAGGTAGAAAGAGAAAACTAATATTTAAAGCTTTGTGATCTTGATTGTCATGGCCCAAATTCCAGGCCATGACCGGCGCATGGGCTCAATGGACGTAGCCCACTAAGCCCAAGCAAGCCTATTTATATAACCTGTCCATCATTCCATCATAAGTTATTAAAGACACATTTCATAATTTCAATTCAAAATAATGCTAACCATTGCCATCTCGTAGTGGCATTTCTAATCAAATATACATATATTGTCTAAAACGTATATCTTAATAATTTACATCAGGTTTGTCTATACACAACAAAAAGGGGTACTCAACTTTCAGCGGAGAGACTCGGTGAAAGTTCAGCTATTGAATGCTGAGATACCTACCAAGGAAACGAATCTACAAGGACACCTCGACCTAGTTACCGGCTGCCTCCTAATATGAAAACATGAAGTTGAAAACAGTGAGTATAAACCCAGTGAGTGAACAAATGAAGGGAATAAGCAAACGATAAGGAACATTTAAAGAAATCATGATGCATTTATTTAAAAAATAATGCAATTTAGTTTTGTTCTTATTAAAACCCCTCATTAAACCGTTAAGGAGTTAATCCCTTGATGATGAAAGATCCATACATAACAAAGAATTTAAAGAATGAAAGCTTTAGTAATATTCAAGCAAGTCAAATGAAACGACGAGTCCTCGCTGTAGTGGAAAAGCATTCTTCGCTGCAGCGAAATTTGGGCTCAAATTATCAGTTGGATGAGGGTTCTCAACTGGTCGAGGGTTTTTTTCTAAAACCCTTCATTTCAAACTTAATTAAATTAATCCCTTAATGTTGGGAGTCCATGATCAATTGTGGTGTTAATGAAATGGAAAATGGGGCAGCAACCAACAAGATAGCATGCTGGACAGAAAGTTCCTTGCTGTAGTGAGAATTCATTCTCTCTGCAACGAGATTCAGGTGGCCAAACAGAAAGTTTCTCACTGCAGCGAGGAGCATCAACAACTTTCTCGCTATAGCGAGAATCAAGCCAATGTAACCCTCAAAACCCGAGAGTTTTTCGCTATAGTGAGAATGAATCTTGCTGTAGTGAGAAACAGGACACCAACAACAAGTTTTCATTCTCTCAAGAAAAGGCCATTTAGCTGCAAAGAGAAGATCAACTTGAACATGCTTAGAAATTTCCAAGGTTTAACATGCAAGATTCACATGTATTACAACCATATACCATACTCATGAACTTTCTATAACACACATATTTATATATATATATATATATATATATATATATATATATATATACATCATCATGCATACCATCGCACCATCATCAGCACATGTGCACTCCCTACTCGCACATAGTTGGGTCATCATCAGCTCATGTGCACTCCCACATTGCACATAGCTAGGTCATCATCAGCTCATGTGCACTCCCACAATCACATAGCTGGGTCATCATTATCACACAAAAAGGAACATCTAATGCATATTATACATATCAACATATTGTGATAACACATGAACCATTTATATGGCACATTTTCACAAGATAGAAACATTTCACCAAAGGCTTGATCCCTAGGTATATTTTTAAAGAAAAGTTGGATAAAATCATTCAAATGTTTCACCCCAAATACATCTACATTTCCAAAAAAATTTTGAAATGCAAGTTGACTCACTAGTCTCTATTAATGTTTTGGTGGGCTCTAACTTCAACTAAGATTCCGAATGGAGGTGTGGGGTTTCGTTGGAACCTATCACACACAACAACATCACCATCAACTCAACTTGGCACTAATACTATTCTAAAGCCATTTTCTAAATTGAGTTCTACTAGTCATTCCTACTAGCTTTCAACTACCATTAAATGGCTATTATTTGCACTACTCTAGTCACACTAAAAATGATTAAACAATCTCAACAATAACACTCACAAATCAAATTACTAGACATTATCAACAACTAAAAATAAATTTTAAATCACTACTCACCTTGGTAGCTTTGAAAATTGAAATTCTTTCCAATAATTTTCAAGCTATTATAGAAACTCCCTCTTTCTCTCTCTAAAACACCTAGCTAGTGAGAGAAAATAAAGGAAGTAAGACTTTTCAAGAGTTTTAAAGTGAGAGAGTGAAAGAGAACAAAGGTTCTATGAAAGGATACACAAAAGCATGAAAAGTGGAGCTATCTTGTGAGAGTTATGGAAGCTTGAAGAGAACTCCCATGGAGGATGAAGAAACGTGAGAGGAAAGAAGGAACAAGAAGAAGAAGCCGCTAGAAATGTGAGAAGAAGCTGCTGGAAGATGATATTTATAGCTCAAGCTTATCCAACTCCACTTAAATTACGAATATACCCTTAACAAGTTAGCTTGTTCTCCTCCAATCCTTTGTGCTATCTTTTTACTCTTTTGACACTGGGACAAAGTCCATATAGTCTAGAAATACTTGAGTTCACGAAAACTTAAAAATTTTGACCTAAGATGAAAAATGACCATTTTGCCTATACCTTGGAAATCATCATTATTTTTATTTCCTTCGTCATTTAACCTTATTTTCATCATTCATTTATGCCTTAGGCCTACTTAGGCCTTAATAATGTTTGAAAGCATACTTCTAGGGGCTCACTAAAGAAATGATGAAATTACCCTTGCCTCGGATTATTGCGTCTACACCTAGTTATAAACATATAGGGGTCGAGGTCTCACATTGATTTTCTCTCCAATTCTCTTGCTTTCTTGCTTTGTTTTTGGCTCTTTTTCTCTAGAGAAATTACTTGCTGCCTCCTCCTAGAAACCTTTGAAAAAGGTCCCTTAAATAAACTCCAAAAGCCCTAGCTTCCAAAATCCTGTAAGCTTGTTAATTTTGGAAAATATAGTGAGTGTCGTAACTCTTATTTTCTAGAGCTGTGGCACTCAAAGGTTCTGCTCAATTTTGTTCTTCTTGTGTAGTAGTTTCACTTCGACAAAGATTTTGACCATCTTACTATCAGAATTGGGAAACGTGGTAAACATCAAAGTTGTAGCCTTGCTTCTTAACTTTCATATGGTAAAAATCATGTCATTTGGACTTTTGTAGTGGGAGATATGCTTGAAAAACCAAAACATATGCAAACAGAGCACTAGTCCATTATGCACCTTTCTTCACCAATTGAAATTATTTTTGATCCTACTCCTACAAAAATATAAAAATAAATATAAATAACATAAAACTAACATTATTAACTTAAAATAAACATTTAAACATAAATTAAACTAAACTAATAAAATAACTAAAAAACACTTAAATTTGATCTTAAATCTAGTCTAACTTAGACTAATTAGGTATTTAATCTCCCATTAAATATATGTATTTGATGCACACATGACAAGGGTATCTAATGAGGATAAGGGATGTTTCGATGATTGACGAGAGCATGGATTATGACAGTATAATAGGTGAGTATTCGTATGTATTTCCAAAGGAGTTACTTAGATTACCACTCGAGAGAGATAGAATTTTGTATTGATTTGATCCTAGATACGAAACCAATTTCTATACCTCCTTACCAAATGGCACCAGTTGAATGAAAAGAGCATAAAGAGGTAAATTAACCAAATATTATTAAATAAGGGTTTTATTTACCTTGATGTGTCACTTTGGGGAGCTCCGATGCTATTTGTGAAGAAGAAGGATGGTAACCTTCGGTTATGCATTGACTACCTGCAATTGAGTAGAGTCACTGTGAAGAATAAGTACCTATAATGCCCCGTACTTTACTATGGTGACTAATAAAGCTTATCGGATGCCAATTGAGGTTAATTATAATGTTTAGAAGTGATGAAAGATGAATGGAATAGTTTGGGATAAAATATTTCACACGCGAGGAAATAATAATAAAATAATAATATTTTTATCGAGGAAGAATTTGTGAGATAAAAAGTGATTCGGAAGTAAATCGAGGCATAATAAGGTATTTTAGGTACCAAGGACACAAAAGAAAATTTTTGGAATAAAATAATATTTTATTCAATGTTGAAATTTTTCATGAAAGAGGAGTATATGGTCAATCTAAGTGGGGGAGAAGAGGAATTAGAAAAATTTTGAAAAAAATGACGTTAATGAGGCCACGTGTCTTTATTAAGTAAAGATAGTGCGGGTAAATAAATATTTTAAATATTATGGGGACACCGCATTGGAGTACAAACTTTATACTTTGTTTATACATGTGTAGAAGAAGATAATAGATTGAAATTGGAGTTAAATGAATGTTGGGAGGACTAAATGAGAAAGGGAAGAAACTTGGAAAGCAAAATGATAATTTTACACAAAGTTGGTCAAAGCTTCCAAAGGAAGCTTTAACTCTCATCCTTATCAGCCCAAAACGGTCATTATCTCCTCCAACAAGATGTTTCTTCTTCATTCTTGAAGCTTCCAACGCCATTTTCATGTCAAGTTCATGAAAATCAAATTTTTTTCATGTGATTTTCCTTGTTTCTTCTCATTTCCTTTCTTTTCTTAATTCTTTCTTCTCAAAACTTCTTGGGCACTAAACCTGAAGATTTTAACCCCAATTTCTAGCACATCTAAACCCTAGAAGAAGAAGAAAGAAAAGAGAGAAAGGAAGAAAAAAAGCTTGGTTTTGGTGATTCAAGCAAAGAAAGGTAAGGATTCTTGTTTTTGGTTTAAGTAGTCTTTGAAAATGAGTTAGTGACTTAGAGAAATGTCTTGTGGCAGCAAAGATTGGCTTGATTGGAGAAAAATTGGTAACATTTAAGCTAATAAACCCGTGGGTACATGAAGGACCCAAGTGGAAAAGGAAAACGGTAAGTTTAACACTTGTTTTAAAGACTACGGTTAGTTGAATATTGTGAGGAATAATGGTTGTTGAAAGGATCTATTTGCCTTAGCTAGTTGAAAATTATTAAGATTGTATGGCATGTTGTTTGAAAGAAATGAAAAAAGAATATTGTGGATGGAGGATTAAGAAACAAAGTATTGAACGTTAGATAGATAACGATGCATGTAAACTAGGAAATAATCGAGTGAAAGTGAGAATGATTATTGCTGCCATATATGTGAATTATGTGTGGAAATATAAGATGAATTTGAATGAAAATCGCTAGAAAAGGTTAATATGGGTGCTAGAGTCAAAATTAAGTTACATGTAATTATAATTTAAAGAATTACGCAAGTAAAGGATAAAGGCAACTTTGGTAAAAATGTGTCAAGATATAAGTTAGTTGACTAAGGATTCGTGATTGAAGGAAAAAGAGAAGTAGGAATGATGTACACTAAAGGTATTGCATTTGAATTGTTGCTAGGAAATACAAAGGTAAAGTTACAGCACTATAGTGGCGTGCTAGAGGAATTGACGAGCGATTGGTCAGTAAAAATAGTTAGAGACGCCTCCGAACCAATAGCGACTTAATATCTCGTTGTTGCCAGGTGAGTGAACTTGCATTTTAAAATGTTTTGGGGAAATGTTTACGTGTTTCAATGAATCATTTGGGAATTTTATCGGTTTTTACTTTAAAATTTCTTGGGAACAAGCCCTTGATAAAATGTTTGATGTTGTGAAATGTGAAATGTGTAAAAGGTTGAATCCATATGTTTTTGTATAATGTTGATATATATATACTATGTCATAAATGGTACCATTGTGTGACAAATGTAACCCTGCATGTGCGGGGTGAGTGTGCACATGCTGGTGATGACAGTGGTGAGGGAGATGGATGGTGATACTGTCCAGTTATGTGCACGATGTGGTGGGATGCACATGAGCTGGGTGAGATGGGATGTCCGGCTATGTGCACGATGTGGTGGGATGCACATGAGCTAGGTGAGATGGGATGTCCGGCAATGTGCACGATGTGGTGGGATGCACATGAGTTGGGATGTTTGGCAATGTGCATGATGTGGTGGGATGCACATGAGCTGGGTGAGATACACATGATGAATCTTGAAAATTTGCCATTTATTTGCAAATTGATTTTATTGCAACGAGAAACATTTTGTTATACTGCCTTGCTTGGATAATTGCTAGAAATTTCCCTTATTTCTAATTTCATGCTGAATACGGTTCCTTCATCATTAAATGATTTTACAACCAAGGGTTTAATGGAGGGATTTTAATAAGAACTTGAACTAAATGGCATTGTTTTCAAATAAGTGCATTATGTTTTCTAAACCATTTCTTGTCATTGCTTGTTCCCTTCCTATGTTCACTCATTGAGTTTGTACTCACGTTTTTAAAATTCATGTTTTAGGTTTTCTAAGTTAAAGGTGATTGGATCCTAGGACAAGGTGCTCTTCATTATCCATTTGTCACAACCCAAATTTTGGGCCATGATCGGCGCATGGGCCCAATGGACATAGTCCATTAAGCCCAAGCAAGCCTATCAATCTGACATGTTCATCATTCCATCATAAACTACTAAGTCACATTTCATAACTTAGGATCAAAATAATATTAAACAATGCCAACTCATAGTAGCATACCAATTAAGTGTACATTGCCTACAACATGTATCTTAATAATTTACATCAAGTTTGCCTATACATCTCAAAATAATACTCGACTTCCAGGGGAGAGGCTCAAACGAATGTATAGCTACTGAATGTCGAGACACCTACCAAAAGATGGATATAAGTCTACAAGGACACCTCGTCCTAGTTACCGACTACCTCATGATCTGAAAACATGAAGTTGAAAACGATGAGTATAAACCCAGTGAGTGAACAAGGAAGGGAACAAGCAACAACAAGGGAGAATTTAAAAATCATGATGCACTTGTTTAAAAACAATGCAATTTAGTTCCATTCATGTTAAAAACCCCTCATCAAGCCGTTAAATGATTGATCATTTGAAAATCATGAATCCATACACAGAGAACTATTTGAAGAATGAAAGCTTCAATGATACGTAAGCAAGTCAAATACGACAACGAATCTTCGCTGCAACGGAAAGGCATGCTGCAGCAAGAATGAATTTTTGTTGTAACGACGTTGGGATTTGGTTATTAGCCGAACGAGGGTTTTTCATTAAACCTCCTCATTTTAAACTTAACTCATTTAATCCTTAATGTTGGAAGTCTATGCTCCGATATGGTAGCAAAGAAGTGAAAGATAGGGCAGCAATTAGACAAGATAGGAGACCAAAATAGAAAGTTTTTCGCTGCAGCGAGATTGAATCTCGCTACAGCGAAATTGTGACCCAAAAACAGAAGGTTTCTCGTTGTAGCGAGATTTTTTTTCACTGCAGCGAAATTCAACTGATGAAACAGAGAGTTTCTCGCTGCAATGAGATTCCTTTTAGTTGCAGCGAGAAGCTACAGTTACTATCTCGCTGCAGTGAGAACCAGTTCTGGTGAAGGTTCTCACACCCGAGAGTTTCTCGCTGCAGCGAAATACAAGGCACCAATGAAAAATTTCTCTTTTCTCCTAAAGAAAAACCACCGTGCTGAAATGTCCAAACCAACATGAAACACATGACAATTTTCCAAAGTTTAACATGTCAAGTTTCACATGCATTACAACCATATACCATTACTCATAAATTTCCTATAACACACATATTTACATATATATATATATATATATATGTATATGTATACCCATCATTATCATGCACATCATCCCATCATCATCATACACACCATCACATCACCATCATCAGCAGCTCATGCGCACTCCCTACTCTCACATGGCTAGGTCATCACCGGGTTATACGCACTCCCTACTCGCACATAACTAGGTCATCCTCGGCTTATGCTCACTCCCTACTCGCGCATAGCTGAGTCAATATAATTACACAACACTATATTCAAACATATATGTATATCAACATAATGCAGCCGCATAGAAATCCATAATAACCACATGTCATAACATAAACCATTTCTCAAGAGCTTGTTCCCAAGGCATTCATTTTTGAGAAAAGTTGTATAAAATCATTCAAACACTTTGTACAAAACACTCACATTCCAAAAATGAGTTTTGATAGGCAGTCCACTCACCGATTGATTATAGAGCCTTTAGATGACTCCAATTCTCCTAATTGTCCAAATGAGATGATGCGACTTCCTTAGAACCTAGGATCACATTAGCATAAGCAATAGGTCAATTTACACACTATGAACCCTAAAAGCTTTCTCTTAGCTAGTTTTCAATTGCCACATTAAATGGCTATCTATGTTCACTATCTTAATCACTAAAAAAGTAATGAACATACTCAACAATAAAACAACTCATAATCCCAATTACTAGCCATTTTCTACAGCTTAAAATCGAGCTTAGTTCATCACTTACCCTTGGGTTTCTTTGTAGTTGAATTGACTTCCAATAACTTCCAAATAAGTGGGATAATTCTCTTTTTCTCTCTCTAGAAGGCCCAACTAGTGAGAGAAAGTATGGAAATAAACTTTACCAAGGGCTTTGAAGTGAGAGAGTGAAAGAATACTAAGGATCTATATAAAAGGGCTCAAAAGTATGAAAACTAGAGCTAGAGAGAGAAAATTTTGCAAGCTACATATCAAGCTTCCATGGAGGTTTTAAAGAAACGTGAGAAAGAAGAAGAAGAAGAAGACAAGCTGCTGGAAAATGGGAGAACAAGCTGCTGGAAGAAAGTATTTATAGGCCAAACTTATCCATTCCCTTAAAATTACGAAAATGCCCTTGACTAGTTAGCTTGTTCTCATGCAACCCTTTGTGCAATCGTTTTACTCCTTTGACACCGGGACAAGATCCATAATGGTCTAGACATGCTCGGGTTCATGAAAACTTAAAATTTTAACTCGAGGTGAAAAATGACCATTTTGCCCCTACCATGAAAATTATTGTCATTTTTAGTTTTCTTCATGTTTTCATCATTACACGTCATTTATGCCGTCTTATGCCTATTTAGACCTTAAAATATCATAAACTTTCTTTTGGGAGCTTATTAGAGAAAATAACGAAACTACCCTTGGCTCGTATTATTACATCTATGCTTAGTTACAAGCCTATAGAGGTTGGGGTCTCACATTCTCCCCCACTTAAAGAAATTCGATCCCTAAATTTAAATTAAACTATAAGGTAACTTACCTCTAAGTATCAAAGAGATGGGGATACTTTGTTCGCATTTCCTCTTCGGCTTCCCACGTTACCGCTTCACTGGTGTGGTTTCGCCACAACACTTTTATTGAGGCTACATTCTTTGAACGGAGCTTTTTAACTTGCCTATCAAGGATAGCTACTAATTGCTCCTCATAGGTTAGATCATCTTGCAACTGAATGGTTTCATACCGTATTACATGTGAGGGATCCGAGTTGTACTTCCTAAGCATAGACACATGAAACACGAGGTGAATATTCAAAAGGTCTGGCGGTAATGCCAAATGATATGCCACTGCTCCAACCCGTTCGAAGATCTCAAAGGGTTATATATACCGAGGGCTTAATTTTCCTTTCTTGCCAAATCTCATTACTCCTTTAGTTGGCGAAACTTTCAAAAATACATGATCTCCTACTTGGAACTCCAAGTCTCTCTGTCGGTTATCAGCATATGATTTCCGTCTACTTTGTGCTATTAACATTCGCTGCCGAATCAAGCGTATTTTCTCGGTTGCATCTTGCACCAACTCAGGCCCCAAAAGTTTCCTTTCTCCCACCTTTAGCCATCCAATGGGTGACCTGCACCTCCGTCCATATAATGCCTCAAATGGTGCCATTTGGATGCTAGATTGGATACTGTTGTTGTAGGCAAATTCCACTAAGAGTAGATATTGATCCCACCTGACCCCAAGGTCTATCACACAAGCCCTCAACATATCCTCCAATGTTTGTATGGTCCGTTCAGACTGTCCATCAGTTTGAGGGTGGAAAGCTGTGCTGAAATCCAACTTAGTGCCCAATGCTTCCTGCAACTTTCCCCAAAACCTACTAGTAAACTGAGCTCCTCTATTAGATACTATAGAAATGGGGATACCATGCAGTCGTACTATCTCATCCACATAAACTCGAGCGTATTGGGTAGCACCATAAGTAGTCTTAACCGAAAGAAAATGAGTTGACTTCGTTAATCGGTCTACTACCATCCAAATCGAGTCGTAGCCCCCACTAGTTCGAGGCAAACCTGTTACAAAGTCCATGGCAATATGCTCCCACTTCCACTCGAGCACTGGTAATGGTTGTAATAGCCCTACAGGCCTCTGATGCTCGGCCTTAACTTGCTGACAAACTAGGCATTTGAAAACGAACTCAACTACATCTCTTTTAAGTCCTTCCCACCAATACACCTATTTCAGATCTTGATACATCTTTGTTGCCCCTGGATGTACCACATAGGCTGCCATGTGAGCTTCCTCCAATATTTCTCTCCTCAGTCCATCCCTGTCCGACACATAAAGTTTAGTTCCATACCTCAACACTCCATCTGTGCCTTTGGTAAACGTCTTCCCTTTCCTTCCTTGAGGATCCTCTAAAGGCCTTAACTACGAAATCATCTTTACTTTTTGCTTCTTTGATCCGGTCTATTAAGATAGGCCTCACTCTAAAATGTGCTAGCAATGCATTTACCTCTGAAACATCCAAATGCACTCTCATGTCTCCCAAGCTATGAATCTCCTTAATGAAGGATCTTCTATCTGTAGAAATATGTGCCAAACTTCCCATCGATTTTTGACTCAAAGCATCCGCCACTACATTGGCCTTACCGGGATGGTAAAGAATAGTACAATCATAATCCTTTAGCAACTCTATCTATCTACGTTGTCGCAAGTTAAGATCCCTCTGCTGAAATATATACTTCAAGCTTTTGTGGTTTGTATATATCTCATAAGTCTCACCATACAAGTAATGCCTCTAAATCTTTAAGGCAAACACGATCACTGCCATTTCCAAATCATGTGCGGGGTAATTCTGCTCATGCCTTTTAAGTTGCCTAGATGCATACGCAATTACCTTCCCCTACTGCATCAATACACACCCTAAACCAACCTGCGATGCATCACAGAATACCGTATAACCCCCTGTGCCTTGCGATAGGCTTAATATTGGAGCTGTAGTGAGACATGCCTTAAGCTTCTCAAAGCTATCCTCACAAGCATCAGACCACTCAAATTTTGTATCCTTAAGTGTCAGCTTAGTCAGAAAGGCGACTATTTTGGAGAAATCCTTCACAAAGCGATGATAATAGCCAGCCAAACCCACAAAGCTTCTAATCTCCGTAACTGATGTTGGCCTTGGCCATTTTTTAACTGCTTCAACTTTCCTTGAATTAACTTGTACCTCGTCCTTAGATATCACATGCCACAAAATGGAACACTTTCAAGCCAAAACTCACACTTGGAGAACTTGGCATACAATCGATGTTCTCTCAAAATTTGGAGCACTATCTTAAGATGTTGCTCATGCTCTTCCCTACTCCTCGAGTAGATCAAGATATCATCAATAAACACTACCATGAATTTGTCCAAATAAGGCTTGAACACTCAGTTCATCAAATCCATAAAGGCTGTAGGAGCATTCGTGAGTCCAAATGACATCACCAAGAACTCATAGTGCCTATACCTTGTTCGAAATGCAGTCTTGGGTATATCTTCATTCTGGATCCTCAATTGATGGTACCCAGATCACAAATCTATCTCAGAGAAACATTGTGCTCCTTGTAGTTGATCAAATAAATCATCTATCCTTGGAAGAGGATATTTATTCTTCATTGTCACTTTATTAAGCTGTCGGTAGTCAATGCACAGCCTCAGTGACCCATCTTTCTTCTTCACAAATAGCACCGGTGCTCCCCATGGGGATACACTAGGTCGGATGAAGCCTTTATTCAATAAATCTTTTAATTGATCCTTAAGCTCTTTAAGCTCTGCAGGTGCCATTCTATATGGGGGTATAGATATAGGTCTAGTGTCGGGAATCAAATCTATGCAAAACTCAATCTCCCGTTCAGGAGGCAAACCTAGTAGCTCCTCAGGAAATACATCCACGAACTCCTTCACCACCGACACTTGACTTGCATCTCCAACCTTTGCCTGAGTATCCCTTACAACAGCCAAGTAACCAATACAACCCTGTCGTAATAATCTTATGGCAGATATAGCTGATATCAAATTGGTTGGAGCATTACTCCTCTCCCCCTGAATACTAAATGATAGTTCACCGGGGAAATCAAATCTAACCAATTTATGATCGCAGTCCACACTAGCATGGCAGGGTGATAACCAATCCATTCCTAAGATCACATCCAAGTCTAAGGTGTCTAACACCACTAGATTCACTGAAGTGTCTTTGTCCTTGACTCGCACTACATAGAACTCATATTCCTATTCGACCACAAATACCTCATTTAAAGGAGTAGACACCACTAATTGTTCCTCTCTCCTAACACAATCTCTACCCAAATGAGATGCAAAATACGGAGAGATAAAAGACTGGGTAGCACTAGGATCAAATAGTACTCGAGCATTCATATTATAGACTTAGAGAATACTTGAGACCACGACATTGGATGTTTGGGCCTCTTGCTGTGTTAAAGCAAACACCTTTGCTTGGCCCCTACTTGTAGAACTCTGAAGTCCGGATCCAGATGGGCCGCCTTGAGAAGAAGTACCAGCATTTCTACCCCTTGATCCACTAGCCACTCACCCGATGGAGCAGCAACAAAAGGAGTAGATGAAACTGGCTGGGTAGAGCCACGAGTAAAATCTGGTGATTGATGTGCCATCGGACAATCCCTCATAATATGCCTAGGTTGACCGCACCCGTAACAAGTTCTTGTAGTAAGGAAGCATCGTCCACTATGTCGTCTCTCACAAGTATAACAAAGGTGGGTGACTTGACTACCTCATCTAGAATCTTATTGCCTCCCAGAATTGAAAGTTCTTTGTCCCGCCCTAACATTAGCACCAAGCTAGTCACTTTCCCTCTGGGGCAATCGTGAGTCCTTCTGTGGACCTTGACAACTAGAAGATGAAACACCACTGCTAAAATCTCTACGACCTTGATAACCTTCTATCTTGGCCCTTTTTGCTTTATCCCTCGTAGCCTTACTCTCACTGGTCCTCATATCAATGAACTGAGCACGATCCACTATTGCAGAATAGGTAGTGAAATCTCGGGATGCCACAGCCCTAAATAATGGCTCCACTAGCCCATCCACAAACCTCTAAATCTTTATCTCCTTAGTAGAAACGAGATAGGGTGCATAGCGAGCCAGCTACGTGAACTTGATGTCATGCTCAGACACCGTCATGCTCGAAGTCTGTACCAAAGTCTCAAACTCTCTGACTCTGGCATTACGTACACTGAGCGATAGGAATTGATCCAGAAAAGCTATACTGAACTCACTCCAAGCCAACGATGCTACATCCGTCGGTTTGCCTCTACATAAAGAGCTATACCACTCCTATGCCACATCCTCTAATTGAAAGGCGGCTAGCTCAATTGACCGAACACTAGAACATCTTAAAGCTTTACAAATTTTTTACATCTTATCCAAGAAAACCTGGGTTTCTCCGATGCATCAGACCCTGAAAATGATGGAGGCTTAAGCTTGAGAAAATCAAGAAGAGAAATATCTAGATGTCCCCTCTCAACCTTATGATGTTGGCTATCGGCCTGTCCTTGGGAGCTAGGGGATTCTTGTACTATAGGTCTCCCCTCTACTACCTTCTGTATATCCTCCATACGGGTCGCCATCATCTCTACAACCCGATTAACTCCCTGTAGGCCTGCCGCCAAATCCTCGATGGTAATACCCCTACTTGGGTGTCTATCTACATCACTTGAGGACTGTCCCTCATCTCGCCTACTCACAGGCGTATCTGCCCTCACCGGCCTAGTGGCCCTACCATGTCTACCTCGGCCCCTAAGGGTAGATGCTTGTGGCCTATCTGTCAACTCCGTAAGAGCATCTTGCTCCCCCATCCGTCTTGAGGCGGCTCGTGTCTTAGGTGGCATTCTTACCTAGACAAGAGCAACCACCTGTTATTAAACACATTTCATAATCATACTTAAGGCAAAAGGTGGTTTCTAAGATAGGGAATCTATGCGGTCACTTGGTTGTAAAATGTGCCACGGTTCACACTTCACAACTGGAGTTCCCACATAAAGACCTGACTCTCCGTTGGACCAACAAAAGGAAGTCCTAGGACCTAGACAGACCTAGAGCTTTGATACCAACTTTATCACGACCCAAATTCTAGGCCATGACAATCTCACTAAAGCTCCTCATTTTAAACTTAACTCATTTAATCCTTAATGTTGGAAGTCCATGCTTCGATATGGTAGCAAAGAAGTGAAAGATAGGGCAGCAATTGGACAAGATAAGAGACCAAAATAGAAAGTTTTTTGATGCAGCGAGATTGAATCTCACTGCAGTGAAATTGTGACCCAAAAACAAAAGGTTTCTCGCTACAGCGAGATTCTTTTTCGTTGCAGCGAAATTCAACTGATGAAACAGAGAGTTTCTCGCTGTAGCGAGATTCCATTTCGCTGCAACGAGAAGCTACAGTTACTATCTCGTTGCAGCGAGAACCAGTTCTGGTGAAGGTTCTCAAACCCGAGAGTTTCTCGCTACAGCGAAATACAAGGCACCAATGAAAAATTTCCCTTTTCTCCCAAAGAAAAGCCACCCTGCTGAAATGTCCAAACCAACATGAAACACATGACAATTTTCCAAAGTTTAACATGTCAAGTTTCACATGCATTACAACCATATACCATTACTCATAAATTTCATATAACACACATATTTACATATATATATATATATATATATATATATATATATATATATATATGTATACGTATACCCATCATTATCATGCACATCATCCCATCATCATCATACACACCATCACATCATGATCATCACCAGCTCATGCGCACTCCCTACTCGCACATGGTTGGGTCATCATCGGGTTATGCGCACTCCCTACTCGCACATAACCGGGTCATCCTCGACTTATGTGCACTCCCTACTTTCGCATAGCCGAGTCAATATAATTACACAACACTATATTCAAACATATATGTATATCAACATAATGCAGCCGCATAGAAATCCATAATAACCACATGTCATAACATAAACCATTTCTCAAGAGCTTGTTCCCAAGGCATTCATTTTTGAGAAAAGTTGTATAAAATCATTCAAACACTTTGTACAAAACAGTCACATTCCCAAAATGATTTTTGATAGGCAGTCCACTCACCGATTGATTGTAGAGCCTTTAGATGACTCCAATTTCCCTAATTGTCCAAATGAGATGATGGGGCTTCCTTATAACCTAGGATCACATTAGCATAAGCAATAGGTCAATTTACACACTATGAACCCTAAAAGCTATCTCTTATCTAGTTTTCAATTGCCACATTAAATGACTATCTATGTTCACTATCTTAATCACTAAAAAAGTAATGAACATACTCAACAATAAAACAGCTCATAATCCCAATTACTAGCCATTTTCTACAGCTTAAAATCGAGCTTAGTTTATCACTCACCCTTGAGTTTTTTTGTAGTTGAATTCCCTTCCAATAGCTTCTAAATAAGTGGGGTAATTCTTTTTTTCTCTCTCTAGAATGCCCAATTAGTGAGAGAAAGTATGGAAATAAACTTTACCAAGGGTTTTGAAGTGAGAGAGTGAAAGAATACTAGGGATCTATATAAAAGGGCTCAAAAGTATGAAAACAAGAGCTAGAGAGAGAAAATTTTGCAAGCTACATATCACGCTTCCATGGAGGTTTTGAAGAAACGTGAGAGAAAAGAAGAAGAAGAAGACAAGCTGCTGGAAAATGGGAGAAGAAGCAGCTGGAAGAAAGTATTTATAGTCCAAACTTATCCATTCCCTTAAAATTACGAAAACGCCCTTAACTAGTTAGCTTGTTCTCATGCAACCCTTTGTGCAATCGTTTTACTCCTTTGACACCAGGACAAGATCCATAATGGTCTAGACATGCTCGGGTTATGAAAACTTAAAATTTTAACTCGAGGTGAAGAATGACCATTTTGCCCTTACCGTGAAAATTATTGTCATTTCTAGTTTTCTTCATGTTTTCATCATTACACGTCATTTATGCAGTCTTATACCTATTTAGACCTTAAAATATCATAAAACTTTCTTTTGGGAGCTTATTAGAGAAAATGACGAAACTACCCTTGGCTCGTATTATTACATCTATGCTTAGTTACAAGCCTATAGAGGTTGGGGTCTTACACCATTGCTCGGTAGGTTTACCCTGACATTAGATGTTAGCAACCGTGCCCAGAGTCACTCCACTGATGGTCAAGGTCCAATTATGTGTATATGAATACTTGATGTGAAATGTTAAGATTCATTTGTTAATCTATATACGTATATAATGGTTGATGATGCCATTATGAATGTATGATTGGGTTTTGTGAGTTGTTTTCAAAGGAACTATATTTGAACACTACGAATTTTGGATTTCAAAGAAACGTGGATCAGTGTATAAGATTATATAAATAAGCTTGCTTGGGCTTAGTGGGCTGAGCCCATTAGGCCCTTGCACCGGTCATGGCTAGAAATTGGGCTGTGATAGTATCCACTCTTGAGAATTGATGATTTTTTTGATCAGTTGCAGGGTACAGTGTGCTTTTCTAAGATTGATCTACGCTTAGGATATCACCAACTAAGAATAAGGAAAAACGATCTGCCCAAGACAACGTTTTACTCATGTTATGGACATTATGAGTTTTTAGTGGCGTCATTTGGAGTCGCCAATGCACCTGTAGCATTCATTGACTTCATAAACAGGGTTTTTCAGGCATATTTGGATAGATTGGTGGTCGTATTCATTGATGACATTTTGGTGTATTATAAGAGCCTAGAGGAAGATGCACAGCATTTGAGAATCGTCGTTCAAATCCTAAGAGAGTTTCAGTTGTATGCTAAGTTTTCGATGTGTGAATTTTGGCTAAGCAAAGTCACTTTCTTAGGACAAGTTGTGTCTAAACAAAGGGTGCAAGTTGATCCCAATAAGGTAGAAGTTGAGGAATATTAGCCAAGGCCAACGTCTATAATGGAAGTTAGAAGTTTTTTTAGTTTAGCTGGATATTATAGACTCTTTATGCAATACTTCTCTAAGATCGCATCCTCTTTGACAAGATTGACTCAAAAAGGAATCAAGTTTGATTGGTTTGATGCATGTGAAGATAGTTTTTAGAAACTTAAAGCCTACCTCACTTTTACACCTATATTGAGCCTGTCGTGTGGATTCAGAGGCTATATCGTGTATTGCAATGCATCACTGATTGGATTGGGTTGTGTGTTGATGCAACATGGGAAAGTCATAGCGTACTCCTCCTGACAACTAAAAAGGCATGAACAAAACTATGCTACGCAAGACCTAGAGATGGTAGCAATTGTATTTGCTTTGAAAATATGACGCCATTACTTCTATGGTGAAACTTGTGAAATATATACCAATCACAAGTGTCTGAAGTATATATTTTAACAAAGGGATTTGAATTTGAGACAGTGTAGGTGGTTGGAGTTGTTAAAAGGCTACAGCTACACCATACTCTACCATCTCGGCAAAGCAAATGTGGTGGTGGATGCCTTGAGCCGAAAATCAATGGGGAGTTTAGCATATGTGACAGTTGACAGACGATCAATGGTGCAAAGTTTATATGATCTGGGCAACATGGGAGTACACTTTAAGATTAATAATTCGGACACCTTGTTAGTGCATTTTAGAATCCAACCAATGATATTAGATCAGATAAAAGCTACCCAAGACCAGGATGAATATTTGGTGAAAATATTTAGAGACATAAGCAAAGATAAAGCTCGAGACATTGTGTACAACACTAATGGTTTAATGAGATATCGATCACGAGTTTATGTGTTAAATATGGATGATTCGAGAAATGAGATTTTGGAAAAGGCTCATGTGGCAACCTATACGATACACTAGGAGCCACCAAGATGTATCACAATTTAAAGTCGATTTACTAATGGCCAGGACTAAAGAAAGATGTGACTGAATATGTCTTTAACTGTTTGACATGTCTACAAGTGAAAGTTGAACATTAGATACCTTCGGGACTGTTACAATCGCTACCAACACCCTAGTGGAAGTGGGAACATGTAGCAATGGTCTTTGTGACTTGGTTACCATGAGCTAGCGGTGGCTATGACGCCATTTGGGTGATAATTGATCGACAAACTAAATCAACTCACTTTTTTTGGTCAAGACTAAGTATGCTCGGTATGCCCAAATTTACATTAAAGAGATTGTAAGGCTACATGATGTCTAGGTAACGATAGTGTCTAATAGGGGATCGCAGTTCACTTGTTAATTTTAGAGGAAATTGTAAGAAGTCTTAGGCATAAGATTGGATTTTACCATGACCTTCCATTCGCAGATGGACGACCAATCCAAGTGCACCATTCATACACTCAAGGATATGTTGAGAGCAATTATGCTTGACTTTAGAGTTTCATGGATTTAATATTTGCCTTTGGCCTATTTTGCTTATAATAATAGTTACTAAGCCACTATTGTTATTGTTCTATATGAGGCTTTGTATGGGTGAAGATGTAGATCACCTATTGGTTGGCTTGAAGTTGAGGAACGAAAACTCTTGAGATTGGAGATGGTCTAGGAAGCTGAACGAGTCATCCATTTGATATGAGAAAAGATGCTAACAACTCAAAATCACTAGAAGTCCTATGCCGATAATAATCACAAGCCTTTAGAATTTGAAGTTAGAGACTATGTGTTTTGGAAACTTTCATAGACTAAAGGAGTCAAGAGATCTGGAAAGAAAGGAAAACTAAGCCCTAGATACATTAGACACTTTGAGATATTAAGGCGCGTTGGCATAGTTGCTTATCATTCAGCATTACCGCCTAAATTGTCCAATGTCCATTCGGCATGCTTAGGAAATATGTTCCCAATCCTTCGCATGTGATACGTTATAATGAAGTCCAATTACAAGACGGACTTAGTTATGAGGAGCAGCCATGAGCCATTTTGGATCGACAAGTAAAACTACTTCGCTCTAAGGATATTGCTATGGTGAAGGTATCAGGGCAAAGCCATTCATTTGAGAAAGTCACATGGGAACTTAAAGCGAAAATGGGAGGGAAATTTCCTCATCTCTTTGAAGTTTGATATATGTTTTAACATGTGGTGTATGATTTAAATTTAGGGACAAATTTACTATATGGAAGGGAGAATGTAACACCCCTAATTTTCGGTGTAAATTTAGTTAATTAAAGATGATATATGAAATATGTGCCTCTTAAGGACCTTGATGGTATACTAAATATACCAAGTGTATAGGGGTATGTATATTGACACATAGGCTATTTTATGAAAATAAGTGATAAAACCTATAATTTGTGGTTTTGATTTGAATTTGATGTTATATTTGAGAATATGTATGCAACAAACATGAGATCTGATAGTTATTAGAGTTTTGATTTAAGTAGGAATGAATTTGAGGTATTAAGTTTGGATTTTTTGAAGTTCAGAAAGCTAAAAATCTACCTACAGGGGAAAATATATCGATACATTCTTAAATGTATCGATATATTCTTGGTAGGATGAACAATACAAGGCATATAGGGGATTATCTATGGATACATTCAAGGATATATCGATAAATTCAAACAAAGATGAACATCTATCGATACATTGTCCAATTGTATCGATATATTTAAAGCACAGAACACTCAGGGGAAAAAGTATCGATAGATTCCCTTCATGCATCAATACATTTAAGGCAATGAGCATTTTGCTTGAAATCTATTGATACATTGCCCCAATGTATTGATAAACTTCACCGAAATACGTGTAAATGTATCGATACAATCTCAAATGTTTCGATACATTCTCGAGTTCAAGCAACAATAAAAAAGGTTTCAAGCCATCTTTCTATTTTAAACAAAAACCCAACCTCTTCCCCTCTCTTTACCTTCCAAAAACCCTAAGCTCTAAACAAATTTTTGGAGCAATTTTGAGCTAATCTATGCTAGGCGAAATGTTATTGAAGTAAGATTACACCTTTTTATCGATTGATTTCAATTTAATCAATTACATAATTAAGAATTTCATTTTTCAGCTTTGGGGAGTCTTCCTCGATATGTTGAAATTTGGAGCTTAGATTTCTGCAATCTAGCTTATAAGGTATGGGTTTAGCTCATTGTTGAAGGATTTGAGGTTATATGATGCAGTGCCAAGAATTTAGTTATTTTTAGAAAAGTTAACATTTTTCAAAAGCCAGGAATTTATTAATATTTTGATGTTTTCATGTGTTCTAAGCTAGAGTTGAGGCTATTGTTGCATATATGAGCTAAAAAGCGGTTGGAGGCTAAAGATCGAAGCTTGGCTGTGGGTGTGCCTTAACTGTCACTATGAGTGGGTTTAAATTAAAATGCATGTGATACATGATGCCTGTTAGAGGCTCTGCCATGGTACTAGACTAGAAATATATATGTTTACAATTGCCTTAAGGAATGTGCCTAGACTAGAGAACAAAAATGTATGTGACCATGTGTTGTGTTGTGTGCCTTAGAGCAAGCCATATAGTGGCCAATGTTGTGTGAACCTAGACTAAGAAGTCTAAAGGATATGATGAATGTCTAAGAGAAGATTACCCTAGACAAATGATTTTAAGAGGATTCGAAAAGATGATGCCTTAGAGATTTAAAGGCAATTAGAATCATACCAAGCTTATAGATAATTGGAGCTCATCGAATATGAATTATGATTGATGTGGACATATGGAATTATAAAGGCATGATGGCCTCGCTTGTGGATATGTATTCCATCCGATGGATGAATTCAAAATGTTTATTTGATTTGGGATTGAGTGGAGTCCCATCCCCCTATGACTTTGTTCTATGCCTACAGGGATGGTGGTAAGTAAGGACGATGTTATTAGTCACCGCTTGTGATTCTGCCTATAGTGCTTTGATGTTGCCTGTCTAAGAATATTTTGGGTGATGCCGACCGTCTAGAGATTACTCTGGTCGATGACTTTGATTTTCCATCCGTTGCTTTGGTGAACGATGTTGGCTTCATTAGTTTTTTATGATAATAAAACATTCCCATTTATTTGTGTCTAATATTTCTACTTGAGTGTGTAGGACAAAAATTTGTATGCCAAGAATAAATAAATCATTTAAAGGCACATATCTAAAATCATATGAATAAAGGCCACAATTGATCAATAAAACAGAAGCCTTTTAGTTGGATAATGAAGGATATTAATCAGCTAAAATTCAAATAAGAAGTTGGCGAGCTCAAGAGGTTTGAAAGACAGAGAAGACTTAGTCGACCAAGAAGTAAGTCAGTTGACTAAAAGCCTACTGTAAAAAATCTAGACTTCAAGACAAACACAACTTAATTGACTAAGAAGAAAGTTAGTCGACTAAGAGCTCATTGCCAAAAACTAGGATAAGAAGACAGAGACAACTTAGTCGACTAAGAGTGCAGTTAGTTGACTAAGATCATTCTGTCAGAATTGCTACCAAACTGTTTCCAACGGTCAAAAACTACCTAACACCTATCAGAGCTAATTCTTCAAGTATTTAAGAGGCTCTCAACTGGTAGTAAATGTAATTAAGGCTTCCAAGAATAAAAAGAGCTCAAAAACCAGCAAAAACTCTCTGCACTCTTACTACACTTCACTCCTATCTTTGTATTTGAGATAAGCACTTCACTTTGTACCACTTAGATCAAGTAAGTGATCATAGGTGCACATTTATTTCTCTTCTCCTTGTATACTTAAAGTGTGTGAGACACTTTAAAGGAATTTGTTCAAGCTTGGATTGCTTGATTAGGTGTTTAGTTCTAACTTAGCCTAAAAAAGTTAGTTGTTGGGTTTTGGTTGATCCCGGTAAAAACCATTGTGAAAGGTTTTGGTTGAGCCCAGTAAAAGCCATTGTAAAAGGTTGGTGAAAGCTTGTGAATTTCACCATTCATAGTGATTGGTTTGGAAAATCCTTGGTTGAACAATCAAAGTAGTGGATGTAGGTCTTGGACCGAACCACTATAAGCTCTTGTGTGATTGTCTACTCTGTTTTTAGTTTTTCATTCATCTTTAAATCTTTCTTTTATCTTGCATTTGTCCCCAATTAAGCCAATTTTAGCAAGAGCCAAAAATTGTTATTCACCCCCTCTAGCACATTTACTTAGGACCAACAAGTGGTATCAGAGCTTATCCCTCTTTGTCAAGGCTTAACATCTTTAGGAAGATCCTAATGGCTCTTCAAAAATCAGTAGTTGATGAGGGACAATCAACAATTAGACCATCTCTGTTTGATGACTCAAATTACCCATATTGGAATACTAGGATGTCAATATACATTAGGGCAATAGATTATGAGATGTGGGATGTCATCACTGATGGTCCTTTTTTTCCTTCAACCTTAAATGTTGTAACCAACGAGATGATTCTTAAGCCAAGGTCTGTGTGAGACCCCAACCTCTATAGGCTTTTAACTAAGCATAGATGTAATAATACGAGCCAAGGGTAGTTTCGTCATTTTCTCTAATAAGCTCCCAAAAGAAAGTTTTATAATATTTTAAGGTCTAAATAGGCATAAGACTGCATAAATGATGTGTAATGATGAAAACACGAAGAAAACTAGAAATGATAATAATTTTCACGGTAAGGGCAAAATGGTCATTTTTCACCTCGGGTTAAAATTTTAAGTTTTCATGAACCTAAGCATGTTTGACCATTATGGATCTTGTCCCGGTGTCAAAGGAGTAAAAAGATTGCACAAAGGGTTGCATGAGAACAAGCTAACTAGTCAAGGGCATTTTCGTAATTTTAAGGGAATGGATAAGTTTGGCCTATAAATACTTTCTTCCAGCAGCTTCTTCTCCCATTTTCTAGTAGCTTGTCTTCTTTTTCTTCTTCTCTCTCACGTTTCTTCAAAACCTCCATGGAAGCTTGATATGTAGCTTGCAAAATTTTCTCTCTCTAGCTCTAGTTTTCATAGTTTTGAGCCCTTTTGACTAGAACCCTAGTATTCTTTCACTCTCTCACTTTAAAACCCTTGGTAAAGTTTATTTCCATACTTTCTCTCACTAACTAGGCATTCTAGAGAGAGAAAGAGAGAATTACCCCACTTATTTGGAAGCTATTGGAAGAAAATTCAAGTATAAAGAAACCCAAGGGTGAGTGATGAACTAAGCTCGGTTTTAAGCTGTAGAAAATGGCTAGTAATTGGGATTATGAGATGTTTTATTGTTGAGTATGTTCATTACTTTTTTAGTGATTAAGATAGTGAACATAGATAGCCATTTAATGTGGCAATTGAAAACTAGCTAAGAGACAGCTTTTAGGGTTCATAGTGTGTAAATTGACCTATTGCTTATGCTAATGTGATCCTAGGTTCTAAGGAAGCCCCATCATCTCATTTGGACAATTAGGGGAATTGGAGTCATCTAAAGGCTCTACAATCAATCGGTGAGTGGACTGCCTATCAAAAATCATTTTAGGAATGTGATTGTTTTGTATAAAGTGTTTGAATGATTTTATACAACTTTTCTCAAAAATGAATGCCTTGGGAACAAGCTCTTGAGAAATGGTTTATATTATGACATGTGGTTATTATGGATTTCTATGCGGTTGCATTATGTTGATATACATATATGTTTGAATATAGTGTTGTGTAATTATGTTGACTCGGCTATGCGCGAGTAGAGAGTGCGTATAAGCCGAGGATGACCCGGTTATGTGCGAGTAGGGAGTGCGCATAACCCAGTGATGACCCAACTATGTGCGAGTAGGGAGTGCACATGAGCTGGTGATGATGATGATGTGATGGTGTGTATGATGATGATGGGATGATGTGCATGATAATGATGGGTATACGTATACATATATATATATATATATGTAAATATGTGTGTTATAGGAAATTTATGAGTAATGGTATATGGTTGTAATGCATGTGAAGCTTGACATGTTAAATTTTGGAAAATTGTCACGTGTTTCATGTTGGTTTGGACATTTCAGCAGGGTGGTTTTTCTTTGGGAGAAAAGGGAAATTTTTCATTGGTGCCCTGTATTTCGCTGCAGAGAGAAACTCTCGGGTTTGAGAACCTTCACCAGAACTGGTTCTCGCTGAAGCGAGATAGTAACTGTAGCTTCTCGCTGCAGTGAAAAGGAATCTCGCTGCAGCGAGAAAATCTTTGTTTCATCAGCTGAATTTCACTGCAGTGAGAAACCTTCTGTTTCTGGGTCACAATTTAGCTGTAGTGAGATTCAATCTCGCTGCAGTGAAAAACTTTCTGTTTTGGTCTCCTATCTTGTCCAATTGTTGCCCTATCTTTCACTTCTTTGCTACCATATCGGAGCATGGACTTCTAACATTAAGGATTAAATGAGTTAAGTTTAAAATGAGGAGGTTTAGTGAGAAACCCTTGTTCGGCTAACAACCAAATCCCAATGTCGTTGCAACGAAAATTCATTCTCGTTGCAACTACGCTGCAGCGAGAATGCCTTTTCACTGCAGTGAAGATTTTTTGTTGTATTTGACTTGCTTACGTATCATTGAAGCTTTCATTCTTCAAATGGTTCGTTGTGTATGGATTCATGATTTTCAAATGATCAATCATTTAAGGGCTTGATGAGGGGTTTTTAACATGAATGGAACTAAATTGCATTGTTTTAAAACAAGTGCATCATGATTTTTAAATTCTCCCTTGTTGTTGCTTGTTCCCTTCCTTGTTCACTCATTGGGTTTATACTCACCATTTTCAACTTCATGTTTTCAGATCATGAGGCAGCCGGTAACTAGGACGAGGTGTCCTTGTAGACTTATATCCATCTTTTGGTAGGGGTCTCGACATTCAGTAGCTGTACATTCGTTCGAGTCCCTCCGCTAGAAGTCGAGTATTATTTTGAGATGTATAGACAAATTTGATGTAAATTATTAAGATACATGTTATAGGCGATGTACACTTAATTGGTATGCCAGTATGAGTTGGCATTGTATAATATTATTTTGATCCTAAGTTATGGAATGTGACTTAGCAGTTTATGATGGAATGATGAACATGTCAGATTGATAGGCTTGCTTGGGCTTAGTGGACTATGTCCATTGGGCCCATGCGTCGGTCATGGCCCAAAATTTGGGTCGTGACAGTCTGAATGGACCGAAGTTGAAACCAAAAGAGTCCAGATGCATTGTGCTTTAACTCCCATTGAATTCAACAAAGTGTCAAGCTGTACCACAACTAAACAAGTGTAAGATAAACTTAGGATTATTCATGAAGGGACTTCATAAGCAAGGAGTCCAAGATAGCTCTCTTAACCCACAATTATGAGATGTTTAAGATGGAACCTGGTGATGATATCACTAGCATGGTAGATAGGTTCACTAGCATCACAAATAAACTCAGTCAACTAGGTAAACTAACTCTTGAATATAAAATTGTCAAAAGACTTCTTAGAAGCTTGCCTAAAAATTACAAGCCATAGGTGATTGCCATTCGTGAAGCCAAGGACCTAAATGTCATAATCCTTGATGAAATTTGTGGTCTCTTCTCACTCACGAGTTGAAATTCAAAGAAAAGGAAGAAGAAAACAAGAAAGAAGCTAAGGAAAAGAAGAAAAGCATTGCCTAAAAAGTGAGCATCCTTGAAGAAGAATTGGATAGTCTATCTTGTGATGATGATGAGGAACTGGCTATAGTTGCAAGACGGTTCAAAAAGCTTATGGGCCAAAGAAACCGAAGATTGGCTAAGAGAGGGTATAGAAGAGATCAAGGCTCTTCATGGAGAACCAAAAATAAAAACAAATCCAACAATAAAAAAGAGCTTATATGCTTTGAATGCAAGAAGCTAGGACACTTCAGGTCAGAATGCCCCTTTCTGAAGGAAGAAACTCCCAAGAAAAATAGAAAATTGAATAAGGCAATGGTGGCTACCACCTGGTCAGATAGTGATACCTCAAGTTTTGATGCGGAAAAGGAAAAGGTGGAAGAAAAAGCTAATTTATGTCTGATGGCAAGGGATGATGAATATGAGGTATCTTCATCCCCTTGTGATATTTCAATTGATGAACTACAAGAGGAGTATGAATGTCTTTATGATGAGTTTGATAAACTTACATCAAAATATAAAACTTTGAAAAGAAAAATTGCATCTCTTGAGACTGAATTGCAAAAGATAAAACATGACTTCAATTCTGTTTTTAAGTATAAAAATTTTCTGCAAATTGAATTAGAGCATTCAAAAATAGATTTTGAAACTCTAAAATTGGAATTGGAAAATATAATAGAAGCTTTACAAAAAGTAATTGAAGAAAATGCTGCTCTTAAGAATATGAGAAATGAAACTTAAAAAAAAAATACATACTTCAAGAAAAATTCGGATAAGGTATCATCTAGATGTTATATTTTTAATAAAGTTGGTCATTTGTCTTATGTCTGTTATAAAAAAGGAAGCATGCAGAAAACAAGAAAAATTTGGGTTCTAAAAGGATCATATGTTGCAACTAACCTTTGAGGACCCATCAAAGTATGGGTACCTATTAAGAAAAACTGAAAATTTGTTTTACAAGTTGAGCAGAACCTAAAAGACACATGTTCAAGAGCTCAACTAAGGGAGAAGCAACCTTGGTACATGGACAGTGGCTGCGCAAGGCACATGATTGGAAATGAAATACTATCTGCTTAGCTAGACAAGAAAAAGGGAGGTATCGTTTCTTTTGGTGATGATTCAAAAGGTAGAAGTTATGGTGTTAGAACCATTGGTAAGAACTCTCAAGCTCAAATTAGTCATGTGTTGCTAGTTAAAGGTTTGAAACATAATTTGTTAAGCATCAACCAATTGTGTGATAAAAGATTCAAGGTATGCTTTGACTCAAATAAATGTGAAGTGATAGATATAAGTACTAACAAAGTTCCATTTATAGGGAAAAGAATTAAGAATATGTATGTTATATTTCTTGAAGATCTTGAGGTGAATTGTGAAACATGTCTTATGGCAAATGTTGAAAATGATGGCCGATTATGGCATAGGAAACTTGGACATGTGAGCATGCATATCATTTCAAAATTGATAAGAAAAAAATCTAGTTATAGGATTGCCTGAGCTTAAATTTGAATATGATCAAATTTGTGATGCATGTTAACTAGGAAAATAAGTTAGAACATCTTTCAAAAGTAAGAAGAATGTCTCAACCTCTAAACCACTTGAATTACTGCACATTGATCTATCGGGCCAATTAACACAACTAGTCTAGGAGGAAAATCATATGGCTTTGTGATAGTTGATGACTACTTTAGGTATACTTGGGTCTACTTCCTTGCTCATAAGAATAATGCACTACCAGCATTTATAAATCGTTGTAGGAAAGTTGAAAATGAAAAAGGACTTGTCATAGTTAGTATTAGAAGTGATCATGGAGGTGAGTTTGAAAACATTTGTAATGAAAAGGGGTTGGATCATAATTTTTCTACACCTAGAACACCCTAGCGAAATGGAGTTGTAGAAAGGAAAAATCGAACATTAAAAGAGATGGCTCAAACAATGCTTTGTGAAAACAATTTACCAAAGTACTATTAGGCAGAAGTTGTAAATACAACAGCTTACATCCTTAATAGAGTGTCAATAAGAGCCATGATTTCAAAGACCCCATATGAACTATACAAAGGTAGAAAACCAAATATCTCTCACCTTATAAGCTTTGGCTGTAAATGTTTTGTATTGAACAATGGAAAACATCCTCTAGGAAAGTTTGATGCTAAGAGTGATGAAGCTACATTTTTAGGATATGCATCGAACTCAAAAGCTTATAGAGTCTTTAACAAGAGATCTTTAACCATTGAGGAGTCAATCTATGTAAAACCCAACCCTATAAACACATGTCATGACATACATGCACTGAGTAGCATGTTATTATGCTAGGAAAGCACCTAAGAATAGACGAAACCCGGTATCGTACCTAACGGTACACTTGAGTTGATTTAACCTTGAACTAGTTCAAATAGGAATCGTAGGATGAAATTTAATATTTTATAGTCAAGGAATGACTAAAAATGATTGTTCGGAGTTCGAGGGTTCATTAGGGGTAAAATTGAAAATTTTGATGTTTAGGGGTAAAATCGTCATTTTGCCACCTAAGATAATAATTTGATAATGGAGTGAAATTTTTGACCAAGATTAACTATTTGGAGTATAATTTAATGATAGGAAGTGAAAAAGTTTAATTCTGGTGATTTATGGAGTGTAGGGGTAAAATCGTAATTTTGCTACTTGCGGACAAAATTTGAGATTTTGAGAGAATTTATATCAAATTTGACAAATTGGAGAATGGTATGAGTATAAGGGATGAAAAATATGTCTATGGGCAATTTTTCAATTTTTTGCGCAAAAATGTAATTTTTCACTTTTACGGGGGCAAAAGTGTAAATTTCAAAAATTACTCCACCGAGACTTTGGATAAGTCGGAGAATTTTATCTAAGCTATGGATATGTGGGACAAGTGTATGGTGAAAATTTGGAAACAAATGGATGAAATTTTAAAAATGGGCCAATGGGAAAGTGACACATGGCATTTTTTTAATGATATAATATTATTTTAATGAAAAGTCAGCCCATTTAAACCCCATTTTAAGTGCTGGCCGGCCATAAGGAAGAACAAGAGAGGAAATAGAGAGGAGAGGAAGAAAAAAAGAAAAACCAAAGAGAAACAAGAAAATTCAAAGGGGAATTCGCGTTTTTCACCCGTTTACGCGTCTAACGGTAAGATTTTTTGACTTTAGATTGATTTCTACCTTTCTTATGCCTTTGTTTCCATTTAGCATGCTTGAGGAGAGAGATCTAAAAGTGACATCAAGGGCTGGACGAAATTCTAGGAGAGAGAAATTGAAATTTTTAGGTTTTGATTTTTAGTTAAATTGATAGTTTTAGTTAGTTAAATGTGTTTAGAAATTAAATTGGGCAAGAAAGCATTAAATTTTCACAATACCCACCCTTGGCTGAATCTGCAATGAGGTACAATGATGATAATCTGATTTTTATTCTAAGAGAAATGAAGAGAAAATGATGAAAAATGGTTAAATGTGATAAAAAACAAAGTGGAAAATTAACTGAGTTAATGTCCCATTTTTGGCCAAATTTTCCAAGGAAGAGAGTGAGCTGATTTTGGTGATTTTAGAGGAATATTGGCTGATAATTAATGGTTAGAAATGTTGGAGAGAAAATGGGACAATTTAGAGTTAAAATGGAGCGCGTTAGCAATTTATCGGGTAAAGTGCCAAAAATAGGTTTATATCGCGTTTAAGCCATTTTTGGCTATTGCATTTCATACCATGCATTAGCATAGGATTTAAGTCAAATATATAGTTATTTAGCATTAATGTGATGAATTGAGTAAATTTTTGCAATGTGTCTAGGAGGAGAGCCTTCCGGTAAAGGCAAGGAAATTGTACCCGACGAGTAGTTATCGGGACACTTAGAAAGCATTTAGTTTGTACAAACGGTGAGTAAACCTATTATTATTGTGAATTATCTAGAGTTTATTTTAAAAATGCTCTTTATGTATTTTATGAAATGAAAATGAGATTAAAACGAGATTTTTGATGTTTTAGAAATAAATGTGACAAAAAAAATATATTGTGTTGATTATGAAATTGAATAATTGGAGGCTGTTAACTGTCTTGAAAATTATATATTTTCCTATGAATGACTTATGAGATATAAGTATATGTGGCTATATTTTGTAAGTGCATTGGAAAATTTATGTAAGCTGTTTTTACTATGCAGGCTGGATAAATAAATAAAAGTCACATTATACTATCGAAATTTTATTAAAATTGGTGGGTTAGTCACTACAGTGACGAGTTTTCGTGGACTGCCTATTAGAGGGGCACGGTAAACTCGGTTATATAGTTACTCCGGTTGTAGAGGTGAGGAGGGTAACTCCCGGGGTAGTATTAGAGCTCACTTCACGTCGAACCCCCACGTCAATGTGTAACTCGGCCAACGCTAAGGAACGACTTGTATTAAAAATAAAAATATGTTTCACATGTAAATGTTATAACAACCTTGGCGGACTTGGTTAGATGCCTTGGCCAAGGTATCCCCGAGGATTAGTTTTGGCTTGAGCCTTATTTTTAATAAAAGGCATAAGCCTTAACAATTGTTTTGGCAAATTACAAATATTTTGTGGTTTAAGAAATAAATTGAAAATATTATGAAATGGTTCATAATTTGTTGTTTAAACTTGCCTCCATTTTACTCGCCTTTAGATATTTATGATAATGTCTGTTTACTCATTGGGATTGCAAAATCTCACCCACCTTCTTTCCAAACATTTCAGGTCTGTGGTAGCTTGTAGATACCTTATTTTGTCGAGGATTCCAATTGACATCTGTACCACACAGACAGTAGGTTTCTAGCACCAACACTGGGTGTATTTTGGGCCACTTGTCATTGTAACCATTATTGTACATTATAAACTTTGTAAATTTTTGTATGTGTGAATTTATTTTACTTACACGTTACAAAAGATTTCTTACACGTGTTTCTATAAATATTGTTTTATATAAAAAAATACTATATTTTAATCAATATTTTGAATAGTGATATTTATTTATAAATCCTTTTAAAATATTTTTGTCTTTTGATTTACTTGAGCAGAAAACTACTGGAAATTGTTTAAAATGGAATGTTTAAAAACGATTGCTCACAGAAAAGGCAAGAAACTAATATGTAAGCCTTGCTGGGTTCTGATTAACATTTCGGGTAATGAGTGTTAATTGGGACGTTACGGCGGTTGTCATGGGCTCGAGGGAGGTTTCGGGTTGTGACAATCTATGTAGTTTTTGATGAATTAAATGCCTTGCAAAAGGAAATTCCTACTGATGAAGATGATACGAATGACTTTGAAAAACAAATGGAAGAAATGAGCTTAGATGACAATTAAAACAGTGAAAAAATTCCCTAGAAAGAGAAACAGAATCTCTATCTTTAGAAACCTTGCAAAGGACAGAAAATCAACATAATGATCTTTCAAAGAGCTAAAGGTATATCAAGGATCATCCACAAGAGCAAATCATAAGTCAAGACTAGGAGAAGAACTAGAGAAACATGTGAGTTAACAACTTTCATTTCACAAATTGAACCTAAAAGCTTTAAGAAGGCAGAAAAAGAAGAAAGTTGGACATTGGCCATGCAAGAAGAGCCTAATCTATTTAAGAGAAATCAAGTGTGGACTCTAGTTTCTAGGCCATTAAATCATCCCATAGTTGGCACAAAATGGGTCTTTAAAAATAAGGTAGATGAGCAAGGAAATGTTATTAGGAACAAAGCTAGGTTAGTGGCTCAAGGGTATAACTAAGAGGAAGGAATTGACAATGATGAAACCTTTGCACCTGTTGCTAGGATAGAAGCTATAAGATTGTTACTTGCAGTTGCTTGTTTCATGAACTTTAAATTGTTTCAAATGGATGTAAAAAGTGCATTTTTAAATTGTTTCATTCAAAAGAAAGTTTATGTTGAGCAACCCCCCAGATTTGAGGATTATGAAAAACCAGATTATGTGTTCAAACTTCATAAGGCCTTGTATGGACTAAAACAAGCTCCAAGAGCTTGGTATGAAAAACTCTCTAGGTTTTTAGTTGAGAAAGGATATAGTAGAGGTAGCATTGATACAACACTATTTGTCAAAAAATGCTTGAATGATTTAATTGTTGTTCAAATCTATATGGATGATATTATGTTTGGTTCAACTAATGAAGCTTTATGCAAGAATTTTGCTGAAAAGATGCAGGGTGAATTTGAAATGAGCATGATGGGTGAGCTGAAATTCTTTCTTAGCCTTCAAATCAAACAAAGTGAGGAAGGAATCTTCATCAGCCAAGAAAGATACATTCAAGACATGCTGAAGCTGAAATCAATTAGCACACCAATGAGTCCATCCACCAAACTTGATGCTCATAAAAAATGGAAAAGTGTTGATCAAAAACTCTAAGAGGTATGATTGGATCATTACTTTATTTGACTGCTAGTAGGCTTGATACTCAGTTTAGTGTATGTTTGTGTGCACGGTTTCAATCACAACCTAAAGAGTCACACTTGACTGCAGTAAAAAGAATCTTTAAGTACCTTATAGACACACAAAATTTAAGATTGTGGTATCCTAGAGGAACATCCTTCAATCTTATTGGATATTCAGATACAGACTTTGCTGGGAGCAAAATAGATAGAAAGAGCACTAGTGGAACATGTCAGTTTCTAAGAGATAAGCTTGTATCCTGGTCGAGTAAAAAACAAAACTCAGTTGCACTCTCCACAGCTGAGCTGAATATATTTTTTTAGGTAGTTGCTATGCTCAGATTTTATGGATCAGACAATAATTAAAAGACTTTGGCATAACCTTGCATAATGTACCAATATTTTGTGATAACACTAGTGCCATTAATATATCAAAGAATCCTGTATAGCAGCATTCTAGGACCAATCATATTGAGATTAAACATCACTTTATTAGAGACCATGCAATTAAAAGAGACATTAAAATTGAGTTTGTTACCACCATGAAACAATTAGCTGATATATTCACCAAACCCCTAAATGAGGAAAGATTTTGTGAAATTAGGAGAAATTTAGGGATGGTTAATGTGTAGGAGCTATAAGAAAATTTTTTGAGTTTTCCATTCACAAAACAGTAGGGACTTAGTTAATTAAGAATTTCTTAGTCAACTAAGAGTATTCTGACTCTTTATATTACAAATCGATACCCCCCTCGAACTCGTGACAACAGCCGCGGTGTCCCGATAGACACTCATTACCCGGAATGTCAACTCGAAACCTCGCAAGGCTTTAATATTAGTATCTCATTTCCTTTGTGAGCAACCATTGTCAAATATCATGTTCTAAAAGATTTTAAGCTGTTTCCAACTTAAAACAAATAAAATATTAATTTTCGTCTCACAGGGGTATTTTGATCATTTTTCTAAAAATTTTGAAACTAGCCAATAATGTAGTATATAAGTGCAGAACACATATTTCAAAATCAAAAATAAATTTAGATGTCTAAAACATTCGTTTAAAATGAAATTATGATTATTTGGATATAATAAGAAAATAAAATAAATATTAAGTAAAATATTCTATTTTCTTATTAAACAATATTTTTAGAGTTATATGTAGATAATTTTTGTAGCGTAAAAGCAAAGTAAATTCATACATACTGTAATATAGTAAACCACAGTATTTAATTTAATTTACAATGACCAGTGGGCCCCCGAATAACCAAAAGTAAAGAGGACTGTGAACCTACAGTTTGGAGAAATGCAAATCCAAGGGTAGTCCTCGACGAACTCAGCTATCTACAACCTAATCTGAACCTGAAATGAGTGGAAAAGAGAGTGGTGAGATTTTATAATCCCAGTGAGTAAACAAACATCATTCGAAATATCTAAAGTCGAGTAAAAGGAGACAATTAAAATATTTCATCTCAATATTTATTTCATAACATAAATATTCATTTCATTTAAATATTCAACATGGCTTATGAGTATCTTAAAAACTTGGCTCCTGCCAAAATCATTCTCGGGGATACCTTGGCCGAGGCATCTAACCGAGTCCGCCAAGGCTGTTAAAAAGTTCGTATACACGTAAACATATTTTAGTTTGAAAAACATAGCCATTCCTTGGCGTTAGCGAAATTCATCATCACGAAGTGGTTCAGCGTGACGTGAACTCTGTCCATACCTCAGGAGATACCCTACGCGCCTCTCCGACCGAGGTATATATATATATATATCCAGATTCTATACCCCTCTAATAGGCTGGTCCACAGAATCCACCCACTGCAGCAAGCTAAACCCACCATATAATAAAATTTTAACAACATGACAGGGCTAATATAATGCTACCCAGCCTGCAAGGGTAAAATAAAACAATTCATACAATTCATAAAACACAGCCCAACCAGTCATGCCAACACAATAACAATATAACATAAGCCGTCAATTTCCAATCATAAATTTACAACATACTAGTGGTCTCCAATTACTCTATTTTTAAAAGCATTATTTCGTTTCAAGACAATTTATAAAATCTTTTCATTTAAACACATTTTGTTTACAAAACATAAAAATTTACCATTTGAACTCATTTTCATAAAATTCACCAAAACCTTATAAAACCATACTTTAGATAATTAAAATGATGGTAAGGTTACTCACTATTTCGGGAGTCGAATTTCTAGAGTACTCTGACTATCGATCCTCGGGTACAATTTCCTTGCCTTTATCGGAGGATTCACCACCTAGACATAGTACAAAATTGAGAAACTTACTACATTGGTACTAAATCGAAATTAAACTAATTTAGACTACTAATGCATGATATGGAATGCAAAAATGTTCGAATAGCCGTTTAAATATGATATTCGACCTAATTCGCACTATTCTCGGTGTAATTGGCTAAAACCTCCAATTTAACTCCAAATTGATTTCTTTCACTTTCTACACTCCAATTATACTTAAAATACCTCAATGACTGTGAATATGATCCAATTTATCAGTCCGAATCACAAATCACACATGTCTATACATTAGGTAAAAATTCAGATTTTCATGCCAAAATTTCCCATTAAATTTCTAGCCTCACTAATCATTAAATATCACCAAAATATCATGAAATATCATCAATTTCAGCCTCAATATCCTCCCTAGAAAATTCGGCCTATTTTGGGTAATGGGAGAAAATGAATTTTTTTCTTGTTGTTTTGTCTCTAAATATGCTAAACTAACTAAAAACACTAACATAACTTAGAATCAAATCAATCCAACTTCATTCTCTCTCCATACCCATTTGGTCAGCCATGAATTCACCATGAAAACTTGAGTTCTAAGCATGGAAAATGAAAAAGAAAGCATGGGTAGTGTAAATCACAAGATAAAATCACAAAATTTTACCTTTATTAGCTTAATCCCTTGAAATCCCACACTTTTTCTTCAATTTTTCCACCTAGGTTTTGTTCTTTCTTTGTTCTTCTTCACTTCATGCTTTGGCCGGCCATAATGAAGAAAATAGGGTGATTTTTGTTGATTTTAAAGCTAAAAAAAATAAATGGATATTAACATGCCATGTGTCACCATTTCATTGACCCATTTTTATTTCTTAACTATTAAGTTTTCTCTCTCCACCATATAAATTCCTTCAATTATCCATGATAAAATTGGATAAAATCCGTGTGCTGGACAAGTGTTAGGTGTGTAAAATTACAATTTTGCCCCTAAAATGGTACAATTACCATTTTACCCTTATGCTCCGAAAAATATCGGGATCACAATTTTTTTTTCACTTTTCAACCTCAAATCATACTCCAATAAGTCAAATGGGGCAAAAAAATCTTTTCTAAAAATTTCCATTTTGTCCCTAGGTGGTAAATGACCATTTTACCCCTAGATAGTGAAAATTTTGGTTTAACTCCAAATTGATCCTCAAACTCTGAATTACCATTTTGAGTCATCCATGGACTGTGAAGCTCTTAATCTCACCTTAAAATTCCTATTTGATCTTGTTCGAGGCTTAAATCAACTTTGTTGTACCTTTAGGTACAATACCTACTTTTGTAAATTTTTCGGGACTCTCCTAGCATGCAATCATGCTATTATCACATGTATGTCATGACAAGCATTTTATAAGGTCAGGCTTTACACTTTAAATAATAAGCCTCAGTCACGTAAAGAGAGAATGAATAAAATAGTAAAAATGAACAATCTACCAGGTGAAGAAAAAAGAAGAGAAAAACCACCCAACTAAAAAAGATAAAAATGAGAGGTAAAGTGTTAAATTTTGAAAAGGAGAAAAACTAACAACATTTAAAGGGGAGTCAGATTGTTTCTCATAACTTCTCATCCATATTCTTCATTTTCTCTTACCAGGAGCCTCTACTCAGAAAAACTGAAATCCCATCTCTCCCCAATCCTCAAACCCTAAGCCAAAAACATCTCAAAACCAAATGGCAAAATCCCCCATGTCCAAAGAAATTCTGGAAAAGAAGAAGTGCAAATGGCCAATGGAAGAGAGTCCACAAACAAAAATTCAAAAAAAGAAGAAAAAGATTGTGTCCCCCTTTGAGGTTAAGAAAATTAAGAAAAAGCAGACAAAGAAAGAACACAGAGCAGAGAAAAAGAAAAAGAAAGAAAAATCCTCCAAGAAAGATAAGGTTTTGTCCTCAAAGTTTAGAAATAAAACCCATGAGGATAGGTTCAAGAAAATTGATAATGCTCCGATTACATGTGAAAAATTTATTGACTGGAAGAGCTTCGATAATTCTATTAGATTACTTTGAGGAAATGAAACTGAAAAAATTTAGCACTTTCAAGAGCCGAACCTATAGTCCTAGCCTTGTAAAAGAATTTTATGCTAGCATAGCTATAGATGAAAATGAACTAGAGGAGCCTGAAGATTTCATTAAGGATGGTCTGAATGTCTTCATAAATGGAAAAGAATTTTTTTGTGACTGTTGCAGACTTAGGAAGCTTGCTTAAAATTGAACGTGAAAAGGGAGATTTTGAAATGCTTGAGAATTACGATCCATTATCTCTATGGGAGATTATAACAGGAAAGAAAGAAAAATACTCATCCAAAAGTAATGTTGGTCTCATTACAAGCCCCCAAATCAGAATTTTGCATTATTTTGTTGCTACAAACATTCATGGAAGAAGTGGCAGCTTTAGCTATGTTAGTCTTTAAGACTTATGGCTGATGGAGCATGCTTTCAATGGTGCTCCATTCAATCTAAGCTGATTCATGATAGAGAGAATGAAGGGAGCCTGTAGAGTTGACAAGGTAAAATTTACCATATGGAAATGTGATCCCCTCATTGGTTAGGAAGAAGGGGATATGGAGCTCTAGATATGAAATGGATTTAGTGAAAAGCAGGGACTAGGCTATATATCTTGGTAGTCTGCCTAAGATGGGGTATAAAATGGATGTAGAAAAATTTGTTAAGACCCCCAAAGTCACTCTAGGAGAAGAATCTTCTCTCTCTGCTCAACTTGAGACAGCTCCCTCCCAGTTCTCAAATGAAATGGTTCTGAATCTGCTCATGTGAATTGATGGAAAGTTTACTGACCAGACTGTGAGGTTGCAGAAAATAGAAGAAAAGTTGGAAGAACTTGAAAATATGATGAAAGGAAAAGGGAAATCAACTTCTGAACTTGTTACTGCAAATACCTCAGCATCAGTAGGACAAGCTGCTGAAGGCCCTGCCTTTCAGGCAGAAGGTTTAACTTTTCAAGCTGCAAGTTCTGTAATTCAAGCCGAGGGTCTTGAACCAGAAGTTGATCAACCAAGGAAATCTCTAACTCTTGAGCCTCAGAATAAAGATGAATCAAATCAAGGCATTGAAGTGCTTGGCTCGTTTGAAAATTCCCTATCTCATCATGAGCCATAGCAAGATCAGCCATCTCCCCTAAATTCAGAAGAAGTCTTAATAATGGATGTTTTCCACCAAATGGTCAAGGAATAACAAGCTGAAAAGGAAGCAGCTAAAGGGAAAGCACCAAAATCAGTATCTCCAAGAAAATCCCCTGAACCAGCTTATGCTACAGAGGAACAATCTGAGAAAGGAAAAGAAAAAGCTGCTGCAGCTCCACAAGCCAAGCCTAAACCATCTTGTAAAGGCAAGAAGACAATGGCAACCAAGACTAAATGCCTCAAGAGAAGGAAATCCTCTAGAATAGCCAAAAAAGCTAGACCATCAGCCATCTCTTATCCTCAAAACCCCCTTGAAATTTTTGGTAAATCATCCCCTGAACCCTCACCACAGAAATCACTACCAAAACCATCTCTTGAACCCCTTAATGTTTTCTATGGCACTGATGAATCTACCCCTTCAACCTCTTCAAAAACTGATTGAACACCCTTCAGTTTAATGATGACAAAAAAGGGGAGAATTATAGAAAACTTAGGAGAGATAGAGGGTAGAAATGATTTAAGGGCAATTTAGGAATAGAACAATGACTATTGTTTTTCTGCTATTTTTTTTGTTCTATTGAAAGTTGAACATTTGAATTTTGTTGTTTATGTTATTGTGTTGAATATGGGATGTTATTAAGCTATTTATATTATTTAGTTCTTAATGGTTGAACATTTAAATCTGTTCTCGATGTTTATAGTATTTTAACTACTGCTGTTTAAAGATTTTGTGCTGATATTGGGCTGTTATGCTGATAATTAATTTTTATCATGATATTGTGAATGGAATTTGGTTGAAAATGTATATGGATGCTGATTATACTATATCTATTGGATGATTAATGGGGCATAAATAAAATATGATAACAATATGCTGATGACAGACTATTAACTGAAATATTGATGATATTTTGTCAACTAGTCACATATTGTTGATTATTCTATATGTCTGCATAAATATATTATGAATATATAATGTCATTATCTGTATGACATAAATAAAAATTTGTTGAAATGAATAATAAAACATGCACACACTAAGGGGGAGCACACACTTAAGGGGAGGAAAACCTTCATTTTCTGCAAAACAAAAAGGAACCAATAGACACTATGCTGTTAATCAAGAAATGTTTTGTCATCATAAAAAAAAGGGAGATTGTTGGCTCCATTAGTTTTTGATGATAATAAAACATTCCCATTCATTTGTGTCTAATATTTCTACTTGAGTGTACAGGATAAAAATTTGTATGCCAAGAATAAATAAATCATTCGAAGGCACATATCTAAAATCATATGAGTAAGGAGACACAATTGATCAACAAAACAGAAGCCTTTTTAGTTGGATAATGAAAGGTATTAATCAGCTAAAATTAAAATAAAAAGTTGGCAGGCTCAAGAGGTTTAAGAGACAGAGAAGACTTAGTCGATTAAAAAACAAGTCAGTTAACTAAGAGCTTACTGCCAGAAATCTGGACTTCAAGACAAAAACAACTTAATCGACTAAGAGCTCACTGTTAAAAACTAGGATCAGAAGACAGAGACAACTTAGTAGACTAAGATCATTTTGTCAAAAAATTTGAATTAAGCATTAGAAGATAGATTAACGAACAAAATTGCTACCAAACTGTTTCCAATAGTCAAAAACTGCCTAACACCTGTTAGAGCTGATTCTTCAAGTATTTAAGAAGCTCCCAATAGCTAGTAAATGTAATTAAGGCTTTCAAGAACAAAAGACCTCAACAACCAACAAAAACTCTTTACACTCTTACTGCACTTTACTCCTATCTTTGTATTTGAGATACGCACTTCACTTTGTACCACTTAGATCAAGTAAATGATCATAGGTACACATTTATATCTCTTTTCCATGTATACTTAGAGTGTGTGACACACTCTAAGGGGATTTGTTCAAGTTTGGATTGCTTGATTGGGTGTTTAGTACCTAACTTAGCCTAAAAAATTTAGTTGTTGGGTTTTGGTTGATCTTGGTAAAAACCATTATGAAAGGTTTTGGCTGAGCCTGGTAAAAGCCATTGTAAAAGCTTGGTGAAAGCTTGTGAATTTCACCATTCATAATGATTAGTTTGGAAAATCCTTGGTTGAACAATTAAGGTCGTGGATTTAGGTCTTGGACCAAACCATTATAAATTTTTGTGTGATTGTCTGCTCTGTTTTTAGTTTTTCATTCATCTTTAAATCTTTCTTTTATCTTGCATTTGTCCTCAATTAGAAGCCAATTTTAGCAAGAGCCAAAAAGTGCTATTCACCCCCTTTTAGCACATTTACTTAGGACCAACACACGAGTGATTTGTTCTTCATCAGTAGCTTTGCCTTAAGTGTGATTTGTTTCTTTGTCGGTTAGCCACCATGCATGATTTGATGATGTCCAGGGGAGGGCCACTTTATAATTATGACTTGGATTGTGAGTGATGTGATATAGCCTCGGTAGGCTTAAATAACTCTGATTGGAATTTGATATGATACTCCAACTACAAAAGTGTGCCATGGAGAATGATTTGGAATGGCTAAAGGATGAGCCTAGTGATTTGAATATCATTTGTGGAGGCTTTAGCGATTATGATATGCCTTTGATTTTGGAGATGTTTGTTAGAACATTTGGATGCACTGATAATGCAATATTTATATGTGTTTGTCTATGTATTTATGATTCTGTTTATCTGCACCACTCACTGAGTATTAGATGACTCATCCATTGTGTACCATGTGCAAAGAAATAGGCCACAAAATTGCATGGCAAAGGTCGTCTAGTGACAAACTGATTTCGGTATTTAATAGGTCTCCACCTGTCATGTTCATTCTACTGCATCAATTATGAGCTTTTACTCCATACTTAGATTGATATGCATGTAAGCACACTGTGTGATGTGAATTTGTGTAAGGATTGTTACGTATGAACTCCATTTGAAGGCCAACGTATGGCCTTATGAACATTGTATAAGTTATGTGCCAGGGATAATGTTATATATATTTAAATTCAAAGTTTATTTATGAATATTTCGATATGAAATTCCTGAGCTATGTGTTATGTGTATGTATGATTTTGAACTCTAAGACTAGCTTGGGTCTCGTTGGCTTCGCCTACTAGACTCGTGCACTAGTCATGGACCCTTAGGTTTGGGTCGTTGCACACATTGTTCATACGCAACATTTAATACAATATCCCTAAAGTTATACATTGGCCAACAAGTGGGTTCATACTTACAACCCTTAGTTCAAATTTAAATGGCATAATGTGCCGACATACATAGCTACTGAACCAAGCTCCATAGGTAGAAGCTCATGACAGTCACAGCAAAATGGACATGTCAGGATGGGGACCTACTGGATGCAAAAATTGGTTTGTAAATGAACAACCCATGCCCTGTAGTCCTATGGCCTATTTATTTGTAAATGGTACAATAAATGAGTAAGTCATCTAATACTCAATGAGGGGTGCAAATAAATCAAACATATATATATATATATAATTAGCAATATATGCATACACATATTATGCACTATTAGTGCAACCAAATGTTCTATCAAACATCTCCAATGTTAGGGGCATATCGATCATCCATATTAAGTCTCCTCAAGTAGTATACATCATTAGGCTGACTCTCAAGCCATTCAAGTTATTCTCCATAGGCACACCTTAGTCACCAGAGTATCATATCAAATTCAATAAAATCTACCTCAGCCTATCCAAGGTGATATCACATCCCTCATACTTCAAATCACTATCATAAAGTGGTCCTCCCCTGAATATAGTCAAATCATGGACGATGGCCAACCAACAGAGTCAAATCACACTCAAGGCTAAGCCGTTGGTGGAGAATCAAATCACACGAGTGCCGAAGAAACAAACAGAGAATCAGAGTCATTATCCGTAGTAATCTCCCTATGGATGGCATCACAGAGAGTAATCTCAGACAAGTGGCATCATAAACATAATCATCATCTGAAGTAATCTCAATGGATGGCATCAAAGCACTATAAGCAGGACTAATACCACCGCCCTTGCTTACCACCATCCCTACAAGCACATATAGTCACAGGGCATATGACTCCACTCAATCATCAAATCAAATCAACATCCGGAATTCTCATCATTGAATGAAACATAAATCCACAAACGAGGCCATAATGCCTTAGGTATCTCATATACCACTATCTATATCAAAGATCACTTTTATGCTCATAATCCCTCAAAGGGTTATCTGTTTAGAGTAATCTACTCCTAGAAATCCACCATACTCACTAGACTCCCTAGTTTGGGCTTAACAAACACAAGCCACTATATGGCTTACACTAAGGCACACATACACATCGCACAAACAAGTAAACACACATACAGATATTGTTCTCTGGCCTAGGCATGTTCATCTAGGAATTTATATGCATACAATTTCTATTCTAATACCATGGCAACATATTTGATAATGTGTCATGTCTCACATGCATTTCAAATAAAACCCACTCATAGTGACAATTAGAGGCGCTTCATAGCCAAGCTCAACTTTTATCCTCCAACCATCCTACAACTCACAAATTCATCAATAATCTTAATTTCCCCCTTAGAACATAGCAAAACATCACAAACATCACAAAAATAATTATTTCCTAGTTTTCGAAAATGCCCAGCTTTTCAAAAATAACTCAATTCTTAACAATCCATTATACAAGCTCAAAATCTTCAACAATGAGCTAAATCCTTACATTAAAAGCCAAATTGCACAAATCTAAACTCCAAATTCCATTAAATTAAAGGAAACTCACCAAAGTTGGCAAAGTTGAATTTCTAAGTTATTAATCGATTAAATTGAAAATCAATTAGTAAAAAGGCGTAATTTTACCTTTAGAGGAGTTTCTCAAGATCCAATCTGCTCCAAATAGCTCCAAAAATCAGTTCGAGATTAGGGTTTTTGGAGGGGTAGAGAGAAGGTGTTTAGGTTTTGTTTTAAAATAGGTAGAATGCTCAAAACTCATTTTATTTTTGCAAATACCCCAAGATGTATTAATACATTTGCATAGATTTCGACTAAATCTATTCATATATTAGGTAATTTATCGATAAAAATCAAGCAAATTACTTACTGCTCTAATCGTATTGATATATGGGGGAAATCTATCGATACTTTTCCACGATGGGTCCCCTGCATCAAATATATTAATACATTTGGACAATGTATCGATAGATGTTAATCCTAATTCAAATCTATCAATACATTCTTAAATGTATCGATAGAAAACCCTAAGAACACTTTATTTTGTTCTTCCTACCAAGAATGTATCAATACATTGGGGAATGTATCAATACATTTTCCCTTATAGGTGCATTTTCAACCTTCAAGACTCCCAAAAAATCCAAATTTAACACCCCAAATCATTCCTTATCTAAATCATACCTCAATCAACTATTATAACTCATATTTCTTGTGTATATATCATCAAATATAACATCAAATTCAAATCAAAACCTTAAGCTATAGTACTTATCACACATTTTCATAAAAATTTTCCTAAGTGTCAATATGCATAATCCTATACGCTTAGCATTCTTAACTTATCATCAAAGTCCTCAAGGCACAATATATTTCATAAATCATTCTCAATTGACTTAGTTCATATCAAAAATTGGGAGTGTTACAATGTATATGCAATGTATCAATCGATGTTCTTCCTAATTCAAATCTATTAATACATTTGGACAATATATCGATAGATGTTCATCCTAATTCAAATCTATCAATACATTCTTGAATGTATCGATAGAAAACCCTAAGAACACTTCATTTTGTTCTTCTTGCCAAGAATGTATTAATATATTAGGGAATGTATCAATACATTTTCTCTTCTCGACGTATTTTGAACCTTCAAAACTCCTCAAAAATCCAAATTTAACACCCCAAATCATTCCCTGTTTAAATCATACCTCAATCAACTATTATAACTCATATTTCTTGTACTTATATCATCAAATATAACATCAAATTCAAATCAAAACCTTAAGCTATAGTACTTATCACACATTTTCATAAAAATTTTCCTAAGTGTCAATATGCATACTCCTATAAACTTGGCATACTTAACTTATCATCAAAGTCCTCAAGGCACAATATATGTCATAAATCATTCTCAATTGACTTAGTTTGTATCGAAAATCGAGAGTGTTACAATTTATATGCAAGGTTGTAGAATAACCATGCTTAATTATATTAAAATCATTAAAATGCCACATCTACCCAGCTCGATGAAGAGTGCTTAACTCTCTTGCATTTTTCATCGATCACTCGATTTTCCAAAACTCAAACTTCCTCCACAACACTTATCACAAAGTTTCCATCATTAATATTTTGTTCTCGAACAAGATTTTTGATTAATAATCATCTTGTTTTTCCACAAATATTTTCCAATAATCCTTTAATCCATAAATCAGTAGTTAATGTAACTCTAACTAAAGCATTTAAACTATCACTAGCTAAGGTTAAGAACAACTTTACCTTGGTGAGCTTGACAATTCCAAAACTAACTTAAAACCAAAGTTTTTCATGAATAAAACAATATTTTGAGAATCCATAATTTTTGGAAATCAAACCTTAAATATAAAGACTTAAAACCAAAAAGCTTTACCTTCCAAAATCCTTAAAATCAAAATCCAAGCTTGAAAATGCTGTTTTAGTACTTGAAATCCATGGATTTGTTGAAGATGAGAATTGAAAGAAAAGAGGAAGAAGGCGGTTGTGTTTTCAAGGAAAAACCATGTTTTTGCCAAATGGGGAAATGTCTAAGGTTTTAGGGCTTTTAAAATGAGGTTAAAAAGATCAAATAACCTTTTTCAATTCTACGCCTAATCTATCGATAGATCGAGCCAATCTATTGATAGATTTGGCTCGAGTTGCTATCTATCGATAGATTGGCTCAATCTATTAATAAATGTTCTTCAAAAACCTTTTCTGGGTTTGAACTATTGATATATGATGAACATCTACCTATAGATGTGGTCTAGAATGTATTTTTAAAGTTCAAAACATTCCCTTGGGGGGCATGCCATTTTGCATGCAATAGCACTTGCACGCATCAAGCCAACTAGTTATCATAAATTCTCCCCTATACAATTGGTTTATGGTCAAGAACCAAATATTTCCCATTTAATAATTTTTGGATGTGCGGTATATATCTTAATTGCTCCACCACAATGTACAAAGATAGGTCATCAAAGGAGGTTAGGAATATATGTTGGATACGAATCTCCATCTATAATTAAATATTTAAAACATTACCAAGAGATTTATTGACAACAAAGTTTACCGATTGTCATTTTGATGAAACAATTTGTTCAACATTATGGGAAGAAAATAAGCATATGGAAAAATAAATTTCTTGGAATGGATTATCATTATTTAGTTTTTATCCTTGCACAAATCAACGTGAAATTGAAGTTTAAAAATTAATTCATTAGCAAAATATAACAAATCAGTTTCCAAACGTATTTACTGACCTATAAAGAATAACTAAATCTTATATACCATCTGTAAAAGTTTCTATTAGAATTAATGTCCTTGTAAGACAAGGCATACCAAAAGCATGGGAAACCACTTGGTTCCAAAGTTAAAATCCTCAAAAAAGAAAAGGAGAGCAAATATGCAAAAATGGTCAAAAAGACAAAACAGAAACTTTAAAAGAAACCCTTGACATAATTGATAAAATTCTAAAAGAAATTCAAGAACCTGAAATCATTGAAAATGAAGAGATCTCAATAAATTATATCATAACAAGGAAAAGATGGAATCATAATGAAATAGACATCAATGATATTTTTGCATGTAATGCAGCTATCAATATTATGGAAAGGATAAAAAGATCTTAAACCTACATTTGTTGAAGAATGTAGACATAGAAATGATTTGCCAATGTGGAAAGACACAATCAAGGTGGAATTGAATTCACTTACCAAACGTGAAGTTTTGGGGCCTATAATCCGTACACCAAATGATGTAAAACCAATGGAATATAAATGGGTATTTGTGCAAAAATGTAATGAGAAAAATGAGATTTTGAGATATAAAACATGGCTTGTCACACAAGGTTTTACCCAAAAACCTAGTATTGATTATGAAGAGACATATTCTCTTGTGGTGGATGCAATTACAATTCTATATTTAATTAGTTTGGCAATACATGAGAAGATTGAAATACGTCAAATAAATAGGCTCACTTAATATCGATATCTATATAAAAATCTTTAAATAATTTAAGTTGCCTGAAGCACACAATTCTTGAAAAATTTATTCAATCAAATTACATAACTATGTATATGGATTAAGCAATCCAAACGCATGTGGTATAATTGCCTTAGTGAATATTTGTTAAAAGAAGGCTATAAAATGATTCTATTTGCCCATGTGTTTTTATAAAAAGATTTATATATGAATTTGTGATAATTATTATTTATGTTGATGACCTAAACATTATTAGAACTTCTAAAGAGTATCAAAAGTCGTGGCTTACTTAAAGAAAGAATTTGAGATGAAAGACCTTGGAAAAACAAATTTTTGTTGGGGTCTTCAGATTAAGGACTTGACAAATGAAATTTTTGTCCATCAATCAAATTATATAACAATAGTGCTAAAACAATTCTATATGGATAGAACACATCTATTAAGTTCAGCAATGATTGTAGGGTCACTAGATGTGAAAAAGGATCATTTTCGACCTTGTGAGGATGAGGAAGAACTACTTGGTCCTAAAGTATCATATCTTAGTGCAACCGAAGCACTAATTTATCTTGCTAGCAATACATGATCTGATATATCATTTGCTGTAAATTTATTAGCAAGATATAGTTTTTTTCCAACTTAAAGACATTGGAATGGAATTAAACATATATTTTAATTTCTTTGAGGAATAATGGACACAAGTTTATATTACTCAAATTTATCAAAATCAAATTTAATTAGTTTTGCAGAAGCATAATATTTATCTGATTCACACAAAGCTCAATCCTAGATGGATTACTTATTCATATATGGAGGTACGACTATTTCATAGTGTTGGGATGAGCTCTGTAACCAATTGGGATTAGTTAAGGCTTGATTCCAATCATGCAACAATAACATTCATGTTGAATGATTAGAGGTTTTTCATCACCAATAAGACGTTAATTATAATCGGTTATAAGTATAATTGGATGAAGTCCATGAGATTAATATGCCGTACAAGGAAACTATAATGGTTTGTAGTTATGAAATCCCTGTGCATCAAAGCATAATCTCTAAATGTTCCTAGTCGATGTATCATTGAAACTAGACATCAATGATTCCTAGAGACTGGTACATTCTATGTTTCTTACTTGAGAAGTAAACAATCGATCTCATAGGTTGAAGTGTAGAGATACTTAGAACTATAATGTAGGTGTTGCCTAGAAGAGCAAGTTCATTGAACATGACCCGCCATGAGAAGTGCATTTGGTATTTCACTCAAGTGTTTATGCAATAATTCTCATGTGTTAGTTGTGTAAATACTTCTTAGACTTGAAACACTAAGTTGTTTTATATGTGGAGTGTTATGCTTTGATTTCATCCCTACGGGTGCCTAACCAAGAATGCCAAAACAAGAGAAAGAATGTGAAGGCAAATGAGTGGTCAAGAAAGAAATCATCACTCCAAGCGATTTAAGGGACATATCTTAACAATTGTTGGTTGATATTTTGTTGAAGTCCTTGGCCAAGGCGAGTTAGAGATTATGAAAAAATGTTTCATAAGTCTCTATAAAACTAATGATTTAACTTTAAAAACAAATATGGAGATCAATAAAGAGAAGACACTGGACCATACTCATATCATTTCCAAGATATATGATGAGTCAATGAATTACACTAATAGACTATACACTGAAAGGTTATCAAATAACCCTTTGACTCTCCTAACAATTGGATGGCCATGATGCATTGCTAAATGCCAATCTTGGTCTATGGAATTGAATTAAATAATTTAATATATATTATAATTCAATTCCATTATCAACATGGTAGGAACCTAATGGGTCACACACAATAAATTGCATTGTAAATTAAATTGGGAGTGTGATGATTTAAGTTGGACTTAAATCATAAACTAGGTTTTTAACTTCTAAAGACTTAATTAATATACTTTAATTAAGTATAAGGCCAATATTGTCAAGCCCTACTCTATAATATACTTGCCATGTTATTCATGTATTTGACAACATGCTTGCATACTTGAATACCTCGAAAAAATGGTCAAAAGACGGTAGTGTACCTAGTGGTACAACTAAGTTGATTTAAGCCTCGAACTAGTTCAAATAAAGATTTTAAGATGCAATTGAGAGTTATTGAAACTTATAATGACTTAATATGGTGATTCAGAGTTCGAGGATTGATTTTGAGTTAAATTGGAATTTTCATAACGTAGGGGTAAAATGATCATTTTTCCACTTGAGGGCAAATTTGGGATGGTGGATGCAATTTTGATCAAGTTTGACTATTTGGAACATAATTTGAGCTTGAGAAGTGAAAAATTTTAATTTCGATATTTTTTCGAACATAAGGGCAAAATGGTCATTTCATGTGTCCACAAGGACGTAATTAGAATTTTTAGAATTTTACACCACCTTGACACTTGTCAAACCCATGAAATTCATTTTATACTTTGGATAATTGAGGGATTTTATGTGATGGAGAAGAAATGCTTAATTATTAAGTTTTATGTATGGACCAATCACATGGTGACAAGTGTCAAGCTTTAATATTAGCATATTTTCCTTTATAAACACAACTAAAACTCTCCCATCTCATTTCTCTTGGCTAGCCAAGGCAAGAACAAAAGGGAAAAAGCATAGAACAAACCCTAGAGAAGAAAATCAAGAGAAAAATCATTGGATTTCAAGGAATTAAGCAAGTAAAGGTAAAATTTCTTAATTCTAGCTTGTGATCTACCTTTCCTATGCATTCTTTTTCAATTACCATGGTTAAAATTCAAGATCTCATGAAGGATTCATGGCTGACCGAATTTAGGGAGAGAAGATTTGATGATTTATTTGGTTAGATTTCAAGGTATCTTAGTGTTTTTAGTTGTTTGGTGATGTTTAGCATGAAAAACAAGCAAGAAATTTCGTGCCCTTCACCCACACTCCTTGGCTAAAATTTTCAAGAGAGAAATTGGATAATGGACTTTGATGAATTTCAAGCTATTTAGGTGTTTTTAGTTGTTTTATGATGTAAGGTGTAAAAATCAAGCATGAAAATTTCTTGTTCTACACTAAACTTTCAATGGCTGAATTTTACAAGGAAGATATTGATGATGGATTTTTGTGATATTACATATTATTTAACTTGTAATTGATGACTTGGAGTGTTGGAAGTGGAATCAAGTTAATTGAAGTTAAATTGGATGTATTGGCCAATCAACCAGTGTATAGATCGAATTAGGCAAATACAATTTTATTTCGATACATAATTGAAGCTACGTAGAACACCATATTTAGATAATAATCCAAACATTTCGCATCCCATTTCATGCATTCATATAGAGCCTAAATTAGTTTTATAACAGTTTAGTACAAATATAGTAAATTGCTTGTTGTGCATTATGTTTAGGTGATGAAACTTTCGATAAGGGTAAGGAGATTGTACCCGAAGACCAGGAGTAGGAGTATTTCGACTCCCGATATTGTGAGTAACCTTATTATCGTCTTAATTATCTAAAGTAGTTTTTATTCGTTTTTGTGATTTTATAGAAAAATGAGTTTAAATGGTAAATCCTTATGTTTTATAAGTAAAATGTGATTAAATGAAATGAGTTTTATAAATCATTTTGAAATTGAATAATGATTTTAGAAATTGAGTAATTGGAGACTGTTTGATTGTGTTGTAAATTTATGGTTTGAATTGAATGGCTTATGGTGATATTGGCATGAATGGCTGAATTGGAAATTGTGTTGAAATTATATGAATTGTTTGTTTTGCCTTAACAGGCTGGGTAGTAATATAATTGTCATGTCATGCTGTCGAAACTTTTATTGATTTGGTGGGATATTGATTAGTCACTGCAGTGGCGAGTTTCCGTGGACTAGCGTATTAGAGAGGGGCATGGTAAACTCAGTTATATTTTACCTCGGTATGAGAGGTGTGAAAGGTATCTCCTGAGGTGAAGCTTTAGAGTTCACTACACGCTAAACCACCACGTGAGGGTGAACTTAGCCAATGCCAAGGGACGGTTATGCTTTTAAACATAAAAATGTGTTTTATGCGTATATGAACTTTTCTTTAACAGCCTTGCGAGGTTTCGGTTGACATTTCGGGTAATGAATGTCTATCGAGACATCGCGACGGATGTCACGGGCTCGAAGGGAGTACCGGGTCGTGACATTTCTATTGGTATCATAGCTTTTGGTTTTAAAGTTATTTTAAAAACTACAGTGTCAGTGTGACCGCCAAGTTAGGTTAGATTAAGTCGAATGCATGCATTTGCATATAGAACCTAAAGTTGTCTAAACTCGTTCTGATTCTTCTTATAAATTATTATGCCTCCTCGAAGTGGACTCCCACCTCTCGCTAGATTAGTTGGGAGAGGAAAAGGCACGAGTCTGACCTAGTACAGTGACAGGTACTATGTCTGTATTTGATAAAGATGCATATGTCTTAATAGATTCTGGCTCGGACAGGTCTTATGTGAGCACAACATTTGCATCATTTTCTGATAGAAACCTATCACCATTAGAGGAAGAAATTGTAGTTAACACCCCTTTAGGAGAAAAGCTAGTTAGAAACACTTGTTATAGAGATTGTGGGGTAATGGTTGGTGAGGAAGAATTTAAGGGTGATTTAATTCCTCTAGAGATCCGAGATTTCGATTTAATATTAGGTATGGACTGGTTAATTGCACATCGGGCAAACGTGGATTGTTTCCGAAAAAAAGTTGTAATTCGAAATTTTGAGGGAGCAGAGATTGTATTTGCAGGGGAACATCGAGTATTACCGTCCTGTGTAATCTCAGCCATCAAAGCTCTGAAACTGGTACAGAAAGGGTATCCAACATATTTAGCACACGTGATCGATACTTCAAAAGGGGAACCTAAGTTAGAGGATGTCTCAATAGTAAATGAGTTCTCTGATATATTTTTGGATGAATTACCGGGACTACCTCCTGATTGAGAGCTTGAGTTCTCTATTGATCTACTCTAAGGATGAGCTTGAATTTTGCTATGCTTAGTGTGGAGCCAAAGGATTAAAGGACTAAATATGGATTTAGTAGTTTGAAATTAAATGATTTGAAAATGTTGATTCTAGTCTAAATGCCATATGGAGATTTATATTGGAGCTTGATATACAAATTATTTTAAGGATCAATTTAAAAGTCTACTTGGATTAGTATGCAAACTATGGTGCAAATGATTAGTCTTAAATTTGATTTCTTCAAAGGTAACGGATTTAGAAAATGTTGATTTTCGGATATGCTTTAAGAGGAAGTTTCTGCATCCTAAGCTTAAGAAACTTTGATCTTATGACCGTAAAGGCGAGATGTAATAATTAAGTAAATTATTCATTTTATAAATGTAATTGGTTAAAAACTGGAGAGTAAAGTCAAGATCTCGACGATAAGTGGTGTACAATTTGAGATATGTCGAAATTGAGGAAAGTAAGAAGGGATTCTTACTTGTGGTAATGGATGTTGACAAGTGTTAAAGAATGAGATGAATTTGAAAATGTTGGCTTAGTCTATCATATGTGATAAGCACAAGAGAATATAATGGTTATGAAAATTGTGACGTAAGCTTGGAGGAAAACCAAACAGTTGAGGATGATTAATATAGTAACCTTAAATTTAGACGAATAGCGTTGATTAAGTAAACTTAAGCAGCCACCGTGCCGCCGCAGTAGAAACACCTCATATCTGGGATGTAGGAATAAGAGGTGAAAGACAGGAAGTTGAACTTACGAGTTGAATTAAGGTCATTGGACTTGATGTTAAGCTTCGTTAATTGGAGTTTTAAGGTTTTGAAAGGTATTGATATGAATGAATTGGAAAGTTTCTTTGTTGACTTATATATTGGCAATGTATAAGAGTTTTGAAATGAATAGACCGAACTGCAAGTGTCAAGAATAATGGTTAGTAGTGCTTTAAAATATTTTATATATATGATAAGGAAATGTGGAACTTGGAATTGTTAAGGAGCTTAATGGTTGAAGCATAAGTTATGAGGTCATGTGAGGTTGAAATTAGATATTGGTGATGATGTCGATGGATACCTTAGTAAAATCTATATTAAGTTTGTAAATATCATAGTTGATTGTGCAGACGCTAAAGAGAATGTATGGGTATATTGGTGTAAAGGAATAGTACAAGATAATTGAAGGTAATCCTGATTATAAAGTTGGTTAATAAAAATTTCCTAACGTGGGAAAATAGTATTCAAATGTAAGAAGTGCACATGACTTCAATGAATTTAAATCTTAAATGACTAACTAATATGGAAATGAATAAGGACGTGTATGATGGAAGGGTACAAGGTAAATGAGAAACGAAGATGACTTTTAGGAATTGTGCTATTGCATAAGATACGAGGATGAATTAAAGAAAACCTCTGAAGGATCAATAAGATTGCAAAGCATATGTGGATACCCGATTGTCATTGGATGAAAATGATATCTATGATTGAAATGTGGTTAATGACATTGTGATGCAAGGATGCGTGGTATAATGGAGCTTATACATAGGATTGGAAATGATAAGAAAATAGTATAAGCATGTAAATTATGTGAAGTTATGCATAGGCACAATGAGAATCCGTATGGATTACATAAGAAATAATTGATGGTAGGATGTTAATTAAATGGTAACTCAAACATCCAAAAAGGTAATTTGGAGTTGATTATACCCTAATATTCATGGATTAAACTTGACCTATGGGAATCAAATAGAAAAGTAAAAAGGGGAAACATGTGTTATGAGAATATGATATTGAACTTTAGTTATGGATTAGAATGAATAGAGGGAATTTGGTTCGAACATAGTTGACAAGGGTCCTTACCGATAGTGATGGATAATCATCTCCATATATATATATATATATATATATATATATATATATATATATATGGAGATGATTATGTGATCAACTAAAGTGAAGAATTATTCATGGTAATGTGAGTTTTGAATTCGACGTGTTTAATGAGTTGTATAGATGATACGATGATAAAAGTTACTGGTGGCCGGGTATGAAATGAGATATAGTCGAGTTTGTAGAGAAATGTGTCACGACCCGGTACTCCCCTTGAGCCCGTGACAACCATCGCGACGTCCCGGTAGACATTTGTTACCCGAAATGCCAACCGAAACCCCGCAAGGCTTTAGTACCATTTTTTTTCATCTCCCCTATGAGTAATCATCGCCAAACCTCGTTTTTAAAGAATTTTAAGCTTTTTCCATTTCAAAACCATGGAAAAATAATTTTCACCTTATAGGGGCGTTTTCGTCATTTTTCCTCAAAATTTTCTAAACCCCAACTAAAGATGTAGTAGATGAGTGGAAAACCCATATTACATTATTTAAAATAAATTTGGGGGTCTAAAACATTTATTAAAAATGATATTGCAACTATTTGAATAAAATAAAAATATTCAATAAAATATTCTAATTTCTTGTAAAACAATATTTATAGAGTCATCGATAAATAATTTTTGTAATGTAAAAGCTAAATAAATTCATATGTACTATAATGCAGATAACTGGGATATGAAATTTACTTTACAGTGACTTGTGGGCCCACAAGGAACAAAAGTGCACAAAGGTAGTAAACTTACAGTTTTTGGAGTAATAAAGCCAACTATAATCCTTGACAATATCTGCTATCCACAGGCTACCGTGGGCCTAAAATGGTTGAAAAGGAGGGTGGTGAGATTATAAAATCCCAGTGAGTAAACAGATACCATCTAAACCATCTAAAGTCGAGTAAATGGAGATAGATAAAATAGTTTAACATACTGAAATTCATCACCTTTCAACTTGTTTCAACCAAATAAAATCAATTCATATAAATTGAGTAATCAACATGGCTTATGAATTTCTTAAAACTTTGACTCGTGCCAAAATCATTCTCATACCCAGTTATCAAAGATACCTTGGCCGCGGGCTATCCCAAACTGAGTCCGCCAAGGCTATTAAAAAGTTATGTACTCATAAATCATGTTTTTTTATTTTGAAAATATAGCCGTTCCTTGGCGTTAGCTGAGTTCGCCCTCACGTGGTGGTTTGGCATGAAGTGAACTCTAAAAGTTATACCTCGGGAGTTACCCTACTCGCCTCTCTAACCGAGGTAAGAATATGACTAGGTTTCGTGCCCCTCTAATAGGTTAGTCCACAAAACTAGCCCACTGTAGCAAGCTAAACCCACCATACAATAAAATTTGCAACAGTATGACATGGCAATTTTATCATTATCTAGCCTATCAAGGCAAACAACAGTTTATACATTTCAACACAAATACCAATTCAGCCATTCATGCCAATATTGTCATAAGCCAATCAATTAGAACCATAAATTCACAATACATCAAATGGTCTCCAATTACTTTATTTGAAAAGCCATTATTTAATTTTAAAACAATTTTATGAAACCATTTCACTAAATCACATTTTGTTTATAAAATCGAAAAATTAATCATTTAATTCATTTTTCATAAAATTCACAAAATCGGATAAAACATACTTTAGATAATTACGACGATAGTAAGGTTACTCACAGTACTAGGAGTTCGATATACTCCTATTCTCGATCTTCGGGCACAATCTCTTTACCCTTGTTAGAGGGCTCACCACCTATACATCATACGTGACACGAATTTCAATAAATTGTGTCAATTTATCATAAACTATTTCAGGCTTTATAAATCTATATGAATGCACGAAATGTGTGCAAAATGTCCGAATAGCCATTTAAATACGGTATTTGACCTAATTCGCACTATTCTCGATGTAATTGGCTAAAACCTCCAACTTAACTCCAAATCGATTTCTTTCACTTTCTACACTCCCATTATACTTAAAATACCTCAATGACTGTGAATATGATTCAATTTATCAATCCAGACCGTAAATCGCACATGTCTATACATTAAGTAAAAATTCAGATTTTCATGCCAAAATTTTTCACTAAATTTCTAGCCTCACCAATCATTAAATACCACCAAAATATCATGAAATATCATCAATTTCAGCCTCAGTATCCTCTCTAGAAAATTTGGCCTCTTGTGGGTTTGTGAAGAACAAAGTGATTCCTTACTAAATTTTCATACTTTCCATTACCAAACAACCAAAAACACTTAATTAGCTTGAAATCTAGCAAAATCAATGCTCAAAACCTCTCCTCTCAAATTCGGCCAGCATGGGTTCATCATGAAAACTTGAGTTCTAAGCATGGAAAATGAAAAAGAAAGCATGGGTAGTGTAAATCACAAGACAAAATCACAAAATTTTACCTTTATTAGCTTAATCCCTTGAAATCCCACACTTTTTCTTCAATTTTCCCGCCTAGGGTTTGTGTTCTTTCCTTTCCTCTTCACTTCATGCTTTGGCCGGCCATATGGGTGAGAAATGGGCTGATTTTGTGCTAATTTATAATGAAAATAATAAATGGATGAGATTTTGACACATGCCACCATTCCATTGGTCCATGTGTCATACTTAGCCATTAAGCAATCTTTCTCTACCACTTAAATTTCCTCAATTATCCATGATAATATTGGGTAAAATCCATGTGCTGGACAAGTGTTGGGTAGTGTAAAATTATGATTTTGCCTTTGGGCGGTAAAGTGACTATTTTGCCCATATGCTCGAAAAAATGCCGGAATTAAAAATTTTCACCTCTCAAACTCAAATCATACTCCAAGGAGTCAAATGTGATCAAAATCTTTTCTAAAAATTCTCATTTTATCCTCAGGTGACAAAATTACCATTTTACCCCTAGAACATGAAAGTTCCAAATTGACTCCAATTCAGCCCTCAAACTCCAAATCATCATTTTAAGTTATTTTGGGGTTTTAAAATTCTCAATTTCATCTTAAGATCTCTATTCAGACTAGTTCGAGGCTTAATTCAACTTAATAGTTCCATTTGGTACAATATCGACTTTTGACGATTTTTTTCGAGGCTTTCCAAGTATGCAAGCATATTGTCGATCACATGAAGGACATGGCAAGTACTTTAAAAGGTCGGGCTTGACAAAATGTCTCACATGCCAACAGATCAAGGCGGAACATCAGAAACCATCGGGTACTCTTTAGCCTTTACCTATTCCGAAATGGAAGTGGGAACACGTGACTATGGACTTTGTATTGGATTTACCACGGACGTAGTGTGAGAATGATGATTTGGGTGATTGTGGGTAGATTGACTAAGTTCACCCATTTCTTGGCTATTGATAGCACGTATTCCATTGAGAGACTGGCTAGACTTTAAATAGATGAAATAGTGAGATTACATGCAGTCCCAGTTTCTAGCGTGTCAGATCGAGACCCCCGATTCACTTCTCAATTTTGGCCAAAATTCTAAGAGGCTCTCGGAACTAATTTGAGGTTTAGCATGCCTTTCATCCATAAACAGATGGATAATCTGAAAAGACCATTTAGACTTTAGAGGATATGCTACGGGCTTTTGTCATTGACTTTATTAGGAGTTGGGATAGACACTTGCCATTCGTGGAGTTCACGTATAATAACAATCTAGTATTAGGATGGCGCTATACAAGGCTCTGTATTGGAGAAAGTGCTAAACTCCACTCTACTAGGATGAAGTGGGCGAGAGAAAATTGTTTAATGTAGAACTGATTAATCTGACTAATGACAAGATCAAGGTTATCCGAGAGCGATTAAAGATAGCTCAAGATAGGTAGAAAAGTTACTCGGATAGACAGAGAAAAGATTTGGAATTTAAAGTTGATGATAGAGTTTTTCTTAAGGTTTCTCCTTGGAAAGGCAATGATTTGAATACTTTGAGGTATTAAGTCTTATTTGATTATATTATTGTAGTAAATTATGGTATCTTGTTGGATAATGAAAGGTGTGATCAGGTTTGCAAGGTAAAGAAACCTTAATCCAAGATACATTGGACCCTTTCGTATTATTGAAAGGATTGGGCTAGTGGCATATAGACTAGAGTTACCCCCAGAGTTGGATCGGATTCACAATGTCTTCCACGTCTCAATGTTGAAGAAGTATGTACCGATCCCTCCCATATCCTCGAGACACCTCCGATTGAGTTGCAAGAAGATTTGAAGTTCGAGGTGTAACCTGCACGTATTCTAGATCGAAAGGATCAAGTGTTGAGGAATAAAAACATTCCAATGGTTAAGGTGTTGTGGAAAAAATGCTCAGATAGAGGAGATGACGTGGGAAGTTGAGCACCAGATGAGAAACCAATATCTGTATCTTTTCTCCGAGTCCGGTAAGTGAAATTTTGAGGTCAAAATTTTATTTTAAAGGGGGTAGTGCTGTCAAGCCCTACTCTATAATATACTTGCCATGTCATTCATGTATTTGACAACATGTTTACATACTTGAATACCTCGAAAAAATCATTAAAAGACGGTAGTGTACTTAGTGGTACAACTAAGTTGATTTAAGCCTCGAACTAGTTCAAATAAAGATTTTAAGATGCAATTGAGAGTTATTAAATCTTACAATGACTTAATATGGTGATTCGAAGTTTGGGGATTGATTTTGAGTTAAATTGGAATTTTCATAACGTAGGGGTAAAATGGTCATTTTTTCACCCGAGGGCAAATTTGGGATGGTGGATGAAATTTTGATCAAGTTTGACTATTTGGAACATAATTTGAGCTTGAGAAGTGAAAATTTTTAACTCCGATAATTTTTCGAACATAAGGGCAAAAAGGTCATTTCACGTGTCCATAAGGACGTAATGAGAATTTTTGGAATTTTACACCACCTTGACACTTGTCAAACCCATGAAATTCATTTTATACTTTGGATAATTGAGGGATTTTATGTGGTGGAGAAGAAATGCTTAATTATTAAGTTTTATGTATGGACCAATTACATGGTGACAAGTGTCAAGCTTTAATATTATTATATTTTCCTTTATAAACACAACTAAAACTCTCCCATCTCATTTCTCTTGGCTGGCCAAGGCAGGAACAAAAGGGAAAAAGCATAGAACAAACCCTAGAGAAGAAAATCAAGAGAAAATTCATTAGATTTCAAGGAATTAAGCAAGTAAAGGTAAAATTTCTTAATTCTAGCTTGTGATCTACCTTTCCTATGCATTCTTTTTCAATTACCATGGTTAAAATTCAAGATCTCATGAAGGATTCATGGCTGACCGAATTTAGGGAGAGACGATTTGATGATTTATTTGGTTAGATTTCAAGGTATCTTAGTGTTTTTAGTTGTTTGGTGATGTTTAACATGAAAAACAAGCAAGAAATTTCATGCCTTTCACCCAAACTCCTTCGCTGAAATTTTCAAGAGAGAAATTGGATAATGGACTTTGATGAATTTCATGCTATTTAGGTGTTTTTAGTTGTTTTATGATGTAAGATGTAAAAATCAAGCATGAAAATTACATGTTCTACACTAAACCTTCAATGGCCGAATTTTACAAGGAAGATATTGATGATGGATTTTTGTGATATTACATATTATTTAACTTGTAATGATGACTTGGAGTGTTGGAAGTGGAATCAAGTTAATTGAAGTTGAATTGGATGTATTGGCCAATTAACCGGTGTATAGATCAAATTAGGCCAATACCATTTTATTTCGATGCATAATTGAAGCTACGTAGAACACCATATTTAGATAATAATCCAACATTTTGCATCCCATTTCATTCATTCATATAGAGCCTAAATTAGTTTTATAACGGTTTAGTACAAATATAGTAAATTGCTTGTTGTGCATTATGTTTAGGTGATGAAACTTCTGATAAAGGTAAGGAGATTGTACCCGAAGATCGGGACTAGGAGTATTTTGACTCCCGATATTGTGAGTAACCTTATTATCATCTTAATTATCTAAAGTAGTTTTTATTCATTTTTGTGATTTTATAGAAAAATGAGTTTAAATGGTAAATCCTTATGTTTTATAAGTAAAATGTGATTAAATGAAATGAGTTTTATAAATCATTTTGAAATTGAATAATGATTTTAGAAATTGAGTAATTGGAGACTATTTGATTGTGTTGTAAATTTATGATTTGAATTGAATGGCTTATGGTGATATTGGCATGAATGGCTGAATTGGAAATTGTGTTGAAATTGTATGAACTGTTTGTTTTGCCTTAACAAGCTGGGTTGTAATATAATTGCCATGTCATGCTGTCGAAACTTTTATTGATTTGGTAGGATATTGATTAGTCATTGCAGTGGTGGGTTTTCGTGGACCAGCCTATTAGAGAGGGGCACGGTAAACCCGGTTATATTTTACCTCGATACGAGAGGCACGGAAGGTATCTCCTGAGGTAAAGTTTTAGAGTTCACTACACGCTAAACCACCACTTGAGGGTGAACTCAGCCAACGCCAAGGAACGACTATGCTTTTAAATGTAAAAATGTGTTTTAAGCGTATATAACTTTTCTTTAACAGCCTTAACGGACTCGGTAGGATGCCTCGGCCAAGGTATCCTCGAGAATGAGTTTTGGCAGGAGCCAAATTTTTAAGAAATTCATAAGCCATGTTGATTATTTGAGTGAAATGAAATTATTTTATTTAGTTGAAATGAGTTTGAAACTTTATGAATCATAGTACGATGAACTATTTTAAGTTGTCTCCATTTACTCGGCTTTAGATATTTTAGATGATGTTTGTTTACTCACTGGGTTTATAAAAACTCACCCCTTCTTTTCACCCATTTCAGGCTCAGGGCAGTCTGTAGACCACTGATTATATCGAGGATTTGCTTTTGGGTTTGCACCCTTAGAAATCGCAGGTCTATAGTCTTGTACATATATGTTTATTTTGGGGGCCCATATGTCATTGTAGAATATTTTGTATACCTGGCTGCATATGTATGAATTTATTTTACTTTTAAGCTATAAAAATTATTTACACAGAGTTTTATAAATTTTGTTTTATATGAAAATGGAATATTTTATTTAATATTTTTGTTTAATTTGAATAGCTATAATTTCACTTTAAATTGATGAATTAGACAACGAAACTTATTTTTAGACATGAAATGGATGCTTATTACTCATATATCATATTTTTACCATGTTTCAAAATTTTCGGGTAAAAATGGCCAAAATACCCTTGTGTGGCAGAAATTATTTTTTTGTTTGTTTTGATTTAAAAATAGTTTATATTCCCTTAAAACATGATATTTAGTAACTATTGCTCATAGGGGATATGTAAAACTGATGCGAGAGCCTTGCAAGGTTTCGGTTGACATTCCGGGTAATGAATGTCTATCGTGACATCGCGGCAGATGTCACAAGCTTAAAGAGAGTACCAAGTTGTGACAAATATTATAATTAGTTATAATATTAAAACCTTAATTTCTAACAAATAAATAAATTTAATTCAATTTTAATTTACAATGACTTAATTAAAAAGGTTTAATTAAGTGCTAGGCTAATATTATAAGAAGTCATAATATTGAGGCCTTTTACAATTTAAGACATTAATTGACCTAGATATAATTATCATTTTTTAATTACTCCTCATAGTACAAGTGAAATACTCAAGTTAGGTTTTTGAATCGTCAGATAACTAACAAGAAAGCCTAACCGCACACTTTCTTAAGTGACTAGAAAAATAGTTTTCCAACTTTATGATTCGGCTACGAAGAGTGTGATTGTGTGGAGAGGACAAGTCGTTCTCCACCTTGCTAGCACAAAAGCATAGTTGAGAAAGCTCCTTCTTTTTGAAGGTTCAAGTGCAACCGTTAAAAGCTAAGCATTTGAATGGCTCATGTTTTTTGCTTCCTTTGTGGTGTTCATGGGTTGGACAAGGAAGAGGTAGCATCGTGATAGCCACATCACTTGGTGAAGGTAATGTTATTTTTCTGATTACTTCTCTTCTAGTTTTGTTTGTATTAAAACCACCAAGGTGATCCATGGGTAATAACATGGCATAGTACATTTAAATTTTTATTTTTTATTGCATATGATAATTGTTATCTCTAAGTTTCAAGCCATTTCAGCATATAGTGTTTTCTAAAACAAATTATAGTTGTTATTTATTCTAACCATCCAAAAATTTTAGCAATTAATGAGACAAGTTGTGAATGTCTCTAGTTAAGATCTATAACTCAACATATTCAAAAAACATGTGGCTTGTCCACCAAGAAGGAAATTCCAACAACCTTATATGAGGATAATACCACTTGCATAGCCCGATTAAAGGAAGAATACATTAAAGGCAATAGGACAAAACATAATTCACCAAAAGTTCTTCTTCACTCATGATCTCTAAGAAAAGAGTGATATTATTGTTCAACAAATTCGTTCAAGTGATAATCTAGCAAATTTATTCAATAAAGCTCTTTTTACTACAACATTTGAAAAGTTAGTATAAAATATTGGAATGCACCATTTTAAATATCTTAAATAATATAGTCGTCAGGGGCAGTAAATTATGCACTGTACTTTTTTCTTTCATCAAGGTTTTTCCCATTGGGTTTTTTTTATGAGGTTTTTAATGGGGCAGTATTTCAAAAGTATATTCTTGAAAAGAATTATGTACTCTTTTTCCTTCATTCGAATTTTTTTCCATGAGGTTTTTTCCTAATAAGTTTTTAACAAGGCATAATCTTAATATAATGGACATTCAAGGAAAGTGTTATAAATAAATGTGCGAATGTCCATTATATTACGACCCAAGCAAGTCAAACCAAGTCAAACAATGCAACAAGCCAAACACAAGAAGTATAATCTAATTTAAACTCTTAGATTTGATTATGTATATCTAGATTTGGATATATATTGAGTTGGATTAAAATTAGGATTTAGGGGTTACTAGCCTATAAATAGGCCTCTCACTTTATTTATAAATACACACTTTAATAAGATCTTTTTTACTTTATTAATACTTTTTTCTTATAGTTGTTCTTTCAAAGAGATGTAAATGGGTAAGGTACCCACTATTTTTTAGGTACCCGACCCTTAAACCATTTAAATACTAAGATACCTAAACCCTATAACAATCTGAACAAAATTAAAATAACTACTCAAAACTAAACCCTATTAGTATATCACTACCTATTAATTATCCAAATTCATTAATTACTTGATTATTCAAAGTAAATTTTTAGTATTTGGATACCCATTTAATAGCCCAAACTCGAAATTGAAAACCTGAATAAAAATGTTTTACATTAATTCATATATAATTAACTAACAATTAAAAACTATTCCATCAATCAACAACAACACAACATAAAAATAATTCAAGTGTAGCATTGTAGTACCCTGTACCCTCATTTAGCAGACAATGAGGCCCTATCGATAAGACAAAGGGTTGCTTGATGTAAATTTAAGTGCCATAGAGCGGAAACAGGCGAAAAGAATATTTTGGAATAGAATATTATTTTATGAATAAAATAATATTAAAATATTAATATTTTATCAATTGTAGAAATTGGTCCGGAAGAATGGCAATATGACTAATCTAAGTGGAGGAGAGGAAATAAGACAGAATTTTGAAGGAAAAATGATATTAGGAGGGCCGACGCATTATTATTTAATTAAGCTAGATCAGGTAAGTAAATATTTAAATATTATGGTGATACCGCGTTGAAGTGCAACTTCGATATGTTGATTATGTACGTGTAAAGGAAGAAAGATAGAAGGAAATAGAAATTTAAAAAGTGTTGGAAGGACCAAATTGTAAAAGATGAAAGTTTGGAGGGTATTACAGTAAATAAAAAAAAGTTTGAGGGCTTATCTAAAATTTTAAAATTTAGAGTTAAATGGGAATTTATTGTCAAAGAAGATTGGATTATGAGGAAATTGTGGGGAGAAAAAAAAAGATAAAGATGAAAAAAAAGACAAGTTAAGAAATAAATAAAATATAATAGAATAAAGAATGAGTTAGGCAGCTGTCCATGTCATGAATGAGGTAGTAAAAAAAAAATTATTTTAAGGCATGAATTAGGATGTAGGGGCTAGTCATGAAGAAGAATTAAAAAAAAATAAGGAAATAAAAAGGAGTGGGTGAGTGGTGGTGGAGAAAGAAAAGTGAGAATAATGTGTCATGTGATCAATGCTTAAAGAAAGTGCAAGGAAAAATCAACAAATGGTAGAAAAAAAATGAATAGATAAAAATCAAGCCGGCCATGTGAAATAGCAAGTGGATAAGCATGGCTTGGAGAAAAAAATGAACGATGGAAAAAGGTGGCATAGGGAATCCGCCAATGATGGTAAGAAATAAAATAAAGGAAGTCTTTTTTTTAAGGCTAGGCATTTGTGAAGTTCAGCCATAACCAAGAGAGAAAGAGAAAGAAAGAAAGGAAGAAGAAAAGAAAGGGGAAAGGAAAGGGAAGAAAAAGAGAAAGAAAAGAAAAGAAAGGTGAAGGCTCTAGTAGTGAGAATCAAGAGAAAAATCGTGGGAGAAAGGAAAAAATTCTTGTCTTTTTCTTCCATTTCACCAATATTTTGATGCTTAGAATCTCAAAGGCATACATGCACACATGTTTTAAGGAGTGATTCAAGGGCATTTGGAGAAATATTAAGTGGGTTTCAAGATTCAAGAGAAATAAGGTAAGGATTTTGATGTTTGCATGAATAATCTTTGGAAATGAGTAGGTAATTGTGTAAATATGTTTGTGGCAGCAATGGTGGCCATAAGCGTGAAGAAATTCTGAACTTGTGTGCAAAACCCAGAAAAACAAAAAAAAACAAGAGGTAAGCATGTAATATGATTACATGGTGTTGAGCAAGCTTTGGTTGGTTAAAGTATATGGATAGTATGTTTAATAATTGTGAGTGATAAGGATGAAAAATATGAAATTTGGGTAGAGAATCATTAATCAAGTTGTTGCCTATATATATTTGTGTGCGATTAAACATATTAAGTTTAATTTGTTGCTAGGCAAGTTTGTCATGGTGGCGTGCCGGACAAGGTAACGAGTGATAGGCGATTAGAATTAGCTAGATACGCGCTTGAATCAATAGCGACAAAGCATCATGTTATTGTAAGGTAAGTAGAGGGTGTCGATTTCCAAATGTCCGTAACATATACATATGTGATGATTTATTTTCAATGCAAAAATTGTGGAAAGCATGAGCTGGTAGAAAACTTAGGAAATTGTGGATGCAAATTGTTTTTAGAAATTGTTTTGGATATATATATATATATATATATAGATAAGTTATATATGTAAACTGCTTTAGAAACTAGGAAACAAGCATTTTATACTGTTTTGAATCAAAATTCGTGCCTTGTATCTTTGTGTGATATGCATAGTTAAATGCATTCGTTAAATGATTTAAAATGCTAGATTTGAGCATAAGTTTTATTTTGATTTTTGTACACTGGTTTACACCGTGCCATTTAAATGTGAAAAGAAATTTGAAGGATTATTGAACTTGGATTTCAAACGTTTACAAGAAAAAGCCTTGAAAAACTTGATTTGGTTTTAAAAACGGTTTTGACAAACCGAGAGTGTTGAGAGGAAGCCGGCTATCACTTCGATTAAGTGTGACCCTCATGCACGAGTGAGCTCTAGCTATAGAACCTTTGGGTCTTTGACGGGCCGTTAGACATGGTTGAGGCCATGGTCTGTGATATATACGTGGCTAGGCCATCAGTGATACGTGGTTGCGACCGCTTAATTCTCCGATGTCGGCCAATATTGTTGAAACCGCCATGGCATATGTGGGGTTTGGTGGAGCGAGGATCCCGGATGCTATTACGTGGTAGCGGGACCACGAGTTTTATTTCATCTCTTACTCGAAACTAAAAATCTTTTTGGGTTTTCGAAATCATATTTTTATGCATGGTGAGAATTTTATGATTTTCAGTAGCTCCCCTATTTATTTAATGATGTAAATTTAACTACTCTCACACAAGGTGATTTACAGACTTGTTATAAGTTTTAAAGGTTTAACTTTACGGGACCATGCATGTTACACTGATTAGGTTTAAGTAAGCTATAAAAGGTTTCGACAATAGAAACTTTTATACGCACTGATTTTGATATACATATATATATATATGTGATTTGAATTGTTCAACTTGCATTAAATTTCTTGATTTACCCATAAGGCACACAATCCTTTTTAAGTTAATTGTTTACATATTCTTATATTTTTCATTTTCAAAATTTTTACCTTATCGCTTGTTTCCCATCTACGCCCTACTCATGGAGTCTATGATCATTGAGTTTGTGAGACTCACCCCCTTATCTTCTTTTGTAGATAAGTGATCAGTACTGGTGTGTCACTCAATGGATATAATTTTGCTACGACTTAGGTAACAGCATCTCATAGCCCTCCACTTTAAGTCACTCCGCTACCTAGGGTTGTGTTACATAAAATTGCTAAATGTTGCAAAGTATTGTTAACTTTATGGATATGTATTGTTAAAGACCTTGTGATCGATATTTGATTAATATTATCTAGAATTGAGTAAACAGTAGTATATTTATTATTAATCACTTACGTACTTAAGAGTATATTTAATGAATTTAACTGGAATCTCAAATTAGGCTTGTTCGGGATTTGGTGGGTTTACTCATAAGTCTCGAACTCCAGTAACGATCGGGATAGAGGTCGTTACAAAGTTGGTATCAGAGCCCTAGGTTTAGTCGAGTCTTAGGTGTTTTTGTGTCAAGCAGTGGAGTAGTAGGGGTAAACGTAGAGTTTTGCTTATAGTTAGTGACTGCAGCACCAATTATAGGCAAGAGGTTGCGTAGACCTCTTTATTTTAGAAAACTACCTTGTGTAATTATAAGAGATAATGAAATAATGAGAATTGATTGCCGATGTCTAGGTTTGAGATGCCGCCTCGAACTCGAGTGTCCTTGAGGGCTGTAGGTAGGTTAGACGTGCCCAGAGAGACCGACGAGCGATTATGGATTTTTGCCCCTTAAGGGCAAGGTCATATTAAGATAAGGGGAAGGGGGAAATCCCGACGTTCAAGTGAGGGTAGCTCGAGTGGTCGAAGGAGTGATAGTACGGACAACACTCGGGTAGGTGGACCTATTTTAGAGAACGTTACACTGTATGAATTATGTCACGACCCGGCACTCCCCTCGAGCCCGTGACGACCATCGTGACGTCCCAATCGACACTCATTACCCAAAATGTCAACCGGAACCCCGCAAGGCTTTAATATCAGGTTCTCATTTTCCCTGTGAGTAACCGTTGCTGAATATCATGTTCTAAAAGATTTTAAGCTGTTTCCAACTTAAAACAAATAAAATAATAATTTCCGTCTCATAGAGGTATTTTGGTTATTTTTCCTAAAAATCTCAAAATCAGTTAAAAATGCAGTATATAAGTGGAAAACACATGTTTCATAATCAAAAATAATTTTGGATGTCTAAAACATTCATTTAAAATGAAATTATGACTATTAGAATAAAATAAAAATATAGAATAAAATATTCAATTTTTTAATAAAACAATATTTTTAGAATACTGTGTAAATAATTTTTACAGCGTAAAAGCAAAATAAATTCATTCATGTTGTAATACAGATAACCAAAATATAAAATTTAATTTACAGTGACACGCGGGCTCACGAATGACTAAAAGTATAAAAAAAATGAACCTATAGTTTTTGGATGTGGCAAGTCCAACTGTAGTCCTCGCCGTTATCAGTTATCTACAATCTATTCTGAACCTGAAATGGGTGGAAAAGAGGGTGGTGAGATTATAAAATCCTAGTGAGTAAACAAACATCATTCAAAATATCTAAAGTCGAGTAAAATGAGACTATTAAAACATTTCATCAAACTGTAATTTATCACCTTTCAACTTATTTCAACCAAATGAAATCAATTTATTTAAATCAAGTAATCAGTATGGCTTATGAATTTCTTAAAAGCTTGGCTCATGCCAAAAATTATTATCATACTCAGTTATCTGGGATACCTTGGCCGAGGGCTATCCCAACTGAGTCCGCCAAGGCTATTAGAAAGTCATGTTTTATTTTGAAAACATAGCCATTCCTTGGTGTTGGCCGAGTTCCCCCTCACGTGGTGGTTTGGCGTGAAGTGAACTCTAAAAGTTATACCTTGGGAGTTACCCTACTCGCTTCTCCAACCGAGGTAAAATATAACGGGGTTTACCGTGTCCCTCTAATAGGCTAGTCAACGGAAACCCGCCTACTGCAGCAAGCTAAACCCACCATATAATAAAATTCAATAACATGATATGGCAATTATCGTAATTCACAGCCCTTCAAGGCTAAATATATAATTCATATATTTCAACACAAATATCTATTCAGCCATTCATGCAAATATTGTCATAAGCCATTTGATTTCAAATAATAAATTTACAATATAACAAGTGGTCTCCAATTACTCTATTTTTCAAAATCATTATTCAATTTCAAGACAATTTATAAAATCTTTTCATGTAAACGCATTTTGTTTGTAAAATACAAAGATTTACCATTTAAACTCATTTTCATAAAATTTCACCAAAATCGATTCAAAACATACCTTAGATAATTAAAATGATAGTAAGGTTACTCACAGTACTAGGAGTTCGATATACTCGCTATTCTCGATCTTCGGGCACAATTTCTTTAACTTTGTTAGAGGGCTCACCACCTATACATCATACGTGACACGAATTTCAATAAATTGTGTCAATTTATCATAAACTATTTCAGGCTCTATAAATCTATATGAATGCACGAAATGTGATGCAAAATGTCCGAATAACCGTTTAAATACGGTATTCGACCTAATTCGCACTATTCTCGATGTAATTGGCTAAAACCTCCAATTTAACTCCAAATCAATTTCTTTCACTTTTCATACTCCAATTACACCTAAATTACCTCAGTGATTGCGAATGAGATTCAATTTATCAGTCCCGGGTCAATAATCACACATGTCTACACATTAGGTAAAAATTCGAATTTTCACACCAAAATTTCTCATTTAATTTCTAGCCTCACCAAACATCAAATATCACCAAAATATCATCAATTTTAGCCACAATATCCTCCCTAGGAAATTTGGCCATTGATGGTTGATGGGGAAAATGAATTCTTTTCTTGTTGTTTTGTTTCTAAATATGCTAAACTAACTAAAAACACTAACATAACTTAAAATCAAATCAATCTAACATCTTTCTCTCTCCATACCCATTTTGACCAGCCATGAATTCACTATGGAAACATGAAATCTAACCATGGAAAATAAGGAGAAATGCATGGGAAAGGTAGATCACAAGTCAAAATCAAGAAATTTTACCTTTGATTGCTTGATTCCTTGAAATCCACCAATTTTCCTTTGAATTTTCCCACCTAGGGTTCTTGTTTTTCTTTTCTCCCTTTGTTCTTCCATTGCTCTTGGTTTGGCCGGCCATATGAAGAGAAAATGGGCTGATTTGTGTTAATTTATAAGCCAAATATTTAATGGTTATAAATATGCCATGTGTCACCAGTTCATTTGTCCATTTTTATTTCTTAACTATTAAGCTTTCTCTCTCCACCATATAAATTCCTTCAATTATCCATGATAATATTAGGTAAAATCCATGTGCTGGACAAGTGTTGGGTGTGTAAAATTATAATTTTACCCCTAGGGAGGCAAAATTACTATTTTACCCCTATGCTCCGAAAAATATCGGGATTACAAATTTTTCACTTCTCAACCTCAAAACATACTCCAATAAGTCATATATGATCAAAATTCTTCAAAAAATTTCCCATTTTGTCCTCGAGTGGCAAAATTACCATTTTGCCCCTAGATAGTGAAATTTTCGGTTTGACTCCAAATTGATCCTTGAACCCCGAATCACCATTCTAAGTCATTATGGGACTTTGAAATTTTCAATTTCACCCTAAAATCTCTATTTGATCTAGTTCAAGGCTTAAATCAACTTTGTTGTACCTCTAGGTACAATACCGACTTTTGTAAATTCTTCGGGACTCTCCTAGCATGCAAACATGCTATCTATCACATGTATGTCATGACAAGTATTTTATAAGGTCGGGCTTTATAGCACTACCCCCTTTAAAATAAAATTTTGACCTCAAAATTTCATCTACTGAACTCAAAGAAAAGGTGTGGTATTGTCTTCTTATCTGATGTTCAACTTCCCATGTCATCTCTTCCATTCAAGCATTCATCCACAATACTTTAACCATTGGGATGCTCTTATTCATTCCTGTACTTATCCTCATATTTATGTTTACCTCACATTTATGTAGCTTCAATCTTCTTAATTATATTAGTCTATCACGTACGGCTTAATCGTGCTATAGATTACATTTCCTTGATACCATTTCCTTAACTACCTCTCAAAGTCTCTTATATCCATGCAACTCAACCTCTAATGGGATTTCTTATCGTTACGCTACCTTTATAACTTGTCAACAATCAATAATTCCCACTTCAGAATACTCTTTCCATATTATAACTGCTTCCAAATCAATTTTTCTCCTAAAGGGGTGTGCACTACAATTCCTATTCAAACATTTCATAATACATAAGGATCAAACACTATTTATTTGTCCATATATATATTTAGCATTACAGATAATTTAAATTTGGTAACCATTAGTAACCATATTCTCAAAAAGAAACTCTCGTATTTTATGATCAAGTACTTATTAAGTAGATATCGACTATTTCCACAATACATTTAAACAAATAAACATACTTTTGGATGTATCCTTATGGACTTAATCAATCCTTAAATTCCTAGGTCATAACCAACTGGTTAGTTATACGTCACCTACAAACATATTCAACTTGTGATTCCTCAAATTTTTCTCCAAACACTAGATCTCATGGCCTCATTAGTTTATCAATTTGAAGATGAAAATAAACATTTATCTCCCCTCACGTACACTTTAAAATCAAAGTATCATTTATCAAGATATTTCTTATATCAACTTCTTTCGGCCCTTTTTACCTAGGAAGATTAAATCCATAATCATCCATTTTGAGTCATGGGCTTATGCCAATCAAGGCAAATTTTCACACTTTCGATTACATGAAGTTGATTGCACATATTCCATTCTCATATGAGAGTTAACCACTAGTTGGCATCATCCCCAAACAACACGTATCATATAAATCAAATTTTTAGAGTCAAAGTTCATATTGGAGTAATTCAACCCTATGTCATATCTCAGCACCAAACCCTTACTTGTACATGAGTACTTGAATTTTCGAATCATCATTTCTTTTCTTTTTTTATTTAAGTAGATCTTTACAGTTCCCGTAGCGTATTTCTATTCCTTTATAGATAATAGTGTCATTTAATCAAACCGTATCATCCTCATTTTCTAAACATTCAAAACACAATTCAACCTTTGCCAACCATTATCAAATACTTTGCCTTGATAATTACTTAAAAATAAATTGAAACTTGTGGGGGAGTACATTTCACAATTTATGTTTTGCATCTACAATTATGTCTAAACCAGAACCTCATCGACTCCATAAAACAGTAGGATAATCATTGCTTCAAACCAGTATTTTCAAGTATACTTATGCTTGTATCCCATCCTCATACGTATATGACATTTCAGTCATGAGTCTAACTTGACTGTATAGCTATTTGCTCCTTAAGCTTTAATGTTTTCTCATTGCGAAAAGTCTTTCAAATTTATCACATCAGAGTATTAATAAGGTGGATACATATCCATATTTTATAGTTCAAGGTCTAACGCAGCAAACACTGTCTCATCATTAAAGTTCTACCCTTATCTATCGATCATAGCTCCCTTACAAACTTACCTATACATTCCTAGTTTACTTACAAGCCACTCATGGCCATCCAACTTTTGACCTCTTATAGTAAGCCAAACTAATTTATTCTCTTATGCTTTTCCATATGCTTCCTTTAATAAAGTTTCACTATTTCATACGAATATAACATCATTCTTCCTTAACCAATTTACAAATTGTACTTGAAATTGCAAGACTTAAAACCAGATTCTCCTCAAGTATTTTTCAATATTAATACTAATATTACTCTCAGCTTATAGCTTCCTTTTTATAATCACATAACTTAGTGCTTGCTTTTACAAGATCCACGGCAGAACTTCTCTTGGGTATTTCCTTGAAGATATCTATCTTAAACTTATGTCTCACAAGATATGATCACTTAACCCGTAACTTAGCCATTTATGTGGGATCCTCTTCGGACCCACTCCAAGGTATTGTTATGTCTGGGTCCCTATCACTTGACTTACTTGTTTTCGTCGCGCTTAAGGGCCACATGACGAGCCCTGCAGGACCTTCTCGCCAAGTTTCGAACCCCAGACCTTTTGTTGTTCCCTGAAGGGAACGTCTTTAACCATTTCAGCTTTAACTCATTCATATCGATATCTTCCAAAACCTTAAAATTCTAGTTAACAAAACTTAGAATCAAGTTCAATGCCTTTAGGTCAACTCGTAAGTTTAACTTCACATCTGTCTCATTTTATTCATGCGTCCAAGACATGAAGTGTTCTTAACACCGCGGCATGGTGGCTGTTGGAGTTTACTTAATCAATGTTATTCATCTATATTTAAGGTTACTACACTAATCATTCTCAACCGTTTGGTTTCCCTCCAAGCTTACGTCACAATTTCCATGACCATTTATATCTTCTTGTGCTCATCACATATAATAGATAAAGTCAATATTTTCAAATTCATCTCATCCTATAACACTTGTAATCCGTTATTCATACTTCATCACTTAACATTGATATTCCTCATCGATATCTCATATCTTCATCTTTCTTTACACTTATATTCACAATCCTCATAGAATCAAAAATCCATTATAAGCGTTACTTATATCCTTTCAAATTTTGTAGCTACAACTGAAATTTCAAATTTCACCTTTTCCATATTAACATTGATATGCCTTTATCATAGCATTTAGTGCAATATTGATGAAGGAATTGTCTTCAAATAACTCTTAAATACATAATTATCAAATTGTACACCACTAAATATTAAGATCTTGACTTTATTCATCAATAACCAATCACATTTATTAAGTGAATAATTTACTTAGTTATCACACCTTGCCTTTGTGATCATAAGATCAAAGTTGTCCTAAACTTAGGATATAGAAGTTCTCTCTCTTAAAGTATATCCAAACATTAACATTTTTAAAATTCCTTACTCTAGAGAGATCACCTTCAAGACTGATCATTCGTATCATAGACCACACTTTGAACCGAATAAACTTTTAAATTGATCTTTCAAGTAATTCGTATATCAATCTCAATTATAGAACTTCATATGGCACTTAGACTAAATTCGACATTTCCAAGTCATTTAACCTCAAGCTGCCAATACCACATCTAGTCCTTTAATCTCTCGGCTCCCCTTTTTGCTATGCATAGCAAAGTTCAAGCTCATCCTTAGAGCAGATTTGTTTACTAACTTCTTACTTCATGACCACACATCAATTATAGAAATCATTGATACTCACTCTCAAGTTAATTCACGTGCTTATATCCATGAATTATAATAGGTCCAATCAATTCTTGAAATCTCGCAATCGCTTAATTGAAATCAACACCAGTTCCCTCTAACCTGCTATACCTATTCCAGACATATTCACATATAACATATTTCAAAATCTCAACACCACTTTTATATGGGCATAACACGTTCAATTAACATAACGTTCTTATCTATATGCACATAAGTATGAATTTACTCTTACCTCAATGCTTAATTTATGCACTCCAAGCGAATTACAACCATCACTATTCATTCTATCCAAATTGCACCCCTTATTACCATTATCACACGTGTTCCTTTATATTAACCCCAATACAATCCATAGTCCCCAAATATTTTTCCAATTGACAACCATGAGTTCACTTATAACTCCACCAACTGAATAAATTATCACGGCCTATTAGTCCAACTCTAAATTTTTCCATCCTTAATCGGAGGGATATATCATTTCATTAATCTTTCATTAAGAGCACTCATTTTAAGATCTCTATAACACTGGCTCGTGTCATGGGTGGCATCTTAAACTCGGACAACGGCCCTACTTATGATCTTTGCATGACATTAACAAGGAAGTGGATTATTGGTAACAGAAGTTCCTATAGCTCCTATAAGATCTATAAGAAAAAACAGAACGAGTCTAAACAACTCCAAATTCTATATGCAGATGCACGTATTCTATTCTACTTAACCTGACTTAAGTTAACTTGGGCCACACTAACACTGTAGTTTTTAAAACAACCTTAAAACAAAAAGCTTTGTACTATGATCTTTAAAACCAAAGGCTTTGATCTTTAAAACCAAAAGCTCTGATACCAATATAATTGTCACGACTCGGCACTCCCCTCGAGCCCGTGACAATCGTCGCGACGTTCTGTTCGACACTCATTACCCAGAATGTCAACCGAAACCCCGCAAGGCTTTAATATCAGGTTCTCATTTCCCCTGTGAGTAACCGTTGTTGAATATCGTGTTCTAAAAGATTTTAAGCTGTTTTCAACTTAAAACAAATAAAATAATAATTTTCGTCTCACAGGGGTATTTTGGTCATTTTTCCCAAAAATCTCAAAATCAGTTAAAAATGTTGTATATAAGTGGAAAACACATATTTCATAATAAAAAATAATTTTGGATGTCTAAAACATTCATCTAAAATGAAATTATGACTATTTGAGTAAAATAAAAATATAGAATAAAATATTCAATTTTCTAATAAAACAATATTTTTAAAATACTGTGTAAATAATTTTTACAGCGTAAAAGCAAAATAAATTCATACATGTTGTAATACAGATAACCAAAGTATAAAATTTAATTTACAGTGACACGTGGGCCCACGAATGACTAAAAGTATCAAAAGAAATTAACCTACTGTTTTTGGATGTGGCAAGTCCAACTGTAGTCCTCGCTGTTATCAGTTATCTACAATCTATTCTGAACCTGAAATGGGTGGAAAGGACGGTGGTGAGATTATAAAATCCCAGTGAGTAAACAAACATCATTCAAAATATCTAACGTCAAGTAAAAGGAGACTATTAAAACATTTCATCAAATTGTAATTTATCACTTTTCAACTTATTTCAACCAAATGAAATCAATTTATTTAAATCAAGTAATCAATATGGCTTATGAATTTCTTAAAAGCTTGGCTCATGCTAAAAATTATTATCATACTTAGTTATCTAGGATACCTTGACCGAGAGCTATCCCAACTGAGTCCACTAAGGCTATTAGAAAGTCATGTTTTATTTTGAAAACATAGCCATTCCTTGGCGTTGGTCGAGTTCCCCCTCACGTGGTGGTTTAGCGTGAAGTGAACTCTAAAAGTTATACATCGGGAGTTACCCTACTCGCCTCTCCAACCGAGGTAAAATATAATGGGGTTTACCATGCCCCTTTAATAGGCTAGTCCACGGAAACCCGCATACTGTAGCAAGCTAAACCCACCATACAATAAAATTCAGTAACATGATATGGCAATTATCGTAATTCACAGCCCTTCAAGGCTAAATATATAATTCATATATTTCAACACAAATATCTATTCAGCCATTCATGCAAATATTGTCATAAGCCATTCGATTTCAAATCATAAATTTACAATATAACAAGTGGTCTCCAATTACTCTATTTTTCAAAATCATTATTCAATTTCAAGACAATTTATAAAATCTTTTCATGTAAACGCATTTTGTTTGTAAAACACAAAGATTTACCATTTAAACTCATTTTCATAAAATTTCACCAAAATTGATTAAAAACATACTTTAGATAATTAAAATGATAGTAAGGTTCCTCACAGTACTAGGAGTTCGATATACTCCTATTCTCAGTCTTCGGGCACAATCTCTTTACCCTTGTTAGAGGGCTCACCACCTATACATCATACGTGACATGAATTTCAATAAATTGTTTCAATTTATCATAAACTATTTTAGGCTCTATAAATCTATATGAATGCACGAAATGTGATGCAAAATGTTCGAATAACCGTTTAAATACGGTATTCGACCTAATTCGCACTATTCTCGATGTAAATGGCTAAAACCTCCAATTTAACTCCAACTCAATTTCTTTCACTTTCTACACTCCAATTATACCTAAATTACCTCAGTGACTGTGAATGAGATTCAATTTATCAATCCTGGATCAATAATCACACATGTCTATACATGAGGTAAAAATTCGAATTTTCACACCAAAATTTTCCATTTAATTTCTAGCCTCACCAAACATCAAATATCACCAAAATATCATGAAATTTCATCAATTTCGGCCACAATATCCTCCCTAGGAAACACGGCCATTGATGGTTGATGGGGAAAATGAATTCTTTTCTTGTTGTTTTGTTTCTAAATATGCTAAACTGACTAAAAACACTAACACAACTTAAAAATCAAATAAATCTAACATCTTTCTCTCTCCATACCCATTTTGACCAGCCATGAATTCACCATGAAAACATGAAATCTAACCATGGAAAATAAGGAGAAATGCATGGGAAAGGTAGATCACAAGTCAAAATCAAGAAATTTTACCTTTGATTGCTTGATTCCTTGAAATCCACCAATTTTTCCTTGAATTTTTCCACCTAGGGTTCTTGTTTTTCTTTTCTCCCTTTGTTCTTCCTTTGCTCTTGGTTTGGCCAGCCATATGAAGAGAAAATGGGCTGATTTGTGTTAATTTATAAGCCAAATAGTTAATGGTTATAAATATGCCATGTGTCACCATTTCGTTAGTCCATTTTTATTTCTTAACCATTAAGCTTTCTCTCTCCACCATATAAATTCCTTCAATTATTCATGATAATATTGGGTAAAATCCATGTGCTGGACAAGTGTTGGGTGTGTAAAATTATAATTTTGCCCCTAAGGTGGCAAAATTACTATTTTACCCTTATGCTCCGAAAAATACCAAGATTACAAAATTTTCACTTCTCAACCTCAAATCATACTCCAATAAGTCATATATGATCAAAATTCTTCAAAAAATTTCCCATTTTGTCCTTGAGTGGCAAAATTACCATTTTGCCCCTAGATAGTGAAATTTTTGGTTTGACTCAGAATTGATCCTCGAACCCCGAATCACCATTGTAAGTCATTCTAGGACTTTAAAATTTTTAATTTCACCCTAAAATCCCTATTTGATCTAGTTCGAGACTTAAATCAACTTTGTTGTACCTCTAGGTACAATACTGACTTTTGTAAATTCTTTGGGACTCTCTTAGCATGCAAAAATGCTATCCATCATATGTATGTCATGACAAATATTTTATAAGGTCAGGCTTTACAAATTAACTGCTGGATTACGGAATTTAACCCAACAGTTTACTGAATTTACTCAGCGATGTGCTAATGCAGCTGAAGAGTAAATGGATTGTAGCACCCTGTACCCTCGTATAGTAGTTAACATAACTGTCTCAGTAAGACAAAGGAATAATTGATGCAAGTTTATGTGCTAAAGAGTGATAAAGGAGTAAAGGAATGCTCCAAAGTAAAATATTTAGCACATGTGAAAATAATAATTAAATAATAATATTTTTGTTAGGGATGAATTAACACGTTAAAAGGTGATTTGGAAGTGAAACAGGACATAATAATACATTTCGAGACTAAAGGAGACAAGTAGAAAATTTTGAAAAAATAATATTTTATTTAATAAAATAATATTAAAATATTACTAATAATAATAACAATAAATGAATAAATAAATAAAATGAAATGAATAAAGAAAAGATGAATAATGAAAGGGTAGGACAAGTGGAAAATGAAGCAAGGCCTTTTGACTTTACTTTGACCACATGGGAGAAAAAGAAAGGAAAAATAAAGAAAAAAATGGAACAAAGGTGGAGTGGGCAGCCGCCCATGTGGCAAATGAATAAGTTAAAAATATATATTTTTAAGTGATGAATTGAGTTAGTAGGGGCTGACCATTTAAGGAATAATAAACGAAGAGGAAATGATAGTGGGAGGCTGGCCAAGTAAAAAAAATAAAAAATAAATAAATATAGTTGACAAGTACAAAATGGATAAGGACGGCTGGAAAGAATAACAAGAAAAAGGGAGAAGCGCTAGACTTTGAGGAGACAAAATGGGAAGGAGAGAGAGAGTTGGTGAGAAAGAGCAAATTTTATTTCCTCATGCTGCTGCCAATAGCCACTTATGGAGCAAATAAAATGGAGAAAGGAGCTGATTTTAAGAGAGGAAAGGGGCTGATTTGCTGCCAATTTAAGGAGGAAAAATGAGGCTTTGTGCTGCTGGATTTTGAGGAAGGAAAAAAGAGGAAGCTGGGTTTTTAGGGTGCTACCGGTGGTGAGAAAGAAAGGAGGAAAATGTGATCGACGTTGAGAGGGAAAAATGAATGATGGTGGCTGCAAATATGGTAAGAAAGAATAGAAGCAGAAGAGAGAGAGAGAAACGGGAAAGAAAGGAAAAAAAAAGTAAAAAAAAAAATAAGAAAAGAAAAAGTAGGCATAGCCCAATGAGGAGAAGTGGAAAGAGCCCATGAGAAGGGCCCAAGGAAGGATAGGTCCAAAAGAGTAAGAAAAAAAGAGAAAAATAAGGAAGAAAAGAAAATGCAAAGGTAAAGGAAGTGAGCTGTACGAGAGTGCTGAACGAAATAACGAGCCATTGACAAGCAGAAATAGCGACGTAGTATCCCGCTATTTCGAGGTGAGTAGGGGGTGTCAATTTTAAAATTTTTGTAATTATTCCTATATATATATATATCTGTACGTGTGATTTATTTTATATGAAAAATTATGGAAAGCATGAGTTGGTAGATTTCTAGGAAATTTGTGATTGCCATGATTTTCAAACGTGTTTTGAATATATATGTATAAATTATACGTAAAGTGTTTTAAATCGAGAAACAAGATTTTCAAGATGATTTATATAAAAAATGTGCCTTATATATTTGTGCAGTGTGCATTCATGATTATAATGCTTATTCACCATGCGAGTTATTGTTTCGAAATTCATGCACCAACTTTATTTTATGAAAATGATAATAGATTTTATCAGACCCTGTGTTGAATGCTTTGGAAATAATTTTGAGACGAGCTTTTAAAGACATAACAAAATTTCAAAAATGGTTTTACAAACAGAGAGATTTGAGAGTAGGTCGACTGTCACTTCGGTTAACTGTGACCCTCGTGCACGAGTGAGCTCTAGCTAGAGAACCCTTGGGTATCCGATGGGCAATTAGGCGTGGCGGGAGCCACGACATGTGCTATATGTATGCGTGGCTAGGCCATCAGATGATTACGTGGTTGCAACTGCTTGATTCTCTAATGTCGGCCAACATCGTTGAGACTACCATGGCATGTGGGATCTGGTGGAGCGAGGCTTTCGGAGGTTATTGTGAAACCTCTACCTTCATAGGCGCGTAACTCAAGGTGGAACTTATGTTTAAAGGTTTAATTTGGGCTAATGATGCTAGTTTTACGTTACTTATAATTATTTTATGAAAAATAATTTTAATTGGTGAAGAAAGGTGCATAATAAACAGTAGCCCTATTTGCATATATTTTAGTTTTTTAAGTATATCTCCCACTACAGAAGTTCAAATAACATGATTTTTAACCATTAGAAAGCTAAGAGGTAGGGCTACAACTTTTATGTTTACCACTTTTCCCAGTTCTAGAGAGAATGTGGTCAAAATCTTTGTCGAAGTGAAAGGTTTGTGCCAAAAGAACCGAAATTGGTAGAATGTTTGAGCACCGCAACGCTGGAAATTGAGAGCCGCGACCCTCATCATAAATTCTACAAATAACAAGATTTTTGGGTTTTTGAAGCTATGACTTTTGGGGGCTACTTAAGGGACCTCTTTTAGAGGATTTTGGACCTTTCCCTAGTGTCAAAAGAGTAAACGATTTCACAAGAACAAGAGGAAGACAAGTGGCATTGCTAAGGACATTATTGTAATTTTATGAATAATTGGATAAGTTTTAACTATAAATATCTTTATTCTCCAGCACCTTCCTTAAATTTCGAGCACTTGGTCTTCTTCTTCTTCCTCCCATCCCACATTTCTTCACCTTCCATGAGAGTACTCTTCAAGCTTCCATAACTCTCTCAAGTTAGCCTTCATTTTCATGCTTTTGTGCATTTTTTTTATAGAACCTCGTATGCTCTTTCACTCTTTCACCTTAAAACCCTTGAAATGTCTTAGATCAATACTTTCGCTCACTAATTAGGGTTTTAGAAAGAGAAAGAAAGACCTTCTATAATAGTTGGGAATTCTTAAAGAGATATTCAATTGTAAATCTAGCAAGGTGAGCATTGAAATTGATTTGATATTTTAGTTGTTGAGATTGATTAATAGTTAGATTTATGAGTGTTTTGTAGTTGAGGTGGTTTATTCATTTTGGTGTGATTATAATAGTGCAAATAAATAGCCATTTGATGGTAGTTGGAAGCTAGTTAGGAATAATCAGTGGAACATGATTTAGGAGATTGCTTTTAGAATTTTGGTTATGTGATTGAGTTGATTGTGATGCTAATGTGTGATAGGCTCCACTGAAACCCCACATCACCATTCGGGGCATTAGTGGAAGTTGGAGCTGCTTTAAAAATCAACAAAGACAGGTGAGTGAACTTGTATTTCAAAACTGTTTTGGGATATGTGAATGTATTTGGACAAATATTTTGAATGATTTATCCAATTCTCTTTAAAAAAAAAAAAGTGCTTGGGAACAAGCCCTTATGAAATGTCTTTATGTTGTGAAATGGAAAGTGTGATAAACCCATGTGTTTCGGTATAATGTTGATATATATATATATATATATGTATATATATATATATATATATATATATATGTATAGTACATTGGTTAATAATATTGTGTAATGGATATAACCGTGTGTGTGCACATACTGGTGATGACGGTGGTGAGGTAGGCAGATGATGATATTGCTCGTGTGCACGATGTGGGGGGATGTACACGACGGCATTAGATATGCACGATGTGGGGGCATGCACATGATGACTTCAGCTATGTGCACGATGTGGGGGGATGTTCTTGAGCTGGGGAGGCGATGGATGTATATATATACATATATGTTTGCATATGTTCACATGTATTAATGCAATAAAGATTTTATGAATAACATGTGTGACTATAATGTATGTGGAATCCTGCTAGCTGAACCTTGAGAATTTTTTTTGTGATCCAAATTGATTTGCATTGCAGTGAAATGGTTTATTTGGGATGAAAGGAAGTCTTTCTTGTTGCTCTATTTCTCGCTGTAGCGAGAATGAAACTTTCTGTTCCGTTTATCATTTGGCTGGTTTTTGCCATATTTTCCACTTCTCCAATTTCATGTTGGATATGAAGTCTCTATCGTCACATGATTTATCAACCAAGGGTTCAATTGAGGGTTTTAATAAGGACTTAAGCTAAAGTGCATCGTTTTCAAATAAGTGCATTATGATTTCAAACTTTTCCTTATTATATTGCTTGTTCTCTTCATATGTTCACTCACTGGGTTTATTCTCATCGGTTTCAACTTCATGTTTTCAAATCAAGAGGCAGCTAGTAAATAGGTCGAGGTGTCTTCGTATATTCGACCCTTGGTAGGTGTCTCGGCATTCAGTAGCTGTACATTTGTCTAAGTCTCTCCGCTGGAAATCGAGTCTACTTTTTTATATGTATGGTCAAACCTGATGTAAATTGTTAAGACATATATTTTAGACAATGTATGTATATTTGGATTGGTATGTCACTACGAGTCGGAAATGGTTAGCATTATTTTGGTTCGAAATTACAAAATGTGACTTTAGTAACTTTGATGGAATAATGAGCAGGATAATATAGATAGGTTTGCTAGGGCTTAATGGACTACATCCATTAAGTCCATGCACCGGTCACGGCTTGGAAATCGGGTCGTGATAGTTATTACGTGGTAGCGGGACCACGAATTTTATTTGATTTCCTACTCGAGACAAAAATCTCTTTGGGTTTTTAAACTCTTATTTCTTGCATGGTGAAAACAAAATTATACGATTTTCTGCAGCTTCCCCTGGTTTTACTGTTATATGAATTTTTACCCTCGCGTGTGAGGCGATTTGTGAATATTGTATAAACCTGGTTACTATTTGGTTTCGCGGGTGCTTGCCCAACTTTATTGATTTGATTTGAGTATTACATGAGATAATTTTGACTGCGGAGATCTTTTACGAACACGAGGTTTAAAATGATATTTTACTGATTTAGTTTGAAAGTGGATATTAACCTTCTCGATGCACAAAAGTTTACTTACTTGATTTGATATACATTATAGTTGTTTACGCCTTACAAGAAATTCTCGATATTATTTTCTTTATATAAGTCACAAATCTCCATTTGGATTAAAATATTTTTATCGACTCTTGTGCTTTTTAATATTCAAAATCTCTACCTCATTGCTTGTTTCCCATCTATGCCCTGCTCACGGAGCCGATGATCATTTAGTCTGTGAGACTCACACCCCCTTATTTCCCCTTTTTGTAGATAGGGATCGACCTAGCATGTAATCATCGACGTGTTCAGTCCATACGGATAGGTAAAGCCATCTCCTAGCATTTCCTTCCAAGTCGCTCCACTGTTAGAGGTCAATTAGTAGCTTTTCGTTCATTGAGTTGTAAACAACTATTGATAACGGTATAAGTAAATAATTAGAGATTGCGGATTTTAATGTATAAATTTATGACTAAATGGTTTGAAGCTTGAATTGATTAGCATGTTTATGTTTCCCATTCATGTTATGAAAGTATATTGTTTTAGTTATTAATATGGGATGGTGATTGTATGTAGTGATCTAACAGACATTTCAAGTTAGGCTTGTTCTGGACTTGGCGGGTCTTCTCAGAGGTCTCGAATGCTGGTAGCGACGAGAAAGGGTTGCTACAATGTTGGTATCAAAGCCTTAGGTTTAGTCGAGTCCTAAGGATTTTTGTGTCAATCAGCGGAGTTGTCGGAGTTAATGTAGAGTCTTGTTTATGGTTTGTGATTGCAGCACAAGTCATAGACAGGAGGCTATATAAACTCTTATTCCTAGTAATCTACCTTTTTGCTATCGTCATGTAAAGGTTATAAGTGGTGCTGTTGTTTGAGCTTGAGATGCCACCCGTGACATGAGCTATTGTTGGAAAGATTTTAAAGCAAATGCTCCTAATGAACGGGCACTGTAATGATGTAATCCTTCGACCAAGGATGAAGGAAAGTGGAGTTAGACTAATAGGTCCAAAATAACTTATGCATTTGGTGGAGTTATAAATTGAGCACAGGACTATTAATGGGGAGAAATTAGACAATATTTAATGGTTATTAAGGTCAATGTAAAGGAGCCCATATGATATTGGTAATAAGGAGTGCATCTTTATTGGAATAAATATTGATCGTTGAGATTCACTTGAGGCTTATACATCTAAGTATTAAGAGAGGTGTAAACTGATACTCACATGCACGGAGGCAAGTGCACTGTGTTAATTAAGCTTGCCCTACCCATATATGAATGGTGTTGAACTTTCGAAATATTTTATAAATGTACATGTGTTAAATATGTGTATAGCAGCTTAAATGGAGCTGGTTTTGAATTCAATTAAGTGACGGTGAGATCCCAAGGTTTGATTTGAACTATTATGGGTTATAGTTGTAAGTGCATGAATTAGCTCAAGGGTGGAAATCAGTGACTATTATAATTGATGTGTGGTCAAGAAGTAAAAGGTTAGTAAGTAAATATGCTCTAAGGATGAGCTTAAATTTTGCTATGCTTAATACGAAGCCAATGAATTAAAGGACTAGCGGTGAATGTGGTAGTTTAAAGTTAAATGGCTCAAGAAAATTGATTCTAGTCTAAATACCATATGGAGTTCTAAATTTGAGCTTGATATACAAATCACTTTAAAGGATCAATTTAGGAGTCTAATTCGATTAGTATGCAAACTATGGTGCAAATGATTAGTCTTGAATTTGATTTCTTCAAAGGTAAGGGACTTAAAAAATATTGATTTTTGGATATGCTTTAAGACGGAGCTTTTGCATCCTAAGTTTTGGACAACTTTGATCTTATGACCGCAAGGGTGAGGTGTAATAATTAAGTAAATTATTCACTTTATAGATGTGATTGGTTAAGGATCGACGAGTAAAGTTAAGATCTTAACATTAAGTGGTGTACGATTTGATATTTATGTATTTAAGAGTTATTTGGAGACAATTGCTTAATCAAATTTGGACTAGATGTTATAGTAAAGGAATATGATTGCTAGTAGTGAAATATGCCTAAACGACGATTTTGGCATACCACAAAAAGGGGTGAAATAGATATGTTGAAATTAATGTTCTGATAACGTGCGTACGATAGAAAGTTAGTTTGTAAATTGTAGTTTTCATGATCATGAAATAGATGAAGGTTATCAATATGTGAGTATACACTTGGAGTTGTAATTTGTGAGTTTGAAGTATTTAAGATATGGTTGAAGGGAATTAGCATTAGTCAAAGTACATAAATCTTTTAATTAATTCCTGTGGGGTATGAAAGATAGTGGAAAGGAGGCACATAGTGTCGTGATACTATATGGTGATAATTGACTTAGAAATACACTATTTGAAGTAAATATGGAAGTAGGGAAAGATGAAATTCCTGAATTAATAATAAGGTAAACATAAGGTGTTGATCCAGATGGATTAATTTCATGACAAATTTAAGTTGAAGTGACTAGACTAGGTGAGTTGCAAGAAAAGGAAAATAATCAGTAACGAATGTTAAAGGAATTGTGGATGCTAGAATGGATGAATAAATATGTGTGGTAATATGGAATTGAAAATTTGTCATACCATATGGAAAGGGTATCTTTAAGTGAGACTTGTTTGATTGATCACAAGTGCTATGAGACAACATAAACTTAAAGTTATTGACTAGACCTAGAGCATGTGACTAATGTAGTAGTCTTAAAGGTAGGAGAATTTCCTTGTGGAAGAAATTTCTAGCAGTTGCACTGTTGCAACACCAACTATTCGGTGCCACAGCGCTAGGAACATCTCAAGTACTAGACGCATGAGTAAAATGTGGAAGTGTGGGAATAAATTACAAGCTGAAATCAATTCGTTAACCTTGGTACTAAACATTATTATGTGGAGGTTTAAATGATTTGGAGAATATTACTTGAACCAAAAGGTTTCTTCATTGTTTTATATATCATGGCATGTAAGAAAAAGGAAGATGAAAAGTCTTTGGGATAAACTACGATGTAAAAAATTGAGAGGAACATTAAGTTAATTAAAGATGAATTTTAAGAAATAAAGAACTGCCAATACCAAGTGAGGAAATGGGGAATGAAGAATTATAAGGTTGGCATAACAAATGAGCTAATTTACCGTATTGTTAGAAGGATTTGCAATCTTATTTGATATAGTTGGAAGAAAAGAGATTAGTAATAAGACAAGGTCAATTTTGTGGTGTACTAGAAACCTAAGAACATAAATAGAGGTATGAATGGATGAGGACACATTAAAATATCTTAGAGAATAAGTGCATGCTTTTGAACTGAAGGTGTTTGAAGGATTAAAGAGTAAATAAGTAACTGAGTGATTGGAAATGTATAAGAGTCTTGAAACGAATAGACTAAACTGCAAGTGTCAAGAATAATGGTTAATAATACTTTAAAATATTATATATACATGATAAGGAAATGTGAAACTTGGAATTGTTAAAGAGCTTAATGGTTAAAGCATAAGTTATAAGGTCGCACGATGTGAGGTTGAAATTAGATATTGGCGATGATGTCAAGGGACACTTAGGTAAAATCTATATTAAGTTTTATAAATATCAGAGTTGACTGTGCTGACGCTAAAGGGAAAGTAATGATATATTGGTATAAAGGAATAGTATAAGATGATTGAAGGTAATCCCGATAATGAAGTTGGTTAATGAAAATTTCCTAATGTGGGAAATTAGTATTCAAAATGTAAGAAGTGTACATGACCTCGACGAATCTAAATTTTAAGTGATTAACTAATATCAAAATGAAAAAGGACATGTACAATGGAAGTACAGAAGGTAAATGAGAAATGAAGGTGACTTTTAGGGATTGTGATATTGCATAAGATGTAGTGATCTAGCAAAAATGAACCTGAAGGGTCAATAAGATTGTAAAGCATACATGGATACCGAAATATAATTGGATAAAAACAATATTTAGTGATTGAGATGTGGATAATGACACTATGATACAATGATACATAGTATACTGAAATTCATGTATATGGTTGGAAATGATAAGAGAAAAGCTTAAGTTTGTACATATGTAGAGTCGTGCATCAGTATAATGCGAGTTCATATGGACTATATAAAGGATGAAATATGGTAGAATGCAAGTTGAATGATAACTTAAATGTCCAAAGAGTACTTTGGGAACTGATTATATTTTGATGTTCGTGGACTAACTATGATCTATGGAAATGAAACAGAAGGATAAATTGGAAACGACAAAATTGAGGAAAGTAAAAAGGGGTTCTTACATGTGGTAATGGATGTTGATATTTAATGGATGTATATATGTACATGTGTAGTTACTCATGTCATCAGTGGGAATATAGAATTATTTTTAGCGATTTGAGAATTGAACATAATATGCTTGATTTGTTGCATTAGTGGTACAATAATAAGATATACCATTAGAAATTCAACTATGTGAATATAGAGAGAACTCCGGAATAATATTTAAGATGGAATGATATGATTGAGTTGCATGAATAAATGAAATGCTATTTCTTAATTATGCTTAATTTTGTGTGTGGCAATAATGCGATGGATAAAGAATAAATGGTGCTAGTATTATAATTTGAGTAGATGAAGGGATTGAGTAAGAAAGATAAAATTTAATTTCGTCAAAGATGGTCAAAAAGTTCTAAGTCATAGTAAGGATAATATATTTTTAAGCATAAAGGGACTAGAACTACTGAAAAGAGTTTAATGGCGAATGAAAGAATTACATTAAAGATAAAGCTTGACAAGTGAATTGCCTTTCTACATAATTTGAACGGTATTAAATTAAAAATGATATAGAAGTGTGAATCTTCAGACATGTAATTAACGAAAAGATGGAGAAGATTGGAGTTGCATAAGTGCAAGATAAACATGAAGTATGTGCGAACAATTGAAGGCATTAATTTTCCCCCAACATTGAGAATACGTATAGGAATGAATATGGCATGTTTATGATGTTGTAAGCTACCAAATATGGTATAGAGATGAAATGAATGAAGTAATAAAATGGTGATTAGGTATACATAAATATAACATGTGATCGAAATTGGCTTGATTGAGAGGGAGTTATGTTTCAAAGTTAACGATGGAGATAAAGGCATGCTTGGCATTTTAATAATAAGTGATAATGATTGTGGAAGGTACCCCCAACTTGATTTTAAAAGGTGATAATAGACATAAATGAAGTATTCTAATCGAATGGAAGGTAAACAAGGTGGATAAACCAAAATTCCTTATAGAGGAAGGGATAAAATAAGATCCTAGAGTGGGATTAACGACCCAACGTTGACATGAATTTGGGGATCAATTCTATTAACGACCCCCCGTATAGTAGTTAACATAACCGTCCCGGTAAGACGAAGGAATAATTGATGCGAATTGATGTACTAAAGAGTGATAAAGGAGTAAAAGAATGCTCCAAAGTAAAATATTTCGCACACGTGAAAATAATAATTTAATAATAATATCTTCGTTGAGGATGAATTAACGTGTTAAAAGGTGATTTGGAAGTGAAGCAGGACATAATAATATATTTCGGGACCAGAGGAGACAAGTAGAAAATGTTTTAAAAAATATTTTATTTAATAAAATAATATTAAAATATTACTAATAATAATAACAATAAATGAATAAATAAATAAAATGAAATGAATAAAGAAAAGTTGAATAATGAAAAGGTAGGACGGGTGGAAAATGAAGCATGGCTTTTTGACTTTACTTTGACCACATGGGAGAAAAAGAAAGGAAAAATAAAGAAAAAAAATGGAACAAAGGTGGAGTGGGCAACCGCCCATGTGGCAAATGAATAAGTTAAAAAAATATATTTTTAAGTGATGAATTGAGTTAGTAGGGGCCGGCCATTTAAGGAATAATAAAGGAAAAAGAATTAAAAATGAAGGTGGAACGCTGGCCAAGTAAAAAAAATTAAAAAATAAATAAATATAGTTGACAAGTACAAAACGGATAAGGATGGCTAGAAAGAATAACAAGAAAAAGGAAGAAGGGCTAGACTTTGAGGAGACAAAACGGGAAGGAGAGAGAAAGTTGGTGAGCAAGAGAAAAATTTATTTCCTCATGCTACTGCTGACAGCCACTTATGGAGCAAATAAAAGGGAGAAATCAGCTGATTTTGAGAGAGAAAAGAGGGCTGATTTGCTGTCGATTTAAGGAGGAAAAATGAGGCTTTGTGTTGTCGATTTTTGAGAGGAAAGACGGGCTTTGTGCTACTGAATTTTGAGGAAGGAAAAGAGAAGAAGCTGGGTTTTTAGGGTGCTACCAGCGATGAGAGAGAAATGAGGAAAACGTGGCCGGCGTTGAAAGGGAAGGAGGAATGATGGTGGCTGCAAATATGGTAAGAAAGAAGAGGGGCAGAAGAGAGAGAGAGAAACAAGAAAGAAAGAAAAAAAAAGTAGGCATAGCCCAATAAGGAGAAGTGGAAAGAGCCCATGAGAAGGGCCCAATAGCAACAAGGAAGGATGGGTCCAAAAGAGCAAGAAAAAGAGAGAAAAACAAGGAAGAAAAGAAAATGTAGAGGTAAAGGAAGTGAGCTGTGCGGGAGTGCCGAACAAAATAAAGAGCCATTGACAAGTAGAAATAGTGACGTATTATCCCGTTATTTTAAGGTGAGTAGGGGGTGTCAATTTTAAATTTTCGTAATTATGCGTATATATATATATATATATATATATATATATATATATATATATATATATATATATATATATCTTCACGTGTGATTTATTATACATGAAAATTTGTGGAAAGCATGAGTTGGTAGATTTCTAGGAAATTTGTGATTGCCATGATTTTCAAACGTGTTTTGAATATATATGTATAAATTATACTTAAAGTGTTTCATACCGAGAAACAAGCTTTTCAAGACGATTTCTATAAAAAATGTGCTTTATATATTTGTGCAATGTGCATTCATAATTATAATGCTTATTCACCATGCGAGTTATTGTTTCGAAATTCATGCACCAACTTTATTTTATGAAAATGACAATAGATTTTATCATACCCTGTGTTGAATGCTTTAGAAATAATTTTGAGACAAGCTTTTAAAGACATAAGAAAATTTCAAAAATGGTTTTACAAATCAAGAGATTCGAGAGTAGGCCGACTATCACTTCGGTTAAGTGTGACCCTCTTGCACGAGTGAGCTTTAACTAGAAAACCCTTCGGTCTCTGATGGGCGGTTAGGCGTGGCGGGGGCCACAGCCTGTGATATATGTATGCGTGGCTAGGCCACTAGATGATTACGTGGTTGCGATCGCTTTATTCTCCGATGTTGGCCAACATCGTTATGACTGCCATGGCATGTGGGATCCGGTGGAGCGAGGCCCCTAAAGGTTTTTACGTGGTAGCGGGACCACATATTTTATTTGATTTCTTACTCGAGACAAAAATCTCTGTTGGTTTTTAAACCCTTATTTCTCCCTTTTACAGATGGGGATCGGCCTAGCGTGTAATTATTAGTGCGTTCAGTCCACTGCGGATAGGTAAAAGCATCTCCTAGCATTTCCTCCTGAGTCGCTCCAATGTTAGAGGTCAAGTAGTAGCGCTTTGTTCATTGAGTTGTAAACAACTATTGATAACGGTATAAGTAAATAATTAGAGATTGCACATTTTAATGTATAAATTTATGACTAAATGGTTCGAAGCTTGAATTGATTAGCATGTTTATGTTTCCCATTCATGTTATGAAAGTATACTATTTTAATTATTAATATGGGATGGTGATTGTATGTAGTGATCTAACAGGCATTTCAAGTTAGGCTTGTTCGGGACTTGGCGGGTTTTCTTGGAGGTCTCGAATGCCGGTAGCGACAGGAAAGGGTTGTTACATGGATTTAGATTCGCAAGATTCGAATTATGATCCAAATACAAATATAATAGAAGAGGAAGGGTCAGAGGAGAAGGATGAAAATGATTCAAATGATGACGAGGGAGATGACTCAGTTTCATTATCTTCATTTATGAAGCTAAAACCTCCATCCTTCACTGGTTCCATAGTGGGAGAAGACCCACGTAGATTTTTAGACACCATGGGAAGGATCTGTCGCGCTTTAGGAGCTTCAAGCACAAGGTTAGTAACATTGGCTAGTTTTCGTCTAGAGGATGTAGCACTACAATGGATTATGTCATATATGTGGGATAGATCTAGTGATGCTGGTCTGCTTGGGTGGAAGGAACTTGATAAAGCCTTTATGGATAGATTTTTGCCTCGGAGTGTGTGAGCGGCTAAGGCTAGGGAGTTTGAGGCTTTGAGACAGACACTCGGGATGACGGTGTCTGAGTATGATGTACAATTACACAATTATCTAGGTACACCCCATACTTAGTATCTTTAGAAGAAATGAGAGTGAATTGGTTTGTGGTTGGATTGTTCGAGTATTTGTTTAGAGCGGTTGCTCGGTAGAGGTTCGATTCGTATTCTAATGTTGTGGATTGTGCCCAACTAATAAAAGGATGCAGTATAGAGGCTAGGGCACTACGTGAAAGCACTAGACAGACTAAGGCTGAAGGGCAGACTAGTCAAAGGCACACTAGTCGAGAAATGACCTTTAAGAGGTCAAGTCAGTCTAGTCGAAAAGAGAATATGCAGAATAGAGAGTAAGTGTCAACTAGATCTTAAGGGTATAAGAGAAACCCCTAGTTCAACAGTCCACCTCGTCGTGGGAACTTTTCTAGATCAAGTAACCGCCGAGGACCTGGTAATGAAATGACTAGCCCTAACAGTAGACAGAAGGGCCAGATGAGTCCTTATTATACACGTTGTGGTACTACGCATGTGGGGCCATGTGCTCAGTCATATAATGTGTGCTTTAACTGAGGTCAACCGGGGCATATGAGAAGGGATTGCCCATATGAAGGAAGATCGCAAGGAACTAGCCGTTTTTATGTACAACCAACATCAACGGTAGCATCTGTAGTTTAACCTCCAACTAGCAAAAATCGACTCAATAAAGGTAAAAGAATAGCTTCTACCTCCCAATCCCGACCTATGGAGTTAGTGCCACAAGGCACTTCCGGGGGAGGACAAGTGAGAATGTTTGCTGTGGGTCCATAAGATGTGCTTGCTTCTAATGATGTGGTGATAGTTACTTTCTTAATTTGCGATTCTGAAGCATTAGTTTTATTTGATCCCGGGGCTACCTATTCTTTTGTTTCCCCTTATTTTGTGTCAAAGTTGAATAAACCTTGCAAAATCATGGTAGACCTGTTGGTAGTGACCACACCTTTAGAAGAAATTTATATGGCGAAGTTTATGTATAAGTTTTAGTTAGTTAAAATTAACCATCGGAAGACATTGGTGGATTTGGTGTTGTTGGTGACATTGGACTATGATGCGATATTGGGAATGGATTGGTTGTATGATTGTTATGCCAATGTTGATTGTCACTATAAATATGTGGAATTTAAGTTTCCTGAAGAAGTCCCTTTTATTATTTATGGACATAGGAGTCGTGCAACAAAGGAATATTGGTAGGAGTCGTTAGGGTGGAAACGAGATAGAATTACTTGGCATGTGTAGTGGCCAACGAAGATATGCTAATGGAGGAAGAAGTTCCAGATATTAAAATGGTGCCAATAGTTAACGAATTTGAAGATGTGTTCCCAGATGAAGTGCCAAGCTAGCCCCTAGAAAGGGAAGTTGAGTTTTGCATTAATTTGATTCCTGGCATGGAACCAATATCCGAAGTTCCCTATCGAATGGCACCAGCAGAAATACGAGTGTTACGATAGCAATTACAAGAGTTAGGAGAAAAAGGATTTATTCATCCAAGTACTTTGCCTTGGGGAGCTCCAGTATTATTTGTAAAGAAAAAGGATGAAAGTTTGAGGTTATGTTTAGACTATCGGAAGTTGAATAGTGTGACTATTAAGAATAAATATCCATTTCTCAAGATCGATGATTTATTCGATCAACTGTAAGGAGTACAATGTTTCTCGTAAATTGATCTACGCTTGGGGTACCATCAGTTAAGAGTCTTGGAGGAGATATATCAAAGACCGCATTTTGTACGAGGTACAGACATTATGAATTTTTAGTGATGTCTTTTGGTTTAACTAATGCTCCCACCGCTTTCATGGATTTTATGAATAGAGTATTTCGGCTCTATTTGGATAGATTTATGGTAATATTTATTGATGATATCCTGGTGTATTCTCGAAGTTTCAAAGAGCATGCACAGTGCCTGAGAATGGTGTTACAAACACTTCGAGAACATGAATTGTATGCGAAGTTCTCTAAGTGCACTTTTTGGTTGGAGAGTGTTAGCTTTCTCAAGCATGTAATATCAAAAGAAGGAATTAGCGTGGATTCGCAAAAGGTTGCATCGATCCAAACTTGGTTAAGACCAAGTATGGTTATTGAGGTTCAGAGTTTTCTTGGACTGGCCAAATATTATCATCGATTTGTGTAGGATTTCTCAAAAATCGTGGCACCATTGACCAAGTTAACTCGGAAAGGAGCTAAGTTTGAATGGACTAACGAGTGTGAAGGCAACTTCTTAAGACTGAAATAGTGCTTGATTTCTGCACCTATCTTAAGTTTACCAAATGGTACAAGAGGTTATGTTGTGTATTGTGATGCATCAAGTGTTGGACTAGGATGTGTGCTGATGCAAAATGGTAGGGTGATCACTTATGCCTCAAGGCAACTCAAGAGGCATGAGCAAAACTATCCTTTTCATGATTTGGAAATGGCAGTGATAGTGTTTGCCTTAAAAATTTGGCCTCATTATTTGTACAGGGAGAGTTTTGAAATATATACTGATCACAAGAGTTTGAAGTATATATTTCAATAGCGTGATCTCAATTTGAGGCAACGTCGATGGATGGAATTGCTTAAGGATTATGATTGTACCATCCAATATCACCCTAGTAAGGCGAACGTGGTGGTTGATGCTTTAAGTCGAAAGTTTATGGGTAGTTTGGCACATTTGTTTACTGAACGAAGAAGTATAGTACATGGATGGCAGAGCCTAGGCAGTATGGGGGTCAAGATTGATATTGGTGGGCCTAGTGCCCTTATTGCTCATTTTCGAGTACGACCAATGATCTTGGATCGAATTTGAATGCCTAAGAACAAAATGAATTTGTGATGAAAATTTTGGGATCCAAAGAGTGAGATCAGGAATTTGAGTATGGAGATGAGGGATTGTTGAAGTATGGATCATGAACGTATGTACTGGATCGAGATAACTTGAGAGAAGAAATTTTTGAAGTAACTCACATTACTGCCTATATCGTACATCTAGGAGCCACTAAAATGTATCATGATTTAAAAATGATTTATTGATGGCCAAGGATGAAGAAGGACATAGCTGAATATGTAGCTAAGTGCTTAACTTGTCAACAAGTTAAAGCTGAACATGGGAAACCCCCAGGTTTGCTACAACCCTTGCCAATTCCCGAATGGAAATGGGGACACGTGGCTATGGATTTTATGACAAGATTGCCCTGTGTTAGTGGAGGATATGATTTGATATGGGTAATAGTGGATCGATTGACTAAATCGGCTCATTTCATTTATGTAAAAACTAGCTATGGGTCAGCTAAGTATGCCAAGATTTATACTGATTGTATTGTATGATTGCATGGAGTTCCCCGTGACCATAGTGTCTGATCAAGGGCCATAGTTTAATAATAAGTTTTGGAGAAGTTTACATGGAGCTTTAGGCACTTGTTTAGACTTCAATACTGCGTATCATCCTCAAACGGATGGTCAGTCAGAGCGAGTGATACAAACGCTCGAAGACATGCTAAGGTCAATCATGTTGGATTTGGGAACCACATGGAATCAACAATTACCTTTAACAAAACTCGCATATAACAATAGCTACCAAGCTAGTATCAGAATGGCTCCTTTTGAAGCGTTATATGGATAAAAGTGCAAATTGCCCATTAGATGGTTTGAAGTGAGAGAAAGAAAATTGTTAGGTCTTGATTTGGTGTAACAAGCAACTGAGGTGGTGAGTTTAGTAAGGGAACGTCTAAAGACAGCCCAGAGTAGACAAAAGTCTTATGCCGATAATAGGCACCGTCCATTGAAGCTTCAGGTGGGAGATTTTGTATTTCTGAAGGTATCTCCCCTGAAACGAAGTAAAAGATTCGAGAAGAAAGGGAAATTGAGTCCAAGATATATTGGACCTTTCGAGATTTTGGAACGAATTGGGCCCATAACATATCGGCTAGCCTTACCGATGGAACTAGCTCAAGTGAATCCTACATTTCATGTGTCTATGTTAAAGAAGTACATTAGGGACCCAACACATGTTATACGTTATGATTTGGTTCCATTGGATGAAGGATTAACCTTCGAAGAGCAGCTAGTGGCAATATTGGACCATCATGTGAAGCAACTGCACTCTAAGGAAATTGCCTTAGTAAAGGTCTTGTGGCAAAACCGTTCGATGGAAGAGGCGACCTGGGAACCCGAAGAGGAGACGAAGAAAGAATACCCACACCTCTCTCACGACTAAGGTATGCTTTACCAACCTACTTTATTTAAATTCAAGGACAAATTTGTTTTAAGTGGGGGAGATTGTAACACCCCGTACCCTCATTTAGCAGACAATGAGACCCTATCGATAAGACGAAGGGCCACTTGATGTAAATTTAAGTGCCATAGAGTGGGAACGGGTGAAAAGAATATTTTGAAATAAAATATTATTTTATGAATAAAATAATATTAAAATATTAATATTTTATCAATTGTGGAAATTAATCCGAAAAAAGGATAATGTGACTAATCTAAGTGGGTGAAAGGAAGTAAGAAAAAATTTTGAAGGAAAAATGATATTAGTGGGGCTCGCGTGTTGTCATTAAATTAAGCTAGCGTCGATAAGTAAATATTTAAAAATTAAAGTGATACCGCATTAAAGTGCAACTTCGATATTTTGATTATATACGTGTAAAGGAAGAAAGATAGAAGAAAATTGAAATTTAAAAAGTGTTGGAAGGACCAAACAGTAGAAGATGAAAGTTTGGAGGGTATTACGATAAATAAAGAAAAGTTTGAGGGCTTACATGAAATTTTAAAATTTAGAGTTAAATGGGAATTTATTGTCAAAGAAGATTGGATAATGAGGAAATTGTGGGGAGAAAAGAAGAAAAAAAAAAGACAAGTTAAGAAATAAAAAGTAAATAAATAAAATATAATAGAATAAAGAATGAGTTGGGCAGTCGCCCGTGTGATGAATGAGGTAGTAAAAAAAAAATCTATTTTAAGGCATGAATTAGGATGTAGGGGCCGACCATGAAAAAGAATTAAAAAAAGATAAGGAAATAAAAAGGAGTGGGTGAGTGATGGTGGAGAAAGAAAAGTGAGAATAATGTGTCATGTGGTCAATGCTTAAAGAAAGTGCAAGGAAAAGTCAACAAATGATAGAAAAAAAATGAATGGATAAAAATCAAGCCGGCCATGTGAAATAACAAGTGGATAAGCATGGCTTGGAGAAAAAAATGAACGATGGAAAAAGGTGGCATAGGGAATCCGCCAATGGTGGTAAGAAATAAAATAAAAGAAGTCCTTTTTTTAAGGCTAGGCATTTGTGAAGTTCGGCCACAACCAAGAGAGAAAGAGAAAGAAAGAAAGGAAGAAGAAAAGAAAGAGGAAAGGAAAGGGAAGAAAAGGAGAAAGAAAAGAAAAGAAAGGTGAAGGCTCGAGTAGTGAGAATCAAGAGAAAAACCATGGGAGAAAGGAAGAAATTCTTGTCTTTTTCTTCCATTTCACCCATATTTTGATGCTTAGAATCTCAAAGGCATACATGCACACATGTTTTAAGGAGTGATTCAAGCGCATTTGGAGAAATATCAAGTGGGTTTCAAGATTCAAGAGAAATAAGGTAAGGATTTTGATGTTTGCTTCAATAATCTTTGGAAATGGGTTGGTAATTGTGTAAGGATGTTTGTGGCAGCAATGGTGGCCATAGTCGTGAAGAAATTGTGAACTTGTGTGCGAAACCAAAAAAAAGAAAAAACCAAGAGGTAAGCATGTAATGTGATTACATGGTGTTGAGCAAGCTTTGGTTGGTTAAAGTATATGGATGGTATGTTTAATAATTGTGAGTGATAAGGATGAAATATATGAAATTTGGGTAAAGAATCATTAATCAAGTTGTTGCCTATATATATATGTGTGTGTGTGTGCAATTAAATATATTAAGTTTAATTTGTTGCTAGGCAAGTTTGTCGTGGTAGCGTGCTGGATGAGGTAACGAGTGATAGGCGATTAGAATTAGCTAGATATGCGCCCGAATCAATAGCAATGAAGCATCCCACTATTGTAAGGTGAGTAGAGTGTGTCGATTTCTAAATGTCCGTAATATATACATATATACATACGTGATGATTTATTTGAAATGAAAAAATTGTGGAAAGCATGAGTTAGTAGAAAACTTAGGAAATTGTGGATGCAAATTGTTTTTAGAAATTGTTTTGGATATATATATATATATATATATATATATATATAGATAAGTTATATATGTAAAGTGCTTTAGAAATCGGGAAACAAGCCTTTTATACTATTTTGCATCAAAATTCAAGCCATGTATCTTTGTGTGATATGCATAGTTAAATGCATCCCGTTAAATGATTTAAAATACTATATTTGAGCATCGGTTTTCTTTCGATTTTTGTACACTGGTTTACACCATGCCATTTAAATGTGAAAAGAAATTTGAAGGATTATTGAACTTGGATTTCAAACATTTACAAGAAAAAGCCTCGAAAAACTTGATTTGGTTTTGAAAACGATTTTGACAAACCGAGAGTGTCGAGAGTAGGTTGATTGTCACTTCGATTAAGTCTAACCTTCGTGCACAAGTGAGCTCTAGCTAGAGAACCTTTGGGTCACCGATGGGCTGTTAGACATGGTTGGGGCCATGGTCTGTGATATATATGTGGCTAGGCCACCAGTGATACGCAGTTGCAATTGCTTAATTCTCTGATGTCAGCCAACATCGTTGAGACTGCCATGGCATATGTGGGGTCCGGTGGAGCAAGGCTCCCAGATGCTATTACGTGGTAGCGGGACCATGAGTTTTATTTCATCTCCTACTCGAGACTAAAAATCCCTTTGGGTTTTCGAAACTGTATTTTTATGCATGGTGAGAATTTTATGATTTTTAGCAGCTCCCCTGTTTATTTAATGATGTGGATTTAACTACTCACACACAAGGTGATTTACGGACTTGTTATAAGTTTTAAAGGTTTAACTTTACGAGAGCATGCATGTTACACTGATTGGGTTTAAGTAAGCTATAAAAGGTTTCGACAATAAAAACTTTTATACACGTTGATTTTGATATACATATATATATGTGATTTGAATTGATCAACTTGCATTAAAATTCTTGATTTACCCATAAGGCACACAATCCTTTTTAAGTTAATTGTTTACACATTCTTATATTTTTCATATTCAAAATTTCTACCTTATCGCTTGTTTCCCATCTACGCCCTACTCACGTAGTCTATGATCACTGAGTCTGTGAGACTCACCCCTTTATCTTCTTTTACAAATAAGTGATCAGTATAGGCATGTCGCCCAACGGATCTAATTTTACTACGTCGTAGGTAACGGCATCTCATAGCCCTTTACTCTGAGTCGCTCCGCTACCTAAGGTCGTGTTACATAAAATTGCTAAATGTTGCAAAGTATTGTTAACTTCATGGATATGTATTGTTAAAGACCTTGTGATCGATATTTGATTAATATTATCTAGAATGGAGTAAACAGTAGTACATTTATTATTAATCGCTTACGTACTTAAGAGTATATTTAATGAATTTAACGAGAATCTCAAATTAAGCTTGTTCGGGGATTTGGCGGGTTTACTCACAAGTCTCAAATTAACCAATTTTGGGTGCATATTAATGCCTTCAAAGTTTTTGGATGAAATCTGTTTCGATGTTTACTCACCACTCACCCACTAGTATCAAAAGCTAACTCAGATGCAACTATAGAAATAGGAGCAACAAGAAAATCTTTGGCCATCATTTGCAGTGAGGGATACTTCAACCTATTTTTCCTCCACTAATTCAAAATATTAAAAGAATCAATCCATGGTGCATGTGTCTTATCTAAATAATGATCCAATTCTGATTTCACATTAACATCACTAGAAGAAGAACTTACAAATGCAACAAATTTGGAAAGTAATTTTCCTTGACTTACTACTTGAATAGATGGTGATGCCTTAGCAGAAGTATTAGAAGAATGTGACTTTGATTAGATAATCTAGACTTGTATTCAAGAAGTAAATCATAAAAAGTTCTCTTAACTTGTTCAATCTCATAAGTTGCATCATGACCATAACCCTTGAGAAAATAAAACTCCATTGCCTTCATTTTACACCTAAGATCCAATATAACTGCAAAAACTAACACAATATGAATAACTTTCTAGTTCTTATCAAACTTGTAAAATTTTTTTTTTGCCATTGCATTAATTGCAACATCATTAGAGCACATCCAGTTTACAATTGAACTTTGAAGTTCACATACTTGCACAAAATAACAATTTACAATAGGATACTTTGTCCTAGGAAACAATTTGGTAGTAATATAAAACAATTCCAACTTCTCAACAATATTTTTTACCTTTTCCTATTCTTCTACACTAGGCACAGAAACATAATATTTATCCTTAAGTTTCAACTTAGGGAAAATATGTTTGTACAACAAAAACAGTGTGAAACATTAAGAAAGTCGAATTCCACCTAGTTTTACAATCAAGGCTTAACTTTTTAGAATATGACACTTTTAATTGACGAGCTACATCTTCAAACTGTGCCACTTTAGAAGGACTAGCTATCCAAAAAATTACACTACTACTAATATTTTCAATGACCTCATCTATCACTAATAATCTATCTTTCACAATCAAATTCAAAATATGTGCACAACATCTTATGTGAAGGATTTTCTCATCAAGTAAAAGCTTAATACATAACTTATTAACTATGATAGAAATCATACCATCATTAGAGCTGCAATTATCCACAATTATAGCAAAGATTTTACTCTATATATTCCATTGAGTCAAGGCATCTAATAGCTTTTGTGCAAGAACATCCATGGTGTGAGGTGTTGACACATAAATAAACCTACATATTTAAAAAATAAAATATTTGTTAAAAGTATGCTCATAAAAACATTAATGAATTTTATACCATATGCTATATAATTAAAAATAAATATTATTGACCTCAAGATATGGCTTTGCAACACCCAAGAATCATTAATAAAATGAGCAATGACAGACATGTAACCTTTCTTTCGATTTGAAGTTCACATATATCTCATAATTGCTATTCTATTTTTTAACTTTCCAAATACACCTTGTAAGTTGGCCTTCTGCGTGTTATAATCCCTGATAATATTCCCTCTAATCATATTTCGAGAAACAAAATTAACAAGGGGTTGAAGACTACAACTACTTCTCCTAAAACCAACATATTCAACAATACTAAAAAGATACTCATGTAAGGCTATATCACAAGCCAACTCATGTGTTGAAATGCTTGGATCAAAGGTAAAATTTTGAATTTGAACCTTTCCATCATTTTGCATCCCCACACTAAGTTGCTTTTGTTCTTCAAAGCATCCTTGAATATTTAAAAAAAACTTACTTGGACAAGTACCTATATGATTTTTCAAAGATGTTGTTCCATTCTTGCTAGAAGCTTTAAGAAAAGTATTGCAATAATTGCAAATTCCCATATCTACTCCATTTATGCTTTTCTTTTCAAAGTTTCAAACTTTCAAAGTTAACTTGTGACATTTTACACTTGTAGCAGCAGCAACTAACAGAGGTTTAGTTGAGCTAGGCATAATAGATGGTGCATTCAGAGTTTCCATCATCGTAGGTGAGTTTCTCAAACAAGACAAGTTTGAATCCATCGAAGATAGATTATCTACATTCTTATAATTTTGACCATCATAATTCTCACATTCTTTTCTAGTTATATTCTTAAAAAAATCTATACATTGTCAAAAAAATATTAATGAAAAGTGACAGGATATTAACAAAATATTATTACTACCAAAATTAAGAAGGATCAACAGAATTGGAGGCGCAAAAATTGAGAAGACAAAACATGAAAAAATTGTCGTATTCAGAAAAGAAACGAGAGACAAGAAAAAATCTTTGATTACAATTAAAAAGAATAATCTCAAGTAAACTAAGATTAAATTTTGAGTCATTTCTTAGTGAACATGGTCTGCCAAACTCTCTTCGATCTCCCGAGTCTTTTTTTTTTTTGTTTTGCAAATCATGACTGAAAATGGGTTAATTGATACTTAAAATCCAAGCTCTGGTGAGATTCAATGTTGTTACAATAGCTTGGGGAAAACTAAAGAACTGCCATCACTCCTATACATTCAGTCCGTTGTAGAAGTAACATCTAATTTATCTTAAGTTTTGAGAATAAATCTAGAATTCTTGTTGATATCTCAATCTTTCCCTAACCTTCATATAGATGTATGTATATGCCTATAATCTAATGAGAAACTAATGGTAACAAGTCTGCTCTTTGTTTAACTATAACACTAGGTCACATACACAACATTCAATTATACAAGGTCAGTTTTGCTCCTAACACCCAGCAAAATTCGTACTTCACCTTTCCTGTCAATTCAGACTCCCAAGGACTAACCAACTTCTTCTGAGGAATTTTAGGCTTAGTCATGGCTTATGACTCTCAAGGACTAATAAACTTTTTCTAAGAAATTTCGGGCTTAGTCAAGAACAAGCACAAAAAGATATTCACTGACTCATAAAAAAATCATTGCAAAAAGTGACCTAACAAATAGGAGATGGGAGAAGAAAGTCGGCCTAGTGGTCGACAGGCTCTAGAAGGACCCAGATAGGTCTCGAAGCCTTGACAGTCGATAGATAAAAGACTAGAGTAGAAGGTCGACCTAGTGGTTGATCGGTTCCAAGAAGACCTCGAGAAGGTCCTAGAGCCCCGACGAACAATAGACAGGTTGTTGGGTGAGGGCTGATCATGCATCAAATACAAATAAAACGCAGCAAAAATAAATTTAGAAAAATAAATTATGCCTCACCTTCTTAAGATCTCTTTCATGCCAAATTGAGTACACAATTAAATTAAAAATAAATATATATGATCATATCAAGTTTACCTAAATAACAAAGGTTGATGAATCCTTTGTTAAACCACCAAATCAACCTTCAAAAAGCTCAACCACCTCAACCCAGTTGTTGCAAACCAAAGCTGTCCTAGGAATCCTTGTGCAGCCTCTAGTGGTGATCCATACCAATGAATTAGAAAATCCTTCTTTAAGGATTATGAGTGCTATGCCTTAATAATGTGCTGGCAAAGATGAGTTTCGTAAACTCATAATCCACACAAAAATTTTGGGGTTGAACGCATAAAAGAAATCAAGTGAATAAAAAATTATTTTTCTTCACGAAAAGAATGGCAAGACAAAAGGAATTTCTAATGTGTCGTTCTCTTAATTTTTCAGTTGTTCTCTCTCATTTTGTTTGGAGTCTATATTAAGGTATTTAGACCCTAGATTAATTTTAAACCCTAATTACAAAACTATTTTGTAATTGCCAATTATTTCAATAATTTGATTAAGCAATTTAATTAAGTCCTTAAGAAGCCCAGTTAATTTAATTTTTTAATTTAATAAATTAGGCTCAATAATTTAATTTAATAATTTAATTAATAAAGCCCAACAATTTAATTAAACAATTTTAATCAATTAGGCCCAATGACTAAATTAAGTAAATTTAATTAATTAGGCCCAAATAACTTAATTGTTTAATTTAATTAATTAGGCCCAATGACTTAATTAAACAATTTAATTAATTAGGCTCAATGATTTAATTAAACTGTCACAACCCAGCACTCCCCTTGAGCCCGTGACAACCGCCGCAATGTCTCGATTGACATTCCTTACCCGAAATGCCAACTGAAACCTCGCAAGGCTTTCGTATCAGTTTTACTTCTTCCTTGTGAGCAACAGTTATTAAATATCATGTTTTAAAGGAATATAGACTAATTTCAAATCAAAAACAACCAAAAAGTAATTTCTACTACACAGGGGTATTTTTGTCATTTTACCCAAAAATTTTGAAACCTGGTAAAAATATGATATACAAGTAATAAGCATCCATTTCATGTCTAAAAATAAGTTTTGTTGTCTAATTCATCAATTTAAAATGAAGTTATAGCTATTCAAATTAAATAAAAATATTTCATAAAATATTACATTTTCTTATAAAACAATATTTATAGAACTTTGCGTAAATAAATTTTGCAGCGTAAAAGCAAAATAAATTCATACATACAGTGGCACACGTAGCCAAGTATACAAAATAATCTACAATGACATGTGGGTCCCAAAATAACCAAAATAAATACAACTGTAAACCTACGATTTCTAAGGGTGCGAATCCAACAGCAAACCCTCGACAAAATCGGCGGTCTACAGATTTCCCTGAGCTTGAAATGTGCGAAAGGAGGGTGGTGAGTTTTTATAAACCCAATGAGTAAGCAAAGTCCATCTAAAACATCTAAAGCCGAGTAAATTGAGACAATTTAAGATATCTCATCATAATATGATTCATAACATCAAATCTCATTTCATTTCATATAAATCAATTTTATTTCGTAAAAATCAACAAGGCTTATGATTCTCGTAAAAACTTGGCTCGTGCCAAGATTTGCACACGGTGACACCTTGCGCCGAGGCATCCAACCGAGTTCGCCAAAGCTGTTAAAATAACATACGAGTATAAAACTCATTCTTTTACATTTAAAAGCACAGCCATTCCTTGGCGTTGGCTGAGTTTCACTTTCACGTGGTGGTTCGGCGTGAAGTGAACTCTAATGTTACCTTAGGAGATACCCTCTGCGCCTCTCGTACCAAGGTAAAATATAACAGGGTTTACCGTGCCCCTCTAATAGGCTGGTCCACGGAAACTCGCCCACTGCAGTAAGCTAAATACATAACCCACTAAATCAATAAAATTTTGACAGCATAACATGGCTAATATAATATTACCAGCCTGTCAAGGCAAAGCAAAACAGTTCATATATTCCACACAAACACAAATCCAGCCATGCTTGCCATCACATTGTCATAAGCCATCAATTCAAACCATATGTCAAAACATATATATAACACAAGTATACAGTCTCCACTTACTCAATTTCCAAAACCAGTATTCAATTTCAAAACGAGTTATAAATCTCATTTCGTTTAATCAACACTTCAATTATAAAACATAATAGTTTGCAATTTAAATTCATTTTTCTTTAAAACATAAAAAAGAGTATAAACTACTTTAGATAGTTAAGATGATCGTCTGATTACTCACCTTAACGGGAGTATGGAGTATTCCTATTCTTGGTCCTCGGGTACGATATCTTTACTCTTACCAGGGGGCTCACCACCTATACTTAGTACAACACAAGTAATTTAACACATTTGTGCCAAACTGTTATAAAACTATTTCAGGCTCTACATGAATGCATTAAACGGAACGAGAAGTGTCCTAATAATCACTTAAAGACGGTGTTCTACGTAGGTTCAATTGTGATCGGAATGAATTTTTATTAGACCTAATTCGAACTATACACCATTGATTTAACCAAAACATCCGATTCAACTCCAAATATATTCATTACACTTCCAATACTCCAATTACACCCAAAGTACCTCAATGAATTCGATTTTTTCATTGTTGTACAAATCGTTTACTAAAGGAACCATACGTTTCCATAACCGTTTTCAATATCCGGCACCACAATTCATCAAATATGAGTTAAATAACATGAGATATAACAAGATTCATCATCAATATGTCCTTTAGTAAATTCGGCCAAGGAGGGTTTGATGAAGAACATGTGGTTTTCATGCATGTTTTTCACACCGAATATCACAAAACAACTAAAAATGCGTATATAGCATGAAATCTAATAAAACCCGTGATCAAAACCTCCCCCCCCTAGGTTCGGCCAGCAAACTTTCCTTCATGAAATCTTGAGTTTCAACCATAGAAATGAAAAGGAAAGCATGGGAAAGGTAGATCACAAGCTAAAATTAAAAAATCTTACCTTTACTTGCTTGATTCCTTGAAATCTAACAATTTCTCTTGAATTTTTCCTTCCTAGGGTTTCCTCTTCTCTTTTTCTCTTTGCTCCCTTGCTTGGCCGGCCATATGAGTGAATTGGGAAAGGCTTATGTTGGTTTATAAAGAAAATTATAAAAGTATTAAAGCTTGACAGTTGTCACCACTTGATTAGTCCATGGATAAACTTAACCATTAAGCATTCTCTTTTCCACCACATATAATCCCATAATTATCCAAAGTATAAAATGATAATTGGTGAAATTCATGGGCTTGACAAGTGTCATGGTGGTGTAAAATTTCCATTTCGCCCTCATGGACACGTAAAATGACCGTTTTGCCCTTATACTCGAAAAATGTCATAATTGAAAATTTTCACTCCATAATTTCAAATATGCTCCAAATAGTCAAACTTGGTCAAAAATTTCGTCCAACATTCCAATATTTGCCCTTGGGCAGCAAAATAACCATTTTGCCCTTATGCTATAAAAATTCCCAACTGAACTCCAAATAAATTCTCGAACTCCGAATCACCATTTTAAAACATTCTAAGGTTCGATAACTCTCAAATACATCCTGAAATTTCTATTTGGACTAGTTCGAGACTTAATAGACTTAATTGTACCACTAGGTACGATACTGACGTTTTAAAAATTTTTCGGGGCATCCAAGTTTACAAACTGCTATCAAGCACATGAATGACATGACAAGTATATAATAGAGCTGACCTTGACATAAACAATTTAATTAATTAAGCACAACTTAATTAAATAATTTAATCAAGTGCTTGAGAAGCTCATAACTTCTAATTTGATTAAGTCCAACTTAATCACCTCTCCCATTTTTTTTTTTGACATTTATTTTAGGTGTGTGACCAATTAGGCTTTTAACATGTTGGCAATGAACTCAACATATAATTCTTAAGTTAAACTTAGAATTAGATAAATTTAAACTACTTTAAATTTATCATATATCAAATTAACTACCTAGAGTTCATAGACCAAGATTGGGATCTAGCAATCCATCATGGCCACCCAAATGTTAGAAGAGTCAAGACGGTTTGACTCAACCTTTCAGCAATCAGCCTTTCAGAGTAATTCATTCCCTCATCATATATCCCAGAGATAATAAAAGCATGGTGCAGTGTCTACTCTTATTGATCTCTATATGCGTTCTTAAAGTTTGATCTTCAGCTTTATAAAGACTTATGAAACTCCTTTCATAATCTTCAAGTTGCCTTGGCCAAGGACTTCAATAAGCTAATATCAACCAAGAATAATTAGGATATGTCATTGCATCACTTGGGGTGAGGATTCCTATATTGACCACTCATTTGCCTTCACATGCTTCATGCTATACCAAAAAGCATCCTGTTTTGGCATCCTTGGTTAAGCACCTATAGGGATGAAATCAAAGCATAGCACTCCACACATAAGACAACCTGGTGTCTCAAGTCTAGGGAGTATTTACACAACTGACACATGAGTAGTATTGCATAGACATTTGAGTGAAATACCAAATGTACTTTTCATGGCGGGTCATGTTCAGTGAACTTGCTTTCCTAGGCAAGTACCTACATTCTAGTTTCAAGTATCTCTATACTTTAACCTATGAGATCGGTTGCTTACTTCTCAAGTAATGAACATAGAATGTACCAGTCTTTAGGTATCATTGATGCCTAGTCTCAATGATACATTGACTAGGAACATTTAGAGATTACGCTTTGATGTATAAGAATCTCATCACTGCAACCCATTACAATCCCTTACAAGGCATATTAATCTCATAGACTTTATCTAATTAGACTTATAACATGTTATAATTGATGTCTTATTGATGAAGGAAAACCTTTAATCATTCAACATGAATGATGTTGTTGCATGATTGGAATCAAGCCTTAACCAATCTCAATTAGCTATAGGGCTCATCCCAACACAAATTACTCAAACAAAAGGCAGACCTAGTGGTCGACGAGATTTTAGAGGATCTAGGACGGGTATTAGAGCCCTATCGAGCGAATGACAGAAGATAGGAGAAGAAGGTTGGCCTGGTGGTTGACGAGCTCTTGGAGGACCCTAGACTAGTCCTAGAGCCTCGACAGACAATAGACATGGGACGAGAGTAAAAGGTTGGGATTATGGTCGAAGACCCACCGTAGGATTCGAGACAAGTCTTAGAACCCCAACAGGCGATGGACAGGGGACCAAAGAAGAAGGTCTATTTAGTGGTCGACAGGCTCCTAAAGGACTCGAGAAAGGTCCCAAAGCCCCGACAAAAGAAGAACTTGGGTCAAGAATAGAAAATCTACTTGACTGTCAATGGGCTCTCAAAGAATCGTGTTGCATCATAGATCTCCATAGATAATGGATAGGGGATGAGAGCAAAATGTTGACCTGATTATCAACGAGCTCCCTTATAATTTGAGATGGGTCCCGGAGTCTCGACAGATGATGGATAGGAAACTATAGTAAAAAGTCAGCCCGGTGGTTGACAAGTTCTCAAAGGATCCAACATAGCTCTTAGAGCCCCAACGAATGACGAACAGGGGATGAAAGCTAGTCTGTCGAGTGGTCGAATGTCTCTCGAAAATCAAGACATCTTTCAGAACCCCGACAAATGATGTTCAAGGGGCGAGAGCAGAAGGTCAACTCAAAGGCGAATGGGCTTCTGGAGGACTTGTCAATAATCCCAAAGCCTCGACAGACGAAGCACAAGGGACGAGAGAAGAAGGTCGACCCTTGCATCAACAGGTTCTCAAAAAACCCAAGAAAGGTCCTAGTGCCCAGATGGATTAAGGATAAAGGATTGGAGAAGATGGTTGACTTAGAGATCGATGGGCTCTAAAAAGATCGAAAAAAGGTCCTAGAACCCCAATAGATGACGAACAAAGGACAGGAGTAGAAGGTTGACCTAATGATTGATCGAACTCAAAAGACTCGAGAAAGGTGCTAAAACACTAACAGATTGAGAATTAGAGTAGAAAGTCGACTTAGGGTCAACGGGCTCTCAAAGGACTGAGGACAGCTATCAAAGCCTTAACAGATGATGCGTAAGGGACAAGAATAGAAGGTCAACTCGGGGGTTGGCAAGCTCATGGAGAACTCGGCAAAGGTCCCATAGCCCCAACCGATGATGAACAAGGGAAGAAAAAGAAGGTTAGCTTAGTGGTCGACAAGCTCTCGAAGGATCAGGGATGGCAATCGGAGCCCCAATGGACGATGTAGTGAACAAGAGCAGAAAGTCGGTTCGAGGGTCAATTAGTTCTTGGAGACCTAAAAAAAGGTCTCGAGGCCTCGACGACGATAGACAAAGGACTAAAGAAGAATGTTAACTTAATGGTAGACAAGCTCTTAGAGGACTTAAAACAAGTCTCGAAGCGTCGATAAATAATACATAGGGGAGGGGAGTAAAAGGTCAGCTTGATGCTCCGCGGGCTCTCGAAAAACTCAAAACAGATCCTAGAGCCTCAACGAACGATGAAAATGAGAAAAGAGTAGTGTTAGTGCAAGCCCTGGAAGCCAATCGATTTTGTGCTTCCAAGACACTACATTAATTAGTCATATTTCATGTTAAATACATTATGGATATTTTATATAATGTATGAGGTATTTCTTTATACATGAGTTTATTTATAAGGAGTCATGAGAGACTTATGTAGATAAAGTCCTTGGAACATAATGGCCTTACAAAGAAATTATAAAGGTTATAATTATGAGATTCTTATGCATCAAAACCTTGTTCCTAAATATGTTCCCGGTCATTGTATTGTCAAGAATAAGGGCATTGACAATGCTCAAAGGCTAGAACATGCTAAGCCTCCTTACTTTAGAATTAAGCAATTCATCTCACAAGTTGAAGCATGTGAGATACTTGGTGATATTATTGTTGGAGTAGGATCATAGTGGATTAATGTGATTGTGTAAAGCATGGATTTCAAAAATTTCTTTAACAAAGGAAGCAAGCAATCCAATTACACAAGCGAAAACACACATTATGATTATTGCAAGTAATATAATCACATCCAAAAAATTAAAATAAGAATCTATTAAGTAAGAAAACCATACCTTTATTTTGAGATTCTTATTTTCTGACAATACCATACTGATGAATGATTACTCGACCAAATAAGTTTACCCCTTATTCTTCAAGAATACTTTCAACTTGAACCTTGAGTGGACAAGGTGTGGAATGGAAAGCTACAAGATGGCAACTAAGTTTATTCTCTTTTCTTTGGAAAAGCTTGGATGAGGAGAAGAGAAGAAATGGCTGAAACTTTTTTAAGAAAAAGTACATTTTATATATTTTTTTCTTCCAATCTCTTCTCTTTCTATTAAAACTCTTGCTTCAAACGTTTAATGAAACACCTTTAAATCAATCTTGACCATCCATTCATTGTTATAGAAGCATCAAACATGCTCCATAATTACCAAAATAAAAATTAAAGAATAAATAATTTAATTCTTTAATTATCATTTAGAGTTCTTGATAAAATAAAACTCCTTATTGAATAATAACTCTTATTTTATTATTATCCATCTTTATTTAAAAAGAATTAATAATAAATAAAAGAGTAATAGTCAAATATGGAGTCTCTTTTTATCAATATGGATGTCTAGATTCATTTTGCAAGAATCCTCCTAAAATTATCTTAATTTAAGACAACTCTTGTCTGTAATTAAGACAAAAAAAAAATTATCTTGTTTAAATTGAGACAAATATGTTTTCTTGACTAAATTAAGACAAAAAATATTTTTCTTGTTTTAAATTAAGGCAAACATATTTTCTTGTCTAAATTAAGACCAAACATGTTTTCTTGTCTAAATTAAGACAAACATGTCAAAGCTGCCAATTTTGTACACAATTTAATTAAACAAATTAAAACATGCATTCCAACTTAAACAAGTTGAATTCTACGAAGCTAAGTGGAGAATCTATTTGGACATAGATATTCCAAGGTCCAATAAACTTATAATTATTCTTAATCTCATTAAAAATAATTCAAGCTTATTAACCATGAAATCACTCCACCATAGATTCATGGTTACACTCTTGGATTAACTATAACTACAAGAAATAATTCAATATTTGATATTAATTATTAGTTGTCCAATTCCAAGCCTTATATTGTGAACCCTCATAACCATACAATGACAAAAAGTGAAATTATCGTTTTACCGTTTATGTCAATTTTGTCCCCTAGTCTCAAATTTCATCCAATTAGTGATTCAATACTCCAGATCTAATCTTTTGAGTATTCGGATGTGATGAGTAGCTAATTCATCAATTCACTAGGCCCAGATTAATCACTAATCTTCTTGAAATCACTAGAAGTGATGTCAATGCTATGAACTCCATTATCTGGATATATGTTTCCAGATGTTCATCTCAATTATAATCCCAAAATACGGAGTCTAGATCAATGTTTTATGATGATCACGCTCATGGTAAATCAAAGATTATAAGGAGATTAAACACGAGTCCACTATCCATCAAGATTTCGGTTCTACTGTAAGGAAATGCATAAGTGTGAGATCAAGATTTAGGTAACGGTAAAACTTAAATTTGATTCTCACATGATTCCAGTTCATGTTATAGTGTCATTACTCGAAGTCAACTATTTTGATAATTTGAGACTCATCATTCCCTTGAAATGAATCACATTCGTTTCGTTGGAAGTAATCCGAACACTACAGCCTTAACATAATAAAGTGACCAGCTTTATTATATGGTTGTGAACAATTTTTAGATTCAATTAAAATACATGTCTCCTATGTATGACTCTTCATACAAATGTATTTAATATCTCAATAGAATCTTGGTACCTTAATAACTAGATAATGAATGCTTACTAAAACAAACTCTTCGTCTTATTATCAAAATGTACTTTCATTACAAATAAATTCAATGAATTTAAACATGAGAATATACTTGCTTTCCAAGGCACCATATTCTCAAAATTCCTAACAATCTCCCAATTGCCCTAAAGCAAGTATGACATATCCCTCATTCCAAGACCTTCTAAGTGACAATCGAAACTCTTTTGGGTTATAGTCTTTGTGAATGGATCGGTAAGGTTTTGCTCTGTTGGAATTTTCTTCACAAGTACTTTTCCACGTTGTATGATCTCTCAAATGAGATGATACTTTCTTTCAATATGTTTTCCTACTTTATGATTCCGCGGTTCTTTTGAGTTAGCCACTTCTCCACTGCTATCACAATAGAGTGTAATAGGCTTATCCGCATCTGGAATTACTTCAAGTTCCATAAGGAACTTACGGAGCCATACAACTTCCTTTGCTACTTCACAAGCTGCAACATACTCTGCTTCCATAGTAAAGTCTGCAATACAAGATTGCTTTACACTCCTCTAAACTATGGCTCTTCCTCCAATGGTGAAAACAGATCCTGATGTTGATTTTGTAAAATCAACATCAGACTAAAAATCTGAATCAGTGTACCCTGTCGCTACAAGGTCACTTCCAGAATATACAAACATGTAATTCTTCGTTCTACGAAGATATTTAAAAATGCACTTGACTGCAGTTTAGTGCTCCACACCTGGGTTTGACTGAAATCTACTAACCAATCCAATTGCATAACAAATATCTGGCCTAGTGCATAGCATAGCATACATGAGACTTCCAACGACAGATGCATATGAAATCCGTCTCATGTATTCAACTTCTTCTAGAGTTTTAGGTGACATTTCCTTAGAAAGTTTGATTCCATGTCTAGAGGGCATAAAACCCTTCTAGGAATCTTGCATAGCAAACTTGGCCAAAATCTTATCTATGTAGGATGCTTGAGATAACGTTATCTGCTTATTCTTACGATCCTTTATAAGTTTGATCCCTATAACATAGCTAGATTCTCCCAAATCCTTCATATTGAATTGATGGTTCAGCCAACCTTTAAATGTTGATAACATTCCTATATCATTCCTAATGAGTAGAATGTCAGCAACATAAAGGACTAGGAAAATAACCTTTTTATCCTGTATCCTTTTATAGACATAAGGTTCATCAACATTTTGCTAGAAATCGTATGATTTGATAGCAGTATCAAATCTTATGTTCCAAGACCTAGATGCTTGCTTAAGTCCATAAATGGACCTATGCAATTCCCAAACCTTATGCTCGTGGCCCTTTTTAATGAAACCTTCTGGTTGAGCCATATAAATGCGCTCTTCAAGATCTCAATTTAAAAATACGGTCTTGACATCCATTTGCCATATCTCATAATCAAGATGTGCGGCTATGGATAAAAGGATCCTGATGGATTTAAGCATAGCAACTGGTGAGAAGGTTTCCTCATAGTCAATCCCTTCTCTTTGGGTAAAACCCTTGGCCACTAGTCTAGCCTTGAAGGTCTCTACTTTCCCATCACTTCCTCTTTTTCTCTTGTAAATCTATTTACACCCTATAAGTTTTATCCCTTCAGGTGGATCTACTAAAGTCCAGACTTTATTATAATCCATGGAGTTTAACTTGGATTTCATTGCCTTATGCCATTCTTCAGCATCGACATCATTAATAGCTTCCTTATATGTAATAGGATCATATTCATGTTCGTTTGAGAGTGCAATCATGTTTTCTCCCAGACCCATGTATCTTTTTGGTTGTCTCACAACCCTCCCACTATGTCGAGGCACCACTATTTGATGTTCAGGTTGTGTTTCTGTTTCAACCCTTGAATCAGACTGTGTTATGACATCTTCAGAATTAACTCTTAAATATGAAGGATCAGACAATTCTTCTAAGACAATTTCATTTCTAGTTTTGTGATTTCTCACAAACTCTTCCTTTAAGAAAGTGGCATTCATATTAACAAAAACTTTCTTATCTTGAGGACTATAGAAGTAACAACCTCTTGTTCCCTTTGGATATCCTACAAACAAACACACCTCAATCTTTGGTTCCATATTTATGGACTCTAGCTTTAAAACATGTGCAGGACATCCCCAAGTTCGTAAATGACGTATAGATGATTTACGCCTTGTCCATAACTCCCTTGGTGTCTTAGGCACAGCTTTAGATGGATCAAAATTGAGCAAATACTGAGCAGTTTGCATACAATATCCCCAGAATGAGATTGGAAGGTTAACATAGGTGTCACGACCCAAATTTCGAGCCATGACCAACGCATGAGCCCAATGGATGTAATCCACTTAGCCCAAGCAAGCCTATTAATCTAACGTATTCATCATTCTATCATAACTGCTAAGTCATATTTCATAACTTAGAATCATAATAAAATTAAACATTTGCCAACTCATACTGGCATATCAATTAAGTGTACATTGCCTACAACATGTATCTTAATAATTTACATCAAGTTTGTCTATACATCTCAAAAAAAGAAGACTTGACTTCAGCGGAGGGACTTGGACGAATGTACAGCTACTGAATGCCGAAACACCTGCCAAAAGATGGGTATAAGTCTACAAGGACACCTCGTCCTAATTACTGGCTATCTCGTGATCTGAAAACATGAAGTTGAAAACAGTGAATATAAACCCAGTGAGTGAACAAGGAAAGGAACATGTATATCATAAAGAATCTTTAACAAAATCATGATGCATTCTTTTTCAAAACAATGCAATTTGTTTCTATTCTTATTAAAAACCCCTCATCAAGCCTTTAAATGATTAATCATTTGAAAATCATGAACTCATACATAACGAACCATTTGAAGAATGAAAGCTTTAATAATACGCAAGCAAGTCAAATACGACAACGAATCTTCACTGCAGCGGAAAGGCATTCTCACTTTAATAATACGTTGGGATTTAGTTATTAGCCGAACGAGGATTTCTCAACTGGCCGAGGGTTTCTCACTAAACCTCCCCATTTTAAACTTAACTCATTTAATCCTTAATGTTGGAAGTCCATGCTCCGATATGGTAGCAAAGAAGTGAAAGATAGGGCAGCAATTGGACAAGATAGGAGACCAAAACAGAAGGTTTTTCACTGCAGTGAGAAAGAATCTCGTTGTAGCGAAATTGTAACCCAGAAACAGAAGGTTTCTCGCTGTAGCGAGATTCTTTCTTGCTGCAGTGAAATTTCATTGATGAAACAGAGAGTTTTTCGCTGCAGCGAGATTCTTTTTTCGCTGCAGCGAAAAGCTACAGTGACTATCTCGCTGCAGCAAAAACCAGTTCTGGTGAAGGTTCTCAAACCTGAGAGTTTCTCGCTACAGCGAGAATGAATTTTGTTGCAGTGAAAACAGACCAAAAAGAGAAAAGTTTCCCCTCACTCAACAAAAAGGCCATCATGCTAAACCAACAAAATAAACTTACAGCATATGAAAATTCCCAAAGTGCAATGTATCAAATTTCTCATATATGCCAATCATATATCACATTCATAAGTTTTCATTTCATAAGTCTAGATGTGCATAATTACATAGATATACATTAACATCATCATAATCATACCCGGCTCATGTACATCCCCCCACATCGTGCACATAGCCGGTACCATCGTGTGCATCCCCCCACATTGTGCACAATCAGTGCCATCGTGTACATCCCCCCACATCGTGCACACGGGCACTATCATTGTAAAACCCGACCCTATAAATACATGTCATAACATACATGCACTGAGTAGCATGTTATTATGCTAGGAAAGTCCCTAAGAATAGACGAAACCCGGTATTGTACCTAACGGTACACTTAAATTGATTTAACCTTGAACTAGTTCAAATAGGAATTGTAGGATGAAATTTAATATTTTATAGTCCAGGAATGACTAAAAATGATTGTTCAGAGTTCAAGGGTTCATTTGGGATAAAATTGGAAATTTTGATGTTTAGGGGCAAAATCGTCATTTTGCCACCTAAGATAATAATTTGATCATGGACTGAAATTTTTCACCAAGATTAACTATTTGGAGTATAATTTAATGATAGAAAGTGAAAAAAGTTTAATTCTGGTGATTTCTGGAGTGTAGGGGCAAAATCGTAATTTTACCACCCACGGATAAAATTTGAGATTTTGAGAGAATTTAGATCAAATTTGAAAAATTGGAGAATGGTATGAGTATAAGGGATGAAAAATATGTCTATGTGCAATTTTTCAATTTTTGGGGCAAAAATGTAATTTTTTACTTTTACGGGGGTAAAAGTGTAAATTTCAAAAATTACTCCACCGAGACTTTGGATAAGTCTGAGAATTTTATCTAAGCTATGAATATGTGGGACAAGTGTATGGTGAAAATTTGGAAACAAATGGATGAAATTTTAAAAATGGACCAATGGGAAAGTGACATGTGGCATTTTTTTAATAATATAATATTATTTTAATGAAAAGTCAGCCCATTTAAACCCCATTTTAAGTGCTGGCTGGCCATAAGGAAGAACAAGAGAGGAAATAGAGAGGAAAGGAAGAAAAAAAGAAAAACCAAAGAGAAACAAGAAAATTCAAAGGGGAATTCGCGTTTTTCGCCCGTTTACGCGTCTAACGGTAAGATTTTTCGATTTTAGCTTGATTTCTACCTTTCCTATGCCTTTATTTCCATTAAGCATGCTTGAGGAGAGAGATCAAAAAGTGATATCAAGGGCTGGATGAAATTCTAGGGAAGAGATTTTGGAATTTTTAGGTTTTGACTTTTAGCTAAACTAGTAAGGAATAACTAGCAGAATATGATTTAGGAGATAGCTTCTAGAACTATAGTTATGGGAATTGAGTTAATTGTGATGCTAATGTGATGATAGGTTCCAATGAAGCCCCATTTGGACCATTAGAGGAAGTTGGAGTTTAGTAAAGATTTAACGAATACCGGTGAGTGAACTTGCATTTCAAAATTTCTTTGGAAAATGTAGAGGTATTTGGGTGAAACATTTGAATGATTTTATCCAACCTTTCTTTAAAAATGTGTGCTGGAGAACAAGCCTTTGATAAAATGTTTTTAATGTTGTGAAATGTGAAATGTGTATAAGGATGAATCTATGTGCTCTTATATTACGTTGGTATGTATATATATATATATGAATATTTGTTGTGCATTGATGAATGATGTTGAAGTGCGTGAGTATGGAATGCACACGTGATGATGATAGAGTGTGCGAGTAGGGAGTGCACACATGATGATGTTCAAGTGTGCGAGTAAGGAGTGCATTGAGCTGAGTGTGGCGGGATGGTATGCTTGATGATGTATATATATATATATAAATATGTGTGTTATATAAAGTTCATGAGCATGGTATATGGTTGTAATACATGTGAAATCTTGCATGTTGAACCTTGGAAATTTCTAAGCATTTTCAAGTTGATCTTGTCTTTGCAGCAAAATGGCCTTTTCTTGAGATAGTGAAAACTTGTTGTTGGTGTCCTGTTTCTCGCTGCAGCAAGATTCATTCTCGTTGCAGTAAAAAACTCTCAAGTTTAAGGAAGTTGCACTAGCCTGGTTCTTGCTGTAACGATAAAGTTGCTGAAGCTTCTCACTGTAGCGAGATTTATTCTCGCTGAAGCTTCTCGCTGCAACGAGAGACATTCTATCTTGATGACCTCCTTGTTTGGTTGTTGCCCTATTTTCCACTTGTTTAGCACCATAGTTGATCATGGACTTCCAACAGCAAGGAATTAATTAAGTTTGAAATGAGGAGTTTTAGTGAAAAACCCTCGACCAGCTGATAAATTGAGCCCAAATTACACTGCAACGAGAATGCCTTCCCGCTACAACTAAGACCTGTCGTTTCACTTGACTTGCTTGAATGCTATTAAAGTTTTCACTCTTCAAATCCTTTGTTGTGCATGGATCTTTTATCATCAAGTGATTAATTCATTAAGGGTTAATGAGGGGTTTTAATAAGAATTAAACTAAATTGCATTGTTTTTTAAAATAAGTGCATTATGATTTCTTAACTTCTCTTATTGATTGCTTGTTCCCTTCCTTTGTTCACTCACTGGGTTTATACTCACCGTTTTCAACTTCATGTTTGTGAGGCCTCGACCTCTATAGCCTCATAACTAGGTGTAGACATGATAACTCGAGCTAGGGGTAATTTCGTCATTTCCTTAGTAAGCCCCTAAAAGTAAGTTTTTAAACAATATTATGGCCTAAGTAGGCCTAAGGCATAAATGAATGATGAAATACGAGTAAAATGGCAAAGGAAATAAAAATAATGATGATTTCCAAAGTATGGGCAAAATGGTCATTTTTCATCTCGGATCAAAATTTTAATTTTTCGTAAACTCGAGTACTTTTAGACCATTGTGGACTTGGCCTTAGTGTCAAAAGAGTAAAAAGATGGCATAAAAGATTGGAGAAGAATAAGCTAACTTGCTAAGGGCATTTTTGTAATTTAAATGGAGTTGGATAAGCTTGAGTTATAAATATCATCTTCTAGCAGCTTCTTCTCACATTTTCCAGCAGCTTCTTCTTCTCCTTCCTTCTTTCCTTTCACGTTTCTTCATTCTCCATGGAAGCTTGATATGAAATCTCCATAACCTCTCTTAAAATAGCTCAAATTTTTAAGTTTTTGTGCACTTTTGCATAGAACCCTTGTACTCTTTCACTCTCTCACTTCAAAACCCTTGATAAGTCTTACTTCCATACTTTCTCTCACTAGTTAGGCATTTAGAGAGAGAAAGAGGGAGCTTCAATAAGGGCTTGAAAGTGTTTGGAAAGAATTTCAATTGTAAAGCTACCAAGGTGAGTAGTGAATTAGAATTTGATTTTTAAGTGTTGAAAATTATTAGTGCTTAAACTTGTGAATGTCTAGTAGTTTAGGTTGTTCATTTGTTTTAAAGTGATTAGGATAGTGAAAATAGATAGCCACTTAGATGGCAATTGGAAGCTAGTTAAGAGATAGCTTTTAGAATTTATAAATATTGGAATTGATTTAATTATGATGTTAACGTGATAATAGGTTCCAACGAAGCCCCACCGTCCCATTTGGATTATTAGGGAAGTTAGAGTCGACTAAAGGTTCAACAAAATACCGGTGAATGAACTTGCATTTCAAAATTGTTTAGGGAATGTGAATGTACTTGCAAAAAACATTTGAATGATTTTATCCAACTTTTCTTAAAAATTTGTGCCTTGGGAACAAGCCCTTGATAAATTGTCTCTATGTTGTGACATGTGGCTGTTATGGATTCGTGCACTACTACATTATGTTGGTATATATATATATATGTTGTGCCTTGGTAGTTGATATTGTGTGATAATTATAACTGTGTGTGTGCACGATGTGGGGGGATGCACATGCCGGTGATGACGGTGGTGAGGGAGATGGATGATGACAGTGCCCGTGTGCACGATGTGGGGGGATGTACATGATGGCACTAACTATGCACGATGTGGGGGGATGCACACGATGACTCTGGCTATATGCACGATGTGGGGGGATGCACATGAGCTGGGTGAGATGATGGTGGTATTGGTGTTTATATATATATGTATATATATGTTTATGAAATAAAAGTTCATGAATATGGTATATGGTTGTAATGCATGTGAAAATTTGACATGTTAAACTTTGGGAATTTGTTTGTGTTTCATGATGCTTTTGTCATTTTAGCAGGATGGCCTTTTCTTGAGGGGAATGAAAACTTTTTTCTTGGTGCTCTGTTTCTCGCTGCAGCAAAATTCATTCTCGCTGTAGCGAGAAACTCTCAGGTTTTGACGATTTTACCAGACCTGGTTGTTGCTGCAGCGAGAATGCAACAAGAAAATTTCTGAAGCTTCTCGCTGCAGCGAGAAACTCTTTGTTTGGCAAGTTAAATTTCGCTGCAACGAGAAACTTTCTGTCCATTATGCTATCTTGCTGGTTTTGCCATATTTTCCCATTTCAATTACACCATAACTGATCATGGACTCCCAACATTTAGGGTTTTATTTAATAAAGTTTGAAATGAGGAATTTTAAAGAGAAACCCTCGGCCAGTTGAAAAACCCTCGTTCAGCTAATAACTTGAGCCCAAACTTCGCTGCAGTAAAAAGACATTCTCGTTGCACGTTTCATTTGACTTGCTTGTGTATCACTGAAGCTTTCATTCTTCAATTTCTTTGTTATGTGTGGATCCATCATTATCAAGTGATTAACCATTTAAGGGTTTAATGAGGGGTTTTAATGAGAATAAAACTAAATTGCATTGTTTTGAAACAAGTGCATCATGATTTTCAAATTCTTCCTATTGATTGCTTGTTCCCTTCTTATGTTCACTCACTGAGTTTGTACTCACCGTTTCAACTTCATGTTTTCAGATCAGGAGGCAGTCGATAACTAGGTTGAGGTGCCCTCGTAGATTCGTCTCTTTGGTAGGTATCTAGGCATTCAATAGCTGTACGTCGCCCAGGTCTCTCTGCTGGAAGTCAAGTATTCTTTTGTTGTGTATAGACAAACCAATGTAAATTATTAAAATATATGTTTAGACAATATATGTACACTTTGATTGGTATGCCACTATGAGTTGGCAATGCTTAGTATTATTTTGATTCAAAGTTATGAAATGTGACTTAGCAACTTTTGATGGAATGATGAACAGGTCATATTAATAGGCTTGCTTAGGCTTAGTGGACTACGTCCATTGGGCCCATGCGCTGGTCATGGCCCGAAATTTGGGTGGTGACAATGTTTTAAGATCAAGAGGCAGCCGATAACTAGATCGAGGTGTCTTTGTAGATTCGTTTCCTTGGTAGGTATCTCTGCATTCAATAGCTGAACTTTCACCCGAGTCTCTCCGTTGGAAGGCGAGTATCCCTTTTGTTGTGTATAGACAAACCCGATGTAAATTATTAAGATTTATGGTTTAGACAATATATGTATATTTGATTGGAAATGCCACTACGAGATGGCAATGGTTAGCATTATTTTAAATTGAAATTATGAAATGTGACTTTAATAACTTATGATGGAATGATGGACAGGTTATATAAATAGGCTTGCTTGGGCTTAGTGGGCTACGTCCATTGGGCCCATGCGCAAGTCATGGCCCGAGATTTGGGTCGTGACATAGGTTGTGGTTGAGCCTTTGAAAAACCACTTTGGGTTTTGGTTGATCTCGGTAAAAACCATTGTGTAAGATTTTGGCTAAGCCTGGTAAAAGCCATTGTAAAGCTTGGTGAAAGCTTGTGAATTTCACCGTTCTTAGTGGATTGATTGGAAAATCCTTGGTTAAACAATCAAAGTAGTGGATGTAGGTCTTGCTGGTCCCTATAATATGTGCTAGAGAGGGGTGAATAGCACAATTTGGCTCTTAACAATATTGGAAACTAATTTCCAGAACTTAAGAAAATAAAAACAGAGTACAAGATGCACAGCAATTTAGAGTGGTTCGATCCAAGACCTACATCCACTACCTTGATTATCCAACCAAGGATTTTCCCAACACATCCACTAAGATTCGGTGAAATTCACGAGCTTTCACCAAGCTTTACAATGGCTTTTCAAGGCTCAGCCAAAACCTTTTACACTAGTTTTTCACGGGCTCAACTAAAACCCAAAGTGGTTTACCAAGGCTCAACCACAACCTACAACAATCAAGCTATCCCAAGCTTGAACAACCCCTTAAAGTGACTTCCTCACTCTAAGAATACAAGAAAAGTAATAAAAGAAAGTACAAATGATCACTGTTTAATCTTATTGGTACAAGATTAAGAGCAAAATACAAATGCAAAGAGTAGACGTTTAAGTGCTGACAAGTGTAATGAAGATTTTCTGGTTTTTCAACTCTCTATTCTCAAATCTCATTTAAGGGTTCTAAAAAACTTTTTTCTAATTGTTGGAAGACCCTTTTATACTTGGAGATGCAACTGACTTGAAAAATGAAAATGAAAATTTGGAAAAAGATTTTAAAGCTTACCAAAAGAAAATTGATATTTTGGAAAGAGGAATTTTGATATGGAAATGAAATTTGAAGATTTATTGAATGAGATACAAAAGGCTTCCATGAATTTCTCATCTTCCAAAATGACCAAATACAATCATTGCACATTTTATAGTTATTGTTCATACACTTGTCCAATTAAAAAATGTGTGCCTTGCAAATTTAGACAAGTGTGGGTTCCAAAAGGAACTTTATGCAACGAGACTAGACAAGTGTGGGTTCCAAAAGGAACTTTATGCAACAAGACTAACTTTCAAGGATCCAAAGCAATTTGGATACCAAAGATCAAATGAAAAATGTCTCTTGTAGCTGTGCTAGAGCAAAGAAGAACAATTCTTGAAAAATGGATGCTTTCTAGTCACACGTAAAGGAAAATGGGTGATTTCTATGCTAAAATCTTTTTTTGATGAGAATCTTAATTGCTTATTTATTGAATGTTTCATTCATTTGGCTTGGTTTCTAAAATTATTTGCTTTTCTACATTGAAAATTTTAGTTGCCTATTCTTGCTTGAATATTAAGTGCATAATTCTTTGAGCTTTATTGATCAATCTTGGCTATGCAACTTGATTTGATATGATACATGCTATAAGTTGCAAGAAAGTATGAATCTAAAGATTGAGTATGTACTTATATTTGATCTTGAATATATCATCATCCTTATTTTGAGAAAATTAATTGATTATGGAAAATTGTTTCAATAATATTTCCTCATGATTTATGAAATTGTTTCCATACTACTTCTTTGAGGAAAAATGATTTTTGTGCATAATTTTGAAACATAAAAGGTTGGATAATGTGATAGAAATATGAGCATACTTGATGACTTACACTCACATTTATTCAAGTAGCATAAAATAAGGAAAACTGAGTTAAAAAAATTGTCCCTGATTTCCTTGTACCTAACATAAGTTGACCATTTGAACAATCTTGATTTATATTCTAGAACTTGCTTGAATAGTTCAAAATGGTTGATAATGAGCTTGAAAATTTTGACTACTTTAATTAGTACTTTTAAAGCAAAATAAGCTTCTATGAGAAAAATGTTACCATCCTTTAAGTTTAGAATGATTTATGAATTGAATAAGTTTGTTTCATAATGAAAATACTCATGACTTGTTCTTTATTGGATGTGCATGCTTGCTTGTAAGCTTGAATGGACATAAGGGCATTTTTGGAATATGATTGTGAGATATTTGTAAATGACCCTTGACATACATGAATATGATTAATTATGCTTATTACACATTTCATAAATCATTTAAAGCATAATTGAACAAAATTGAGTGACATTGAGCTCATGATTTTATACAGAGCATGTTTAACTCAAATCTTGTATATATGATTTAAGTGCAAAATTTTGAAAAGAAAGATTAAATCTTTCTCGAATGCTTTTCTTGCAAAACCATTTTGTCCTCCTTGATTTAAATTGATTTATAAATTCTTTGTGTTTAATAATATAGCATAGTTGAGCAAACTTGATTTGATATATTTATATAAATTGCACAAATTCGATGTTGCTTGGTATTTCTTTTATGATTAGTGAAAATGATAAAAAAGGATTTCTTAAACATGATCTTTAGTGTGATAATTTGACATTGATCGCATTTTTCAAACAACGGAATAGATCTATTTGCAATATTTGACATGCTTGAGGCTACAATGATTTCAATGTTATAAAGCTTGAACAGGAGTGCTTTATGTTAAAAATGCCATTACATCTTGTTCTTGTTGCAAATGAGTGCTTGAATAACCTCAAGGACATTTTTGTTTATATGCTAGAAGATTGTTAAAAATGTTAAATTTGATGCTTATTATGCTTAAACATTGTTTAAATGATTGTTGTACATGTTATAAGTCATAGTCACGCATCATAATGTAAATTGAATATGTTTGAGCATATTAGAGATATTATTCTTCAAATTAGCATTTCAACTTTTTAGCACTTGTGAACAATGAGCAATAAAAGCCAAAATTTGAGTTCACATGTTTTTATTGAAGAATCTTTAATTATACATGTCCAAAATGATGTTCTAAACATGGTTGAAATGAAATTCTAAATTATTCTCACACAAATCCATGTTTCGAGATCATTATGCCTTGGAACATTGCAAGTTTTGCACCTTTTTCTGGCTTTTCAATATGTAGGGATCAAGCATAATTTACTCCTAAGCATAGCTAGTCGACTATTGTGGAACAAAATGCAAATGATGCTGGAATGATGAAAAATGGACCCAAGGAATATGTAGTCGACTCTTGAGTGCTCTAAAGCCAAAATGGACAGGTTTTGAGTTCCAAAATATCTTTTTACTTTACATCTTGTCCATTACAATATTTTCTTCTCTGAATTTTCTTTTCAAAGATGATTCTTGACTTTTAAAAACTTGCATTGTGAATACTTTCATGATCATTTGGTGCAAGTAATGGTTCTTGAAATTGTAAAACTTGCTGAAAAATGGGAAATCCTTTTTTATGACATAAATCTATCTATTCCCAAGCATGACACTCATATTGATTCCATAAATTCTCATGTATTTACAACGACTAAATAGAAATATGAGAAATTGTTCATCAATGCTTGAATTTGTTAATCCGATTGAATTTTCATGTGCATATTGTAAAACCCGACCTTATAAATACATGTCATAGCATACATGCACTGAGTAGCATGTTATTATGCTAGGAAAGTCCCTAAGAATAGACAAAACCCGGTATTGTACCTAACGGTACACTTGAATTGATTTAACCTCGAACTAGTTTAAATAGGAATCTAGGATGAAATTTAACATTTTATAGTCAAGGAATGACTAAAAATGATTTTTCGGAGTTTGAGGGTTCATTTGGGGAAAAATTGAAAATTTTGATGTTCAAGGGCAAAATCGTAATTTTTCCACCCGTGGACAAAATTTGAGATTTTGAGAGAATTTAGATCACATTTGACAAATTGGATAATGGTATGAGTATAAGGGATGAAAAATATGACTATGGGCAATTTTTCAATTTTTAGGGCAAAAATATAATTTTTGACTTTTACGGGGGCAAAAGTATAAATTTCAAAAATTACTCCACCAAGACTTTGGATAAGTCTGAGAATTTTATCTAAGCTATGGATATGTAGGACAAGTGTATGGTGAAAATTTGGAAATAAATGGATGAAATTTTAAAAAAGGACCAATTGGAAAGTGACACATGGCATTTTTTAATGGTTTAATATTATTTTAATGAAAAGTCAGCCCATTTAAACCCCATTTTAAGTGATGGCCGGCCATAAGGCAGAACAAGAGAGAAAATAGAGAGGAAAGGAAAAAAAAAACCAAAGAGAAACAAGAAAATTCAAAGGGAAATTCACGTTTTTCGCCCGTTTACGCGTCTAACGGTAAGATTTTTCGACTTTAGCTTGATTTCTACCTTTCCTATGCCTTTGTTTCCATTTAGCATGCTTGAGGAGAGAGATCTAAAAGTGACATCAAGGGCTGGACGAAATTCTAGGGGAGAGATTTTGAAATTTTTAGGTTTTGATTTTTAGTTAAATTGGTAGTTTTAGTTAGTTAAATGTGTTTAGAAATTAAATTGGGCAAGAAAGCATTAAATTTTCACAATACCCACCCTTGGTCGAATCTGCAATGAGGTACAATGATGATAATCTGATTTTTATTCTAAGACAAATGAAGAGAAAATGATGAAAAATGGTTAAATGTGATAGAAAAACAAAGTGGAAAATTAACCGACTTAATGTCCCATTTTTGGTCGAATTTTTCAAGGAAGAGAGTGAGCTGATTTTGGTATTTTAGAGGAATATTGTCTGATAATTAATGGTTAGAAATGTTGGAGAGAGAATGGGACAATTTAGAGCTAAAATGGAGCGCGTTAGTAATTTATCGGGTAAAGTGCCAAAAATAGGTTAATACCGCGTTTAAGCCATTTTTGGCTATTGCATTTCATACCATGCATTAGTATAGGATTTAAGTCAAATATATAGTTATTTAGCATTAATATGATGAATTGAGTAAATTTTTGCAATGTGTCTAGAAGGAGAGCCTTCCGGTTAAGGCAAGGAAATCGTACCCGACGAGTAGTTATCGGGGCACTTAGAAAGCTTTTAGTTTGTACAAACGGTGAGTAAACCTATTATTATTGCGAATTATCTAGAGTTTATTTTAAAAATGCTCTTTATGTATTTTATGAAACGAAAATGAGATTAAAACGGGATTTTTGATGTTTTAGAAATAAATGTGACAAAAAAATATATATTGTGTTGATTATGAAATTGAGTAATTGGAGGTTGTTAACTGTCTTGAAAATTATATATTTTCCTATGAATGGCTTATGAGATATAAGTATATGTGGCTATATTTTGTAAGTGCATTGGGAAATTTATGTAAGCTGTTTTACTATGCAGGCTGGATAAATAAATAAAAGCCATGTTATACTATCAAAATTTTATTAAAATTGGTGGGTTAGTCATTGCAGTGACGGGTTTTCATGGACTGCCTATTAGAGGGGCACGGTAAACCCGGTTATATAGTTACTCCGGTTGTAAAGGCGAGGAGGGTAACTCTTGGGGTAGTATTAGAGCTCACTTCACGTCGAACCCCCGCGTGAATGTGTAACTCGGCCAACGCCAAGGAACAGCTTGTTTTGAAAATAAAAATGTATTTCACATATAAATGTTATAACAACATTGGCGGACTCGGTTAGATGCCTCGACCAAGGTATCTCCGAGGATTAGTTTTGGCTTGAGCTTTGTTTTTAATAAAAGACATAAGCCTTAACAACTGTTTTGGTAAATTACAAATATTTTATGGTTTAAAAAATAAATTGAAAACATTATGAAATGGTTCGTAATTTGTTGTTTAAACTTGCCTCCATTTTACTCACCTTTAGATATTTATGATAATGTCTGTTTACTCATTGGGATTACAAAATCTCACCCACCTCCTTTCCAAACATTTCAGGTCTGTGGTAGCTTGTAGATACCCTATTTTGTCGAGGATTCCAGTTGATATCTTTACCACACAGACAGTAGGTTTCTAGCACCAAAACTAGGTGTATTTTGGGCCACTTGTCATTGTAACCATTATTGTATATTATAACTTAGTAAATTTTTGTATGTATGAATTTATTTTACTTACACATTGCAAAAGATTTCTTACACGTGTTTCTATAAATATTATTTTATATAAAATTGCTATATTGTAATCAATATTTTGAATAGTGATATTTGTCTATAAATCCTTTAAAAAAAATTTCTTTGGATTTATTTGAGCCGAAAACGACCGGTAATTGTTTTAAATGGAATGTTTAACAACGATTGCTCACAGAAAAGGAAATAATCGGATATATAAGCCTTGCGGGGTTCCGGTTGGCATTCTAGGTAATGAGTGTCAATCGGGACGTCGCGGTGATTGTCATGGGCCTGAGGGAGGTTTCGGGTCGTGACACATATATAGAAAATATCTTTTCATGAAAATTGAAATGTTCAAATGCTAATCTAGGAACAATTCTTGAAATATATTTTACGTTTGTGCTTAAATGATTGTTTCAAAATTGATTTCTTGATTATGCATACTTATTCGATTAAGATGAACTCATTGAACTTAATGAAAATATTCCTGGTTCATCTACTATATTGGTCAAGACACATGCTTATATGATTTTTCTTTATGCTTGACCTTAAGGTTTGAAGTCTAAAACTTGACTTGAGCTATGCATTTGAACATGAATGTAATTGTCAAGTTTGATCATGGCATATATTGTGAGTTGATATAGTTGAAATTTATTTTGGATATGCATTTAAATGTTAACTATGCTTTCATTGAGCCTTAACGTTTACATGATCTAAAGATTTTGTGTGCATCCAACTTTAGCTTATAGGTCACCATAAACAACTTGACATGTCAAATAAAATATGGCCTATAGCTTTAGTTAGCAATGAATGCCTAATGTGCTTTGATTAAATATCTCTTTCTTGAATCTTGATAATTGGTATTCATTGATGATTGAATGTTCACTTTGAATATATTCATGAGTTGAGTGCTTGACTTTCAATATTCTATAACAATTTATATCACTCATGAATCATGAATTATTGAGATATTGCATGTACCCTGAACTTCAATGGTTGCATATTTTTTCAATGGGTATATGTCTATATTGAACTTTTGCTTGCACTTTGATGAACAAAATTGGAATCATGATTAAGGAAAATAGCCATGTTATTTCTTGTAATCATGTTTATGCTTATTTGATCATAACTTTCATACATGATTGCAATAAATGAAAGTTCTCCTTGAATTGACAATTTCATATATAATTTGGAGAATAAATCTTGCAATGCTTGCTTCAAAATGACTTGGATGAATGATTGCTTGAAATTAATTTGGAAGAATACTTGCTAAAAATGCTTAATGATGATATTTTTTTTCTCCTTGAGTTGCCATTTTTTAGGGAATTTCCTGAAAATGCTTGATTAATATTGCTTGGTTGATTGATATTGAGAATAATGAATGCTTGATGATGATCGATAATACTTGATGATAATTGAGAATAATGCTTGAAGACTAATAATGCCTTAGACATGCCTAAGAACTACTTTGCAAATACTTCTTGAAATATGAGTATTGATGCATATGTTGAACATCTATTCAAATGCTCATACTCTTTTAGTTCCGTGAATACTTGAGTATTAGGGAAATAAATTAAATAACCATTTGAATGCTTATTTACTCTAGGCTCATGATTTCTCTCCTAATGTTTGATCTATTAAGGATCTCTAACAATTTGTGCTGAGCTTATGATTTCTTAAGGGGAAGTCAATTATTACCATTGATATCATAAGGAATTAAGATCTTCAACAACAAGGTATGGTGAGAATTTAACATTTGGTGTTCCTCTTTACCAGTAACATCTTTCTAAACACCAAAATAGATATTGTGCCTTATATTGCTTCTCATTTGAATTTGAATGTTGAAATGCATAATTGGTATCAAGCCTTAAGTTTTCTCAATTAGTGTCTAGCTTTAAAATTAGCATCAAGCTTTATAATTATCTTTTCTCACTTGAGCTTTAAATTGATCATATTTTTCTTGAATGTTTTGAGCCTTAAAGTTGATATGCATGGCATGCTGAATGATAAGGGAAGTCTTTATAAGTGCTTTACCAATTAATATAATGAGATTTAAAATGATTTCATCTCTCATAATTGATATTGTTCTTTTACAAAAAGGGAGATTTTACTTATATCTATCAATTGGTATATTAAACTTTAACACTTGGTATTGGAGTTGAAATATGGCTTATGTGCCTATTGAACATCTTTATGATTGTCCTTATTGAACTCCATAACTGTTATGTGCACATTTTGCTTATAGATATATATACATGTGGCTTTCTCATTGATAATTTTCTTGATGAATTAATACTTGAATGTGCTTAATGAGTATATTTCTTAATGACTTGGTTAAGGATATTAAGTGCATATATATGATGACTTGGAGATTTTATGGTTACATATTCATGGTCTTAATGCTTATATTCTTGATGGATTTTGCTAACCATTGTTTCTTGAGCTTAAGTGTTTAATGCTCACTCTTCTTAACCTTTTTGATATAACAAAAAGGGGGAGAAGGTTTATGAGCAAATTTAATTTTATGCATATGTTGAGGGGGAGATTTTAAAATCATTTCAAATGCAAATTATGCTCATAATTTTATCATATAAAAAAGGGGGAGATTGTTAGCATTAAAATTATTATAGTTTTGATTATGACAAAATGATCAAATTTTCTTGAACATTATTTGAGTAATCTTTGACAAATTCTTGAAATAATTTAACTCCCATACATTTGTTCTTACATAGACACAAGCTTGACTCTTGAAGTTATTGAACTATATCTATAAGCTTGTATGACTTTGGTGTATGAGTGCTTATGATTCTCATTCATTAAAGTTTGATTTAAAGATTACAGGAAAATCTTGATGCACTCATTAAGGGGGAGTTTTAAATATCTTGTTTAATGATGAAAAAGAAAAAGGAGAGAAGGAAGACTAAGTTAAATAGAGTTAAATAGGTCTTCATGTTTAAGTTATGTGTGTGATGCTCAATTTTGGTTTTGTCAAAGATTATGTAAAGAAAACTAGATGCATTGACTAAGGGGGAACAACTCATTACACACACAGATTTGAAGCATTCATATTGAACATAGACGTTGCACTCTTAATCTATAAGTGTTTTGTCATCATCAAAAATAAGAGATAGAGAATGTTGACTCTATATGCTTTTTATGATAGCAAAATATTCCTTTTCATAGATGTCTAATTATATTGTTTAAGTGTGCAAGACAAAAATTGTATGCCAAGAATAAATCAATCATTCAAAGACACATATCAAAAATCATATGAATAAGGAGCCACAATTGATCAACAAAACAGAAGCCTCTTCGTTGGATAATGAAGGGTATTAGTCAGCTATAATTCAAATTAGAAGTTGGCGGGCTCAAGAGGATTGAAAGACAGAGAAGACTTAGTCGTCCAAGAAGTAAGTTAGTCGACTAAAAGCCTACTACCAGAAATTTGGACTTCAAGACAGAAACAACTTAATCGACTAAGAAGGAAGTTAGTCAACTAAGAGTTCACTGCCAAAAACTAGGTTTAGAAGACAAAGATAACTTAGTCGACTAAGAGCGCAATTAGTCGACTAAGATCATTTTGTCAGAAAATTTGAATTGAATACTAGAAGACAAAATAACGACTAGTTTCTGTCTTCAACGGCCAGAATTGATTTTACAAGTATTTAAAGCCTCTCCAACAGTCAAAAGGAAGAGAAAGAAGCCATCCATAGTGATTTTGAGCTTAGAAGACCAAAAACCTTCTCTTTACACTTGTATTTCACTCGCATCCTTTGAAAAAGTGTCTGAGCTTAGCTTTGTACATCTTAGATCAGCTAGGTGATCAATTGTACTTCATCTTTTCTTCATTTCTTGATTACTTAGAGTGTACAAGGCACTCTAAGGGATTTATTCAAGCTTGGATTGCTTGATTGAATGTATAGGTTCTAACTTAGCCTTGAAAAATTAGTTGTTGGGTTTTGGTTGATCTCGTGAAAAACCATTGTTGTAAGTTGTGGTTGAGCCTTTGAAAAACCACTTTGGGTTTTGGTTGAGCCCGTGAAAAATCATTGTGAAAGGTTGTGGTTAAGCCTTTGAAAAACTACTTTGGGTTTTGGTTGATCCCGGTAAAAACCATTGTGAAAGGTTTTGGCTAAGCCTAGTAAAAGCCATTGTAAAGCTCGGTGAAAGCTTGTGAATTTCACCATTCTTAGTGGATTGATGGGAAAATTCTTGGTTAAACAATCAAGGCAGTGGATGTAGGTCTTGGACCGAACTACTCTAATTTTGCTGTGTTATCTACCCTGTTTTTGTTCTTATTTTCATTCCTTCTTTTTACTTGCATTTGTTCCCACTTAGGGCTAATTTTTGAAAGAGCCAAATTGCGCTATTTACCCCCCCTCTCGTACATTTACTTGGGACCAACACACTTGAGGCTTATACATCTAAGTATTAAGAGAGGTGTAAACTAATACTTATGTGCACAGAGGTAAGTGCACTGTGTTAATTGAGTTTGCTTTGCTTATATATAAATGGTGTTGGGCTTCCAAAATCTTTAGTTTGCAAAATTGTATGGAATATGTGTATAGCAGCTTAGATGGAGCTGGTTTGGATTTTAATCAAGTGATTGTGAGATGCCAAGGTTTAATTTGAACTATTATGATTTATAGTTATAAATGCATGAATTAGCTCAAGGGTGAAAATCAGTGATTATTATAATTGATGTGTGGTCATGAGGTAAAAGGCTAGTAAACAATCTACTCTAAGGATGAGCTTGAATTTTGCTATGCTTAACGTGAAGCCAAAGGATTAAAGGACTAGTTGTGTATTCGGTAGTTCGAAGTTAAATGACTTAAAAATGTTGATTCTAATCTAAATTTCATATGGAGATTTATATTTGAGCTTGATATACAACTATGTTAAAGATCAATTTGAAAGTCTATTGGTTCACTATGTAATCAATGATGCAAATGATTAGACTTGAAATTAATTTCTCCAAAGGTAAGAGAGTTTCTACACCCTAAGTTTAAGAAACTTTGATCTTATGACCCGCAAAGGTGAGATGCAATAATTAAGTAAATTATTCACTTTATAAATGTAATTGGTTAAGAACTGAAGAGTAAAGTCAAGATCTCGACGATAAGTGGTGTACAATTTGAGATATACGTAACTAAGAGTAAATTTGCAGATCATTGCTTAAACAAATATATACTAAATGTTATGGTAAAGGTATATGAATGCTAGTAGTGAAGCATGCCCAAAGGACAATCTAGGCATACCACAAAAGATGAAATGTGGAATAGATATGTTGAAATTGAGGAAAGTAAGAAGAGGTTCTTAAACATGGTAATGGATGTTGACATTTGAATGGATGTATATATGTATATGTGGAATTACTCATGTCATCGGTGGGAATAAAGAATTATTCTTAGTGATTTGAGATTTGGACACAATGTGCTTGATGGGTTGTATAGAGAGTACTATAAGATACTAATTGACATAATATATTATTGGAAATAATTATGAAAATGGGGGAAGAATAAATTCTAGAATTTTGAAGTAATGATGTGAACCTAAGTAGAAAGATCAAGATAGACAAAATTCATGATGATACTAAGTTGAAGTGGTTAAACTAATTGAGTTATAAGATAAGAAAGATAATTAGTTGTGAATACTAAGAAATTGTGGAACACTAGAAACAGTGAATAATTATGTGTGTGGTGTTATATGTATATGGTGAAGTCATTATACAATATGGAAATAATGTTCTAAGGTGGGATTTATTGATGGTTGACAAGTGTTAAAGAATGAGATAAATATGAAAATATTGGCTTGGTCTATTATATGTGATAAGCACAAAGAATATACATAGTTATGGAAATTCTGACGTAAGCTTGGAGGATGATTAATGTAGTAACCTTAAATTTAAATCGATAGCATTAAGTAAGTAAACTCCAGCTGCCACCGTGCCACAGTGCTAGGAACACCTCATGTCTAGGACGCATGAATAAAATGTGAAAGACGTGAAGTTGAACTTACGAGCTGAATTAAGGTCATTGGACTTCATGTTAAGCTTCGTTAATTGGAGTTTTAAGGTTTTGAAAGGTATTGATATAAATGAATTGAAAAGTTTCTTTGTCGACTTATATATATTGGCATGTACGTAAATGAGAAGTGGGAGAGTCTTAAGATAAATTACCATGTGAAATATTAAGATAAACATTATGCTAACTAAAGTCAAACCCTAAGAAATAAGGGAGACAAGAAATTAAGCCTTGTTAAAGGCTAAGGAAAGAGTAAATGAAAAGTAAGATAAATTATGGGAGAAATCTAAGAATACAAATTGGTATGAATAAATGAGAATACATTAAGATATCTCAGAGAATAAGTGCATGCTTTTGAACTGAATATGTTTGAAGGATTAATGAGTAAATAAGTAATTGAGTGTTTGACAATGTATAAGAGTTTTGAAATGAATAGACCGAACTAGAAATGTCAAGAACAATGGTTAATAGTACTTTAAAATATTTTCTATGCATGATAAAGAAATGTGGAACTTGGAATTGTCAAGGAGCTTAATGGTTAAAGCATAAGTCATGAGGTCACTTGACGTGAGATTGAAATTAGATATTGGCGATGATGTCGAGGGATGCTTAAGTAAAATCTATTTTAAGTTTATAAATATTAGCGTTGACTGTGTAGACGCTAAAGGGAAAGTAATGGTATATTGGTGTTAAGGAATAGTACAAAATGATTAAAGATAATCCTGATAATGAAGTTGGTTAATGAAAATTCCTAATGTGGGAAATTAGTATTCGAAATGTAAGAAGTGTACACGACCTCGATGAATCTAAATTTTAAGTGATCAACTAATATCCAAATGAATAAGGACATATACGATGGAAGTACAAAAGGTAAATGAAAAACGAAGGTGACTTTTAAGGATTATGATATTGCATAAGATACAGTGATCCAATAAAGATGAACTTAAAGGGTCAATAAGATCGTAAAGAATACATGGATACCGAAATATAATTGGATGAAAACAATATTTAGTGATTGAGATGTGGGTAATGACACTATGATACAATGATACATGGTACACTGAAACTCATATATATGGTTGGAAATGATAAGAGAAAAGGTTAAGTTTGTACGTACGTAGAGTTGTACATTGGTATAATGCAAGTTCATATGGACTATATAAAGGATAAACTGTGGTAGGATGTAAGTTGAATGATAACTTAAGGGTTCAAAAAGTAATTTGGAAGTTGATTATAATCTAATGTTCGTGGACTAAATATGAACTTTGAAAGTGAAATAGAGGGATAAACTAGAAATGTAAAAAATGAGAAAGTAAAAAGGGAATCCAATTCGAATATAGTTGATAGGAGTCCCTACACACGGTGATGAATATTAACATTTAAATGAATATATATAGGTATATGTGAAGTTGTGTAAGTAAGCGGTGGAAGTGAAGAATTATTTTTAGTAATTTGAGTTTTGGATAAAATAGGCCTGATGAGTCGCATGAATGGTACAATGATAAGAGATACCACTTGAAAATTGAACTATGTGAATATGAAAAGAATTCCGAAATGATAGTCAAGATGGAATGATATGATTGGGATGCAAGAATGAATGAAGTGTTATTTCCTAATTATGCTAAACTCTCTATGCGACAATAATGCGATGGTATTAAAATGTGGAAGTTGGCGAATTGGGTGAGAAAGATAAAATCTAATTTTGTTTAGGATAGCTAAAAAGTTCTACGTCATGATAATGATAGTACATTTTAAAGCAAGGAGGACTAGAACTGTTAAAAAGAATTTGATGGTGAATGAAAGAATTATAATTAAAGATAAAGAGTGACAATTGAATTACCTTTTCCACACAATTTGAACCGCATTAAATTAAGAATGAGGTAGAAGTGTGAATCTTCGAACGTGTAAATTAACGGAAAGACAGAGAAGATTGAAGTTGCATAGATGCAAGATAAACATGAAGCATGTGGGAATACTTGAAGGCGTTAATTTTCCTCCAACATTGAGAAAACGTACAAGAACGAGTATAGCATGTTTATAATGTTGTATGCTATCTAATATGGTACGGGAATGAAATGAATGAATGAATGAATGCCGAGATGTTTGACAAGGAACGAAGTAATAAGAGGGTGATTAGGTATACATAAATGTAATATGGGATGATTGGGATGGAGTTATGGTTCAAGTTAATGATGGAGATAAAGGCACACTCGGCATCGAAATGATAAGCAATAATGATTGTAGAGGATATTTCCAATTTGATTCTAAAAGGTGATAATAGACATAAGTGCAGTATTCTAATCGAATGGAGAATAAACAAGGTGGATAAACCAAAATTCCTTATAAAGAAAGGAATGAAATAGAATCCTAGAGTAGGATTAATGAACCAACGTTGACTGAAATTCAAGGACGAATTCTATTAAGTGAGGGAGATTGTAACACCCCATACCCTTGTTTAGTCGTCAATAAGACCTTATCGATAAAGCGAACGGCCACTTGATGCAAATTTAAGTGTCGAAAAATGGTTATGGGCAAAGAAAATATTTTAAAATAAAATATTATTTTATGAATAAAATAATGTTAAAATATTAATATTTTATTAATCACGAAAATTAGTTTAAAAGAAGGGCATATGACTAATTTAAATGGGGGATAAGAAGTAAGGAAGAATTTTGGAGAAAAACGACTGTAATTGAATTGCGTGATTTTATTAAATCGAACTAGCGCAATAAGTAAATATTTAAATATTATGGTGACACCGCGTTGAAATGCGACTTTGATATTTTGGTTGTATACGTGTAAGAGAAGGAAGATAGAAAGAAATTAGAATTTTTACACGTGTCGAAAGGATCAAATTTTAAAATACGAAAATTTGAGGGATGTGTAGTAATAAAATGAAGTTGAGGAAATAAAATAAATAAATTATAAAACAAATGATAAAATAAAAAAAAAAAGGGAAGAAGAATGATGGTAGGGGCCAACCAATTGCACACCATAAAGAAAGGAAAAGAAATAAAGAAGGAAAAAAAGGAAAGAAAGATGGGGGTCAATCAATGCAAATAGTGAAGGAAGAAATGAAAGAAATAAAAGAAAAGAGTGATGGGACAAGACAAAGAGAGTAGAAAAAAAGCTGAAAAAGAGAAAAGAGTCGACTGTGAGGGAGAGAAGAAAAATTCAGCCAAAAATTGAGAAGAAAAGAAAGAAGAAAGGAGAAAGGAAAGGAAGGAGAAGGAGGGAAAGAGAAAGAAAGGAAAGAAAAAGAAAGAATAAAGGCTGGCTAGAGGAGTAGAAAAGGGAAAAGGAAGGTCGGCTAGAGAAGAAGAAAAAGGGAAAAGTAAGGTCGGCTGGAAGAAAAGAAAAGGAAGAAGGAAAAGAGAGAGAGAGAAACGATGTGCCGGAGGAAAAGAAAAAAAGAAAAAAAAAAAAGAAGAGAGAGGGAGAGCAGCGACAGTGTCAAAGGAGAAAAGGGAAAAAAGAAGAAAGAAAAATGAGAAGAAAAAAGAGAAACGCCAGCTGAAAGGAAGATCGACAGCAAGAGGAGAAAGGAGAGGAAGAGAGAAAAAAATAAACATAAATAACAAAAAGAGGAGCAGGAAAGAGAAAGAAAGAAATGGGAAAGGAATAAAGAATAGCTAGATACACGCACGAACCAATAGCAAAGTAGCGTCCCGCTTTTGTGAGGTGAGTGGGTGCTAAATTTTAAAAACTATATCCCTGTAAATATATTATATATATTTCATTTGATGGTTGACAAAATTATGGAAAGCATGAGTTGGTAGAAAACCCTAGGTTGTTTGCAATTGCAATCAAGGATTTTAAATCCGTTTTTTTTTATATTATACATAAGTATATATCTACAAGGTTTTAATTACGGGGAAACAAACCTTTGACTGGTTTTTTGCTTCAAAATCATACCTTTCACGCTTGTGGATGTTTGGGCCAATGGTCATTATTTGATTCATGGGATTTAAAAAAAATTTATTATTGATTTCACTTAGCATGTTGATTTGATGGATATGCCATGCTTTGAAATAAATTATGCATAACATTCAATTTATGATTATATTGCTTTTGATCTGTCATGTTTTGCAAATGCATTAAATTGCAATGATTTTCATTTTAACGTGATTGAGATACTTTGGGTAGGACCTATTACTACACCAAGTTAAGTGTGGTATTTGTGCACAAAGTAGTCATTGTTGATTATTGATATTTGATTGTAAAAGGGGACCTGAAGCCCCGATTCATATTGGGTGGCGTGGGCAGTTCCCACGAGTAAGTAAAGGGGGACCTGAAGCCCCAATTTATATTGGGTGGCGTGGGCAGTTCCCATGAATAGGTAAAGGGGGACTTGAAGCTCCGATTTATATATAATGGCGTGGGCAGTTCCCATGAGTAGGTGATCATGTATGAGAAAGTAAGTCTAAGGCCTATACTAAACCTACTCGAGGATGATGCTCACTTATGGATTTTTATTACACAATGCATGGCATTAACACTTGAAATTTACTATTAAATGGCAAGTGAAATTTACATATTCTTTGGTGATCAGTTATTTCACATTTATATGTTTGTAACTCTTTATTCTACACTTGCCATTGGATTTACTATTGACTGGATATCGAAGTTGAAAGATTTTTTAGTACCTTAAATACAATCATTTTCGTATATGTTTACTTATGATTTATTATTTTTAAGACTTGCAAGGTATAAAAACAAAATCTCTCAGTTTAATGGTGTTTTCTATGCTTACTTTTGAATTTATAAACATTCCATCTTTATGTTTGTTTCCTCTCCTCGCCTACTCACGAGGCTGATGATCACTGAGTTTGTGAGACTCACCCCCTCTTATTTTCCCTTTTCGCAAATAGGGATAAGCCTAACGTGTATTCATTGTTAGATGTTGCAAAATGTTGTAAACTCATGGACATGAATGGTTTAACACCTTATGATTGATACTTAATTATTATTATTTCGAATGGAGTAAACAGTAGTACAATTAATATTATTCACTTACGCATGTGAATGTATATTTAATGAATCTAAAGGAAATCTCAAATGAGGCTTGTTCAGGACTTGGCGGAATTCCTTGAAAGTCTCGAACGCTAGTAGCGACCGAGGTAGGGTCATTACAGATTTTAAATGACAGGTTGACGATCTCCTAGAAGACCTAGGGAAAGGTCTTACAACCCCAATGGAAGATGGAAAGGGGACGGAAGAAGAAGGTCAACTTACTGGTCGACGGGCTCCTAGAGTATTAAAGAAAAGTTTCGGAGCCCCAACGAGCGACGAATACGGGAAAAGAGAAAAAAGTCAAGCCTAGTGGTCGACAGGCTCCCGTAAACCCTAAACGAGACCCGAAGCCCAAACGGACGACAAATGAAAAACGAGAAAATAAGGTTAGCTTAGTGGTCGACGCGCTCCCAAAGGCACAAGCACATGTCCTCGAAGCCCCAACAGATGACAGACAAGGGACAAGAGCAAAAGGTCAACCTCGTGATCGACAAGCTTCTAAAAGTCCCGAGAAAGGTATTAGTGCACTAAAATATGATGGATAAGGCACTAGAACAAAAGATCAACTCGGTGGTCGATAGGCTACTAAAGGATCCGAGAAATGTCCCAAAGCCCTAATAGACGACGAAAAAGGTATAGGAGAAAAAAGTTCTCCAAAGGTGACAAACTACCAAAAGACTTGAGAAAGGTAAAGCCTCGATGGATGATGGATAAAGGACTAAAGCAAAAGGTAGCTCGAGGCTCAACGGGTTCTCGAAAGATCGAGGACTAATGTTGGAACCCCAACGGATGACACTTATAAGACTAAAAAAAGTTCAGCCTAAGGGTCAATTGATTCCCGAAGGATCTAAGACAAGGATGACGAATGGGGGATGAGAACAAAAAGCCGACCCCATGGTTATTGGGCTTCGGATGACCCAAGATGAGTCCGAGTCGAGAGTAAAAGGTCAACCTTGTGGTCAATGAGCTCTTAGAGCCTTGAAAGACGATTAAAATGAGACTAAAGCAGAAGTTTCGCTTTATGATCGACAAGCTCTCGGAGGACCCTAGGTAGGTCTCGAAACCCCAATGGACCAGGGATAAGGGATGAGAGAAAAATGTTAACCTAGAATGATGGGCTACTAGAGGACTCGAGACAGGTCTTGTAACCCCTATGAACGACGGATAGAGGATAGGAGAAGAAGGTATGCCCAATGATCAAGAAGCTCCCAAAAGACTTGAGAAAGGTCTCGGAGCCCAATTTGTTGACAAATATGGGACAATAGCAAAAAGTTGTCCTAGTGGTCGATAGGTTCCCAAAAGAACTTGAAAATGTTTCGGAGCTCAGACAGTTAACAAGCAAGAAATGGGTGAAGGTTAACGCAGGCGTGGACGGGCTCCAAAAGAACCTAGGAAAAGTCTTGGGGTTAGCGCGGGGGTGGACGGGCTCCAAAAGAACCTAGGAAAAGTCTTGGAGCCCCAATGGACGATGGGTAGGTCACGGGAGATAAAAGTCAGCCCAATGATCGATGAGCTCCTTAAGGACCCCAAATGGGTCCTAGATCCTCGACGGACGACAAGCAAGAGACGTGAGAAGAAGGTTGGCTTGATGGTTGGTGAACTTCTAAAGGAACCAAATCAAGTCTTAGAGTTATGACGGACGATGGAGAGGGAATAGGAGGAAAAGGTCAGTTCAGAGGTCGACACGCTCTCGAAGGACTCGAAAAATGTAAAGCTCGACTTTATAAAATACTAGTCATTACATACATGTGATGATAGCATGATTGCATGCTAGGAGAGTCTCGAAAAATTTACAAAAGTCAGTATTGTACCTAGAGGTATAACAAAGTTGATTTAATCCTCGAACTAGATCAAATAGGAATTTTAAGGTGATATTAAGATCATCACAGTCCAAGGATGACTCAAAATGGTAATTCGGAGTTTGAGGATCAATTTGGAGTCAAACCAAAACTTTCACTATTTAGGGGTAAAATGATCATTTACCACCTGAGGATAAAATGGTAATTTTAGAAAAGATTTATTTGTCCCCATTTGACTTATTGGAGTATAATTTGACTTATTGGAGTATGATTTGAGGTTTAGAAGTGAAAAATTTTAATTTCGGTCTAATTTGGAGTATAAGGGTAAAATGGTAATTTTACCACTCTAGGGGCAAAATTGTAATTTTCCACCACTAGGATATTTTTCCAGCACATGGTCTTCCTTTATCCTCATTTTTGACCTTTGACTAATCATGTGGTGGAGATAAAATGTTTAAATTTTTAAAATTTGAAAAATATACCAATAAGAAAATGTCATGTGTCAAGCTTAGGATAATTTTATATTTAACTTAAAAATCAGCATAAATCAGCCCATTATTCTCCAAATATTCGGCCAAGCAAGGAAGAGAGAGAAAGAGAGGAAGAACAAACCCTAGGTGAGGAATTTCAAGAGAAAAAGTGTGGAAAATCAAGGAAAACAAGTGAAAAAGGTAGGATTTTTCAACTTAAGCTTGAAATCTATTTTCCTTAAGCATTTCTCCTTATTTTTCATGCTTAAATTACATGTTTTTATGATGAATTGTTGGCTGATCAAAATGGGTTAGGAGAGAGAAAGTTGTTAGATTAATTTGATTTTAAGTTATGTTAGTGTTTTTAGTTAGTTTAGCATATTTAGAAACAAAACAATAAGAAAAGAATTTATTTTCTCCCACAACCATTAATGGCCGAATTTACCATGTATGAGTGAGGATGAGTTTGATTTTTATTCTAGGAGAATTGGTTAAGAAATGATGAATTATGAGCCTAGAAAAATAATGGGAATTTTCGAAGTAAAAATACGAATTTTTACCCACTAGGGGTATTTTCGTAATTTACTGTCGAGACTGATAATTTGCACCACACTTAGGGACATTAAGTCAATTTGGGTGCAATTGAGGTATAGAAACTGAAAAAAATTAATTTGGGATTAAATTGGACGCGTTAGTAATTTAATCGGGTGATAAGACGAATTAGGCCAATACTGAGTTTAGATAGTTACCAGTGCATTTTTGCATTCCATATCATGCATTAATAGTCTAAATTAGTTTAATTTCAATTTAGTACCAATGTAGTGAATTTCTCGATTTTGTACTGTGTCAAGGTGGTGAGTCCTCCAATAAAGGCAAGGAAATTGCATCCGAGGACTAGTAGACAGAGTGCGTCGAAAGTCTGCATTCTAGACATTGTGAGTAAACTTACTGTCATTTTAATTATCTAGGGTAGTTTTTAGATGATTTCATGAATTCTATGGAAAAAGAAATTTAAAAAGGTAAATTTTCATGTTTTATGAATAAATGTGTTTCAATGAAATTAAATTATAAATTGTTTTGAAATTAATAGTGATTTTGAAAAATAGAGTACACGAAGATTGTTAATTGTGGCAATTTGATTATTTAAATTGATTGGTTTATGATAAATCAGGCATGATTGGCTAGTTGGCAATTGTATTGAAATGCGAATTGTTTGATTGCCTTGAAAGACTGTGAATTACAAAATTGTCATATCATGTTATTGAGTTTTATTGTATGGTGGATTATATATATTAATTAATCACTGCAGTAGGGGGTTTCTGTGGATCAGCCTTTTAGAGGGGCACGGTAAACCCCATTATATTCTTACCTCAAACGGAAAGGTGCGTAGGGTATCTCCTGGGGTAAAGCTTAGGGTTCACTTCACGCCAAACCACCACATGAGGGGGGAACTTAGCCAACGTCAAGGAATGGCTATGTTTTCAAAACAAAAACATGATTTATGTGAAATGTGAATTTTAATAGCCTTGGAGGTCTCGATAGGATGCCTCGGCCAAGGTGTCCCCGAGAATGGATTTATGGCACAAGCCTAGTTTTTATGAGATTCATAAACCTCTTTATATATTTTAAATGAAATGTATTCTAATGCTGTGACCCGGTTTACGATGATTTATTTTATGATGATGGCTGTTTACTCATTGGGATTTTATAATCTTACCACCTTCCTTTCCACCCATTTCAGGTTCAGTATAGACTGTAAATAGCTGATCTCATCGAGGACAACCATTGGATCTGCATTTTCCAAACCGTAAGTTCACAGTCCTCTTTACTTTTGTTTATTCGGGGGCCCTCTTGTTATTGTAAATTAAATTAAATATTTTAGCTTACTGTATTTCAGTATGTATAAATTTATTTAGCTTTTACGCTATAAAAATTATTCACGTATAACTCTATAAATATTGTTTTATAAGAAAATAGAATATTTTACTTAATATTTCTTTTATTTTCTTATTATATTCAAATAACCGTAATTTCATTTTAAATGAAGATTTTAGACTTTTAAACTCATTTTGAATATGAATTATGTGTTTTGTACTTGTATATTACGTTTTAGCCAGTTTCGAAATTTTTGAGAAAAAAATGACCAAAATACCCCTGTGAGTCGAAAATTAATATTTTATTTGTTTTTAGTTGGAAACAGTTTAAAATCTTTTAGAACACGATATTTGACAATGGTTGCTCACAAGGGAAATGAGAAACTGATAGTAAAGTCTTGCACGGTTTCGGGTTGACATTTCGGGCAATGAGTGTTTACCGGGACACCGCGACGATTGTCACGGGCTCGAGGAGAGTACTGGGTCGTGACAAAAAAGGTCTCAGCCCTTCAAACAATGAACAAATGATGGGAGCAAAAGGCAAACCTTGTGATCAATGAGCTCCTAAAGGACCTGAGACATGTCCCAGAGCCTCAATGGATGACGTTAAGGGGATCGGAGCAAAGGTCGACGCCATGGCTAACGGTTTTTAGAAATATGCGAGAGGGTCTTAAAACTCCAATGGATAGGGGACAATAGCAAAATGTCTATTGTATGGTCAATGGGCTCCCGTAGAACCCAAAAAAAGTATTAGAGCTTAAATGGACAAAAGATAGGTGATAGGAGAAGAAGGTAGGCTCGATGGTTGACGGGTTGCTTGAGGACCGAGAACTAGTACTATAGCCTAGACAGTTGACAAAAAAGAACAAGATAAAAAGGTCAGCTTGATGTTTAAAGAACCTTTAAAGGACCCGAGAAAGGTCCTGGAGCCTTGACGAACAATGGATAGGGGAAAATGATCAACTCGAGGCCTCGATTGGCTCCCACAAGACTCGAAACGAGTCATCTAGGCCAGACGAAATTAGCTTATTGGTTTAGGGACTTTTGGAATACTTAAGAAAGGTTCTCAAGCTCTAATAAAAAATGGATAAAAAAGGGAGAAAAATGTCAACCTTGTGGTTTACGTACATATAGACGACTCGAGACTAGTCTCAATGCCCCAATGAATGACAATTAGGGATTGGAGAAAAAGGTTAACCCTAAAACCCAGACAAATGACAAAATAGGGCTCTCAAAAGACCTGAAAAATGCCTCGGTGGTCATGGATAAGGAACAAGAGTAGAAGGTTAACTCGAAGATCGACACGCTCTTGAAGGACTTAGGAAAAGTCCTCGAAGCCCTAACAGATCATAAATAGGTGACGAGAGAATAAGGTTAGCCCTATAATCGATTGGCTCCTAGAAGACCTAGGATAGGTCTCGAATTCCATACTAAAGACGTTCAGGGGATAGAAGCAAAAGGTTGGCTCAGTAGTCGACAAGCTCTCGAAGGACGCAATACGGGTTTTGAAACTCTGACAGACAATAGGGAGGGGAAAAGAGTAAAAGGTCAGTCCAATGGTCGATGATCTCCCATAGAACCTAGAAAAAGTACCGAAGCCCAAATAAACAATGGACAAGGGATGAAAAAAAAGTAAGCTTGGTTGTCAATGGGCTTTTTAAAGACATGGGACTAGTTTTGTAGCCTTGATGAACAATAAAAAAAGTTGAGAAAAAAAGGTCAACCTAGTGGTTGAAGGACTCCTAGAGGACGTGGAAAAGGTCCTTAAGCCCTTACAGATAGTGAATGGGAGAAAAAGGTTGGCACGAAGGCCGATTGGCTCTTGAAAGACCTAAAGCCTCAATTGATAACTGGTAAGGGATGGAAGTATAAGGTCAACTTAGTGGTTGAGGGCTTTCGAAAAAGTTGAGAAAAATCCCAAAACCCCAACCAATGATGGATAAGAGATGGGGAAAAAAAGGTCGACCTATTGTCGACAAGCTGTTAGGGGACCCAACACTAGTCTGGAAGCTTTGATAAATGATGAATAGGGGTAGGAAAAGAAGGTTTACCCAATTGTCGAAGGATTTTTGAAGGATTCGAGAAAGGTCTTAGAGCCTTGCTGGATGACAAGAAGTGAGTCATTGAGGAATCGAGAAAAGTTCTAGTAATCGAGGGATGGGTTCAAGAGCCCCAATTGATGACAAAAAAAATGAGAATAGAAGTCGGCTTGGTGGTCGACAAGTTGTTAAAGGACCAAGGATGGGTTTTAAAGCCTCGATAGATGATAGACTATAGACAGTAGACGGGAACTAATAGTCAGCCCAATGGTCAACAAGCTCTCGAAAGACTTGAGATAGGTCTTAGAACACCAATTGACGATGATAGGGGATTAGAGAAAATGGTCGGCTCGATGGTCGATTAGCTTTCGGAGAACCTAGAGCGTCGACTTGCGACGAAAAAAGTATAGGAACACAAGGTCCACTCGATAGTACACACGATAGTGAAGGACTCAACAAAGGTTCTCAAGGCTTGATAGACAATAGAGAGGGGACTAGAACAGAAGGTCAATCTAATAGTTTACAAGTACCTAAAGGACTCGAAAAAGGTCTTAGAGCCCCGACCAACATGTAGTGGATGGGAGAAGAACATCGACTTTGGAGTAAACTAGCTAAAAGAGAACCCAAGAAAACTCTCGAAGTCTAGACAAAAGACGGATATGGGAAAAGAAAAAAAGTTGGCTCGATAGTCGACAATCTCCTACAAGACCCTAGATGGGTCTCAAAGCCTCGACAAACGACGGATAAAAAATGAGAATAGAAGGTGGGTTTGGTTATCGACAAGCTCTTGGAGGACTTGAGAAAGGTCTTAGAGCCCTTACTAACAACGGATAGAAGATGAAAGAAGAAGGTAGGCCCATTGATCAACGTGCTCCTAGAGGACCCGAGATTGATCCCGATGCCTCGACGGATGACGAATAGAGGCGAAAGAAGGAGGTCGACCTTGTGGTCAAGGGACTCCTTAAGGACCTAGAAAAGGTCTCGAAGCCACGATAAACAATAGATAGGGGATGAGAGAAAAAAGTTGACTTGGGGGTCAATTGACTCTCAAAGAACTCGCGAAGGTCCTAGAGCCTCGAGAAATGATGAACTAGTACAATAGCAAAAGTCGAGTCGGTGATTGAGGGGCTCATAAAGGACTCAAGAAAAGTCATAAAGCACTAACAAACTACGGATAAGGGATAGGAGAAAAAGATCTACCCGATGGTCAATGAACTTTGAGAGGACCTAAGATTGGTCTTGAAGCCCCATTGGACATTGGATAGGGACGAGCGAAAAAGGTCAACAAAGTGGTCAATAAGATCGTAGAGTACCTGGTAAAGGTCTCAAGGCCCCAATAGATGATGGATAAGGGACTGGAGTAAAAGATAGACCCGATAGTCGACAAGGTTTTAGAAGACCCGAGAAAGGTTTTGAAGCCCTAATAGATGACAGACAAGGGGCAAGAGAAGAAGGTGGCTTGGTGATCAACTTTCTTTCAAAGGACCTTCGACGGGTCTTGAAGTTTTGACAGACTACAAAAAGGGGACAGAAGCATAAGTTTAGTCTAATGGTTGACAAGCTTTCGAAAGACTCAAGATGGGTCTTGAAGCCCCAACGAACAACAAATTAGGGACAAGAGTAAAAAGTCAGTTCGATGATCAACGAGCTCTTGAAGGACCTAAAAGTACTCTATAGCCCCACGGATGATTGATAGGGGACCAGAACAGAAAGTTGGTCCGGTGTTCAACGAGCTCCCAAAGGATAAAGGGCATCTACTAGTTTGAGTAATATAAATTAATATTACATTTGTTAGTCTACAAGTTCAACTACTATAAAATTTTTATATATTTAAGTTTGCATCATATTTCAAGTAATATAAATTTATTTTACATTTATTAGCTTACAAGTTCAACTAATATAAAAATTTTATATATTTAAGTTTACGTCATAATTTAAGTAATATAAATTTATTTTGCATTTGTTAGTTTATAAGTTTAACTAATATAAAAATTTTATATATTTAAGTTTGTGTCATAGTTCAAGTAATATAAATTTATTTTATATTTATTACTTTACAAGTTCAATTAATATAAAAAATTTATATATTTAAGTTTGCATCATTAGTTCAAGTAATATAAATTTATTTTACTTTTAATAATATATAAAAGAGGAAGTAGGTTGAGGTGGTTAAGTTTGTTAATAATATAAAGAGAACAAAAGTTCAAGTCTCACTAATTACAAAATTTTATAACATTATATACAATATAACTAAAATCCTGCTATACAAGTACTAGATACCTGTTAATACCCGAAATGTAGGGTTGTGCAAATACAAACCGAACCGAAGTGAGTTCAATTTTTTTGATTTGATTAGTTTGGTTCTTTGAATAGTTCGGTTAGGATAGTTCAGCTATTAAAATTAATTCGGTTCGATTTCAATTAGGTTTTTTCCTAACCAACTATTTATTATTGGCTTTATCTATGTTTTTAATTATTTGTTGTCATTTATATGAATATCCATCTTATTTATTATAATTTTTTTTATTATTTTTAATATTTTTGTAGCATTGATTTATTAAAAAAATACAACATAAATAAATATATACAAACAAAAAAAATAAAAAATTTCTCAAGTTCGGTTTTTGGAAACTGAACCAAACTAATCAAATTAGTTCGATTTTGGTTAGTTCGGTTATTTGTAGACTTTGGTTCGATTTTGGTTATTTTTAAATATCAGTTCGGTTAGTTTGGTTATTAGATATCCAAAACTGAACCAATCAAATTAACCGTTTGCACACCCCTACCGAAATGAATATAATCGAGTTCGGATTTAGGATACCCTAAGGGTGATACTCGAACTCGAGTCGGGTACTAAAAGTAGTATTCGAGCCCACCCCATGATCGATTATGAGGTACTCGAACTTTATGTTATCGAGTTAAGTACATGCTGCTACTCGATTACTAAATACCCATTTACATCCCTTTTTTTTTTCAGCTTATATTTCATAACAAAATTATGGTTTTGTGAATTCTTGCAAATGCTTGTCAAATAGTCTTATTTTCTTATGATCCACAATCATTTGGCATCCAATTCTTTCCCTTTTGAATAGGTCATCATTGACTAAGGTACATTTTAATCTATATTATATTTTGTTTGGGTCAAATACACTAACACTCTCAACTCTTAATTATAATTATACATGAGTGCATTAGTTTTCAAAATAAACAGTCCACCGCAAAAGAATATGTTCATTGAACATATAAATCCTACCGTTAGTCAATCGTCAGTATTTCTGTTAGTTTGATGACGTTATAATATTTTTAAAATAATTTTACCTTTCATTAATTTTAAAAGTTATCACTATATAAATTATAATTTTTGAATTTAAAATTTTATTTCAAAAAAATTGTTTCCATCAGCCACCCACGACTGACAACGCTCCTCAAAGGAGAACATGGTGTTCCCTTGGGGAGCTTAGGGAGATCGAGTCGAATTTGGCATTTCATAGCCAAAAACAACTATAGGGTAACTGATTGGTGTAAAGGGAGCACCGTCGGTTGGCTTGAAAGAAAAGAAAGAATGGAAAAAAGAAGAAGAGCATTTTAAATATTTTATATTAAGGCATTAATGTCATTTACACGTTTGGACGGAGTGCTCATTTTAAAAATTAATGGACTATGGTGTAATTATGATAAAAAATGGAGAGATCAGTATATTTTACTCATTTTACTTTAACAAGTAATAACTAATATTTTAAAAATTTGAAAAACACAATTTTCAATAAATTTTTTTTAAAAGTAAAGTTTTTTTTCAATAACATTTATGGTCTATTACATGATTTAAAAAAATTTCAAGTTGACATGTCATGTGAATAATAAAAAAGTAGGTCCTGGAATTGAATCCTTGAATTTTAATATTTATATCAATTATTTAACTTTTAATAAAAATATAAAAATTAAATTAATGAAATTTGAGATATTAAGATTAAAATTGTGGAATCGAGATAATAAAAAGGATCAAATTAAAAAAATTTTAAATGATTTTGGTATTATTAATTTATAACTAGATTATATTCCAAAAAAAAATTATAAATAGATAAATATATTAAAAGTAAATTTCAAAATTTCTTACAGAAAAATCGTTAATGAAAATTTAAGCGTGAAGCTTGAATAAAGAAAAATATTTGAAGTTTGGATTTTGGATAAATGAAAAAGTTTTGAAACTTATCCGTTTTGACGGTCTCATAGATTTTTGATTCTATGTTTCCAAAGAGCGCGAGCGGGACCATCATCGGATCGGCAAGCTGCTGGCATGGAGTCGCGCAGAGAGAGTGAGAAAAAGAAGCTGAAACGCAGTGAGGTAAAATCGTACGTCAGGATTTTATTTCCCCATTCTCCGAAAGCAAAGCAGCTAGGATCATTTTTGAATAATTTACAAACTAATATTGGGGAATTTTTTTAAATTGGCTTTTGGGTGAATGAATAGATACTAGAGAAAAAGAAGGCAATCGACCAATCCATCAAGGCCGCTTCTGCTCAAACTGACCAACTTGCTTCTTTCCCTCCCTTTCGCTGTTTCAACAGAAATGGTAATCCCTCCCCCCCATTCTTTTTCCTTTTAATTTCAAATAAATTAAATTATTTTGCCTCTATTCTTGTGTGTGAAACTACTACTAGGCCTTTGTGTACGCTTGGAATCGGGGCGTGGTGATAAGCTCTCCCCTTGTATGAAACAATGCATTCAAAGCCTCCTCAAGGTAATCTAAACAGAGCTCACCCTCTCCTTTTAAATTTCAAAATTTTAATCGCGATCTTGTTTTAATTGAGAGCTTTGACAGGCGAATATGGAGGGGCCGTATGGGTCGGAGTGGGCGACCGAAGAGAAGGTGAAGCGGAGGGAAATGGTTGCTCCGGAAGCACGCTATATATTTGTACATTCTAATGCCAATGAGATGACGGTGGACGACGCCCCCAGCCCCAGTCCCTTGCTTGGTTTCGTGCATTACCGCTTCACTGTGGAGCAAGAGATAACTGTTCTTTATTTATATGAAATACAGCTGGATTCCTCCGTCCAAGGGAAAGGACTCGGCAAATTCTTGATGCATCTGATTGAGCTTATTGCCCGCAAGGTTTTCACCTTTTCCTTTGTGTTTAGTAGCATTTCGGGTTAAGTCTGCGATTGCACATTTGCTTTACTCTTGTTCTCAAGCTAAATTTAAAGTTCTAAGATTTGATTCTTTGCTTTGCGTTTCATCTTCTCCTAGAACCACATGGGCGCCCTGGTGTTAACTGTTCAAAAAGCTAACTCGTTAGCCATGAAGTTTTATATGAGCAAGCTGAGGTAAAATTTTCACTTTCCAAATTGTAATTATGTAAAGATGGAATTACTTACAGCGATCCATCCTTGTTCAATATAATCTCGACATTCCTGTTTGCACTTGTTGTTTAGTATTATGTTGTCTGCTGGAAGGCTGAAGATATGAGCAGTAAAAAAAGAGAAAAGAAATATCCAATATGGTGAAAGAAGAACAAGAAAAGAGCAAAGGATTTAGACAACTTGGTGAAACCTGAGACAAAGAAATAAGCTGAACTAAAGCAAGCTAAAAGGATAAAACAGTTCAATAAATCCATGCTCAATCTCGGGGTTTTTAAGCAGTCCTGTTATAATCTCAACATTCATGTGAAAGAAGAACAAGGAAGGAGCAAAAGGATTTAGACAACTTGGTGAAACCGAGACAAAGAAATAAGCTGAATTAAAGCAAGCTAAAAGAATAAAACAGTTCAATAAATCCATGCTCAATCTCAGGTTTCTATAAGCAGTCCTGTTAGCAGGCTTCTCTGGAATCTAATTGATGCTGTATCTAATATCTCCTTTAATACTCTAGCACAAGATTGTGACATCCCTTGCCTTGCTTGGATGCAGTCTGTAATAATTCTGTTTCCAAATAAGGCAAACCTAAATGATCTCTTGATGCTAAAAGCTTAAAAGAAATAAAAACCCTTAATCCCTTTAGTTTTGACCTGACACTTTCTCCAATTTTCATACTCTGTATTAGTAAGGCCCTTCTTTTCTTCTTTCGGCTGCATGTATGCTTCAAAGAATAAAATTTAGGATCTTAATGAAAGAGCGACAATGATTTATGGATGACCTAGCAATTTATGTGCTTTAAGATGCATATGGTGTTCTAGTTAAGAGCAGTATACTGGTCCTATTTACAAAGAGCCAATCAAATTAAAGTCTGTACTCTATGTAATTTATATACCAGCCTATGACCATATGCATGTCACTCACTTTTGTGCATGTTTTACGCACACAAATGGGAAATGGCTTTTGGTTTATTTTCATATTAGCAGTTACCGAGTTTATCTTGTGATTCTAGGTTTGATAGTTGTTTTACTTTGTCTCCAGTATTTATGGTTCATTTTTTCTTCTACTTTAAATGGCTGCATTCAATGAGCATGTGCCAATATTTTGCAGATTTGTGATATCGAGTATTTCACCCTCCAGAGTCAACCCACTGGTAAGGAGTTTTTGAGTACATTTGCATTATAATAGCTATGTTGTACATGACTATTGTTTTGAGTAATATTTACCATTTTGTGCAGGTAGGAGTTGAAAACAATTATGAGATTCTATGCAAAACATTTGATCCTGACGCTAAAGCTATATTGGAGGTATATTCAGTTCAATGTAGGTGCTATTATCATGTTATTTACATCCTCCTAAATTCGTCCATCTGCATACTACAATGTTCAAATGAAAATCCATGCTTCTGCTCTAAATGCAGATGCCATGTCAGAGTCACTTGTAGTAATACTATTTTGACGTACTAAAAGAGTTGGATTACATTCTTGATGTAGGACTGCTAGGAGGTTAGGGTTTATGGCAGGTTTCAGATTTGAATTCTTAAGACAAGACAGAAAAATTGAAAGAGAAGAAGAAATAATCTCTATACTTCATACCATGGTTCCTTACAAGTTTACATCTAAGGTTGCTTGCATCACATAGTGTTGAAAATTTTCTGATAAAACTTATATATTTCGAGTGGAATGATTGCATTGGTATACATAGAATCCTATTCTTTCTAGTCCAATTAGAGCTAGTTGAATACTCTGAATAGCTGAATGTCTTTGAACCACAAGCCCTGTTGATCAGTATTTATTGTTATTTGTCGTTTAGCAGGTGAACAATGGTGATTAGCAGTAGCTTCATTTTTATTACTAAACAGAATCTTCTCCTCTAGCTGCAGCACTGCCACATAATGAAGATTGAATGGGAAGATTACTTAATCTTGTAGCTCTTCTACACCACTCCCCTTTTCTAATGATGGCAGAGACTTCGGCTTGATCACCTAACACTGCTTCCTGCACAATTCTTGGACCAAAACGTTAGATTAAAGAGCCCTAGACATGACAATCACCATGCAAGAAAAAGGAGAAGCCAAATTCCAATGCATGCTTAGTGAACTGCCTTGTTAGAGTTCTCAACTTTATCAATTTCCTCCAACTCCATAACCCAGAGTACAAATGTTCACAGTCAAAAAAGGTTTATTCTTGAGATGGTTCTCTTATTTCCAAACAACCTAAAAAGAGAACCTGATTGGGAAAAAAATGCTCTAAATATACTAAACACTGAAGTTTTATACCATTCTTTAGTGCTCTTAATTCCCAACTCTGCTTTTAATTGTCACAAACTGTGCTCCTTATAACCTTAGCACCAGCACTTTATGAAGTCTTTGTGGGTGGATGAACAAATTGCAGCAATCAGTCTTCTGTAAATGCTTTACAAAGAGGAAAGGAAAAATCTTGGGTGGTGCCACTAATGAAGATTTCATTTTAAACTATTAAATAGGAATTTCCTACTATCTGATTTTGCAGATCTTTTTTCTTTTGTTTGTTTGTGCTCTTTTATTTATTTATTTTTGGCATGAACCATACTCTTCGGTTTCTTCTATTTCAAGTGTATTATGAATAGTTGAATATCTTTGAACCACTAGCGACATTGAGTTGGGACCTTTAGATTGGCAGTTTTACTGTCATAATTGGTTTAATAGGTGTGAAGAGGGTTGATCAGCTGTAGCTTTGTTTTTGTTACCAAACAAAAATATAGGCTTTTGATAACATAGACAAAATATTTTAGCATATTTCAAATGCCTGCTGTTTGTGATAAATGTTGATGCTTCAAGAAATCAAAAAGCCAATAATTGAGGAGCCAAAAAGGAAAGGGAAGGGGTGGGAACACGTTAGGGAGTGAATGTGGTGTTTGCCTTAAATTCTTGATTTCATTAGTCAAGTGAAAGTTTAGTTCCAATGAAGCATTGAATCCCTTTGTTATATTGTAGCAATATCTGAAGGTATGTGTACCATTGAATTGATGAAGAAACATTCCGTGTTGACTTAGAAACAAGCTTTAAAACTAATGCGTGTATGAGCAGTTATTTGCTTTTGCTAAAGATGATTTGGTTCCTGCTTTTATTTCAAATAAAAGAATACAAAAGCAACTGTTTTCTTTCTATTGTCTCACTACTTGTTTGTACTTTCTTTCTGTTTTTTCCCCCAAATTTGTAGGAAAGTGAATGACTTACAAATGAATGACATTTTGGCATAATGCTTGAGATTTCCAAGGTAACCTCATCATTTGAACTTTATTTGGTGTTATACTTTCTGTTTCTTATAACAAAATCGTTTTGGGCTTAGTGTTGAAAGAAAGCTTAAATTATACCTTGTTCATATGGGTGAATGTTCATCTTATTCATCTTATTTTATTTTTTTAAATCTTAGCCACCCTAGCTGCCCTCTATCCAACAAAACATCTCCTTTTCCTTAAAAGCTATGAGTTTGGGTTGGAGAATATGGTTATGTCTGTTACGCATGTTGGACTGCTTAATCTTTTGTTTTATTTAATTTGTCCTAAATTTAGTAAACCTAATTTGTGCTCTTGTAGTAAGTCGTAGTTTTTTGTAAGCATGGGTGGTAATGCTTGTTTGTATCTATACAATTTAGCTTAGTTTAAAAACTGATTTTGATATTAGCCAAATCTGAAACACTTTAGTGGAACTTGTAATTGCTGAAATCTTTGAATTGAGATGTAAAGAAATATAATATTATGAAAGCACCCGATAATTTGACTAATTGGTTGATGCATTATCTCCCCTCCTAAAGAGCAGGATTCGAATCTTCCCTCCCCTAATTATTAAGAAAAAATGTAATATTATGAAAAACATGTCTCTTGAATAACAGAAATTTAGCAGCAAAATAGTACATGTTGCCTAAATTTTTTATAATAGCCTGACAAAATATTGAAATGGGAAATTCTAGGTTAAGTCAAGAATTATTATTAAAGATCTAGGCAGATTAATAGTACAATTTCAGGCAGTGATGTGAAAAAATCTGATTGGACTGGCTAGTTGGAGTGGTTCAACCAAAAACCAGTGGTCTATTTGATCCTATAAGGTCATTTGTATCGGCGTACATCGAAAAAGTCAAAAACTTGTCAATCATCCCGTTGAACCGGGTTAGATCGGATTGGATCGTCACTGGAACAATTTTAAACATTTATTTTATATTTAATCTTTCGAAAATTCTTTACAAGGGTTGAGTTTTAAAATTGATGTATGCCTTGTTGCCAATTGTTTAGTTATGAGATACATTTTTGTTATTTTACGCATTAAATTTAATTGATAAAGGCATTCTTTTATCTATAAGTTTGTATAAAATTGTTATTATTTACTTACTAAGATAAAATTTATGAAATAATTATATTTTATATAAGGAATTATAAAGTGTTATAATTAGGAAATTCTTATTGCATTATAATATTATTTTTAGTGGAACTTGTAATTGCTGAAATCTTTGAATTGAGATGTAAAGAAATATAATATTATGAAAGCACCTGAGAATTTGACTCATTGGTTGGTACATTATCCCCATTGTCTAAAGAGTAGGGTTTAAATCCCCTTTTCCCTAATTATTAAGAAAAAATATAATATTATGAAAAACATGTCTCTTGAATAACAAAAATTTAGCAGCAAAATGGTACATGTTGCCTAAATTTTTTATAGTAGCCTAACAAAATATTGAAATGGGAAATTCTAGATTAAGTCAGGAATTATTATTGAAGATCTAGGTAGATTAATAGTACAATTTCAAGCAGTGATGTGAAAAAATCTGATTGTGTCGTAACGTGCGGGTCCGAGAACTCGACCGTTAGACGTCGGCGAAAATTAAATTGCTCCCTAGTGGAGTCGCCATCTGTCGTAACGTGTGGGTCCGGTAACCCGTCAGTCAGACGTTGACGAAAATAAATCGGTTTAGGAGTTGCCACCAATCTTTTTTTTTTTTTTTATCTAGGTGTGATTGGTCATCTATTAACTTGATTCTAATCGACAAAGTCCTAAATTAATTTTAGGTCCGTCGAAAGAACGAGAACTGATCCACGTTTTTTAGAGATGGGTTCAGGAGTGCGGTTACGCACGGAGAAAGGTTAGCACCTCCGTGGCTCTCATTCCACGAATGGTACCATTTAATCTTAAGTTATCCTATTATAACCTACTTTTGATTTATTCCCTACTTATTAACTAAATTTTATTAAACTGACTGCTTGAATATTTTATTTGGTTTTACGTATGCACGTGATGCAAGCGTAAAATGATGTCATGACTCGTTTATTTTAAATAATAGGGTCGGTAATCTTTTATTGAAAAATTATTCGAAGACCATCCCAACGCTTTAATGAAGTCTCGAAATTCTCCTCACCTAGAGATATCCCCGAAAGAATTCGTCTCTACAAGCTCTTCGGGGAAATCCCATCATCGAAACTCTTGCACCATTTGCAAGATAAATGTGGCATGCTATGACAAGATAAAGTGATGATGTCTACATGGACGCGTTTATTGACTTAAGCGGTTCATAATTCATCCGATTATATGTTTAATAATTTATCACCTTATTTATATATTTATTTTGTCATTTTTTTTCATGGATTATTTATTTAGTTTATTATTATTATTATTTTTTATTTTTTATTTTCTATTTAGATCCATATCTTTTAATTAACATTGTTGATTAACATTTAACTTGATTATATAACTTGTCGAATAAACAATTAAGTAATGGTTAACTTAAAAATTTTTTTAATGATATTTATTTGCTGATTAAATAATTACACTAACTTAGATTTAAATGTATCATTATGTAGATTTATTTTTCTTTATTATTTTAGCGACGATTATTTGAGTTAACGGGTATTGAAGTTTAGAGTTCGGATTTATCCCGATGCTTCGGTGAAAATTCGTCTTGTGCTTCGTATTCAAAAGAAATCTACTTAGAAAAGGCAACTCTTTACCTCTCTTAGATGAAATTTTTCAAGCGATCATTTCATTTTTCCTTTTTTATTCTTTTCATTTACTTACCATTATTACCATACTTATTTCTTTAAAAAAAAACTAAATCTATTACGAATTTTCTTTCTATTTATTTACTTATTTTAATTTTTTTCTAAACCATCCATTTTACTATTATTTTTTATTATTACTATCATTATTATTTTTTGATTTTTTAGCATTAAAAGAAGCATCCATAATATATATATATACATTTATATAAATGACTTTTCCTAATATGGTTTAAATTATAACAATAAAAATGTAATTTATTTAACCAAATGGGCTAACCCAAAATTAATTGAGACAAGTCCAAACCAAAGAAGATGGGTTATACCTTTTTGGGCTTGGATTAGCCCAGCTTGATCGCCCGCAGAAGCCTAAATCTGCTACACCCGATCTGCTTCCTGAGGTCCATAAGGCAGAATTCAAAACGCACCGTTTGGTGCCTGTAGAGCCGCTCAAAACGACGCCGTTTGGGCTTGGACCTTCCAACTTCTGCCACTCCACTAAAACGACACCGTTTTGCTCTCCTATACTGGGTATATAAACCCCTTTTTAGCCTTTTCTATTCATTTTCAACTTTCATTTTCTCTCTCTAGTCGGCCCCTCTCTCTACCTTCTTTCTAAAAAAACTTTCTTCTCTTCGTCGGCGCCGGCGTCCTCCCCTATCTTTTCCCAAATCTCTCGCGGGCTTCCTCACACTCTCTCTAACCTCGAGATCCCCATATTACTCTCCAAAACCCATCAATCGGATCTAGATCTACACCCTTTAATCGCCTCCGATCGGTTTCCCTTCACCGATTCCTTCGCTGTGCCGACACTTCCCTTGCGACCGGACCCTCTTCTCTATTCACCGCCAGCCGAACACAACCACACAGATCAACTCACCTCCTTGCACCCACTACTCGAACCCCCTTTGTTCAAGCACTGGTCCTTGGCTTTCTTTTCTTTGGTTCTTTTCGGACTGTTTTTTTTTTTTTTTTGTGGCTAGGTAGCTTGCTGCTGGTAGATTTAGGATTTTTTTGATCTGTCCCCTCTTTGGTTTTACAGGTTCGATTTTTAAAAGCTGGGTTGTCCAAAAATTTGGACAACCCGGCAATGGGGTTCTGGCACCAAGGAGTTGGTAGCTAGAGCCCCATCATTCAGGGTGGTTGAGGGAAGGGATGGCCGGGCGTACGCCCTGCCATTCCTTCTTTTTTTTTTTTTAATTATTTAATTTTATATTTTATTTTATTATAATTTTTTTATTTTTTTTCGGTGTCTATAGTTGCCCTTCTTTGTACATTCTTGAGAATCAAGGATAGTGCAAAGACGTAAACACCACATTTGGCTTATCTCGAAGCCAGTTGATTTAATCAAATCGATCTAGGCTCGACTTATCTCAAAATAAGTTCGATTTAAATAAAAATGAAATTTCTAGACTCGATCTAGGCTTGACCCATATTAGAACAAATTCGATTAAAATTCCTAGATTTAATCTTGGCTCGACCTATCTCACAATAGGTTCGATTTAAACAAAATTAAAATTCTAGACTTGATTTAGGCTTGACCCATATTCGATTAAAATTTTTAGATTTAATCTAGACTCGACCTATCTCACAACAGGTTCGATTTAAACAAAATTGAAATTCTTAAACTAAATTTAGGCTCGACCTATCTCATAACAGGTTCGATTTAAACAAAATTAAAATTTTTAGACTTAATCTAGGCTCGACCTATCTCACAACAGGTTCGATTTAAAAATTGAAATTCTTAAACTTAATTTAGGCTCGACCTATCTCAAAACAGGTTCGATTTAAACAAAATTAAAATTCTTAAACTTAATCTAGGCTCGATCTATCTCACAACAGGTTTGATTTAAACAAAATTAAAATTTCTAAACTAAATTTAGGCTCGACCTATCTCATAACAAGTTCGATTTAAACAAAATTAAAATTCTTAGACTTAATCTAGGCTCGACCTATCTCACAACAGGTTCGATTTAAACAAAATTAAAATTCCTAAACTAAATTTAGGCTCGACCTATCTCACAACAGGTTCGATTTAATTCTTTACTGCTAACTTAATTGGATTAATATGAAATGAAAAAACTCAAATCCTTCCATCAAAGTTTTACAATCTCAACACTTTAGGTCGAGTGAATTTCTACCTTCGAAGCTTGGGACATGAATTAATTTTGATTCTTGTCGGGTGCATGGCTAGGCATGTATGCATGATTGACATGATGAAATGTTTTCATGTTTATGATTCATTAAGGTTCCAAGACCCTTTTCTTGCTTCATCCGATTTTTTCACTGTAGCTTTCAATGACCTTCGTCTTGTGCCTTTCTTCTAGAGGCTTTAGGTAACTCCGGATTTTCCCTAAGCACATTTTCTTTTGACATTTGACTTTGCCCCAAGTTTAAGGCTCCGCCATTCTTTTTCTTCATCATTAAGTCTTTTGCTGAACAATGAGTATAATTTTTTGCTTAATTAGTTTATTTCTTTTACCAGTTATCGTTCATTTCTATGACAATCACTATGTGAATCATAGGATGGTAAATAACGAAAAGGTTAAAATAAAGAGGCGAATGAGAATTTCATATATGAGAAATCAAATAATTCAAGGCAAAGAGAATTTACAGAGCAAACATTAAATCTTTAAGTGATGAACACTCAGACCATTCAGAGAAAACAATCTGATATTTGATTTCAAGAATTGTCCTTGATTGATGCCTTGAGCAAATCTGTAGATTGCAGACTCCCTAACTTTCCTTGTTTTGCGAAATTGTGGAGCTCCATTCATAGTGTATTTCTACCTCAATTTTGTGCTCCATTTAGGTTGACATCTTTAAATTTCACTCCAACTTCTTGCTTTTCGACCTCAAGCCACTCGTTTCGGGTTTTCAGCTTGAGCCTCCTCCTTTAGATACGAGTTGCCCTTTTTAGGTTTTCAGCATGAATCCCTTTCGTTTTTTTTAAGCATAGTACTTCTTCACCGTATCCGCATTTATCGGATTAGGCAAATCTTCTCCATCCATGTCAGCCAAAATTAAAGCTCTTCCTGAAAAAGCCTTCTTTACCACATATGGTCCTTCCTAATTCGGCATCCACTTTCCCCGAAAATCAGTTTGATTAGGGAATATTCTCTTGAGAACCAACTCTCATTCTCAGAACTGCTTGGGACGAACTTTTTTCTCGTATGCTCGCATCATCCTTCTTTGGTACATCTGATCGTGACAAAGAGCCGCAAGCCTTTTTTCCTCAATCAGGTTCAATTGCTCGTATCGAGAGCGGACCCACTCAGTATCTTTCAATTCTGTTTCCATCAACACCCTCAATGATGGAATTTCTACTTCAACAGGTAGAACTGCTTTTATACCATATATTAATGAGTACGGAGTTGCTCCGGTGGAGGTACGCATAGAAGTTCGATATGCATGCAAGGCAAAAGGAAGTTTCTCATGCCAGTCTTTATAAACTTCAGTCATCTTTTCGACAATCTTTTTGATGTTTTTGTTGGCTGCCTCTACTGTTCCGTTCATCTTCGGACGGTAAGTTGTCGAGTTATGATGCTTGATCTTGAATTTAGCGCAAACGTCCTTCACCATCGCACCATTCAAATTGCTTGTGTTATTAGTAATGATCCTTTTTAGAAGCCCATACCGACATATGATCTCCCTTTGGATGAACCTGCACACCACATTTTGTGTCACATTGGCATAGGAAGCTGCTTCTACCCATTTCGTGAAATAATCAATGGCCACCAATTTGAATCAATGTCCATTAGAGGCTTTTGGCGTAATGAGCCCAATCACATCTATTCCCCAGATTGAAAATGGTCAAGGTGCTGTGAAAACGTGCAATGGGGCTGGTGGAGCATGGATTCTATCTGCGTAAACTTGACACTTGTGGCATTTTCGAGCAAAGTTTATGCAGTCGGATTCCAACGTCAACCAATAATAATCGGCTCTCATAATTTGTCTAGCCAACATATGTCCATTAGCATGAGCTGCACAAGTTCCTTCGTGGACTTCTTTCATTATTTTGTTGGCTTCCGTAACATCCACACATCTCAAAAGTACTTGATCTTGACTCCTTTTGTAGAGCACTTCTCCGCTAAGGAAAAAACCCATTGCTAATCTTCTCAGAGTTTGCTTGTCATTGTCCGTGATATTCCCAGGATATACCTGGTGCTTGATGTATTGCATGATATCATGATACCACGGCTTACTATCAACCTCTTCCTCAACATTCAAGCAGTGTGCGGAGACTTCACGGACTTCTAAATCAAAAGGGCGTACATCAGTCGCTTATTTTATTCTGAACATTGCTGTGAGAGTGGCCAAAGCATCAGCAATATGATTTTCTTCTCGAGGCAAGTGGTTGAAGCTGATTTCTTTGAACTGTTTGCTTAATTCTGTAACCAACTTTTTATATGGAACTAGTTTAGAATCTCTAGTTTCCCATTCGCCTCTCATTTGACATATTACCAAAGTCGAATCTCCGTAAACATCTATCACGTCAGCCTTCATCTCGATTGCTGCTTGTAATCTCATTACCAACGCCTCGTACTCCGCTATATTATTAGTACAATTGAAATTCAATCTCGTTGTGGTCGGATAGTACTTTCCATTTGGAGAAACCAACACTGCCCCAATTTCGTGCCCCAAAGCATTGGATGCTCCATCAAAATACATCTTCCATAGATTAAATTCATTGGGAACATCCTTTTTATGTGCAAAACGACCATCAAATCTTCATCTGAAAAATCGAAACTTACATATTCATAATCCTCATTAGCTTGATCTGCGAGGAAATCAGCGATGGCGCTCCCTTTGATTGACTTTTGGGACACATACACAATATCATACTCAAACAATAGCACTTGCCACCGAGCTATTCTTCTAGACAGGAAGGGTTTTTCGAAAATATACTTGATGGGATCTAATTTTGCCACCAACCATGTTGTGTGATACAACATATATTGTCTGAGCCTCTGGGCAGTCCATGTTAACGCACAGCACATCTGTTCCAGCGTAGAGTATTTGGATTCATACTCCGTGAATTTCTTGTTCAAGTAATATACGGCTTGTTCTTTCTTTCCAGTTCCATCATGTTGTCCCAGTACACATCCCATAGAATTCTTGTTCACAGTCAAATATAAAATAAGAGGTTTTTCAACCGTCGGTGGCACCAACACCGGTGGATTTGTGAGATATTCTTTGATTTTATCAAAGGCTATTTGACATTCTTCATTCCACTCTCCCGGGTCTCGTTTTTTAAGTAGCTTAAAGATTGGATCACATTTGCAGGTGAGTTGGGATATAAATCGGGCAATGTAATTCAACCTCTCTAAAAATTCTCACTTTTTTTTTGCGTTTTGGGAGGTGGCAGCTCTTGAAGAGCTCGTATCTTATCCGGGTCTACTTCAATTCCTTTTTCACTTACTATGAACCCCAACAATTTCTCAAAAGTTACACCAAAAGTGCATTTTGCAAGATTCAACTTGAGCTGAAACTTTCGCAATCTCTCGAACAGCTTCTTGAGATTGATAGTATGATCCCTTTCTCTATGAGATTTTACGATCATGTCATCCACATATACTTCTATCTCTTTATGCATCATATCGTGAAACAAAGCTACCATTGCCCTTTGGTAAGTGGCACCTGCATTCTTCAATCCAAATGGCATTATTTTGTAACAAAACGTTCCCCACATGGTTACGAATGTTGTTTTTTTCATATCTTTGGGTGCCATCTTGATCTAATTGTAACCAGAAGAACCATCCATAAATGAGAACAAAGTATGCTTTGCTGTGTTGTCCACAAGAGTATCAATATGTGGCAAAGGGAAGCTATCCTTCGGGCTCGCTCTATTCAAATCCCTGTAATCGACGCACATTCAAACTTTTTCATCCTTCTTAGGAATTGGAACTATATTAGCCACCCATTTAGGATACTTAGCCACCTCTAAGAATCCAACATCAAATTGCTTTTTTACTTCTTCTTTAATCTTCAACAACATTTCTAGTTTCATCCTTCTTAACTTCTGTTTAATAGGCTTGCAGTCCGATCTCAAAGGCAACTTATGGACGACAATGTCAGTATTGGGACCTGGCATGTCTTGATATGACCAAGTAAACACATCCACATATTCATGGAGCAGTTTTTCTAGCTTCTGTCGCTCATTAAATGACAGCGAGGTGCCAATCTTAACCTTTTTCTTTTCTTCCCCATTTCCGAGGTTGATTATTTCTGTGAATTCCTAATGAGGTAAAATCTCCCTTTCCTCCTGTTTCAACATTCTCGACAAATCAGGGGGTAAGCCATAGTCATCCACCTCCTCTTCATTTTTCAATTCATCAACGTTCGGAATCATCTCAAAATTGATATTCAAATCATTGTCTTCGTGTTCATTATTTAAAGACCTACAAACAGGTAAAATTTAACGCGTGTATGGACAAGTATTTATTTGGCTAAAAGAATAGATGAAAGGAAATATACAAAAAAATTGATGAATTATGAAACACATTATGCATTGTCATTTATTTAAATGATGAAGGTAACAGAAAGCCCTACTTAAACAAGAAATTACTCTTAACACCCTTGGGCATAGGCATTTAGATAAAATTGTTCATTACATTTCTGAAGACTTAAAGATGATAGGCAATTTCGTGGCTGTCCAATTGCTTAACTCCTATCCCGGCAGTACTGGATACACCACAGGGATCTTCTCGTTAGGTTCTTCATCTTTGATCATATAGATTGGTAGCTCATCAAACATCCGTAGAACCCGATTGACCTTTGTTGGTGCTTCGGGATGAATGAAACTTGCAAAGCGAAAAGTCTCATATAAGTGCGAAATTGTCTGTTTCCCAAATTCTTCTTCATTTCCCTCAAGCTGAGCCATCTTTTTAATCTTCTTTCGAGCTGCCAATTTCCTTCTATCTTCTTTGGTAGGTTTATACCCCAAACCGAACCTTTCCTCATTCTTGATTGGAGTCAAAGGATAGCCAATTCCTTGCAAATGCTTCCCTAACCCCAAACCAACACGACATTCTTTACCCACTGTCTGCTTAACCCCCATTTTAGTTGCTACTAACAAACGAGGAGTCGGTATCACTTCTCTTTCTCCCACATAAGTAGCATTAACAAATTCAAAAGATCTGAAAGAGCATTTTGGGACTCTTCTGTCGCCTCTACATAAGAAGCAGATGATGGTTGAATAGCCAATATGTCTTCCTCTGCAGATACATTTATCAATTGGCCCTCAGCTATGAATTTAACTTTTTGATGAAGGAAATATGGTATGGCTCCCGCCATATGAATCCATGGACGTCCTAATAAGCAATTGTAAGACGGTGCAATGTCCATGACCTGAAATTAGACCTCAAAAATGCAAGGGCTAATTTTTATTGGTAATTCAATGTCCCCTACCACCTCCCTTGTAGTCCCATCGAAGGCCCTTACAACCATGTGGCTGGTTTTCATATAAGATACATCTATTGGCAACTTGGTTAAGGTAAAGCGAGGCATGACATTTAAAGCTGAACCATTGTCGACCAAGACCCTAAGCACGGCATGGTCTTTGCATTTTATGGTAATGTGCAGAGCTTTGTTACTTCCCCGACCACCCGATGGAATTTCTTCATCATTAAAGGCAATGAAGTTCCCCACTGTAATGTTCCCCACGATGTGGTCCAACTTTTTCACTGATATATGTTGTGCCACATAAGCTGGGTTCAAGACTTTAAGCAGCGCGTTCCTGTGTGCTTTCGAATTCAAAAGCAAAGACAACAGTGAGATGCGAGCAGGCATTCTGGTTAATTGTTCTACCACACTGTATTCACTGTGTTTGATAAACTTGAGAAATTCACCAGCTTCTTTTTCGGTAATAGGTCTTTTGACCTTATTGCTCGGAGCAACCAAAGATTCGACAACTTGGTCCTTGGAAAAGGTATCTGCTTCCTTTGGGCCTCCCTCTCCCTGTGCGGGTTTTTCCTTTTCTAACTATTTTCGCTATCTCGGGGGAATAACATTGCCCACTTTGTGTTATACCCCCCACACCAGTTAGATCTTCAAAAGATGCTTGGGGGCGGATGGGGGCGGATGAAGTTGTGCCCAAAATATTACACTCATAATTTCACGAGATAGCCTTATCGCTCTTGTAAAGGAACGGGCTGGGGACTTCGATGGTGATTCCACTTCTGATCATAGTAGGGGATGTATCATTCATCGGGCTCTTGTTTTCTTCATAGAAGATGGTGAGAGGTTTAGGTTTGTTCACCCCAAATGAACTTGATGCCACTTCAGCTGGGGTGTCTTCATTTATGGTTCCGACCAAATTCTCTTTGACTTCTTCATAAAACTCAATTACCGATGAATCCATCAATTCTTGCAACTTACAACAAAAGCTATCACAATTTTGAATGGAATGCCCAATTGCCCCCATATGAAATTTGCAAGAATAAGCGAGATCATGCCCCAATTCCTTTGTGTCTATGGGTTCTGGAGTGATGGCATTTATTTTGGACAACGCCTCAAACACTTTATTCATTGGCGTTTGAATCTCATCAATACTCCTTTTCACCTTTCGAATCATCCCTTCATGTATGACGTTCACTGTCGATCTTCCATGGTTAGGTAAAGGATTCCCATCAACACTTGAGCTATTCTTTTTGGCAAAATTTAAAAGTCCTGCCTTAATGAGCGCTTGGACTTTATGTTTTAAAGCAGTACAATTCTCGGTGGAGTGACCTTGAATTTCAAAATGGTAATCACAATGCGCATTCGGGTCATACCATTTCAGGAAAGGTGGTCGGAGTGGTTCTAAAGGGGTTCGAGCAAGGAGTCGATTTTCTATGAGTTGTGGCAACAATGTAGTGTAAGGGACTAGAATAGGATCAAACTTTGATTTTTCTAGGATAGTTTTAGGTTCTCTTTGACCATGATCAGAATTATTGGTTGAAGCTATCGGTCTTGGTGGTGGACCTTATGAAAGAACATTGGTCTGAAACGTTGGCTGTGGGGTAGGTTGGTACACATATGAGTTTTGTGTGATGTTGCCTATGTTCGGATAAAAGGGTTGGTATGGGGGGTACGGGTAATATGGGTTAAAGTTGTGGGCTTGTTGGTTGTCGTGAGCGACTGCTTGCACATCCCCTTCTTTTTTTTTGAGCGTATTCCCTTTCTTTGAGCTGACAACTTCAAGCCCTTCAATTTTTCCACTTTTGATAGCTCCTTCTATTATTTCTCTCAATAAGACCAAATCCGTAAAGTTTTTTGTGGCATTGCCGATCAAGCGCTCATAGAGTGGAGCTCGGAGTGTGTTTATGAACAACACAGTCATTTCCTTATCAGTGAGAGGTGGCTGAACTTGCGCTGCTGTATCTTTCCACCTTTGGGCGTATTCCTTGAAGTTCTCGCTTTGCTTCTTTTCCATGGTTTGCAATGACAACCGATCAGGGGCTAATTCAATCACATGCTTGTATTGGGCTATGAAGGCTCTTGCTAGGTCTTTCCAAGTCTTAATACGATTTCGATCTAATTGTACGTACCACCTAGCAGCTGACCTAGTCAAGCTGTCTTGGAAAAAATGGATCAATAGCTTGTCATCATGAGACTGTGCAGCCATCTTCCGACAATACATAGTGATATGTGCCATAGGACACTTTGTTCCATCGTACTTTTCAAATTTCGAAACTTTGAACTTGGCCCGGATTAGTACATCAGGCACTAAGCATAGCTCGGTTGCATCCATGATACCGAACCTATCAACTCCTTCGATAGCACGAAGACACTCTTCCAACAAATCGTACTTTTTTTTATCTTTTTCATTTTCTCCTGTTTGTGATGACTCCTTTCTTAGTTTCTCTTGCTCTTTTGGATCGTCTAAATCTGAGACGTGTATTGGTGCAGCAGGATTTATCCCAAAATACGGCCTGAATTGCCTATGAGTCGGTTGATGGCCCATCGGGGGTGGTGCATTGTAATAAACAGATGACATTGCTTGAGGGTGGACCCTTTGAGAGGTTTGGGCATGTGGTGGAGTGAACCCTGGGGGATAAGGTGGATCATCCCTTTAGTTTCCAGTGTCTTGAGCTGGTGGGTTTTTTGATGGAGCTGACTCTTCCGCAACTCTTTTTCCTTTACTTAAGCTTGTCATCAATTCCATCATCTTTGCTAACTGTTCTCTCATTTCTTCTTGAACTCTTTCCATTCTATCCATTCGCTCTCTTTGTTCTTCTTCCATGATCCTTGCTCGTTGACGCATATTATGAACACGTTGGTCACTTGGCTTAGGTGGTCGAGCTATTTTTGGAACCTTATTGTAATCATAAACATGAATTAGATGCATATTCGATGTATGAATGAAAAAATGAACCTATTATCTTTATTTTTAGATGAAAATACTTATTGTCATGAAATGATGATTTATGCATGTATGAATGATTATGTACTAAAAGTATTCGTCACATGACACCCAACAACAAAGTCATCCATTGCATAAGATATTGTCTTTGATTACAACTCAGGAGTCATCTAGAAATATTCGTCAATTTTATTATAATGGCTATACACCTCATCTAAATACTTAATCAACTGTTGCTCTTGTTTTCCAACTGGAAAGACCTGGCTCCTTAAAATGTTCGTCTTCCAAGCCATGCTTCTCGCCTTGTAAGCCACCTCCCTCATTTGCCAAACCAAGTAATCCATCTGGTCGTGTTTCTCTGTATAAGCTTGTCTGTAGGATTCACCCCACTCTTGAATTCTGGTGCTCTATTGCTTGAGGCGTTCATATTCTTGTTGATAAGTCGTCATGGCCCCTTCGAGCTCTTCACACTCCTGTCTTAGTAATTGGATGGACTCTTGTTGGAATCGCACTTGATTTATTAGTCCATCATTGTACGCTTGAAGTTCATTGCCTCAATTTTCTTTCACTTGTATTTCCCTTTGAAGTTCACTAGTTGTGGCAGAAAACTTATCATTCAGGCTCTCATACTTCCCTTTTATTTTTCGGACCTTCTTTCTTTGTTCAATTACTTTTCTTTTCATTTTCTCACACTCTTTTTGGAGGTCTTCATACTGTTGCCTCCAACTGGCATTTTTAGCTTCGGATTTTTTTCGAGCCAACTCACTTTCGAGCAAAGCGTCTCGTGGTTCTGGATCAACTGGGCCACGCAATGCATCTTCTTTCGGATATACCACATCCTTAACTCGTTGGTCATGCCATATCTGATATCCGGTAGTCACTTCATCGGTGTACCTCCCTTGGTCAACTCGGCTAGTTTTCTTCCAAGCTTGCGCAATCTCCTCAATCTTTTTCAGAAAATCAGACTCTCCATAAGCAAACTCCAAAGTATTAAGTCGGTGTGTCATCGGCACAAACTGCTCTGACCCAAATTATCTTCTCACCATAATTAGGTCGTAGCTGATTGCTCCCCATGGCCCTATTAATGTTACCCACGGTTCATTTTCGCTTTTGTACAAGATCGGGTGATGCGGCATCCACGGAGCTCTCCATGTTACTTCCACACTCATGAGTTCTCGAAGTCTAGAGATCCATTGCTCCTTAGTCCAATTTTCTGGCCATTCACTCTCATAAAATTCTCTGATAGGGGTAGTTCGCGGATGAAATGGCTTCTTGAACTTCTCGACCTTGCATTCAAAGTGATTTACTATCTAGATGGAAAGAAGCTGTGCACATCCCACAAATCGTCCTTCCCCCTTTCTTCGACAATAATTCAGTGATCTGAGAGTTTTTGCTAGAATAAAGGGTGAAGGGTTGGCCTTGTTGATGACTTGCTCGAAGAAATCTATAATTTCGACCTCTATATGTCCCAAGACTTTGGGAAAGATCACTAGCCCATAAATTCCCAAGGCCATCACAAGCTGTCCTTGCTCGGTGTCCCGATGCTTCATGATATAGCTACGTAGGAAACTCCATGGGATACGTTCATTGTCCCCTTTTTTTCTTAGGTTTTGGTCGACTTCTGTCGGGGTAATACCCATCATCTTGGCTAACTTTCGCCTGTGTCCGGTCTTTTGTCCTCTCCAATATATCTTGTTCGGATTATCAAGGTTAATTTGTAGGAGAGTCGAGTACTCTTCGATTGTGGAGACCATATCCACCTTATTAAACACGAAACACCTATACGACGGATCCCAAAATTGCACAATGGCCTTTAACATCTGTTCATCAATCTAGACCTTAAGGAGTTGAGCTATGTGGCCATATTTTCTATAGAAATTCGCCCGAGTGGTGGCCCCCCACTTATCCCATATGTCGAGCAAATCGGTGAAGTCATTTTGTTTAAGATCAAGGTGGACCCTATCAGGCAGTGATGAGATATGATGCTCTGACAAGCAATCTCCCTCACTTTGCTGGGCACTCACCATGTGCTGAGTCACTTCGTATATTCCATCGTAGCTTGAAGGTGGCCATGATGACTCCATGTATGCAATTGGATCTACTCTATCAACGGTTGTCAAGTGACAAATACTTTTCCTATATGCAAAATTATGATGCAAACATGCATATGGCAAAAAGTTTAAGTCAGTACCGTAAACAAGAATTCCAAAAGATGAATAATTAATAACACGATACCTTTGTTACTTCACGGAGAAGAATTTAGAATAAGGGGATTATGAAAATTCCTTCATGTGTACCTAGTCAAAAGGTATATTCTCACGGGTGAAGCTCTACCTAAGCAAAGGCAACTCTCGGTATTCTACATGTTGAGTTTGGTTTGAAAATAGAGCTAAAGGTTCCCAAATCGCTCCTCACTGGCCCACACGGACTAGTAAGGCATCCCGGGCCTCACCCATTATAGGCTTCAAACGGACTAAGTTCGATCTGAGTGGGAGTCTTCATTAGCCCATGTGGAGGTTATCACCTCACGAGAGCGTAGCTACTTGACTCCCTCCTAATTAAGGACAAAGCCCGGGTGGAAAGCTTATGCATGAATGCAAGATGTGTAGTGTGTGAGAAAGAATATACTGACCTCGGACCAATAATTTCACTCCTCTTATCCTAAATTTTTCGCAGTTATTAAAAATAGTGAAGTAAAAATAACAAAATAACTGAATGCATTAAACAAAAATATGCAAAATTGATGCTTGGGAAAATAACAAATTATTTAAGGCTTAAGATAACTTATGATTAATTAATGGCTCGACTCGATGTCCCCAGTGGAGTCGTTATCTGTTGTAATGTGTGGGTCCGAAAACCCGACCGCTAGACGCCGACGAAAATTAAATTGCTCCACAGTGGAGTCGCCATCTGTCGTAACATGCGGGTCCGGGAACTCGACCGCTAGACGTCGACGAAAATTAAATTGCTCCCTAGTGGAGTCGCCATCTGTCATAACGTGTGGGTCCGGGAACCCGTCCTCCAGACGTTGGCGAAAATAAATCGGTTTAGGAGTCGCCACCAATCTTTTGTTTTATCTAGGTGTGATTGGTCACCTATTAACTCGATTCTAATCGACAAAGTCCTAAATTAATTTTAGGTCCGTCGAAAAAACGAGAACTGATCCACGTTTTTTAGAGATGGGTTCGGGAGTGCGGATACGCACGGAGAAGGGTTAGCACCTCCATGGCGCCCGTTCCACGAACGGTACCATTTAATCTTAAGTTATCCTATTATAGCCTACTGTTGATTTATTCCCTACTTATTAACTAAATTTTTATTAAACTGACTGCCTGAATCTTTTATTTGGTTTTACGTATGCACGTGATGCAAGCGTAAAATGATGTCATGACTCGTTTATTTTAAATAATGGGGTCGGTAATCTTTTATTGAAAAATTATTCAAAGACCATCCCAACGCTTTGGTCAAGTCTCGAAATTCTCCTCACTTAGAGATATCCCTGGAAGAACTTGTCTCTACAAGCTCTTCGGGGAAATCCCATCATCGGAACTCTCGCACCATTTGCAAGATAAATGTGGCATGCTATGACAGAATAAAGTGATGATGTCTACACGCACGCGTTTATTGACTTAAGCGCTTCATAATTCATCCGATTATATGTTTAATAATTTATCACCTTATTTATATATTTATTTTGTCATTTTTTTTCATGGATTATTTATTTAGTTTATTATTATTATTATTTTTTATTTTTTTATTTTCTATTTAGATCCATATCTTTTAATTAACATTGTTGATTAACATTTAACTTGATTATATAACTTGTCGAATAAACAATTAATTAATGGTTAACTTAAAAAATTTTTTAATGATATTTATTTGCTAATTAAATAATTACACTAATTTAGATTTAAATGTATCATTATGTAGATTTATTTTTTTTTATTATTTTAGCGACGATTATTTGAGTTAACGGGTATTGAAGTTTAGAGTTTGGATTTATCCTGACGCTTCGGTGAAAATCCGTCTCGTGCTTCGTATTCAAAAGAAATCCACTTAGAAAAGGTAACTCTTTACCTCTCTTAGGTGAAATTTTTCGAACGATCATTTCATTTTTCCTTTGTTATTCTTCTCATTTACTTACCATTATTACTATACTTATTTCTTAAAAAAAAAACTAAATCTATTACGAATTTTCTTTCTATTTATTTACTTATTTTAATTTTTTTAAACCATGCATTTTACTATTATTTTTTATTATTACTATCATTATTATTTTTTGATTTTTTAGCATTAAAAGAAGCATCCATAATATATATATACATTTATATAAATGACTTTTCCTAATATGGTTTAAATCATAACAATAAAAATGTAATTTATTTAACCAAATGGGCTAACCCAAAATTAATTGAGACAAGCCCAAACCAAAGAAGATGGGTTATACTTTTTTGGGCTCGGATTAGCCCAGCCTGATGGCCCGCAGAAGCCCAAATCTGCTACACCCGATCTGCTTCCTGAGGTCCATAAGGCAAAATTCAAAACGCACCGTTTGGTGCCTGTAGAGCCGCTCAAAACGACGCCGTTTGGGCCTGGACCTTCCAACTTCTGCCACTCCACTAAAACGGCACCGTTTTGCTTTCCTACACCTGGGTATAAAAACCCCTTTTTAGCTTTTTCCAATTCATTTTCAACTTTCATTTTCTCTCTTTAGTCGGCCATTCTCTCTGCCTTCTCTCTAAAAAAACTTTCCTCTCTTCGTCGGCGTCGGCGTCCTCCCCTCTCTTCTCCCAAATCTCTCGTCGGCTTCCTCACACTCTCTCTAACCTCGAGATCCCCATATTACTCTCCAAAACCCATTAATCGGATCTAGATCTACACCCCTTAATTGCCTCCGATCGGTTTCCCTTCACCGATTCCTTCCCTGCGTCGACACCTCCCCTGTGACCGGACCCTCTTCTCTATTCACCGCCAGCCGAACACAACCACACAGATCAACTCACCTCCTTTCACCCACTACCCGAACCCCCTTTGTTCAAACACTGGTCTTTGGCTTTCTTTTCTTTAGTTCTTTTCGGATTGCTTTTTTTTTTTTTTTTTGTGGCTAGGTAGCTTGCTGCTGGTAGATTTAGGATTTTTTTGATCTGTCCCCCCTTTGGTTTTGCAAGTTCGATTTTTAAAAGCTGGGTTGTCCAAAAATTTGGACAACCCGGCAATAGGGTTCTAGCACCAAGGAGTTGGTAGTCAGAGCCCCATCATTCAGAGTGGTTGGGGGAAGGGATGGCCGGGCGTACGCCCAACCATTCCTTCTCTTTTTTTTTTTAATTATTTTATTTTATATTTTATTTTATTATAATTTTTTTTATTTATTTTTTTAGGTGTCTACAGATTGGATTGACTAGTTGGAGTGGTTCAACCAAAAACCAGTGGTCTATCTGATCCTATAAGGTCATTTGTATTGGCGTACATTGGAAAAGTCAAAAACTTGTCAATCATCCAGTTGAATCGGGTTAGATCGGATTGGACCGCCACTGGATCGATTTTAAACATTTATTTTATATTTAATCTTTCGAAAATTCTTTACAAGTGTTGAGTTTTAAAATTGATGTATGCCTTATAGCCAATTGTTTAGTTATGAGATACATTTTTGTTATTTTATGCATTAAATTTAATTGATAAAGGCATTCTTTTATCTATAAGTTTGTATAAAATTGTTATTATTTACTTACTAAGATAAAATTTATGAAATAATTATGTTTTATATAAAGAATTATAAAGTGTTATAATTAGGAAATTCTTATTGCATCATAATATTATTTTTAAATTGTTTCACTCCATGCTTTATCAAGACAACATTAATAAAGTCGAGAGATTGACACGCTTTATTTCTTACTTATGAACTTAGTAATCATTCTCATAAGTTGAAGTATGGAGATAGTTAATCAAACATGTGAGTGTTGGTTAAAGGAATAAGTTCATTGCTATGAAGTATGAAAATTTCATTTGGTATCTCACTAACTGTTTATGAAAACAAATTCTCATGTGACAGTTGCGTGTGTGATATTTAAATTTAAGATCCGGTTATCTTGTATGTGAGATGTTATATACTATCTTATGTTGTCTTAGCTAAAGATGTTGAAAGGATACTGTACCTTATTTAATTTTTTTTTTGAAAAGTAAAAAGTATTTTATTGACGTGGGTGAAGTAGGAATTACCATCAAATTGCAGCTCAACAGTGTACTCATGATATGCAAATAAAGAAGGTTATTATCAAAAAGCGTACGAGTCCCTTCCTCTCATCTTATATAATCCCCATTATTCTTTTCTCTTGCTTTTAATTTTCGATTTTTAGGATTACTTGATTCGATCGACCAATGCAGATACTACATTAATATTAGTAGGCACCCTCGTACATTCGAATAGAACATAATATTAAAAGTTTATTAAAATACATATTGATTTTAAATTTTAGTTACGTTTGATAATTTTTAATGGAAAGAAAAAATATATAAACATCACCTAAAAACCCTTCAGCTAGAAGATGAAAACAAATTATGGAACCAGATATGTTAGAGAAGAGGTGGGGAGGAGTGTTGTGTTGGTCTGAACTCTGAAGCAATTTAGTGGTGCAGACTGTATATAACTAATGAAAATGATGGCTGGCCACTTACCAATTACACCACCACCACCACCTGTCTCCGGTCCTACTGACATTGTGCAAAGTGTGTCAAATATAAGCCCATCAATTGCATGGTGCCTAATCATGGTGATTTTCCATTTTTTAATTCTTCACATTCAGATCGCCCCCCACCCCTTGGATGTATGACGGAACATTCTTCATGATAAATGCACTTAGACGAATTTGATATCGCAATTTCCATCCAAAATCATGCAGACATCATCATTCATTTCCTGATTCTTGTTTTTGGGTTTCCACCTAAACTACAAGAAGCCAAAAGGAAAATGGCAATTCCATGGCCACATATTAGGAGCTAACTGACATATGTAGCTGGCAAGAAAGACATTATTTGGACCACCTTCAGCAAAACCACCCAAAATCTGCTAGGTTCATGGAAGAAGAAGACGTACGAGAGCTTGTGCATGGGAAAGAAAATTCAGTAGAAGCCAAGTTGGAGCTCACTGTGGATGAGGTGGTAGAAGGGTATGTGGGATCCTTTGGGTTCTCCCAGCTGCTGCACGTGCTCTTGGTGTCATTTGCATGGATATTTGATTCCCAGAACACTTTAATCACCATCTTTAGTGATGCCCAACCAGCTGCTTGGAGATGCAAACCCTCCTTTGACAACAGTACCAATGCATCAATGTTCATCGTCTTTCTGCATGATGACTGCTACAGCTAGCAACAAAAGGCAAACTGGTCCTGTCTCTGGATTAGCTGCGGGCACATGGGAGTGGATTGGAGGAAATACAACATCCACAATTGCTGAGTGGGGTCTTGTATGCGACCGCAAGTTTCTTGCTGCTCTCCCCGCTTCCCTCTTCTTCGTCGGTTCGATATTGGGTAATTCTTTCTCCGTTGTTCATTCACCATGTTTCTCTTTCACCATACATAGTTTTCATTTCTCCTTTCTTTCCATGGTCAGAGGGATTTATTCAGTAACCAAAGCGTTACAGACTAGCAAAATAGCAAAAGAAAGTATTTCTTCGCAAAAACAAAAGCAAACCAACAACAACCACCTGAAAATGAAAACAAAGATCAAAACACCAAGAGAGAAACCGCAGCATCCTGTAGAAATCTGATGCAAAGCCATAAATCCAAATCTGCAATAATCTCCAAGTTTTCAAAATACCATAGCAACCAGTCCAAGACAAACAAAAAAGCCTGAAGGGAGGACTCCAAGAACTTCCCAAGCTCAAACCAATCCCTTTCAAACATCATCTTCATAAACTCAGCTCCATAAAGGACAAAGAAAGAAACAACTGGCTTGCAAAGCATCACCACCTGAGTACCTACATCAAACATGGTGAATTTGCACCCCTTACAACCACCAAACCAACAACAGAAGCTTACCCATTAGTTCCAGCAGCCGCACACTTAAACTCTCACATTGCCCGCAAGATAGAAGTAAGAACAAGAAACAGGGCAATACAGAGCCTTGTTTCCAGTTCATACCCGATCTTGCCTACCAACAACATGAGACAACTCATGCAATAAGTGTACACATCAGCAGAAAATCAACACAATACCCCAATGCCAGAAACAACTCAGTATCGAAAACAGAGGTCGGCAGGAAACAACACAGCCTAGCCACGCAGAGGAAACAGTGACGAGAACTAACTCAAGAAATAAGGTTAGTCTCAAATATTTCATAAAAAAAGAGGTTGAAAACAGACAATCAACAGCCACGGTTTGTACAAATACTTAACAAAATAGAAGGGTCGCAACAAACAAGCCCCCTAATCCAACAAGAGAACAAAAACAGAGCCTCCTAACCCAAGCCGATCAAAAACAACACCCAATCCTGCCAGGCCTCATTCATATTAGTTCCATAATCTACAATCCTGCCAGTTTATATGGGACTAATCGCAGACGGGGAAGAGTTCTCCCCCCTCTCTCTTTTTTGGTATTCAGAAAACCACTGTACTGGCAACAATGCATTCTTTTTGTTTGAATTTTTTTTTTTCGTTTCTTTGTCCCCCGGCCTTTTAGTCGCAGCCCAGGTTTATGTCTCTCTCTCTCTCTTTACTAGTTGTGCTATATTACATGAGACTTCCTCTGTTATTCTTTTTTTTTTTGTTTTTATTTTGATCCAATTTAAAGTATTTGTGACAAGTACAAAATGAATATGTTGCCATTAATCATATATTATTTGTAGGCATTAATCTACAAATATTTTCCTTTTTTATGCTTGGAAACATGTGCATATATTTCACACCAAAGTAAACTTAATGAGTGCGATACTAATGACGTTTGTCCCACTTCCACAGGATGTGCTTTCTATGGCCGCCTTGCTGACGCATGCTTCGGCAGAAAGAAAACATTGCTGCTAGCATTCATCTTAACCTTCACAACCACTTTCATCACCTCCCTTTCACCAAATGTTTGGATATATGCACTTCTCCGTTTTGCAAATGGTTTTGCTCGCTCTGGAATTGGGATATGCTGTCTTGTTCTCTGAACAGAAGCTGTTGGCCGTAAATGGCGTGGCCAAGTTGGCCAATATGGCTTCTTTTTCTTCACAGCGGGTTTTCTGTCTCTTTCATTCATTGCCCATCCTACCAGAACCTGTTGGAGGAATTCATACAAGATCATATCGCTTCTTCCTCTAATCTACACCTTTGTATTAGTCTCTTTTGTATCAGAGTCACCCCGTTGGCTCCTTGTTTGAGGGAAAAACGAAGAAGCACTCGACGTATTAGAAAAGTTTGCAAGACTTAACGAGAAGAAATTACTTGACAATTTACAACTCATAATTCCTGTTAGGATGAGCCCTGCAGCCAATTGGGATTGGTTGAGGCTTGATTCCAATCATGCAACAGTAACATTCATATTGAATGATTAGAGGTTTTCCTTCATGAATAAGACATTAATTATAATGAGTTATAAGTCTAATTGGCTAAAGTCCATGAGATTAATATGCCTTGTAAGGAAACTGTAATGAGTTGCAGTTATGAGATTCTTATGCATCAAAGCCTAACCTCAAAATGTTCCTGGTCAATGTATCATTGAGATTAGACATCAATGATGCTTAGAGACTGGTATATTCTATGTTTCTTACTTTGGAAGTAAGCAATTGATCTCATAAATTGAAGTATAGAAATACTTGAAGCTAGAATATAAGTGCTTGCCTAGGAAAGCAAGTTTATTGAACATGACCCGCCATGAGAAATGCATTTGGTAATACACTCTATTGTCTATGCAACACTTCTCATGTGTCAGTTGTGTAAATACTCCCTAGACTTGAAACACTAGGTTGTCTTATGTGTGGAGTGTTATGCTTTGATTTCATCCTTATGGGTGCCTAACCAAAGATGCCAAAAGAGGATGCTTTTGGGTATAGTATGAAGCATGTGAAGACAAATGAGTAGTTAAGATAGGAATCATCACCTTAAGTGTTTTAGATGACATATCCTATCAGTTCTTGGTTAACATTAGCTTATTGAAGTCCTTGACCAAGGCAACATGGAGATTATGAAAAAGGTTTCATAACTCTCTATAAAGCTAATGCTATAATTGCAGGAACAAATATAGAGGTCAATAAGAGTAGATACTATACCAAGCTCTTATCATCTTCGGGATATATGATGAGGGAATGAATTACACTGATAAACTGTACACTGAAAGGTTGTCAAAGAACCCTTTGACTCTCCCAACAATTGGGTGGCCATGATGCATTGCTAGATGTGAATCTTGGTCTATGGAATTGATTATAAACTAATTGATTGAAATTTATATTAATCAATTAAGTCATTAATCAATTCTATTGCCAACATGTTGGGAACCTAATGGGTCATACACAATGATTGCATTTGAATTAAATTGGGAGAGTGATGATTTAAGTTAGACTTAAATCACATGCTAGGTAATTAACCTTTATAAACTTAATTAAAAGACTGTAATTAAGTTTTTGGCATAATTATAAATAGTTATAACTATAAGGCCTTGACTGCAAAATATAAAGGAAATTAATTTTGATTTTAATTTCCAAGGACTTAATTAAAAGAGTTTAATTAAGTAATAAGCCCAATATTATAATGTGTTATAATATTGAGGGCTTAATTGCAAAATTAAAGTTATTTTAACCTAACTATATAAGTCAACTTTTAACTATTTTTCCATATGAGAGTTTTTCACAATTGAAGAAAATGTAGTTTTTGTCAAAAAAAGAAAAACATTTTCTTTCTTTGCCAGCACTCTCTTTGTGTGAAAGAGAAAATTGCTTATGAAGCAATTTTCGAAAAAGGTTTGGTTAAGATTGTGAAAAAGAAGAAAAGGACAATTATTGTCCTCTTTGCTAGCACAAAGTATAGTTAAAAACTCCTTCATTTGTTGAAGATTCAAGTGCAATCGTGTGTACTACCATTGGAGGCCAAACACTTGATTAGCTAGGGTTTTTGCTCCTTGTAGTGTTCGCGGGATTGCTTCTGAAAGTTCCATAGTGATTACAAATTACATGGCAAAGTAACTTTCTAAACAATAATTTACTTTGTGCTTTTATGTGTTAAATATCACAAAGGTGATCCATGGGTGGAGGCATGTTTTGTTGTTTAGTTATAAAGTTTTTTAATTTTCTTTCCGTTGCGTATTTTGAGCATGCCATCTATAGCCAAACCCATCAGTGGTATCGAGCCTTCTATGGTTCGATTTTAACACATGTTTATGTTTCCTGTTGTTAATGCCTTGTTGAAAAGGAATATGAGGTGTTCGGGTTTTGTTCTACACAAATTAGTAAGTTTTAAAATTTTACAATTTGTTCTAGTTATTTTGATTTCTAGATAGATTTTAATTGTAAATTTTAAAATTTATTTGTCATAATATTAATCTCGTTTTAATGTCAAAATATTGCAGATTAATAAATGCATGAGATGCACAAATTAATTTAACAAATAAAGATTCGATCTCATGACATTATGGTGTGATTTAAATGGTAAAATTCGATTCTGTCCAGCCATGGTATTGGTCCATTTTCAGCCATAAAAGTGAGGTTTAAGTGCTTCATAAAATATAGGAAAATTAAGAGATCAATACACATTGAAAATGTTCCAAGATGGGTGATTATGTGTGGCTAATGGTGGAGGTAAAGTTACCAAAACATGGCTAAAACAGTTGCTGTTTGCAACAGAGACAGTCATAGTTTTGTTTGGCTTGGCAACCAATAAAGGCCTAAATTTGTGCAATTAGTTGCACCAATTGGCTGAGGATTTTTTTTTATGAAAAGGTTCCATAAATTATCCAAATTGTTGTCAAGAATTTTAAGGATTTAAATTCCTAGAATTAAGCTTTCATAAAACTGAGTTGGTGGAGTCAAAACTGTTGCTGCCTCTGCAGCAGCAAGCCATGGTTTTGAATTTTTTTGACAGCAAAAACGTTTTCTAAAATCCTGGAAAATTACTATGGAATTGTTCCATAAGTTTTCTATCAAGGAAAATTTAATTGGGAATTAAATTCCTGAATTTATGCCACCAAATAGCTTCAAAAGAAAGACAAAACCGAAACTGCCTCTGCAGATAAAGGTCATGGTTTTGAATTTTTTTGACAGCCAAAACACCTCCTAAAATCCTGAAAATTTATTCTGGAATATTTCCATGAGTTATCTATCAGGATAAATTTTATTAGGAATTAAATTTCTAAGATTTAGTCACAAAGAATTTCAAAAGGACTCAAAAACCAATTCTGCCTCCTGCAGATAAAGGTCACGGTTTTTGAATTTTTTGAATGGCCAAATCATCTCCTGAAATCCTGAAAATTTATTCTGGAATAGTTCCATGAGTTATCTATCAGGATAAATTTTGTTGAAATTAAATTCCTAAAGATACGGCACCATAATGCCATGTAATTAGGACATGTCTGCTGCTGTCTGCAGCAGGACATTGTCTTGGTTAAGACATAGAATTTGTCAAAATTTTACACCAATAAATGATCAATTAAATTAGTTAATTGGCTGAGGATAAGTTATGGAATTGGTTCCATAATTATGCTGATTTTTTGAAACATTTAATTTAGGGAATATAATTCCTAAAATTAAACATGTCAAAGATAATACATTAACATCCACAAATAAAGAAATATGATTTCTAAAATTATGGAAGTTAAAATATCTTCATTAGCCAATTAAATATTTATGGAATATGTTCTGTAAAGATTGATAATTTATTTTATAAATTATGGAATGTGATTCCTTAATTTAAGGGTGTTAAAATTTAAATAATTTAAGACTACATTAATTTAGGAATTAGATTCCTAGGAGTAATGGGAGTTTTAATATTTATAGATAAATTTTATTTTGAATTGACTTCTTACAAGAAGATAATTCTAATTTGACATTAAATTTAAAGATTAAATTGTCTAAGTTATTTCCTAATAAGATTCGGTAATAATAGACATTCAATCTTGAATTAAATGAGATTAATAATAGGTTGTGTAAAATGTTTAGGAGCACAAATTAAAAATGTTTTAATTTGTAATTTGTAATAAAAATTTAATTTTAATCCTAAGAAGATTAGGAATGGATAAATTATTAATTTTGATTAGTAATACTTACCATATATGAAAGAAGTTTCCATATATATAGAATTAAATGGTTACCTGAAAATTTGAAATTGACAAAATTCAAATGTTGAAAATTGCCAATCTCAAATACCTCATATGATTAACAATTTGAATGAGACATGTCATTAAATTTTATTCATATTGATGAATATATGTGGATGATTATGGACTTAGGCATAATATGATTATGCTATGGTTGAATGTATATTTTTGGTATTTTTGAAATAGGGCTTACATGTCCTGCCTTGTCTCTTTATCTCAGTTTGTAAAATTCTTTCCTTATCTTACTCCCCTTGAATGTAACTCGAGGTTTCTACATTCAAATGTAATTAGAATTAGGGTAGATTAGGAATTGAATTTTAGAAAAATTGACGATGGAGATCCAAGGCGCCAAGAAGGACAAGGAGATTACAAGCAGATTTTGAAGATTTTTATATGTAATCCCCTAGGTTTGATTAAGCTAGTTTCCTTTGATGGCTCAAGGAAATTAATATAGTTAAAGTCCAAATCATCCAAAGTAGTTTGCCTGTGATAGATTTATTTTATACAATTTAATAAATGCTATGCAATGCAAAGTAGTATACATGTGATATATTTATTCTATACGATTTAATAAATGCTATGCATGTAAAGATGAGACCTTAATAAAGGCGAAAACAAAATCCTTCATTATATATTGAGTCACATGCCACGCATGAGCAAGTTGCCTTCCACCATGTAGCAAGATAACCTGGCTGCTCTTTTAATTGGAGACTTGTTGAGTACACTCAAGGTCACACTTTTACACGAGTATGTTTGAGCTATTGGTGGGTTTTACCGAACTAGTTTCATAAAATCTAGATGCTTGGAAACTTGATTATTATGAAACTAGAGGCAAAGGCTAGGCAAAATATATATGATATGTTTAGGCAATGTGTTTGTCACCTAGCTGATCTATGAGTTGTGTAAAGATACAATTGGTAAGCTCAGTTACCTACCTAATCTACCGATCATGGTTTGTTGAGCACACTCAAGGCCATGACTTGATGGATGGGATCCTAGCCCACTAAGAGAATCCTAGTAAAGATCTCTCGAGGTGATATGGAAGGTTATCATCTTGCAGAAAATAATGGGAGAACTATTTAAAATTTTAAAACCTTGTTTTAAATAGTTTATGCATGATATTTACGTATTGCTTTATTTTATCTATTTAAATATAATTTATATACATGGCTAATAATATGTCACTATGGTGCATCTTGGATGCAAATCAAACTCATTAGACCAAACCCTTTTTAAAGGTACTAGGACTTGAGAAATGTTCTCAAGTGAAAGGTTGTTCGTTCCACAATCTCTACCAAATACAATTCATAATTAGGAGTGTACTTCCATGAGATGGAATTTATATTGCCTTAATTATGAATTAAGAAGACAACCATGATAATGGCACTAATTGGTAAATGTTCTCAAACATCTTCATGGTAAAGATGGACAAAGGAAGGACTAAAAAAAAAAAATTCCTTGACAAAGTTAAAGAAGAGGAAGCTTATAGAAGCCTTTACTTTGCCAAAGTTTATGATTGAGTTAGAAGTTACTACTGATGTATTAACATCATAAGTATTCGATACTAGATGTTGAACGCATTTAAGTAATGACATAAAGCGTAAAACAATAGTAGTAAGTTAATGCTCAATATAAATGTCAAGAAAACTAATTGCATATGATCTCAATTATGGCATTTTTTGTTTTGGTCATTAAAGTAAAAATTAGAGTATGAAGATACTTTGATCCTTTTGATTGGGAATCATAAAGGAGCTAGTAATTCTTATATGACCAAATCAATTTTCATGCAAAAGTGAATGACTTGGTATGTTCAAAAGGTCTTCTACATATAGATGTATATGAACCATTGAATATAAAATGTTATAAAAAATGTTCCTAATTCATTAAGTTTACACAAGACCAAATTGAGATTTTGTCTTGTATACTTAAAGAAAAAAAATTTGAAACCTTGAAATGTTCAGAGAACTCAAATATAAAATCATACGAGCTATATAGTATGAAGTACTCTTATTAAGATATGATCTTAGTGAAGATTACTCTTACTTATTAATTAATCATTCAAAAGATAAATGTAGATACATGTGAAATGGAACTTTCTTATGAATAGAACATAGAGATGTTTGTTCAAAGAAGAAAGCAAACTCATATAGTGATATGATTTGGTCCATAGCTGTCTAAGTTATATGTAGCCAATTATATTATTCCAAACCAATATGATTCCAAGCATACATTGAGATGTATGTATGTAACATCACGAAAAATTCAAAGAGTTTGATTATTACTCTCACAAAGGATCTTGGATTTAGTGGGAGTATGATGACATTGAAAAAGGAGTTTTTTAGTTATTACATGATTACATTGGAATCTAACTCTTAAATTTTGCATAGAGATGCATAATCATATGTATGAGAACTCCATGGATTTAGTAAGACACATTGAAGATGTATTATTCATATGAGATGAACTACTAAATATGTTTTTTGTTAAAGTTATACACTTTGTTCTATTATATGGGATCCAAAGGGTTCGATTTAATAATATGTACAAGTGTATTTATCTCATAGACAAAAAGAGGTTAGTGGGAGTGAATACAATTCTTTGGTGATACAATTACATGGGACGTAATGTGTATAAAAAGAAAGTGCCAAAATTTAAAAGGGGCAGATGCTACAATGAAAAGTGACAAATGCATATGATGCATATAACATAGTTTAGTTGGAATGGTTCCAAAGAAAGAAAAAGGACTATGTACATGTATATAATTAAAGTCATATACATCCTATTAAAAGGGTTCTAATAGGAAGATACTTAGATCGTTAGTCCATGGAACTAATAAAAGGTTTTGAACATTGTTAATGCAACAATGGAGCCATACAAGCAGAACTTGGGTCTCATTAGATCTGGATATAGTAATATGACATGATGTGATGCATGGACATTACGAAGATAGATAAAAGTAATTAACCACATTGAAGGGCACAAGAGAGTCTACATGCAGATACGATTGCTAGATTGATTGAATCTACATACGATGAGGTAGCAATTGGCTTTGTGCTAATGGGAGATGTTAAGATGAGCCCTGCAGCCAATTGGGATTGGTTGAGGCTTGATTCCAATCATGCAACAGTATCATTCATGGTGAATGATTAGAGGTTTTCCTTCATCAATAAGACATTAATTATAATGAGTTATAAGTATAATTGGATGAAGTCCATAAGATTAATATGCCTTGCAAGGAAACTGTAATGGGTTGCAGTTATGAGATTTTTATGCATCAAAGTATAATCTCAAAATGTTCCTAGTCAATGTATCATTGAGACTGGACATCAATGATGCTTAGAGACTGGTATATTCTATGTTCCTTACTTTGGAAGTAAGCAATCGATCTCATAGATTGAAGTATAGAGATACTTAAAGCTAGAATATAGGTGCTTGCTTAGGAGAGCAAGTTCACTGAACATGACCCGCCATGAGAAGTGCATTTGATAATACACTCTAGTGTTTATGCAACACTTCTCATGTTTCAGTTGTGTAAATACTCCTTAGACTTGAGACACTAGGTTGTCTTATGTGTGGAGTGCTATGCTTTGATTTCATCGTTATAGGTGCCTAACCAAGGATGCTAAAACAGGATGCTTTTGGTTATAGTATGAAGCATGTGAAGGCAAATGAGTGGTCAAGATAGGAATCATCACCTCAAGTGTTTTAGAAGACATATCCTATCAGTTCTTGGTTAACATTAGCTTATTGAATTCCTTGGCCAAGGCAACATGGAGATTATGAAAAAGGTTTCATAACTCTTTATAAAGCTAATGCTATAATTGCAGGAACAAATATGGAGGTCAATAAGAGTAGACACTTTACCAAGCTCTTATCATCTCCGAGATATATGATGAGGGAATGAATTACACTGATAGACTGTACACTGAAAGGTTGTCAAAGAACCCTTTGACTCTCCCAACAATTGGGTGGCCATGATGCATTGCTAGATGCCAATCTTGGTCTATGGAATTGATTATAAACTAATTGATTGAAACTTATATTAATCAATTAAGTCATTAAATCAATTCCATTGCCAACATGTTGAGAACCTAATAGGTCACACACAATGATTGCATTTGAATTAAATTAGGAAAGTGACGATTTAAGTTAGACTTAAATCACATGTTAGGTAATTAACTTCTATAAACTTAATTAAAAGACTTTAATTAAGTTTTTGGCATAATTATAAATAGTTATAACTATAAGGCCTTGATTGCAAAATATAAAGGAAATTAGTTTTTATTTCAATTTTCAAGGACTTAATTAAATGAGTTTAATTAAGTAATAGTGTAAGACATTGTCAAACTCGATTAAAAGACGATATTGTACCGAGTGGTACAACTAAGTTAAATCAAGCCTTGAACTAGTTCAGATAGAAATTCTAAGAGAAATTTGAAAATTTTAAAACCCAGAAAATGGCTTAGAATAGTGATTCGGAGTTCAAGGTTCAATTTGGAGTCCATCAGGAAAATTGACCGATTAAGGATAAAACGGTCATTTTACCATTTGATGATAAAATGGAGATTTTTAGCCAAGATTTTATCACATTTGACCAAGAATAATTATATGAAATATAATTATGATTATTAGAGTATAAAATGATGTTTAGCAGTGAAAAATTGTGATTCTCGGTATTTTTGAAGCACAAGGGTAAAATGGTAATTTTTTCGTTAGAGGACTAAACGAGAATTTTTATAAAATATTTTTTACCCCATTTGGTTAATATTGATCAATATTAGTGTTATTTGAGGTTGAAAAGTAGAAATAATGTGATTCCGGTACATTTCGGAGTATAGGGGTAAAATCGTAATTTTTTCATCCCGATGATAAATCGGTAAATTTTTTGCCCCAGCACTTGCCAAGACCAAGGGATTTTAATTGTGGTAGGATTGGATAAATACCAGAATATTTGTGGTGAAAAATGAAGAAGAAAAAGTTAAAAAGTTAAAAAATTGAGCCAATAAGCATGTGACACGTGGCATGCTTGGTTATTTTATTATTTTCTATAGAAATCAGCCCATTAAATCCGCAATTCTCTCACCATATTCGGCCTAGGCAACCAGCAACAAGAACAAAGGAAGAACAAAGGGAAAAACAAGAAAACCTAGGTGGAAATTCAAAGAAAAAGTGAAGAAATCAAGGAAACAAGCTAGGTAAGTTAGAATTTCTTTAATTCTCCTTGATACCTAGCTTACCCATACTTTTGTTCTTGATTTCCATGGTTGAATATTGAGTTATCATGATGAATTCAATTCTGAAAAATGGGTATGGAAGAGGAATTGTTGTTGGAATAATTTGATTTTAGACTATGTTAGTGTTTAAGGATAGTTAAGCATGGTTATGAACAAAAACACAAAAGAAATATTCAATTTCTCTAGGGTTCCTTGTTGGTCGAACCATAAGGGCTGAATATCAATGGGGGATTGTTTTTATTTCAAGGAAAATGGCTTGGAAAATGATGAATTAAGCTGAAACGATTATGTAGAAAAAATTTCGGTGCTAGTGCACCAAATGACCAAATTTTTCTATAAAGAACTGTGAGGGTTCTAATACTGAATTTGGATTTATTTAAATGGTATGTGGTAAATTAAGGTATTAGAGGAGAAATGGATTAATTTGGAGGTGATTAGGACACAATCGCTAATTAATTAGGTGATCGGTCGAATTTAATCGATATCGCGATTAAGCGATAATCGAATGTATTTTTGCATTTACATATCAAGCATTAGTAATTTAAATTAGTTTATGTCAATTTAGGGACAATATAGTAAATTCCTTGACTTTGTTATTTGTCAAGGTAGTGAGACGTCCGAAAAGGCAAAAGAATTGCGCTTGAGGACTATTAGTCCGAGTGCACCCGAAATCTGGATTTTTCGATACCGGTGAGTGGACTTGCATTTCAAACTTGCTTTGGGAAATATGAAAGATTCTATCCAACTTGTCTTAGAAAAGGTACCTTGGGAACAAGCTTTTGTTAAATGGTTTGATGTTGTGATATGTGATTGCTATGGATTCATGCATTATTACAATATAAAGATATATATATGTGTGTTGTGCATGATGAATGATATTGTGTATAATGACTGTAACCGTGTGTGTGCACGATGTGGGGGGATGCACATGCCGGTGATGATGGTGGCATGAGAGATGGATGATGATATTGCCCGTGTGCACAATGTGGGGGGATGTACACGATGGCACTGATTGTACACGAGTGGGGGATGCACACGATGTTGTCGGCTATGTGCACGATGTGGGGAGATGTACATGAGTTGGGTGTGATTATGATGATATTGATGTTTGTCTATCAAATTATGCATATCTAGACTTATGAAATGAAAGCTCATGAATGAGATATATGGTTGACATATATATGAAATTTGATACATTGCACTTTGGGAATTTTCATGAGTTTTATGTTGATTTTGTTGGTTTAGTAGGATGGCCCTTTTGTTGAGTGGAGGAACAATGTTTCTCTTGTTGCTCTGTTTTGCTGCAGCGAAATTCATTCTCTCTACAGCGAGAAACTCTCAAGTTTGAAGGCCTTCACCAGAACTGGTTCTCGCTACAACGAGAAACTTTCTGTCTATTTTGCTAACTTGTGGGTTTTTGCCATATTTCCAATTTCTTTGGTACCATAGTTGAGCATGGATTTTTGTAAAGTGATTTACTCATGTGGGGTTTACATGAGGGGTTTAAAGGAGCTAAAACAATTGCATGGTTTTGAGAAAATGAATGCATAATGATTTCGATAAACATTCCTTATGGTATGCTTGTTCCCTTCTTGTTCACTCACTGAGTATTGTACTCACGTTTTATAAAAATTCATGTTTTCAGATCAGGTGACTGTTGGACCCTAGATCGAGGAGTCCCCGTAGTGCATCTCCTGGGTATGTGTCTGACATTCGATAGTAATCCCTTTTATTGTAAATGTCTCTGCTGGAAGTCATGGGCCCTTTTGTATTGTGAATACAATCTAACAATGTGAATATGTGTATGCAATGTAAATTGCTAAATACATGACTGGTATAGTGCATGTATATTATTATCAATAATGCCATTGTGTTTTGGCTATGTTCACACCCAAGAAAAGGTGTGTGTGTATGCATGATATGATAAACTTGTTAAGCAAAGGTAAATGGATAGGCTTGCCTGGGCTTAGTGAGCTATGCTCATTGAGCTCATGTGCCGGTCATGGCCCGGGAAATTGGGTTGTGACAAATAGGCCCAATATTATAATGTGCTATAATATTGAGGGCTTAATTGCAAATTTGAAGTTATTTTAACCTAACTATATAAGTCACCTTTTAACTATTTTTTCATATGAGAGTTTTTCATAATTGAAGAAAACATAATTTTTGTCAAAAAAAGAAAAACGTTTTCTTTCTTTGCCACCACTCCCATTGTGTGAAAGAAAAAATTGCTTATGAAGCAATTTTCGAGAAAGGTTCGGCTAAGATTGTGAAAAAGAAGAAAAGGACAATTGTTGTCCTCTTTGCTAGCACAAAATATAGTTAAAAACTCCTTCCTTTGTTGAAGGTTCAAGTGCAATCGTGTATGCTACCATTGAAGGCCAAACACTTGATTGGCTAGGGTTTTTTCTCCTTGTGGTGTTCAAGGGATTGCTTCAAAAAGTGCCATAGTGATTAAGAAATTACATGGCAAGGTAACTTTCTAAATAATAATTTATTTTGTACTTTTATGTAGTAAATATCACCAAGGTGATCCATGGGTGGAGGCATGTTTTGTGTTAAGTTATAAAGTTTTTTAATTTTCTTTCCGCTGCGTATTTTGAGCATGCCATCTATAGCCAAACCCATCTATTCCATCTAAAGCAACAACGGCTAGTAAAGGTGAAAGAGATGTAACAGCTAATGATAAAAATGAGAATCTATGGACCGTGAAGTGGGCTGCAAAGAGGATGATTATGATTATGATACCTAGTTTTGGAGTTGGAATTTTTTTATTATAGGATCCAGCTAAATGTCGAAAACCTCAACTTCAATTTGTACTTCACAGTTGTACTTAATGCACTGATGGAGATTTCTGCTATTTTTGTTGGTTGCGTGTTATTAAGCTTCATAACCAATGTCTGTTTTTCTCACTGTCTGCATTTTTTGCTGGAGTTTCGAGCATTCTTTGCATCATTTTTTCAGCCAACACCAGGGGCAAAGCAAAGGTTGATGGATCCGATGGGTGTTGGCCTCAATTGACAATTAAAGCAATTGGTTTCATGGTTGCTTCTGTTGTGTTTGATGTCTTGTATATTTACTGCGTTAAGCTTTTCCCCACTAACGTCAGAAACTTTACAGTGTCACTATTGCATCGAGCCTTGATGTTAGGGGCTTCCTTAGCTCCTTTATTGGTCGTTGTTGGTCGCTCGAGCCCATCTCTTTCCTTCCTTGCATTCAAGGCGTTTTCCATCCTTAACGGAATTCTAAGTTTATGGCTTCCTGAGACTAGGAATTCTCCTCTTTATGAGACCCTAGAGCAGCAAGAAAAGGAATAGAAACTTCATTGTTTATCGAATGACTTAGAGGTGTAGAGCTAGGAAATGAGAAGAAGGTACTCTTATGATTTACCCAAAAAGAGTCATTTTAAGAAAGAAATTATAATCTAAACTATTTTGATTCTAAGCTATACAAGGTGTGTACACTTGACACCTATTTGTTGAATTTTATGAGATTTAAAGGGAATTTTGGGACTTTTCTCCCTTTTTTTTTTCTCCTTTCCTCCTCTCATTCCTCTGCTCATCACTCATTGCTGCTCTGCTCCCCTACCTCTCATTAAGTAGTCACTTTTTTGCATCCGTAGGAATGATAAGGACATGACTATCCTTCTCACTAAAAAAGCATTTCTCCATTATAACTCCACTCTTGGAAGGAGTAGGGAAATCATGCCTTCTTTTTTAGTTCACTAACAAGTAGTATGAGATATGGCAGATCGATGTAAAAACTACATTCTTTAATGAAAATGTATAGGAGGAGGTGTATATGACATAACTAGATGGTTTCATATCCTAAGAAAATACCAATCAGGTATGGAAACTTGAAAAGTCCATTTATGGACTAAAGCATGCATCTATGAGTTGGAAAATCCGTTTTGATGAGACAATCAAAAAGTTTCATTTTGTAAAAAATATGGATGAACCTTGTGTACACTAGAAAACTAATGAGAGCGCTATAGTCTTCCTAGTATTATATGTAGATGACATATTTCTGATAGGAACTGACATACCAATGTTGCAATCTACAAATATTTGGCTATCTGAGAAATTCTACATGAAGGAAATGGGAGAAATAACATAAAAATCGAGTATCAAGATCTATAGAGATAGATCGAAGATGCTGCTTGGGCTGTTTTAATCCATATACATTGAAAAGGTGCTAAAAGGGTTTAGCAAGAAAGAGTCCAAAAGGAATGTTCTTGCCTATGTTGCATGGCATTGATCTCTACATTAACATGTGCTTGAAGTCACAAAAAGGGAAAGAAATCGCATGAATAGAGACTTTATGTGATGTTATGCGCAAAAAAAATGTATCTTATGATTTGAGTGTCATGAGTAGATTCCATGCTGCTTTAAGTGAATGTCACTAGATAGTAGTAAAGAACATGCTTAAGTACTTGAGACTATGGATGCTTTTTGGTGTATGGAGGAGCTGTCGACTTGCATGCACAAGGATACGATGATGCAATCTTTCAATTTGATAAAGATGATGATAAATTGCAAAGTGGTTATATTTTGAACTGTGGAGCGATTAATTGGAAAAGTTCCAAATAGGATATGACAATGAACTCTTCAACTGAGATCGAATAAATCTTTGCGTTTAAGGCATAGAAAGAGGCTATTTAGATCAAGAAGTTCATAACAGAAATTGGTGTGATTCCTAGCATTGTTGATATAATAGAGCTATTTTGAAAGCAAAAAAGCTAAAGGTCTCATCATAGATACAAAACATATATTAAGGCAGTATCAGTTGATTAAGAGTAATCAAATTGAGATGTGTTAGTGTAGAAGTCTCAAAGTGAAGTATGCCAAGAACGAAGGGCGGTGAATTGCTATTTATAAAGATTTCTTTGAAAATCTAGTTATCAAGATCGAAACTTTATCACTTAAAGATATTTTCTAGCATCAAAAACTATTTTCAGCAATAAATAACTTATGCATAAAAACAACATTTCAAGATAAATATTTTTCCTAAGTTAAATGCTAACTATGAAAAGTAAAACGAAAAAAATTTTTCTAAGTGTAAAATAATAAATCAATATAAAACTATTTTTATAAGGCAAATATAAACAACTGTTAAACTTAACGCTTCATTTGAGTCTAAGTTTTGATTTGGCAAACAAGTGATCAAAATTGTTTTTCAAATGTTCAAACAAGTCCGAAAGGTCCTTTAAAAATGTTTAATGAAAGAGCTAAGCATTTTAAGTAGAAACAAGCAAAAAGTCTATTCAAATTTGAAAAATGTTATTAATCTATCGATAGATGTTCTTCATCTATCAATAAATAAGCTCATCTATCGATAGATGTTCTTCATTTATCGATAGTTGATTATTTTAACACTTGGACTTCGAAGACTATGAACATCTATCAATAGATGTGCGACATCTATTGATAGATAGCTAGTCAAGAATAATATTAAAGGACCCTAATTTTCATCTATCGATAAATACACAATATCCATCAATATATAGGCACTCGAGAACATTTCAACCCTTACTTGCATCTATCGATAGATGTGCGACATTTCAACCCTTACTTGCATCTATCGAGAACATTGATAGATAGCCACTCGAGGATTTCTCAAAATGGTTTTAAAGTGAATCTATCGATAGATGCTTACATCAATAGAATCTATCGATTTTGAAGATTATTGAAAGGAATTTATCGATAGATCGAGAGATCTATCAGTAGATTATGGCCGTTATTCACATTTAAAAACACTCCAATTCACTTCCCACTTGGAGTTATTCACATTGAGCTTATTACATTAACAACAACTAATAATGTGGAAAATTAAAAAGAGACACAAGAAATTTATAGTGGTTTGGCTTTTTCGATACTTACATCCACTCCCTTGGTAACTAAGGAATTTTATTATACTATCAAGGATTCTTGCTTTTTAACAAGACAAAACGATAATCCTTACACAATCCACAAAGGGATTCTTGCTTTTTCATGGGATCAAGAGATAACCTTTACAACGACTTTTTCAAAGGATTAAGTGATAACCCGTATATAATCCACAAAAAGATTCTTGCTTTTTAATAAGATGGAGTGGTAAACCCACAAACAATGGTTTTTAAACACTAAACCACAAACCCTCACAAATAACTTTTAAAGGATAAGTTAAAACTTTTACAATGAAGTACAAATTTCAATAAAAAAATTCCTTTCAAAGGTTGGGTGTTAAGACTTTAATCTTTGGTGAAGTGAGAGAAGAAATTTTAGCTTAAGTGAAGCATAGATTCAACTTTGTAAACTTGATGGAAGAGTACAAGGATGCTAGAGAGTGAATATGAGCTTTTAGAAGTCTCTTTAGGGTTTGAAGCTTTAGTTAAGGTCTTCTCTTCCTTCAAAATGGCTCATATGCATCTATTTATAGCCAGGGTAATATTTAAAGCCGTTAAACACAAGTTTGAATTAAATTTGACCGTTGCTGAAGCTTGAGGATTGACTACAAAGTTCATAGGGTTGACTATGTTCTTCAAAATTTTTAAATTAAGGCTTCCATAGTTGAGTATAATCTTCCTCTAGTCGATCCATATAATAATAGTGTGTTTCTTGCAAGTCTAAGTTGCTATAATCGACCATGCTTCCTTTATAATTGACTTTGGTTGTGAAATCTTGACTTTTCCTTACCTTTGACTTGTCAGGGTAGATTATGCTTGGTCTAGGGTTGAATATGTCTATTTAAAATGGATTTTCTTGAGCTTTCTAGTATAGGGTCGACTGTAAACACTTCAGGGTCAACTATGGCTTTATAATATTCAAGTTTTGCACTATTTCAACCTTTGGATTGACTCGAGCTTCTATAAGATCGACTCTTGGCTTGTGTCTTGAGGTTTCCTTAGCTTTTTGGTGCTTCTCTCTAGCTATTTCCTCTTTACCTTGTTCCTACCTTCAAATAATATTTCGTAGCATGTTTGCTTTTGCATTTTTAGTTGAATATGCATTGTTTGAAAGCTTATGAGATGTTTTCTAATGAAGTATAGCTTTTCAAACAAATACGTAACCTTAGCAGACTAAAAATATATTTGAGACAATTTCAAATGCTGAACATTAAGTTTAAGATAACATATTATTTTTGTTAAATCAAAACATGATGTAACTCAAGGCTAATAATCTCTCCCTTTTTGATATGACAAAAACATAAGCACATTGCATTTGAAATTTCTAGAAACCTCCCCCTAACTTAATTAGTCTTTATGCCTTTGTTGAAAACATTTAAGTGTAAATGAGAAAGGAATAAGAAATAAATATGAACTTTGAAAGTTCCCCCCTCAATACATGCATGAAGTTTAAAAATGTTTTCAAAGGCAACTTTAGCTAATGTAAAAGCATTTAAATGTGCCGATAAACCTTTTCCCTTTTTTGTTATATCAAAAAGGTTAAGAAGCATGAGCTTTAATCACTTAAACTTAAAGGAAAATAATTAGTGATAATCATCAGGTGTAAGTAAGCATTAAGTTCAATAATGATTTCTAACCATTAAATCAAAACATTGAGATATATTTCCATACAGATATTCAATCAACAGATTAGGAAATTTATCCAATCATCATAATATGACAACATTAAATCAAGATATATTCCCAATCACTATATATTCAAGCAAAGTATAGGGAATTATACTCACTTAGCCTTAAGACACTGTTTGGAAACTTTAGATTAGTGATTGGTTCGACTAGAAACTTTGCAACTAATTCATCTTTAGAGATTGCATTTTCTTCTCCTGTGTAATTCTTCACTAACAGGTTTTAACTTCAAGACTTTTTGAAGTAATGTAAGAGTAATGACATAATTATTCCCTAAAAGAGATATAAGGAATGAATTATCATGATTGACTGGGTCCTTGTCATTTTCTCCTTCGTAGATAGTGGTTCCATTTGAGTAAAAATTCTAACAAGATCTTCATGTACTATTTTCTTTAGGTTTAGATAGTAATGCCGTCCAAATTCTCTTATATTAGTAATATATGGCCATCCAATATCGTCTTCAAGCCATTCCATGTCAATCATTCTACCATGGAGTACTTTCTTTGAAGCATAATCTTCATCAAACATTTTCCTCTTTCTTCAGATGAAAATGTATGTTAGAGAAAATCAGTTTTCTGACTTTTTTGTTTCTTAGATGATTTTGTAAAAACCTTTCTTTTTTTTTTTGTTTCTGATGATCTCTTTAGGGCCATTAATGAAACTTTACAAAAAAGTTGTTGTTTTCTTGTGTATTGAACAAATTTCTTCTTTAAAGATTGTGTATTTTGAATGAAAATTGAATATATATAATTGCAAAAAGAAGGGAAATGTTGAAAAGTTTCGATCTTTTTGCTTTCCAATAAACACTTTTTCAGAATATGAAAGGTTATAATCTTCAGGAAATATTTTTGAAGTTGTAAAGTTATCTTTTGAAGTTGGAAGTTCAATTATTTTTCATAGAAAAATCAGTTTTTATATGGTTGGCATCAATTCTTTGATAACCAGAAGTGGGTTCTCGAATGCTAAGAAGGAAAGATCAAATTGCCAAAGAATCTACTTTATAGAAGAAATTTATCAACGCCCAGCCCTATAATATACTTGCCATGTTATTCATGCATTTGACAAGCTTGCATACTTGAATACCTCGAAAAAATCGTCAAAAGTCGGTAGCGTACCTAGTGGTACACCTAAGTTGATTTAAGCCTTGAACTAGTTCAAATAAAGATTTTAAGATGCAATTGAGAGTTATTGAATCTTAGAATGACTTAATATGCTGATTCGGAGTTCGGGGATTGATTTGGAGTTAAATTAGAATTTTCATAACGTAAGAGTAAAATGGTCATTTTTCCACTCGAGGGCAAATTTGGGATGGTGGATGAAATTTTGATCAAGTTTGACTATTTGGAACATAATTTGAGCTTGAGAAGTGAAAAATTTTAATTCCAACAATTTTTCGAACAAAAGGGTAAAAAGGTCATTTTCGTGTCCACAAAGACGTAATCAGGATTTTTGGAATTTTACACCACCTTGACACTTGTCAAACCCATGAAATTCATTTTATACTTTGGATAATTGAGGGATTTTATGTGGTGGAGAAGAAATGCTTAATTATTAAGTTTTATGTATGGACTAATCACGTGGTGACAAATGTCAAGTTTTAATATTATTATATTTTCTTTTATAAACACAACTAAGACTCTACCATCTCATTTCTCTTGGCTGGCCAAGGCAAGAACAAAAGGGAAAAAGCATAGAACAAACCCTAGAGAAGAAAATCAAGAGAAAATTTATTGGATTTCAAGGAATTAAGCAAGTAAAGGTAAAATTTCTTAATTCTAGCTTGTGATCTACCTTTCCTATGCATTCTTTTTCAATTACCATGGTTAAAATTCAAGATCTGATGAAGGATTCATGGCTGACTGAATTTAGAGAGAGAAGATTTGATGATTTATTTCGTTAGATTTCAAGGTATCTTAGTGTTTTTAGTTGTTTGGTGATGTTTAGCATGAAAAACAGGCAAGAAATTTCATGCCCTTCACCCACAATCCTTGGTTGAAATTTTCAAGAGAGAAATTGGATAATGGACTTTGATGAATTTCATGCTATTAAGGTGTTTTTAATTGTTTTAGGATGTAAGGTGTAAAAATCAAGCATGAAAATTACATGTTCTACACTAAACCTTCAATGGTTGAATTTTACAAGGAAGATATTGATGATGGATTTTTGTGATATTACATATTATTTAACTTGTAATTGATGACTTGGAGTGTTGGAAGTGGAATCAAGTTAATTGGAGTTGAATTGGATGTATTGGCCAATTAACCGGTGTATAGATCGAATTAGGCCAATACCATTTTATTTCAATACATAATTGAAGCTACGTAGAACACCATATTTAAATAATAATCCGAACATTTCGCATCCCATTTCATGCATTCATATAGATCCTAAATTAGTTTTATAACGGTTTAGTACAAATATAGTAAATTGCTTGTTGTGCATTATGTTTAAGTGGTGAAACTTTTGATAAGGGTAAGGAGATTGTACCCGAAGACCGGGACTAGGAGTACTTCGACTCCCGATATTGTGAGTAACCTTATTATCATCTTAATTATCTAAAGTAATTTTTATTCGTTTTTGTGATTTTATAAAAAAAAGAGTTTAAATGGTAAATCCTTATGTTTTATAACTAAAACGTGATTAAATGAAATGAGTTTTATAAATCATTTTGAAATTGAATGATGATTTTAGAAATTGAGTAATTAGAGACTATTTGATTGTGTTGTAAATTTATGGTTTGAATTGAATGGCTTATGGTGATATTGGCATGAATGGCTGAATTGGAAATTGTGTTGAAATTGTATGAACTGTTTGTTTTGCCTTAACAGGCTGGGTAATACTATAATTGCCATGTCATGCTGTCGAAACTTTTATTGATTTGGTGGGATATTGATTAGTCACTGCAGTGGCGGGCTTCCGTGGACCAGCCTATTAGAGAGGGGCACGGGAAACCCAGTTATATTTTGCCTCGGTACGAGAGAGCGGAGGGTATCTCCTAAGGTAAAGCTTTAGAGTTCACTACACGCTAAACCACCACGTGAGGGTGAACTCAGCCAACGCCAAGGAACGACTATGCTTTTAAACGTAAAAATGTGTTTTATGCGTATATGAACTTTTCTTTAACAACCTTGGTGGACTCGGTTGGATGCCCCAACCAAGGTATCCCTGAGAATGAGTTTTGGCACGAGTCAAATTTTTAAGAAATTCATAAGCCATGTTGATTATTTGAGTGAAATGAAATTATTTTATTTAGTTGAAATGAGTTTGAAACATTATGAATCATAGTACGATGAACTATTTTAAGTTGTCTCCATTTACTCGACTTTAGATATTTTAGATGATGTTTGTTTACTCACTGAGTTTATATAAACTCACCACCCTCCTTTTGTCATGACCCGGTACTCTTCTCTAGCCTGTGACAACCGCTACGACGTCCCGATAGACATTCATTGCCCGAAATGCCAATCGGAACCTCGCAAGGCTTTAATATCAGTTTTCACACCTCCCCTGTGAGCAACAGTTGTTAAGTATCATGTTTTGAGAGGCTATAAACTATTTCCAAATCAAAACAATAGATAAATAATTTTTTTCTCACAGGGGCATTTTGGTCATTTTTTCTCAAAAATCTCGAAACCTGCTAAAAATGTAGTATGCGAGTGGAAAACACATATTTCATAATCAAAAATAAGTTTAGATGTCTAAAACATTCATTTAAAATGAAACTATAACTATTTGAATATAATAAAAATATTCAATAAAATAATTTATTTTCTTATAAAACAATATTTATAGAGTTCCTGGTAAATAATTTTTGTAGCATAAAAGCTAAATAAATTCATACATACTGTATTACAGATAACCAAAGTATAAGATTTAATTTACAGTGACATGTGGGCCCACGAATGACCAAAAGTATCAAAAGTGGTAAACCTACAGTTTTTAAGGATGCAAGTCCAACTATAGCCCTCAAAGAAATGAGCTATCTACCGACTATCCTAAGCTTGAAATGGGTGGAAATGAGGGTGGTGAGATTATATAATCCCAGTGACTAAACAAATACCATCTAAAATATTTAAAGCTGAGTAAATGGAGACAGATAAAACAGATTAGCATTAAAATGATTCTCAGCATTTCGAACTCATTTGAATAAGATAAAATAGATTCATTTTACCAAAATAAACAACGAGGCTTATGATTTCCTGAAAAGTTTGGCTTGTGCCAAAATCATTCTCATACTTAGTTATCAGGGATACCTTGGCAGAGGGCTATCTCAACCGAGTCCGCCAAGGCTGTTAAAAAGTTATGTATGCATAAATCATGTTTTTATTTTGAAAACATAGTCGTTCCTTGGCTTTGGCTGAGTTCACCCTCACTTGGTGATTTGGCGTGAAGTGAACTCTAAAGTTTTAACCTCAGGAGTTATCCAACAGCGCCTCTCATACTGAGGTATGAATATAATAGGGTTACCTTGCCCCTCTAATAGGCTGGTCCACGAAACCCGTCCACTGCAGCGACCAATTTATAACTCACCAATTCAATAAAATTCAACAACATGATATGGTAATTATTTTATTTTACAGCCTTTCAAGGTAATTCAACAGTTCATACTTTTTCAGCACATTTACCAAATCTAACCATTCATGCCAATATTATCATAAGCCATTCAATTCAAACCATGATTTATAACACAACAATTAGTCTCCAATTACTCCATTTTCAAAACCATCTTTCAATTTCAAGACAATTTATAAAATCATTTCATTTAATCACATTTTGCTTATAAAACATAAAGATTTACCATTTAAACTCATTTTTCATAAAATTCACAAAAACGAATAAAAACTACTTTAGATAATTAAGACGATAGTAAGGTTACTCACTATTTCAGGAGACGAATTCTGAGTACTCCGATTCTTGATCCTCAGGTACTATCTCTTTACTTTTGCCAGAATGCTCATCACCTAGACATAATGCACAATAAGCCACTTACTACATTTGTGCTAAACCATTGTAAAACCAATTCAGGCTTTATACTAATGCATGAAATGGGATGTGAAATACTCGGGGTAACTATCTAAATACGGTGTTCAATATAAGTTCAATTGTGTACCTAAATAAAATGGTATTGGCCTAATTCGATCTATCACCCAATTAATTGGCCAATATGTCCAATTCAACTCCAAATAATTCCATTTCTCTCCCAATACTCCAAACCATCAAACACAAGTTAAATAACTTGAAATATGGCAAAATCATCCTCATATTTTCTCTTGAAAAATTCGGCCATGGTGGGTGCATCAACACTATAATTTTTCAAGCTTGATTCTCACACCATAAATCACTAATTCCTAACCAAATCACTTGAAATAAAATCAAAATCATCATCAATATTCTACATGGAGAATTTAGCCAATGATGGGTGATGGGAGAACATGAATTTTTCTTGCTTGATTTTCATGCTACACATCACCAATCAACTAAAAACACTAGAAAATCTTAAAATCTAACCAAAACAACCATCAAAATCCCTCTCTAAGTGTTCAACCAGCAAGAGACCCATCATGAAATGATGTGATTCAATCATGGAAAATAAGAAAAAAGGCTTAAGAAAGAGAGATCTCAAGCTTAATTGAAAAATCTTACCTTTTTTTCACTTGTTTCCTTGAATTTTCACACTTTTCCCTTGAATTTTTCCACCTAGGGTTTTGTTCGTCCTTTTCTTCCTTTGTTCTTGCTTTGACCGGCCGTAAAAATGAGAAATGGGCTAGTTTTGTGCTAATTTATAAGGAAAATAATAAAGAAATAAAAGCTTGACACTTGTCACCTCACCATTGGTCCTTTTTTAAATTCTTAACTATTAAGCTTTCTTTCTCCACCACATAAAATCTTTCAATTATCCATAATAATATTGGGTAAAATCCATGTGCTGGACAAGTGTTGGGTGGTGTAAAATTATAATTTTGCCCCTGGGTGGCAAAATGACTATTTTGCCCTTATGCTCGAAAAATGTCGGAATTAAAATTTTTCACTTCTTAAACTCAAATTATGTTCTAAATAGTCAATCTTGATCAAAAACTTCTTCCAACATTCACATCTTAACCTCGGGTGGCAAAATGACCATTTTACGCCTAGGTCATGAAAATTCCAATTTGACTCCAAATCAGTCCTCGAACTCCGAATCACCATTTTAAGTCATTCTAGGGTTTTTAAATTCTCAACGTCAGCTTAAAATCTCTATTTGGACTAGTTCGAGGCTTAAATCAACTTGGTTGTACCATTTGGTACATTACCGTCCTTTAACGATTTTCGAGGTACCCAAGTAAGCAAACATGCATTCTTATGTAGGAATGGCAAAATAAACATATTGTGGAGCCGAGCTTGACACATTTCCCCTCATTCTAGGATCAGGATAGTTCGTAAATAGTTGATTACATCGAGGGTTATTATTGGACTCGCATCCTCAGAAATTGTAGGTCCACAGCCTTTGTTACCTTTGGTCATTCGAGGGCCCACACGTAATTGTAAATTAAATTACATACTCTGGTTATCTATGCCATTGTATGTATGAATATATTTTGCTTTTACGCTACAAAAATTATTTACGCAGAGTTCTATAAATATTTTTTTATAAGAAAATGAAATATTTTATTTAATATTTTTATTTTATTCTATTAGCTACAATTTCACCCTAAATGAATGTTTTGGACATAAAAACTTATTTTTAGTTATGAAATGTGTATTTTCCCCTATATATTATATTTTCACCAGGTTTCAAAATTTTCGAAAAAAAATGACCAAAATGGGGTGTGGCATAAATTATTTTTTTGTTTGTTTTGATTTAGAAATAGTTTATATCCCCTAAAACATGATATTTAGTAACTATTGCAAGAGCCTTGCAAGGTTTCGGTTGACATTTCGAGTAATGAATGTCTATCGAGACATTGCGACGGATGTCACGGGCTCGAAGGGAGTACCGGGTCGTGACATTTCTATTGGTATCAAAGCTTTTGGTTTTAAAGTTATTTTAAAGACTACAGTGTCAGTGTGACCCCCAAGTTAGGTTAGATTAAGTCGAATGCATGCATCTGCATATAGAACCTAAAGTTGTCTAAACTCGTTCTGGTTCTTCTTATAAATTATTATGCCTCCTCGAAGTGGACTACCACCTCTCGCTAGATTTGTTGGCAGAGGAAAAGGCACGAGTCTGACCCAGTGTAGTGACAGGTACCATGTCTGTATTTGACAGAGATGCATATGTCTTGATAGATTCTGGCTCGGACAGGTCTTATGTGAGCACGACATTTGCATCATTTTCTGATAGAAACCTGTCACCATTAGAGAAAGAAATTGTAGTTCACACCCCTTTAGGAGAGAAGCTAGTTAGAAACACTTGTTATAGAGACTGTGGGGTAATGGTTGGTGAGGAAGAATTTATGGGTGATTTAATTCCTTTAGAGATCCGGGATTTCGATTTAATATTGGGTATGGACTAGTTAACTGCACATCGGGCGAACGTGGATTGTTTCGGCAAAGAAGTTGTACTTCAGAATTCTGAGGGAGCATAGATTGTAGTTGCAAGGGAACGCCGAGTATTATCGTCCTGTGTAATCTTGGCCATCAAAGCTCTAAAACTGGTACAGAAAGTGTATCCAACATATTTAGCACACGTTATTGATACTTCAAAGGGGCAACCTAAGTTAGAGGATGTCCCAATAGTAAATGAGTTCTCTGATGTATTTTCGAATGAATTACCGAGACTACCTCCTGATCGAGAGCTTGAGTTCTCTATTGATCTACTCTAAGGATGAGCTTGAATTTTGCTATGCTTAGTGTGGAGCCAAAGGATTAAAGGACTAGATATGGATTTAGTAGTTTGAAATTAAATGATTTGAAAATGTTGATTCTAGTCTAAATGCCATATGGAGATTTATATTGGAGCTTGATATACAAATTATTTTAAGGATCAATTTAAAAGTCTACTTGGATTAGTATGCAAACTATGGTGCAAATGATTAGTCTTAAATTTGATTTCTTCAAAGGTAACGGATTCAGAAAATGTTGATTTTCGGATATGCTCTAAGAGGAAGTTTCTGCATCTTAAGCTTAAGAAACTTTGATATTACGACCGTAAAGGCGAGATGCAATAATTAAGTAAATTATTCATTTTATAAATGTAATAGGTTAAAAACTAGAGAGTAAAGCAAGATCTCGACGATAAATGGTGTACAATTTGAGATATGTCGAAATTGAGGAAAGTAAGAAGGGATTCTTACTCGTGGTAATGGATGTTGACAAGTGTTAAAGAATGAGATGAATTTTAAAATATTGGCTTGGTCTATTATATGTGATAAGCACAAAAAAATATAATGGTTATGAAAATTGCGACGTAAGCTTGGAGGAAAACCAAACAGTTGAGGATGATTAATATAGTAACCTTAAATTTTGACAAATAGTGTTGATTAAGTAAACTTAAGCAGCCACTGTGCCGCCTCACTAGAAACACCTCATATCTAAGACGTAGGAATAAGAGGTGAAAGACGGGAAGTTGAACTTATGAGTTGAATTAAGGTCATTAGACTTGATGTTAAGCTTCGCTAATTGGAGTTTTAAGGTTTTGAAAGGTATTGATATGAATGAATTGGAAAATTTCTTTGTTGACTTATATATTGGCAATGTATAAGAGTTTTGAAACGAATAGACCGAACTGCAAGTGTCAAGAATAATGGTTAGTAGTGCTTTAAAATATTTTATATATATGATAAGGAAATGTGGAACTTGGAATTGTCAAGGAGCTTAATGGTTAAAGCATAAGTTATGAGGTCGCTCGATGTGAGGCTGAAATTAGATATTGGCGATGATGTCGAGGGATACCTCAGTAAAATCTATATTAAGTTTGTAAATATCAGAGTTGATTGTGCAGACGATAAAGAAAATGTATGGGTATATTGGTGTAAAGGAATAGTACAAGAGAATTGAAGGTAATCTTGATAATAAAGTTGGTTAATAAAAATTTCCTAACGTGGGAAACTAGTATTCAAATGTAAGAAGTGCACACGACTTCAATGAATTTAAATCTTAAATGACTAACTAATATGGAGATGAATAAGGACGTATATGATGGAAGGGTACTAGGTAAATGAGAAACGAAGATGACTTTTAGAAATTGTGATATTGCATAAGATACGAGGATGAATTAAAGAAACCTCTGAAGGATCAATAAAATTGTAAAGCATATGTGGATACCAGATTGTGATTAGATGAAAATGATATCTAATGATTGAAATGTGGTTAATGACATTGTGATGCAAAGATGCGTGGTATAATGGAGCTTATACATAGGATTGGAAATGATAAGAAAAGAGTATAAGCATGTAAATTATGTGAAGTTATGCATAGGCACAATGAGAATCCGTATGGATTACATAAGAAACAATTGATGGTAAGATGTAAATTAAATGGTAACTCAAACATCCAAAAAGGTAATTTGGAGTTGATTATACCTTAATATTCATGGATTAAACTTGACCTATGGGAATAAAACAGAAAAGTAAAAAGGGGAACCATGTGTTATGAGAATATGATATTGAACCTTAGTTATGGATTAGAATGAATAGAGGGAATTTGGTTCGAACATAGTTGACGAGGGTCCTTACCGATAGTGATGGATGATGGTACTTAAATGTATATGGACATACATATATATATATATATATATATGGAGATGATTATGTGATCAACTAAAGTGAAGAATTATTCATGGTAATTTGAGTTTTGAATTTGACGTGTTTAATGAGTTGTATAGATGATACGATGATAAAAGTTAGTGGTGGTCGGGTTTGAAATGAGACATAGTCGAGTTTGTAGCGAAATGTCTCACATGCCAACAGATCAAGGCGGAACATCAGAAACCATCGAGTACTCTTCAGACTTTACCTATTCTGGAATGGAAGTGGGAACACATGACTATGGACTTTGTATTGGATTTACCGCGAACGCAAAGTGGGAAGAATGATATTTGGGTGATTGTGGGTAGATTGACTAAGTCCGCCCATTTCTTGGCTATTGATAGCATGTATTCCATTGAGAGACTGGCTAGACTTTATATAGATGAAATAGTGAGATTACATGGAGTCCCAGTTTCTATCGCGTCAGATCGAAAACCTCAGTTCACTTCTCGATTTTGGCCAAAATTCTAAGAGGCTGTCGGAACTAATTTGAGGTTTAGCACTGCCTTTCATCCACAGACAGATGAACAATTCGAAAAGACCATTCAGACTTTGGAAGATATGCTACGAGCTTGTGTCATTGACTTTACTGGGAGTTGGAACAGACACTTGCCGTTCGTGGAGTTCATGTATAATTACAGTCTAGTATTAGGATGGCGCCATACGAGGCTCTGTATGGGAAAAAGTGCCAAACTCACTCTGTTGGGATGAAGTGGGTGACATGAAATTGTTTGATGTAGAACTGATTGATCTGACCAATGACAAGATCAAGGTTCTCCGAGAACGATTAAAGACAGCTCAAGGCAGACAGAAAAGTTACTTTGATAGACGGAGAAAAGACTTGGAATTTGGAGTTGATGATGGCGTTTTTCTTAAGATTTCTCCTTGGAAAGGTAATGATTTGAATATTTTGAGGTATTAAGTCTTATTTGATTATACTATTGTGGTAAATTGTGGTATCTTGTTGGATAATGAAAGGTGTGATTCGGTTTACAAATCAGGGAAAGCTCAATCCGAGATACATTGGACCCTTTCGTATCATTGAAAGGATTGGGCCAGTGACATATAGACTAGAATTACCCTCGGAGTTGGATCGGATAGACAATGTGTTCCATACCTCGATGTTGAAGAAGTATGTACTTGATCCTTCTCATATCCTCGAGGCACCTCCGATTAAGTTGCAAGAAGATTTAAAGTTCAAGGTGCAACCTATACGTATTTTAGACCGAAAGGATCGAGTGTTAAGGAATAAGAACATTCCAATGGTTAAAGTGTTGTGGAAAAAATGCTCGGATGGAAGAGATGACGTGGGAAGTTGAGCACCAGATGAAAAACCAATACCCGCATCTTTTCTCCGAGTTCGGTAAGTGAAATTTTGAGGTCAAAAATTTTATTTTAAGGGGGGTAGTGCTATCAAGCCCAGCCCTATAATGTACTTGCCATGTCATTCATGTATTTGACAACATGCTTGCATACTTGAATACCTCGAAAAAATCATCAAAAGTTGATAGTGTACTTAGTGGTACAACTAAGTTGATTTAAGCCTCGAACTAGTTCAAATAAAAATTTTAAGACGCAATTGAGAGTTATTGAATCTTAGAATGACTTAATATGGTGATTCGGGGTTCAGGGATTGATTTGGAGTTAAATTGGAATTTTCATAACGTTAGGGTAAAATGGTCATTTTTCCACCCGAGGGCAAATTTGGGATGGTGAATGAAATTTTGATCAAGTTTGACTATTTGGAACATAATTTGAGCTTGAGAAGTGAAAAATTTTAATTCCGACAATTTTTTGAACATAAGGGTAAAAGGGTCATTTCACGTGTCCACAAGGACTTAAGATTTCATGAAGGATTCATGGTTGACCGAATTTAGAGAGAGAAGATTTGATGATTTATTTGGTTAGATTTCAAGGTATCTTAGTGTTTTTAGTTGTTTGGTGATGTTTAGCATGAAAAACAAGCAAGAAATTTCATGCCCTTCACCCACACTCCTTGGCTGAAATTTTCAAGAGAGAAATTGGATAATGGACTTTGATGAATTTCATGCTATTTAGGTGTTTTTAGTTGTTTTATGGTGTAAGGGGTAAAAATCAAGCATGAAAATTACATGTTTTACATTAAACCTTCAATGTTCGAATTTTACAAGGAAGATATTGATAATGGATTTTTGTGATATTACATATTATTTAACTTGTGATTGATGACTTGGAGTGTTGGAAGTGGAATCAAGTTAGTTGGAGTTGAATTGGATGTATTGGCCAATTAACCGGTGTATAGATCGAATTAGGCCAATACCATTTTATTTCAATACATAATTGAAGCTACGTAGAACGCCATATTTAGATAATAATCCGAACATTTCGCATCCCATTTCATGCATTCATATAGAGCCTAAATTAGTTTTATAACGGTTTAGTACAAATATAGTAAATTGCTTGTTGTGTATTATGTTTAGGTGGTGAAACTTTCGATAAGGGTAAGGAGATTGTACCCGAAGACCGGGACTAGGAGTACTTCGACTCCTGATATTGTGAATAACCTTATTATCATCTTAATTATCTAAAGTAGTTTTTATTTGTTTTTGTGATTTTATAGAAAATGAGTTTAAATGGTAAATCCTTATGTTTTATAAGTAAAACGTGATTAAATGAAATGAGTTTTATAAATCATTTTGAAATTGAATGATGATTTTAGAAATTGAGTAATTGGACACTGTTTGATTGTGTTGCAAATTTATGGTTTGAATTGAATGGCTTATGGTGATATTGGCATGAATGGCTGAATTAGAAATTGTGTTGAAATTGTATGAATTGTTTGTTTTGCCTTAACAGGCTGGGTAGTAATATAATTTCCATGTCATGCTGTCGAAACTTTTATTGATTTGGTGGGATATTGATTAGTCACTGCAGTGGCGGGCTTTCGTGGACCAGCCTATTAGAGAGGGGCACGATAAACCCGTTATATTTTACCTCAGTACGAGAGGCGCGGAGGGTATCTCCTGAGGTAAAGCTTTAGAGTTCACTACAAGCTAAACCACCATGTGAGGGTGAACTCAGCCAACGCCAAGGAACGGCTATGCTTTTAAACGTAAAAATGTGTTTTATGCGTATATGAACTTTTCTTTAACAGCCTTGGAGGACTCAGTTGGATGCCCCAGCCAAGGTATCCCTGAGAATGAGTTTTGGCACGAGTCAAATTTTTAAGAAATTCATAAGCCATGTTGATTATTTGAGTGAAATGAAATTATTTTATTTAGTTGAAATGAGTTTGAAACATTATGAATCATAGTATTATGAACTATTTGAAGTTGTCTCCATTTACTCGATTTTAGATATTTTAGATGATGTTTGTTTACTCACTGAGTTTATATAAACTCACCACCCTCCTTTCCACTCATTCCAAGATCAGGACAGTTCGTAAATAGCTGATTACGTAGAGGGTTATTATTGGACTCGCATCCTCAGAAATTGTAGGTCCACAGCCTTTGTTACCTTTGGTCATTCGGGGGCCCACACGTATTTGTAAATTAAATTACATACTTTGGTTATCTATACCATTGTATGTATGAATATATTTTGTTTTTACGCTACAAAAATTATTTACGCAGAGTTCTGTAAATATTGTTTTATAAGAAAATAGAATATTTTATTTAATATTTTTATTTTATTCTATTAGCTACAATTTCACCCTAAATGAATGTTTTAGACATAAAAACTTATTTTTAGTTATGAAATGTGTATTTTTCCCTATATATTATATTTTCACCAGGTTTCAAAATTTTCGGGTAAAAATGACCAAAATACCGTTGTGGCAGAAATTATTTTTTTTGTTTGTTTTGATTTAAAAAAAGTTTATATCCCCTAAAACATGATATTTAGTAACTATTGCTCACAGGAGAGATGTAAAACTGATGCGAGAGCCTTGCGAGGTTTCGGTTGACATTCCGGGTAATGAATGTCTATCGAGACATCGCGGCGGATGTCACAGGCTCGAAGGGAGTACCGGGTTGTGACAAAATTTTTTCAGTTTACGACTTTCTTTGAACTAGAAAAGATGCATGAATATGTTATGATGTATAAATGCAACAGAGAAACGCACAAGATTTTCATCAAAGTATCATTTATTCAAATTATGGTAAAGAAAATGACTCAGTAATCAATTTGATATGGTCAATTTCATTCAATGATATTCAAGACAAAATATATGTATACTATTCAATTAAGGACAAGTTAATCAATTTTTTCAGACATGTAAAATAAGAATGCAATTAATCATTTTTCACAGATAAGTGACTTTTGGCATAGAAATCACCTGATTTCAATTGTGTGCCATTCTTCAAGACTTTGCTTCTTTCTGCTTTAGTTTACCTACAAGACATTTTCTCACTTGAACTTTTGGAATCCAAATTTCTTTGGATCCTTTTTGTTAGTCACAATAATTAAATAAAACAAAATATTTACTTCACCTATAAAGTCTATTAAGTCAATTTTCTTTCATAATTTTCAAGTGCATTTTTAGTTTCATATTTTCTTTACCTAAGTTATTTAGATTCTTTTGCCATAATCTCAATTCCCGTTTTTGTTCCTTATTTTCATTTTCTAACTCAAGTTTCTCACTTGCCAAGAAATCATTCTCAATACTAAAACTTTAAATCTTTTCTCCATTTTTCAACTTTAACTTTTCATATTTATGAACTAGTTCTTTAATGACTTCTTCAAATTCATCAAGTGTATATGTGAACATATTAATTGTCAAAATTTTTACCATTTCTTCTTGATTTGAGGATGAACATGGTTTACAAGATGAAGAAGTTCCCTCATTACATTGTCTTAAGGATTTGATTTTGGTTGGTTTTTCCCACTTGTTGAATTTTCTTTTTTACAACCTTCTTCCTCTAGAGCTTTCTCTCCATACAAAGATTATAGTTTTTGTCACGACTCGGTACTCCTTTGGAGCCCGTGACAACCGTCGCATATCTCGATAGACATTCATTACCTGGAATGTCAACCGAAACCTCGCAAGGCTCTTGCATCAATTTTACGTCTCCCCTGTGAGCAACAGTTACTAAATATCATGTTTTAAGGGAATATAAACTATTTTTAAATCAAAACAAACAAAAAGTAATTTCTGCTACACAGGGGTATTTTGGTCATTTTTATCCAAAAATTTTGAAACCTGGTGAAAATACAGCATACGATCGAAAAATATACATTTCTTATCTAAAAATAATTTTAGTAATCTAAGTCATCCATTTAAAATGAAATTTTGGCTAATCAAACTAAATAAAAATATTAAATAAAATATTTCATTTTCTTATAAAACAATATTTATAGAACTCTGCGTAAATAATTTTTGTAACATAAAAGCAAAATAAATTCATACATACAGTGGCACATGTAGCCAGGTATACAAAATATTCTACAATGACATATGGGCTCAATATAACCAAAAATATAAAAGACTGTAGACCTTCGATTTCTAAGGATGCAAATCCAAAAGTAATCCTCTACAAAATCGGTTACCTACAGATTGTCTTGAGCCTGAAATGGATAAAAAGAAGGGGTGAATTTTTACAAACCTAGTGAGTAAGCAAAATTCATCTATAACATCTAAAGTCGAGTAAATGGAGACAATTAAATCATCCCATCAGAATATAGTTCATAACATTCAAAACTCATTTCAATTCCTATAAAACAATTACATTTCATCAAAATAATCAACAAGGCTTATGATTCTCTTAAAAACTTGGCTTGTGCCAAAACTCATACTCGGTGACACCTTGGCCCGGGCATCCAACCGAGTTCGCCAAGGATGTTAAAATGACATATACCCATAAAACATGTTTTTACTTTTAAAATGTAGCCATTCCTTGGCGTTGGCTAAGTTTCATCCTCACGTGGTGGTTTGGCGTGAAGTGAACTCTAAACTTACCTTAGGAGATACCCTCTGTGCCTCTCATACTAAGGTAAAATATAACAGGGTTTACCATGCCTCTCTAATAGGCCGGTCCATGAAAACCTGCCCATTGCAGTAAGCTAATCAAATAACCCACCAAATTAATAAACATTTCGACAACATGACATGGCTAATATGATATTATTTAGCCTGTCAAAGTAAAACAAAAACTGTTCATATAATCCACAAACCACAAATCCAGCCATTCATGCTACCACAATTTCATAAGCTATCAATTCAAATCATGTATATATATATATATAATACGAATGTATAGCCTCCACTTACTCTATTTCGAAAATTAACATTTAGTTTCAAATAATTTATAAATCTCATTCATTTAACCAACATTTAAACTGTAAAACATAATAATTTGCAAATTAAGTGCCTTATTCTTTAAAATCTTAAAACAAGTATAAACCACTTTAGATAATTAAGATGAACATCTGATTACTCACAATAGCAGGAGTTTGGAGTGGTAGGAATACTCCTATTCTCGGTCCTCGGGTGCAATATCTTTACCCTTATTAGAGGGCTCACCACCTATACATGGTACATGACACGTAATTCAATATATTTGTGCCAAACAATTATAAAACTATTTCAGGCTCTATATGAATGCATGACATTGAATGAGAATTGTCCGAATAATCACTTAAAGACGGTGTTCTACGTAGGTTCAATTGTGATTGAAATGAATTTGTATTCGACCTAATTGGAACTATACACCATTGATTTAACCAAAACATCCGATTCAACTCCAAATGTATTCATTACACTTCCAATATTCCTGTCACGACCCAAAACTCCCATCGAGCCCGTGACAACCGTTGCGAAGTCTCGTCAGACATTCTTTACCCTGAATGCTGATCGAAACCTCGCAAGGCTTTCGTATCAGTTTTCTTACCTCCCCTGTGATCGACAGTAACTAAAATCATGTTTGAAACGAAATGGACCATTTTTCCATAAAAAAAAATAATGAAAATTTATTTCTACCTCACAAGGGCATTTTCGTCATTTTTTTTTTAAATACAGAAACCTGCCAAAAACATGGTGTAAAAGCTAAATATGTTCATACATACTTTAAATCAGATAACTGAAGTATAAAATTACTTTTACAGTGACACGTGGGCCCCCAACTGACCAAGAAGGTGTAGGGCTATGAACCCTTACTTTCTAGGATGCAGCTCCGAGATTAATTCTCGTCTTAATCAATTATCAACAAACTGCCCTGAGCCTGAAAAATGGATAGGAAGAGGGGTGAGATTACATAATCCCAGTGAGTAAACAATTACCATGAAAAGCATCTAAAGCCAAGTAGATGGAGACAATATAAAAACGTTATATTTCAATAATGTTCATAACGCAAAATTTGTTTCAATCTATACCAAACAATTTCTTTTCGTCAAAATTTTCCGGCTTATGAATTTCTTAAACTTGGCCCCTGCCAGAATCATTCTCGTGAGTATCTTCGTCAAGGTATCCCACTGAGACCGCCAAGGTAGTTAAATGTCCCATACCCATAAACATGTTTTCACATCTAACACACAACGGTTCTTGGCGTTGGCTGAGTCTCACTCTCACGTGGTGGCCCGAACGTGAGGTGCACTCAAATCTTACCTCAGGAGATACTTCATCCAACATCTCCCCCCGGAGGTAAATATATAATTGGTTACCGTGCCCCTCTCATAAGCAGTCCACGGAAACCCCCACCACTGCAGTGGCCGTGTAATATACCACAAGACCCATAAAATTTTCAGTAGCATAATATGGCAAATAAAATTTAATCCAGTCTATCGAGACCAATCCAAAACTATTCATATATTTCATGCCAACCTCAAAAATTTAGCCATCATGCTACCATAGTGCCATAAGCCACAATTTCAAAAACATATAAAATCATAAATTTCAACACAGTCTCCATATACTCAATTTTCCCAAAACAATATTTGATTTCAAAACCAGTATAAATCTCTTTTTTATTAAAAAAAACATTTTAATTGGAAATCATAATATTTTATATTTAAACTCATCATTCAATAAAAGCATCAAACAAGTATAATTACTCTAGATATTTAAGACGATAAATTGTCCACTCACAGTTCTAGGAGTCGATGTACTCCTAATCCCAATCTTTAAGCACAATCTCTGTACTTTTACCAGTGTAATTTGCTCACCACTTATCCACAATGTACAATACATAATTCACCACATTAATGCTTGACCATTATAAAATCAATTCAAGCTCGGTGTATATGCATGATATGATATGCAACTTATCCAACGACCGCTTAAATGCTGTGCTGACCTAATTCGGCCTATTACCCGATTAAATGACAATTATGTCCGATTTGGCTCCAAATTGCTCCATTTTATTTCTAGTACCTCAATTCACCAAACATTATTCAAATAACACCAATTTCAGCATCAAAACCTTCTCATTTCTTCATGGAAAAATTCAGCCATTACAGTGCACTAACACCGTGATTTTTCCTACTTAATTTTCTCACCATTATTCATCATTTTCTAAGCCATTTCTCTTGAAATAATAACAATCCACCACCCACACACATCAAGGAAGATTCAGCCAATGAAGATTCATGGGAAAAATGGATTCTTTTCTTGTTGTTTTGCTTCTAAATATGCTAAACTAACTAAAAACACTAACATATCTTAAAATCAAATCAATCCAACATCTTTCTCTCTCCTTACCCATTTTGACCAGCCATGAATTCATAATGAAAACATGTAATTTAGGCATGGATAATAAAGAGAAATGCTTAAGGAAAATAGGTTTCAAGCTTAAGTTGAAAAATCTTACCTTTTTCACTTGTTTTCCTTGATTTTCCACACTTTTTCTCTTGAAATTCTTCACCTAGGGTTTTGTTCTTGTTTTTCCTTTCTTTCATTTTGTCTTGGCCGAATATGGAGAAGAAGAATGGGCTAATTTATGCTGATTTTTAAGTTAAATAATAAAATATCCTAAGCTTGACACTTGTCACTTTTTTATTGGTCCATTTGTAATTTCTTAACTATTAAGCTTTCTCTCTCCACCACACATTATTCAAGGGTCAAAAATGATGATGGGTAAAAACCTTGTGCTGGAAAAATGCTCTGGGGGTGCAAAATTACCGATTTGCCCCCGGAGTGGCAAAATTACTATTTCACCCCTATACTCTAATTTATACCGAAATTAAAATTTTTTCACTTCTAAACCTCAAATCATACTCCAATAAGTCAAATAGGGCCAAAAAAATCTTTTCTAAAATTTCTATTTTATCCCCAAGTGGCAAATGACCATTTTGCCCCTAGATAGTGAAAATTTCGGTTTGACTTCAAATTGATTTTCGAACTCCAAATTACCATTTGAGTCATCCTTGGACTGTGAAACTCTTAATTTCACCTTAAAATTCCTATTTGAACTAGTTCGAGGCTTAATCGACTTAATGGTACCATTAGGGGTAATATCGTCTTTTAACGATTCCTCGAACTTCCTAAATATGCAAACATTCTATTGAGCATGTAAATGACGTCGTAATTATTTTATAGAACAAGGTTTGACAATTCCAAATGCACCAAAGTACCCTAATGAGCTTAATTGTGACTTAATTCACTGTAACCGAAATTCATTCCAATGTTGATATCCAATACTATAAATCATCAATTACGAGCTAATTAACATGAAATACAACAAAATCCATCATCAACATGCCCTATAGAAAATTCAGCTAAATGAGGGTTATTGAAGAACATGTGATTTTCTTGCTTGTTTTTCCTTCCAAACATCACAAAATAACTAAAAACACTAGGATATTATGAAATCTAGCAAAATTCATCACCAAAACTTCTCTCTCTAGATTTGGCCAGCAAAGGTTCCCTCTTGAAAACTTGAATTTTAGCTATGGAGAATGAAAAAGAATGCATGAGAAAGGTAGATCACAAGCTAAAATTTAAAAATCTTACCTTTACTTGCTTGATTCTTTGAAATCCAACAATTTCTCTTGAATTTTTCCTTCCTAGGGTTTGTTCTTCTCTTTTCTCTTTGTTCTTTGCTTTGGCCGGCCAAGAAAGAGTGATTTGGGAGGAGTGTGTGCTGGTTTTTAAAGGGAATTATAAAAGGATTAAAATTTGCCACGTGTCGCCATGTAATTGGTCCATGCTTAAAAACTTAACAATTAAGCATTTTCTCACCACCACATATAATCACTCACTTAAAGAAATAATGGGTGAAATTCAGGGGTTTAACAACTGTCATGGTGGTGTAAAATTCCAAAATTTCCAATTTCGCCCTCATGGACACTTAAAATGACCGTTTTGCCCCTATGTTCAGAAAAATGTCGAAATTGAAAATTTTACTTCTCAAATTCAAATAATGCTTTAATTAATCAAATTTAGTCAAAATATCTTCCAACATTCCAATTTTGCCCTTGGGTGGCAAAATGACCATTTTGCCCTTACGTTATGAAAATTCCCGAATTAACTCCAAATAAATTCTCAAATTTTGAATCATCATATTAAGACAATCTAAGATTCAATAACTCTGAAATACATCGTGAAATCTTTATTTGGCCTAGTTCGAGGCTTTAATCAACTTAATTGTACCACTAGGTACAATACCGACTTTTAACGATTTTTCGATACATTCACTTATGCAAACATTCTATCAAGTACATGAATGACATGACAAGTGTATAATAGAGTAGGGCTTGATAGTTTTTCCGATATTCTTTGGCATTGTTGCATATGAGGCTTTGTTGTATGTTTTTTCTTTGAGTGCAGTAAAGATAATATTCATGGCTTCGACATTAAACTCCAGCATTCTCCAGTCATTTGAGTCCCACTCATGCATTTCATTAATCATCTTAAGTGGTTCATCTTCAATTGTTCTCCACATTTCAGGATCATATGTTTAAATGAACTACCTCATTTGATTTTTCCACTGAGAATAGTTTTCACTATTAAATTTTGGAAGTTTCATAGATGATCTTTCTCTGTTGGGAATTAGTGGAGTAGAATCTATGTGATGCGTTTGGCTATGGACGGCATGCTCAAAAATATGTAGTGGAAAGAAAATTAAAACTTTAGAACTAAACAACCAAAACATGCCTCCACCCATGGATCAACTTGGTGATATTTAACACATAAAAGCACAAAATTAATTACTATTTAAAAAGTTACCTTGTTACGTAATTTCGTAATCACAATGGCACTTGCCGAAGCAATCCTGCCAACACCAACATTGTAACGACCCCTCCTCAGTAGCTACCGACGTCCGAGACCTTTGGGAGATGTCGCCAAGTCTCGAACAAGCCTTAAAGAAAGTTCTCAATAACTCATTGTATATTCCTATTAAACCGTATTCATGTTTGATCCATAAATATTTAAAACATGAAATCAACTATAACCATAGCCATTAAATTTTGACTTTAAGTCATGAGAGCACAATTAAATACATTGAGTTCAAAAATCTCAAATTTCTCATTTATATCAAAACTAATATTTGTTTACATAGTAAAACCAGAGTACTACAACTCAACCTCTAATAGCAGAGCGACTTAGGATAAAATGGTATGAGATGCCTTTACCTATTTGCGGTGGATCGTACACGTCGATGATTACACGTTATGCTGATCCCTATCTGCATAAGGGAAAAAAGGGATGTGAGTCTCACAGACTCAAAGATCATTAGCTTCGTGAGTAGGGCGTAGATGGGAAACAAACAAACAACAGATAAGTTGAATATTAAAATGCAGGATTAAAAAATAATTTATTGCATACGAGAGTTTGTGCCTTATATGAAAAATAGAGGATTTCTTACGCATTGTAAACACTTCAATTGGTAAATCAACCAAGGTAGATAAAATTTTTTGCTACAAAACAGATCAATAACCTTATTCAAGTTAATCATTTAAAATATTGAATTAAAACAATTTTACATAAAGAAAATTTCGTCGTCAAGATCAATTGACATTTTACTCAAATCAAATCAATATATTCGGCAAGCTCCCATGAAATTGAATGTTAATCAAACTCATACGTTAATCACAAATCACCTCGTACTCGAGGAGTTAAAATTCATTTCACCGTAAAAATAGGGGAGCTGCAGAAAAATCGTTAAATTCCGTTTTCACCATGCAAAGAAATATGAGTTTGAAAACCCAGAGATGCTACTCTCGAGTAGGGAATGAAAATAAACACGTGGTCCCGTTACCACGTAATACAATCCGGGAGCCTTGTTCCACCAGATCCCACATGCCATGGCAGTCTCACGATGTTGGCCGACATCGGAGAATCAAGCGGTCGTAACTGTGTAATCATCTGGTGGCCTAGCCATACATACATATATCATAGGTCGTGGTCCCCACCATGCCTATCTGCCCGTCGGTGACCCAATGGTTCTCTAGCTAGAGCTCACTCGTGCATAAGGGTCACACTTAACTGATGTGACATTCGACCTACTCTCGACGTCCTCGGTTTATAAACCCATTTTTGAAATCATTTTATGTCCTTAAAAGCTCGTCTCAAAATTATTTCCAAAGCATTCAACACAGGGTATAATAAAATCTATCATTTTCTCAAATATATTTATACATGGATTTCAAAACAATAATTTGCATGGTGAATAAGCAATATAACCATGAATGCACACTGCGCAAATATAAGGCACAAATTTTGATGTAAAAAGTGCAAAAGGCTTATTTCCCGATTTTCAAAACACTTTACCTATAATTTATACATATATATTCAAAACAGTTTTTGAAAATAATTTGCATTCATAATTCCCTAAAATTTCTACCAGCACATGCTATCCACAATTTTGCATCTAAATAAAAAATACATATATTTGTATTATTATGAAAATTTTAGAATTGACACCCCCTACTCACCTCACAATAACGGGATGTTACTTCGTTATTTCTACTTGTCAATCACTCATTATTTCCTCCGACCTGCCTTCACAGTGCACTATCTTGTTAAACCCTATTCTATAAAATAATTACGACGTCATTTACATGCTCAATAGAATGTTTGCATATTTAGGAAGTTCGAGAAATCATTAAAAGACGATATTACCCCTAATGGTACCATTAAGTCGATTAAGCCTCAAACTAGTTCAAATAGGAATTTAAAGGTAAAATTAAGAGTTTCACAGTTCAGGGATGACTCAAAATGGTAATTTGGAGTTCGAGGATCAATTTGGAGTCCAATCAAAATTTTCATTATCTAAGGGCAAAATGGTCATTTGTCACTTGGGGATAAAATGAGAATTTTAGAAAAGATTTTTTGGCCCCATTTGACTTATTGGAGTATGATTTGAGGTTTAGAAGTGAAAAATTTTAATTTTCAGTATAATTTGAAGTATAGGGGCGAAATGGTAATTTTACCACCTCGGGGGCAAATCGGTAATTTTGCACCACTAGAGCATTTTTCCAGCACAAGGTCTTCACTCGTCATCATTTTTGACCCTTGAATAATGTGTGTTGGAGAGAGAAAGCTTAATAGTTAAGAAATTACAAATGGACCAATAAGAAAGTGACAAGTGTCACGCTTAGGATATTTTATTATCTAACTTAAAAATCAGCATAAATCAGCCCATTATCTCTCCAAATATTCGGCCAAGCAAGGAAGAGAGGGAAAGAAAGGAAGAACAAACCCTAGGTGAAGAATTTCAAGAGAAAAAGTGTGGAAAATCAAGGAAAACATGTGAAAAATGTAGGATTTTTCAATTTAAGCTTGAAATCTATTTCCTTAAGCATTTCTCCTTATTTTTCATGCTTAAATTACATGTTTTCATGATGAATTCATGGCTGGTCAAAATGGGTAAGGAGAGAGAAAGATGTTGGATTGATTTGATTTTAAGATATGTTAATGTTTTTAGTTAGTTTAGCATATTTAGAAACAAAACAACAAGAAAAGAATCCATTTTCCCCATGAATCTTCATTGGCTGAATCTTCCTTCATGTGTGTGGGTGATGGATTGTTATTATTTCAAGAGAAATGGCTTAGAAAATGATGAATAATGGTGAGCAAATTAAGTAGGAAAAATCACGGTGTTAGTGCACTGTAATGGCCGAATTTTTCCATGAAGAAATGGGAGGGTTTTGATGCTGAAATTGATGTTATTGGAATTGTATTTAGTGAATTGAAATATTAGAAATGAAATGGAGCAATTTGAAGCTAAATCAGACACAATTGTCATTTAATCGGGTAATAGGCCGAATTAGGTCAGCACCACATTTAAGCGGTAGTCGAATAAGTTGCATATCAAATCATGCATATACAACGAGCCTGAATTGATTTTATAATGGTCAAGCATTAATGTGGTGAATTATGTATTGTACATTGTGGATAAGTGGTGAGCAAATTACACTGGTAAAAGTACAGAGATTGTGCTTGATGACTGGGATTAGGAGTACATTGACTCTTAGAATTGTGAGTGGATAATTTATCGTCTTAAATATCTAGAGTAATTATACTTGTTTGATGCTTTTATTGAATGGTGAATTTAAATTATAAAATATTATGTTTTTCAATTAAAATATTTTTTTAATAAAAATGAGATTTATACTGGTTTTGAAATCAAATATTGTTTTGGGAAAATTAAGTATATGGAGATTGTGTTGAAATTTATGATTTTATATGTTATTGAAATTATGGCTTATGACACTATGGTAGCATGATGGCTAAATTTTTGGGGTTGGAATGAAATATATGAACAGTTTTGGATTGGTCTCGGTAGACTGTATTAAATTTTATTCACCATATTATGTTACTGAGAATTTTATGGGTCTGGTGGTATATTAAACGGTCACTACAGTGGTGGGGGTTTCCGTGGTCTGCCTATGAGAGGGGTACGGTAACCCAATTATATATTTACCTCCGGAGAGAGATGTTGGATGAAGTTTCTCCTGAGGTAAGATTTGAGTGCACTTCACGTTCGGGCCACCACGTGAGAGTGAGACTCAGCCAATACCAAGGAACGGCTGTGTGTCAGATGCGAAAACATGTTTATGGGTATGGAATATTTAACAGCCTTGGCGGTCTTAGTGGGATATCTTAACGAAGATACCTGCGAGAATGATTCTGGCAGGGGCCAAGTTTAAGAAACTCATAAGCCGAGGAAATTTTGATGAAAAGAAATTGTTTAGTATAGATTGAAACGAATTTTGCATTATGAACATTATTGAGATATAACGTTTTTATATTGTCTCCATCTACTTGACTTTAGATGCTTTTGATGGTAATTGTTTACTCACTAGGATTTTATAATCTCACCAACCTCCTTTCCTCACATTTCAGGCTCGAGGAATTTCATAGTTAGCTGACTTTGACAAGGACCTTCATTTGGACTTGAATCGACAAAAGTTGTAGGTTTTCAGCTTTCGATGCATTTTGGTTAGATGTGAGCCCACATGTCGCTGTAAAAGTAATTTTATGCTTTGGTTATTTGCTTTATAGTATATATGAATATAATTAACTTTTACGCTATAAGAATTATTTATCGATAGCTTTATAAAAATTAATTTACAAAAAAATAGCTTATTTTGTTGAATATTTTTATTATATTCAAATGGTCAAATTTTCACTACAAATGAACGTTTTAGATACTTAATTTGTTTTTAAATTAGTAAATATCTATTTTCTGCTTACCTACTACATTTTTAGCAAGTTTTGAGATTTTCGACGAAAAATGATGAAAATGCCTCTGTGAGCCAGAAAACAATATTTATTATTTTAATTTGGAAATGACTTATGATTTTTTGAAATGCAGGATTTAATAACTGTCGCTCACCGGGGAGATGCGAAAGCTAATGCTAAGCCTTGCGGGGTTTCGATCAGCATTCGGGGTAATTAGTGCCTATTGAGACGTCACAAAGGTTGTCTCGAGCCCGATGGGAGTTTCGGGTGGTGACAATTAAAGTGGTATCAGAGCATAGTTTAAAGATCAGAGATTTTGGTTTTAAAGCTTTGGATTTTAAAGTTTTTGGTTTTAAGGTTGTTTTAAGAAATTCACACTGACACTGCGTGGCCCAAAGTCAAATTAAGTTAGGTTCAATCGAGTTAGTTGCATATAGAATCTAAAGTCATCTAAGTCTGTTTCATTTCTTATTGTAGAGTACCATGCCTCCTTGACGTGGGCGTCCACCTCTCTATAGGTCAGTAGGGAGGGGAAGAGGCCATACTAGACTTAGTCAGCTAGATCCCGTGGAGGGGGAGTCTGCTGCACCTACTTTTCAAGCAACACCTGCTGCTAAGCCTTCTGAGATTCCTCCACCTCCTCCACCACCTACTACTACTCCTGGTGTTCCTGCCATGTCTCCTAAGGCAGTCCAGGCATTAGCAGCATTTCCTAATGTCATTACAAGCTAGACTCAAGTTGGTCAAGTCCCTCTTGCTGTTCCCCCAGCAGTATCTCCAGTGCCACCACCAGTGCCAGATGTCTCCATTTCCAAAAAGCTTAAGGAAGTTGGGCAGCTAGGTTGCACTTCTTTTGTTGGTGATTTGGATGCAACCGCAGCTAAAGATTGGATTACTCAGGTAACAGAGACATTTGTGGATATAAAATTGGATGATGATATGAAATTAATGGTAGCCACAAGATTACTGGAGAAGAGGGCCCGTACATGGTGGAGCTCAGTAAAATCACATTTCATTACTCCGCTGACTTGGATAGACTTCCTACAAGAATTCGACGGTCAATACTACACCTACTTTCATTAGAAAGAGAAGAAAAGAGAATTCTTAAGTTTAAAACAAGGGAATTTGACCATAGAAGAGTACGAGGCTCATTTTAACGAGCTGATGTCATATGTGCCAGACCTGGTGAAGTGTGAGCAAGATCAAGCTAGTTAGTTTGAAGAAGGGCTCCGTAATGAGATCAGAGAACGGATGACTGTGAAAGGCCGAGAGCCTCAAAAAGAAGTTGTACAGATAGCTTTAAGGGCCGAAAAACTCACTAATGAAAATCGAAGAATGTGAGCTGAGTTTGCAAAGAGAAGGAACCTGAATGTATCCTCTAGTCAACTACCCAAAAGAGGTAAGGACACATCTGCTTCTGAAAGTACTGCTTTTGTTCCGGTGATATCTCCTCGACCCCCACTTTCACAGTCACAACAAAGACCTCCGAGATTTAGTAGGTCTGGGATGAGTAGTACTTCCGAGAAGAGTTTTGGAGGTTCGAATAAATGCAAAAAATGTGGGAGATATCATGTTAGGGAGTGTTGGGGCATAAGATGCTTTCATTGTGGTCAGCCAAACTACATTAGGAGTGACTGACCACAATTAGGACGGGTTATTGTAGCTACTCCATCCCCACTAGCTCATACGGATATGCAAAGGAGAGATTCCTCTGGAGTACACCCCGAGGTAGGGGGTAGCTATACGGTCTGAAATGGGTAGCAACACCCTGGCACAACCACATTTGAGGCCATCGACTCGTTCTTCAACAAGAGTTTTTACTGTAACGGAAGATGAAACACGAGTCCGATTTGGAGAGAGTGAGTGAAAAGTTAGATGAAGGTGTAAGATAGTGATAGGAGATGTAAATACTAAGTGATGGACATGTAAATAAAGATTTCAAGAATAATATAATAAATGAGTTCATATGGAATATTGTTGTAAGAATTTCTTATTATATTGTGGAAATTAGATGTAAAACCCAACCCTATAAATACATGTCATAACATACATGCACTGAGTAGCATGTTATTATGCTAGGAAAGTCCCTAAGAATAGACAAAACCCGGTATTGTACTTAGCGATACAGTTGAATTGATTTAACCTCGAACTAGTCCAAATAGGAATCGTAGGATGAAATTTAATATTTTATAGTCAAGGAATGACTAAAAATGATTGTTCGGAGTTCGAGGGTTCATTTGGGGAAAAATTGAAAATTTTGATGTTTAGGAGCAAAATAGTAATTTTTCCACCCCGTGGACAAAATTTGAGATTTTGAGAGAATTTAGATCACATTTGACAAATTGGAGAATGGTATGAGTATAAGGGATGAAAAATATGTCTATGGGCAATTTTTCAGTTTTTGGGGCAAAAATGTAATTTTTGACTGTTACGGAGGCAAAAGTGAAAATTTTAAAAATTACTCCACCAAGACTTTGGATAAGTCTGAGAATTTTATCTAAGCTATGGATATGTGGGACAAGTGTATGCTGAAAATTTGAAAACAAATGGATGAAATTTTAAAAACGGACCAATGGGAAAGTGACACATGGCATTTTTTTAATGGTTTAATATTATTTTAATGAAAAGTCAGTCTATTTAAACCCCATTTTAAGTGATGGCCGGCCATAAGGAAGAACAAGAGAGGAAATAGAGAGGAAACGAAGAAAACAAAGAAAACAAAGGGAAACTAGAAAAATTCAAAGGGGAATTCGTGTTTTTTACCCGTTTACGGGTCTAACCGGTAAGATTTTTCGACTTTAGCTTGATTTCTACATTTCCTATGCCTTTGTTTCCATTTAGCATGCTTGAGGAGAGAGATCTAAAAGTGACATCAAGGGCTGGCTGAATTTCAAGGGAGGAGAAATTGAAATTTTTAGGTTTTGATTTTTAGTTAAATTGATAGTTTTAGTTAGTTAAATGTGTTTAGAAATTAAATTGGGCAAGAAAGCATTAAATTTTCACAATACCCACCCTTGGCCGAATCTTCAATGAGGTACAATGATGATAATCTGATTTTTATTCTAAGAGAAATGAAGAGAAAAATGATGAAAAATGGTTAAATGTGATAGAAAAACAAAGTGGAAAATTAGCCGAGTTAATGTCCCATTTTTGGCCGAATTTTTCAAGGAAGAGAGTGAGCTGATTTTGGTGATTTTAGAGGAATATTGGCTGATAATTAATGGTTAGAAATGTTGGAGAGAGAATGGGACAATTTAGAGCTAAAATGGAGCGCGTTAGCAATTTATCAGGTAAAGTGCCAAAAATAGGTTAATACCGCGTTTAAGCCGTTTTTGGCTATTGCATTTCATACCATGCATTAGTATAGGATTTAAGTCAAATATATAGTGATTTAGCATTAATGTGATGAATTGAGTAAATTTTTGCAATGTGTCTAGGAGGATAGCCTTCCGGTAAAGGCAAGGAAATTGTACCCGATGAGTAGTTATCGGGGCACCTAGAAAGCTTTTAGTTTGTACAAATGGTGAGCAAACTTATTATTATTGTAAATTATCTAGAGTTTATTTTTAAATGCTCTTTATGTATTTTATGAAATGAAAACGAGATTAAAACGGGATTTTTGATGTTTTAGAAATAAATGTGACAAATAAAGATATATTGTGTTGATTATGAAATTGAGTAATTTGAGGCTATTAACTGTCTTGAAAATTATATATTTTCCTATGAATGGCTTATGAGATATGAGTATATGTGGCTATATTTTGTAAGTGTATTGGGAAATTTATGTAAGCTGTTTTTACTATGCAGGTTGGAAAAATAAATAAAAGCCACGTTATACTGTCGAAATTTTATTAAAATTGGTGAGTTAGTCACTGCAGTGACGGGTTTCCGTGGACTGCCTATTTGAGGGGCATGGTAAACTCGATTATATAGTTACTCCAGTTGTAGAGGCGAGGAGGGTAACTCCTGGGGTAGTATTAGAGCTCACTTCACGTCGAACCCCCACGTGAATGTGTAACTCTGCCAACGCCAAGGAACGGCTTGTTTTAAAAAATAAAAATGTGTTTCACATGTAAATGTTATAACAACCTTGGCAAACTCGATTAGCTGCCTCAGCCAAGGTATCTCCGAGTATTAGTTTTGGCTTAAGCCTTGTTTTGAATAAAAGATATAAGCCTTAACAACTGTTTTGGTAAATTACAAATATTTTATGGTTTAAAAAATAAATTGAAAACATTATGAAACGGTTCATAATTTGTTGTTTAAACTTGCCTTCATTTTACTCGCCTTTAGATATTTATGATAATGTCTGTTTACTCATTGGGATTGCAAAATCTCACCCACCTCTTTTCCAAACATTTCAGGTCTGTGGCAGCTTGTAGATACCCTATTTTGTCGAGGATTCCATGTCACGACCCGGAACTCCCATCGAGCCCGTGACAACCGCCACGATGTCTCGATCGACATTCATTACTCGGAATGTCAACCGAAACCCCACAAGGCTTTAATATTAGCCTCTCATTTTCCCTGTGGGTAACTGTTTCCAAATACCACATTCTAAAAGATTTTAAACTGTTTCCAACTTAAACAAATAAAATAATAATTTCCATCTTACAGGGGTATTTTGGTCATTTATCCCAAAAATCTCAAAATCATCTAAAAATATAGTATGTAAGTGGAAAACACATATTTCATAATCAAAAATAATTTGGATGTCTAAAACATTCGTTTAAAATGGAATTATGATTGTTATAATAAAATAAAAATATTAAATAAAATATTCAATTTTCACATAAAACGATATTTTAAGAACACTGCATAAATAATTTTTATAGCGTAAAAGCAAAATAAATTCTTACATACCGTAATACAGATAACCAAAGTATAGAATTTAATTTACAGTGACACGTGGGCCCACGAATGACCAAAAGTATCAAAAGAAATGAACCTACAGTCTTTGGATGTGGCAAGTTCAACTGTAATCCTCGCCGATATCAGTTATCTACAATCTATTCTGAGCCTGAAATGGGTGAAAATGAGGGTGGTGAGATTATAAAATCCCAGTGAGTAAACAAACATCACTCAAAATATCTAAAGTCGAGTAAAAGGAGACTATTAAAACATTTCATCAAACTGTAATTTATCAACTTTCAACTTATTTCAACCAAATGAAATCAATTTATTTAAAGCAAGTAATCAGTATGGCTTATGAATTTCTTAAAAAGCTTGGCTCATGCCAAAAATTATTATCATACTCAATTATCTGGGATACCTTGGCCGAGGGCTATCCCAACTGAGTCCGCCAAGGCTATTAGAAAGTCATGTTTTTATTTTGAAAACATAGCCATTCCTTGGCGTTGACCGAGTTCCCCTTCACGTGGTGGTTTGACGTGGAGTGAACTCTAAAAGTTATACCTCGGGAGTTACCCTACTCGCCTCTCCAACCGAGGTAAAAATATAACAGGATTCCGTGCCCCTCTAATAGGCTAGTCCACAGAATCCAACCCACTGTAGCAGGTCAAACCCACCATACAATAAAATTTTGACAGCATGACAGGGCTAATATATTACTACCCAGCTTGCAAGGGTAAAATAAAGCAATTCATACAATTCATAAAAAACACAGCCCAGCCAGTCATGCCAATACAATAACATAAGCCATTAATTCAATTTTAAATTTACAATATATCAGTGGTCTCCAATTACTCTATTTTTAAAATCGTTATTTCGTTTCAAGACAATTTATAAAATATTTTCATTTAAACTCATTTTGTTTACAAAACATAAAAATTTACCATTTGAACTCATTTTCATAAAATTCACCAAAACCGAATAAAAACATACTTTAGATAATTAAAATGATGGTAAGGTTACTCACCGTGTCTAGAGTGGGGATTTTTGAAATACTCAAACTATTGGTCCTCAAGTGCAATTCCCTTGCCTTTATCGGAGGACTCACCACCTTGACACAGTACAAAATCGAGAAATTCACCACATTGGTACTAAATTGAAATTAAACTAATTTAGACTACTAATGCTTGATATGGAATGCCAAAATGTCTAAATTTTTGCCTAAATGCGGTGTTAGCCTATTTCGGTCTTTTACCCGATAAATCGATATACGCGTTCGTTTAAACTCCAAATTAATTTTTTTCATTTTTTATACCTCAGTTGCACCCAAATTGACTTAATGTCCCTCAGTGTGGTGCAAATTATCAGTCCCGATAGCAAATTACGAAAATACCCCTAGTGGGTAAAAGTTTATATTTTTACTCCGAAAATTCTCATTATTTTTCTAGGCTCATAATTCATCATTATTCATCATAATTCCTCAAATAAACATCAAGATCAGCAGCCAATATTCCCCTAGAAAATTCAGCATAATGGGTTTCAATGGGGGAAAATTATATCTCTAGCTTATTTTTGCTATATTTCAAAATAACTTAACTAAAATCACTTAATTCAATTAAAATCAACCAAAAATCAAGCTCAAAACTCATCCATGGAGGTTTGGCCAGCATTGGTGTCCATACCCACTTTCTAATTTTGCATGGAAATGAGAAAAAAATGCATGGGTAGTGAAAATCACAAGGAAAATCAATGAAATCTACCTTTTCAATGCTTGATTTCTTGATTTCTCTTGATTTTCCCCAAATTTTCAGGTAGGGTTCTTATTTGTTTTTTCCCCCTTTTCTCCCCTGGTTTGGACAGCTGAAGAAGATGAGAATTCTGGAATTTTTACCTTTTTAAAGGCTAAAATAATATAATATTATTTTATTCATTTTTTAATGTTTTATTAATTCCTTAAATTCTAGCCATCCATTTGTTTCCAAATTTTCACCATACACTTGTCCCACATATCCATAGCTTAGATAAAATTCTCAGACTTATCCAAAGTCTTGGTGGAGTAATTTTTGAAATTTACACTTTTACCCCCGTAAAAGTCAAAAATTACATTTTTGCCCCAAAAACTGAAAAATTGCCCATAGACATATTTTTCATCCCTTATACTCATACCATTCTCCAATTTTTCAAATTTGATCTAAATTCTCTCGAAATCTCAAATTTTGTCTGCGGGTGGCAAAATTACGATTTTGCCCCTACACTCTAGAAATCACTGGAATTAAACTTTTTCATTGCCAAACCCTCAAATTATACTCCAATACTCAAATCATACTCCAATAAGTCAAATGGGGCAAAAAAAATTCTTTTCTAAAAATTCCCATTGTGTCCTTGGGTGGCAAATGATCATTTTGCCCCTGGACAGTAAAAATTTCGGTTTGACTCCAAATTCATCCTCGAACTCCAAATCACCATATTAAACCATTCTGAGACTTTAATATTCTTAATTTCATTTTAAATTCTCTATTTGATCTAGTTCGAAACTTAAATTAACTTAATTGTACCATTTGGTACATTGTCGTCTTTTAACGATTTTTCTTTCGGGGCTTTCCAAGTAGTCAAGCATATTGTCAATCATATGAATGACATGGAAAGTATTTTATAAGGTCGGGCTTGACATTCCAGTTGACATCTCTACCACATAGACAGTAGGTTTCTAGCACCAACACTGGGTGTATTTTGGGCCACTTGTCATTGTAACCATTATTGTACATTATAACTTAGTAAATTTTTATATGTATGAATTTATTTTACTTACACATTACAAAAGATTTCTTACACGTGTTTCTATAAATATTGTTTTATATAAAAATGCTATATTTTAATCAATATTTTGAATAGTGATATTTTTTTATAAATCTTTTTTTTTAAAATTATCTTTAGATTTATTTGAGTCGGAAACGACCGGTAATTGTTTAAAATGGAATGTTTAACAATGATTGCTCACAGGAAAGGAAAGAAACTGATATGTAAGCCTTGCGAGGTTCCGGTTGGCATTCCGAGTAATGACTGTCAATCGGGACGTCACGGCGGTTGTCATGGGCCTGAGGGAGGTTTCGGGTTGTGACATTAGAACTCAAAAACACTTGAGGTATATAAAGTTCAAATGAATTTAAATCTTAAGTAACAAATTAATGTCGAAGTACAAGAAGGATACAAAACAATATAGAGGCATGAAAGATCATCAAGGACAAAGGGATGACTTTGAGAAATTGTGATACTGCATCGTATTCAATGATCAAATCAAGGTAGATCTTGGAAGCATAAATGGGATTATAAGGCATATACATATATGTGGGGTTGATATTGTGATCAACTAAAATGAAGAATGATTTTTAGTGAATTAAGAGTCAAACTTAATATATGATGAGTGATGTAGGTAGTACAATGATGAGAAATTTTATCAGAAATTGAACTATGTGAACATAAGAGACTCTGGGAAATAGTCAAGGAGATGATATCAAGGAAATATGATCTATAGCATGGTTAAGCTGTACAAGATGGATTAATATGATTAAGAAGATTGATATTTCATGCTTGTGAGATAAACAGGAACTATGTGGAAATAATGCAAGAAAATACCCCACATTTTCTTTGAGTTTGATAAGTAAAATTTTGAGGATAAAATTTTATTTTAAGGGGGGTAGTGTTGTCAAACCCTATTCTATAAAATAATTACGACGTCATTTACATGCTCAATAAAATGTTTGCATATTTAGGAAGTTCGAAAAATCGTTAAAAGATGATATTACCCCTAATGGTACCATTAAGTCGATTAAGCCTCGAACTAGTTTAAATAGGAATTTAAAGGTGAAATTAAGAGTTTCACAGTTCAGGGATGACTCAAAATGGTAATTCAGAGTTCGAGGATCAATTTGGAGTCAAATCGAAATTTTCACTATCTAGGGGTAAAATGGTTATTTGCCACTTAGGAACAAAATGGGAATTTTAGAAAAGATTTTTTGGCCCCATTTGACTTATTGGAGTATGATTTGAGTATTGGAGTATGATTTGAGGTTTAGAAGTGAAAAATTTTAATTTTTGGTATAATTTGGAGTATAGGGGCGAAATGGTAATTTTACCACCTCGAGGGTAAATCGGTAATTTTGCACCTCCAGAGCAATTTTCCAGCACAATGTCTTCACCCATCATCATTTTTGACCCTTGAATAATGTGTGGTGGAGAGAGAAAGCTTAATAGTTAAGAAATTACAAATGGACCAATAAGAAAGTGACAAGTGTCAAGCTTAGGATATTTTATTATTTAACTTAAAAATCAGCATAAATCAGCCCATTATCTCTCCAAATATTTGGCCAAGCAAGGAAGAGAGGGAAAGAAAGGAAGAACAAACCCTAGGTGAAGAATTTCAAGAGAAAAAGTGTGGAAAATCAAGGAAAACAAGTGAAAAAGGTATGATTTTTCAACTTAAGCTTGAAATCTATTTTCCTTAAGCATTTCTCCTTATTTTCCATACTTAAATTACATGTTTTCATGATGAATTCATGGCTGGTCAAAATGGGTAAGGAGAAAGAAAGATGTTGGATTGATTTGATTTTAAGATATGTTAGTGTTTTTAGTTAGTTTAGCATATTTAGAAACAAAACAACAAGAAAAGAATCCATTTTCCCCATGAATCTTCAATGGCCAAATCTTCCTTGATGTGTGTGGGTGATGGATTGTTATTATTTCAAGAGAAATGGCTTAGAAAATGATGAACAATGGTGAGAAACTTAAGTAAGAAAAATCACGGTGTTAGTGCACTGTAATGGCCGAATTTTTCCATGAAGAAATGGGAGGGTTTTGATGTTGAAATTGATGTTATTGGGATTGTATTTAGTGAATTAAAATATTAGAAATAAAATGGAGCAATTTGGAGCCAAATCGGACACAATTGTCATTTAATCGGGTAATAAGTCGAATTAGGTCAGCACCACATTTAAGTGGTAGTCGGATAAGTTGCATATCATATCATGCATAAACACCGAGCCTGAATTGATTTTATAATGGTCAAGCATTAATGTGGTGAATTATGTATTGTATATTGTGGATAGGTAGTGAGCAAATTACACTGGTAAAAGTATAGAGATTGTGCTTGAAGATTGCGATTAGGAGTACATTGACTCCTAGAACTGTGAGTGGACAATTTATCGTCTTAAATATCTAGAGTAATTATACTTGTTTGATGCTTTTATTGAATGATGAATTTAAATTATAAAATATTATGTTTTCCAATTAAAATGTTTTTTTAATAAAAATGAGATTTATGCTGGTTTTGAAATCAAATATTATTTTCGAAAAATTGAGTATATGGAGACTGTGTTGAAATTTATGATTTTATATGTTATTGAAATTGTGGCTTATGACACTATGGTAGCATGATGGCTAAATTTTTGGGGTTGGCATGAAATATATGAACAGTTTTAGATTGGTCTCGATAGACTGGATTAAATTTATTCACCATATTATGCTACTGAAAATTTTATGGTTCTGGTGGTATATTAAACGATCACTGTAGCGGTGGGGGTTTCCATTGACTGCCTATGAGAGGGGTACGGTAACCCAATTATATATTTACTTCCGGGGGGAGATGTTGGATGAAGTATCTCCTGAGGTAAGATTTGAGTGCACCTCACGTTCGGGCCACCACGTGAGAGTGAGACTCAGCCAACGCCAAGGAACAGCTGTGTGTTAGATGCGAAAACATGTTTATAGGTATGGGATATTTAACAGCCTTGGAGGCCTCAGTGGGATACCTTGACGAAGGTACCCATGAGAATGATTCTAGCAGGGGCCAAGTTTAAGAAACTCATAACTCAGGGAAATTTTGATGAAAAGAAATTGTTTGGTATAGATTGAAACGAATTTTGCATTATGAACATTATTGAGATATAACGTTTTTATATTGTCTCCATCTACTCGGCTTTAGATGCTTTTGATGGTAATTGTTTACTCATTGGGATTTTATAATCGCACCACCCTCTTTTCCTCACATTTCAGGCTCGGGGATTCCATAGTTAGCTAACTTTGACAAGGACTTTCATTTGGACTTGAATTGGCAAAAGCTATAGGTTTTCAACTTCCGATGCATTTTGGTTAGATGTGGGCCCATGTGTCGCTGTAAAAGTAATTTTATGCTTTGATTATTTGTTTTATAGTATATATGAATATAATTAACTTTTACGCTATAAGAATTATTTACCGATAGCTTTATAAAAATTAATTTACAAGAAAATAGCTTATTTTATTGAATATTTTTATTATATTCAAATGGTCAAATTTTCACTGCAAATGAACGTTTTAGATGCTTAATTTGTTTTTAAATCACTAAATATATATTTTTTGCTTACCTACTACATTTGTAGCAAGTTTTGAGATTTTCGACGAAAAATGACGAAAATGACCCTGTGAGCTGGAAAATAATATTTTATTGTTTTGATTTGGAAACGACTTATAATTTCTTGAAATGCGAGATTTAATAACTGTCGCTCATCGGGGAGATGCGAAAGCTGATGCTAAGCCTTGCAGGGTTCCGATCGGCATTTGGGGTAATGAGTGTCTATTGAGACGTCGCAGCTATTGTCTTGGGCCTGATAGGAGTTCCGGGTCGTGACATATCTTTATTTATTTCTTTTGACGCTTGCAACCCACTTGATATATATATATATATAATTTATTTATTTATTATATATTTATGTATATATATATATTTTTTCTACTACCACTTAGGCTCCCGTTTCTTTTCCTTCACCAAATTGCTTTCTCACCATAGCTGCATCCCCAATCCTTCCTCCTTCACTCTCAAAACTGGTAGCACAACCTTTCCTTTTTCCCTCACATACTCGATAGCAAAATCCTTCCTTTCTCTCTCTCAAACTAGCAGCAACAACTCTTCTTTTCTCCCTCACAAACCTAGCAGCACCAGCTCTTGCTTTCTCTCCCTTTTCCATGCTCTCAGCTGCAATATTTCAAAGCTTTCTTTTCTTTTCTTTTTTTTTCTTCTTCTTCTCGAGATTTCTAACTCTTCAGAATCTCTCTCTTCCTTTTTCTTCCCTCACATAGCCAGCCCCCACCTTCATTTTCCTTTCTTTGCTTTCTCTATTCTTTATTATTGTATCCTATCCTTCTCTCCCATGAACCCATGCCTTTCTTTGACTTTTCCTTGCCTTTCCCTCTTTCATCTATTGTATATCACTTGGCCAGCCTCTACCTCCTTCATTTCATTAAAAATGTTTTTAGATCCTTTTTTTTTTTAATTCACACATGGGCGACTGCCCATCATCTTTTACCATTTTTTTTATTATTGATGTGCTGCCATTCTTTTTGAGAGAAACCGACTTGCCTTGTCCCCATCACTCTTTTTTTATTTTCTTTTCATTGCTTTACTCCATTTCACTCCCAACTCTTTTTATTTTTTTATTATTTTATCATTTATTTTATTATTTATTTATTTTATTTTCTCAAAATAATAAAATTTACATATCAACTATCAACTTCATTTATTTACTACACCACCCTCCAACTTCGGTATTTTAAAATTCAATCTTTCTTATACATTTAAAAATTCTAATTTTTATCTATCTCTTTCCTCTACACGTTTACAATCATAATATCGAAATTGTACTTTAACGCGGTGTCACCATAATATTTTAAATATTTACTTACCCTCGTTAACTTGATTTAATAAAATCACGTTGGCACAATTATCGTCGTTTTTCTTCGAAATTCTTTCTTATTTCTTCTCCCCCACTTAGATTAGTCATATAATCATTTTTCATGACTAATCCCAATAACAGATAAAATATTAATATTTAAATATTATTTTATTTATAAAATAATAGTTTATCTTAAAATATTCTTCTCACCTGTAACTGCTTTTCGACGCTTAATTTACATCAAGTGACTCTTCATTTTATCGATAAGGTCTTATTGATGGCTAAACGAGGTCACAGGGTGTTACAATAAGGAGCAAAAACCCTAACCTATCCAGTGCTTGGCCTCCAACTGTAGTGCACACGATTGCACATGAACCTTCAACAAATGAGGGAGTCTTTAACTATACTTGTGCTAGCAAAGAGGACAAGAATTATCCTTTTCTTCTTTTTCAGAAGCTTTGCTGAACTTCTCTTGAAAATTGCTTCATAAGCAATTTCCTCTTTCACACAAAAGAGTGGCAGCAAAGAAAGAAAACGCTTTTTCTTTTCATATAAGAATTAGGATTTTTTCAATTGTGCAAATCTCTTATATGGAAAATAGTTAAAAGGTGACTTATATAGTAGGTTAAAATAACTTCAATTTTGCAATCAAGCCTTTAATATTAAAACAGATTATAATATTGAGCCCATTATTTAATTAAACTCTTTTTGGAAATTAAAATCAAACTTAATTTCCTTTATATATTGCAATCAAAGCTTTATAATTATAACTATTTATAATTATGTCTAAAACTTAATTAAACTCTTTTAATTAAGTTTATAGAAATTAATTACCTAACATGTGATTTAAGTCTAACTTAAATCATCACTTTCCTAATTTAATTCAAATGCAATTATTGTTTGTGATCCATTAGGTTCCTAACATGTTGGTAATGGAATTGATTAATGATTTAATTGATTAATATAAATTTCAATTAATTAATTTATAATCAATTCTATAGACCAAGATTGGCATCTAGCAATGCATCGTAACCACCCAATTGTTAGGAGAGTCCAAGGGTTCTTTGACAACCTTTTAGTGTACAATCTATCAACGTAATTCATTCCCTCATCATATATCCTCAAGATGATAAAAGCTTGGTATAGTGTCTATTCTTATTGACCTCTATGGTTGTTCCTACCGTTATAGCATTAGCTTTATAGAGACTTATGAAACCTTTTCGTAATCTCTAAGTCGCCTTGGCCAAGGACTTCAATAAGCTAATGTTAACCAAGAACCGAAAGGATATGTCCTCTAAAACACTTAAGGTGATGATTTCTTTCTTGACCACTCATTTACCTTCACATACTCCATACTATACCCAAAAGCATGTTGTTTAGGTATCTTTGGTCAGACACACGTAAGGATGAAATTAAAGCATAGCATTCGACATATAAGACAACATAGTGTGTCGAGTCTAGGGAGTGTTTACACGATTGACACATGAGAATTGTTGCATAGACATTGGAGTGTATTACCAAATGCACTTCTCATGGTGGGTCATGTTCAATGAACTTGTTCTCCTTGACAAGCACCTATATTCTAATTTCAAGTATCTCTATACTTTAATCTATGAGATTGATTGCTTACTTCCAAAGTAAGGAACATAGAATATACCAATCTCTAAGCATCATTGATGTCTAGTCTCAATGATTCATTGACTAGGAACATTTGGAGATTATGCTTTGATGTATAGGGATATCATAAGTGTAAACTGTTACATTTCCCTTGCAAGGCATATTAATTTCATGGACTTCATCCAATTAGACTTATAACTCATTATAATTGATGTCTTATTGATGAAGGAAAACCTCTAATCATTCAACATGAATGGTATTGTTGCATGATTGGAATCAAGGCTTAACCAATCCTAATTGGCTACAGGGCTCATCTCAACATCTCTCACTAGCACAAAGCCAATTACTACCTGATCGTATGTGGATTCAATCCATCTAGCAATTGTGTCTCAATGTAGACTTGGTTGTGCCCTTCAATATGGTTAATTGCTTTATCTATCTTCGAGATGTCTGTGCATCACATCATGTCATATTACTATATCTAGATCCAACGAGGCCCAAGTTCTACTAGTATGGCTCCATTTTTTCATTAACAATGTTCAGAACCCTTTATCAATTCCATAGACTAACAATCTAAATATCTTCTTGTTAGAGCCCTTTTTAATTGGATGTATATGACTTTATTTATATACACGTATAGTCTCTTGTGCTCCTTGGAACCATTCCAACTAAACTATGCTGTATGCATCATATGCATATGTCACTCCATGTTATGCCATTTGGCCCTTTTTAAATATTTTTTTTATTGTCATTGTGCTCCCACTAAATCCTACATCCTTTGTGAGAGTAATATTCAAACTCTATTGAATATTCCATGATGTTACACATATATATACATCTCAATGTATGCTTGGAATCATATTGGTTTAGAATATCATGATGGGCTTTATAGATTTGAGAGATATGGACCAAATCATATCACAATATCAAGTTGTTTTCTTTCTTAAACATTCATCTCTATGTTTTGTTCTTAAGAAAGTTTCATTTTATATGAATCAATATTCAACCTTTTGATTAATTGAACATAATTCATAATTGACCAAATATCATTGCAAGGATAAACATGAAGCATGGATAATTAAATATGACATAATTATTTCAAATAATTATTCAAACTTGAAACATATAAACTTCCACATCCAAATGCTAAAGACAAATGTTTCACCCACCATTCCCATGGAAATAGCATAATTAATGTTTCAAAAACATCCCAATAAATTATTCAACTTGTTGAGATAAATAGGAGTGTAACCATCCAATGTAGCATGTAATGCTTTACGTAATCCATCCTTGTGGTCACCTTTTCAACCAATTTTCTACTCATCTTTATCTTTGGTCCCTACAATATGTTAAACATATTAAAAACAACTTTGAGGTATCATCTACCTTTAATATATAAAGCAGAATTATTTAACAAATGGTACTTGAATTAGAAACTACAATAAGCTTCTTTTTCTCGCTCACAGTAGCTAGGTACTCCTTGTAGTTCTTCCTTTAATGTCTAACCACAATGATGGCAAATATCCTTCTCTTTGTCCTTTTTGACACCTCCTTTAGACTTCAGTGCTTTCTCATTTTGGGATTTCTTCCCTTTTTAGGCTTTTTTCTTTTATTGGTTTGTATAATCCTTCGAAGAAGAAAGAAGAAGCAATGATCCCTTATCTTTTTTGATGGACCTCTCTACTGTGTCCAACATATTTAGAAGTTTGGGAAGAGTGGCTTCCAATCGATTCATATGGAAGTTCAACATGAACTGACTGAAGCTATCAGTAAGAGATTGTAGAACTAAGTCTATACTTAGCTCATGATCCATCGCTAATCCCAAGTGTCCAAGTCTCTCAATGAGTCTAATCATTTTCAGCACATGGGGTCTAACAGAACTGCCTTTCACCATATTGCATCAGAATAGTTCTTTAAAGATCTCATATCTTTCAGTGTGCCCTTCTTTATCAAACAATTTTTTAAAGTGAAGAATCATGGACTGGACATCCATGTGCTCATGCTACTTTTGGAGCTCAAGGATCATACTGGCTAGCATCACACATGCTGCTTGCTCATCGTCATCCTTATGATGTTGATATGCTTCCCACTCTTTAGCACTAGCATCATTAGTAGGGACTGGTGGAATAGGAGTGTCAAAGACATAGGATTTCTTCTCCTATTTCAAGACAATTTTGAGGTTTTGAAACCAATCGAAGAAGTTTGGGTTAGTGAGTTTAGTTGCATCCAAGATGCTCCATAGTGACAAATTATTAGCCATGTATATAAATTGTGCCTAAATAGATAAAATAAAGTAATAAGTAAATATCATGCATAAACTATTTAAAACAAGGTTTTAAATTATAAATAGTTCTCCCATTATTTTCTACAAGATGATAACCCTCAAAGTCTCTTTGAAAAGTCTCCTTTAAGATCTTTTTAGTGGGCTAGGACCCTGTTCAACATGCCATAACCTTGAGTGTGCTCAATAAGCCATGATATGTCTAATTGGGTAGATAACTTTCAATTATGTGACAACTCGTTATTTAAGTGTATTGTATTTTCGAGCATAAGGGTAAAATAGTCATTTTGTCACCCCAGGGGTAAAATTATAATTTTACACCACCAACACTTGTCCAGCACATGGATTTTACCCAATATTATCATGGATAATTGAGAAAATTTAAGTGGTGGAGAGAGATTGCTTAATGAGTAAGAATGACACATGGACCAATGGAATGGTGACATGTGTCAAATTCTCATCCATTTAATATTTTTCTTATAAATTAGCATAAAATCAGCCTATTTCTCTTCATATGGCCGGCCAAAACAAGAACAAAGGAAGAACAAAGGAAGAAAAGAAGAACAAAAACCCTAGGTGGAAAAATTCAAGGGAAAAGTGTGAAAATTCAAGGAAACAAGTGAAAAAAGGTAAGATTTTTCAATTCTAGCTTGTGATCTACCTTTCCTATGCATTATGTTGCATTTTCCATGGTTGAGAATCAAGTTTGCATGATGAATCCCTTGCTGGCCGGACATGGGGGGAGGAGTTTTGATGCTTGATTTGGTTAGATTTTAAGATATTTTAGTGTTTTTAGTTAGTTAGTGATGTGTAGCATGAAAATCAAGTAAGAAAAATTCACTTTCTCCCATTACCCATCATTGGCTGAATTTTTCATGTAGAGTGTGGATGGTGGATTTGATTTTATTTCAAGTGAATTGGTTAGGAAATGATGAATTACGGTAAGAAAATCAAGTAGGAAAAATTATAGTGTTGATGCACCCACCATGGCCAAATTTTCCAAGAGAAAATGTGAGGATGATTTTGCCATATTTCAAGTTATTTAATTTTTGTTTGATGATTTGGAGTATTGGGAGAAAAACGAAATCATTTGGAGTTGAATTGGACGTATTGGCCAATTAATCGAGTGATAGATCGAATTAGGCCAATACCGTTTTATTTGGGTGCTCAATTTAATTTGTGTAGAACACCGTGTTTAGATGATAATCCGAACAATTTGCATTCCATTTCATGCATCCATATAGTTTTATAATGGTTTAGCACCAATGTGGTAAATTGCTTGATTATGCATTATGTCTAGGAGGTGAATCCTCCGATAAGGGCAAAGAAATTGTACCCGAGGATCGATAGTCAGAGTACTCTAAAAATTCGACTCCCGAAATAGTGAGTAACCTTATCATCATTTTAATTATCTAAAGTGGTCTTTTTATTCAATTTTGTGAATGTTATGAAAAATGAGTTAAATGGTTAATTTTTAGATTTTATAAACAAAATGTGTTTAAATGAAATGATTTTATAAATTATCTTGAATTGAATGATGGCTTTGAAAATAGAGTAATTGGAGACCATTTGATGTATTGTGAATTTATGGTTCTAATTGATTGGCTTATGACAATATTGGCATGAATGGCTGAATTGGTATTTGTGTTGAAAATGTATAAATTGTTGTTTGCCTTGATAGGCTGGATAATGATAAAATTGCCATGTCATGCTATTGAATTTTTATTGTATGGTGGGTTTAGCTTGCTGCAGTGGGCGGTTTTGTGGACCAGCCTAGTAGAGGGGCACGAAATCCAGTTATATATGTACCTCGATCGGAGAAGCCTGTAGGGTATCTCCTGAGGTATGGTTAAAGTTCACGTCACGCCGAACTACCTTGTGATGATGAACTCCGTTAACGCCAAGGAATGACTGTGTTTTTGAAACTAAAAATATGTTTATGTGTATACAAAATTATTTAACAGCCTTGGTGGACTCAGTTAAATGCCTCGCCCAAGGTATTCTCGAGAATAATTTTGGCAAGAGCCAAGCTTTTAAGATACTCATAAGCCATGTTGATTATTTAAATGAAATGAATATTTATGTTATGAAATACATATTGAGATGGAATATTTTAATCGTCTCCATTTACTCGACTTTAGATATTTTGGATGGTGTCTGTTTACTCACTGGGATTATATAATCTCACCACCCTCATTTCCACCCATTTCAGGCTCAGAATAGGCTGTAGATAGCTGATTTCACCGAGGCTACCATTGGATTTGCATCCTCCAAACTATATGTTCACAGTCTCTCTTACTTTTGGTTATTCGGGGGCCTACTAGTTATTGTAAATTAAATTAAATACTCTGGCTTACTGTATTACAGTATGTATGAATTTATTTTGCTTTTACGCTGCAAAAAAATTATTTACGTATAACTCTAAAAATAGTATTTTATAAGAAAATAGAATATTTTATTGAATATTTCTTTTATTTTTTTTATTATATTCAAATAATCATAATTTCACTTTAAATGAATGTTTTAAACATCTAAACTTATTTTTTATTATGAAATATGTGTTTTGCACTCACATACTACATTTTGGCTGGTTTTGAAATTTTTAAGAAAAATGACCAAAATACCCATGTGAAACAAAAATCATTTTTTTATTGTTTTAAGTTGGAAATAGCTTAAAATCTATTAGAACATGATATTTGGCAACAGTTACTCACAGGGGAAATGAGAAACTGATATTAAAGCCTTGTGGGGTTTCGGTTGGCATTCCGGGTAATGAGTGTCTATCGAGACACCGCGGCTATTGTCACGGGCTCGAAGGGAGTATCGGGTTGTGATAGATATTTTATAAGGTTATCATTTATACTTTGGTTTTATCCTTCAAATTATCTGCTTTAAGATTATTTTCCATCTATGCCTTGTTCATGGAGCCAATGATCACTGAGTCTGTGAGACTCACCCCTTATCTCCCTTTTTGCAGATAGTGATTAGCCTAACATGCATTCATCGGCACATATTGTCCACCGCGGATAGGTAAAGGCATCTCATAGCACTTTATTCCGAGTCACTCTGTTGCTAAAAGTCGAGTCGTCATAGTGTATTTTGTTATGAAATAGACAATAGTGTTAATACAAATGTACATTTGCAGATTATATACCTTGATGTATTTTTACAATTATGAGGAATAAAGGTTAAGTCGATTTATTACAACTTTTCATTCAAATCATATTAAAAATAGTTATATGGTTCAAAGAGATTACATGGATCGATGGAATCAGTATAACATATTAGCAAGAGTTTCGAATAAGGCTTGTTCGGGACTTGGCGAGTTCTCCCGTAAGACTTGGACGTCGGTAGCGATTGAGGAACGGGTTGTTATAGTATGTAACTCTTAAACTTATGAATTTTCATAATTAATTAGAAAATTACATCAAAAATACAATCATTAATCTTGTAAGATTTAGCTATTTCTCTAATTAAATGCTAATTTATTATTTCGCTGCGTTATATTTTTAATTTCTTGATTATTTTCATGTTTGAGCATGAGGTTGAATCCCAGCATACCCTCCCAATAAAGCTAAAATAAATCCACAAACTGAAAATAAATCTACTCAAACATATCTAGATCTAATAACAATACGGTTTATAAACTACAAAAAAAAAAAGTATGAAAAATAATAGTACTATTACTTATAGTGATAGCTAGTAAGCAACATTTCAGCTTCATTCTCCACCATTTCTCATTTCCTCAACAACTCACCAGGGATCTAACAACAACTAAGACAAGAAAATCCAAAACATACAAAAAAAGAAAGAACAAAACAAACAAAGACCAATGAAAAACATATTAAACTGTTGAAATTGTAGGGTATAGACAAAAAAATCAATTTTGGTTCGGAACCAAACAGAAAAAAATAAAAAGAGAAAGAGTAAGAAAAATGAGGAGAGAGAGAAAAAGAAGAAAAAAACCTTAAAATCCAAAGTTGTAAGATTAGAACCACAGTGAAGAGTTTGGAAAGTTATTTGAAGAAAGAAGAGCAAAGCAAAGAACTTTGGTCTTTTCAGCAAGCAAAGGAAGTTTCAGCCGTGGTAACAAGGGGCAAGGGGGATCAAATTTAGAAATGAAATTTGGTAAATTGAACCTCCTAGATTAAGGTTAGGGATTAGTATTCATTTAAAGTTTAATTTCATTTTATATAAATTATATAAAGTTAAAATATTTTAAATTTTATTAACAAATGAATAATTCTTAATAATAATAAACTTTAATAGATTTATATTATATTATATGTAATATATTTATGTTAAGTTTATTATATAAACTATAAACATTATAAAAATGACTAATATCTTTAGATATTCATAATATATTAGAAATTAATGTATAATACAATATATTTAATATTATTAAATTATAAAAAAATAATATTATTTTATTCTTTATATAATATATTAATTAATTATTAACTTAATTTATTATTTTGTAAAATATTAATTACTTATACATCAATAAGTATAAGTATTATATTAATTTTACATAGTGTAAAGTTATTAGGGCAAAAGGATGCAAACCTAACATGAATGTCAATCTAAGAAAGCATTATTAGTTGAAATGTTGAATCATTTATTAAATTAAAATTAAATTTTATTTAAACTTTCAAGCTAAGTAGGTTTCAATTTATGATTTGCAAAGGATTGAAAATTTTCTTTTATAAAATGAGAAATTACTAAATAAAATTACAGTTCTAAAAGCTCCATTGACTCGTTGTTTTACTAATATTAATAAGAAAATAAGAAAACAAGTGTTTATATTCATTTCATTAAACTTGTTTTAAATTACAAATACATTCAAAGTAAACATCTACAAATATTATAAAAAATAAAATTTTTCATATTTATTCTTTATTCATTGTAAACTAAAAAATTAGAATATGAAAAAACTAATATTTATTTTCGTAGATATTTCGCCATGGCCCATGGTTGCTTATAAAGAAAATATATATATATATTTCCACCAAAATTTATGCTTGCTTAACGTTGTTAATTATCAATAGTTAGATAATTATAACAATATTCAAAATTCTAGCAAAGACATACATAGCATATTAATATGTAAGCCATATTTAATATCATATATTAATATTAACATATAATTTATATCACTTAAAATATATAATTGCATGTAATTTCATATTAATTAATACAAGTATATATATATGTTACCAATTTTAAATACTTATAAAAACTCAAATATATACTATACACAAAAAACAAAAATATAATATTTTTATTTCATCCAAACGAAAGTATTTAATTTTTTGTTTAATTATATAAATAAAGTTGAAAATAACTTTTGTGACAGATTTTTAGTGATAGATTTGTGACAACTAATTTTATTTTTAATTTAGCAAGGCGCCCCTTTTCCCTTCAAACAATTTGTCACAAATCCGTCACTACTTTTGTAACAAAAATATAATATTAAATTAAACTTATCCTTGTGATAGATTATTTTGTCATAATAATTTGTAACTATACTTAAATTGGTCGCATGTTATGTACTCGGGTTGCCCGAATTAAATTTTTGTCACAATTCTGTCTCTAATTTTGACACTAAACAAGGAATTTTAATATTGTAACGGTTTTCATCACAAGATTTTGTCTCTAATTTTTGGTGCCAGATAAAATTTTCACTTTCCAATTAATTGCAATAGAAAATAGTGATAGAAACTTTTTTGTCATAATTGCCCGAGTTTCTAGTAGTGAGATATATATATATATATTCCATAGCTATGTGAAATACCCCATACTTTGATATGGTGATAAATAAAATTGATCGAATGCATATTGAGGTCAATTAAAATGTTTAGAAGTGATAAAAGACGAAAGGAGTAGTTTAGGATAAAATGTTTCGCAAGTGAGAAAATAATAATAAAATAATAATAATTTTATCAGAGGAGAATTTGTGAGATAAAAGGCGATTTGGAAGTCAAGTGAGGCATAATAAGGTATTTTGGGTACCAAAGAGACAAGATAAAATTTGTAGAATAAAATAATATTTTATTAATAAAATATTATTAAAATATTAATATTTAGCCGGATGTCGAAGTCAATCAAGAAGAAAGATCATATGGTTGATCCAAGTGGGGGAGAAGATGACAAGCTCGACTCTATAAAAATATTTATCATGACATACATGTGATGGATAGTATGTTTGCATGCTAGGAGAGTTTCGAAAAATTTACAAAAGTCGGTATTGTACCTAGAGGTACAATAAAGTTGATTTAAGCCTCGAACTAGATCAAATAGAGAATTTATAATGAAATTAAGAATTTTAAAGTCCCAGAATGGGTTAATATGGTGATTCGGAGTTCGAGGATCAATTTGGAGTCAAATTGGAATTTTCGCTATCTAGGGGCAAAATGGTCATTTGCCACCTGGGGACAAAATGGAAATTTTTAGAAAAGATTTTTGGCCCCATTTCACTTATTGGAGTAAGATTTGAGGTTTAGAAGTGAAAAATTTTAATTTCGGTATAATTTGGAGTAAAAGGGTAAAATGGTAATTTTACCATTCGGAATCGAAAATTTAATTTTTTGAAAGGATTTTGATCAAATTTAATTATTTGGAGTGTGAAATGAGTATGAGGAGTGAAAATTATGCATTATGGAAAATTTTCAATTTTTGGGGTAAAAATGTAATTTTTGAAAAGTTCGGGGGCAAAAGTGTAATTTTGAAAAATTTGCTCCACCAAAACTGTGGAAAAATCTGGAAATTTCACTTAAGACTTGGATAAGTCAAAGGGAATGCATGGTGAAAAAAATAGGACAAGTGGATGGCTAGAAAAAAAAAAAGAATTAATAAAATATTTAAAATATGAATAAAATAATATTATTTCATTAAACAATAAAAAGGCATAAAAAAAAATCAGCCCACCCATTCTTCTTCTTCAACATTCGGCCAAGCAAGAAACAAGAGAGAGAAAGGAGAAAACAAAACCCTAGAGAGAGAAAATCAAAGAAAAAGTGTGAATTTTCAAGGAAATTAAGTGAAAAAGGTGAGATTTTTTCTATTAAGCTTGAGTTTTCTTATTCCCAAGCATTTCTCTTTATTTTCCATGATTAAATTACATGTTTTCATGATGAATTCAATTCTGAAAAAATGGGTTAGGAGAGAGAAAGTTGTTGGATTTATTTGATTTTAATTTATGTTAGTGTTTTTAGTTAGTTTAGCATATTTAGAAACAAAACAACAAGAAAAGAATTTATTTTCTCCCCCAACCATTAATGGCTGAATTTACCATGTAGTGAGTGAGGATGAGTTTGATTTTATTCTAGGAGAATTGGTTAAGGAATAATGAATTATGAGCCTAGAAAAATAATGGGAATTTTTGGAGCAAAAATACGAATTTTTACCCACTAGGGGTATTTTTGTAATTTGCTGTTGGGACTGATAATTTGCATCACACTGAGGGACATTAAGTTAATTTGGGTGTAATTGAGGTATAGAAACTGAAAAGAATTAAATTGGAGTTTAAACAAACCCGTTAGGAATTTAATCGGGTGATAAGACGAATTAGGCTAATACCGGATTTAAATAGTTACCAGTGCATTTTTGCATTCCATATCATGCATTGGTAGTCCAAATTAGTTTAATTTTGATTTAGTACCAACTTAGTGAAATTCTCGATTTTGTACTGTGTCAAGGTGGTGAGTCCTCCAATAAAGGCAAGGAAATTGCATCCGAGGACCAGTAGACAGAGTGCTTCGAAAGTCTGCATTCTAGACATAGTGAGTAAACTTATTATCGTCTTAATTATCTAGAGTAGTTTTATACAACTATGTGATTTTATGAAAAATGGGTTATATGGTAAATTGTTATGTTTTAAGGGAAATTGTGATTTTATAAAATGATTTTATAAATTTTCTGAAAAATCGAATATTGGTTTTGAAAATAGAGTAATTGGAGACTGCTAGTTTGTGTTGCAAATTTATGGTTCTGAATTGAATGGCTTATGACAATAAATGAGCATGAATGGCTAAACTGATTTTGGTGTTATAATTATTTATACTGTGTATTCAGCCTTGAGAGGCTAGGTTGTGATAAATTGCCATGACATGCTAGAATGAATTTTATTGATTGGTGGATTATATATTAATTATTTACTGCAGAGGGGGTTCCGTGGACCAGCCTATTAGAGGGGCACGGTAAACTCCATTATATTATTACCTCGAACGGAGAGGCGCGTAGGGTATCTCCTGGGGTATAGCTTAGGGTTCACTTCACGCCAAACCACCACGTGAAGGGGAACTCAGCCAACGCCAAGGAACGGCTGTATTTTTTTCAAACAAAAATATATTTTAAGTGTACACAAAATTTTAACAGCCTTGGCGGACTCGGTTAGATGCCCTGCGCAAGGTATCACCGAGTATGAGTTTTGGCACGAGCCAAAGTTTTAAGAAATTCATAAGCCAAGTTGATTTCTCGATTTTCATGGATTGATTTTATTTGGTTGAAATGAGTTGAAAGGTAATGAAATTACAGTATGATGATTTATTTTAATTGTCTCCATTTACTCGACTTTAGATAGTTTAGATGGTATCTGTTTACTCACTGGGATTTTATAATCTCACCACCCTCATTTCCTCACATTTCAGGCTCAGGGAATTCCATAGTTAGCTGATTTTGACAAGGACTTTCATTTGGACTCGAATCGGTAAAAGCTGTAGGTTTCCAGCTTCCGATGCATTTTGGATAGATGTGGGCCCACGTGTCACTGTAAAAGAAATTTTATGCTTTGGTTATTTGTTTTATAGTATATATGTATATAATTATCTTTTACGCTATAAGAATTATGTATCGATAGTTTTATGAAAATTATTTTACAAGAAAATAGTTTATTTTATTGAATATTTTTATTATATTCAAATGGTCAAATTTTCACTTCAAATGAACGTTTTAGATACTTAATTTTTTTTAATCATTAAATATATATTTTCGGCTTACCTACTACATTTTTAGCAAGTTTCGAGGTTTTCGACAAAAATGACAAAAATGCCCCTATGAGCAAAAAAAAAAAATGTTATGTTATGATTTGGAAATGATTTGTAATCTTTCGTATTTTGATTATTTGATAACTATTGCTCACCGGGGAAGTGCGAAAGCTGATACGAGAGCCTTGCAAGGTTTCGATCGACATTCGGGGTGAAGAATGTTTGTCGAGGCTTCGCGGCGGTTGTCACGGGCTCGATGGGGAGTTCCGGGTCGTGACAATTTAGATTGGTATCAGAGCATGGTTTAAAGATCATATATTTTGATTTTAAAGCTTTGGATTTAAAAGTTTTTGGTTTTAAAGTTGTTTTATGGAATCTACACTGACACTGCGTGGCCCCAAGTCCAGTTAAGTTAAGATAAGTTAAGATAAGTTAAGTTAGGTTAGATTGAATAGTATGTATGCATCTTCATATAGAAATCTACCTACTTTTGAGATGCATAAATAATTAAACAATTACTATTTGATTGTATATAGGTTTTGAGGTGCACTGGTGACATACACACCATGTCTAGAAGTGGTGGTAGTCTCGATACCTCTCATAGTGATAGCGAGAGATCTCTAGATTCTACAGCTAGAAGCAAATGGCACCCTGATACAGGTGATTCGGAAGGTGGTCTGTCTCGAATTTCTGATAATAGAATTCCTAAGAACTTATCAGAATGAGTTTATAATAAAGGGAGCTTCGAGAGTAGCGAGAATTTTGAAAGTGAGAGTAGCTCCAATACATCAAAAATTGAACAAGATTTCCTTTCGAAACAACCTGGAGAGCACCCTAGAGAATGGACGAGGGAAGAAATTGCAAGGGGATATATTCGTTCTAGGAAGAGTGTGACAGTAGTCCGACACTTTCCACCAGGCTGTGGGAGAAATGTAAGGGGACAACCAGAAAAGGATAAGGAGAAAGTAACAGTGGCAAGTAAACCCCTTAGAAAAGTGTCAGGTGTACGACATTTTCCTCCTCGTTGTGGAAGAAATGCTACACCGGTGAGTGATGAAGAATATAGGAGAATACAACAAGCCTGGATTGAGGAGCAAAGGAAAAAATCTCAGAAGGAGGAAAACCCGGAAGAGGATCTTTAGGAGGACTCAGAGTAGAATCTTCCGATAAGATCAGATTAAGATGATGATCCCAAGGACATGTAATATTTTCGTAGGATTTTACACTACCTTAACTCTAAGTAGATGTTGTGTAAAAGAGATAATAATTATCTGTACAAAGAATTAAAAATAGTTTGGCTTTTAAAGTATAGGACTAGAATGTATTATAAAATGGTTGTTTAAGTAACTGAAAGTATATGGGAATCTTTAGTATGATAGGGATAAATTGGTAATATAATTATTGAGGAAGGTTATAGAAGGAAGCAATAAGGTTATAAATGACATTCGGAATGGATAATGTGATTAAGTTAATGATTGTAATTTAAGCATGAAGGGGATTATTCAGTGATGTTATGACACTATGAGGTAATAGTCGGGCACAAATATAACCCAATGAAGTTAAATTATGGAATATGGGGAATATAAAATTTTGATTCAGTAAGGATTGCGAGAATAAAGTGAGGAGGAAGCCAAGCTATTTTCATAGTTAATTATACCGAAAGTCAATAAGATTATTGGAGTATAAGACAAAGAAGATAATTGGATAGGGATGACAATAAATTTGAGGAAAGTTGTAGATAGTAAACAACTTATGTGTAGAGTGGTATATGTATCATGAATTTATTACACTGTATGGAAAGGATGTTATGAGGTGGAATTTTATGAATGTTGATAAAAGTCAAAAGATGACATGAGATGAAAGTATTAATCTGGCTTAGTGTGTATGACAAGAAAATAGAAGGTACCTATACTTATGGAACTCATGATATATATCTAGAAGGGAAACCACTGGTTGAGAATGATTGATGTGGTGACTTTGAATGCAGACAAATAGCTTTGATGAGAAAATTTCCAATAGCTACAGTACTTCAGCATTGACTGTTCAATGTTATACTGCTCCGAATACCTCACGCCTATGATGCATGAGTAAGATGGGAGTGACACGATAATGAGCTTACAAATTGAATTTTGGTTGTTGGTCGTTGTGTTTTGTTATCTAGGAGTCTTAAATATTTTGGAGAATGTTTACCCAAATGAATTGAAAAACTTCTTTATTGCCTTGTATATAGGCATATAATTAAAAGAAAAAAATTTAAAAGATTCTTGAGATGACTATATTGAGATGAGATACCAAGTAATGAAAGTGTGAAGGAAGAATTACGAGACTGGTATAGAAAATCAGTTTATGTAGAATATCATTATGAGAATTTGTAATATCTGTTTTGATACAGTAAAATGACAAGGGTTAGTAACAATATGAGGCTAATTATGTGGCACCCTGGAAACCTCTGAAGATGAGTTAAGGATTGAATGGATGAGTACGTATTTATATACCTTTAAGATTAAGTGTTTTAGGAATACATAAACATCTTTGAGAAGAGATTATAATCATACACAGCAAGTATGAAACGTAAAATTTTTAAAACTTGCTGAGAAGCCTAACGGCTAAATCACAAGTTAAGGGATCACATGCTGTGAGACATAAGTTTAAGATAGATATTCCCAAGGAAATACTCAAGAGAAGTTTTGCTCTGGATCTCGTTAAAGCAAGCACTAAGTTATGTGATTATAAAAAGGAAGCTGTAAGCTGAGAGTGATATTAGTATTAATATTGAAAAATACTTTAGGGGAATCTAGTTTTAAGTTTTACAATTTCAAGTACAATTTATAAATTAGTTAAGGAAGAATGGTGTTATGTTCATATGAAGGAGTGGAACAAAGGATGATAGAAGTTGACCTTGAAAATGAAGTCAGATAATGAAACTTTCCTAATATATTATGGAAATTGGAATTCGAAAATGCTTAAGGCATACATGATTCAAATGGGTTTGAGTCTTAAGTGACAAATCAATATCGTAATGCAAGAAAGATACAAGGTAATATAGAGGCATGAAAGATGATTAAGGACAAAAAGGATGACTCTTAGGAATTGTGGTATTGCATGAGATGCAATGATCAAGTTGAGATAAATCTTTGAGGCATGAATAGGATTATAAAGCATACACGTATAATAGATTATAATTCAATGGAGATGACATTGTGATGAATGATATATAGTATAAGGAAACTCAAACATATGGTTGGAAATGATATGAATGATATGAAGTTATACACAAGTATAATAGGAAGGTTGACATGCACTATAAGAATTATTATATTGAAACTAGGATTGGGATACGGATGAATAATGGGGGAATGTAGTCCAAGGCATGTGAACACATGGATTCCTATATATAAAGAGAGAGGTTGACATTTGAAAATGCATGTATATATGTATATATGAAATTGATAATTTTACTAACTGAAGTGAAGAATGGTTCTCGGTAATTGGGAGATTTTGAAATAGTGTCCAGAGAGGTTAGTGAGCTAAAGTGTTAACAGACATGTAATGAACGATTAAAGTTATGAATGACTTTGAAAGTAAACCTTGAATTGTTTAAGTTTTTAATGAAACTCCATTAAAGGAAGGGTTTGGACCAGTATAAGATGGATGAATCAAGGTTGAGAAAATTGGTATGGAGCAAATTAATAAAACGATGAATAGGTATACATAAGTAAGTATGATATGTGATCGAAATCGGTATAATTGAGATGAAGTTATGGTTCAAATGTAATAATGGAGATAAAGGCATGCTTAGTGTCTAGATATAAGAGATCATGGTTGTGAAAAGTATTACTGATCCGGTTCCAAATGATGATAATTGCTTTAAATAAAGCATTTAATTGAACTGAAGGTGAACGAGGGAAATAAACTGAATGTCCCTATAAAAGGAACAAGGAGTAAGATCATAGAAGGAGATTGATAATGCAACATCGACTGGAATTCGAGGACGAATTCTATTTAAGTGGGGGAGATTGAAATACCCCATACTTTGATATGGTGATAAATAAAATTGATCGAATGCATATTGAGGTCAATTAAAATGTTTAGAAGTGATAAAAGACGAAAGGAGTAGTTTAGGATAAAATGTTTCGCAAGTGAGAAAATAATAATAAAATAATAATAATTTTATCAGAGGAGAATTTGTGAGATAAAAGGCGATTTGGAAGTCAAGTGAGGCATAATAAGGTATTTTGGGTACCAAAGAGACAAGATAAAATTTGTAGAATAAAATAATATTTTATTAATAAAATATTATTAAAATATTAATATTTAGCCGGATGTCGAAGTCAATCAAGAAGAAAGATCATATGGTTGATCCAAGTGGGGGAGAAGATGACAAGCTCGACTCTATAAAAATATTTATCATGACATACATGTGATGGATAGTATGTTTGCATGCTAGGAGAGTTTCGAAAAATTTACAAAAGTCGGTATTGTACCTAGAGGTACAATAAAGTTGATTTAAGCCTCGAACTAGATCAAATAGAGAATTTATAATGAAATTAAGAATTTTAAAGTCCCAGAATGGGTTAATATGGTGATTCGGAGTTCGAGGATCAATTTGGAGTCAAATTGGAATTTTCGCTATCTAGGGGCAAAATGGTCATTTGCCACCTGGGGACAAAATGGAAATTTTTAGAAAAGATTTTTGGCCCCATTTCACTTATTGGAGTAAGATTTGAGGTTTAGAAGTGAAAAATTTTAATTTCGGTATAATTTGGAGTAAAAGGGTAAAATGGTAATTTTACCATTCGGAATCGAAAATTTAATTTTTTGAAAGGATTTTGATCAAATTTAATTATTTGGAGTGTGAAATGAGTATGAGGAGTGAAAATTATGCATTATGGAAAATTTTCAATTTTTGGGGTAAAAATGTAATTTTTGAAAAGTTCGGGGGCAAAAGTGTAATTTTGAAAAATTTGCTCCACCAAAACTGTGGAAAAATCTGGAAATTTCACTTAAGACTTGGATAAGTCAAAGGGAATGCATGGTGAAAAAAATAGGACAAGTGGATGGCTAGAAAAAAAAAAAGAATTAATAAAATATTTAAAATATGAATAAAATAATATTATTTCATTAAACAATAAAAAGGCATAAAAAAAAATCAGCCCACCCATTCTTCTTCTTCAACATTCGGCCAAGCAAGAAACAAGAGAGAGAAAGGAGAAAACGAGAGAGAAAATCAAAGAAAAAGTGTGAATTTTCAAGGAAATTAAGTGAAAAAGGTGAGATTTTTTCTATTAAGCTTGAGTTTTCTTATTCCCAAGCATTTCTCTTTATTTTCCATGATTAAATTACATGTTTTCATGATGAATTCAATTCTGAAAAAATGGGTTAGGAGAGAGAAAGTTGTTGGATTTATTTGATTTTAATTTATGTTAGTGTTTTTAGTTAGTTTAGCATATTTAGAAACAAAACAACAAGAAAAGAATTTATTTTCTCCCCCAACCATTAATGGCTGAATTTACCATGTAGTGAGTGAGGATGAGTTTGATTTTATTCTAGGAGAATTGGTTAAGGAATAATGAATTATGAGCCTAGAAAAATAATGGGAATTTTTGGAGCAAAAATACGAATTTTTACCCACTAGGGGTATTTTTGTAATTTGCTGTTGGGACTGATAATTTGCATCACACTGAGGGACATTAAGTTAATTTGGGTGTAATTGAGGTATAGAAACTGAAAAGAATTAAATTGGAGTTTAAACAAACCCGTTAGGAATTTAATCGGGTGATAAGACGAATTAGGCTAATACCGGATTTAAATAGTTACCAGTGCATTTTTGCATTCCATATCATGCATTGGTAGTCCAAATTAGTTTAATTTTGATTTAGTACCAACTTAGTGAAATTCTCGATTTTGTACTGTGTCAAGGTGGTGAGTCCTCCAATAAAGGCAAGGAAATTGCATCCGAGGACCAGTAGACAGAGTGCTTCGAAAGTCTGCATTCTAGACATAGTGAGTAAACTTATTATCGTCTTAATTATCTAGAGTAGTTTTATACAACTATGTGATTTTATGAAAAATGGGTTATATGGTAAATTGTTATGTTTTAAGGGAAATTGTGATTTTATAAAATGATTTTATAAATTTTCTGAAAAATCGAATATTGGTTTTGAAAATAGAGTAATTGGAGACTGCTAGTTTGTGTTGCAAATTTATGGTTCTGAATTGAATGGCTTATGACAATAAATGAGCATGAATGGCTAAACTGATTTTGGTGTTATAATTATTTATACTGTGTATTCAGCCTTGAGAGGCTAGGTTGTGATAAATTGCCATGACATGCTAGAATGAATTTTATTGATTGGTGGATTATATATTAATTATTTACTGCAGAGGGGGTTCCGTGGACCAGCCTATTAGAGGGGCACGGTAAACTCCATTATATTATTACCTCGAACGGAGAGGCGCGTAGGGTATCTCCTGGGGTATAGCTTAGGGTTCACTTCACGCCAAACCACCACGTGAAGGGGAACTCAGCCAACGCCAAGGAACGGCTGTATTTTTTTCAAACAAAAATATATTTTAAGTGTACACAAAATTTTAACAGCCTTGGCGGACTCGGTTAGATGCCCTGCGCAAGGTATCACCGAGTATGAGTTTTGGCACGAGCCAAAGTTTTAAGAAATTCATAAGCCAAGTTGATTTCTCGATTTTCATGGATTGATTTTATTTGGTTGAAATGAGTTGAAAGGTAATGAAATTACAGTATGATGATTTATTTTAATTGTCTCCATTTACTCGACTTTAGATAGTTTAGATGGTATCTGTTTACTCACTGGGATTTTATAATCTCACCACCCTCATTTCCTCACATTTCAGGCTCAGGGAATTCCATAGTTAGCTGATTTTGACAAGGACTTTCATTTGGACTCGAATCGGTAAAAGCTGTAGGTTTCCAGCTTCCGATGCATTTTGGATAGATGTGGGCCCACGTGTCACTGTAAAAGAAATTTTATGCTTTGGTTATTTGTTTTATAGTATATATGTATATAATTATCTTTTACGCTATAAGAATTATGTATCGATAGTTTTATGAAAATTATTTTACAAGAAAATAGTTTATTTTATTGAATATTTTTATTATATTCAAATGGTCAAATTTTCACTTCAAATGAACGTTTTAGATACTTAATTTTTTTTAATCATTAAATATATATTTTCGGCTTACCTACTACATTTTTAGCAAGTTTCGAGGTTTTCGACAAAAATGACAAAAATGCCCCTATGAGCAAAAAAAAAATGTTATGTTATGATTTGGAAATGATTTGTAATCTTTCGTATTTTGATTATTTGATAACTATTGCTCACCGGGGAAGTGCGAAAGCTGATACGAGAGCCTTGCGAGGTTTCGATCGACATTCGGGGTGAAGAATGTTTGTCGAGGCTTCGCGGCGGTTGTCACGGGCTCGATGGGGAGTTCCGGGTCGTGACAATTTAGATTGGTATCAGAGCATGGTTTAAAGATCATATATTTTGATTTTAAAGCTTTGGATTTAAAAGTTTTTGGTTTTAAAGTTGTTTTATGGAATCTACACTGACACTGCGTGGCCCCAAGTCCAGTTAAGTTAAGATAAGTTAAGATAAGTTAAGTTAGGTTAGATTGAATAGTATGTATGCATCTTCATATAGAAATCTACCTACTTTTGAGATGCATAAATAATTAAACAATTACTATTTGATTGTATATAGGTTTTGAGGTGCACTGGTGACATACACACCATGTCTAGAAGTGGTGGTAGTCTCGATACCTCTCATAGTGATAGCGAGAGATCTCTAGATTCTACAGCTAGAAGCAAATGGCACCCTGATACAGGTGATTCGGAAGGTGGTCTGTCTCGAATTTCTGATAATAGAATTCCTAAGAACTTATCAGAATGAGTTTATAATAAAGGGAGCTTCGAGAGTAGCGAGAATTTTGAAAGTGAGAGTAGCTCCAATACATCAAAAATTGAACAAGATTTCCTTTCGAAACAACCTGGAGAGCACCCTAGAGAATGGACGAGGGAAGAAATTGCAAGGGGATATATTCGTTCTAGGAAGAGTGTGACAGTAGTCCGACACTTTCCACCAGGCTGTGGGAGAAATGTAAGGGGACAACCAGAAAAGGATAAGGAGAAAGTAACAGTGGCAAGTAAACCCCTTAGAAAAGTGTCAGGTGTACGACATTTTCCTCCTCGTTGTGGAAGAAATGCTACACCGGTGAGTGATGAAGAATATAGGAGAATACAACAAGCCTGGATTGAGGAGCAAAGGAAAAAATCTCAGAAGGAGGAAAACCCGGAAGAGGATCTTTAGGAGGACTCAGAGTAGAATCTTCCGATAAGATCAGATTAAGATGATGATCCCAAGGACATGTAATATTTTCGTAGGATTTTACACTACCTTAACTCTAAGTAGATGTTGTGTAAAAGAGATAATAATTATCTGTACAAAGAATTAAAAATAGTTTGGCTTTTAAAGTATAGGACTAGAATGTATTATAAAATGGTTGTTTAAGTAACTGAAAGTATATGGGAATCTTTAGTATGATAGGGATAAATTGGTAATATAATTATTGAGGAAGGTTATAGAAGGAAGCAATAAGGTTATAAATGACATTCGGAATGGATAATGTGATTAAGTTAATGATTGTAATTTAAGCATGAAGGGGATTATTCAGTGATGTTATGACACTATGAGGTAATAGTCGGGCACAAATATAACCCAATGAAGTTAAATTATGGAATATGGGGAATATAAAATTTTGATTCAGTAAGGATTGCGAGAATAAAGTGAGGAGGAAGCCAAGCTATTTTCATAGTTAATTATACCGAAAGTCAATAAGATTATTGGAGTATAAGACAAAGAAGATAATTGGATAGGGATGACAATAAATTTGAGGAAAGTTGTAGATAGTAAACAACTTATGTGTAGAGTGGTATATGTATCATGAATTTATTACACTGTATGGAAAGGATGTTATGAGGTGGAATTTTATGAATGTTGATAAAAGTCAAAAGATGACATGAGATGAAAGTATTAATCTGGCTTAGTGTGTATGACAAGAAAATAGAAGGTACCTATACTTATGGAACTCATGATATATATCTAGAAGGGAAACCACTGGTTGAGAATGATTGATGTGGTGACTTTGAATGCAGACAAATAGCTTTGATGAGAAAATTTCCAATAGCTACAGTACTTCAGCATTGACTGTTCAATGTTATACTGCTCCGAATACCTCACGCCTATGATGCATGAGTAAGATGGGAGTGACACGATAATGAGCTTACAAATTGAATTTTGGTTGTTGGTCGTTGTGTTTTGTTATCTAGGAGTCTTAAATATTTTGGAGAATGTTTACCCAAATGAATTGAAAAACTTCTTTATTGCCTTGTATATAGGCATATAATTAAAAGAAAAAAATTTAAAAGATTCTTGAGATGACTATATTGAGATGAGATACCAAGTAATGAAAGTGTGAAGGAAGAATTACGAGACTGGTATAGAAAATCAGTTTATGTAGAATATCATTATGAGAATTTGTAATATCTGTTTTGATACAGTAAAATGACAAGGGTTAGTAACAATATGAGGCTAATTATGTGGCACCCTGGAAACCTCTGAAGATGAGTTAAGGATTGAATGGATGAGTACGTATTTATATACCTTTAAGATTAAGTGTTTTAGGAATACATAAACATCTTTGAGAAGAGATTATAATCATACACAGCAAGTATGAAACGTAAAATTTTTAAAACTTGCTGAGAAGCCTAACGGCTAAATCACAAGTTAAGGGATCACATGCTGTGAGACATAAGTTTAAGATAGATATTCCCAAGGAAATACTCAAGAGAAGTTTTGCTCTGGATCTCGTTAAAGCAAGCACTAAGTTATGTGATTATAAAAAGGAAGCTGTAAGCTGAGAGTGATATTAGTATTAATATTGAAAAATACTTTAGGGGAATCTAGTTTTAAGTTTTACAATTTCAAGTACAATTTATAAATTAGTTAAGGAAGAATGGTGTTATGTTCATATGAAGGAGTGGAACAAAGGATGATAGAAGTTGACCTTGAAAATGAAGTCAGATAATGAAACTTTCCTAATATATTATGGAAATTGGAATTCGAAAATGCTTAAGGCATACATGATTCAAATGGGTTTGAGTCTTAAGTGACAAATCAATATCGTAATGCAAGAAAGATACAAGGTAATATAGAGGCATGAAAGATGATTAAGGACAAAAAGGATGACTCTTAGGAATTGTGGTATTGCATGAGATGCAATGATCAAGTTGAGATAAATCTTTGAGGCATGAATAGGATTATAAAGCATACACGTATAATAGATTATAATTCAATGGAGATGACATTGTGATGAATGATATATAGTATAAGGAAACTCAAACATATGGTTGGAAATGATATGAATGATATGAAGTTATACACAAGTATAATAGGAAGGTTGACATGCACTATAAGAATTATTATATTGAAACTAGGATTGGGATACGGATGAATAATGGGGGAATGTAGTCCAAGGCATGTGAACACATGGATTCCTATATATAAAGAGAGAGGTTGACATTTGAAAATGCATGTATATATGTATATATGAAATTGATAATTTTACTAACTGAAGTGAAGAATGGTTCTCGGTAATTGGGAGATTTTGAAATAGTGTCCAGAGAGGTTAGTGAGCTAAAGTGTTAACAGACATGTAATGAACGATTAAAGTTATGAATGACTTTGAAAGTAAACCTTGAATTGTTTAAGTTTTTAATGGAACTCCATTAAAGGAAGGGTTTGGACCAGTATAAGATGGATGAATCAAGGTTGAGAAAATTGGTATGGAGCAAATTAATAAAACGATGAATAGGTATACATAAGTAAGTATGATATGTGATCGAAATCGGTATAATTGAGATGAAGTTATGGTTCAAATGTAATAATGGAGATAAAGGCATGCTTAGTGTCTAGATATAAGAGATCATGGTTGTGAAAAGTATTACTGATCCGGTTCCAAATGATGATAATTGCTTTAAATAAAGCATTTAATTGAACTGAAGGTGAACGAGGGAAATAAACTGAATGTCCCTATAAAAGGAACAAGGAGTAAGATCATAGAAGGAGATTGATAATGCAACATCGACTGGAATTCGAGGACGAATTCTATTTAAGTGGGGGAGATTGAAATACCCCATACTTTGATATGGTGATAAATAAAATTGATCGAATGCATATTGAGGTCAATTAAAATGTTTAGAAGTGATAAAAGACGAAAGGAGTAGTTTAGGATAAAATGTTTCGCAAGTGAGAAAATAATAATAAAATAATAATAATTTTATCAGAGGAGAATTTGTGAGATAAAAGGCGATTTGGAAGTCAAGTGAGGCATAATAAGGTATTTTGGGTACCAAAGAGACAAGATAAAATTTGTAGAATAAAATAATATTTTATTAATAAAATATTATTAAAATATTAATATTTAGCCGGATGTCGAAGTCAATCAAGAAGAAAGATCATATGGTTGATCCAAGTGGGGGAGAAGATGACAAGCTCGACTCTATAAAAATATTTATCATGACATACATGTGATGGATAGTATGTTTGCATGCTAGGAGAGTTTCGAAAAATTTACAAAAGTCGGTATTGTACCTAGAGGTACAATAAAGTTGATTTAAGCCTCGAACTAGATCAAATAGAGAATTTATAATGAAATTAAGAATTTTAAAGTCCCAGAATGGGTTAATATGGTGATTCGGAGTTCGAGGATCAATTTGGAGTCAAATTGGAATTTTCGCTATCTAGGGGCAAAATGGTCATTTGCCACCTGGGGACAAAATGGAAATTTTTAGAAAATATTTTTGGCCCCATTTCACTTATTGGAGTAAGATTTGAGGTTTAGAAGTGAAAAATTTTAATTTCGGTATAATTTGGAGTAAAAGGGTAAAATGGTAATTTTACCATTCGGAATCGAAAATTTAATTTTTTGAAAGGATTTTGATCAAATTTAATTATTTGGAGTGTGAAATGAGTATGAGGAGTGAAAATTATGCATTATGGAAAATTTTCAATTTTTGGGGTAAAAATGTAATTTTTGAAAAGTTCGGGGGCAAAAGTGTAATTTTGAAAAATTTGCTCCACCAAAACTGTGGAAAAATCTGGAAATTTCACTTAAGACTTGGATAAGTCAAAGGGAATGCATGGTGAAAAAAATAGGACAAGTGGATGGCTAGAAAAAAAAAATGAATTAATAAAATATTTAAAATATGAATAAAATAATATTATTTCATTAAACAATAAAAAGGCATAAAAAAAAATCAGCCCACCCATTCTTCTTCTTCAACATTCGGCCAAGCAAGAAACAAGAGAGAGAAAGGAGAAAACAAAACCCTAGAGAGAGAAAATCAAAGAAAAAGTGTGAATTTTCAAGGAAATTAAGTGAAAAAGGTGAGATTTTTTCTATTAAGCTTGAGTTTTCTTATTCCCAAGCATTTCTCTTTATTTTCCATGATTAAATTACATGTTTTCATGATGAATTCAATTCTGAAAAAATGGGTTAGGAGAGAGAAAGTTGTTGGATTTATTTGATTTTAATTTATGTTAGTGTTTTTAGTTAGTTTAGCATATTTAGAAACAAAACAACAAGAAAAGAATTTATTTTCTCCCCCAACCATTAATGGCTGAATTTACCATGTAGTGAGTGAGGATGAGTTTGATTTTATTCTAGGAGAATTGGTTAAGGAATAATGAATTATGAGCCTAGAAAAATAATGGGAATTTTTGGAGCAAAAATACGAATTTTTACCCACTAGGGGTATTTTTGTAATTTGCTGTTGGGACTGATAATTTGCATCACACTGAGGGACATTAAGTTAATTTGGGTGTAATTGAGGTATAGAAACTGAAAAGAATTAAATTGGAGTTTAAACAAACCCGTTAGGAATTTAATCGGGTGATAAGACGAATTAGGCTAATACCGGATTTAAATAGTTACCAGTGCATTTTTGCATTCCATATCATGCATTGGTAGTCCAAATTAGTTTAATTTTGATTTAGTACCAACTTAGTGAAATTCTCGATTTTGTACTGTGTCAAGGTGGTGAGTCCTCCAATAAAGGCAAGGAAATTGCATCCGAGGACCAGTAGACAGAGTGCTTCGAAAGTCTGCATTCTAGACATAGTGAGTAAACTTATTATCGTCTTAATTATCTAGAGTAGTTTTATACAACTATGTGATTTTATGAAAAATGGGTTATATGGTAAATTGTTATGTTTTAAGGGAAATTGTGATTTTATAAAATGATTTTATAAATTTTCTGAAAAATCGAATATTGGTTTTGAAAATAGAGTAATTGGAGACTGCTAGTTTGTGTTGCAAATTTATGGTTCTGAATTGAATGGCTTATGACAATAAATGAGCATGAATGGCTAAACTGATTTTGGTGTTATAATTATTTATACTGTGTATTCAGCCTTGAGAGGCTAGGTTGTGATAAATTGCCATGACATGCTAGAATGAATTTTATTGATTGGTGGATTATATATTAATTATTTACTGCAGAGGGGGTTCCGTGGACCAGCCTATTAGAGGGGCACGGTAAACTCCATTATATTATTACCTCGAACGGAGAGGCGCGTAGGGTATCTCCTGGGGTATAGCTTAGGGTTCACTTCACGCCAAACCACCACGTGAAGGGGAACTCAGCCAACGCCAAGGAACGGCTGTATTTTTTTCAAACAAAAATATATTTTAAGTGTACACAAAATTTTAACAGCCTTGGCGGACTCGGTTAGATGCCCTGCGCAAGGTATCACCGAGTATGAGTTTTGGCACGAGCCAAAGTTTTAAGAAATTCATAAGCCAAGTTGATTTCTCGATTTTCATGGATTGATTTTATTTGGTTGAAATGAGTTGAAAGGTAATGAAATTACAGTATGATGATTTATTTTAATTGTCTCCATTTACTCGACTTTAGATAGTTTAGATGGTATCTGTTTACTCACTGGGATTTTATAATCTCACCACCCTCATTTCCTCACATTTCAGGCTCAGGGAATTCCATAGTTAGCTGATTTTGACAAGGACTTTCATTTGGACTCGAATCGGTAAAAGCTGTAGGTTTCCAGCTTCCGATGCATTTTGGATAGATGTGGGCCCACGTGTCACTGTAAAAGAAATTTTATGCTTTGGTTATTTGTTTTATAGTATATATGTATATAATTATCTTTTACGCTATAAGAATTATGTATCGATAGTTTTATGAAAATTATTTTACAAGAAAATAGTTTATTTTATTGAATATTTTTATTATATTCAAATGGTCAAATTTTCACTTCAAATGAACGTTTTAGATACTTAATTTTTTTTAATCATTAAATATATATTTTCGGCTTACCTACTACATTTTTAGCAAGTTTCGAGGTTTTCGACAAAAATGACAAAAATGCCCCTATGAGCAAAAAAAAAATGTTATGTTATGATTTGGAAATGATTTGTAATCTTTCGTATTTTGATTATTTGATAACTATTGCTCACCGGGGAAGTGCGAAAGCTGATACGAGAGCCTTGCGAGGTTTCGATCGACATTCGGGGTGAAGAATGTTTGTCGAGGCTTCGCGGCGGTTGTCACGGGCTCGATGGGGAGTTCCGGGTCGTGACAATTTAGATTGGTATCAGAGCATGGTTTAAAGATCATATATTTTGATTTTAAAGCTTTGGATTTAAAAGTTTTTGGTTTTAAAGTTGTTTTATGGAATCTACACTGACACTGCGTGGCCCCAAGTCCAGTTAAGTTAAGATAAGTTAAGATAAGTTAAGTTAGGTTAGATTGAATAGTATGTATGCATCTTCATATAGAAATCTACCTACTTTTGAGATGCATAAATAATTAAACAATTACTATTTGATTGTATATAGGTTTTGAGGTGCACTGGTGACATACACACCATGTCTAGAAGTGGTGGTAGTCTCGATACCTCTCATAGTGATAGCGAGAGATCTCTAGATTCTACAGCTAGAAGCAAATGGCACCCTGATACAGGTGATTCGGAAGGTGGTCTGTCTCGAATTTCTGATAATAGAATTCCTAAGAACTTATCAGAATGAGTTTATAATAAAGGGAGCTTCGAGAGTAGCGAGAATTTTGAAAGTGAGAGTAGCTCCAATACATCAAAAATTGAACAAGATTTCCTTTCGAAACAACCTGGAGAGCACCCTAGAGAATGGACGAGGGAAGAAATTGCAAGGGGATATATTCGTTCTAGGAAGAGTGTGACAGTAGTCCGACACTTTCCACCAGGCTGTGGGAGAAATGTAAGGGGACAACCAGAAAAGGATAAGGAGAAAGTAACAGTGGCAAGTAAACCCCTTAGAAAAGTGTCAGGTGTACGACATTTTCCTCCTCGTTGTGGAAGAAATGCTACACCGGTGAGTGATGAAGAATATAGGAGAATACAACAAGCCTGGATTGAGGAGCAAAGGAAAAAATCTCAGAAGGAGGAAAACCCGGAAGAGGATCTTTAGGAGGACTCAGAGTAGAATCTTCCGATAAGATCAGATTAAGATGATGATCCCAAGGACATGTAATATTTTCGTAGGATTTTACACTACCTTAACTCTAAGTAGATGTTGTGTAAAAGAGATAATAATTATCTGTACAAAGAATTAAAAATAGTTTGGCTTTTAAAGTATAGGACTAGAATGTATTATAAAATGGTTGTTTAAGTAACTGAAAGTATATGGGAATCTTTAGTATGATAGGGATAAATTGGTAATATAATTATTGAGGAAGGTTATAGAAGGAAGCAATAAGGTTATAAATGACATTCGGAATGGATAATGTGATTAAGTTAATGATTGTAATTTAAGCATGAAGGGGATTATTCAGTGATGTTATGACACTATGAGGTAATAGTCGGGCACAAATATAACCCAATGAAGTTAAATTATGGAATATGGGGAATATAAAATTTTGATTCAGTAAGGATTGCGAGAATAAAGTGAGGAGGAAGCCAAGCTATTTTCATAGTTAATTATACCGAAAGTCAATAAGATTATTGGAGTATAAGACAAAGAAGATAATTGGATAGGGATGACAATAAATTTGAGGAAAGTTGTAGATAGTAAACAACTTATGTGTAGAGTGGTATATGTATCATGAATTTATTACACTGTATGGAAAGGATGTTATGAGGTGGAATTTTATGAATGTTGATAAAAGTCAAAAGATGACATGAGATGAAAGTATTAATCTGGCTTAGTGTGTATGACAAGAAAATAGAAGGTACCTATACTTATGGAACTCATGATATATATCTAGAAGGGAAACCACTGGTTGAGAATGATTGATGTGGTGACTTTGAATGCAGACAAATAGCTTTGATGAGAAAATTTCCAATAGCTACAGTACTTCAGCATTGACTGTTCAATGTTATACTGCTCCGAATACCTCACGCCTATGATGCATGAGTAAGATGGGAGTGACACGATAATGAGCTTACAAATTGAATTTTGGTTGTTGGTCGTTGTGTTTTGTTATCTAGGAGTCTTAAATATTTTGGAGAATGTTTACCCAAATGAATTGAAAAACTTCTTTATTGCCTTGTATATAGGCATATAATTAAAAGAAAAAAATTTAAAAGATTCTTGAGATGACTATATTGAGATGAGATACCAAGTAATGAAAGTGTGAAGGAAGAATTACGAGACTGGTATAGAAAATCAGTTTATGTAGAATATCATTATGAGAATTTGTAATATCTGTTTTGATACAGTAAAATGACAAGGGTTAGTAACAATATGAGGCTAATTATGTGGCACCCTGGAAACCTCTGAAGATGAGTTAAGGATTGAATGGATGAGTACGTATTTATATACCTTTAAGATTAAGTGTTTTAGGAATACATAAACATCTTTGAGAAGAGATTATAATCATACACAGCAAGTATGAAACGTAAAATTTTTAAAACTTGCTGAGAAGCCTAACGGCTAAATCACAAGTTAAGGGATCACATGCTGTGAGACATAAGTTTAAGATAGATATTCCCAAGGAAATACTCAAGAGAAGTTTTGCTCTGGATCTCGTTAAAGCAAGCACTAAGTTATGTGATTATAAAAAGGAAGCTGTAAGCTGAGAGTGATATTAGTATTAATATTGAAAAATACTTTAGGGGAATCTAGTTTTAAGTTTTACAATTTCAAGTACAATTTATAAATTAGTTAAGGAAGAATGGTGTTATGTTCATATGAAGGAGTGGAACAAAGGATGATAGAAGTTGACCTTGAAAATGAAGTCAGATAATGAAACTTTCCTAATATATTATGGAAATTGGAATTCGAAAATGCTTAAGGCATACATGATTCAAATGGGTTTGAGTCTTAAGTGACAAATCAATATCGTAATGCAAGAAAGATACAAGGTAATATAGAGGCATGAAAGATGATTAAGGACAAAAAGGATGACTCTTAGGAATTGTGGTATTGCATGAGATGCAATGATCAAGTTGAGATAAATCTTTGAGGCATGAATAGGATTATAAAGCATACACGTATAATAGATTATAATTCAATGGAGATGACATTGTGATGAATGATATATAGTATAAGGAAACTCAAACATATGGTTGGAAATGATATGAATGATATGAAGTTATACACAAGTATAATAGGAAGGTTGACATGCACTATAAGAATTATTATATTGAAACTAGGATTGGGATACAGATGAATAATGGGGGAATGTAGTCCAAGGCATGTGAACACATGGATTCCTATATATAAAGAGAGAGGTTGACATTTGAAAATGCATGTATATATGTATATATGAAATTGATAATTTTACTAACTGAAGTGAAGAATGGTTCTCGGTAATTGGGAGATTTTGAAATAGTGTCCAGAGAGGTTAGTGAGCTAAAGTGTTAACAGACATGTAATGAACGATTAAAGTTATGAATGACTTTGAAAGTAAACCTTGAATTGTTTAAGTTTTTAATGGAACTCCATTAAAGGAAGGGTTTGGACCAGTATAAGATGGATGAATCAAGGTTGAGAAAATTGGTATGGAGCAAATTAATAAAACGATGAATAGGTATACATAAGTAAGTATGATATGTGATCGAAATCGGTATAATTGAGATGAAGTTATGGTTCAAATGTAATAATGGAGATAAAGGCATGCTTAGTGTCTAGATATAAGAGATCATGGTTGTGAAAAGTATTACTGATCCGGTTCCAAATGATGATAATTGCTTTAAATAAAGCATTTAATTGAACTGAAGGTGAACGAGGGAAATAAACTGAATGTCCCTATAAAAGGAACAAGGAGTAAGATCATAGAAGGAGATTGATAATGCAACATCGACTGGAATTCGAGGACGAATTCTATTTAAGTGGGGGAGATTGAAATACCCCATACTTTGATATGGTGATAAATAAAATTGATCGAATGCATATTGAGGTCAATTAAAATGTTTAGAAGTGATAAAAGACGAAAGGAGTAGTTTAGGATAAAATGTTTCGCAAGTGAGAAAATAATAATAAAATAATAATAATTTTATCAGAGGAGAATTTGTGAGATAAAAGGCGATTTGGAAGTCAAGTGAGGCATAATAAGGTATTTTGGGTACCAAAGAGACAAGATAAAATTTGTAGAATAAAATAATATTTTATTAATAAAATATTATTAAAATATTAATATTTAGCCGGATGTCGAAGTCAATCAAGAAGAAAGATCATATGGTTGATCCAAGTGGGGGAGAAGATGACAAGCTCGACTCTATAAAAATATTTATCATGACATACATGTGATGGATAGTATGTTTGCATGCTAGGAGAGTTTCGAAAAATTTACAAAAGTCGGTATTGTACCTAGAGGTACAATAAAGTTGATTTAAGCCTCGAACTAGATCAAATAGAGAATTTATAATGAAATTAAGAATTTTAAAGTCCCAGAATGGGTTAATATGGTGATTCGGAGTTCGAGGATCAATTTGGAGTCAAATTGGAATTTTCGCTATCTAGGGGCAAAATGGTCATTTGCCACCTGGGGACAAAATGGAAATTTTTAGAAAAGATTTTTGGCCCCATTTCACTTATTGGAGTAAGATTTGAGGTTTAGAAGTGAAAAATTTTAATTTCGGTATAATTTGGAGTAAAAGGGTAAAATGGTAATTTTACCATTCGGAATCGAAAATTTAATTTTTTGAAAGGATTTTGATCAAATTTAATTATTTGGAGTGTGAAATGAGTATGAGGAGTGAAAATTATGCATTATGGAAAATTTTCAATTTTTGGGGTAAAAATGTAATTTTTGAAAAGTTCGGGGGCAAAAGTGTAATTTTGAAAAATTTGCTCCACCAAAACTGTGGAAAAATCTGGAAATTTCACTTAAGACTTAGATAAGTCAAAGGGAATGCATGGTGAAAAAAATAGGACAAGTGGATGGCTAGAAAAAAAAAATGAATTAATAAAATATTTAAAATATGAATAAAATAATATTATTTCATTAAACAATAAAAAGGCATAAAAAAAAATCAGCCCACCCATTCTTCTTCTTCAACATTCGGCCAAGCAAGAAACAAGAGAGAGAAAGGAGAAAACAAAACCCTAGAGAGAGAAAATCAAAGAAAAAGTGTGAATTTTCAAGGAAATTAAGTGAAAAAGGTGAGATTTTTTCTATTAAGCTTGAGTTTTCTTATTCCCAAGCATTTCTCTTTATTTTCCATGATTAAATTACATGTTTTCATGATGAATTCAATTCTGAAAAAATGGGTTAGGAGAGAGAAAGTTGTTGGATTTATTTGATTTTAATTTATGTTAGTGTTTTTAGTTAGTTTAGCATATTTAGAAACAAAACAACAAGAAAAGAATTTATTTTCTCCCCCAACCATTAATGGCTGAATTTACCATGTAGTGAGTGAGGATGAGTTTGATTTTATTCTAGGAGAATTGGTTAAGGAATAATGAATTATGAGCCTAGAAAAATAATGGGAATTTTTGGAGCAAAAATACGAATTTTTACCCACTAGGGGTATTTTTGTAATTTGCTGTTGGGACTGATAATTTGCATCACACTGAGGGACATTAAGTTAATTTGGGTGTAATTGAGGTATAGAAACTGAAAAGAATTAAATTGGAGTTTAAACAAACCCGTTAGGAATTTAATCGGGTGATAAGACGAATTAGGCTAATACCGGATTTAAATAGTTACCAGTGCAGTTTTGCATTCCATATCATGCATTGGTAGTCCAAATTAGTTTAATTTTGATTTAGTACCAACTTAGTGAAATTCTCGATTTTGTACTGTGTCAAGGTGGTGAGTCCTCCAATAAAGGCAAGGAAATTGCATCCGAGGACCAGTAGACAGAGTGCTTCGAAAGTCTGCATTCTAGACATAGTGAGTAAACTTATTATCGTCTTAATTATCTAGAGTAGTTTTATACAACTATGTGATTTTATGAAAAATGGGTTATATGGTAAATTGTTATGTTTTAAGGGAAATTGTGATTTTATAAAATGATTTTATAAATTTTCTGAAAAATCGAATATTGGTTTTGAAAATAGAGTAATTGGAGACTGCTAGTTTGTGTTGCAAATTTATGGTTCTGAATTGAATGGCTTATGACAATAAATGAGCATGAATGGCTAAACTGATTTTGGTGTTATAATTATTTATACTGTGTATTCAGCCTTGAGAGGCTAGGTTGTGATAAATTGCCATGACATGCTAGAATGAATTTTATTGATTGGTGGATTATATATTAATTATTTACTGCAGAGGGGGTTCCGTGGACCAGCCTATTAGAGGGGCACGGTAAACTCCATTATATTATTACCTCGAACGGAGAGGCGCGTAGGGTATCTCCTGGGGTATAGCTTAGGGTTCACTTCACGCCAAACCACCACGTGAAGGGGAACTCAGCCAACGCCAAGGAACGGCTGTATTTTTTTCAAACAAAAATATATTTTAAGTGTACACAAAATTTTAACAGCCTTGGCGGACTCGGTTAGATGCCCTGCGCAAGGTATCACCGAGTATGAGTTTTGGCACGAGCCAAAGTTTTAAGAAATTCATAAGCCAAGTTGATTTCTCGATTTTCATGGATTGATTTTATTTGGTTGAAATGAGTTGAAAGGTAATGAAATTACAGTATGATGATTTATTTTAATTGTCTCCATTTACTCGACTTTAGATAGTTTAGATGGTATCTGTTTACTCACTGGGATTTTATAATCTCACCACCCTCATTTCCTCACATTTCAGGCTCAGGGAATTCCATAGTTAGCTGATTTTGACAAGGACTTTCATTTGGACTCGAATCGGTAAAAGCTGTAGGTTTCCAGCTTCCGATGCATTTTGGATAGATGTGGGCCCACGTGTCACTGTAAAAGAAATTTTATGCTTTGGTTATTTGTTTTATAGTATATATGTATATAATTATCTTTTACGCTATAAGAATTATGTATCGATAGTTTTATGAAAATTATTTTACAAGAAAATAGTTTATTTTATTGAATATTTTTATTATATTCAAATGGTCAAATTTTCACTTCAAATGAACGTTTTAGATACTTAATTTTTTTTAATCATTAAATATATATTTTCGGCTTACCTACTACATTTTTAGCAAGTTTCGAGGTTTTCGACAAAAATGACAAAAATGCCCCTATGAGCAAAAAAAAAATGTTATGTTATGATTTGGAAATGATTTGTAATCTTTCGTATTTTGATTATTTGATAACTATTGCTCACCGGGGAAGTGCGAAAGCTGATACGAGAGCCTTGCGAGGTTTCGATCGACATTCGGGGTGAAGAATGTTTGTCGAGGCTTCGCGGCGGTTGTCACGGGCTCGATGGGGAGTTCCGGGTCGTGACAATTTAGATTGGTATCAGAGCATGGTTTAAAGATCATATATTTTGATTTTAAAGCTTTGGATTTAAAAGTTTTTGGTTTTAAAGTTGTTTTATGGAATCTACACTGACACTGCGTGGCCCCAAGTCCAGTTAAGTTAAGATAAGTTAAGATAAGTTAAGTTAGGTTAGATTGAATAGTATGTATGCATCTTCATATAGAAATCTACCTACTTTTGAGATGCATAAATAATTAAACAATTACTATTTGATTGTATATAGGTTTTGAGGTGCACTGGTGACATACACACCATGTCTAGAAGTGGTGGTAGTCTCGATACCTCTCATAGTGATAGCGAGAGATCTCTAGATTCTACAGCTAGAAGCAAATGGCACCCTGATACAGGTGATTCGGAAGGTGGTCTGTCTCGAATTTCTGATAATAGAATTCCTAAGAACTTATCAGAATGAGTTTATAATAAAGGGAGCTTCGAGAGTAGCGAGAATTTTGAAAGTGAGAGTAGCTCCAATACATCAAAAATTGAACAAGATTTCCTTTCGAAACAACCTGGAGAGCACCCTAGAGAATGGACGAGGGAAGAAATTGCAAGGGGATATATTCGTTCTAGGAAGAGTGTGACAGTAGTCCGACACTTTCCACCAGGCTGTGGGAGAAATGTAAGGGGACAACCAGAAAAGGATAAGGAGAAAGTAACAGTGGCAAGTAAACCCCTTAGAAAAGTGTCAGGTGTACGACATTTTCCTCCTCGTTGTGGAAGAAATGCTACACCGGTGAGTGATGAAGAATATAGGAGAATACAACAAGCCTGGATTGAGGAGCAAAGGAAAAAATCTCAGAAGGAGGAAAACCCGGAAGAGGATCTTTAGGAGGACTCAGAGTAGAATCTTCCGATAAGATCAGATTAAGATGATGATCCCAAGGACATGTAATATTTTCGTAGGATTTTACACTACCTTAACTCTAAGTAGATGTTGTGTAAAAGAGATAATAATTATCTGTACAAAGAATTAAAAATAGTTTGGCTTTTAAAGTATAGGACTAGAATGTATTATAAAATGGTTGTTTAAGTAACTGAAAGTATATGGGAATCTTTAGTATGATAGGGATAAATTGGTAATATAATTATTGAGGAAGGTTATAGAAGGAAGCAATAAGGTTATAAATGACATTCGGAATGGATAATGTGATTAAGTTAATGATTGTAATTTAAGCATGAAGGGGATTATTCAGTGATGTTATGACACTATGAGGTAATAGTCGGGCACAAATATAACCCAATGAAGTTAAATTATGGAATATGGGGAATATAAAATTTTGATTCAGTAAGGATTGCGAGAATAAAGTGAGGAGGAAGCCAAGCTATTTTCATAGTTAATTATACCGAAAGTCAATAAGATTATTGGAGTATAAGACAAAGAAGATAATTGGATAGGGATGACAATAAATTTGAGGAAAGTTGTAGATAGTAAACAACTTATGTGTAGAGTGGTATATGTATCATGAATTTATTACACTGTATGGAAAGGATGTTATGAGGTGGAATTTTATGAATGTTGATAAAAGTCAAAAGATGACATGAGATGAAAGTATTAATCTGGCTTAGTGTGTATGACAAGAAAATAGAAGGTACCTATACTTATGGAACTCATGATATATATCTAGAAGGGAAACCACTGGTTGAGAATGATTGATGTGGTGACTTTGAATGCAGACAAATAGCTTTGATGAGAAAATTTCCAATAGCTACAGTACTTCAGCATTGACTGTTCAATGTTATACTGCTCCGAATACCTCACGCCTATGATGCATGAGTAAGATGGGAGTGACACGATAATGAGCTTACAAATTGAATTTTGGTTGTTGGTCGTTGTGTTTTGTTATCTAGGAGTCTTAAATATTTTGGAGAATGTTTACCCAAATGAATTGAAAAACTTCTTTATTGCCTTGTATATAGGCATATAATTAAAAGAAAAAAATTTAAAAGATTCTTGAGATGACTATATTGAGATGAGATACCAAGTAATGAAAGTGTGAAGGAAGAATTACGAGACTGGTATAGAAAATCAGTTTATGTAGAATATCATTATGAGAATTTGTAATATCTGTTTTGATACAGTAAAATGACAAGGGTTAGTAACAATATGAGGCTAATTGTGTGGCACCCTGGAAACCTCTGAAGATGAGTTAAGGATTGAATGGATGAGTACGTATTTATATACCTTTAAGATTAAGTGTTTTAGGAATACATAAACATCTTTGAGAAGAGATTATAATCATACACAGCAAGTATGAAACGTAAAATTTTTAAAACTTGCTGAGAAGCCTAACGGCTAAATCACAAGTTAAGGGATCACATGCTGTGAGACATAAGTTTAAGATAGATATTCCCAAGGAAATACTCAAGAGAAGTTTTGCTCTGGATCTCGTTAAAGCAAGCACTAAGTTATGTGATTATAAAAAGGAAGCTGTAAGCTGAGAGTGATATTAGTATTAATATTGAAAAATACTTTAGGGGAATCTAGTTTTAAGTTTTACAATTTCAAGTACAATTTATAAATTAGTTAAGGAAGAATGGTGTTATGTTCATATGAAGGAGTGGAACAAAGGATGATAGAAGTTGACCTTGAAAATGAAGTCAGATAATGAAACTTTCCTAATATATTATGGAAATTGGAATTCGAAAATGCTTAAGGCATACATGATTCAAATGGGTTTGAGTCTTAAGTGACAAATCAATATCGTAATGCAAGAAAGATACAAGGTAATATAGAGGCATGAAAGATGATTAAGGACAAAAAGGATGACTCTTAGGAATTGTGGTATTGCATGAGATGCAATGATCAAGTTGAGATAAATCTTTGAGGCATGAATAGGATTATAAAGCATACACGTATAATAGATTATAATTCAATGGAGATGACATTGTGATGAATGATATATAGTATAAGGAAACTCAAACATATGGTTGGAAATGATATGAATGATATGAAGTTATACACAAGTATAATAGGAAGGTTGACATGCACTATAAGAATTATTATATTGAAACTAGGATTGGGATACGGATGAATAATGGGGGAATGTAGTCCAAGGCATGTGAACACATGGATTCCTATATATAAAGAGAGAGGTTGACATTTGAAAATGCATGTATATATGTATATATGAAATTGATAATTTTACTAACTGAAGTGAAGAATGGTTCTCGGTAATTGGGAGATTTTGAAATAGTGTCCAGAGAGGTTAGTGAGCTAAAGTGTTAACAGACATGTAATGAACGATTAAAGTTATGAATGACTTTGAAAGTAAACCTTGAATTGTTTAAGTTTTTAATGGAACTCCATTAAAGGAAGGGTTTGGACCAGTATAAGATGGATGAATCAAGGTTGAGAAAATTGGTATGGAGCAAATTAATAAAACGATGAATAGGTATACATAAGTAAGTATGATATGTGATCGAAATCGGTATAATTGAGATGAAGTTATGGTTCAAATGTAATAATGGAGATAAAGGCATGCTTAGTGTCTAGATATAAGAGATCATGGTTGTGAAAAGTATTACTGATCCGGTTCCAAATGATGATAATTGCTTTAAATAAAGCATTTAATTGAACTGAAGGTGAACGAGGGAAATAAACTGAATGTCCCTATAAAAGGAACAAGGAGTAAGATCATAGAAGGAGATTGATAATGCAACATCGACTGGAATTCGAGGACGAATTCTATTTAAGTGGGGGAGATTGAAATACCCCATACTTTGATATGGTGATAAATAAAATTGATCGAATGCATATTGAGGTCAATTAAAATGTTTAGAAGTGATAAAAGACGAAAGGAGTAGTTTAGGATAAAATGTTTCGCAAGTGAGAAAATAATAATAAAATAATAATAATTTTATCAGAGGAGAATTTGTGAGATAAAAGGCGATTTGGAAGTCAAGTGAGGCATAATAAGGTATTTTGGGTACCAAAGAGACAAGATAAAATTTGTAGAATAAAATAATATTTTATTAATAAAATATTATTAAAATATTAATATTTAGCCGGATGTCGAAGTCAATCAAGAAGAAAGATCATATGGTTGATCCAAGTGGGGGAGAAGATGACAAGCTCGACTCTATAAAAATATTTATCATGACATACATGTGATGGATAGTATGTTTGCATGCTAGGAGAGTTTCGAAAAATTTACAAAAGTCGGTATTGTACCTAGAGGTACAATAAAGTTGATTTAAGCCTCGAACTAGATCAAATAGAGAATTTATAATGAAATTAAGAATTTTAAAGTCCCAGAATGGGTTAATATGGTGATTCGGAGTTCGAGGATCAATTTGGAGTCAAATTGGAATTTTCGCTATCTAGGGGCAAAATGGTCATTTGCCACCTGGGGACAAAATGGAAATTTTTAGAAAAGATTTTTGGCCCCATTTCACTTATTGGAGTAAGATTTGAGGTTTAGAAGTGAAAAATTTTAATTTCGGTATAATTTGGAGTAAAAGGGTAAAATGGTAATTTTACCATTCGGAATCGAAAATTTAATTTTTTGAAAGGATTTTGATCAAATTTAATTATTTGGAGTGTGAAATGAGTATGAGGAGTGAAAATTATGCATTATGGAAAATTTTCAATTTTTGGGGTAAAAATGTAATTTTTGAAAAGTTCGGGGGCAAAAGTGTAATTTTGAAAAATTTGCTCCACCAAAACTGTGGAAAAATCTGGAAATTTCACTTAAGACTTGGATAAGTCAAAGGGAATGCATGGTGAAAAAAATAGGACAAGTGGATGGCTAGAAAAAAAAAATGAATTAATAAAATATTTAAAATATGAATAAAATAATATTATTTCATTAAACAATAAAAAGGCATAAAAAAAAATCAGCCCACCCATTCTTCTTCTTCAACATTCGGCCAAGCAAGAAACAAGAGAGAGAAAGGAGAAAACAAAACCCTAGAGAGAGAAAATCAAAGAAAAAGTGTGAATTTTCAAGGAAATTAAGTGAAAAAGGTGAGATTTTTTCTATTAAGCTTGAGTTTTCTTATTCCCAAGCATTTCTCTTTATTTTCCATGATTAAATTACATGTTTTCATGATGAATTCAATTCTGAAAAAATGGGTTAGGAGAGAGAAAGTTGTTGGATTTATTTGATTTTAATTTATGTTAGTGTTTTTAGTTAGTTTAGCATATTTAGAAACAAAACAACAAGAAAAGAATTTATTTTCTCCCCCAACCATTAATGGCTGAATTTACCATGTAGTGAGTGAGGATGAGTTTGATTTTATTCTAGGAGAATTGGTTAAGGAATAATGAATTATGAGCCTAGAAAAATAATGGGAATTTTTGGAGCAAAAATACGAATTTTTACCCACTAGGGGTATTTTTGTAATTTGCTGTTGGGACTGATAATTTGCATCACACTGAGGGACATTAAGTTAATTTGGGTGTAATTGAGGTATAGAAACTGAAAAGAATTAAATTGGAGTTTAAACAAACCCGTTAGGAATTTAATCGGGTGATAAGACGAATTAGGCTAATACCGGATTTAAATAGTTACCAGTGCAGTTTTGCATTCCATATCATGCATTGGTAGTCCAAATTAGTTTAATTTTGATTTAGTACCAACTTAGTGAAATTCTCGATTTTGTACTGTGTCAAGGTGGTGAGTCCTCCAATAAAGGCAAGGAAATTGCATCCGAGGACCAGTAGACAGAGTGCTTCGAAAGTCTGCATTCTAGACATAGTGAGTAAACTTATTATCGTCTTAATTATCTAGAGTAGTTTTATACAACTATGTGATTTTATGAAAAATGGGTTATATGGTAAATTGTTATGTTTTAAGGGAAATTGTGATTTTATAAAATGATTTTATAAATTTTCTGAAAAATCGAATATTGGTTTTGAAAATAGAGTAATTGGAGACTGCTAGTTTGTGTTGCAAATTTATGGTTCTGAATTGAATGGCTTATGACAATAAATGAGCATGAATGGCTAAACTGATTTTGGTGTTATAATTATTTATACTGTGTATTCAGCCTTGAGAGGCTAGGTTGTGATAAATTGCCATGACATGCTAGAATGAATTTTATTGATTGGTGGATTATATATTAATTATTTACTGCAGAGGGGGTTCCGTGGACCAGCCTATTAGAGGGGCACGGTAAACTCCATTATATTATTACCTCGAACGGAGAGGCGCGTAGGGTATCTCCTGGGGTATAGCTTAGGGTTCACTTCACGCCAAACCACCACGTGAAGGGGAACTCAGCCAACGCCAAGGAACGGCTGTATTTTTTTCAAACAAAAATATATTTTAAGTGTACACAAAATTTTAACAGCCTTGGCGGACTCGGTTAGATGCCCTGCGCAAGGTATCACCGAGTATGAGTTTTGGCACGAGCCAAAGTTTTAAGAAATTCATAAGCCAAGTTGATTTCTCGATTTTCATGGATTGATTTTATTTGGTTGAAATGAGTTGAAAGGTAATGAAATTACAGTATGATGATTTATTTTAATTGTCTCCATTTACTCGACTTTAGATAGTTTAGATGGTATCTGTTTACTCACTGGGATTTTATAATCTCACCACCCTCATTTCCTCACATTTCAGGCTCAGGGAATTCCATAGTTAGCTGATTTTGACAAGGACTTTCATTTGGACTCGAATCGGTAAAAGCTGTAGGTTTCCAGCTTCCGATGCATTTTGGATAGATGTGGGCCCACGTGTCACTGTAAAAGAAATTTTATGCTTTGGTTATTTGTTTTATAGTATATATGTATATAATTATCTTTTACGCTATAAGAATTATGTATCGATAGTTTTATGAAAATTATTTTACAAGAAAATAGTTTATTTTATTGAATATTTTTATTATATTCAAATGGTCAAATTTTCACTTCAAATGAACGTTTTAGATACTTAATTTTTTTTAATCATTAAATATATATTTTCGGCTTACCTACTACATTTTTAGCAAGTTTCGAGGTTTTCGACAAAAATGACAAAAATGCCCCTATGAGCAAAAAAAAAAAATGTTATGTTATGATTTGGAAATGATTTGTAATCTTTCGTATTTTGATTATTTGATAACTATTGCTCACCGGGGAAGTGCGAAAGCTGATACGAGAGCCTTGCAAGGTTTCGATCGACATTCGGGGTGAAGAATGTTTGTCGAGGCTTCGCGGCGGTTGTCACGGGCTCGATGGGGAGTTCCGGGTCGTGACAATTTAGATTGGTATCAGAGCATGGTTTAAAGATCATATATTTTGATTTTAAAGCTTTGGATTTAAAAGTTTTTGGTTTTAAAGTTGTTTTATGGAATCTACACTGACACTGCGTGGCCCCAAGTCCAGTTAAGTTAAGATAAGTTAAGATAAGTTAAGTTAGGTTAGATTGAATAGTATGTATGCATCTTCATATAGAAATCTACCTACTTTTGAGATGCATAAATAATTAAACAATTACTATTTGATTGTATATAGGTTTTGAGGTGCACTGGTGACATACACACCATGTCTAGAAGTGGTGGTAGTCTCGATACCTCTCATAGTGATAGCGAGAGATCTCTAGATTCTACAGCTAGAAGCAAATGGCACCCTGATACAGGTGATTCGGAAGGTGGTCTGTCTCGAATTTCTGATAATAGAATTCCTAAGAACTTATCAGAATGAGTTTATAATAAAGGGAGCTTCGAGAGTAGCGAGAATTTTGAAAGTGAGAGTAGCTCCAATACATCAAAAATTGAACAAGATTTCCTTTCGAAACAACCTGGAGAGCACCCTAGAGAATGGACGAGGGAAGAAATTGCAAGGGGATATATTCGTTCTAGGAAGAGTGTGACAGTAGTCCGACACTTTCCACCAGGCTGTGGGAGAAATGTAAGGGGACAACCAGAAAAGGATAAGGAGAAAGTAACAGTGGCAAGTAAACCCCTTAGAAAAGTGTCAGGTGTACGACATTTTCCTCCTCGTTGTGGAAGAAATGCTACACCGGTGAGTGATGAAGAATATAGGAGAATACAACAAGCCTGGATTGAGGAGCAAAGGAAAAAATCTCAGAAGGAGGAAAACCCGGAAGAGGATCTTTAGGAGGACTCAGAGTAGAATCTTCCGATAAGATCAGATTAAGATGATGATCCCAAGGACATGTAATATTTTCGTAGGATTTTACACTACCTTAACTCTAAGTAGATGTTGTGTAAAAGAGATAATAATTATCTGTACAAAGAATTAAAAATAGTTTGGCTTTTAAAGTATAGGACTAGAATGTATTATAAAATGGTTGTTTAAGTAACTGAAAGTATATGGGAATCTTTAGTATGATAGGGATAAATTGGTAATATAATTATTGAGGAAGGTTATAGAAGGAAGCAATAAGGTTATAAATGACATTCGGAATGGATAATGTGATTAAGTTAATGATTGTAATTTAAGCATGAAGGGGATTATTCAGTGATGTTATGACACTATGAGGTAATAGTCGGGCACAAATATAACCCAATGAAGTTAAATTATGGAATATGGGGAATATAAAATTTTGATTCAGTAAGGATTGCGAGAATAAAGTGAGGAGGAAGCCAAGCTATTTTCATAGTTAATTATACCGAAAGTCAATAAGATTATTGGAGTATAAGACAAAGAAGATAATTGGATAGGGATGACAATAAATTTGAGGAAAGTTGTAGATAGTAAACAACTTATGTGTAGAGTGGTATATGTATCATGAATTTATTACACTGTATGGAAAGGATGTTATGAGGTGGAATTTTATGAATGTTGATAAAAGTCAAAAGATGACATGAGATGAAAGTATTAATCTGGCTTAGTGTGTATGACAAGAAAATAGAAGGTACCTATACTTATGGAACTCATGATATATATCTAGAAGGGAAACCACTGGTTGAGAATGATTGATGTGGTGACTTTGAATGCAGACAAATAGCTTTGATGAGAAAATTTCCAATAGCTACAGTACTTCAGCATTGACTGTTCAATGTTATACTGCTCCGAATACCTCACGCCTATGATGCATGAGTAAGATGGGAGTGACACGATAATGAGCTTACAAATTGAATTTTGGTTGTTGGTCGTTGTGTTTTGTTATCTAGGAGTCTTAAATATTTTGGAGAATGTTTACCCAAATGAATTGAAAAACTTCTTTATTGCCTTGTATATAGGCATATAATTAAAAGAAAAAAATTTAAAAGATTCTTGAGATGACTATATTGAGATGAGATACCAAGTAATGAAAGTGTGAAGGAAGAATTACGAGACTGGTATAGAAAATCAGTTTATGTAGAATATCATTATGAGAATTTGTAATATCTGTTTTGATACAGTAAAATGACAAGGGTTAGTAACAATATGAGGCTAATTATGTGGCACCCTGGAAACCTCTGAAGATGAGTTAAGGATTGAATGGATGAGTACGTATTTATATACCTTTAAGATTAAGTGTTTTAGGAATACATAAACATCTTTGAGAAGAGATTATAATCATACACAGCAAGTATGAAACGTAAAATTTTTAAAACTTGCTGAGAAGCCTAACGGCTAAATCACAAGTTAAGGGATCACATGCTGTGAGACATAAGTTTAAGATAGATATTCCCAAGGAAATACTCAAGAGAAGTTTTGCTCTGGATCTCGTTAAAGCAAGCACTAAGTTATGTGATTATAAAAAGGAAGCTGTAAGCTGAGAGTGATATTAGTATTAATATTGAAAAATACTTTAGGGGAATCTAGTTTTAAGTTTTACAATTTCAAGTACAATTTATAAATTAGTTAAGGAAGAATGGTGTTATGTTCATATGAAGGAGTGGAACAAAGGATGATAGAAGTTGACCTTGAAAATGAAGTCAGATAATGAAACTTTCCTAATATATTATGGAAATTGGAATTCGAAAATGCTTAAGGCATACATGATTCAAATGGGTTTGAGTCTTAAGTGACAAATCAATATCGTAATGCAAGAAAGATACAAGGTAATATAGAGGCATGAAAGATGATTAAGGACAAAAAGGATGACTCTTAGGAATTGTGGTATTGCATGAGATGCAATGATCAAGTTGAGATAAATCTTTGAGGCATGAATAGGATTATAAAGCATACACGTATAATAGATTATAATTCAATGGAGATGACATTGTGATGAATGATATATAGTATAAGGAAACTCAAACATATGGTTGGAAATGATATGAATGATATGAAGTTATACACAAGTATAATAGGAAGGTTGACATGCACTATAAGAATTATTATATTGAAACTAGGATTGGGATACGGATGAATAATGGGGGAATGTAGTCCAAGGCATGTGAACACATGGATTCCTATATATAAAGAGAGAGGTTGACATTTGAAAATGCATGTATATATGTATATATGAAATTGATAATTTTACTAACTGAAGTGAAGAATGGTTCTCGGTAATTGGGAGATTTTGAAATAGTGTCCAGAGAGGTTAGTGAGCTAAAGTGTTAACAGACATGTAATGAACGATTAAAGTTATGAATGACTTTGAAAGTAAACCTTGAATTGTTTAAGTTTTTAATGGAACTCCATTAAAGGAAGGGTTTGGACCAGTATAAGATGGATGAATCAAGGTTGAGAAAATTGGTATGGAGCAAATTAATAAAACGATGAATAGGTATACATAAGTAAGTATGATATGTGATCGAAATCGGTATAATTGAGATGAAGTTATGGTTCAAATGTAATAATGGAGATAAAGGCATGCTTAGTGTCTAGATATAAGAGATCATGGTTGTGAAAAGTATTACTGATCCGGTTCCAAATGATGATAATTGCTTTAAATAAAGCATTTAATTGAACTGAAGGTGAACGAGGGAAATAAACTGAATGTCCCTATAAAAGGAACAAGGAGTAAGATCATAGAAGGAGATTGATAATGCAACATCGACTGGAATTCGAGGACGAATTCTATTTAAGTGGGGGAGATTGAAATACCCCATACTTTGATATGGTGATAAATAAAATTGATCGAATGCATATTGAGGTCAATTAAAATGTTTAGAAGTGATAAAAGACGAAAGGAGTAGTTTAGGATAAAATGTTTCGCAAGTGAGAAAATAATAATAAAATAATAATAATTTTATCAGAGGAGAATTTGTGAGATAAAAGGCGATTTGGAAGTCAAGTGAGGCATAATAAGGTATTTTGGGTACCAAAGAGACAAGATAAAATTTGTAGAATAAAATAATATTTTATTAATAAAATATTATTAAAATATTAATATTTAGCCGGATGTCGAAGTCAATCAAGAAGAAAGATCATATGGTTGATCCAAGTGGGGGAGAAGATGACAAGCTCGACTCTATAAAAATATTTATCATGACATACATGTGATGGATAGTATGTTTGCATGCTAGGAGAGTTTCGAAAAATTTACAAAAGTCGGTATTGTACCTAGAGGTACAATAAAGTTGATTTAAGCCTCGAACTAGATCAAATAGAGAATTTATAATGAAATTAAGAATTTTAAAGTCCCAGAATGGGTTAATATGGTGATTCGGAGTTCGAGGATCAATTTGGAGTCAAATTGGAATTTTCGCTATCTAGGGGCAAAATGGTCATTTGCCACCTGGGGACAAAATGGAAATTTTTAGAAAAGATTTTTGGCCCCATTTCACTTATTGGAGTAAGATTTGAGGTTTAGAAGTGAAAAATTTTAATTTCGGTATAATTTGGAGTAAAAGGGTAAAATGGTAATTTTACCATTCGGAATCGAAAATTTAATTTTTTGAAAGGATTTTGATCAAATTTAATTATTTGGAGTGTGAAATGAGTATGAGGAGTGAAAATTATGCATTATGGAAAATTTTCAATTTTTGGGGTAAAAATGTAATTTTTGAAAAGTTCGGGGGCAAAAGTGTAATTTTGAAAAATTTGCTCCACCAAAACTGTGGAAAAATCTGGAAATTTCACTTAAGACTTGGATAAGTCAAAGGGAATGCATGGTGAAAAAAATAGGACAAGTGGATGGCTAGAAAAAAAAAATGAATTAATAAAATATTTAAAATATGAATAAAATAATATTATTTCATTAAACAATAAAAAGGCATAAAAAAAAATCAGCCCACCCATTCTTCTTCTTCAACATTCGGCCAAGCAAGAAACAAGAGAGAGAAAGGAGAAAACAAAACCCTAGAGAGAGAAAATCAAAGAAAAAGTGTGAATTTTCAAGGAAATTAAGTGAAAAAGGTGAGATTTTTTCTATTAAGCTTGAGTTTTCTTATTCCCAAGCATTTCTCTTTATTTTCCATGATTAAATTACATGTTTTCATGATGAATTCAATTCTGAAAAAATGGGTTAGGAGAGAGAAAGTTGTTGGATTTATTTGATTTTAATTTATGTTAGTGTTTTTAGTTAGTTTAGCATATTTAGAAACAAAACAACAAGAAAAGAATTTATTTTCTCCCCCAACCATTAATGGCTGAATTTACCATGTAGTGAGTGAGGATGAGTTTGATTTTATTCTAGGAGAATTGGTTAAGGAATAATGAATTATGAGCCTAGAAAAATAATGGGAATTTTTGGAGCAAAAATACGAATTTTTACCCACTAGGGGTATTTTTGTAATTTGCTGTTGGGACTGATAATTTGCATCACACTGAGGGACATTAAGTTAATTTGGGTGTAATTGAGGTATAGAAACTGAAAAGAATTAAATTGGAGTTTAAACAAACCCGTTAGGAATTTAATCGGGTGATAAGACGAATTAGGCTAATACCGGATTTAAATAGTTACCAGTGCATTTTTGCATTCCATATCATGCATTGGTAGTCCAAATTAGTTTAATTTTGATTTAGTACCAACTTAGTGAAATTCTCGATTTTGTACTGTGTCAAGGTGGTGAGTCCTCCAATAAAGGCAAGGAAATTGCATCCGAGGACCAGTAGACAGAGTGCTTCGAAAGTCTGCATTCTAGACATAGTGAGTAAACTTATTATCGTCTTAATTATCTAGAGTAGTTTTATACAACTATGTGATTTTATGAAAAATGGGTTATATGGTAAATTGTTATGTTTTAAGGGAAATTGTGATTTTATAAAATGATTTTATAAATTTTCTGAAAAATCGAATATTGGTTTTGAAAATAGAGTAATTGGAGACTGCTAGTTTGTGTTGCAAATTTATGGTTCTGAATTGAATGGCTTATGACAATAAATGAGCATGAATGGCTAAACTGATTTTAGTGTTATAATTATTTATACTGTGTATTCAGCCTTGAGAGGCTAGGTTGTGATAAATTGCCATGACATGCTAGAATGAATTTTATTGATTGGTGGATTATATATTAATTATTTACTGCAGAGGGGGTTCCGTGGACCAGCCTATTAGAGGGGCACGGTAAACTCCATTATATTATTACCTCGAACGGAGAGGCGCGTAGGGTATCTCCTGGGGTATAGCTTAGGGTTCACTTCACGCCAAACCACCACGTGAAGGGGAACTCAGCCAACGCCAAGGAACGGCTGTATTTTTTTCAAACAAAAATATATTTTAAGTGTACACAAAATTTTAACAGCCTTGGCGGACTCGGTTAGATGCCCTGCGCAAGGTATCACCGAGTATGAGTTTTGGCACGAGCCAAAGTTTTAAGAAATTCATAAGCCAAGTTGATTTCTCGATTTTCATGGATTGATTTTATTTGGTTGAAATGAGTTGAAAGGTAATGAAATTACAGTATGATGATTTATTTTAATTGTCTCCATTTACTCGACTTTAGATAGTTTAGATGGTATCTGTTTACTCACTGGGATTTTATAATCTCACCACCCTCATTTCCTCACATTTCAGGCTCAGGGAATTCCATAGTTAGCTGATTTTGACAAGGACTTTCATTTGGACTCGAATCGGTAAAAGCTGTAGGTTTCCAGCTTCCGATGCATTTTGGATAGATGTGGGCCCACGTGTCACTGTAAAAGAAATTTTATGCTTTGGTTATTTGTTTTATAGTATATATGTATATAATTATCTTTTACGCTATAAGAATTATGTATTGATAGTTTTATGAAAATTATTTTACAAGAAAATAGTTTATTTTATTGAATATTTTTATTATATTCAAATGGTCAAATTTTCACTTCAAATGAATGTTTTAGATACTTAATTTTTTTTAAATCATTAAATATATATTTTCGGCTTACCTACTACATTTTTAGCAAGTTTCGAGGTTTTCGACAAAAATGACAAAAATGCCCCTATGAGCAAAAAAAAAAATGTTATGTTATGATTTGGAAATGATTTGTAATCCTTCGTATTTTGATTATTTGATAACTATTGCTCACCGGGGAAGTGCGAAAGCTGATACGAGAGCCTTGCGAGGTTTCGATCGACATTCGGGGTGAAGAATGTTTGTCGAGGCTTCGCGGCGGTTGTCACGGGCTCGATGGGGAGTTCCGGGTCGTGACACTATGATTCTAATTTGTACACATACACATAATAAACTAATATATTTTAAATATATTAAATTAATAAGTTTATTATATATATGTTTTCTGAATTTATATTAACTAATATTAGTACGTACATAAAGTATTATTACTATTTGTTTAATTTATTATAGATCTTATCATCCATTTTTATAAAATTAAAAAATTTATTATGTTCTTTTTATAAACTTTTTAATTTAATTAAATTAATGAATTTGGAACTATTAATTTGTAATTTGTGATTCAATAAAGTTTTCAAAAATATAAAAAAAAGGCAAAGGAAAACATATTTAAATTTTTAATATTATAAACTTTAATATGTATATATTTGCTTTTATTAATATACTTATTATGAAGGATTAATAAAATTTATAAAATTCTTAATATATTTTATATAAAAAAATTTAAAAATAATATTACTGACAGAATTTTTCAACAAAATATTTTGTTGGAAAATTTCCATTGGTAATAGCTTTTTCCAATGGAAAAATTCGTTAGAAACTTTAGCGGGCTTTAAATTTTTTGGTGCTTTAAACTTTTTGACTGATTTCCAGCGGATAATTTGCCATGGGAAAATTACAACAGAAATCCGTCAAAAAATTTGGCGGAAGTAATTTTTTTTTTTGCACAAAAAAAAAAACTTCAATGGATATCCAATGGAAGTATTCCAATCGTTATAAATCCGTCGAAAAAAGTCAAAATAAATTTCTGTTGGAATTCAGTTGGAAATTTCCAACGAAATTTTTTCCAATGGAAAAAATCTATTTTTTTGTAGTCCCTCCTACATTGAAAAGCTATGCAGAATCTCTTTATGTGTCTAAACTCATGATTATTTCCAATAGCTAATGTTTTATAACTGCCCGATAATGAGTTACAAACCATGTATGTGAGATGCATAATGAGTCTTCTTTGGATACTCATGTCAATCCATTAGGATTAGACTGCTTTCTTAGTCATGTTCCGTATATCATTTTTACCCTTGGAAATCATGCTAAAATAGCAACACCAAATCTTAACTTCATATCATAAATCCAAGTCCCAAAAGATATAAGATTAGGACTACATAAGTCCTTAGGCCTCACATAATGATGAAATAGGGATCTATTCAATCACTTGTTTCCATCAATCGACTAATAGCACATACAATATGAAATGTATGTTATGGTGGATCTTCCATTTAAGGTTTGTCACGTCAAAACCACCATACGGATCTCAGTCCAATCTTTGTAAAAAGGATTGACTTGAATCACCTAAGGTTTAAATACGAGTATCACTAGTTCTATGGAGTGTGGATAATCTCCATGTTCGACTCTTATGAACCTTATTTTGACTCTAAGTCAAGGTGACATTGCTAAGATCCTTGCTCACAACTCATTTGACAAGGAGATCACAAAATGCTTGGTACCTTGTGATCGTTTAAGTCTCATTCCACATGCTACCATAGCGTTGGGGTAAATATCCTGTGTAAGAGGAATAATCTATAAAGCCAAGTGACAATAATCATCTTAGATATGTGCCCTAATTAATTAATAACATTTGATCAAATATATCAACATCGACTTACTTTATTAATTGTTCAAAAAAAATAATACATGAATATCACATGTGTAAGAACCCTAAACACCTAATATGCTTTTGGAAAGCATTTTTAGCAATAGGTTTAGTGAATTGGTCTGCTGACATATCATGTGTGGAAATGTACTTCAACACAACAAGATCTTGTGCAATGATGTCATGAACATAGTGATAGTGAGTGTCAATGTGTTTGGTTTTTCCATGGTACTTAAGGTGCTTTGTATAAGCTATGACAGTTGTGTTGTCGCAATAAAGTATAACAGCTTCACTAAGATGCCTTGTAATGTTCAAGGTTTGCAAGAATCTCCTCATTGATTTCTCTATTGAGAAATGCAGTTTTCACATCCATTTGGAACAATTCCAAATCTAGATGTGCCGCTATGGTTAGGATAAGGAGAATTGATGCAAATCTCACCACAGAAGAGAATGTCTCTTTAAAGCCCACACCCTCTTTTTGGGTATAGCCATTTGCCACTAAACAAGCCTTATATTTATCAATTGATCCATCTACTTGGTGTTTTACCTTTAAAACCCATTTGTTTCCAATGGCCTTGCGCCTAGGTGGAAGGTTAACTAACTCCCATACTTGGTTTTCAGTCATAAATTTCATTTCATCTTCCATAGCAGCAAGTGACTTGTCTGATGATCGTGAGTTTAAAGCTTCCTCATAGGAAGATTGTTCACCAACATCCATAGAAATATCTAAGAAAGACTAATCTTCTATAAATATCTAAGAAAGACTAATCTTCTATCTCGAAACATTTATAGGGTATTTGCCCACATTCATTTCTTCGCAACTATGAATCTTTGTGAAGCTCAAGTGGTGTAGTCCCAAGTAAATGTGCTAGATGGGGGTTAAATAGCACAATTTGGCTATTTCAAAAATTGGCTCTAAGTGGGAACAAATGCAAGTGAAAAGAAAGAATGAAAATAAGAACAAAGATAGAGTAGACAACATCGTAGAATTTAGAGTGGTTCGATCCAAGACCTACATCCAGTACCTTGATTGTTCAACTAAGGATTTTCCAATCAATCCACTAAGAACGGTGAAATTCACAAGCTTTCACCAACCTTTTACAATGGCTTTTACCAGGCTTAGCCAAAACTTGGAGTTGCAGAGGTATTTGCAGTTGCAAGTTCAGAAGGCATTTTTCCTTTTTCCTTCAGCACATTTTCAAGCTCTGCCAATTTCTCTTCAATTTTCAACATCCTTACTCCTTGGTTAGTCAACTTTCCATCAATCCTCATGAGCAGGTTAAAAAATGTTTCATTAGAGAACTGTGAGGGAACTGTTTCTGATTGAACAGGGAGGGAAGACTCTTTTCCAGAAGTGGCCTTTAGGGTTTTAACATATTTCTCTTCATCAAGCTTATACCTCATTTTAGGCAAACTCCCAAGGTAAATAGCTTGGTCTCTACTCTTTACTTCGTTTATTTCATACTTAAAGCTCCAAATTCCCTTCTTTTGTACCAGAGATGTGATGACATTTCCATAAGGCAAATTTATTTTGTCTCCTCGACAAGCTCTTCTCATCCTTTCGATCATAAATCTGCCTAGATTGAGTAGAGTGCCACTGAAGGCGTGCTCCATTAGCCATAAATCTTGAAGGCTAATGTAACTAAAACTGTCACTTCTGCCATGAATGTTTGCAGCAATAAAGTAGTACAAAATTCTAATTTGGGGGCTTGTAATGAGATCGACATTACTTTTGGAGCAGTATTTTTCTTTCCTTCTAGTTATAATCTCCCATAGAAATGATGGGTGATAGTTCTCAAGCATTTCAAAATCTCCTTTTTCATAATCAATTTTGAGCAGACTTCCCAGTCTGCTGCTGTCACAACAAATTCTTTCCCATTCACAAAGACATTTAAACCTTCATTATTGAAGTCCTCTGAGTCCTCTAGCTTATCTTCATCTAAAGCAATGCTAGCATAAAATTCTTTAACTGGACTAAGACTATAGGATTGGTTCTTGAAGGTACTAAATTTCTTCAGTTTCATCTCTTTAAAATAATATGACAGAACCACTTGAAATTCAGGAGAATCCTCAAAACTACTCCAATCAATAGTTTTACCACAAGTAATAGGGGCATTTTTTTATCTTTTTGAATCTATTCTCATGAAATGTATTTCTAAATTTTGAGGATGAAGTCTTACATTTCTTGAGTGATTTTTCTTTCTCTTTCTTTTTCTTGTTTTTGTATTCTTTCTATGTTTGCAATTTTCCAATTTTCCAATCTCAGTAGTGGACATTATTTTCTTCTTCTTCTTTTGTACATCTGTTTGTAGACTTTCTTCCAATGGACGTTTACCCTTTTTCTTTTCCAGAATCTCTTTGGACTGAGTTGATTTTGCCATTTGGTTTTGTGAGATTTTTGACTCAAGGTTTCAAGAGTTTGAGAGGAGAGGGTTTCAGTTTTAGGTGAGTTGGTTTCAGAATAGGGAAAATCTAGAGAAGAGAAGTTAAGAGCAGTTTAATTTTCTCAAAAACCATCTGTCTCCCCTTTAAATATTGTCAGTTTTTCTCCTGTTCAAAATTTGAATCTTGTCTCTCATTTTTATTTTTCAGCTAGGCGATATTTTCTGCCTATTTTCTTGACCTGATATACTATTCCTTTTTACTATTTTATTCATTCCGTTTTAACTGATTGAGTTTTATTATTTAAAGTGACAGAACACTCATAGTTGATTATGATTCTCTTAATCGAATAAGTGCCTTCTATTTTATGTGTAAAAACTAAAAAATTTTTTACAGCTCCTGCATATTAATCAACCCTAAATTTCTTCTAATCTTACAAAATCTATCCTCATTTAGGGGTTTGGTGAAGATGTCTGCTAATTGATGTAAAGTATTTACAAACTCAATTTTAATGTTACCTTTCACAACATGATCTCTAACAAAGTGATGTCTAATCTTAATATGCTTAGTTCTAGAATGCTATATAGGATTTTTTGAAATGTTGATTGCACGTGCATTGTCACAATATATTGGTATGTTATGCATTGATATTCCATATTCTTTTAGTTGTTGTTTAATCCATAAGATTTGAGCACAACAGCTACCTAGAGATACATATTCAGCTTAAGTAGTAGAGAGGGTAGTTGAGTTTTGCTTTTTGCTTGACAATGACACAAGCATACTACCTAAAAACTGGTAGGTTCTACTAGTGCTTTTTCTATCTGTTTTGCTGCTAGCAAAATCTGGATCTGAATATCCAACTAAACTAAAGGGTGATTCTCTAGGATACCATATGCCTAAAGTTTGTGTGTCAATGAGGTATCTAAAAATTCTTTTAACAGCAATCAGGTGTGATTCCTTAGGTTCAGATTGAAAATGAGCACCCAAACACACACTGAATTAGATATCAGGCCTGCTGGCTGTTAAATAGAGTAGTGATCCGATCATACCTCTATAGAGCTTTTGATCAACATCCTTTTATTTTTCATCTACATCAAGTCTGGTGGATGGACTCATTGGTGTGCAAATTGATTTCAGCTTCAGCATATCAAACCTTTTGAGCATGTATTGAATATATATTTCTTGGTTGATGAAGATTCCTTTCTCACTTTGTTTGATTTGAAGCCCAAAAAAGAATTTCAGCTCTCCCATCATGGTCATCTCATATTCACCCTTCATTTTTTCAGGAAATTTCTTGCATAAAGCCTCATTAGTTGCACCAAAAAGAATATCATCCACATAGATTTGAACAACAATTAAATCATTTAAGTATCTTTTAATAAACAATGTTGTATCAATACTGCTTTTAACATAACCTTTCTCAACCAAAAATTTTGAAAGCCTCTCATACCAAGCTCTAGGAGCTTGTTTCAATCCATACAAGGTTTTATGTAGTTTGAAAACATGATCTGGTTTTTCAAAGTCTCCAAATCCAGGAGGTTGGTCAACATATACTTCCTCTTGGATGAAACCATTTAAGAATGCACTCTTTACATCCATTTGGAATAACTTAAAGTTCATAAAACAAGCAAATGCAAGTAGTAACCTTATAGCTTCTATCCTAGCAACTAATGCAAAGGTTTCATCATAATCTATTCCTTCCTCTTGTTTGTATCCTTGTGCTACCAATCTAGTGCGAGAATTCAAAGAAGGATCAAGAAATTGCAGCTAGTGCATAAAATAAAAATTTTAGTGGTTTTGGAGCCAATGGTTGATGCCTCTAAAGCTGATTTTATCATAAGGAAATTAAACTTCGAGAAAGTGTTCATAATCTGCTCACAAAAAATTTGGCTTTTTCATTCTCTTGATTTGAGCTATGAAGTGTTGTTGGATCATGTTCGATGTTTGCATGTTAAGCTCACCATGACGTGGTTGGAACTCCCTCTGTTGGCATCTTTCATCTATGCAAAATGTACCAAGTCTGAGAGGTTAGTTCTATGGGATTGCTTGAGGAGCTTGTCAATTAATATTCATTCGTCGTGGATAGTTGGGGGCGACTTTTGTCACGACCCAAATTCCGGGTCATGACCGGCGCATGGATCTAATGGACGTAATCCACTAAACCCAAGCAAGCCTATTATTTATCTTACTTATGATTCTATTTATTATCACTAAGTCCTATTTCATGACTTTGAGTCAAAATAGTGATATACATTGCCAACTCGTACTGGCATTACTCTTTTAAAATTTACATTTAAGTTCATCTATACATAACAAAATAATACTCGACCTCCAGCGGAGTGACTCGGATGGATATACAGCTACCGAATGCCGAGACACCTACCAGAAGATGTACACAGATCTACAAGGACACCTCGTCCTAATTATCAGCTACCTCGTGATCTGAAAACATGAATTTGAAAATGGTGAGTATAAACCCAGTGAGTGAACAAGGAAGGGAACAAGCAACAATTAGGAAAAATTTAAAATCATGATGCACTTGTTTCAAACAATGCAATTTAGTTCATTCCTATTTAAAACCCCTCCAAACCCCAGAGTTTTTCGCTACAGCGAGCATGAATTTCGATGCAGTGAAAACAAAGCAACAAGAGAAACATTTTTCCCCACTCAACAAAAGCCATCCTGCTAAACTAATAAAATCAACCTAACATTCATGAAAATTCTCAAAGTATAATGTGTCAAATTTTACGTACATTACAACCATAAATCATTGTCCATCAATTTGCTATATCACACACATTTACATATGTATATATATATATATACGTATATACCCATCATCATCATCTCACCAACCCATCATCATCATCACCAGCTCATCATCATCATCATCATCACCAGCTCATGCGCAATCCCTACTCGCACATGGCTGGGTCATCACCGGATTATGTGCACTCCCTACTCGCACATAACCGGGTCATCCTCGGCTTATGCACACTCCCTACTCACACATAGCCGAGTCAACATAATTACACAACATTATATTCAAGCATATATGTATATCAACATAATGCAGCCACATAGAAATCCATAATAACCACATTTCATAACATAAACCTTTTCTCAAAAGCTTGTTCCCAAGGCATTCATTTTCATGAAAAATTGCATAAAATCATTCAAACATTTTGTTCAAAACAGTCATATTCCCAAAACAATTTTGATAGGCAGTCCACTCACAGGTGTAGAAAATCCGAATTTCGGGTGAACTCTGACTAATAGTCCTCAGGCACAATTCCTTTGCCTTTTCCGGATGTCTCACCACCTTGACAAATAACAAAGTCGAGGAATTTACTATATTGTCCCTAAATTGATATAAATTAATTTAAACTACTAATGCTTGATATGTAAATGCAAAAATATGTCCGATTACCGCTTAATCACGGTATCGATTAAATTCGACCGATCACCCGATTAATCGGCGATTGTGTCCAAATAACCTCCAAATTAATTCATTTCTCCTCTAATACCTTAATTTACCACATACATTTAAATAAAGCCAAATTCAGCATTAGAACCCTCGCAATTCCTTATAGAGAAATTTGGTCATTTGGTGCACTAGCATCAAATTTTTTTCTACATAACCGTTTCACCTTAATTCATCATTTTCCATGCCATTTTCCTTGAAATAAAAACAATCCCCCATTGATATTCAGCCCTCATGGTTCGACCAACAAGGAACCCTTGAGAAATTGAATATTTCTTTTGTGTTTCTATTCATAACCATGCTTAATTATCCCTAAACACTAACATAGTCTAAAATCAAATTATTCCAACAATAATTCCTCTTCCATACCCATTTTTCAGAATTGAATTCATCATGATAACTCAATATTCAACCATGGAAATCAAGAACAAAAGCATGGGTAAGCTAGGTATCAAGGAGAATTAAAGAAATTTTAACTTACCTAGCTTGTTTCCTTGATTTCTTCACTTTTTCTTTGAATTTCCACCTAGGTTTTCTTGTTTTTCCTTTTGTTCTTCATTTTTTACTTGTTGCTGGATGTCTAGGCCGAATATGGTGAGGGAATTGGGGATTTAATGGGCTGATTTCTATAGAAAATAATAAAATAATCAAGCATGCCATGTGTCACATGCTTATTGGCCTAATTTTTAACTTTTTGACTTTTTCTTCTTAATTTTCCACCACAAATATTCTGGTATTTATCCAATCCTACCACAATTAAAATCCCTTGGTCTTGACAAGTGCTGGGCCGAAAATTTTACTGATTTGTCCCCGAGACAAAAAAATTACGATTTTGCCCTTATACTCTGAAATGTACCGGAATCTCATTATTTCTACTTTTCAACCTAAAATAACACTAATATTGATCAATATTAACCAAATGGGGAAAAAAAATTGTTTTAAAAAAATTTTCGTTTAGTCCACTAGTGGCAAAATTACCATTTTGCCCTTCTGCTCCATAAATACCGGGAATCACAATTTTTCACTACTAAACATCATTTTATACTCCAATAATCATAATTATATTTCATATAATTATTCTTGGTCAAATGTGATCAAATCTTGGCTAAAAATCTCCATTTAATCATCAAATGGTAAAATGACCGTTTTATCCCTAATTGGTCAATTTTCTGATGGACTCCAAACTGGACCTTGAACTCCAAATCACTATTATAAGCCATTCTGTTGGTTTTTAAATTTTCAAATTCCTCTTAGAATTTCTATTTGAACTAGTTCAAGGCTCGATTTAACTTAGTTGTACCACTCGATACAATACCGTCTTTTAATCGAGCTTGACAGGGTCTCACATTCTCCCCCACTAATAAAAATTCGGTCCCCGAATTTAAATTCAATGTAGAGTGGCTTACCTTTACATATCGAAGAGGTCTGGATGCTTTGTCCGCATCTCATCCTCAGCTTCCCACGTTACCTCCTCGCTAGTGTGATTCCGCCACAACACTTTCACTGAGGCTACATCCTTTGAACGGAGCTTTTTAACTTGCCTATCAAGGATAGCTACCGGTTGTTCCTCATAGGTTAGATCATTTTGCAACTGAAGAGTTTCATACCGTATTACATGTGATGGATCTGGGTTGTACTTCCTAAGCATGGACACATGAAACACGGGATGAATATTAGAAAGGTCTGGCGGTAATGCCAAACGATAAGCCACCGCTCCAACCTTTTCTAAGATCTCGAATGGCCCTATATACCGAGGACTTAACTTCCCTTTCTTGCCAAACCTCATTACCCCTTTAGTTGGCGAAACTTTCAAAAATACATGATCTTCTACTTAGAACTCCAAGTCTCTCCGTCGGTTATCAGCATATGATTTCTGTCTACTTTGTGCTGTTAACATCTTCTGACGGATCATGTGTATTTTCTTGGTTGCATCCTACACCAATTCAGGCCCCAAAAGTTTCCTTTCTCCCACCTTTAGCCATCCAATGGGTGACCTACATCTTCGTCCATATAAGGCCTCAAATGGTGCCATTTGGATGCTAGTTTGGAAACTGTTGTTGTAGGCAAATTCCACTAAGGGTAGATATTGTTCCCACCTGACACCAAGGTCTATCACACAAGCCCTCAACATATCCTCAAATGTCTGTATGGTCCGTTCAGATTGTCCATCAGTCTGAGGGTGGAAAGCTGTGATGAAATCCAACTTAGTGCCCAATGCTTCTTGCAATTTTCCCCAAAACCTACTAGTAAATTGAGCTCCTCTGTCAGATACTATAGAAATAGGAATACCATGTAGTCGCACTATCTCATCCACATAAACTCGAGCATATTGGGCAGCCCCATAAGTAGTCTTAACCGGAAGAAAATGAGCTGACTTTGTTAACCGGTCCACTACTATCCAAATTGAATCATATCCCCCACTGGTTCGAGGCAAACCCGTTACAAAGTCCATAGCAATATGTTCCCACTTCCACTCGGGTACTGGTAATGGCTGTAGTAGCCCTGCAGGCTTTTGATGCTCGGCTTTAACCTGCTGACAAACCAGGCACTTGGAGACAAACTCAGCTACATCTCTCTTAAGTCTTTCCCACCAATACACCTCTTTCAAATCTTGATACATCTTTGTAGCCCCTGGATGTACCACATAAGCTGCCATGTGAGCTTCCTCCAATATTTCTCTCCTCAACCCGTCACCATCAGGCACATAAACTCTGGTTCCATACCTCAACACTCCATCTGTGCCTTTAGTAAACATTTTTCCTTTCCTACCCCGAGGATCCTCTAAGGCCTTAATCACAAACTCATCTTTACTTTGTGCTTCTTTAATCCTGTCCATTAAAATAGGCCTCACTCTAAAGTGTGCTAGCAAAGCATTTGTCTCCGCAACTTCCAAACGCACACCTATGTCTCCCAAGCTATGGATCTCTCTAACCAAAGATCTCCTACCAATGGAAATATGTGCCAAGCTTCCCATTGATTTTCGACTCAAAGCATCCGCCACTACATTGGCCTTACCGGGATGATAAAGAATAGTACAATCATAATCCTTTAGCAACTCCATCCATCTACGTTGCCGTAAGTTAAGATCCCTCTGCTGAAATATATACTTCAGACTTTTGTGGTCCGTGTATATCTCGCAAGTCTCACCATACAAGTAATGTCTCCAAATCTTTAAGGCAAACACGATTGCTGCCATTTCCAAATCGTGTATGGGGTAATTCTGCTCATTCCTTTTAAGTTGCCTAGATGCATACGCAATCACCTTCCCATGTTGCATCAATACACATCCTAAACCAACCCCCGATGCATCACAAAACACCGTGTAACCCCCTGTGCCTTGCGGCAGGCTTAACACTGGAGCTGTGGTGAGACATGCCTTAAGCTTCTCAAAACTATTCTCACAAGCATCAGACCACTCAAATTTTGTATCTTTACGTGTCAGCTTAGTCAAAGGGGCAACTATTTTGGAGAAGTCCTTCACAAAGCGACGATAATAGCCAGCTAAACCCACAAAGCTTCTAATCTCCATAACTGATGTTGGCCTTGGCCATTTTTCCACTGCTTCAATTTTCTTTGTATCAACTCATATCCCCTCCTTAGATACCACATGCCCCAAGAATGCAACACTTTCGAGCCAAAACTCACACTTGGAGAACTTAGCATACAATCGATGTTCTCTCAAAATTTGGAGCACTATCTTAAGATGCTGCTCATGCTCCTCTCGACTCTTTGAATATATCAAAATATCATCAATAAACACCACTACAAACTTATCCAAATAAGGTTTGAACACTCGGTTCATCAAATCCATAAAGGCTGCGGAGCATTCGTGAGCCCAAATGACATCACGAAGAACTCATAGTGCCCATATCTTGTTCGAAATGCGGTCTTGGGTATATCTTCGTTCCGGATTCTCAACTGATGGTACCCAGATCGCAGATCTATCTTAGAAAAACATTGTGCTCCTTGTAGTGGATCAAATAAGTCATCTATCCTTGGGAGAGGATATTTATTCTTCACCGTCACTTTATTAAGCTGTCGATAATCAATGCACAGCCTAAGTGACCCATCTTTCTTCTTCACAAATAACACTGGCGCTCCCCATGGGGATACACTAGGTCGGATGAAACCTTTATCCAACAAATCCTCCAACTGATCCTTAAGCTCTTTAAGCTCTACAGGTGCCATTCTATATGGGGGTATGGATATAGGTCTAGTGTCGGGAATCAAATCTATGTAAAACTCAACCTCCCGTTCAGGAGGCAAACCTGGTAGCTCCTCAGGAAATACATCCACGAACTCCTTCACCACCGACACTTGAGTTACATCTCCAATCTTTGCCTGACTATCCTTTACAACAGCCAAGTAACCTATACAACCCTGTCGTAATAATCTTCTAGCAGATATGACCGATATCAAATTGGTTGGAGCATTACTCCTATCCCCCTGAATACTAAATGATGGTTCACCGGGGAAATCAAATCTAACCAATTTATGATAGCAGTCCACACTAGCATGACAGGGTGATAACCAATTCATCCCCAAGATTACATCAAAGTCTAAGGTGTCTAGCACCACTAGATTCACCGAAGTGTCTTTGTCCTTGACTCGCATTACACAGGACTCATATTCCCACTCGGCCACAAATATCTCCTTTAAAGGAGTAGACACCACTAATTGTTCCTCTCTCCTAACTCGACCTCTACCCAACCGAGATGCAAAACATGGAGAGATAAAAGAATGGGTAGCACCAGGATCAAATAGTACTCGAGCATTCATATTACAAACGGAAAGAATACCTGAGACCACGGCATTGGATGTTTGAGCCTCCTCCTGTGTTAAAGCAAACACCCTCGCTTGGCCTCTACCAATAGAACTTTGATGTCAGGACCCAGATGGTCTGCCTTGAGAGGAAGTACCCGCACCTCTACCTCTAGATCCACTAACCTCTCGGCCAGATGAGACAGCAACTGACGGAGCAGATGAAGCTGGCTGGGTGGAACCACGAGCAGAATCTGGTGATTGATGTGCCATCGGACAATCCCTCCTAATATGCCTAGGTTGACCGCACCCGTAACAAGTTTTTGTAGTAAGGAAGCACCGTCCACTATGTCGTCTCCCACAAGTATCACAAGAGCGAATGACTTGACTACTCTGTCTAGAATCTTGCTGCCTCCTAGAACTGAAGGTTCTCTGTCCCACCTTAATATTAGCACCAGGTGCGTCACTCCCCTGCTGAGGTAACCGTGAGTCCCTCTGTGGACCCTGACGGCTAGAAGATGAACCACCACTGCTGAAATCTCTACGGCCCTGATAACCCTCTGTCTTGCCCCTTTTTGCTCAATCCCTCGCAGCCCTACTCTCACTGGTCTTCATCTCGATGCGTTGAGCACGATCCACTGCTGCAGAATAGGTAGTGAAATCTCGGGATGCCACAGCTCTAAATAATGGCTCCACTAACCCATCCACAAACCTCTGAATCTTCATCTCCTCAGTAGAAACGAGATAGGGCGCATAACGAGCTAGCTGCGTGAACTTGATGTCATACTCAGACACCGTCATGCTTGAAGTCTGTACCAAAGTCTCAAACTCTCTAGCTCTGGCATTACGCACACTGAGTGGTAAGAATCGATCTAAGAAGGCTGCACTAAACTCACTCCAGGCCAACGGTTTTGCATTAGTCGGTTTGCCTCTACATAAAGAGCTATACCATTCCTGCGCCACATCCTCTAATTAGAAGGCGGCTAGCTCAACTGACCGAACACTAGAACATCCCAAGGCTTTACAAATTTTCTCCATCTTATCCAAGAAAACCTGGGGTTTCTCCGATGCATCAGACCTTGAAAATGTTGGAGGCTTAAGTTTGAGAAAGTCAGGAAGAGAAATATCTAGATGTCCCCTTTCCTCCTCATGATGTTGGTGATCGGCCTGTCCTTGGGAGCTAGGGGACTCTTGTACTGTAGGTCTCCCCTCTACCACCCTTTGTATATCTTCCATGCGGGTCGCCATCATCTCTACAACTCAGTTAACTCCCTGTAGGCCTGCCGCCAAATCCTCAACAGTAATACCCCTAGCTGGGTGTCTATCTACATCACCTGAGGACTGTCCCTCTTCTTGCCTACTCACAGGCGTATCCAACCCCACCGGCCTAGTGACCCTGCCACGTCTACCTCGGCCTCTCTGGGTGGATGCCCGTGGTCTATCTGCCATCTCAAAGGGAGCATCTTGCTCCCCTGCCCGTCTTGAGGCGGCTCGTGTCTTAGGTGGCATTCTTACCTAGACAAAAGCAAACGCCTGTTATTAAACACATATTATAATCATACTCAAAGCAACAGATGGTTTCTAAGATAGGGAATCTATGCGGTCATTTGGTTGTAAAATGTGCCGTGGTTCACACTTTACAACTGAAGTTCCCACATAAAGACCCGACTCTCCGCTGGACTAACAAAAAGGAAGTTCTAGGACCTAGACAAACCTAGGGCTCTTATACCAATACTGTCACGACCCAAATTCCGTATCATGACCGGCGCATGGATCTAATGGACGTAATCCACTAAACCCAAGCAAGCCTATTATTTATCTTACTTATGATTCTATTTATTATCACTAAGTCCTATTTCATGACTTTGAGTCAAAATAGTGATATACATTGCCAACTCGTACTGGCATTACTCTTTTAAAATTTACATTTAAGTTCATCTATACATAACAAAATAATACTCGACCTCCAGCGGAGTGACTCGGATGGATATACAGCTACCGAATGCCGAGACACCTACCAGAAGATGTACACAGATCTACAAGGACACCTCGTCCTAATTATCAGCTACCTCGTGATCTGAAAACATGAATTTGAAAATGGTGAGTATAAACCCAGTGAGTGAACAAGGAAGGGAACAAGCAACAATTAGGAAAAATTTAAAATCATGATGCACTTGTTTCAAACAATGCAATTTAGTTCATTCCTATTTAAAACCCCTCCAAACCCCAGAGTTTTTCGCTACAGCGAGCATGAATTTCGATGCAGTGAAAACAAAGCAACAAGAGAAACATTTTTCCCCACTCAACAAAAGCCATCCTGCTAAACTAATAAAATCAACCTAACATTCATGAAAATTCTCAAAGTATAATGTGTCAAATTTTACGTACATTACAACCATAAATCATTGTCCATCAATTTGCTATATCACACACATTTACATATGTATATATATATATACTTATATACCCATCATCATCATCTCACCAACCCATCATCATCATCACCAGCTCATCATCATCATCATCACCAGCTCATGCGCACTCCCTACTCGCACATGGCTGGGTCATCACCGGATTATGCGCACTCCCTACTCGCACATAACCGGGTCATCCTTGGCTTATGCACACTCCCTACTCGCACATAGCCGAGTCAACATAATTACACAACATTATATTCAAGCATATATGTATATCAACATAATGCAGCCACATAGAAATCTATAATAACCACATTTCATAACATAAACCTTTTCTCAAAAGCTTGTTCCCAAGGCATTCATTTTCATGAAAAATTGTATAAAATCATTCAAACATTTTGTTCAAAACAGTCATATTCCCAAAACAATTTTGATAGGCAGTCCACTCACAGGTGTAGAAAATCCGGATTTCGGGTGAACTCTGACTAATAGTCCTCAGGCGCAATTCCTTTGCCTTTTCCGGATGTCTCACCACCTTGACAAATAACAAAGTCGAGGAATTTACTATATTGTCCCTAAATTGATATAAATTAATTTAAACTACTAATGCTTGATATGTAAATGCAAAAATATGTCCGATTACCGCTTAATCACGGTATCGATTAAATTCGACCGATCACCCGATTAATCGGCGATTGTGTCCAAATAACCTCCAAATTAATTCATTTCTCCTCTAATACCTTAATTTACCACATACATTTAAATAAAGCCAAATTCAGCATTAGAACCCTCGCAATTCCTTATAGAGAAATTTGGTCATTTGGTGCACTAGCATCAAATTTTTTTCTACATAACCGTTTCACCTTAATTCATCATTTTCCATGCCATTTTCCTTGAAATAAAAACAATCCCCCATTGATATTCAGCCCTCATGGTTCGGCCAACAAGGAACCCTAGAGAAATTAAATATTTCTTTTGTGTTTTTGTTCATAACCATGCTTAACTATCCCTAAACACTAACATAGTTTAAAATCAAATTATTCCAACAACAATTCCTCTTCCATACCCATTTTTCAGAATTGAATTCATCATGATAACTCAATATTCAACCATGGAAATCAAGAACAAAAGCATGGGTAAGCTAGGTATCAAGGAGAAGTAAAGAAATTTTAACTTACCTAGCTTATTTCCTTGATTTCTTCACTTTTTCTTTGAATTTCCACCTAGGTTTTCTTGTTTTTCCTTTTGTTCTTCCTTTTTTTCTTGTTGCTGGATGTCTAGGCCGAATATGGTGAGGGAATTGGGGATTTAATGGGCTGATTTCTATAGAAAATAATAAAATAATCAAGCATGCCATGTGTCACATGCTTATTGGCCTAATTTTTAACTTTTTGACTTTTTCTTCTTAATTTTCCACCACAAATATTCTGGTATTTATCCAATCCTACCACAATTAAAATCCCTTGGTCTTGACAAGTGCTGGGCCGAAAATTTTACTGATTTGCCCCCGAGACAAAAAAATTACGATTTTGCCCTTATACTCCGAAATATACCGGAATCTCATTATTTCTACTTTTCAACCTAAAATAACACTAATATTGATCAATATTAACCAAATGGGGCAAAAAAAATTGTTTTAAAAAAAATTTCGTTTAGTCTACTAGTGGCAAAATTACCATTTTGCCCTTCTGCTCCATAAATACCGAGAATCATAATTTTTCACTACTAAACATCATTTTATACTCCAATAATCATAATTATATTTCATATAATTATTCTTGGTCAAATGTGATCAAAATCTTGGCTAAAAATCTCCATTTAATCATCAAATGGTAAAATGACCGTTTTGTCCCTAATTGGTCAATTTTCTGATGGACTCCAAACTGGACCTTGAACTCCAAATCACTATTATAAGCCATTCTGTTGGTTTTAAAATTTTCAAATTCCTCTTAGAATTTCTATTTGAACTAGTTCAAGGCTCGATTTAACTTAGTTGTACCACTCGATACAATACCGTCTTTTAATCGAGCTTGACAGGGTCTCACAACTTTAATGCTATTATACATAGTGGAGAACGGTTGAATGGACCTATGCCACATGCAAGTTCTATGGAAGATTTTGCTACTGCTTTGCTTGATTGTGGTTTAATGGATGGTGGCTATGAACGAAACCCATACACGTGGACTAATAATCGCATGTTTCAATGATTGGACTGAATGGTGTTTAATCATCAGTGGGCAGACTTTTTTGCTTCTACACGTATACAGCACCTGAATAGGGATGGGTCAGACCATTGTCCACTATTGATCTCCTGCTCTATGACATAGGATAGAGTTCCCTCATCTTTTCGGTTCTTGAATGCTTGGGTTCTTCACCGTGGGTTTAAAAATTTTGTGGAACAAAACTAGACTTCTCTCATGGTTGGCTTTGGATTACAAGCTTTCTGGGTGAAGCAACGACGATTAAAACAAGCCCTGAAACAGTGGAATAAGGAGGTATTTGGAGACATCTTCCATAACTTAAAGGTGACGGAACAAAGAGCTGCAGATTGCGAAATAATTTTTCAACAGGAGCAATCAATGGAGAACCGAGCTACCATAAACAAAGCCTATGCTCAGCATAATCATCTGCTCAGTGTTGAAGAATTATTTTGAAAGCAGAAATCTGATATAAAATGGTTAGTGAAGGGGGAACGTAACACTAAATTTTTTCACATGTGAGTCAAGAAAAAGAGAATCAAAAGCCACATTTTCAAAATACAAAATCTAGATGGGAGTTGGATTGAAGAACTGGATGCTGTAAAGTCTTCTGCAGTGGATTTTTTTTCCTCTTTCATGAAAAAGGAATCGTGTGATATGTCTAGGTTTGATACTTCATTGATTCTTGCTATTATATCTAAGAATGATAACCTTAGTTTATGTGCAGTGCCATCAATAAAGGAGCTGAAAGAGGCAATTTTCCAATATTGACAAGGACAGTGTTGCTGGCCCCGATAGATTCTCCTCTTATTTTTATCAACAATGTTGGGATATCACTGCTAATGACCTTCTGGATGCAGTTGTTGATTTTTTCCATGGAGTTGACCTCCTAAGGGGAATAACATCCACAACTATTTTGTTGCTACCCAAAAATAACAATGCCTCGAAATGGAGTGATTTCAGATCGATAAGTCTTTGTAATGTTTTAAACAAAATCATCACTAAGATTTTAACTAATCGTCTTGCAAAAGTGCTTCCTTCCATGATTACAGATAATCAGAGTGGCTTCGTAGGGGGAGACTGATCAGGGACAATATCTTTCTTGCCCAAGAGCTAATTAGGAAGATTGACCAAAAGTCAAAGGGTGGAAATGTAGCTCTCAAGTTGGATATGATTAAAGCTTATGATCGGCTTGAATGGGATTTTCTTTATAGAATGCTTCAGCATTTTGGATTTAATTGTCAATGGATTGGTATGGTTTGCCGCTGCATAGCAAATTGTTGGTTTTCTTTGTTGATAAATGGTGGTGCTGTGGGTTATTTCAAGTTAGAAAGAGGGCTAAGACAGGGTGATTCCATCTCTCCGTTGTTATTTATCCTGGTTGCGAAATATTTATCTCGGGGATTGAATGCTTTGTTTGCCACTTATCCTTCTCTGCATTATCTTTCTAATTGCTCTATGCCAGCCAGCCACTTAGCATTTGCAGATGATTTAATTATATTCACTAACGGTGCGAAATCCACCTTATAGAAAATTCTATTGTTCTTGCAGGATTATGAGCTGATTTTTGGGCAATGAATAAACCGTGCAAAGAGTTGCTTCATCACTCACCAAAATATGGCAAACAGTCACATCTAGATAATTTCTCAAACCACTGGCTTCATTCATAAGTACCTGCCTATCACTTATTTGGGGTTGCCTTTTTATAAAGGGCCAAAAAAGGTAATGTTATTTGATGATTTGGTTGCAAAGATCCAGGACCGTATAGCAGGATGGGACAACAAAGTATTATCTCTGGGAGAGCGAATAACACTATTACGTAATGTATTATCTTCTCTGTCTATTTATTTGCTCCAGGTCCTTAAACCTCCTATTTGTGTGATTGAAAGAATTGACAGATTGTTCAACAACTTTTTGTGGGAAGGTTCGGCAAGTACTAGAAAAATCCATTGGGCTTCGTGGCATAAGATCACTCTTCCATCTAAGGAGGAAGGATTACACATTAGAGGCCTAAGTGATGTGTTGAAGGCCTTTAGCATGAAACTTTGGTGGAGGTTTTTAACTTGTAACAGCATTTGGACGCAATTTATGCGGAGTAAATATTGTGCTGGTCAAATTCCAAGGAATGTACAAGCGAAGCTTCATGATTCACAAACATGGAAATGGATGTTAGCTAGCTGCCCAGTCATAAAGCAATACACTAGGTGGCGGATTGGTAAGGGTGAGTTATTTTTCTGGCATGATTGTTGGATGGGTGAAGCACCATTGGTTAGTCGATTTCAATCATTTACATCATCTATGACAAGAGTCCACTATTTCTATGATAATGGAAAATGGGATGTGGGCAAGTTTAACGATGTGTTGCCGAAGGATGTTGTTGCAAAAATCTTAAAAATTTCAATCGATCCAACCAATGATGATAGGGCATATTGGGTACCTACCTCAGATGGCCAATTCACTACTAAGTCAGCTTGGGAGATAGTTTAAAAGCGACAGTCGGTAAACCCTATATTCAATTTAATTTGGCATAAATGCATTCCTCTTTCAACTTCTTTCTTTCTATGAAGGTTATTACAGGATTGGATCCTAGTTGATTTGTAGTTGAAAACCAAGGGATTCTAGTTAGCTTCCAAATGCCAACACTGTAACTCCGAGGAGTCTCTCTTGCATGTCATGTGGGAATGCCTAATAGCTACACAGGTTTGGAATTATTTTGTAAAATTTTTCCAAATCAACATTGTTCATCCCCAGACTGTTTATCAGATCATATGGGCATGGTTGTATTTTGGTGATTATACGAAAAAAGGACACATACTCACGTTAATGACTCCATTCATTTTTTGGTTCTTATGGGTTGAATGGAATGATGCGAAGCATAGAGACCTTGATATGTATCCTAACAGAGTGGTGTGGAGAGTACTCAAACTCATCCACCAATTATTTCATGGAAGGCAATTCCACCGGTGGCAATGGAGGGGAGATCTACAGATTGCTCAAGCATGGGGTATAATATTTCAGTAGGCAGTCCCACATCCTCCAAAAACATTCTCTTGGCATAAACCATCAGCAGGTGAGTTTAAGTTGAATGTTGATGGTAGTTCCAAGCATAATCGTAAGAATGCTGCAAAATGAGGACTTTTTCGAGACCATACAGGTACCATGATTTTTGGATTTTTTGAAAATTTTGGACCTTGTGATTCATTACAGGCAAAGTTAATGGCACTTCATAAGGGTTTACTTTTGTGCATTGAGCACAATGTTTTTAGACTTTGGATAGAAATGGATGCAAAAGTAGTGGTACACACGATAAATAAGGGCCATCAGGGATATTTTAGGACTCGATATTTGCTTGCTTCCATCCATAAATCCTTGAGTGGTATCTCGTTTCAGATTTCGCACATTCATAGTGAAGGGAACCAGGCAGATCATCATCTCACAAATCAGGGGCATACGCACCAGATCCTGCAAGTATTTCCACAAGTAGAAGGTCAGCTCAAAGGTATTCTTAGGTTAGATAAAGCTAGTTTACCTTATGTTCGTTTTAAAGGATTGTAAAGGAGTAGTACTCCTAATTTATTTACCTTATTTTGTTATTCACATAGAATTTTGTAATATGGATGTGTTTCGATTTTATGACGATAGTAAAAAATATGGTCATAAAATGAAACACTCCATTCTAGGTGCTTATCTTATTTACATTTTCTGCTTTAAATTTTATCTTAGTATATTTTCTTAATGTAATAATAGGGGATATCTATTTTAATGTAGCATCAAAAGTTATGCATATAAAATGGATTTCCTTACTCTAGGTGTTTCTCTGAAACTTTCTTATGATCATGTAACTTGAAGGTACGGTTTATGTCTCCCTCCTTTGTACTTCTTATTTCGTAATTAATAAAATTTAACAGGGTAGTTGGGCCCTGCGTGAATTTTTAGCATAAAAAAATGTAGCTTTATTTCTAACTACATTTCCTTGCTCATCTACCTTATTCCTAAACACCCATTTAGTGCCAACAATAGGGTGGTTTAAAGGTCTAGAAACTAATGACCATACAGTGTTTCTTTTGAATTGTTCAAGTTCCTCTTGCATGGCCATTATCCAACTTTCCTCTTTCTCTGCCTCCTCAAAATTCTTAGGCTCAATTTGAGAGATAAATGCTGAAAACTCACATGTCTCTCTAGTTGCTCTTCTAGTTTTAACTCCATGAGAAATGTCACCTATGATTTACTCTTGTGGATGATCCTTGATGTACCTCCAGCTCTTTGGAAGATCATGATTTTGATTTTTAGCCCTTTGCAAGGTTTCTAAGGGTGGAGGTTCTGTTTCTCTAACTAGGGTATTTTCTTCACTATTTTTCTTATCATCTAAACTCATCTCTTCCATTTGTCTTTCAAGGATATCTGTATCATTTTCATCATCAGAAATTTCCTTTTGTAAGGTATCGGATTCATCAAAAACTACATGGATAGATTCTTCAACTGTTAAAGATCTTTTGTTAAAGACTCTATAAGCTTTTGAGTTTAATGCATATCCTAGAAATATAGCTTCATCACTCTTTGCATCAAACTTTCCTAAAGGCTGTTTTCCATTGTTTAACACAAAGCATTTGCAACCAAAGTCCCTAAGGTGAGAGATATTTAGTTTTCACTTATGTATAGCTCATATGGAGTCTTTGATATCATGGCTCTTATAAACACTCTATTAAGGATATAAGCTACTGTGTTAACAGCTTCTGCCCAAAAGTATTTAGGTAGATTATTCTCACATAGCATAATTTGAGCCATTTCTTTCAAGGTTCAATTTTTCCTCTCTACAACTCTATTTGCTTGGGTGTTCTAAGTGCAAAAAAATTATGATCCAGCCCTTTTTCATTACAAAAATTCTCAAATTCATCTCCTTCAAACTCACCTCTATGATCACTCTTAATATTAACTATAGCTAGTCCTTTCTCATTTTCAACCTTCCTAAGGTGACTTATGAATGCTGGTAGAGCATCATTCTTATGAGCAAGAAAATATACCCAAGTGTACCTAGAGTAGTCATCAACTATTACAAAGCCATAAGATTTTCCTCTTAGACTAGTTGTACTTATTAGACCAAATAGATCAATGTGCAGCAATTCAAAAGGTCTAGATGTGGGAACAACTTTCTTGGTTTTAAAAGATGTTCTAGTTTGTTTACCTAATTGACATGCATCACAAATTTGATCATCCTCAAGTTTAAACTTAGGCAATCCTATAACCAGATATTTCCTTATTAATTTTGACAAGGTATGCATGCTCACATGCCCAAGTCTTCTATGCCATAGCCAGCCATCATTTTCAACTTTAGCTACAAGACAAGTTTCACAATCCATTTCAAGTTCCTCAAGAAATACAACATACATATTCTTTATTCTTTTTCTTATAAATGAGACTTTGTTAGTGCTTATATCTTGTTGGTCCCATATAAATGTGCTAGAGGGGGGTGAATAGCACTTTTTGGCTCTTGGAAAGATGAGGAACTAATTTGAAAAGTAATGAAAATAAAAACAGAGTAGACAATGTGTAGGAATTTAGAGTGGTTTTGTCCAAAACCTACATCCACTACCTTGATTATTCAACCAAGAATTTTCCAAACTAATCCACTATGAACGGTGAAATTCACAAGATTTCACCAACCTTTTACAATGGGTTTTACTAGGCTTAGCCAAAACCTTTCACAATAGTTTTTACTAAGATCAACTAAAACCCAACACCTAACTTTTCAAGGCTAAGTTAGAACCTATACTCAATCAAGTAATTCTAGCTTGAATCAATCCCTTGGAGTGACTCGCTCACTTTAAGGATACAAGGAGAGAAGTGATAAGAGTGTACCTATGATCACAAGGTTTATCTATGTGGTACCAAGTGAAGTGCAGTTCACAATTGCAAGGATAAGAGTTGAGTGTAGTAAATGAGTAGAGAATATTTTTTGGTTTTTGAGCTCTCTTGTGTTCTTGGAAGCCTTGATTACATTTCTAGTCGTTGGGAGTCCCTTTTATACTTGAAAAATCAGCTCTGAAGTGAGTTAGACAGTTTTTGATCGTTGAAAATAATTTTTTTGTAGTTTTGGCCGTTAATTTGTCTTCTAGTGCATAATTCAAATTTTCTAGTAGAATGCTCTTAGTCGACTAACTTATGTCTTAGTCGACTAAGTTGTCTCTATTTTCTGTTTCCAATTTTTGACAGTGATCACTTAATCGACTAACTTACTTCTTGGTCGACTATATCGATTCTGTTTTGAAGTCCAGATTTCTGGCAGTAGCTTTTTAGTCGACTAACCCACTTCTTGGCCGACTAAGTCTTTTATGTTTCACAATATTCTTAAGCCCGCCAACTTCTGATTTGAAGTTTGGCTAACTAACCCTTCATTATTCAACTAAGGAACTTATGTATTGTTGATTAGTTGTGGCTTCTTATTCATATGCTCTTTGATATGTGCATTTGAATGATTGATTAATTATTTGCATACAATTTTTGTCTTGCACACTCAAGTAGAAATATTAGACACAAATGAATGGGAATGTTTTATTATCATCAAAAACTAATGGAGCCAACAATCTCCCCCTTTTTGATGATGACAAAACATTCCTTGGTTAACAAAACGGTGTCTTTTTATTCTTTTTAGTTTTGCACAAAAATAGAGGTTTTCCTCCCCCTATGTGTGTGCTCCCCCTTAGTGTGTGCATAGTTTTATTATTCATTTCAGCATGTTTTTATTCTTGTCATATAGAAAATGACATGTAAGGGTTCAAATTGATGACATAATATATTTATATAGGCTTATGGAATAATAAGCAGTAAGTGATAAGGTGACAGAACATTATTACTATTTCAGCTTGTTGTCTATCATATTGTTTCCAAACTTAATTCATTGCAAAGCTAAATTCCATAAACCATCTAGTCAAAAATATCAGCATTCATATTTATTTTCATCCAAATCTCACTCATAATATCAAATCAACTATTAATAGCACAACAGCTCAATATCAGTACCAAAGCAACAGCATAAACTTAATGGAAAATACTCCAATAACATATTTAAATATTCAATCGTCAAGTTGTAAACATAAACAGCAATAAACCACAATGTCTTTCATCATTCAAAAACATCTAACATCAAAGTTAAATTTAATTGTTCAACTGTTAAAGTAAAAAATAGCAGGAAAATATTCCTAAATTACCCATAGTTCTTTTCTACCTTCTTTGTATCTCCTTAGTTTCCTATCTCTTAATTCTCCCCAGTTTTGTCATCATTAACTCTGAGGAGGGTTCAATCCTCTGAAGAGGTGAAGGAGTAGATTTGTCAATGCCATAAAAAATAATTAGAGGTTCGGGAGAGGGTTTTGGTGGTGATTTTTGTGGTGATTGTTCAAGGGATGATTTGTCAAAAATTCCCAAGGGGTCTTAAGGAGAGGAAATAGTTGTTGGTTTAGCCTTTTCAACAATTCTGTAGGATTTTCTTCTTTTGAGGAATTTGGTCTTGGTTGCCATTGTTTTCATGCCTTTGCCAGGAGGTTTTGATTTAGCTTGTGGAGCTGCAGCAACTTTTTCTTTTCTTTTACCCGATTGTTTTTCTGCTATGAGAGCTGGTTCAGTGGATGCAGACTTCTGGGCTTGAGCTTCAGCTGCTTCCTTTTCTGCCTACTCTTCCCTAACCATCTGATGGAAAATGTCCATGATGGATACTTCCTCAGAATGAGGAGGAAAAAGCTGCTTTTTCTGAGATTTTAGAGGAGATGGGGGATTTTCATCAAGTGAGCCAACCACCTCAGTTCCTTGTTCTGACTCAACTTCCTTTTGAGGCTCAAGTGAGGGGATTTTTCTTGGTTGATCCACTTCAGGTTCATGACCCTTAACTTGAAAGACAGAGCCTTCTGCACCTTGTTCTTTTGCAAGACTTGGAGTTACAGAGGTATTAGTAGCTACAGGTTCAGAAGGCATTTTTCCTTTTTCCTTCAACACATTTTCAAGTTCTGCTAATTTCTCTTCAATTTTTAGCATCCTCACTCCTTGGTCAATTAGCTTTCCATCAATCTTCATGAGTAGGTTAAAAAGCATCTCATTAGAGAATTGAGATAAGGATGCTTCAGGATGTGCAAGTAAAGAAGTTTCTTTTTAGGTAGCAACCTTAGGGGTTTTAACAAAGGTTTCTCTATCTAGCTCATACCCCATTTTAGGTAAACTTCCAAGGTAAATGGCTTGGTCTCTGCTTTTTACTTTATCTGCTTCATACCTAGAGCTCCAAATACCTTTCTTCTACACTAGAGATGTGATGATATTTCCATAAGGCAAATTTATTTTCTCTGGTCTACATGCTCATCTCATTCTCTCAATCGTAAATCTGCCTAGCTTTAGTGAAACACCACTGAATGCATGCTCCATTAGCCATAGATCTTGGAGGCTAATGTAGCTAAAACTACCACTCTTGCCATGAATGTTCGAAGCAACAAAGTAATGCAAAATTCTAATTTGAAGACTTGTAATAAGGCCGACATTACTTTTGGAGGAGTATTTTTCTTTCTTCCTTATGATAATTTACCATAGGGATGAGGGGTCATAATTTTCTAGGAACTCAAACTCATCTTCATCACATTTGATTTTGAGTAGGTTCCCTAAATCTGCAACAGTAATAGTAAATTCCTTTCCATTCAAAAAGACATTCAGACCATCCTCAATATAATCATTAGGATCCTCTAGCTCATCCTTGTTTAGTGCTATACTTGCATAAAATTCTTTAACTAAACTAGCACTGTAGGATCGATTCTTAAATGTACTAAACTCCTTCAGTTTTAATTCCTTAAAATAATCTAATAAGCTTGTTTGAATTTCTAGAATTTCATTTAAACTGTCCTAGTCAATGAATTACCACAAGTGATAGGGCCATTCTCTAATTTTCGGTATCTATCTTTATAGGCTTTATTCCAAAAATTGGAGGATGAGATGTTACCTTTCTTAGATGATTTTCCCTTTTCTTTCTTCTTCTCTACTTTCTGTTCCTTTTCTTTCTGCGATTTTCCAGATTTGTCACTTACAAATGCAGACACAATTTTTGATTTGTTCTTCTGGATTTCCGCTTGCATGCCTTTTTTTAATGGCCATTTACCTTTCTTCTTCTCAACAATCTCTTTGGTTAGAGAGGATTTTGCCATTTTGTTTTGAGCGATTTCTAACTAAGGGTTTCGAGAATTTAAGTGGATAGGTTTCAGTTTCAAGTGGATTGGTTTCAAAGGAGATAAAATGTAGAGGAAATGAGTTAATGGCAGTTTAATCTCTTCAAAAAACCATCTGTCTCCTCCTTAAATATTATCAATTTTTCTTCTATTCAAAATTTGAAAATTGCCTCTCATTTTTGTTTTTCAACTGGAGATATTTTATGCCCATTTCCTTCACCTGGTATACTATTTATTTTTACTATTTTATTCATTCTCCTCTAACTAACTGAGTCTTATTATTTAAAGAGATAGAATGCTCTTAGTTGACTAAGTACCTCTCTTACTCGACTAAGTGCCTACTATCTTTTGAGAAAATTTCAAAATTTTTCCTAAAGCTCCTACATACTAACCATTCCTAAATTTCTTCTCATCTCACAGAATCTATCCTCATCTAAGGGTTTTGTGAAGATGTCAACTAATTGACGTAAAGTATTTACAAACTCAATTTTAATGTCACCTTTCACTATGTGATCTCTAACAAAATGGTGTCTAATCTCAATATGCTTAGTCCTAGAATGCTGCACAGGATTTTTTGAAATGTTGATTGCACTTGTATTATCACTATATATTGGTATGTTATGCATTGATATTCCATAGTCTTTTAGTTGTTGTTTAATCAACAAGATTTGAGCACGTCAGCTGCCTAGAGATACATATTTGGCTTTAGTTGTGGACAAGGCAACTGAATTCTGCTTTTTGCTTGACCATGACACAAGCATACTACCTAGAAACTGGCAGGTTCCACTAGTGCTCTTTCTATCTATTTTACTGCCAGCAAAATTTGCATCAGAATATCCAACTAAACTAAAGGATGATTCCCTAGAATATGATATCCCTAAAGTTTGTGTATCTAAGAGATATCTAAAAATTCTTTTAACAGCAGTCATGTGTGATGCCTTGGGTTGAGATTGAAAATGAACACACAAACACACAGAGAATTGGATATCAAGCCTGCTGGCTGTTAAATAGAGTAGTGATCCGATCATACCTCTATAAAGCTTTTGATCAACATCTTTTTCTTTTTCATCTACATCAAGTTTGATGGATAGACTCATTGGTGTACAAATTGATATCAGCTTCAGCATATCAAATCTTTTGAGCATGTCTTGAATGTATCTTTCTTGGTTGATGAAGATTCCTTTTTCATTTTGTTTGATTTGGAGGCCAAAAAAGTACTTCAGCTCACCCATCTTGCTCATCTTAAATCCCCCCTGCATCTCTTTAGCAAAGTTCTTGCATAAAGCCTCATTAGTTGCACCAAACACAATGTCAACCACATAAATTTGAACAACAATTAAATCATTTAAGTATCTTTTGATAAATAATGTTGTATCAATACTACCTCTAACATAACCTTTTTCAACCAGAAATTTTGAAAGCCTCTCGTACTAAGCTCTAGGAGCTTGTTTCAATCCATACAAGGCTTTGTGAAGTTTGAAAACATAATATGGTTTTTCAAAGTCCTTAAATCTTGGTGGTTGTTCAACATATACTTCCTCTTGAATGAATCCATTTAAGAATGCACTCTTTACATCCATTTGAAATAATTTAAAATTCATAAACATGCAAAAGCAAGCAACAATCTTATAACTTCTATCTTAGCCACCGGTGTAAAGGTTTCATCATAGTCAATTCCTTCCTCTTGGTTGTATCCTTGGGCTACCAACCTAGCTTTATTTCTAACTACATTCCCTTGCTCATCTACCTTATTTCTAAACACCCATTTTGTTCCAACAATAGGGTGGTTTAAAGGTCTAGAAACTAATGACCACACATGGTTTTTTTTTTAATTGATCAAGTTCCTTTTGTATGGCCATTACCCAGCTTTCCTCTTTTTCTGCTTCCTCAAATGTTTTAGGCTCAATTTGAGATATGAAAAACTCACAAGTCTTTTTTGTTGCTCTCCTAGTTTTAACACCTTGTGAAATATCACCTTTGATTAGTTTTTGTGGGTGGTCTTTTGCATATCTCCAACTCCTTGGAAGGTCATTATGCTGATTTTCAGTTCTTTGCAGGGTTGTGATGAGTGGAGGTTCTATTTCTCTTCCTAGGGAATTTTCTTCACTATTTTTCTTATCGTCTAAACTCATTTCTTCCATTTGTTTTTCAAGATCATCCGTATCATGTTCATCATCAGAAATTTCTTTTTGCAAGGTATTGGATTCATCAAAAACTACATGGATGGATTCTCCAACCGTTACAGATCTTTTGTTGAAGACTCTATAGGCTTTTGGATTTAATGCATATCCTAAAAATATAGCTTCATCACTCTTTGCATCAAACTTTCCTAAAAGCTGTTTACCATTGTTCAATACAAAACACTTATAGCCAAAGCTCCTAAGGTGAGAGATATTTGGTTTCCTACTTTTGTACAGTTCGTATGGAGTCTTTGATATCATGGCTCTTATAGATACTCTATTAAGGATATAAACTGATGTATTAACAGCTTTTGCCAAAAAGTATTTAGGTAGATTATTCTCACATAGCATAGTTCGAGCCATTTCTTTCAAGGTTCAGTTTGTTCTCTCTATAACTCCATTTTGCTAGGGTGTTCTAGGTGCAGAAAAATTATGATCCAACACCTTTTCATTAAAGAAATTCTCAAATTCATCTCTTTCAAACTCACCTCCATGATCACTCCTAATACTAACAATAGCTAGTCCTTTTTCATTTTTAACCCTCCTACAATGACTTATGAATGCTGGTAGAGCATCATTTTTATGAGCAAAGAAATACACCCAAGTGTACGTAGAGTAGTCATCGACTATTACAAAGCCATAAGATTTTCCTCCTAAACTAGTTGTACTTATTGGACCAAATAGATCAATGTGCAACAATTTAAGATGTCTAGAGGTAGAGACAACTTTCCTGGTCTTAAAAGATGTTCTAACTTGTTTTCCTAGTTGAATGGCATCACATATCTTATCATTTTCAAACTTAAGATCCGGCAGTCCAACAACTAAATTTTTTCTAATAAACTTTGACATGGTATGCATGCTCACATGTCCTAATCTCTTATGCCATAACCAATTGTTTCAGCATTTGTTATAAGACATATTTCACAATCCATTTCAAGATCCTAAAGAAATACAACATACATATTCTTTAATCTTCTTTCTATAAATGAGACTTTATTAGTGCTTATGCCTATCACTTCACATTTGGTTGAGTCAAAACATACTTTAAATCCATTATCACACAATTGACTAATGCTTAATAAATTATGTTTTAAACCTTTAACCAACAACACATGACTAACTTGAGTTTGAGAGTTCTTACCAACCATTCCTATGCCATAATTCTACCTTTTGACTCATCACCAAAAGATACAGTTCCTCCTTTTTCTCTTATCTAGCTACGCAAATAGCATTTCATTTCCTGTCATGTGCCTTGAGCAGCCACTGTCCATATACCAAGGCTGCTTCTTCTTGAGTTGAGCTCTTGAACATGTATCTTTTGAGTGTAGCTCAACCTACAAAACAAATATTCAGTTTTTCTTTATAGGTACCCATACCTTGATGGGTCCTTGATTGTTAGCAGCAACATAAGATCCTTTCTATTGCAATCATAGGATAAATGACCAATTTTATCACAAATATAACACCTAGATGATGCATTAGCATAATTTTTCTTGTGGTAAGCATTTCTTTTTAGAGTTTCATTTTTCAAACTTATGAGTGCAGCATTTTCTTCACTTACCTTTTGTAAGGTTTTTGTTTTTCTTTCCAATTCCAATTTTAGAGTTTCAAAATCTGTTTTTAAATGTTCCAATTTAATTTGCAAAAAATTTATTTGTTCAAAAATAGAGTCAAAGTCAAGTTTAATCTTTTCCAAATCTGATTCTAGAGATGCAGATTTTTTCTCTAAACTCTTGTATTTCAAAATAAGTTTCTCAAATTCATCATATAAACATTCATATTCTTCCTAAAGTTCATCAACAGAAATATTGCAATGAGTTGAGGATACCTCAGATTCATCATCTCGTGCCATTAAACACAGGTTTGCTCTTTCTTCCGCTTTTTCTTCCTCAGCTTCAGAAATTGAAGTACCACTGTTTGACCAAGTAGCGACAACCATTACCTTCTTTGATTTCTTGTTTCTCTTTGGAGTTTCTTCTTTCAGCAAGGGGCATTTGGACTTGAAATGTCTAGGTTTCTTGCATTCGAAGCATGTAAGCTCTTCTTTTTTGTTGGAGTCGTTTTTGTTTCTAGTTCTCCATGAAAAACCTTGGTCTTTTTTAAACCCTCTTTTAGCTAGTCTTTGATTTCTTTTGCCCATCAATTTTTTGAATCTCCTAGGAACTAGTGCTAGTTCTTCATCATCATCACAAGATAGCTCATCTAGTTCTTCTTCAAGAATGCTGGCTTTGAGGATGATGCTTTTGTTCTTTTCTTTAGCTTCCTTCCTATCTTCTTCTTCCTCTTCCTTAAGTTCTAGCTTATGAGTAAGGAGAGAACCACAAATTTCATCCAAAGTTATAACATTTACGTCCTTGGCTTCTCGGATGGCGGTCACCTTAGGCTTCCAATTTTTGGGTAGGCTTTTAAGAATTCTTTAATAATTTCATGCTCTGGGATTCGTTTGCCTAGCTGACTAAGTTTGTTTGTGATGTTTGTGAATCTATCTAGCATGCTGGTGATATCTTCACCAGGCTCCATCTTAAACATTCCATAATTGTGGGTCAAGAGGGCTATCTTAGACTCCATGACTTGAGAAGTTCCTTCATGGATAATTCTAAGTTTATCCCACACTTGTTTTGCTTTGGTACAACTTGATGCTTTATTGAATTCGGTGAGAGTTAGAACACAATGCAATGTATTGAGTTCTTTGAAATTGGTTTGGACCTTTTTGGTTTTAGCCTCGATCCATTTAGACCTTGGCTTAAGAATCATCTCATTGGTCACTACATTTAAGGTTGAAGGAATGAATGGTCCATCAGTTATGATGTCTCACATCTCATAATTAATTGCCTTAATATATATTGAAATCCTAGTGCTCCAATAAGGATAGTTAGAGCCATCAAATAGAGGTAGTCTATTTGTTGATTATCCCTCAACAACTACTGATTTTTGTAGAGCCATTTGGATCTTCTCAAGGGTGTTAAACCTTAATAATAGGAGTTAGGCTCTAATACCACTTGTTGGTCCCAAGTAAATGTCACGACCCGGAACCTCCCTCAGGCCCATGACAATCGCCGCGACGTCCCGATTGACACTCATTATCCGGAATGCCAACCGGAACCCCGCAAGGCTTACATATCAATTTCTTTCCTTTCCTGTGAGCAATCATTGTTAAATATCGAGTTTTTAGAGAATATTTACTATTTTAGATCAAAAACAATCAAAATAAAATTTTCGCCACACAGGGGTATTTTGGTCATTTTTTTCTCAAAAATTTCAAAATTGGCTAAAACGTAATATACAAGTACAAAATACATAATTCATATTCAAAATGAGTTTAAGAGTCAAAAATCTTCATTTAAAACGAAATTACGGTTATTTGAATATAATAAGAAAATAAAAGAAATATTAAGGGAAATATTCTATTTTCTTATAAAACAATATTTATAGAGTTATACGTGAATAATTTTTATAGCGTAAAAACTAAATAAATTTATACATACTGAAATACAATAAGCCAAAATATTTAATTTAATTTACAATAACAAGAAGGCCCCCGAATAAACAAAAGTAAAGAGGACTGTGAACCTACGGTTTGGAAAATGCAGATCCAATGGTAGTCCTCGATGAGATCAGCTATCTACAGTCTATACTGAACCTGAAATGGGTGGAAAGGAGTTGGGTGAGATTTTGCAATCCCAATGAGTAAACAGACATTATCATAAATATCTAAAGGCGAGTAAAATGGAGGCAAGTTTAAACAATAAATTTCAACCCATTTCATAATGTTTTCAATTTATTTCTTAAACCATAAAATATTTGTAATTTACCAAAACAATTGTTAAGGCTTATGTCTTTTATTAAAACAAGGCTCAAGCCAAAACTAATCCTCGGGGATACCTTGGCCGAGGCATCTAACCGAGTCCGCCAAGGGTGTTAAAATATTCACACGTGAAACACATTTTTATTTTTAAAACCAGCCGTTCCTTGGCGTTGGCCGAGTTACACATTCACGTAGGGGTTCGACGTGAAGTGAACTCTAATACTATCCCAGGAGTTACCCTCCTCGCCTCTACAACCGGAGTAACTATATAACTGGGTTTACCGTGCCCCTCTAATAGGCAGTCCACGGAAACCCGTCACTGCAGTGACTAACCCACCAATTTTAATAAAATTTCGACAGTATAACGTGGCTTTTATTTATTTATCCAGCCTGCATAGTAAAACAACTTACATAAATTTCCCAATGCATTCACAAAATATAGCCACATATACTCATTTCTCATAAGCCATTCCTAGGAAAATATATATTTTTCAAGTCAATTTGTAGCCTCCAATTACTCAATTTCATAATCAATACAATATATTTTTATTTGTCACATTTATTCCTAAAACATCAAAAATCCCTTTTTAATCTCGTTCTCATTTCATAAAATACATAAAGGGCATTTAAAATAAACTCTAGATAATTTACAATAATAATAAGTTTACTCACTGTTTGTACAAACTAAAAGCTGTCTAAGCGCCCCGATCACTACTTGTCGGGTATGACTTCTTTGCCTTTTCCGGAGGGCTCTCCTCCTAGACACATTACAAAAATTTACACAATTCATCACATTGATGCTAAATCACTATATAATTAACTTAAATCCTATACTAATGCATGGTATGAAATGCAATAGCCTAAAACGGCTTAAAGGCGGTATTAACCTATTTTTGGCACTTTGCTCGATAAATTGCTAACGCGCTCCATTTTAGCTCTAAATCATCCCATTCTCTCTCCAACATTTCTAACCATTAAATATCAGCCAATAACCTTCTAAAAACAACAAAATCAGCTCACTCCCTTCCTTGGAAAATTCGGCAAAAAATGGGACATTAACTCGGTTAATTTTCTACTTTGTTTTTCTATCACGTTTAATCGTTTTTCATCATTTTCTCTTCATTTCCCTTAGAATAAAATCAATTCATCATCATTGTACAGCATTGAGCATCCAGCCAAGAGTGGGTATTGTGAAAATTTACTGATTTCTTGCCCAATTTAATTTCTAAACACATTTAACTAACTAAAACTATCAATTTAACTAAAAATCAAAACCTAAAAATTTCAATTTCTCTCTCCTAGAATTTCGTCCAGCCCTTGATATCACTTTTTGATCTCTCTCCTCAAGCATGCTAAATGGAAATAAAGGCATAGGAAAGGTAGAAATCAAGCTAAAATCGAAAAATCTTACCGTTAGATGCGTAAACGGTCGAAAACCGTGAATTTCCCTTTGAATTTTCTTGTTTCTCTTTGGTTTTTCTTTTTTTCTTCCTTTCCTCTCTATTTCCTCTCTTTTTCTTCCTTATGGCCGGCCAGCACTCAAAATTTGGGTTTAAATGGCTGACTTTTCATTAAAATAATATTATTTCATTAAAAAATGCCATGTGTCACTTTCCCATTGGCCCATTTTTAAAATTTCATCCCTTTGTTTCCAAATTTTCACCATACACTTGTCCCACATATCCATAGCTTAGATAAAATTCTCAGACTTATCCAAAGTCTCGGTGGAGTAATTTTTTAAAATTTACACTTTTGCCCCTGTAAAAGTCAAAAATTACATTTTTGCCCCAAAAATTGAAAAATTGCCCATAGACATATTTTTCATCCCTTATACTCATACCATTCTCCAATTTGTCAAATTTGATCTAAATTCTCTCAAAATCTCAAATTTTGTCCGTGGGTGGCAAAATTACGATTTTGCCCCTACACTCCAAAAATCACCAGAATTAAACTTTTTCACTTCCTATCATTAAATTATACTCCCAATAGTTAATCTTGGTCAAAAATTTCACTCCATGATCAAATTATTATCTTAGGTGGCAAAATGACGATTTTGCCCTTGAACATCAAAATTTCCAATTTTACCCCAAATGAACCCTCGAACTCCAAACAATCATTTTTTTCATTCTTGGACTATAAAATATTAAATTTCATCCTACAATTCCTATTTGAACTAGTTTGAGGTTAAATCAACTCAAGTGTACTGTTAGGTACGATATCGGGTTTCGTCTTTTCTTATGTGCTTTCCTAGCATAATAACATGCTACTCAGTGCATGTATGTCATGACATGTATTTATAGGGTTGGGTTTTACAGTAAATGTGTTAGAGGGGGTGAATAACACTTTTTGGCTCTTGGCAAGATGAGGAACTAATTTGAAAAGCAATGAAAATAAAAACAGAGCAGATAATGCGCAGGAATTTAGAGTGGTTTAGTCCAAGACTTACATCCACTACCTTGATTACTCGACCAAGGATTTTACAAACTAATCCACTATGAATGGTGAAATTCACAAGCTTTCACCAAGCTTTTACAATGGCTTTTACCAAGCTTAGCCAAAACCTTTCATAATAGTTTTTACCAGGATCAACTAAAACCCAACACCTAACTTTTCAAGGCTAAGTTAGAACCTATACTCAATCAAGCAATTCTAGCTTGAATCAATCCCTTAGAGTGACTCACTTACTCTAAGAATACAAGGAGAGAAGTGATAAGAGTGTACCTATGATCACAAGGTTGATATAAGTGGTACCAAGTGAAGTGTAGTTCACAATTACAAGGATAGGAGTTGAGTGCAGTAAATGAGCAGAGAATATTTTCTGGTTTTTGAGCTCTCTTGTGTTCTTGGAAGCCTTGATTACATTTCTAGCCGTTGACAGTCCCTCTTATACTTGAAAAATCAGTTCTGAAGTGTGTTAGACAGTTTTTGATTGTTGAAAACATTTTTTTTGTACTTCTAGCTGTTAATCTATCTTTTAGTGTATAATTCAAATTTTCTGGCACAATGCTCTTAGTCGACTAAGTTGTCTCTATTTTCTATTTTCAGTTTCTAAAGTGAGCACTTAGTCGACTAACTTACTTCTTGGTCGACTAAGTCGATTCTGTTTCGAAGTCCAGATTTCTAGCAGTAGATTCTTAGTCGACTAACCCACTTCTTAGCTGACTAAGTCTTTTCTGTTTCTCAATATTCTTGAGCCCGCCAACTTCTGATTTGAATTTTAGCCAACTAACACTTAATTATTCAACTAAGGAACTTCTGTATTGTTGATCAGTTGTGGCTTCTTATTCATATGCTTTTTAATATGTGCATCTGAATGATTGATTAATTATTTGCATACAATTTTTGTCCTGCACACTTAAGTAGAAATATTATACACAAATGAATGAGAATGTTTCATTATCATCAAAAACTAATGGAGCCAACATATCTACCACTTCACATTTATTTGAGTCAAAGCATACCTTAAAACCTTTATCACACAATTGGCTAATGCTTAATAAATTATGTTTCAAACCTTTAACCAACAACACATGACTAATTTGATTTTGGGAGTTCTTACCAACCATTCATATGCCATGAATTCTACCTTTTAAATCATCAACAAAGGATACGGTACCTCCCTTTCTTTTATCCAGTTGAGCAAATAGCATTTTATCTCCTATCATGTGCCATAAGCAGCCACTGTCCATATACCAAGGTTGTTTCCACTTTAGTTGAGCTCTTGAACATGTGACTTTTGAGTGCAACTTAACCTACAAAACAAATTTTCAGTTTTTCTTAATAGGTACCCATACCTTCATGGGTCCTTGATTGTTAGTAGCAACATAGGATCTTTTTGGAACCCATATTTTTCTTATTGTTTGTACACTTCTTTTTCTGATGCAATTATAGGATAAATGACCAATTCTATAACAAGTATAACACCTAGATGCTGCCTTAATAGGATTTCTCTTGTGGTATGCATTTCTGCTTGAAGTTTCATTTTTCAAACTTTTGAGTGCAACATTTTCTTCACTTACCTTTTGTAAGACTTCAGTTTTGCTTTTCAATTCCAATTTTAGAGTTTCAAAATCTATTTTTGAGTGCTCCAATTCAATTTGCAAAAAATTTCTTTATTCAAAAACAGAATCAAAGTCAAGTTTAATCTTTTCCAAATCTAATTCTAGAGATGCTGACTTTTTCTTTAAAGTCTTGTATTTCAAAATGAGTTTTTCAAATTCCTCATATAAACATTCATATTCATCCTGAAGTTCATCAACAGAAATATTGCAAGGGGATGAGGATACCTCGGATTCATCATCCAGTGCCAGCAAACATAGGTTTGCTCTTTCTTCAGCTTTTTCTTCCTTAGCTTTAGAATTTGAAATATCACTATTTTACCCAGTAGCTGCTACCATTGCCTTCTTTGATCTCTTGTTTTTTTTTTTTGGAGTTTCTTCTTTTAATAAGGGGCATTCAAACTTGAAATGTCCAAGCTTTTTGCATTCAAAGCATGTAAGCTCTTCCTTTTTGTTGGAGTCATTTTTATTTTTGGTTCTTTATGAAGAGCCTTGATCTCTTCTAAACCCTCTTCTAGTTAGTCTACAGTTTCTTTTACACATAAGCTTTCTGAATCTCCTTGCCACCAGTGCCAGTTCTTCATCATTATCATAAGAAAGCTCATCCAGTTCTTCTTTAAGAATGCTGGCTTTTAAGGCAATGCTCTTTTTCTTTTCTTTTACTTCCCTTTTATCTTTTTCTTCCTCTTCCTTGAGTTCTAGCTCATGAGTAAGGAAAGAACCACAAATTTCATCTAAAGTTATAACATTTAAGTCCTTGGCTTCCCGGGTGGCTATCACTTGAGGCTTTCAATTTTTGGGTAGGTTTCTAAGAAGTCTTTTAACAATTTCATGCTCGAGGATTGGGTTTGCCTAGCTGATTAAGTTTGTTTGTAATGTTTGTGAATCTATCTAGCATGTTGGTGATATCTTCACTAGGCTCCATCTTAAACATTTTATAATTGTGGGCCAAAAGGGCTATCTTAGACTCCTTGACTTGAGAAGTCCCTTCATGGATAATCATAAGTTGATCTCACACCTGTTTTGCTATGGTATAGCTTGATACTTTATTGAATTCGGTGGGAGTTAAAGCACAATGCAACGTATTGATTGCCTTAAAATTTGTTTGGACTCTTTTAGTTCAACCTTAATCCATTCAGACCTTGGCTTAGGGATCATCTCTTTTGTCACTACTTTTGGAGTTAAGGGAATGAATGGTCCATTAGTTATGATGTCCCACATCTCGTAGTCTATTGCCTTAATATATATTGACATCTTAGTACTCCAATAAGGATAGTTAGAGCCATCAAACAGAGGTGGTCTGTTTGTTGATTGTCCCTCAGCAACTACTGATTTTTTTAGAGCTATTTGGATCTTCCCAAGGGTGTTAGACTTTAATAATAGGGGTTTGGCTCGAATACCACTTGTTGGTCCCAAGTAAATGTGCTAGAGGGGGGTGAATAGCACAATTTGGCTCTTTCAGAAATTGGCTCTAAGTGGGAACAAATTCAAGTGAAAAGAAGGAATGAAAATAAGAACAAAGTTATAGTAGACAACACAACAGAATTTAGAATGGTTCAATCCAAGACCTACATCCACTACCTTAATTGTTCAACCAAAGATTTTCTAATCAATCCACTAAGAACGGTGAAACTGACTAGCTTTCACCAGGCTTAACCAAAACCTTTCACAATAGTTTTTACCGGGATCAACTAAAACCCAATACCTAACTTTTCAAGGCTAAGTTAGAACCTATACTCAATCAAGCAATCCTAACTTGCATCAATCCCTTAGAGTGACTTGCTCACTCTAAGAGTACAAGGAGAAAAGTTGTCACGACCCGATACTCTCCTCAAGCCTGTGACAACCATCGCGATGTTCCGATAGACACCTAGACATAATGCACAACAAGCCATTTACTACATTTGTACTCAACCGTTGTAAAACCAATTCAGGCTTTATACTAATGCATGAAATGAGATGTAAATTGTTCGAATTATCATATAAACATAGTGTTCTACACAAATTCAATTGTGTACCTAAACAAAACGGTATTGGCCTAATTCGATCTATCACTCAATTAATTGGCCAATACGTCTGATTAATTGGCCAATACATCCAATTCAACTCCAAATAATTCTATTTTTCTCCCAATACTCCAAATCATCAAACACAAATTAAATAACTTGAAATATGGCAAAATCATCCTCACATTTTCTCTTGAAAAATTCGGCCATGGTGGGTGCATCAACACTATAATTTTTCAAGCTAGATTCTCACACCATAAATCACTAATTCCTAACCAAATCACTTGAATTAAAATCAAAATCATCATCAATATTCCACATGGAGAATTCAGCCAATGATGGGTTATGGAAGAACATGAATTTTTCTTGTTGGCTTTTCATGCTACACATCACTAACTAACTAAAAACACTAAAATATATTGAAATCTAACCAAATCAAGCATCAAAACTCCTCCCCCCATGTCCGGCCAGCAAGGGTATCCTCATGCAAACTTGATTCTCAACTATGGAAAATGAAAAAGAATGCATAGGAAAGGTAGATCACAAGCTAGAATTGAAAAATCTCAAGCTAGAATTGAAAAATCTTACCTTTTGTCACTTGATTCTTTGAATTTTCACACTTTTTCCTTGAATTTTTCCACCTAGGGTTTTGTTTTTCTTCTTTTCTTCCCTTTTCTTCCTTTGGCCGGCCAAGGGAAATGAGTTGGGAGGGTTATGAGCTGATTTTTAAAGCCAAATAATAAAAGAATTCAAGCTTGACACTTGTCACCATGTTATTGGTCCATATTTAAAAACTTACTAATTAAACTTTCTTCCACCACCACATAAAATCCTTCAATTATCCATAATAATATTGGATAAAATCCATGTGCTAGACAAGTGTTCGGTGGTGTAAAATTACAATTTTACCCTTGGGGTGGCAAAATGACTATTTTGCCCTTATGCTTTGAAAAATGCCGAAATTAAAATTTTTCACTTCTCAAACTCAAATTATACTCCAAATGATCAATCTTAGTCAAAAATTTCATCTAACACTCACATCTTAACCTCGGGTGGTAAAATGACCATTTTGCCCTTAAGTCATGAAAATTCCAATTTGACTCAAAATCTGTCCTCGAACTCCAAATCACCTTTTTAAGTCATTTTGGGGTTTTAAAATTCTCAATTTCATCTTAAAATCTCTATTTAGACTAGTTCGAGGCTTAATTCAACTTAATTGTACCATTTGGTATAATATCGTCCTTTAACGATTTTCGAGGTACCCAAGTAAGCAAACATGCATTCTTATATAGGAATGGCATAATAAACATATTGTAGAACCGGGCTTGATAGAAATACCCCCCTTAAAATAAAATTTTGACCTTAAAATAAAATTTTGACCTCAAAATTTCATTTACTGAACTCAAAGAAAAAGTGAGGGTATTGTTTTCTCATCTAATGCTTGACTTTTTATGTCCTCCCCTTTATAGGGAATTTTGATTTGTTCACCTCATTTACCTCCAATTTAACTCGAGTACTTCACTTATGTCTATTATTATCCTTTAAAATTATATCAACAGTAACCTTCACAATTATGATCTCTTATATCGAGACACCAAGCATGCTTCTATTACTATCATTAAACTTGAACCATAACTCCATCTCAATCATACCAATTTCGATCGCATTTTATACTTATTTATGTATACCAACCTCTATCTTATTATTTCATTCCATATCAAACTTCTCGACTTTCATTCATTCATTCCATCCTCATATAATATTGTGTAGTTTATACTATCATTAACATGCCATACTCATTCCTGTATATATATCCTCAACGTTAGGGAAGATTAATGGCTTTAATTATTTCCACATATTTCATGTTTACCTTGCATTTAGGAAATTTCAATCTTCTTAATCCTATTAACCCATCTCATATGGCGTAATCGCACTATAGATTACATTCCCTTAACTATTTCCCCAAAATTCCTTAAGTCGCCATAAATCAACTTCTGATAAGATTCTTGATCGTTACATTATCTATACAACTCATCAAATATATTGAGTTCAAGTCTCGAACCAGTAAAACCATTCTTCGTTTTAGTTGGGTACATTACTAACTCCACACACACATATACACGCACATTCAAATATCCATATTCCTCATTAAATATACGGGTCTCTGTTTTCAAATACCTTCAAACTAATTTCTCTTTGTTCATTCCCATCCATAACCAAGATTCAATAGAATAATCTTCATAATTCACATAAATTCTCATCATGCCTGTGCATAGTTCCACATCATTTACATACTTATACTCTCTTCTTATCATTTTTAATTATATTCTTAAGTTTCCTTGTACTATATATCATTGCATCATAATGTCATCTCCATTGAATTATAATCTATTATGCGTGTATGCTTTATAATCCCATTGATGCCTCAAAGATTTATCTTAACTTGATCATTGCATCTTATGCAATACCACAATTCCTAAGAGTCATCCTTTTTCCTCGATTATCCATCATGCCTCTACATTACCTTGTATCCTTCTTGCATTCCGATATTGATTTGTCACTTAAAACTCAGACTCATTTGAATCATATATGCCTCAAGCATTTTGAATTCCAATTTCCATAATATATTAGGAAAGTTTCATTATCGGACTTCATTATCAAGGTTAACTTCAATCATCTTTTGTTCCACTCTTTCATATGAACATAACATCATTCTTCCTTAACCAATTTATAAATTGCACTTGAAATTGCAAAACTTGAAACTAGGTTCTCCTCAAGTACCTTTCAATGTTAATATAAATATCACTCTCAGCTTACAGCTTCCTTTTTATGATCATATAACTTAATGTTTGCTTTCACGAGATCCATTGCAGAATTTATCTTGAGTATTTCCTTGGGGATATCTATCTTAACCTTATGTCTCACAACATGTGATCACTTAACCTGTAACTTAGCCGTTTGGCTCCTTAGCAAGTTTCAAAATCACACATCTTATACTCATCTCGTATAATTAATTCTTTCTCAAAGGTGTTTAAACATTCTTGAAACACTTAATCATTTATTTGCTTTTTCATACTCCAAGTATATCATTTCCATAAAGGCATGCCCAACTACTCATGCTTCAATTTATCTCCAAGGGTTTCTAGCATACCACGTAGTTTACTTGTGTTATTACTAATCCTTTCTTTTCAACAAAGTCAAGACAAGATTTGTAAATTTTCATAACAATATTCTATATAAACTCATTGGCTATATCATCCTTGAAATCTTTATTCACACTTTTATCACTTGGTATTAACATCTCTTATCAATATCTCATACATTCATCTAACTTTTCACTCACTTTCTCTTTAGTCTTTAACAAGGCTTAATCTCTTGTCTTCTTTATTTCTTAAGATTTGACTTCAGTCAACATATTATTCATCTTAACACTCCACATGTTAATTTATTTTTATGTAGCCATCTCAAAAACTCTCTCTAACTTTTCTTTCTCTTACATGCCAATATATAAGGCAATAAAGAAACTCTGCAATTTCACTCATCATCTTTATCTTAATACCTCTCCAATGCACTTAAGACTGCAAACAACAAAGCTTAGCATCAAAACCAATAACCATATTTCAACTCGTGAGTCTCATCTTCATGCCACTCCCAATTTGCTCGTGCTTTCTAGCCATAAAGGTTTCTTAACCAATTACATTTAAAAAGTGGATAATTCACTTAATTATTACATCTCGTCCTTGCAGTTATAAGATCAAGATATCTCGAATTTAGGATGTAGAAGTTCCTTCCTAGAGCATATCCAAAAATCCACATATTTCAAGTCCCACTTTAGGACATCTTTCCATATAGTGTAATGAATTCACAATATATACATCATCATACACATAATTACTTATTATTTATGGTATCCCACTATTTTCATTATCCATTTTTGATTATCTTCCTTGTCTTATAACTCCAATAGTTTATTAACTTCCAGTACAAAGACCACGAAAATAGTTCATCTTTCACTACATTTATACTCACAATCCTTATTAATCAAGAATTTATCTTTCTCAAGTTCCATCATTTATCTCCAATGGACCATATTTGTGTCAGATTATCTTTCTATAATGTTATGGCATCATTTTATACTTCCTTCACCCTCAAGTTTACAATCTTTGACTTTATCACATTAGTCGCTCAAAATGTCATCTAGAGCCTCATTGATTTCTTCCATATCCTTTCGAATTATAACTACAGTTAAGATTCCCAATTTCACATCTCCTTGATTAATTATTAGTAATACCACACTGTCTCCCATCATCCTGTGCAATTACAACACACTAAACCCACTTATTATAACATAATCTCCTAGTTCAATGTGTTTGCTCGGGAATCATCTTCTCTGATACAAGTTGTCCCATAAAACAGAATTTTATTTATTTAGCTTTGCATTCGGAATCATATCAAAAACTCACATACTATGATAAGTAATAATTTCCAACAGACATCATCAGTTCAAATGGCATTTTATACCTCGTCAAAATCTAGGGTTATCACTCCAAAAGTTCATCACATTAATCGGTATCCATTTCTTAGTACTGCAAAATACATTCATTGTTAGATCTGGTAATTGCTTGAATCATTAATGACTTTCCACATTAGTCTTTAGTAATTATTTAAGATGATCAACCATGAGTTCAATTATAACTCCACCAAATGAATAAATTATCATGGCCTATTAGTCTAACTCCAAATTTGTCCATCCTTAATCGGAGGTATATATCATTTCATTAATCTTTCATTATAAGTATTCATTTTAAGATTTCTCTAACACTAGCTCGTGTCACGGGTGGCATCTTAAACCCGAACAACGGCTCTACTTATGACCTTTGCATGACATTAACAAGGAAGTTGATTACTGGGAACAGGAGTTCATATAGCTCCCTGTCTATGACTTATGCTCCCATAAGATCTATACGAAGAAATAGAACGAGTCTAAACAACTCCAAATTCTATATGCAGATGCACGTATTTTATTCTATAAACCTAACCTAAATTAAATTAACTTGGGCCACACTGACACTGTAGTTTTTAAAACAACTTTAAAAAATTTTAAACCGAAAAGCTCTAATCTTTAAAACCAAAAGCTCTGATACCACTCTAACTGTCATGACTCGGTACTCTCCTCGATCCCATGACAACCGCCGCGATGTTCCTATAGACATTCATTACCCAAAATGCCAACCGAAACCCCGCAAGGCTTTAATATCAGTTTTAACACCTCCCCTGTGAGCAACAGTTGTTAAGTATCATGTTTTGAGATATTATAAACTATTTTCAAATCAAAATAATAGAAAAATAATTTTTAGCTCATAAGTGCATTTTGATCATTTTTCCTCGAAAGTCTCAAAACTAGCTACAAATGTAGTATGCGGATGGAAACACATATTTCATAATCAAAAATAAGTTTAGATATCTAAAACATTCATTTAAAGTGAAATTATAACTATTTGAATATAATATAAATATTCAATAAAATATTCTATTTTCTTATAAAACAATATTTATAGAGTTACCGGTAAATAATTTTTGTAGCGTAAAAGCTAAATAAATTCATACATACTGTAATACAGATAACCAAAGTATAAAATTTAATTTACAGTGACACATGAACCCACGAACGACCAAAACTATCAAAAGCGGTAAACCTACAGTTTTTTTTTAGGATGCAAGTCCAACTGTAGCCCTCAACAAAGTGAGCTATCTACCGACTATCCTGAGCCTGAAATGGGTGGAAATGGAGGTCGTGAGATTATATAATCCCAGTGAGTAAACAAATACCACTTAAAATATCTAAAGCTGAGTAAATGGAGACAGGTTAAAATAGATCATCATACTGTAATTCATCACCTTTCAACTCATTTCAACCCAATAAAATCAATTCATATAAATTGAGTAATCAACATGGCTTATGAATTTCTTAAAACTTTGGCTCGTGCCAAAATCATTCTCATACTCAGTTATCAGGGATACCTTGGCCGAGGGCTATCCCAACCGAGTCCGCCAAGGCTATTAAAAAGTTATGTACGCATAAATCATGTTTTTATTTTGAAAACATAGTTGTTCCTTGGCGTTGGTTGACTTCACTCTCACTTGGTGGTTTGGCGTGAAGTGAACTCTAAAGTGTTAACCTCAAGAGTTATCCATCCGCGCCTCTCATACTGAGGTATGAATATAATAGGGTTACCGTGCCCCTCTAATAGGCTGGTCCACAGAACCCGTCAACTACAGCGACTAATCAATAACCCACCAATTCAATAAAATTCAACAGCATGACATGGCAATTTTATCATTATCCAGCCTATCAAGGTAAACAACAGTTTATGCATTTTCAGCACAAATACCAATTCAACCATTCATGCCAATATTATCATAAGCCATTCAATTCAAACCATGATTTATAACACAGTAATTAGTCTCCAATTACTCCATTTTCCAAAACCATCTTTCAATTTCAAGACAATTTTATAAAATCATTTCATTTAATCACATTTTTTTTATAAAATATAAAGATTTACCATTTAAACTCATTTTCCATAAAATCACAAAATCAGATAAAAACCACTTTAGATAATTAAGACGATAGTAAGGTTACCCACTATTTCAGGAGTTGAATTCCGAATACTTCGATTCTAGATCTTCGAGTATTATCTCTTTACTTTTGCTAGAATGCTCACCACCTAGACATAATACACAATAAGCCATTTACTACATTTGTACTAAATTGTTGTAAAACCAATTCAGGCTTTATACTAATGCATGAAATGGGATGTAAATTGTTCGAATTATCGTCTAAACACAGTGTTCTACACAAATTCAATTGTGTACCTAAATAAAACGGTATTGGCCTAATTCGATCTATCACTCGATTAATTGGCCAATACGTCTAATTTAACTCCAAATAATTCTATTTTTCTCCCAATACTCCAAATCATCAAACACAAATTAAATAACTTGAAATATGGCAAAATCATCAAACACAAATTAAATAACTTGAAATATGGCAAAATCATCCTCACATTTTCTCTTGAAAAATTTGGCCATGGTGGGTGCATCAACACTATAATTTTTCAAGCTAGATTCTCACACCATAAATCACTAATTCCTAACCAAATCACTTGAATTAAAATCAAAATCATCATCAATATTCCACATGGAGAATTTGGCCAATGATGGGTTATGGAAGAACATGAATTTTTCTTGTTGGCTTTTCATGCTATACATCACTAACTAACTAAAAACACTAAAATATATTGAAATCTAACCAAATCAAGCATCAAAACTCCTCCCCCCATGTCCAGCGAGCAAGGGTATCCTCATGCAAACTTGATTCTCAACCATGGAAAATGAAAAACAATGCATCACAAGCTAGAATTGAAAAATCTTACCTTTTGTCACTTGATTCTTTAAATTTTCACACTTTTCCCTTGAATTTTTCCACCTAGGGTTTTGTTCTTCTTCTTTTCTTCCCTTTTCTTCCTTTGGTCGGCCAAGAGAAATGGGTTGGGAGGGTTATGGGCTGATTTTTAAAGCCAAATAATAAAATAATTCAAGCTTGACACTTGTCACCATGTTATTGGTCCATATTTAAAAACTTAATAATTAAGTTTTCTTCTACCACCACATAAAATCCTTCAATTATCCATAATAATATTGGGTAAAATCCATGTGCTGGACAAGTGTTGGGTGGTGTAAAATTACAATTTTGCCCCTAGGGTGGCAAAATGACTATTTTGCCCTTATGCTCGAAAAAATGCCGGAATTAAAATTTTTCACTTCTCAAACTCAAATTATACTCCAAATGATCAATCTTAGTCAAAAATTTCATCCAACACTCACATCTTAACCTTGGGTGGCAAAATGACCATTTTGCCCTTAGGTCATGAAAATTCCAATTTGACTCCAAATCGGTCCTCGAACTTCGAATCACCTTTTGAAGTCATTCTGTGGTTTTAAAATTCTCAATTTCATCTTAAAATCTCTATTTAGACTAGTTCGAGGCTTAATTCAACTTAATTGTACTATTTGGTATAATATTGTCCTTTAACGATTTTCGAGGTACCCAAGTAAGCAAACATGCATTCTTATGTAAGAATGGAATAATAAACATATTGTAGAGCCGGACTTGACAAAAGTGATAAGAGTGTACTTATGATCATAAGGTTGATCTAAGTGGTACAAAGTGAAGTGCAGATCACAATTACAAAGATAGGAGTTGAGTGCAATAAATGAGCTATGAGTATTTTCTGGTTTTTGAGCTCTTTTGTGTTCTTGGAAGCCTTCAATCTACTTTTCTAGCCATTGGAAGTCCCTTTTATACTTGGAAAATCAGCTCTGATATGGGTTAGATAGTTTTTGATCGTTGGAAACAGTTTGGTAGCAATTCTAGCCGTTAATTTGTCTTCGAGTGCACAATTTAAATTTTCTGACAAAATGCTCTTAGTCGACTAACTTATGTCTTAGTCAACTAAGTTGTCTTTGTTTTCTGTTTCCAGTTCTGGTAGTGAGCACTTAGTCAACTAACTCACTTCTTGGTCAACTAAGTTGATTCTGTCTTGAAGTCTAAATTTCTAGTAGTGACTTCTTAGTCGACTAACCCACTTCTTAGTCGACTAAGTCTTTTCTGTTTCTCAATATTCTTGAGCCCGCCAACTTTTGATTTGAATTTTAGCTGACTAACCCTTCATTATTCAACTAAGGAGCTTCTGTTTTGTTGATTAGTTGTGGCTTTTTATTCATATGCCTTTTTGATATGTCTCATGGAAAAATTTATTTATCATTAGCGTATAATTCTTGTCCTGCACACTCAAGTAGAATTATTAGACGCAAATGAATGGGAATGTTTTATTATCATCAAAAACTAATGGAGCCAACACTGCCACTAATCTCAATAGTCTCTTGCATAAGATGTGTTTCCACATCTATTTTCTCATGTTGGGATACACTCTCTTGAGGCTCCTCCATCTCATAAAGCTCAAGGCTTTTTTTAACCTCACTTATGCTTGGGAAGTCATCTTTTAAAAAGTCAACATCATGAGATTCCATCTCAATTATCCCTCCATCAAGGTGTTCCCCATACATCACGTAGCCCTTAGAATGTTCTAAGTATCTAATAAATACACATTTATTAGCTTTTGGGCTAAGTTTCCCATACTCATGAGATAAGTGATATACGTACCCTGCTAATCCCTAAAAATGTAAGCCTTCCAAATTGGGCTTACTCTCATTCCCTAACTCATACAGAGTTTTGGGAACAAATTTTAAGGGCACATGATTAAGGATGTACATTACAATCAAAAGGGCATTCCCTCAAAAAACATATTGGAAGGTTGGTTTGTGCCATCATCAACCTAACCATGTCTAACAAGGTACGATTCTTTTTCTTTGCAACACCATTTTGCTATGGAGCTCTAGGTATTGTTAACTATTGATGTATTCGCTTTTCCTAACATAATTCTTTGAATTGATCATATAGGTATTCATGACCTATATTAGTGTGAAAAACCTTAAGTTTCCTTTCTTTCTGATTCTCAACTTTTACCATAATGCATTTAAAACAATTCAAAGCTTCAGAATGGTGAGACAATAGAAATATGGATCATATAGTGAGTAATCATCTATGAATGTAATAAAATAGGATGCGTTTTACGTGCCTTTACATTCATAGGCCCACAAATGTCCGAATGGACAAATTCTAGAAGATGGGTGGCCTTTTTAGCCTTCTTAAAAGGCTTCTGTTGGACCTACTAGCAAGATATGGCTCACAGGTGGGAAGTTTAACTTTGGCAAGTGAGCCCAATAGCCCTTCTCTAGCTAATCTAGACATTTTATTTTGCCCAATATGTCCTAATCTAGCATGCCATTTCACAAAATCATTTATAACAACAGAAAAAGAATTTGAAACAAAAGCAACATCATTATTAGAATCCAAATCCAACATAATCAAACTATCTTTAATATAACCATAACCAAAAAATGCATCTTCAAGAAAAATAGACAAATTACAATTCTCAAAAATAAAATTAAATCCTAAATCCATCGATGCTAAAATTGAAAGTAGATTACATCATACAAATGGAGTATGAAGCACATCATGTAAGAGCCATTTTCGCCCATTGTGCATTATGAGTTGGTAGGTTCTTACTCCTAGGACTTTTTCATGTGCTCCGTTCAAAATCATGACAAAGTGTCTACTTGTTGGTAAACGATGGTAATCTATATATCCTGCACAGTTGCTAGTTATGTGCTTGGTTGCTCCTGCATCTACAATCCAACCAAGGAGAGAATGAGATATAAACACATGAGAACATACATAACTTCTAAAATGGTTTAAAGGACGAACATTCTTAGGCTTACTGCACTCTAAAGCAAATGTCCCTTCTTACCACAATTAAAGCATTTCAACTTGGACTTATCCTTTTTCCCACTATGCTTGCCTCTTTGGCACTTGGTGACTCCATTACTTTTGGGTCTTAATGTCACGACCCGGTACTCTTCTCGAGCCCGTGACAACCGTCGCAATGTCCTTGTAGACATTCATTACCCTGATGCCAACCGAAACCTCGTAACGCTTAATATCAGTTTTCGCACCACCCCTGTGAGCAATAATTACTAAATATCATATTTTAAAAGATTGTAAGCTATTTCCAAATCAAAACAATAATAAAAAAAATATTTTCTGTCTCACAAGGGCATTTTGGTCATTTTTCCCAAAAATTTGAAACCTGCTGAAAATATAATATATAGGGGAAAATGAACATTTCATAACTAAAAACAAGTTTTTATGTCTAAAACATTCATTTAGGGTGAAATTGTAGCTAATAGAATAAAATAAAAATATTAAATGAAATATTTCATTTTCTTATAAAACAATATTTATACAACTTTGCGTAAATAATTTTTGTAGCGTAAAAGCAAAATAAATCCATACATACAGTTACACAGATAACCAGAGTATGTAATTTAATTTACAATGACGTGTGGGCCCTCGAATGACCAAAGGTAACAAAGGCTGTAGACCTACAATTTCTAAGGAAGCGAGTCCAATAATAACCCTCAACGTAATTAGCTATTTATGGACTGTCCTGATCTTGGAATGAATGGAAATGAGGGTGGTGAGTTCATGTAAACTCAGTGAGTAAACAAATATCATCTAAAATGTCTAAAGTCGAGTAAATGGAGACAACTTAAAATAGTTCATCGTACTATGATTCATAACGTTTCAAACTCATTTCAACTAAATTAAATAATTTCATTTCACTCAAATAATCAACATGGCTTATGAATTTCTTAAAAATTTGGCTCGTGCCAAAACTCATTCTTAGGGATACCTTGGCTGGGGCATCCAACCGAGTCCACCAAGGCTGTTAAAGAAAAGTTCATATACGCATAAAACACATTTTTATGTTTAAAAGCATAGTCGTTCCTTGGCTTTGGATGAGTTCACCCTCACGTGGTGGTTTAGCGTGTAGTGAACTCTAAAGCTTTACCTCAGGAGATACCCTCTGCGCCTCTCGTACCGAGGTAAAATACAACCTAATTTACCGTGCCCTTCTCTAATAGGCTGGTCCATGGAAACCAGCCACTGCAATGACTAATCAATATCCCACCAAATCAATAAAAGTTTCGACAGCATGACATGTCAATTATGTTACTACCCAGCCTGTTAAGGCAAAACAAACAGTTCATACAATTTCCAATTCAGCCATTCATGCCAATATCACCATAAGCCATTCGATTCAAATCATAAATTTACAACACAATCAAACAGTCTCCAATTACTCAATTTCTAAAATCATTATTCAATTTCAAAATGATTTATAAAACTTATTTCATTTAATCACATTTTACTTCAAAAACATAAGGATTTACCATTTAAACTCATTTTTCTATAAAATCACAAAAACGAATAAAAACTACTTTAGATAATTAAGACGATAATAAGGTTACTCATAATATCGGGAGTCGAAGTACTCCTAGTCTCGATCTTCGGGTACAATCTCCTTACCCTTATCGAAAGTTTCACCACCTAAACATAATGCACAACAAGCAATTTACTATATTTGTACTAAACCGTTATAAAACTAATTTAGGCTCTATATGAATGCATGAAATGGGATGCAAAATGTTCGGAATATTATCTAAATATGGTGTTCTACATAGCTTCAATTATGTATCGAAATAAAATGGTATTGGCCTAATTCGATCTATACACCAGTTATAGGGTTTGTTCTATGCTTTTTCCCTTTTGTTCTTGCCTTGTCCGACCAAGAGAAATGAGATGGGAGAGTTTTAGTTGTGTTTATAAAGGAAAATATAATAATATTGAAGCTTGACACTTGTCACCATGTGTTGGTCCATACATAAAACTTAATAATTAAGCATTTCTTCTCCACCACATAAAATCCATGAATTATCCAAAGTATAAAATGAATTTCATGAGTTTGACAAGTGTCAAGGTGGTGTAAAATTCCAAAAATTCTAATTACATCCTTGTGGACAAGTGAAATGACCTTTTTGCCTTTATGTTTGAAAAATTGTCGAAATTAAAATTTTTCACTTCTCAAGCTCAAATTATGTTCCAAATAGTCAAACTTAATCAAAATTTCATCCACCATCCCAAATTTGCCCTCGGGTGGAAAAATGACCATTTTACCCCTACGTTATGAAAATTTCAATTTAACTCCAAATCAATCCTCGAACTCCGAATCACCATATTAAGTCATTCTAAGATTCAATAACTCTCAATTGCATCTTAAAATCTTTATTTGAACTAGTTTGAGGCTTAAATCAACTTCGTTGTACCACTAGGTACACTATCGACTTTTGACGATTTTTTCAAGGTATTATAGTATGCAAGCATGTTGTCAAATACATGAATGACATAGCAAGTATATTATAGGGCTAGGCTTGACACTTAGATTTCTAGTTTTTCCCATTTTTTGTTGTCTCTTTCACTAGCGAACATACCCTTTGTGATTTCCAACTTTAGCTATCAAGGTAGTGTTGTGGATAGCTTTTCTACATTCTACCTCGAGCTCTAGATGTCGAAAATGTCATCAAAAGTCTTTATCCCTTCATTATTTGTTAATACAAGCTTAACATGTCCCCATGAAGACTCAAGAAGTGACCTATGATAGCTAAGACCTGTTGCTCATTTGTGAGATCATAGCCAACTGCTTTCATCTCTCTTATCATGGATGACATAGCCCTTAAGTGCTCAGCCATAGTGTGCTTGGAGTCCATCACATATTAATTGAACCTAAGTGTCAAGGCACAAAGCCTCGTAGCCATGGTTCCACCATACTTGAATTTTAATTGTTCCCACAATTGTTTGGCAGTTGGGAAGTTCTCAAACCCCCCAATGAGATCATCGTGCATGCAGCTTAACATGGAAAAGCATGCACTGTGGTCTTTCTTATACCAAGTGTCATAGGCCTCCTGGTCACGGTGATGTTGAGCAATGTTTCCAACTTTCGGTGGGTTCATCTCTTTTGTTAGAAAAACGAGCAACTCTTGCTCATTGGGAAGATATTAAACCTTCTTATGCCAGATATCATAGTTTTTGCCGTCAAGTTTGCCAACTTTAGTCAAATAAGCAATAATTTATTTTGAAGCCATATCACTACATTATGGCATAAGATTTATTTAGGCACATATCTAATTTTTTAATCAGTTAAAATTAGACATATTTAATTTTTACCTATACTACTAGTTTGAAAATTTTGCATGCATGCTAGTAATCATCACTAATAGAATAAGCATTAATTAAAATGTCTAATCTAATTTAACATTGGATCATGGGAACAATTCCCACTATCCTTAAGCATGGGAACAACTCCCACTTACCACATAATATAATGAGTTCTACTAAAGAATTTTATTGATATTTATAGGTGCCCATATCCAAAATAATATTATGCGTAAAGTAAGCGTGAAATTACACCCCTTTACATGGCCTTAATAAATAATTAATACAAACTTAAAATAAACTACATCATAAGGAACCTACTACATCTGTCTACAAAAATAAGGATGTCGTGCTTGCTTATACATATTTATTGATTTGGATGATCAAAATCTTCCATACAAATGTTATGCACACAAAAATAGCACTAAGTAGATCAAAATTTTAATATACTTCCAAGAAAGACTACAATAATCTCCTCGACAAAGCATCTTACTTCTGCAGTAGTTTCCAAAAAAGGTTAGAGGAGTCACAAACGGTTCCTTTTAAAACCTAGTCTTATTTGACAAAATTACAATGACATATAATCACCATATTGTCTTTTTGCATACAATTTTACTTAACAAATAAGTAAAATAATTATATCATGCATTTTATAAATTTTACCTAATAAATAATTAAAATATTACAATCATACAAAATATACTCATATGGCATGTTGCATTTTACAACATATGTAAAATAATTGATTTAACAAACATTTTCTAAATTCACTCAAACCATATATATGTTTAAGAAGAAAACTAATTTCTAATATACAACATATAAGTAAAAAAATGTGGTTAATTAACATATTAATTAATTATATTTATAATGCATGTGAATTTAATATAATATTAACATGCCAAAAACACAAATAATATTACGAATTTTTTTCTCAAATTGTAATTACCAAAATATTTTGAGGTCATTCTGTAAAAACAAAAATTTATGAGGAAAAATACAATTTTGAAAAAATATATCCATTGGCGCCATGTGGCTGCCACATCAGGCCCTTTATGGCTGTGCCCAAACCCTTTCTAGTCATTGCTATCTACCACACTTTCATCTCAAGGATGCTTGCTTGGTGTAGTGGTTAAAGGGTATTTTATAAAATCTTAATAACTTTGTTAGTGCAAGGTCATTGCAATTTTGAATTCTACTAGTTGCATTTTCCTTCCCCATTTTTTTTTTTGTTGCCATCCATAAGATGCCATGTGGCCCTAGACTAATGCATTTGTTTCCACTAGATTAAAGCCTACTCCTTCCCTATATCAGTTTCAGGAAAACAAATTTACAATATTATTTTTTTATGATATATATATGTATAATATATAGTTAGAAAACTAATAAAAAGTATAACATATCTATTACAAATTTATACATAATAAACCATATATTGGTAATTTAAATTAAACAAAATTATGACAAAAACATGCTTTCAAACTATACACAAATTAAAAGGATGAAAACAAGCCAAAACTTGCTCTAATACCACTGTTGGGAGGTGGGCCTACCTTTTCAGATGAATATTCCACTCCCTATATGATCGAAGAAGCTTGTCTTATGAATCCTTCTTCATACATACAATGATCTCTTCGTTCTCATTATAATGGAACAGTTACAAGAATCCTTCACAAGAAATTACATATTCCAAAACCATCTGGCCTTGATGGTACCTTAAAAATGAAGAGAAAATGAGAGAAAAGAGTTTTTGGTTTTTTTTACTTATAGAATAACTCATATTCACTTTTGATTGTGTGAAAAACTAATACGTTTGTTCACTATTTATAACGTGTTAGGGATATAGAGATAGGATATTTGTTTTCAATTTAAACAAATTAAATTTAAATATATTGGATTATTATATAGATAATTCTTATTTAAATTTAAACAAATTAAATTTAAATTTATATCTCATCCCAAACGTTTTTCAATTACTCAATTAAGAAATATTAGAACAATAATTATTCACAAATAATTAACAAAATTACATGCCATGTGAATGCACCACAATTAAATGAAACAATGTACGAAATATGTATCTTTTGAATGACATAATACATAATTGTACTACTATATATGGTAATTATATTATAATTATTGAACAAAAAAATTATATTATAATTGGTGTTACATTTCAATTATTTATTCATTCTTTTGTAGTTGCACTATTAGTTTACACAATGAGAGGTAAACCTTTTCCCTCTTGTAATCCCACCCTTCCATCTCGGCATTCGAACTCAATACCTTTCTAGCCAAAGAGGTTTCCATTTTAAATGAATTACGATATTACTTTTTACTTTTGCTTTTGCTTTATAACAATCAGATGACTCCATTAAACTTGTCTGAGACTTGATTCAATGTGAAAAATATAGAGATTGTGACTTGATTCAATATGGACCAACATTTAACAACATGAAAAATAATTTTAGATTGTTTAGAAAATATTGATAAAATTTTAAATTTGTTAAACAAAAGAAATTGTCAGAAGAATTCAGTTAGGGATAATTATTTGAAGTTTATGATTAGAAAACTATGAATACCTTTGACATCAATATTTAGACTTCAAAATAATGGTATGCAGTCGATAATGATAAAAATAAATCATTTTCAAATGTGCATGATTAAATTACAAATTTATGTCTATAGTTTATAATATTTTTATTAAAATTTTCTCAAATTTATTCTGAAATACTTTGATGGTTAAGAATTAAATGCACATTAAATTGGTAATAATGGAAAACATAAATGTATCCAACCAAAAAGAGAAAACAAAAGTTGCCTTTGGGAGGCACCCATTGGGTTCAAAACTTACAAGCTAAGCTTCATGAAATGGAAACAAAGTTCCTCTTGGTAAAAATTGTATTAGTGCAGTATTTCTCATGAATGGCAGATGTAGAGCTTTGCCTTAATTTGACAAGTTACCATTTTCTTATGTGGTTTTTTCACTGATTATTCTTACGTAAATACTTTTTTATTAATCTTCAAAAGCAAAATTGTTTAAAAGGTCCCTTTATTATTAAATTTGTTAAATAAATTCATTCCTTTTTTGTACCTAATTGAACCCTTAACATATTATTTTTTGTTTCAATGAATCTTTAAGGTGAAATTTTTTTTTAGCCTTTAAAAATAACGTGTTTTTGGAAATAAGCTTCCAGATAATTTTAACTGTTTTTAGCTACGAGAATAGATTTTGGGACAAAAATGCCCTTAATGAGCCATCTTTGTTGACACTCACTCTCAAACAGGCGAAAAATGAGAAAATAATTATACAAAGAATTTGCAAACATCTAATTTTGTGCAAACCATCCATTTTCTTTTTTTTTTGTAAAGCTTGTGCAAAACAAAATAATGTTGCATGAGATGGTTTTTCAGATATTTCAGACATGGCATTCAAATAATAGGAGAAGAGTGATATTAAACCGAACGAGGAAGCAGTCGTGATGAATTGAAAGCTTAGAGAATAATATGAAACCAGAAATCCCTGATACAGTGGTGAATCGAAAGGAGAAATATGTGAATCCAAAGCACGAAATAGTCGTGCTACAGCAGGCCATATGTGACACGGCTGTGGTAGGGCAAGGTTTAGAGTTTGTGAAATGGCATGTTAGGAATGTGTGGCATAACATAGTGGGAATGTGTAACATGACTGTGACACAGCAGGGTTTAGAGTTTGTGACACGCCATGGAGGGAATCTGTGGCACGGTAGGGTTCAGAGTTTGTGACACGCCATGGAGGGAATCTATGACACGGTAGGGTTCAAAGTTTGTGACACGGCATGGAGGGAATCTGTGACACGGCAACTATCACGACCCAAATTTCTGGGCCATGAGCGATGCAAGGGCCCAATAAACGTAGTCTATTAAGCCTAAGCAAGCCTATCGATTTATCTTACTCATCATTCCATCAAATATCACTAAGTCATATTTCATACTTTTGAATCAAAATAGCAATATACATTGCCAACTTGTACTAGCATTACTCCTTAAAAATTTACATACAATGTCTACAACATGTATTCTAATAATTTACATTAAGTTTGTCTATACAAAACAAAATAACACTCGACTTCCAGCAGATGGACTCGGACGAATGTATAACTACTGAATGCTGAGACACCTACCAAAAGATGGACACAAGTCTACAAGGACACCTCGTCCTAGTTATCAGCTGCCTCGTGATTTGAAAACATGAATTTGAAAATGGTGAGTATAAACCCAGTGAGTGAACAAGGAAGGGAACAAGCATACCATAAGGAATCTTTAATGAAATCATGATACATTCTTTTTCAAAACAATGCAATTTGTTTCTATTCTTATTAAAAACCCCTCATCAAGGCCTTAAATTATTAATCATTTGAAAATCAAGGACCTATACATAACAAACCATTTGAAGAATGAAAACTTCAATATTACACAAGTAAGTCAAATACAACAACGAATCTTCGTTGTAGCGTAGCTGCAGCGAGAATGAATTTTCGTTGCAGCGACGTTGGGATTTAGTTATTAACCGAACGAGGGTTTCTCAACTGGCCGAGGATTCCTCACTAAACCTCCTCATTTTAAACTTAACTCATTTAATCCTTAATGTTGGAAGTCCATGCTCTAATATGGTAGCAAAGAAGTAAAAGATAGGGCAGCAATTGAACAAGATAGGAGACCAAAATAGAAAGTTTTTCGCTGTAGCGAGATTGAATCTCGCTGCAGCGAAATTGTAACCCAAAAACAAAATGTTTCTCGCTGCGGCGAAGTTCAATCTCGCTACAGTGAAATTGCAACCCAGAAACAAAAAGTTTCTCGCTGCAGCGAGAAGCTACAGTGTCATTCTCGCTACAGCGAAAATGCATCCTCGCTGCAGCGAGTTTTCGGCCAGCCTACCCTTTCAAAACCCGAGAGTTTCTCACTGCAGCGAAATACAGGGCATCAAATGAAAATTTCCCTTTCTCCCAAAGAAAACCACCCTACTTGAAATGTTCAAAACCAATATGAAACACATAACAATTTCTCAAGGTTTAACATGTCAAGTTTCACATGCATTACAACCATAAACCATTATGCATCAATTTCCTATAACACACATATTTACATATGTATATATATATATATATGCATATACCCATCATCATCATCACACCATCCCATCATCATCATCACCAACTCATGCGCACTCCCTACTCGCACATGGCTGGATCATCACCGGGTTATGTGCACTCCCTACTCGCACATAGCCGAGTCAATATAATTACACAGCATTATATTCAAGCATATATGTATATCAACATAATGCAGCCACATAGAAATCCATAATAACCACATATCATAACATAAATCATTTCTCAAGAGCTTGTTCCCAAGGCATTCATTTTCATGAAAAATCGTATAAAATCATTCAAACGTTTGTCAAATACATTATATTCCCAAAATAAGTTTTGAAGGCAGTCCACTCACCAATTGATTGTAAAGCCTTTAGATGACTCCAATTCCCCTAATTGTCCAAATGAGATGATGGGGCTTCCTTAAAACCTAGGATCACATTAACATAAACAATAGATCAATTACACACTATGACCCCTAAAAGCTATCTCTAAACTAGCTTTCAATTGCCACATTAAATGGCCATCTATGTTCACTATCTTAATCACTAAAAGTAATGAACATAATCAACAATAAACAGCTCATAAATCCTAATTACTAGCCATTTTCTACAGCTAAAAACCAAGCTTAATTCATCACTTACCCTAAGGCTCCTCTGTAGTCAAATTCTCTCCCAATAGCTTCCAAATAAATAGTGTAATTCTCTTTTTCTCTCTCTAAAACGTCCAACTAGTGAGAGAAAGTATGAAAACCAGATTTTTGAAGGATTTTAAAGTGAGAGGATGAAATAGCACAAGGGTTTATGGAAGAGTACACCAAAAGCATGAAAATTGGAACTAGAGAGAGAAAGTTATGGAAGCTTGAAGAAAACTCCCATGGAGAAATTTGAAGAAATGTGAGAGAGAAGAAGGGAAGAAGAAGACCAGCTGCTGGAAATTTCAAGATATTTATAGGCCAACTTATCCATTCCCATAAAATTACGAAAATGCCCTTCCACCAATTAACTTACTCTCTTCCAATCTTTTATCCAATCTTTTTGCTCTTTTAACACTAGGACAAAGTCCATAATGGTCTAGACATGTTCGGGTTCATAAAAACTTAAAATTTTAATTCGAGGTGAAAAATGACCATTTTGCCCTTGTTATGAAAATTATTAAAACTTCTAGTTTTCTTCGTGTTTTCATCAGCACACATCATTTATGCAGTCTTATACCCATTTAAGCCTTAAAATATCATAAAACTTTCTTTTGGAAGCTTATTAGAGAAAATGACAAAACTACCCCTAGCTCGTATTATTACATCTATACTTAGTTACAAGCCTATAGAGGTTGAGGTCTCACAGTAACGTTCAGAGTTTGTGACACGCCATGGAGGAAATCTATGACAAGGTAGCTTTTAGAGTTTGTGGCACGCCACGGAGGGAATCTGTGACACTCCAGCGTTCAGAGTTTGTGACACGGCATGGAGGGAATTTGTGACTCATCAGAGCTCAAAGTTTGTGACACAGCATGGAAGGAATCTTTGACATGTCAGTGTTCAGAGTTTGTGGCACGGCATGGAGGGAATCTATGACACTACAAGGTTCAGAGTTTGTAACACACCATAGAGGGAATCTATGACACGCTAGCATTCAGAGTTTATGACACATCATGGCGGTAATCTGTGACACGACAAGTTCAGAGTTTGTCAGACTCCATGGAGATCTGTGACACGGTAGGGTTTAGAGTGCGTAACATGGCATGGCTTGAACATGTGACACGACATGGTTTGAAAATGGAAAAAAAAAAAGGGCAAATAACAAGGAAACCAATTGGACTTTCATTAAATGAATTCAATGAATAAATTAATATTTATAGAGAAAATTGTGAGGCCATTTCATTTTAATTAAATATTTTTTAGAAATCACAAACGTCTGTGTGAAGGAACTCAGAGAGTTTGATTTAATTCATTTCTCATTCCCAAAGGTACCAGAGTGTTCGACTTTGTTCTTTGCAAGCTTGACGACACCACAGCAACAATGTCGGTTATCAGTGAAAAGGTCAGTCGGTCTAAAAATAAAACTTTTAAAACTTTCTTTTGTTCTTTCATTTTTTGCTGGGTTTGTGTGATATGTTCGTGTTTTTTCAATCTTTTTCAATTGTTATGTTTAAACTATTTTCTTCCCGATTTTATGGTCGTACCAAAGTTTTGAACTACAACAGATATGGCGTGTAGTGGGTTAACTGCTTTTTGGGGTTTTTAGCGTGTCATGACATTAGTTATTTTAAGACAGTTAGTGTAACAAGTCAGTAATTACACTGATTGACGTGTCACACGCCATGGGCATTTTAGGCCAACTCATCTTTACAGTAATTATAGTGATTGGCGTGTCAATGTTGGTGTGTTACAACATTTGACTTGATACGCATGGCATGTTACAACATTTTACGTTATATGCATGGCATGTTACAACATTTTACGTTATATGCATGGCGTGTTACAACATTATGGGCTAACTCACTCGTGCATGTGTTCCATGTTTTGCAGATGCAATCTAGACAGTATGAGGATCTTGACAATTTGCTTATTGTGTCGAGGGAGAAATAGGCATTCAATGTTGCTATTAACAGCCATTGTAAGTGGTCGCAACTGCATTACATCAACAAGACTCTCCAAGAGAAAGGGGAGTCCGATACAGTGAAGCGTACGTGCTTCGAAATGCTGCTAAACGTATATCCACAAGGCTACTTCTCCGCTGGTCTCTTGCATAACATCATGATTCGTCGAATCACTGTGACAGATTCAATGGAGCATGAGCTATGGTTTGCCATTAGCAAAAGCAAGGTGCGCATATCAAAGTAGGAGTTCTGCCTTATCACAGGACTAAAGTTTGGTCGAATACCTGATGTGTTCACACAACCGTACGAGGTTGTTACGGATGCAATTCATGTGCGATACTAGAATGGGTAGCAGAGCGTTAAGCTGCAAGAGTTGCTTGATACTTTCCGCGAAGGCAACTTTCAGTGACCAGGAGACGAGACCAGGATGGCACCTATCTTGATCGCGAATAACATTTTATTTGGTCAAGACTACCGTAGACAAATGACTCATTGACTTTTGTCATTGATGGAGGACATCGACACTTGGAATGTCTTCCCATGGAGTCACTACGTTTGGAGGCTGACCTTAGACTACCTTTTGAAGGGGTTCGAAGTGCTTGCCTCGAACATGCAAAAGGATCATTTATGGTACAACATTTACGGATTTGAGTGGGTGATACAGGTACTATCACGTAATATTTTTCATTTTCCTTTTGACATAATAATTTATGGTTGCACTCGTTTATCATTTATGGTCTAATATGGTTATATTTGACTTGCAGTTCTAGACAATGAAGGCAATTTCAGACTTGCAAAAGATAGTTGCCCCCTCTACTCTAAAGGAAAACATCTACCCACGCATGTGTAAATGGCAATGCAACCAAAAGCGAAAAGACTTCTACAAGGCAGTTAAGATGTTGGAGTCATCCTAGCAGGTGAGTGAACCGCTACTAATTTCTATTGTGAATTTGTATAATAATTTCCCTAAAATTTAATCACAATCCTTATTTTGCAGTTATGGGTTGTTGAGACAATGGAGCCCACCTCGAATGAGGCTAGTCGAGAGTATTTTGTGGACATCGATGTCCTGTTATCTAAGGGCCACCAATACGTGCCAATAGGGCACATGGAGGATCGGGTGAACTGGGGCTTAGGTGTGAGGGAAAAGAGGAGATACTTGAAGCAAAAAAGAGCCACTGGTGCCATGAAGTGGAGGCGACCGTCGCTGCTAGAGTCGATGAGCTGTCAGGTCCCGAGTTGATGGAGGAAAGTGACGACCATGGTAATGGAAGTGAAGAGCTGGTAAGGACGGTTCTAATGATTTGTGTTCAACAATTCCATATGTGATTATCGAATAACATATCTGTGTTTGCAATTGGACTATGCGACGACAGCTCCACAACTACTGAAAAGTCCTCTTTAGACTCACAGTGATAACGACGAGCCGGTAAGGACGATTATAACAGTTTGTGTTCAACAATTCCATATATGATTATTGAATAAAATATCTATGTTTGCAGTTGGACCATGAGACGACAGCTCCTCAACCACTGAGAGGTCCTCTTCAGAAGCACAGTGCTAACGACCCATCAGTAAGATCGGTTCTAATTGTTTGTGTTCAACATTTTCACATATGTTTATCAAGTAACACAGTAATTTCTATTATTGCATTTGAGGGAGGCGACGATAGCTCCTCAACCACTGATTGGTCCTACTCAACTGCACAGTGGTAACGAGCCGCTAGTAAGGATATTAAAGTTCTAACGGGTAATGATCAATAATTCCATATATAATTATTGAATAACACAATAATATATGTTATTGTAGTTGACCCATTCGACAAGAGTCAATGACGGAGTAGTCACGAAGCATCAACTGCGACGGATCATGCACCGGTATAAAAAAAGACATGTCAGAGCTGAAGGCTTCAATTCAGTCATTGACTCTGGCGATGTAGACGTTTGAGGACCGTGTCATTGCTCGCGTTCTAGACGACCTGAAATCATAAGTACATTATTCTATCTTTGCTTATATATTGGTCGTTTACGTTTAGTAGGTGTAGTTCTATTTTTTGTTCTTAGTTTATGGTTTGTGGTATTTTATGAGCTAATGGATTTTCCCATTTGTGTCGTTCTGTAGGGTGGTTCTTCATCTCACGATGCTGGTGAAGACCATGATGATGCTAATGATGGGTAGCATGATGAACTTGGTGTTCACATTCACAATGACGTTGTTGGTGCCGACAGAAACCCTATTCCTAAGGCCGATCCGGATGATGTTGTGGCAGGGGATGTGATCTTTCAATCAAATGATGCTGAAGAAGACCCTGTTCCTGAGGCCAATTCAATTATCGATGCATCTATGGGACGGGAGGGGGACTTTCACTTAGTCGTGGCTAAAGGAGAGCATCTTCCTCAGGCCAATACATTAGTTTAGGCAGTAGCAGGAAGGGACCATCTTCGTCAGCACTCCTGAAGCCAACGGGTCATGGTTGTCGTCACCAGAGTCATCTGATGTCCATCATCGTGCAGCACAAATTTCAAACCCAATTGAGCGGGCACGACTGAAAATGGCGAGCAAATATAAGGCAAGCCCATATGTCGACCCCTCAGTGAGTAGCCAGGATGTAAAAAGCACAACGGTTGAAGCGTACGATGCTTTCAAGAAAGACGAGTGTGTGAGGTAAGCTCATAAATAACATTGCAAATATTGTTTTTTAAAGAAACATTAATCCACCAAGGCTTTTCAAACTCATTCTGTTGCATATGCAGGCGTAACGTCAGGATCTTAGGAAATCAAGGGGCTGACTTTTTCACAACATTAGAGAATCCCAAAGAAGAAATGACTAGTGAACAAATAGACGCATACCTCAGCATACTTTGTAAGCAGATGATAGGGCCGAAGTCAAAGCTGTACACTACCCGTGCATGCATGGTTGACACGATATTCTTCGTAAGTTTATTTGAAAATTTTTCAATTCTGAAAATACTAAGTTTGTGATTGCATTAAGTGTAAGCTAATGTATACATGCTTCACAGGACACCATCCATGTGCTACACACCACATTTCCAACTGAAGATGCTCAGTCCACTATGAAAATTCTAGATGAGTTGCGGGGGTACGTGGAGGGTGAAAAGCCGACATGCGGCAAAAAATGGGAAGATGTCGATTTCATTCTCGCACCTTGGAATGTGGGTGGGCATTGGATGGTAGCAAAGATCGACTTGGTGAAGTGGACGATCAAGGTGGACTCTGTATGAACTTCGGATGCTAAGGATAATGAAATGCATACGGCTCATATGACACTCTTTATGACAATTATGTCAATCATTTACCACCAAGTCGATTATTTCAACAAAACACATCGGAAGACACAGGATTTGACATTGATGCCATTGGAAATTCATTTGCCAAAAGCTAAAGTGCATCGGCAGAATGATAGTGTCAATTGTGATATGTTCATGATAAGGTACATTGACGATATTTTGCAATCGGAATCAATCAGAGTTAAGCAGAATATGATTGCAAATATGCGTCTCCAAGACACTCCAGAAATTTTTTTCCAACAATTGTAAGAGCAAACCCTGAACATATCAACCCTTGTCTGTATATTTTTTTTGTATATACAATTAATTTTATTAATTTTAATATTCGTACATTTTATACATTACTTTTTCTTTCTCAATTCAAACACAGTGCCTTTAAATTAATACTGCAACCACGTGGAGTGTCACCCCATTGGGGCATGGTGTGTCACCCCTGAATACTGGAACAAGTTAGCATGCACACCAAATATCTGCTTCCACTCAACGTGTTCCCATAATTGGGGCATGCCGTGTCACCCCACAATACTACAAGAAGTCAACATGTCACCACAAAAATTTGCATGCACTCAGCATGTCACACCAAGTATTTGCTTCCACTCAGTGTGTCACCACAATTGGGGCATGCCATGTCACCCCACAATACTGCAAGAAGTCAGCATCTCACCATAGAAATCTGCATGCACTCAGCGTGTCGTGCCAAGTATTTGTTTCCACTCAACATGTCACCACAATTGGGGCGTGCCGTGTCACCCCACAATATTGCAAGAAGTCAGCTTGTCACCACAGAAATATACATGCACTCAGCGTGTCACACCAAGTATCTTCTTCCACTCAACGTGTCACCACAAGATGTCATTGACATCTACCAATTACAACTTAATCTCAACCCCTCACACCAGATGATCAAAACTGCCACGTGGCATTTCTTTTATTAGCTTAGCATAATATATTTTTTCATTCATTTTCATCTTTATATTTCAATTTTATTTTTAAAATGTTTTAATCTAATAAAAAATAATTATGATGACTCATAGATGAAATTTCATTGGATGATCCATAAATATTTTAAATTTTTTTGGTCAAATCATGTGTTTTAATCTTAACTTTCATATGATATGTTTTTAATTAGTCGAAAATTTTCTCTTTCTATACTTGCATCCTTTGAAGTAAACTCCTTGGTACAATATTATTATTATTTTGTTAAGTGATTGGCTTAAAGTTTTATATGGAGGTATTAATAAGATAAAATAAACGTTGTAATTAAAAAATTACAAAAAGAAATTGAATATTAGGATTTAGAAAGCTACTAAAGTTAGATGAATTAATTTTATATCTCTTAAGAGATTTGATTAAAAGAACACAAAAGGTTAAATTAAATGAAACAGAAAGGAATTAAATTAAATCATTAATTGTTAATACAAGTGGTAATAAAATGTAAGAAATGGGGTAACAATATAGGGACTTCGCAAGTCTATTTAGTGTTCAAAACTATGGACAAAATGAAATGAATAATCAAATAATATATCTACAAAATTAATAAAAAAATAAAGACTCATCTATAAGAGGAAACTAACAAACACAAAATCCAAATATGAATGAATGTAAGATACTGCAATAGCAAATTGTGACAAAGGTATTGCACATGGGTTACACATTTAGTTAGGCCGACAAGCTGTTTTCATCCACAAGACACCTTACGTTTTTAGACATTGTCCTTCGTATTGGACAATTATTGCGTGTGTGACCGGTTTGTCTGCAACTTGAACATGTTTTCGGTCGGCACACTCATGAAGGCCCTGATTGACTTAGAGATGGTGCTGAATTTGTGGAGGAACTGCAAATGGGGAAAGGCAATTATGTCTGTTATGCTTGTACCTCTTGCATTGCAAACATCTCTATGCTCGACTACCTTCACCGATCGATGGAATCCTTCTCCTCCTAAGTCTTCTCGCTTTGCCTTGCCACGGTGGTGGCAAGACGACAATTTGTTTTACATGAGGGGGGATGTCCCACTCACTAGGATGCCCTAATGGGAGAATAGACCCCGCATAACCGTCCACCAAAACGGTTGTCTTGTAGTAGTCAACGCAGAATTCAATGGCTTCACGTTTGCATTTATTGAAAAACATAATGAACTCAATGTTCAAGCACAATGTAAATACTATGTCAATTAGGGTTCAAATAAGTTGCTGCAATGGCATGGCTACATGGCAGTAAATCTGTTTGGAGCTCATAACATGAACATGTCTTCTTAGATAGGTTTACAAGTCCATCTTCCTGTCTTTAACTTCAAACTCCACTCGATTGATAGGTTTAACCACAAAGCGATGTGCATCATTGAACCATTTGCTCAACTGCTTGGCAACCCAAGGGCTGAGAGGCGTGTCACCTTGACGGCCTCCTCGTATCGGTCATGGAACCAATGCTGGAACATGTTTCTGATGAACTCGATCAAAACAATGATTGGCATTTGTCTTGCATGCTTCAAGCATAAGTTAACACATTCTGCAATGTTGGATGTCATCATTTGGTATCGCCTTGCTAGTGAATAGGCACGTGCCCATCTCTTAGGGCCTATTCTCATAAGGTCAGCATGGGTTCCCATGTGAATCTACTTGAGCTGGTTCATACGTCTATTGAAATCAGAAACCTTATAGCAATCTCGAGCAAGGGTGAAAATCATAGAAACGTCATCGTGCTTGAACTTGTTTTTAAAGTTTTTCTTCAAATGGTACCTGCATAAACCGTGGTGCGCTTCTTGGTATGAATTTTGGATTGCTTTCTTAATGCCGAGATGCTGATAAGAAATGAACATAGTGTTTTCAGGACAACCAATTGCATCACGTAGCTTGCTAAAAAACCACGTTCACGAGTCTTCATCCTCAACACAGTCTATGCCAAACGCAACTAGATATACACACTCGTTCGTATCTTTACATACAGCGACAAACAGAACACCCTTGAACTTGCCTTTTATATGTGTCACATCAATTACAACAGGAGGACGCATTACATCCCTAAACCCTTGAACACAAGCCCAGCATGCCCAGAAACAATATTTAAATCTTTCTGCCTCATTAGTAGCTACTGTAGTGATTGTGTTAGGATTTTCTTGTTCCAACATATAAAAATACGAGGGTAATAGTTAAAATGACTCCTCTAGGGGACAAAAAACAAGCATCTCCGCATACTCTTTCACTTACCAAGCCTTACCATACGGGCATTCCAATCCCCACTAAACCCTTATCTCACCAATTATGTCCTTAGGTCTCAATGCTACTCCATCAGCCTGAAGCTTGTGTGACATAAGTTCACCAATTATCTTCGCACTCGCAATTGCAAATCGCCTTTTGCAAACCATCAACAGTACACATGTGTACTTTGTGGAATGTCCGAACTTACCAATATTCTCCTCTTTTAGGTAACTTCGTTGCACGCATACTGAACTTGCATGCCTTCTCCTTGCAACCAACCTCATAATGAGCTTTACATGACCTTTACATGACCTTTTTACTCTTATCCCAAACTACTCTTTTAGAACCAACATGTTCAAAGCTCGTTTCAACTCGACCTTCAAGGAAAATATTCTTCCTTTGTATAAGCGATCATCGGCACATGTCGACTCCTTAGTTGTAATTGTTTGGAAGGAGAACCTTTCTACACCTGGAATTACCCATGTACAGGGATATCCTTGCATTTTCTTTTTCCTGATAACTGTCATGGAGCAATATACTAGGAGAATGAATCGCGTTCTCATCAGCGATGGGGTTATTCTATATGGGGTCATCACACTGAACATCTCCTACATCAACACCTCCAACGGGTTCCGTTTCGCTTTCAACATTATTACAAATTGGAATGTCACTGTCATAAAGCCAGTCATCATCTGAACTCTCATCATGCCATTCATTATACCCATCATTTGAATTGTCATCAAATCTATCTTCACCGGTAGTGAATAAATCCTCATTTCCCTCATTAGATGCAGTATTATCCTCAAGCGTCGCAGTGTCACCCTCCAATGTTGCAGTGTTATCTCAATTGTCTCATTTTCATTTGAAAATGCCATTACACCCTGTACAGTTTCACCCAATCATTGCATTTGTTGGATAGAAGTAACTAATTAGTTCGATGCACATCCTGATCGAAATTATGCAGCCAACTGTTCTGTGAATGTCATGTGTCTACCAGGCTGTACAAACTCTTGTGCATACGTCAATTGCCATTGTTGTTGGTTACGGACCGAATGCTATGGTATACGTGAAGCATTGTAAATCTCATTTTGATTGAGCTGATTACCATGTTGTTCAGCTTCTTCATGTGACATAACATTTGTTTGGCATCCCTTAATGCTGACATACACAGCCAGAACATTCCTCTGTTCTAGCAGAATTAATGCAACATCCTCATCATCCTTGATAATTGGCCGTCATAGCTCTCCGGGTGTACTGATCAATGCATGTAACTCAATCTCGTCAATTTCTAAGTTTACCCCAACAACATCTTCAACCAGCTTCATCAATCTCACAAACGACAAATCACTCTTAACCCCCCTCGTTTGTGACTCACCACCTTTGTAAATGCCATCCACCCACTGACCACCGTGTCTTATCACATGTCACACAATTGGAACCCCACTGAAATTTTGAAAACAATAATAATTTGTCAATCATTTAACACATTACATGACATGCCGTGTTCTAGAATTTATCAGTATGATGTAACACGCCATGCATATATCGTAAAATGTTATAACACGTCATGCATATAACGTAAAATGTTGTAACACGCCAACGCTGACACACCAATCACTAAAATTATTGTGTCCTTACATGAACTGGCCTAAAATACCAATGGCGTATGACATGCCAATTAGTGTTATTACTAACTCCTTACACGAACTTCCCTAAAATAACTAATGTCGTGACATGTTAAAATAACGCTAACACATGTTATAGATGCATGGCTTGTAACAACTTTGGGCAATGTTTCTAATCCATGTTCTAATTTACACCAAATGTTTTAAAAATTTAAGTGTTGCAGCAATAAACCCAATAACATACCTTGATGTCATCTCTACTATAGGGTCTGTTAATGGACAACAATATGATCAGATGCCAAGAGATAGACCACAGCCCGATGACGATGGTGCTCAACAGAAAGTTGACAGAGCTCATATAGTTCAGAGAGCTGAGAGAGTTGATGACGATGGTGCTTAACAGTGAGTTGACAAAGTGAGACAGTTTAGAGAGCTGAGAGAGAAAGATGAGCGAGTTCAAACAGCTGAGCATTTTTTTTTATTTTCTCTCTGGTAGGAAGGAGATATTGAGAGCTTAATTTGAAATGATGTTTTTAAAGGCATTTTGATCTACTCATATTTCTTTTTGGCTAGAAACAGATAACTTTATATGTATGGTCATTTCTGAAATCATTTTATGGAGATCCATTTCTCATAATTTTTTCAATCTTTAATTGGATGAAAATCATTAGAGTTCGTTATGCCTATCAAGTAAAAATCTACACATAGAATACTTAGGCTGGTGAAGCACCAAGACAATCTAAATTTTTATATTTTTAGCCTCTTGGAAGCTGACGTGGAAGAGTACTCAAACTCATCCACCAATTATTTCATGGAAGGCAATTCCACTGGTGGCAATGGAGGGGAAACCTACAAATTGCTCAAGCATGGGGTCTAACATTTCAGCAGGCAGTCCCAGATCCTCCAAAAATATTCTCTTGGCATAAACCATCAGCAGGTGAGTTTAAGTTGAATGTTGATGGCAGTTCCAAGCACAATTTTCAAAATGCTGTTGGGGGAGGACTCCTTCGAGACCATACAAGTACCATTATTTTTGGATTTTCTGAAAAATTTAGACCGTGTGATTCATTATAGGCAAAGCTAATGACACTACACAGGGGTTAACTTTTGTGTTTTGAGTACAATGTTACTAGACTCTGGATAGAAATGGATGCAAAAGTAGTGGTTCACAAGATAAATGAGGTTCATCAAGGATCCTCTAGGACTCGGTATTTGCTTGCTTCCATTCGCAAATCCTTGAGTGATATTTTTTTTTTGGATTTCGCACATCCATCGAGAGGGGAACCAGACAGCAGACCATCTCTCAAATTAGGGGCATACGCACCAGAACCTGCAGATATTTTCACAAGCAAAAGGTTAGCTTAGAGGTATTATTAGATTAGATAAAGTTAGTTTACCTTATGTTCGCTCTAAATGAATGTAAAGGAGTAGTACTCCTAGTTTACTTTTCTTATTTTGCTAGTCACATAGAATTTTGTAATATGGATGTGTTTCAATTTTATGACGATAGTAAAAATTATGGTCAAAAATGAAACACTCCATTCTAGGTGCATTTCTTATTCACATTTTCTGTTTTAAATTTTATTTTAGTTCATTGACTCAATGTAATAGTAAGGAATATCTGTTTTACCGTAGCATCAAAAGTTATGCACGTAAAATGATTCTCCTTACTCTAGGTGCTTATTTGAAACTTTCTCATGATCATGTAACTTGAAGATACGGTTTAGGTCCCCTCTTTTGTACTTTTTATTTCATAATTAATAAAATTTAATAAGATAACTGAACCCTGCGTGAATTTTCAGCATAAAAAAGAAACTGACGTTGTCTTTTGGATCCAATTAATGGCTCAGCTAAGCAAAAGCATATACGTTAAGCTGTTCATTGGAAAATGAAACATTAGATGCTGTCCAGAGGAATCCTTAATTTCATAATATTTTATATATGAAAAAAGAAGAGAAAAACATTGTCAGGTTCCAACATTGATGCTGAATCTTATTGGGCCACGCAATTTGCTGTCATCTACTTCACTGGAAACCTTCTAGCAGCAATCTTTGAGAGCAAGAGTTCGTTCCTTTTCCTACTTTGTCTTTTCATGGATCATGGTAGAAGAACTCAGTATTCTCTCTTTCAACGCTGCGACCCGCCTTTTATACTCTACAATTTAACCACTGGATAATGTCATTCATTATAGTCTCTCGTTCTGGTTCGAAGAGGAGATCATGTAAGAGCCCTTCAAATAATTTGATTGTTTTGTCAGTTGAGGAAGCCTCTTCATACAGTTTTTGAGAAGCTCGAGGATCAGTTACAGTATCATCAGTGCCATGGAGAACAAGGAACGGAACACTCAATCTGTTCATATTCTGCTGCAAGTAGGATGTAATTCGAAGAATTTCATACCCAGTTCTTACTCGGATGGATCCAGTGTACACCAGCGGATCTGAATACTTAGCCACCAGCGCCTCTGCGTCCCTAGAAACTGGCATGCCCTTCTTATTCGCAATACTAACTTGGTATCTTGGCAATAGAAATGAGATAACTGGGGCAAGTACCTATAATAGGCAGAAGAAACAAGGACATGAAGAATTACCATGCTCATTGGCTTACTCAGCATTTTTAAATCATGCTGCTGTTACTTGCAGCATTTGACAATGTTACACCATGTTCTTCATAATTTCAAAGAAGAAAAACAAAGAAAAAAAAAATGATCCTGGAAGTGGGATAGGAAAGAAGATGTGACTTACGGAGATTCTTACCACAAAAATTGGATGAGATGGCTGGACGCCCACAGCTGGGGAAGTCAGGACAATGCCTGCTACTTGGGTTTCAACCTTAGGATCAAGTACTGCCTACAATTAACCCAAAAAAGTGAGAGTTTAGCAGGAACCAATCAACAGTGGCAAGTATATTTCTATTTTTATTTGAGTAAAGATGCAAGTCATCAACAAATGAACATAGAGATTAAAAAGAAAAAAAAGCAACAGAATCAATATCAATATATGATTCAAAATATTACCGGAGAACTATCATTCTTTACAAAACTTACTTTAAGAATAATTGCTGCACCCGTTGAGTGCCCGAAGCAAAAGCATGGGAGCCCAGGATTTTCAGCAAGAACCTTTTCAAGGAACATTTTCTGTAACAAGTTGGGGAGAAAAATGAATACAGTTTAATACGATCCAAAATTTACTTCTATATATTTCTGTAAATGAGCCTTACAACATACCATATCAGTAACAGCATCATCAAGACAATGAACATATGCATGCAGCCCATCACTTCCACCATGTCCTGCAGATATGAGGAGCAGATAAACTTAAATTAAAACAAAAATAAAGGTGATCAGAAATTACTATAAACTACTGAGTTAGATGAGAAAGCACTAAGGAGTGAGATCTGAGGAAACAATAGAAGTGAACCATCAAACAATGGACCAGAAAAAGATAAAAGCAAAGACATAAATTGCCATTTAGAAAAGAAAGTTGCACACAGACACGCATGACAAGGGGGAAACAGAAGGTTAGCTAGGAAAGCAAATTTCCGATTACAAGTACCAAGTATGCTTCCAAATAGAGCAGGAAGGGGTGAGGGGGAACCTAATCTTGGTTGAGTTATCACAGATACTGTTTCAGAGATTGATTATTTGACGCATATGCTAGCATGCTGCAAGGTGCAACTTTGGTAGAAGACAGTGTTTCTTCCTTTGACATTTACTGGGGAAACTTTCATGTGCTGTGAAAATTCATCTAAAATACAAATCTGATTTGCCAAAATCAAAAGGAGAATATTGTCAAAATCCATACTTTTCGTAATGCTACGTTTCAAAAGGTCATATAAAACAGGAAGACAATCTTTTCGAATCTTGTTTATTCCAAACACTCAAAAATAAGCTTACTTAGTATGACGAGCTCAATATATTACTTTATGGCACCAATGGGCTTCCCAATAGAAACACTCAAGCCCTGCAACATCCAAATATAGATGCATTGTTGAAGAAAGGCGTCTCTAGACTATGAACAAGAATATATAGAAGATAATCTGTAAAGGATTATCTGAAGGGAGGAAGACAAGACTAAATTGATCGTATATAAAGTTCTTTTAAATCTGATTTTACACCAGCAGGGAAAAAGTACAGAGTAAACAAAACTAACAGAAACAACCAAAATGCCTTAGAAGAAAATAGAATGGCTATTACCGTTAGAGCATTTTCTTCTGTGACAAATACTATGCAGCCCTTTTTCTCTGTCTCTAGTCAGCAATCCCAATGATGGTATAAAAGCATGATGCTCTGGCAGAGAAACTTATGTCCAAAGATGAAATGTACTTGAATTTTTGTAATAAAAGAAAACACTTTTTAAATTCAATCTAGCTCATAAATCTGAGACGGGACCTTAAATAGTCCTTTGCTGATTAATGGATTGATTGGAGCCAGACAGTTGGATCATTGTGGAGTCACAATGAAAATGCAGGTGATAAACAAGAGCAATCTATAACTCCATGATGCTCAGGCTTATAAAACATGTTTACCACAGAGATAATGAGCAGGCAGCAACATTTTTTCAATTCAAAAACTTCACAAAATATAGTTGAAATCATCATAAAATGATGAAGGCTTTTGCTTTTCTATATTTGTCTTTGTGTCCATGATGTCTGTTCCAATGGTAAGAATTCATTCTATTTCTTTTATTTTCGCCTTTCTTTTTCCAATTCTTTTTGAAATATATTCTCTTTCCATTGATGTGATATAATATTTTAGACACTGTGCTTGAAGAGAAACATTGACTTGACTAGGTTCACAAAGGCAACAGGGAAAATATTTTAAGGGCACAAAGAAAACTCTAGGCACGCAACAAGAAAATGTCACTACTGAAAGAGTGGCCGGCAATGTTTGATCACTTGTGATAATGACGAACAGAAACACTACCACAAAACACACGCATGCACTAAATATGAGGGATCTTGAAGTGTGAAACCAGAGAGGTAGAATGGAAGACATTCTTCGTGGTAAGAATTAGCAAGGAACCTGTCATATGGCTTCTGATTTTCATTATAGTCACTTATATGAAATGGTAATTCTATCGAAAGAAATGGTAACTGAAAGAAGAAAGACAAATAAATGAAACACAAAAAATGAACATAAATAGAAGACAGAATTTTGGGACAAGCAGAAAGTGATTTTAACATTGCGCATACGAAACTTAAGCTCACCAATCCAATCCATTCCATAGACCTTCAATCCATTCGCATTAAGTTGCTTTGCAAAATCATTGTATCTGCCACTGTTGTGAAAAAAAAAATTAAACATCCCAAGCAAAAGATAGGAAAAGCTATGGAACCAGTTGAATATGACCTCCAGAATGGCATTAGATCAAAATAACAAACCTGTGTTCATTCAGGCCATGCAACAGAACAACTAGTCCCCTGGAAAAGGGACAAAATAACATCACTATCAAAATTAATAAAGTGGGAAATTTTAACTTTAAAATAAAATTGAACCAAAAATCAAGAATTTAAAGAATGTAACCAATAAATTAACTACAGAAAGAGCCATTGAAATCGGAAGGAGTTGGTAGAAATTACAGAAGCCTGTAGCTTGAAGGTAATAGAAAGAAATATTTTTTATAATTTATAGAACATAACCAAAAAGGATTTGTAATAACAATTTTTCAACATTCAGTATGTAAAATATGAAAAGGAAAAGAAATGATTATAGAGGAAATAACACAAGTAAACTCTTATCCCACTAAGCATCACTGTAGCAAATGTGCCCAACATCACTAATGTTTGGCAGCATCAATGTCCACATCATATTTTATTTATTTTACATTGAAAGAGGACAGATCGAGAGCCTAATGTCCAATATCTAAGGGTTTCAGCTAAGAAAGCCCTGATGAAGCCTTGCCCTGATGAAACCTTGCTGAGGTTAGACTTACAGCAGTTGAGTAATTGATGATCAACTAGCACCAAACAAGATTGCTTCCAAACTTGAAGAAAGCACATGCATAAAATAAAACAAAAAATATTGAAATTAAAAAAGAATTGTACTTATTTGATTTGATAGTTCGGAAGTAAACAAATATACACCTGGAAATGAACTATGTAGACTATTTATTAATGCAAATCCCAACAAATTAATCCAAGTGCAGGAGACTTGGATTAGTTGCTGAGTTGTCAAAGGATCAGTGTGAACCTAACACATCTAATTTAAGATTATTTAATGGAAAAAATTTCCATCAATTTAAATAATTGTCCAGTTAGCACCAATTGCTTAAGTAAACTAACTCCATTACTGTCATCAAAACCCACCTTAACCTACAAATTTCAATCAAGTCATCTAGACAAACACTCTAATACCAAAATCTAAAAAAGTGTTGGCCTCCAGCAATGTAATTTATCTCTACAGCATAATTTACATATAGTGAAAGGATATTCTTGTCTCAGTCTGATCAAAATTCAATGTTTTTATTATTTTCTCTTAGGATTTTCATTTGCTTTTTCCAGTGTCTGTTGGCATCATGGTCTGCAGCAGAATTTAACAAATTCTGGCACAAATTTTGCTTTCTCAGGCATTTAAACAGAACATGAATTCCTAAAGTTGAACCATGCATGAGCATGTTGTTTTACAAACTACGCACACTAGTATTAAAAGCATGTTGTGGATCAGTTTTCCCTTTCCAAAATTCAATTCAATAGGAATATATGCCAAATGATGAGTTTCTCAATATCTGATAAGGAAACATTTGACAATGGCAGAGATTATTAAAAATATTCACTTCTTTGCAACTGCCATTCCATAAACATTCACAGAAAATCACAGGCAAGAAATGGTAGGGGACCAGAAGGGCAGAAATAATCAAGAAAAAACATATCGCTTTTACTAGGGTATAGAAATGGGGACAAGGTTATTTCTTTTAATCCATACGACACACATAGTTTTAACCACTAGTTGACAATGATGATATGGATGTCTTCCAGAATATGCCTTCCAAAATATCCACTGTCATTGGAAACTCAACCATGTATGCACTCTTCTGTCAACATATTGAAATAAGGACATTTCTCCACAGTTTTCAGATGCCTACCTCTTTAATTCTTCCATTTGAAATTTCTCGAGCATAACATCCAGATGAATCAAAGATGCAGAAGAAGCAGAATTCTATGCAACAACTTGTTAACATTACTACATGCACTCACCGAAAAATCCATCTCATTGTCAAAAAAGCAAACCCGATTTTTTAGAAATAAAATTAAACTGAAAACATACCATTAACATCCATTTAAACAAAAGTGGCCAGATACTAATCATTAATCAAGTCACATTTATTTAAGAAAAAAACAGAGAGTAATACGAAAATCTTAAACAAGGAGGGAAAAATTAATCTAAAACTGACCTGACTATGACAGAAATCGGAGTCCACGACTGAGTGAATAATGTCTCGCCTCTCGCATTAACAAACAGCGAAAACTCCCTCACCGTGTCGTCATCATCGTCCTGAACCACCCTCCGAATCGCCAGTGCCCGCCTAGCCGCCGCCTCCTGGTCCACAGTCACCGCCCCGCTTCTCCACGGCACCATCGCCGCCGGCACCCTCACCACCGCCGACCCTTTCCTCCCACTCTCCTGTTTCTCATCCTTTCCAACTTTCTCTCCGGAGTTGATCGCGACGGCGCGTTTTTGTCCCATGAATGGCAGCAGCAGTAACAAGACGATGGCGTTTACCAGCATCATCAGGCTCCTCAAAGCACGTAAGGAGAAGAGAGCGTTTATACGGCCACTCGCGCCCGACGTAAACGGCTCCACCGCCATTGTTTTAGTAGTGGTTGAGATCAAGGGATTGAAATCCTTGAATCGGCTCTTTGGTTTGTAATTTGTTTTGCTACAAACGTATGTTTTCACTTGAAAATGGGAATGTTTAAATGGAAATTTTTGAAATTTAGTTTCTCTGGGAATTACAATCGTTCCAGTTGTTGAACAGATCATAAACGGAGAGAAACCAAATCAAATGGAAAAACAGAACAACAATCGTTAAATACTATTTCTCCTGTTTTTCCCTATATTTAGTTGTCTTACGGCTCAATTCGTGTATAGTTGGAAAAAAGCTTCCACCATAATTAGATTAGAGCAGAGCCAACAAAAAAAAATTAATAATCCAGGAAAGTAAGAGCTTTGGTTCCCGGAGAATGAAGGCAAGGCAAGTGAGACAGAATATATAAATATGATAATATATTATTAATAAACAGAGGAACTTTTATTTCTGTGCTTATCTGTGAGAATTTCCGGGAGAGAAAAGGGAGGTAAAAATCAAATTTAGTTTGTTTGTTGTTCACTATTTCCTAGTATATAAAAATAAATGGGAAAAAAAATGTGTTTTGGAACATAGGTTAGGCCGTCAGGCGACAAAGCCACTCCGTTTATCTTTCAAACTGACGGTTCTAGAAATTACAGGTGGATAGGAACAAACCGAAAGGCCAAAAATATATTCTAGTAAGTAATAAGCAAAAGAAAATGGGATTAGCCAAGATTCAGGTGACGCGTGCCCACACGATAATAAGAAGCACGTCCCTTTATGCGGCGAATTGGCGAAAAAGTCTAGCAAAGAGCAAGACTGCCTGATAGTGACAAGTGGAAATTAGGGAATCTGCGGCAATGCTCACTTGGTGCCACGTGTAAGTCTTGGGTTTGAAAAATCAGAAAGGAAAACCCTTCAGCCAGTGCCTATGGTTTGGGGTGAGCAACATAGGATCACGTTAGTTACTCATTCGAATTAAATACGTTTGCGATAAAATGATTTGTTTAATTCATTCATTAAGTTAATTAGTCTAAAATATTTAGTTTAATTGTTTTATTCGATAACTGAACCAAATCAATTAAAAATTAAATTTGTTATATATTAATATATAATATTATTATTTGTAATTTTATATAAAATATAATATATTTTTAATATTTTTAATTTTTAATTACTATTTATTAAATTACGTTCTCCACTTTTGACTTCTTTATCTTTATTTTTAACCACCCGTCTTTTACTTTTTCTTTTCTCCTCACCTAATCACATTTTCACATTACTCTTTCTTTATTCTTTTAATTTTTTTTTATTTATACATTATAGAGATATTAAGGATTAAGATTATAGATTTCATTTTTGTTATTAACGATTGATGAGTGACGAGGCTAAAAATACATTCTTCACACTTTAATTGAAATAAATGTTAAATTTTATGATTTTTTACGTAATTTTTTATTTTTAATCTTCTTTTACTTTATTATCAAAAAAAATTATACTAATTATATTTTTTTATATTCTTTTAATTGTTAAATAACATGTATGAGTGAATGTGAAGAGCCAAGTTGTGGAAGAGATTCAAGTTGATAATTTGCTATGGTTAATGATCTTGTGTTAAATAGTTTTATTTTATAGATATTAATTTTATTATTTTTGACTGTTTGTTATGTTGAATCTTGAATGTTAATTTGATGGTTTATGTAAAAAGCATGATTATGTGAGTGAAGGAACAAATACTATGTTTTTTTATATTTAGATTATTTATATATTTTATAATTATAGATGAAATTTATAAGTTTTAATATTATAATTTATAAAAAATAAAAGGGATAAAATTTTGATCTATTAATCTAAAATCGACCAAACCAATTTAATATTTGATCAATTTTTTAAAATAATTTATCCATTTGACATTTAGATATGATATACCAAACTAACCAAGCTACCCAATTACTCACCTCTAACTATAGCTAGTGTCCCCTCTCTCCATTGTTTAGTGTTTTGTATCACACAAATTATGCTGCCCGAGCTTACACCTCTTATAGTAAACTTTTAAGAACAAGCAGCTCCCCTGCACATTTTGCTCACCAAAATAAAATTTGACCCCGTTAGTTTTATAAAATTAAATGTTCACCTTATTAGTTTTATAAACTTTTATTTCAGCTTGGAAACACTTTAAAACTTTTCATTTAAGGTTCTGATTGTTTGGAACTCATGGAAATACTTTTTGAAAATAATTTTCATTATTTTTTTCAGAAAAAATTAAAAAAGTATAAATGGAAAAGAATTTCGAACGAAATTAAACCTATTGATTCAGACAAATCACCAAAACTCAATACAGTTTGAAATCCAACCTCCTCGGCTTGTAACTTTCCTTTTGCAGCCACCAGGAAAGCTCGGAAGGCCCCATAAAAGCCTTCTCCTTCTCCATCATGTTCGTCCTCCAGCTTCAATTTCCAAGCTAAATAGCTAATCTTGTTGAAACATGCCCCAAAAAGGCACACGCCAACCTCTTCCAAACTCCTTCGACTGAGTCTAAGGGAATAAAAAAATTCCCTTTTTATGCTCAAATATTGCTATTTGGCTCTTTCAATGTATTTATTTTCATGGTTTCTTATGAATTTGAAATTGGGGTTTCATGTATTTTGAAAAACTTTGCTTGATTTGGGTTAAAATGATGATGAAATGTTGAGGACAATAGAAATGTAAATTGTTGAATAAGATAAATGACAAAACTCAAAGGTTGGAAATAATTGTTTTTTCTAGAAAATATATTTTTAGAAAAAATTTTAATTTTTAAACGTTGTTTTCTGCAAAGCAGACGGAACTAAGTTCCTAAAAAAAGAAGTAATAGATAAAATCGTTGAAATACTTTGATTTCAAATGAACAAAAATCACTTTAGAGGTCTTAACAAATCTAACCATCACCTAAGTTGCTTATCTTAATACGTCCCGTTTGGAACCTAGTTATGTTACGATAGTTAGAGGAGTAAATCGTTGATCGATAACATATTAAGTTGAAAATTTAAAGATTTAAAGATGATGAGGGTTTATAAGATGGTAGAAACTTTTAAATGTTTATCTAGATCTCAATCTAAGAAATAAAATTTAACAAAAAATAAGATAAGTAGATTGAATTTTTCAAATTTTTAGTATATATCTTTCATAACCGTTAAAGCTTCAACTCACAGATACCGAATAATATATAGCATAATATCTAAAAAAAGTTCCTATATTATTCAAAAAATTCAAATAAACCCTTGCATTTTTGTTGCGTTCAATCAACTTTCTGTATTTTTTTGAATCAAAGAAACCCTTATACTTTTATTTTGAATTAAATAAGTCATTATACTTTTATTTAAAGTCAAATGAGTCCTTATGATTAATAATTGACTTAATTAAAATGTCATTTATCATTGTATGTTATAAGGTATTAATGTGACATGCTAACGTATTATAATTGATTATGATGTGACATGTTAATATATCATAATTAATGATGACGTGACATGCTAATTTGATATGATAATATGATCATATGTTATTTTTCACCCTCCACATTAACACTATGTCAGTGTCATATGAATATAAAATGACAAGTGACATTTTGACTAATGATAATTAATTAATCATTAGTTATAAGAGCTTATTTGACTTAAAATAAAAACAGAAGGACTTGATTAAATACAATAAACAAATAAGAGTTCAATTTTCTTGAATAGTTTAGAGATTTATTTGAACATTATGCCATAATATATCAATTTTATTGTGTCAAAGTATTAGACCATTGATAGAACACATTTGTCATCTAAATTATGTGGTAGAAAAACATTTATAGAAGAAAATCTAGAAGTTAAATAGAATAACAAAACCAAAAACCATAATTAATAGACCTCACAATTATCATAGATCATCACTAATAGATCTTAGGTTAGAACAAAAGCCAACCAAGAATGTAACAGTCTACATTCTGAGCTATGACCGGTGCATGGGCCCAATGGGCACAGCCCACTAAGCCCAAGCAAGTCTCTTTATGTGATCCTGTTCATTATTCTATCAATCATACATCATCATTTCTAAAGCCACGATTCGTAATTCTCAACTATGAGTACTTTAGTAATATGCCATGGCAACTAAATACATATATTTGTGTTCTCCCAAAATAATGTCATCCATTGCCAACTCACGATGGCATCATCAATCAAAATATACATATTTTGTTTGCAAATAATTCTTAACAATTCACATCTAGTATACAAGTACATATGTAAAAGATCCTTGACTACTAGCGGAGTGACTTTGGATACAAGTACTGCTACTGAATGCTATAGTACCTACCAAAAGGTGAATATAAATGGACACCTCATGTGAGACCTCAACCTCTATAGGCTTGTAACTAAGTATATATGTAATAATATGAGCTAGGGGTAGTTTCGTCATTTTCTCTAATAAGCTTCTAGAAGAAAGTTTTATGATATTTTAAGGCTTAAATGGGTATAAGATTGCATAAATGATGTGTGCTGATGAAAACACGAAGAAAACTAGAAGTTTCAACAATTTTCATAATAGGGGTAAAATGGTCATTTTTCACCTCGGGTTAAAATTTTAAGTTTTTATGAACTTGAGTATGTTTAGACCATTATGGATATTGTCCCAGTGTTAAAAGAGCAAAAAGATTGCATAAAAGATTGGAGGAGAGTAAGTTAATTGGTGGAGGGGTATTTTCGTAATTTTAAAGGAAAGGATAAGGTTGCCTATAAATACCTTGAATTTTCCAGCAGCTGGTCTTCTTCTTCCCTTCTCCTCTCTCACGTTTCTTCAAACTCCATGGAAGCTTGATTTTCAAACTTCCATAACTTTCTCTCTTTAGCTCCAATTTTCATGCTTTTGGTGCGCCCTTCCATAAACCCTTGTGCTATTTCATCTTTTCACTTCAAAAACCTTGAAATATCTTATTTTCATACTTTCTCTCACTAGTTGGGCATTCTAGAAAGAGAAAGAGAGAATCACTCCATTGATTTGGAAGCTATTGGAAGAGAATCCAACTACAAAGGAACCCTAGGGTGAGTGATGCACCAAGTTTGATTTTAGCTGCAGAAAATGGCTAGTAATTATGATTTATGAGCTGTTTTATTGTCTAGTATGTTCATTACTTTTTAGTGATTAAGATAGTGAACATAGATAGCCATTTAAAATGACAATTGAAAACTAGCTAAGAGATAGCTTTTAGAGTTCATAGTGTGTAAATTAATCTATTATTTATGTTAATGTGATCCTAGGTTTTTAAGGAAGCACCATCATTCCAATTGGATCATTAGGGGAATTTGAGTCAACTAAAAGTTCTACAATTAATTGGTGAGTGGACTACCTTCAAAACTGATTTTGGGAATATGATGGATTTGACAAAGTGTTTGAATGATTTTATACAATTTTTCATGAAAATGAATGCCTTGGGAACAAGCTTTTGAGAAAAGGTTTATGTTATGAAATGTGATTATTATGGATTTCTATGAGGCTGCATTATGTTGATATACATATATGCTTGAGTATAATGTTGTGTAATTATATTGACTCGGCTATGTGCGAGTAGGGAGTGCGCATAAGCCGAGGATGACCTGGTTATGTGCGAGTAGGGAGTGCGCATGAGCTGGTGATGATGATGATTAGATGGTGTGATGATGATGATGGGTATATATGTATATATATATATATATATATATATATATATATATATGTGTGTGTGTGTGTGTGTGTGTGTGTGTGTGTGTGTGTGTGTGTGTGTGTAAATATGTGTGTTATAGAAAATTGATGGATAATGGGTTATGGTTGTAATGCATGTGAAACTTGACATATTAAATCTTGAGAAATTGTTATGTGTTTTCATGTTGGTTTGGACCTTTTGGCAAGGTGGTTTTTCCTTTGGGAGAAAGGTAAATTTTGCATTGATGCCTTGTATTTCGCTGTAGCGAGAAACTCTCGGATTTAGAGGGGTACACTAGCCGGAAACTCGCTGCAGCGAGGATGCATTTTTGCTGCAGCGAGAATGACACTGTAGCTTCTCGCTACAACGAAATGCATTCTCGCTGCAGCGAGAAACTTTCTGTTTTCTGGGTTACAATTTCGCTATAGCGAGATTCAATCTCGCTGCAACGAGAAACATTATGTTTATGGGTAGAAATTTCATTGCAACGAGATTGATTCTCGCTGCATCGAATAACTTTTTGTTTTGATCTCTTATCTTGTCCAATTGCTGCCCTATCTTTCACTTCTTTACTACCATATGGGAGCATGGACTTCCAACGTTAAGGATTAAAAGAGTTAAGTTTAAAATGAGGAGGTTTAGTGAGAAACCCTCGGCCAGTTGAGAAACCCCCGTTCGGTTAATAACTAAATTCCAACGTCGCTGCAACAAAAATTCATTCTTGCTGTAATATAGCTGTAGCGAGAATGCCTTTCCGCTGCAGCGAAGATTCGTTGTCGTATTTGACTTGCTTGTGTAATATTGAAGCTTTCATTTTTCAAATGATTCGCTATGTATGGGTTCATGATTTTCAAATGATTAATCACTTAAGGGCTCGATAAGGGGTTTTATTAGGAATGAACCAAATTGCATTGTTTGAAACAAGTGCATCATGATTTTAAATTTTCCTTTGTTGTTGCTTGTTCCCTTCCTTGTTCACTCACTGGGTTTATACTCACCATTTCAAATTCATGTTTTCAGATCACGAGGCAGTTGGTAACTAGGACGAGGTATCCTTGTAAACTTGTGTCCATCTTTTGGTAGGTGTCTCGGCATTCAGTAGCTGTACTTCATCCGAGTCCCTCCGCTAGAAGTCAAGTCTTCTTTTTTAGATGTATAGGCGAACCTAATGCACATTATTGGAATACATGATGTAAATAATGTATGTATATAATAAATGAGAAATGCCAATACGAGTTGGCAATGTCTATTACTATTTTGATTTTAAGTTTTGAAAAATGACTTAGCAGTTTATGATGGAATGATGAACATGTCGGACTATTAGGCTTGCTTGGGCTTAGTGGACTACGTCTATTGGGCCCATGCGCGGGTCATGGCCCGAAATTTGGGTCTTGGCACCTCAATCTAAGTCTCAACTGCCTCTGAATCTGAAAAACATGAAGTTGAAAAGAGTGAGTATAAACCCAGTGAGTGAACATAAGAAGAGAACAAGCAAACGATACAAAAAGTTTTAGAACAGATGATGCATTTATGTTAAAAACAATGCAATTTAGCTTAATTTCTTATTAAAACCCCTCAATTCAGCCCTTAATTATTTAATACCTTGGTGTTGAAAGATCCATGATCAATAATGAAGTTAAAGAGTGAGAACTGTAATAGATCTCAAACAAGATAGAGAGTTTCTCGCTGCAATGAGAATCAAATTTGGTTGCAACAAGAATCAGGGCAGGATTAAGCCCCCAAGTACGCAAGTTTCTTACTGCAGCGAGAATCAATTTGGCTACAGCGAGAACAATGACTCCCAAGATATAAAGATTCTCGCTCTAACGAAAATCAATTTGGTTGCAGCGAGAATAATAATTCCTAAGACAAAAAGTTTCTCCCTGTAGCGAAAATCAATTTGGCTACAACGAGAATAGTGATTCCAAAGATAGAAAGTTTCTCATTGCAGTGAAAATCAATTTGGCTGCAGCGAGAACAGTGCAAATGGGGTTAGAAGGATTTTCGCTGCAACGAAAATCCATTATCGCTGTAGCGAAAATCTCGCCCCTAATGTAGTTTATATATCATAAACAAACCTGATGCTATGTGTAAACATGTATACAAGAATTTATATGAATATATATATATATATATATATATATATATATATATATCTACTTCATATATTTATATATGTATCCATATGTAACTTCAAACATACATCAAGGACATTCCACTCACCCCCAAAATAGACGACATTGTTCAGAGCATACAACTACCAACGTCACCCCAGCTCATGTGCACTCCCACACCGCACATACCTAATACCGTCATGTGCAATCCCACACCGCATATGGCAAATATCATCATGTGCACTCTAACACCGCACCCCACCATCACCGTCATGTGCACTCCCACATCACACATGCACGGTTGTAGTTATCATGTAATATTACCTTTCATGGTATAACCTACATAACAACATGTAAACAAAATCTTTACACATTAATACTTTCTGCATAATTTATTGTTTAGCCATACACATGGTTACACAACCCTATTTCTTAGGGAAACTAATATTGATCATCCTATAGCTATTTGTCACATCTCGAAATCATCATTGCATAACAAGCCACAATTCATTTAGTAATTCAACATAATATAGGAAACACATGAATTCATCCCATTACACATTTCACAACGTAAGGACATTTCATCAAAGGCTTGTTCCCATGCATGTTTATTTTTTTAAGAAAAGACAAATAAAATTTTTTCAAGTGATTCATTCAAACGCATATGCATATATCCCAAAACATTTTAAATGCAAATTCACTCACTTTTCTTTTTTGATTTTCCTTTTTGATCGACTCCAACCTCAACTAATGCTCCAAGTGGAAATGTGGAGTCTCGTTGGAACCTATCACACATAATAGCATCACAACCAACCCAATTTGCATGAATATAAATCCAAAGGTTGTTTCCTAAATCAAACTTTACTAGTTTTTCCTAACTAGTTTTCAATCATTGTTTGACTAGTCAACTTAATACTAACTCCAACAAATTTCATAACACTTCTTTCATTACTTCCATTTTCCAGCACTTATATCATCCTTAAAATTCAAAATTCCAAACTTAATTAATTCCCTTAGTGACATCTTACACCAACACAATGCTCTTTATTAAACTAGTCATTTGTTTGCACTATTCTAATCACACTAGTAATAAAAAATCACATTTCCACCACAATATAACCTTCAACAATAAAACAGCCCAAAAATCTAATTATTGGCCATCATAAACAACTTAAAAATCAATCCTAACTCATTACTCACCTTGGTGGACTTGTAGTTGAATTTCCTTAGTGAGGATTAAATAGGGAAAAATTCTTTTAAGAGTTTTCAAGCTATTTTGAAGAGTTTCTCTCTCTAAAAATGTTCAACTAGTGAGAAAAAGTGCAGAGAAAAACTTTTTGAGGGTTTTTGAGGTGAAAAAGTGAAAGAGCACGAAAAATCCTATGAAAAAGTGTACAAAAACATAAGATTTGGAGTTAATATGAGAAAGTTATGGAGGTTTCAAGGATGGCCTCCATGGAAGACAGAAAGTTTTGAAATGGGGAGGATAAATGGGAAGAAGAAGAAGAAAGTGCTGGATAGTGAGGAGAAAGTGCTAGAAAGTGAGATATTTATACCTAGGTTGACAAAAGTTTCACATATTTACGAAAATGCCATTAATAAGTTGGCTTTACCTTCTTCTTTCTTTCGATACAAACTTTTTACTCTTTTGACTTTAAGAAAAGGTCCATAATAGATTAGAGGTATTCGAGTTCACGAAAACTTAGAAATTCAGACTCGAGAGCTAAAATTACCATTTTACCCCTATTGTGGAAATTATTATTATTTTTGTTTATTTAATTATTTAATTATTATATATATTATTTATTTATTCATTATGCCTACTTAGACCTTAATAATATTAGAAAACCTACTTCTAGGAGCTTACCAAGAAAAATGACAAGATTACCCCTAATCCATGTCATCACGTCTACCTCAGCTACGCGTCCATGGAGGTCGAGGTTTCACGTTCTCCCCCACTAAAAGAAATTCGATCCCCGAATTTAAATCCAACTATAAGGTAGCGTACCTCTATGTATTAAAGAGGTGAGAATACTTTGTTTGCATCTCCTCTTCAGCCTCCCACGTTACCTCTTCACTGGTGTGGTTTCGCCATAATACTTTCACTAAGGCTACATCCTTTGAACGGAGCTTTTTGACTTGCCTATCAAGAATATCCACCGGTTGCTCCTCATAGGTTAAGTCATCTCTTAACTGAATAGTTTCATATTGTATTACATGAGATGGATTTGGATTATACTTTCTAAGCATCAACACATGAAATACTAGATGGATATTCGAGAGGTCAGGCGGTAGTGCCAAATGGTATGCCATTGCTCCAACCTTTTCTAAGATCTCGAAGGGTCCTACATATCGAGGACTTAATTTTCCCTTTTTGTCAAACCTCATTACCCCTTTTGTTGGTGAGACCTTAAAAAATACATGATCCCCCACTTGAAACTCCAAGTCTCTCCATTTGTTATCGGTATATGACCTTTGTCTACTTTGTGCTGATAACATCCTTTGATGAATCATGTGTATCTTCTCGATGGCGTCTTGTACCAACTCTGGCCCCAAGAGTTTCCTTTCTCCTACCTCTAGCCACCCAATGGGTGACCTGCACCTCCGTCCATATAATGCCCCAAATGGTGCCATTTGGATACTAGCTTGAAAGCTATTATTGTAAGCAAACTCCACTAAGGTTAAATACCGATCCCATCTGACCCCAAGGTCTATTACACATGCCCTCAGCATATCTTCTAATGTTTGTATTGTTCGTTTAGACTGTCCATCAGTTTGAGGTGGAAAATTGTGCTGAAATCCAACCTAGTGCCCAAAGCCTCATACAACTTTCCCCATAACCTACTAGTGAACTGTGTCCCTCTGTCAGATACTATAGAAATGGGAATGCCATGCAATCATACTATTTCATCCACATAAACTTGGGTGTATTGTGTAGCCCCATAAGTAGTTTTAACTAGAAGAAAATAAGCTGACTTCGTTAACCGGTCTACTATAATCTAAATCAAGTCATAACCCCCACTAGTTCGAGGCAAGCCTGTTACAAAGTCCATTACAACATGCTCCCACTTCCATTCGAGCACCTGTAATGGTTGTAATAGCCCTGCGGGCCTTTGGTGTTCTTCCTTAACCTGCTGACAAACTAAGCACTTAGAAACAAACTCAACTACATCTTTCTTAAGTCTTTCCCACCAGTATACCTCCCTCAAATCTTGATACGTCTTTGTAGCTCCCAGATGTGCCACGTACGCTGCCATATGCGCCTCCTCTAATATTTTTCTCCTCAATCCATCACTATCGAGCACATAAAGTCTAGTTCCATACCTCGATACTCCATCTGTGCATTTAGTAAACATTTTTCCTTTCCTTCCCTGAGGGTCCTCTAAGGCCTTAGCTACGAACTCATTTTTACTTTGTGCTTCTCTAATCCGGTTTATTAAGATAGGTTTAACTATAAAATGTGCTAACAATGCATTTGTCTCTGAAACTTCAAAATGCACACCCATATCTCTTAAGCCTTCCATACCTTGAATCAAAGATCTCCTATCTACAGATATATGTGCCAAACTCCCCATCGATTTTTGACTTAAGGCATCCGTCACTACATTTGCTTTATCGGGATAATAGAGAATAGTACGTCATAATCCTTAAGCAACTCCATCCATCTATGTTGCTGCAAGTTAAGATCCCTCTGCTAAAATATACACTTTAAGCTCTTGTGATCTGTATATATCTCGTAAGTCTCACCACACAAGTAATGTCTCCAAATCTTTAAGGCAAACACAATTGCCGCCATTTCCAAATTGTGTGCGGGGTAATTTTGCTCATGCCTTTTAAGTTGTCTTGATGCATATGCAATCACCTTACCATGCTGCATTAATACACACCCTAAACCAACTCGTGATGCATCACAAAATACCATATAACCCCTTGTGCCTTGCGGTAGGCTTAATACTGGAGCTATTGTGAGACAAGCCTTAAGCTTCTCAAAGCTATTCTCACAAGCATCTGACCACACAAATTTTGTATCTTTATGTGTCAGCCTAGTTAGAGGAGCAGCTATTTTGGAGAAATCCTTCACAAAACAACGATAATAGTCGGCCAAACCTAAAAAGCTCCTAATCTCTGTAACTAATGTTAGCCTTGGCCACTTTTCCATTACGTCAACTTTCTTTGGGTCGACTTGTACCCCATCTTTAGAGACCACATGTCCTAAGAATGCAACACTTTCGAGCCAGAACTCACACTTGGAGAACTTGGCATACAATTGATGTTCTCTCAGAGTTTGGAGCACTATCTTAAGGTGTTGCTCGTGCTCCTCTTGGCTCCTCGAGTATATTAAGATGTCATCAATAAATACCACCACAAACTTGTCCAAATAAGGCTTGGACTCTCTGTTCATCAAATCCATAAATGCCGCTGGGGCATTCGTAAGCCCAAATGACATCACCAAAAACTCATAGTGCCTATATCTTGTTGGAAATGCAGTCTTTGGTACGTCTTCATTCCTGATCCTTAACTAATGGTACCTAGATCGTAGATCTATCTTATATAAACATTTTGCTCCTTGTAGTTGGTCAAATAAATCATCTATTCTCGGAAGGGGGTACTTATTCTTCACCGTCACTTTACTAAGCTATTGGTAGTCAATACATAATCTAAGTGACCCATCTTTCTTCTTTACAAATAGCACCGGTGTTCCCCATGGTTTGACGCTAGGGCGGATGAAGCCTTTATCTAACAAATCTTTTAATTGATCCTTAAGTTCCTTAAGCTCCGCAAGTACCTTTCGATATGGGGATATGGATATGGGTTGAGTGTCGGGAATCAAGTCTATACAAAATTCAATCTCTCGCTCGGGAGGCAAACCTGGTAGTTCGTTTGGAAATGTATCGCGTCAGAATTTAAGGTGTCTAATACCACTAGATTTACCAAAGTATCTTTGTCCTTGACCTGAACTACACAGGACTTATATTCCCATTTTGCCACAAATACCTCCCTTAAAAGGGTAGACACCACTAATTGTTCTTCTCTCATAACACGATCTTTACCCAACCGAAGTGCAAAACATGGAGAAACAAAAGAGTGGGTAGAACCAAGATCAAACAATACCTGAGCATTCATATTACAAATAGAAAGAATACTTGAGACTACTACGTTAGATGTTTGGGCCTCCTTCGGTGTTAAGGCATATACCCTAATGTGGCCCCTACCAGCAGAACTCTGACATCTAGACCCAGATGACCTGCTCTGAGAAGAAGTAACAACACCTCTACCTCTCAATCCGTTAGCCTCCTAATCAGATGAGGCAGTTACTAAAGGAGTAGACAAAACTGGTTGGGTAGGGCCACGAGTAGATCCTAATAGTTGATGAGCCATCGAGCAACTTCTCCTTAGATGTCTAGGTTGACCACACGTGTAACAAAATCCCGTAGCACAGAAGCATCGTCCTCTATTTCATACCCCATAAGTAGTGCAACGATTGATAGCTTGACTACCCTACTTTGAATCTTATTGCCTCCCAACACTGAAGGTTTTCTGTCCCAATTCAATGCTAGCACTACTTAAGCCACTCCCCTGTTGGGGTATCCATGAGTCCATTTGTGTGCTTTGACTGCCAAAAGATAAAATACCATTATTGAAGTCTTTGCGACCTTGATGGCCCTCTATCTTGGCCCTCTTGACTCTATCCCTTGTAGTTTTATTCTCGCTACTCCTTATCTTAATTCGCTGAGCGTAATCCACGGTAGTGAAATAGGTATCAAAATCCCTAGATGCTACAACCCTAAACAATGGCTCCACTAGCCCATCCACAAATCTTCGAATCTTCATCTCTTCAGTAGAAACTACATAGGGCGCATACCAAGCCAGGTGTGTGAATTTAATGTTATATTCTGACACTGTCATACCGGAGGTCTGTACTAATGCCTCAAACTCCCTAGCTCTTGTATTTCGTACATTGATTGGTAAAAATCAATTCAAGAAGGCTCTACTAAACTCATTCCAAGTCAACTATGTTGCACCCGTCGGCCTACCTCTACACAAGGAGCCATACCACTCTTGTGCCATATCCTCTAATCGAAAAGTGACTAGCTCAATTGATCTGGTGTTAGAACATCCCAAGGTATTACAAATTTTTTCCATACTGTCTAAGAAAACCTAGGGTTTGTTCGATGCATCAGAACCTGTAAACGATGGAGGCTTAAGCTTCAGGAAATCAGGAAGTGAAACCTTTACATGACCCCTTTCAACCTCTGTATGTTGGCAGTCAGCCTGTCCTGGTGAGCTAGGGGACACTTGTGCTGCATGTCTCCCCTCTATTATTCTCTGTATGTCATCCATACGGGTTGCCATCATCTCCATAACCCTATTAACTCCTTGTAGACCTGTAGCCAAGTCCTCAATGGTAATGCCCCCAGTTTGGTGTCTATCCGCATCACCTAGAGGCTATTCTTCCTCATGTCTACACACAGGCGTATTTTCCCTCACCAACCTAATGGCCTCGCCACGTCTGTCTCTCCCCCTAGGGGTGGATGCCCGTGACTTACCTGTCATCTCATTAGGAGAATCTTGCTCTCTCGTCCTTCTCGAGGTGGCTCGTGTCTTAGACAGTTTTCTTACCTAGACAAAAGCAAACACCGTTATTAAACATATTTACAATCATACCCAAGGGAAAAGGTGGTTTCTAGAATAGGAAATCTATACGGTTTCTTGGTTGTAAAATGTGCTGCAGTTCACAATTCAAATTTGAAGTTTTCACATAATGACCCGATACTCCGCTGGACCAAATAAAATATTCTAAAACTTAGAAAACCTAGGGCTCTGATACCAACTTTGTCATAACCCAAATTCTAAGCCATAATCGGCGCATGGGCCCAATGGGCACAGCCTAGTAAGCCTAAGCAAGCCTCTTTATGTGATCTTGTTTATTATTTTATCAATCATACATCATCATTTTTAAAGCCACGATTCGTAATTCTCAACTATGAGTACTTCAGTAATATGCCATGGCAACTAAATACATATATTTATATTCTCCCAAAATAATGTCATCCATTGCCAACTCACGATGGCATCATCAATCAAAATATACATATTTTGTTTGCAAATAATTCTTGACAATTCACATCTAGTATACAAGTACACATGCAAAAGACCTTTGACTACCAGCGAAGTGACTTTGGGTACAGGTATTGCTACTGAATGCCATGGTACCTACCAAAAGGCAAATATAAGTGGACACCTCAATCTAAGTCCCACCTGCCTTTGAATCTTAAAAACATGAAGTTGAAAAGAATGAGTATAAACCTAGTGAGAGAATATAGGAAGGGAACACACAAATGATATGGAAAGTTTCAGAAAACACGATGCACTTATGTTAAAAACAATGCAATTTAGCTTAATTTCGTATTAAAACCCCTCAATTCAGCCTTTCATTATTTAATACCTTAGTGTTCAAAGATCCATAATCAACAATGAAGTTTAAAAGTGAGAACTGCTACAGATCTTTAAACAAGACAGAGAGTTTCTTGCTGCAACGAGAATCAAATTTGGCTGCAGCAAAAATCAAGGCAAGATCAAGCCTTCAAGTATGCAAGTTTCTCACTGCAATAAGAATCAATTTGGCTACAGTGAGAATAGTGACTCCCAAGATAGAAAGTTTCTTGCTGCAGTGAAAATCAATTTGGCTGCAACAAGAATAGTGATTCCCAAGACAGAAAGTTTCTCGCTGCAGCAAAAATCAATTTGGCTGTAACGAGAACGGTGATTCTCAAGACAGAAAGTTTTTTACTATAGCGAAAATCAATTTGGCTGCAGCGAGAATAGTGCAAATGGGGTTAGGAGGATATTCGCTGTAGTGAAAATCCATTCTCACTGTAACGAAAATCAATTTGGCTGCAGCGAGAACAGTGCAAATGGGATTAGGAGGATTTTCGCTGCAGCGAAAATCCATTCTTGTTGCAGTAAAAATCTCGCCCCTAATATAGTTTATATATCATAAACAAACCTGATGCTATGTGTAAACATGTATATAAGAATTTATATGAATATATATATCTACATCATATATTTATATATGAATCCATATGTAACTTCAAACATACATCAAGGACATTCCACTCACCCCCAAAATAGACGACATGGTTCAGTGCATACAACTACCAATGTCACCCCAGCTCATGTGCACTCCCACACCGCACATAGTTAATACCGTCATGTGCACTCCCACACTGCATATGGCAAATATCATCATGTGCACTCCCACACAGCACTCCACCATCACCGTCATGTGCACTCCCACACCGCACATGCACGGTTGTAGTTATCATGCACTATTACCTTTCAAGGTATAACCTACATAACAACATGTAAAAAAATCTTTGCACATTAATACTTTCCTCATAATTTATTGTTTAGCCATGCACATGGTTACACAACCCTATTTTTTAGGGAAACTAATATTGACCGTCATACAGCTATTTGCCACATCCCGAAATCATCATTGCATCACACGTGCAATGCACTTAGTAATTCAACATAATATAGGAAACACATGAATTCATCACATTACACATTTCACAACATAAGGACGTTTCATCAAAGGCTTGTTCCCATGCATGTTTTTTTTTAAAAAAAAGATAAATAAAATTTTTTCAAGTGATTCATTTAAACGCATATGCATTTATCCCAAAACATTTTAAATGTAAGTTCACTCACTTGTATTTGTTTACTTTCCTTTTTGATCGACTCCAACCTCATCTAATGCTCCAAGTGGAAATGTGGGGTCTCGTTGGAACCTATCACACATAATAGCATCACAACCAACCCAATTTGCATGAATGTAAATCCAAAGGCTGTTTCCTAAATCAAATTTTACTAGTTTTTCCTAGCTTGTTTTCAATCACTATTTGACTAGTCAACTTAATACTAACTCGAACAAATTTCATAACACTTATTTCATTATTTCCATTTTCTAGCACTTATATTGTCCTTAAAATTCAAAATTCCAAACTTAATTAACTCCCTTAGTGACATCTTGCACCAACACAATGCTCTTTATTAAACTAGTCATTTGTTTGCACTTTTTTAATCACACTAGAAATAAATAATCACATTTCCACCACAATACAACCTTCAACAATAAAACAACCCATAAATCTATTTATTGGCCATCATTAACAACTTAAAAATAAACTCTAACTCATTACTCACCTTGGTGAACTTGCAGTTGAATTTCTTTAGTGAGGATTAAAAAGGGGAAAATTCTTTTAAGAGTTTTCAAGCTATTTTGAAGAGTTTCTCTCTCTAAAAATGTTCAACTAGTGAGAGAAAGTGCAGAGGAAAACTTTTTGAGGGTTTTGAGGTGAAAAGTGAAAGAGCATGAAAAATCCTATGAAAAAATGTACAAAAACATGAGATTTTGAGTTAATATGAGAAAGTTATGGAGGTTTCAAGGATGGCCTCCATGGAAAATGGAAAGTTTTGAAATAAGGAGCAGAAATGGGATGAAGAAGAAGAAAGTGCTAGAAAGTGAGGAGAAAGTGCTAGAAAGTGAGATCTTTATACCTAGGTTGACAAAAGTTTCATATATTTACGAAAATGCCATTAATAAGTTGACTTTGCCTTCTTCTTTCTTTTGGTACAAACTTTTTACTCTTTTGACATTGAAAAAAGGTCCATAATAGATTAGAGGTACTCGAGTTCACGAAAACTTAGAAATTCATACTTGAGAGCTAAAATTACCATGTTGGCCACATTATGAAAATTATTATTATTTTTATTTTTTTTCATTTATTTCATTATTATATATATTATTTATTTATTCATTATGCCTACTTAGACCTTAATAATATTAGAAAATCTACTTCTAGGAGCTTACCAAGAATAATGACAAGATTACCCATAATCCATGTCATCGTGTCTACCTCAGCTACGTGTCCATGGAGGTCGAGGTTTCACAAAGAAGTTTTGCCAAAATATAATGGATATAAATAAAAGAATGAAACTTAGACGAATGTTGAATTATCAGATCCATAGAATGTTTAACCATATGGTAATGTTTGCATGTGACTTAAGGAACAAGTAGGAATAAAGATAGACAAGTATGTGAAGGAATAGTAACAAGATTTATAGGACAATTACAAGGTTGGTGGGATAACTATTTAATCTAAGATAAAAGAGATGAAATAATGCGTGCAACTAAAAAGTTACAAACAGTGCATAATGGACAACCTATAGCCACATACATGGAAGATGAAGCTAATTACACTCTAATGGTAACAAATATATGTACATATTTTAGGAAGTGTGTCATCGGTTCAATACACACAAGTGCACATGGCAGTATAACAATGGATTACAAAATTTTGTGCCTCTAGATAGGCTAATCAATGGATTTAAAGTACAACAAAGTGAAACAAATCAAGGAATATAAGCTCAAAAGTTGATGCTCTATTTTGTGAGGATTTTGTAGAGTGAGAAAGATATGAACTTGAGAATGGAAGCTTTTCTCTCCTCTTTTAAGTGAATATCTTTTCTCTTTTCTTTCTTGGTTTTCCCTTTTACTTTGAAATGAAGTTCTTGGCGGTATTTATAGCCTCACTCAAAATCTGCCCATTAAAGAAAAAGAGAATTCAAAATTTCAATAATTAAGGCCATTTGAGTCAAGTCTATCAGCCTTCAAGAATCGATCATCATCTGAGAAGTCAATTATTTTGTACCTTGGGACATTCTATTTCCAAGGAGTTGGTCTTTCCAGTCTTCACAAGTCGATTATTCCTAGTTTAATTTTGAACTCCATGCTCTCTGTTTTCCAAGAATTGATCATTGCTCCATTGAATAGTCGATTCTTGTCTTGCTTCAAGTTTGGAACATTATGTTTTGCAGGAATTAACTTTTCTCCTTCTTAAAAGTCAATTCTTTTTGTCTTTTGAGTACTACTTTGAAATTTCAAATTCAGGTTTTCCTGCTCAAAATTTATCTTTTCTTCTCCTTTAGGTTCTTCAACAAGTTTCCCATCTCTTTTCATTTTGGCTCAAGGAATCGATCATGGGAGACTTGTGAAGTTGATTCTTTTAGTTCAACGCTTATTCCTTATGCTTCTGCCTTCATAGAATCGGTCTTTGCTTTTCAAGAATTCGATTCTTTCATCCAGTAACTTTCTATTTCTTGAGAATCGATGGTTCCACTCTTAGACAAGTTGATTTCTTTCCATTACGGAGAAAAAATATTGCTTTCTGTTTTACAGGAATCAAGACTTCACCTTTCAAAAGTTGATTCTTCCCTACTGAAACTTGTTTTTAAAGAACTAAAATGATTTTATCTTTCACAAACAACTTTAAAACATTTAGGGGATTTTTTCCATTTCAAAGACATTTCATTTTAGTTCCAAAGCATAATTAGATCATTGAATTTTGTCATTTCAAAACTAGATTCAATATCAAAGCTAACAATTATCATCCATGGTCCTTTCACCATTGGTATCTCATCTATATACACATTTCTAGTACTCAACACAATAATCCACAACCATATCGTAAACATGAAATATTCAAAACTTATTTACATAACTAAGTGTCAACATTTACATGAGCATTTAATGACTTAACTCAACACACTACAGAGTCTAATGAGACTAGAGGGCATGAAGGAAGGCATTATCACGCTGACCAAATATGAGTTGAGCTATTCCTCCATAAGGCACCAAGCCAAGTGAGTTACTAATCTGTGAAGCAAAAATAGGAAAACTAGTGGGTAAGTCACAAACACTTCATGAGTGGATTCGAGAAGGGGACAAGCCAAGAGAAAGAGTTTTTAAATGAATCATAAATTTATCTTTAACATGAATTTTTCACATAATCGTAGCTTTCTCATTCAAATCCTTGAAAACAACATTGGTTGTAAAACAAACTACTTCCTTTAAATTAGATCCATATTTCGTAAACTTATTTATTGAAGAAAACTTTGAGCACTTGCGAAAACACCTTTATGAAAACAAGGATGTCACTTTTGTTAGTATGAGTCATACAAGCCAATCTATGGTTGTATGGGATTGCAATTTTGAGATATTCATGCATGACATTTTGTAATTCATAATGACATTGAAGTAGTTCTTTATCCATAAGTTTGTGATATAATTACTTTTTAAACATATGTAGATAAAGCCCATGGAACTATATATGCCTTGTAAAGGAATTGTATTTAGATAAAATTATAAGATCCTTATGCATCAAAGCATTGTTCCTAAAAGTTCTTGATCATTGTATTATTGAGATGGGACGTCAATAATGCTCAAATATCAGCACCTGCCATGTTCCTTACTTGTGAAATAAGCAACCACTCTCATAGGTTAAAGTATAGAGATACTTGGACCTAGCATATGGGTGTTTGCCATGATAAAACGAGTTCAGTGAACATGACCTGCCATGAGAAGTGTATTTGGTACCTCACTCAAGTGTCTATGCAATACTTCTCATGTGTTAGTCATGTAACTACTCCCTCGACTTGACAAACCAAGTTGTCTTGTATGTGGAGCATTATGCTTTGATTTCAACCCAACAAGTAACCAAGGATGCCAAAACAGGATGCTTTTGGGTATAATATAAAGCATATGAAGGCAAATAAGTGATTAAGATAGGAATCATCTCCCCAAGTGATTTAAAGGGAAATATCTCATTAGTTCTTGGTTAATATTGGCTTAATCAAATCCTTGGCCAAGGTGATTAGGAGATTATGAAATGAGTTTCATAAATCTCCATAAAGCTAATAATCTAACTGCAAGAACAAATATGGAGGTCAACAAAAGTAGGCACTGAACCAAGCTCTTATCATCTCCAAAACATATGATGAGGTAATGACTTACACCAATAAACTATACATTGAATGGTTGTCAAAGATTCCTTTCACTTTTCTAACAATTAAGTGGCCATGATGTACTTCTAGATGTTAATCTTGGTCTATGGAATTGAACTAGTTAATTTAAAATTTAATATGATTTATTTAAATTAATTAATTAATAAAATTATAATTCAATTCTATTGCCAACATGTTAGGAACCTAATATATCACACACAAAGGGTACAATTTGAATTAAATTGAGAGTGTGATAATCTAAGTTAAAGTTAAATCAAATTCTAGGTTTAAACTACAAAGGGCCTAATTAAAAGAGTTTAATTAGGCATTAATTCTCTGTTATTTATCATGAATGGGCATTATTTTACTTAATTAAATCTATTCTTAATGCTTTAAATTGCCTAATCAACAATTAAATGATTTATGAATCTAATTGAAACTCGACAGAGAGATTTTAGGTTGGATTAAGATTTGATTAGTGTATGTTCACTTCACTTAGATGATCTGATTTGCAATTTGGGTAGACTGTTGACTCCATATATTTTTTATGATAACAAAATATTCCTCATCCATTAATGTCTAACTTCTCTATTTAAGAGTGCAGGATTTAATTTTATACCCCTAACAAAGTTGTTAATTAAAGGCAAGTCAAGGAGCTTGCTAAGTTTAATGAAGAGTTAATCAGTTAAGAGGGAAAGAGCAAGTAATGAGCAGAAACAGAACCTTGGTAACTGATTATCAAGGGACCTTAATCAGCTAAGGCATGGCTATGTGATAAGTTGAAGCAAAATAGAAATATACTAATCGGTTAAATGGTTTGGTTAATCCATAATTTTGATAAATAACAACTGATGATGACCCAGCTATGTGCGGTGTAGTAGTGCACATGAGCTGATGATGACCCAGCTATGTGCGGTGTGGGAGTGCACATGAGCTGATGATGACCCAGTTATGTGCGATGTGGGAGTGCACGTGAGCTGAGGGAGAGTTGGGGTGATGCCGGTGGTCGTATGTATGTTTATATATGTTATATATAGAGAGGTTATGGAAATTATATTATGCTTGCATTGATTATTGAATGCTAAAATTTGAGAAATGCTTTCCAATTGATTTTCATTGCAGCAAAAATGGATTTTCGTTGTGATAAGAAATTAAGCTAAATTGTATTGTTTTCAACATAAGTGCATCGTGTTTTCTAAAACTTCCCGTATTGATGCTTGTTCCCTTCCTATGTTCACTCATTGAGTTTATACTTATTATTTTCAGCTTCATGTTTTAGTTTTCATGTCACGACCCGGAACTCCCATCGAGCCCATGACAACAGCCGCGATGTCCTAATAGACATTCATTACCCGAAATGTCAATTGAAACCTCGCAAGGCTTAACATCAGTTTTTCTCACTTCCCTTGTGAGTATTAGTCACTTAAATTATATTTTGAGAGATTATAAACTATTTCCAAATCAAAACAATAGAAAAACAATTTTTTTCTCATAGGGCATTTTGGTTATTTTTTCTCAAAAATCTCGAAATCCGCTAAAATGTAGTATACGAGTACAAAACACATAATTTGTAATAAAAAATAAGTTTAAACATCTAAAACCTTCATTTAAAATGAAATTATGATTATTTGGATATAATGAAAAAAATAAAAAAAATAAAAGAAATATTCAATAAAATATTCTATTTTCTTATAAAACAATATTTTTAGAGTTATATGTAAATAATTTTTTTGTAGCAGCGTAAAAGCAAAATAAATTCATACATACTGTAATACAGTAAGACAGAGTATTTAATTTAATTTACAATAACCAGTGGGCCCCCGAATAATTAAAAGTAAGGAACACTATGAACCTACAGTTTGGAGGATGCAAATCCAATGGTAGCCTCGATGAAATCATCTATCTACAGCTTCTTCTGAGCTTGAAATGGGTGGAAAAGAGGGTGGTGAGATTATATAATCCTAGTGAGTAAATAAATACCATCTAAAATATCTAAAGCCGAGTAAATGGAGACAGATAAAATAGTTTAACATACTGTAATTCATCACCTTTCAACTTGTTTCAACCAAATAAAATCAATTCATATAAATCGAGTAATCAACATGGCTTATGAGTATCTTAAAACTTTGGCTTGTGCCAAAATCATTCTCATACTCGGTTATTAGGGATACCTTGATCGAGGGCTATCCCAACCGAGTCCGCCAAGGCTGTTAAAAAGTTGTGTATGAATAAATTATGTTTTTATTTTGAAAACATAGTCGTTCCTTGGCATTGGCTGATTTCACCCTCACGTGGTGGTTTTGCGTAAAGTGAACTCTAAAGTTATACCTCGGAAGTTACCTTACTCGCCTCTCCAACTGAGGTACAATGTAACGGGATTTCGTGCCCCTCTAATTGGCTGGTCCACAGAAAACCCGCCCACTGCAGCAAGCTAAACCCCCCATACAATAAAATTTGCAATAGCATGACATGGTAATTATTTTATTTTATTTTACAGCCTTTCAAAGCAAATCAACAATTTATACATTTCCAACACATTTATCAAATCAACCATTCATGCCAATATTGCCATAAGCCAATCAATTAGAATCATGAATTTACAACACACAAAAACAGTCTCTAATTACTCTATTTTCAAATCATCATTCAATTTTAAAACAATTTTATGAAATCATTTCATTAAATCACGTTTTGTTTATAAACCGAAAAATTAATCATTTAATTCATTTTCCATAAAATTCATAAAATCGAATAAAATATACTTTAGATAATTAAGATGATGATAAGGTTACTCACTATTTCGAGAGTCGAATTCCAAGTACTCCGGTTCTTGATCCTCGGGTACTATCTCTTTACTTTTGCCAGAATGCTCACCACCTAGACATAATGCACAATAAACATTTTACTACATTGTGCTAATTGTTATAAAACCAATTCAGACTTTATACTAATGTATGAAATGGGATGCAAATTGTTCGGATTATTGTCTAAACATGGTGTTCTACACAAATTCAATTGTGTACCTAAATTAAACGATATTGGCCTAATTCGATCTATCACTTGATTAATTGGCCAATATGTCCATTTCAACTCCAAATAATTTCATTTTTCTCCTAATACTCCAAATCATCAAACACAAATTAAATAACTTGAAATATAGTAAAATCATCCTCACATTTTCTCTTGGAAAATTTGACCATGGTGGGTGCATCAACATTATAATTTTTCCTACTTGATTCTCACACCATAAATCACTAATTCCTAACCAAATCACTTGAAAAAAAATCAAAATCATCATCAATATTCTACATGGAGAATTCGGCCAATGATGGGTGATGGGAGAACATGAATTTTTCTTGCTTGATTTTCATGCTACACATCACCAATCAACTAAAAACACTAAAATACATTGAAATCTAACCAAATCAAGCATCAAAACCTCTCTCCTAGGGTTTGATCAGCACACTATCCTTCATAATATCTTGTGATTCAACCATGAAAAATGCAAAATAATGCATGGGAAAAGTAGATCACAAGTCAAAATCAAGAAATTTTACCTTTGATTGCTTGATTACTTTAAATCCATCAATTTTCTCTTGAATTTTCACCCTAAGGTTCTTGTTCTTCCTTTTTCTTCCTTTGTTCTTGCTTTGGCTGGCCATATGAAGAGAAATAGGCTGATTTTGTGCTAATTTATAAGGAAAATGATAACTGGATGAGAATTTGACACATGTCACCATTCCATTGGTCCATGTGTCATACTTACCCATTAAGCAATCTCTCTCCACCACTTAAATTTTCTCAATTATCCATGATAATATTGGGTAAAATCCATGTGTTGGACAAGTGCTGGGTGGTGTAAAATTACAATTTTACCCTTAAGGTGGCAAAATGACTATTTTACCCTTATGCTCGAAAAAATATCGAAATTAAAATTTTTCACTTCTCAAACTCAAATTATGTTCTAAATAGTCGATCTTGATCAAAAACTTCTTCCAACATTTCAATTTTAACATTGAGTGGCAAAATGACCATTTTGACCCTAAATCATGAAAATTCCAATTTGACTCCAAATCGGTCCTCGAACTCCAAATCACCATTTTAAGTCGTTATGGGGTTTTAAATTCTCAATTTCATCTTAAAATCTCTATTTGGACTAGTTCGAGGCTTAATTCAACTTAATTGTACCATTTGGTACATTGCCGTCCTTTAACGATTTTTGAGGTACCCAAGTAAGCAAACATGCATTCTTATGTAAGAATGGCATAATAAACATATTGTAGAGCTAGGCTTGACATTTCAGGTTTGAAGGTAGTTAGATTCCTAGGCCGAGGTGCTTCATTTTATCTATTTTTCGATAGGTCACCCTGACACTAAATGTTAGCACCCACGCCCAAAGTCACTTAGTTGGCGGTCAAGGTTTTTGTATATGCACATATATGCTTAATGTGAATTGTTAAGATACATTTGGCAAACTATCTATGTATATTTTGATTTATGGTGCCAATGTGACTATTTACTTGAGTTCTATGAATTACCTTCGAAGAAATTGACATTTGAACCCTATTAAGTATAGAACTTAAAGAGATATGCATGATAAATGGATGAATGTACAAGTTCATATAGAAAGGCTTGCTTGGGCCTAATGGGCTGTGCCTATTGGGTCCTTACGCCAGTCACAGCTTGGGAAGTGGGTTGTGACGAAAGTGGTATCAGAGCTTTAGTTTTAGTTGAGTTCTAGGGATTCCTGTGTTTGTCAGGGAAGTTGTTAGAGTCCATGTAGAGTCTTGTTCTTGGATTGTGGGTGCGCAACGCAAGTCAAAGACGAGAGGCTACATGGGCCCCTACTTCTTTAGAAACATACCTATTCTTATGATGTATAAATGGATAAGTAATTAATGCTTGGTTGCATATAGGTTTAAAGGTGCGCCTGTTGCACGCACCATGTCTAGAAGAGATAGTAGTCTCGATGCCCCTCACAATACTAGCGAGGGATCGCTAGATTCCACTACTTGGAGTTGATATGTGCCTGAGGGTGGAAGCGTAACAAGTAACTCTACCAGATTTTCGAGTGGATCGGTTCCCTCGAGAGGTAGAATACTATTTAAGAGCTGGAAAAGCCTTGCAAGAATGGTGCATAATGAAATCGATCCGAGGAAAAAGAACACGAACAAGATGAAAAAAAAAGACTGTTAGTAATTATCATCCTAGGAAAGTATTTGTATCTGTTGTTCGAGACTTTCTTCTAGGCTATGGCAGAGGTGCTACACTTGTGAGTAGCGATGAATGCATGAGAATACAACAAGCTTGGATTAAGGATAAAATGAGAAAATCTCAAGAGGAAGAGGAGGACCTGGAAGAGGATCCATCGATGTGCTTGGACCAAGGCGAAGAGGATCCTAAAGACACTTAATATTTTCGTTGAAGTTCGTATCATTTTAAGTCTAGGCAGATGCAATGTAAAGGAAATAGTAGTAGTTATCTGTACAAAGGAGTTCAGAGTTGGCTTTTATTTTGTATGACTCAAACGGATTATAAAGTAGCTATTTAAATGGCTGGATGTGTATGGGAATCTTTTGGTATGAGAGACGTAGACTAGGAATATAATTATTGAGGAAGGACATTCACCTTAGTGGCATGGTTGGTCGCCTTAGATAATTATCAAGGATTGATGTAGAAAGTCATTAATGGTACAAACAACTATGAGACCTGACAAATGATTACCAATTAATCATGGAAAGGTGGAAATTGAAATGCTAGTTACAGTTACAATTCGAAAGGATATGAGAGATATCAATGAGGCTATAGGTGACACTTGGAATGGATGATGTGATTAAGTCGAGGATTGTATAAGCATGGAGGGGATTACAAAATGATGCCATGACATTATGAGGTAATAATTGGGCATAAATATAGCCCAATAGAGTTAAATTATGGAACTTGGAAAAGATGAATTCTTGATTTAATAAGGATTGTGAGAATAAAGTGAGAAGGAAGATGAACTATTTTCATGGTCATTTGTACCGGAAGTCAATAAACTATTGGAGTTGCAAGACAAGAAAGACAATTAGTTATGGATAATAACAAATTTGTGAAATGCCATAAATAGTGAGTAATTATGTGTGGGGTGATATATGTATTGTGAATTCATTACGCCATATGGAAAAGATGCCTTAAGGTGGGATTTTATGATTGATGTTAAAAGTCAAAAGATGATATGAGTTGAAAGTATTAATTTGGCCTAATGCATATGATAAGTAAAGAAAAGATACAGATACTTATGGAAATTGTGGTACAGACTTAAAGGAAAGCCATGCGGTTGAGAATAATTAGTGTAGTAGCCTTAAAAAAAGAAGAATTGCTTTGATAAAGTAAATTCCAGTAGCTACAATGTCGAAACGCCGACTACTCAATGTTGCTATTCTAAGAACCCCTCATGGCTAGAAAGCATGAGCAAATTGTGAGCGGCATGAAGATGAAACTCACAAGTTGAATTATGGTCATTGGCCTTGATGTTGACTTTTGTTATTAAGAGTTTTAAGTGTGTTGGGAAAGTTTTAAGATAAAGATGATGAGTGAATTGAAAAGTTTTTTAATGCCCTATATATTGGCAGGTGATAAAAAGGGGAGTTAAAGAGTTCTTGAGATGAATTATTGTGTGAAGTATTAAGATAAACATTACATAAACTAAAGTCAAACCCTAAGAAATAAAGAGGATAAGAGATTAAGCCTTGTTAAAGGCTAAGGAAAAAGTGAATGAAAAGTTAAATGAATGTATGAGATATTGATAAGGGATGTCAATACCAAGTCATGAAAGTGTGAATGAAGGATTACAAGAGTGGTATAACAAATGAGTTTATATAGAACATTGCTAGGAGAATTTGCAATTCCTATCATGACTCAGTTGAATGAAAAGGATTAGTAATAACACAAGGCCGATTACATTGCATGCTAGAAACCCTTGGGGATAAATTGAAGTATGAATAGTTGAGCATGCATTTAAATATCTTGGTGAATAAGTGCATGCCTTTTTTGGAATGATATGCTCGAAATGTTAAAGAGCAAATAAGTGATTAAGTGTTTAAGGGATGCATGAACATCCTTGAGAAGGAATTACCAATCATAAGCAACCAGTATAATATGTGTGATTTTGAAACTTGCTAAGGAGCCCAATGGCTAAACCACGGGTTATGTGATCATATGCGGTGAGACATAAGTTAAAGGTAGGCATCTATAAGAACATACTCAAGAATAATCCTGCTATGAATCTTGTGGAAACAAACATTAAGTTATGTGGTTACAAAAGGGAAGCCGTAAGCTGAAAGTGATACTCACATTGATATTAAGAAGTACTTGAGAAGAACTTTGTTTTCAATCTTGTAATTTCAAGTACAAATTGTGAATTGATTAAGGGAGAATGACGTTATATCAGTATAAGAGAATAGTACAAAGGATGGTTTGAGGTAACCTTGATAATGAAGTTGGATAATGAAAACCTCCTAATGTATTATGGAAATTAGAATTTGGAAATGCATAAGGCATGCATGATTCGAATAAGTCCAAGTCTTAAGTGACTAATTAATATTGAAATGCAATAAGGATATAATATATATATATATATGTTAGAGGCATGAAAGATAATTGAGAAACAGGGATGACTTGGAGGGATTGTGATATTGCATAAGATGCAGTGATCAAGTAAAGATGAATCTTTGAAGAATCAATGAAATTATAAAATATATACAAATACTAGATTGCAATTTAATGAAAATGACATTTGGCGAGTGAGATGTGACTAATGGCATTGTGATGCAACGATATATAGTATAATGAAACTTAAGCATATAATTGGAAATTATAAGAAAGGAGTATAAGCATGAAAAGGACATGAAGCTATGCATAGGCATAATGAGAATTCTTGTGGATTACGTAAGAGATAACTTATGGTAAGATTTAAGTTGAATGGTGATTTAAACGTATAAAAGGGTAATCTAAAATTGATTGTACCCTAATGCTCATAGATTAAATATGAGAACGTCGACATGAACTATGAAGATTATCATATTGAATCTTGGTTATGGATGGGAACGAACAAAGAGAAATTAGTTGAAGGCACTTGAAAACAAAGATCCCTACACATAATAAGGAATGATGACACTTAAATGTGTGGATACGTACATATGTGTGGAGTTAGTGATGTGTCCAACTGAAGTGAAGAATTGTTCTTAGTAATTTGAGCTTTGAACTCAATATTTGATGAGTTGTGTAGATAGTCCAAAGATAAGAAATCCCATTAGAAGTTGAGCTATGTTGATATAAGAAATTTTGGAAAAATAGTCAAAGAAATGATACCAAGAAAATATAATCTATAAAGTGGTTAAGCCATACAGGATGGACTAATATGATTAAGAAGATTGAAGTTGTAGAAATGCAAGGTAAACATGAGTATGTGGGAATAATTGAAGCCATTAATCTCCCCCAACGTTGGGAATACGTACAGGAATGAATATGGCATGTTAATGATGTTGTAAGCTACATAATAATGTATGAGGATAGGATGAATGAATGAATGTCGAGATGTTTGACAAGGAATGAAGTAATAAGATGGTGATTGGTATACATAAGTAAGTATAAAATATGATTGAAATCGGTATGATTAAGATGGAGTTATGGTTCAAAGTTATTGATGGGGATAACGACATACTCAACGTCTTAAAATAAGAGATAATGATCGTGAAAGGTACCGTCGATTTGATTCTAAAGGATGATAATAGACATAAATGAAGCATTCTAGTCGAACTGAAGGTAAACAAGGTGAATGAATGACTAGAGGTTTGACAAGAATCGAAATAAAGATATGTTTGAGATTAGTGATGGAATTAAAGGCATACTTGGGATCTTAATGATAAGAAAGAACAATTGAGAAGGGTACCGTGGTTTTGACTCAAAGATAATAATAGATATAAGTTACGTACCTTGACCTTGTAAAGTGTTCTAGTCAAATTGAAGATAATGAGGTGCGTAAATCAAATTCCCTACGAAAAAGGAAATGGAATATGATCATTAAGTGAGATTAACACCCCGACATTGAAGAAAATTCGAGGATGAATTCTATTTAAGTGGGGGAGATTGTAATATCTTGTACTTTGATATGGTGGCTAATAAAGCTTATCGAATGCTAATTGAGGTTAATTGGAATGTTTAAAAGTGATGAAAGGTGAAAAGAGTATTTTAAGATAAAATATTTCGCACGCGAGGAAATAATAATAATGTTTTTATTGAGGATGAATTAGTGAGATAAAAAGTGATTCGGAAGTGAATCGAGGTATAACAAGGTGTTTTGGGTGCCAAAAAGACAAGTGAAAAATTTTAAAATAAAATATTATTTTATTAATAAAATAATATTAAAATATTAATATTTTATTCAGTGTCGTAATTTTCTATGAAAAGGGAGTATATGGTCAATCTAAGTGGGAGAAAAGACATATGAGGAAATTTCGAAAAAAAAATGACGTTAATGGGGCCTGCGTGCCTTTATTAAATAAAGATAGTGGAGGTAGATAAATATTTTAAATATTATGGGGACACCGTGTTGGAGTACAAACTTTATATTTCGTTTGCACATGTGCAAAAGAAGATAATAGAAAAAAAATTAGAATTAAAGGATTGTGGGAGGATACAATTAAAAAGGGTGAAAATCTTAAAGGGAAAAATGGTAATTTTGCCATTAAAGAGGTCAAAGCTTCCAAAGGAAGCTTTGACTCTTCATCCTTATCCTTGGCTGATCCTTATCTCTTCAAGATGGCATTTTTCTTCTCCATCTCTTTCCTCCCACGCCATTTCCATACTTCCACCCCATTTTCACTTGACTTTCATTCAATTAAAGAGAAAAATAGAGAGAATCAGCTAAGGAAAGAAATGAGAGAAAGGTGGAAGGCTTGTGTAGTAAGTGATTCAAGAGTAATTGAAAAAATATCAAGTGGGTCTCAAGATTAAAGAAACATAAGGTAAGGGTTTTTGTGTTTTAAGCTCATGGTTGGTTAAATCTTTAGAAAAATGATGTGTGAATCATTTTGTGGCAGTTATGGTGACCATGGGTGTGAGGAAATTATGAATTTTGTTGGGTGAAATCCAAGCTAAAACCAAGTGTTAAGCTTAATGCTACAATTTGAAGCTTATGATTGGTTTAATATTGTGAGAATGATTGTATGCATATGTAGTGTTATTGTGATGTCATGGGTATGGTTAGAAGGCAATTATATTAATTGAAAGTTTGGTGTGTAGATATGTGTTGTTAGGAAAGGTTTAAAAGGTTATGGATGTTGGTGTGCATGAATGAATATTAATGTTATGCTTGGTGGCAATATGTAAATGAGGATGGTGGTGCATGTAGACTTAAAAAATGTTTGATAGAAGTAAATTTATAGTTGCTGCCATATGCTAGGTAATTATTATGGAAATGATGGATAAACTTGATAAATATCCTTAGACAAGATTTATATATGTGCTAGAGTCATAAATAAGTTGTCGGTATACATAATCTAAAGAATTACGCAAGTAAAGGATAAAGGCCACTTTGGTAAAGAATCTATCAAGATATAAGTTAGTTGAATAAGGATTCATGATTGAAGGAAAAAGAGAAGTAGAAATGAGGTACACTAAAGATATTGAATTTGGATTGTTGCTAGGAATTACAAAAGTAAAGGTAGTGTATTGTGGTAGCGTGTCGGAGGAAATAACGAGCAATCGGCAAGTAGAAATAGCTACATACGCCTCCAAACTAATAGCAATGTAACATCCCACTATCGTAAGGTGAGTGAACTTGCATCAAAATGTTTTGGAATAAATGATTATATGCTTGATTGAACCACTTGAGATATTTGGTTGGTTTTTCTTTAAAATTTGCATGGGAACAAGCCCTTAATGAAACGTTTTTATGTTGTGAAATATGAATGTGATGAATTCATGTGTTTCCACATTATGTTGATGTGAATGTTATGTATTGAATGATACTATTGTGTGATAATTATGACCCAGCTATGTGCGGTGTAAGAGTGCACATGAGCTGATGATGACCCAGCTATGTGCGGTGTGGTAGTGCACATGAGATGATGATGACCCAGCTATCTGTGGTGTGGGAGTGCACATGAGCTGATGATGACTCAGCTATGTGCAGTGTAGTAGTGCACATAAGCTAATGATGACCCAGCTATGTGCTGTGTGGGAGTGCACGTGAGCTGAGGGAAAGTTGGGGTGATGTCGGTGGTCGTATGTATGTTTATATATGTTATATATAGAGAGGTTATGGAAATTATATTGTGCTTGCATTGATTATTGAATGTTAAAATTTAAGAAATGCTTTCCAATTGATTTTCATTACAACAAAAATGGATTTTCGTTGTGATAAGAAATTAAGCTAAATTGCATTGTTTTCAACATAAGTACATCGTGTTTTCTAAAACTTCCTGTATTGATGCTTGTTCCCTTCCTATGTTCACTCACTGAGTTTATACTCATTATTTTCAACTTCATGTTTTAGTTTTCAGGGTTGAAGGTAGTTGGATTCCTAGGCCGAGGTGCTTCCTCTTATCTATTTTTCGGTAGGTCGCCCTGACACTAAATGTTAGCACCCACTCCCAGAGTCACTCCACTGATGGTCAAGGTCTTTGTATATGAACATATATGCTTAATGTGAATTGTTAAGATACATTTGACAAACTATCTATGTATATTTTGATTTATGGTACCAATGTGAGTATTTACTTGAGTTCTATGAATTGCCTTCGAAGAAATTGGCATTTGAACCCTATTAATTATAGATCTTAAAGAGATATGCATGATAAATGGATGAATGTACAAGTTCATATAGAAAGGCTTGCTTAGGCCTAATGGGTTGTGCCTATTGGGTCCTTGCGCCGGTTATAGCTCAGGAATTGGGCCGTGACAATGAGTTGTAAGCATTAAGACTCCAAAGACAATGCTTAGCTAAAATCATTAAATATATGAGCATTGAGATCAAGGAATGCCTAAACATCAATCCAAAGCATTATCAAGTCAAGATATATTTCCATTCATTATGTTTTCAATCAAGGCATTAAGAAATGTATCAATTCAACACAATCAAGAAGTAATATATATATATATATATATATATATATATATATATATATATATATACTTTTAACCCAGACTGCCACACACACACACACACACACACACACACACATATATATATAAGCAAAAACATGTGAGCATTACATCCGTTAAGTTCATTAAAGCATAACACTTAAACATCCAAAGTACCAAGTGTCTAGATTATATAAACATAAGTTAAATAAATATAAACGTGATGATGAGATGAATGAGTGAGTGAAGTGTAAGACATCCAAGCTAAGGTCCTCCTTTGGAAAAGAGTTATGCAATATAGGCTTTTAGGGACTTTTAATGTTGGAGCATGTGCTGAATATTGTGATCAACATCATCAAACCGTGCTACCATGGCATGGTGAACGGCGTCAACCTTCTCTTTAATGGTGTCTTGGACAAGATCAAGTTTCCTTCCGCTTTCCTCCAATATTTCCCATAGAGCATCATGTCTCGCATCTGTACTCATGTGACTAGTTGAACTCAAAGGCATACCACTTGACGGTGGTTCAGTAGATGCTTATGGAGGCATATCCTCCTCATCATCATCATTACTAGCCTCTCCTTAGCATGCCCTCTTTGGAACCCAAGCGTTCGTCTCTACGTTCTTAATGTAACCTATCCTAGAAATAGTGACTTTATCAAGGTTCTTAATCTTAGGTTATGAGGCTACATCATCCAAAGATGTATCAATACAAAAATGTTCTAACAAGTGGGTGATGACTTGACCATACATGAGGGTTGATCTAGTACCAACTACAATTTTCTTCATGTCCACAAAAATAAAGCTGGCAAGATTAATGGGAGTTTGTGCCTTAATGCGATGTAAAAATCATAAGTCTTCCCCAATAACAAATGAATGCTTACTAAGTATATACCTCAAAGTTCAACTAATTATTAAATGCAGAATCTTATCCATCATGGACAACCTAGTGACTGAATCTAGAGCACCAACATTGTTCACATAAAGTTCTGTCTCTAATTCTTGCACTATTAACTGATCCCTAATATGGGTCATAGCACTACATGCATAATGCAGTCCAAATACATTTATAATCAGGTCATGGGTAAATCTTAAACATTCTTCCCATAATGTAAGTAGTAAAAGCATCATCATAAGTTTTAAGTTGATCGTTCTCATCCCTTATATTCCATAGTTGCATTGCTATAGAAAACTCTAACCAACTTCTCAAACGCAACAATATTCAAGCTTAAATAACCATACTATCCCAAAGCTCTAAAATTTTTAAAGAAATTCAAGTTTTATCTCTCGACCATGGTAGACTATTCTTGAAGCAAATATATTCTTATAGCATTGTTGAGCAGTGTTGTCAGGAAAATTCAAGGCCTAAATCCTTGTGATGCTTGATGAAACCACCCAATTGACCTCTTTTAGCAGGAAATTTAAAGCACTTTTGAGGTGGTGCCATGTATGAGTATTTTTGAGGAGATTTTAAGGTGAGAGTCAATTAAAAGGTGTGGAGAATCAATCCTAAGAGCCTAGGGTTGAGTATGGAACTTAGGAACTCGACTATGCATTATAGAAAATGGTTTTCTAGGTTTTAAAAGACTTGAGAATTAGCCAAAATGCCTTATTTATAGTGGATAGAAATTAGGGGTTTTGAGTGGGTACCCTAAATCTTAAAAGCCTAGAGAGAGATGAACTGGATTAAATGAACTTGGAAAGTGAAAAGTTCAAGGAGCTTAAATCCTGCCAAGGATAGTCAACTATCTATTATGCCATAGTTGAATATGGTTTCCTTAAAAAACATGCTTTGGCTCTTCAAAATAAGGGGGTAGTCAATCTTTTAAAGCATGTAGTCAACTATTTCTTTTTAATTTTGTATTTTTGACATTCGAAACATGAGTATAGTCAATTTTCTTGACTTGCCAATCAACTAAGTTTCCAAAACACACTTAAACAAAGCTTGGCTTCTTGAGAAAACTTGTGAAACAAAAAAGCGTTGTTGGATGCTCAACTATATATGATTGAAGGTCAATTCTTAGGCTTAAAGATCATTTAAAAATAATGTGCACTAGACTATAAATGATTTAGAATTGCTCTTAATTCTAGTATTTTTCACTTTGCTCTTATTTTCAAGTGTATGCACAAGTTATGAAGTATCACTTTGCTCTTAGTATTTTTCACTTTGCTCTTATTTAAAAACACAGTTATGAAGTATTCACGAGTTCCAAAAGGAACTAAATTCCCACATGCTAAGGTGATAAAGATTGATATGGTTAAAAAGGGAACCTAAGTTACTATCTCAAAAGGACCCAAGAAAAATTGGGTACCAAAAACAAAGTCTTGATTTTCTTTTGTAAGAGAAGGTTGAATGCTTAAGGTTCAAGCACAAGAAAGAGGTAAATTGTATTTCTACTTGTGAAAATAAATACATATTTATCTAGAGTGCTTAATGATGATATTCTTTGGATATTTGATGATATGCTCACCTTGAGAAAATTCTCTTATTTGAATTGTCGTTCCCATGATGATATTCTTTTGCAAGCTTAATGAAAAATATCCTTTTTTTGAAACAAAAAAATTTCTTCTTGTGTCAAAAGCAAAGTAAGTGATTTTTTCTCTAAAACTAATATCAACAATAAATCATAAAACATAAAAATAAATCAAGACACAAGGATTTTTATAATGGTTCGACTTTCTCAAATGCCTACATCCACTCCTTTGGCTGACTAAAAGTTCCAAATCCACTAAGAAAATATTGTTTTTTTAACAAGATCAAGCAATAACCCTCACACTGACTTTTTAACAAGATTCAGCGATAACCCTCACACTAACTTTTGAAGGTTAAGTTAGAACCTTTACAAATGTATGTACAAAAGAGTAATAGCAAAGATTTGCCTCACAAAGGCTGATGTACAAAGAAAAAATATAATCGCACAAATATCAGCTCAAGGATTTTCAAATGAATGAGCTTGAACGGCTTTGAATGCTTGAGGGAAGACTAAGATGATGTATATAGAGGTATAAGGATTTTGAATTCTCTCTCTAAGATTTTCCAAGTGTTTCTCTATCTTCTCTTGCTCCAAAATGAGTTAAGGGCATTTTTTTTATAGTCTCAAGGATGTTTGGAGCCATTAGACCCAAGTTTGAATATGATCTGACCATTGTTGTGCTTGTAGGGTCGATTACCACACTTCTAGGGTCAACTATGGCTCTCCAAAATCTTGAATTAGTCCTACCTTTACTCTTCCTCTTCTCAAAATTATTTCTAGGTATTCTCAAATTTTTCTGTACCAACTTTTAGTCGAACAACAATACTTCAATCGAATTGGAAAAGTTGGATTAATTTTTTTTTTAATTAGAAAGGATGGTTTAATCAGGGGTGGAGTTAACTAACTTCTATTGAGGGGCCAAAGACGAAGAGGAATAAAGGTTAAAATTTTTTAAAACCAATATGTTAAATTTAACCAACAATTTCTTTTAGATTGAGCTCGAACGACTTGATGGCTCAAGTGTAGAAGAATTATTTGGAAAATTAACATATTTTTTGAAGAATTTGTCGATCGTTATCAACTTACTCATACTTTAATTGAACCTAAAAAAAATTAATGCAGTTAATATCCAATATTTTTATTTTATTTCTATTTAAACTTAAAATACTAAATATAAAAGTATAATGCATAAAGTATAAAAAAGTTAAATATGATATACAAAATTTCACACAGTGATTAAATATATAAATAGAAAGAAAAAAAATGAGAAAACTTTATCTTTTTCTAATTTTATACAATGATGGTGAGTGATCACGTCCTTCCTCATTCAAGCTCACAAGCTCATCAATCTCTTTTGAAGAATGAAGTGTGTTTCAGTATTAAGTTACAGAGAGTAAAGCAAAAATAAAAAAAAAAAGAAAAGAAAATAGAAAAAGACAAGAGAGAAAGGGGTGAAGAGAAATTTAAGAATTAAAAAAAAATTGAGTAGGGTTTGTAAGGTCAATTTACTAATTTTTTATTTGTATTAATTATTAACTAAAAAATTATTTTGAGAAAATTATTTAAAATATATAATAAATAAAAAATTTTAAAAATTTTGGGCATGGCTCCCCCAAGATACATTACCCTTTACCCTTGGTTTTAATTAAAAAAATGGTAATCAATTTGAAACAATTAGGGTTTTTTTTTAATTTTTTGTTTCAAATTCCTAACCAATTATTTTTGGATATTTGAAAAGGAAAATCCTAATTATGAGTAAGCAATTGTTGATGCCACATCATCCGTCACATGGCATTGACGTTATCAAGATGACGCGCCAAGATGTCATGTTAAAATTGATGTGGCATTAAAAATTGCTAATTGTATTGTTGATTAGCAAAAGTTAGTCAACAATTAGTAAAAAGGGTTTATTGAACCCAAAATAAAAGTTCAGGAACTTATTTGAATGCAATAAAAAGATATAAATTAAACTAACATTTTTGATATAGTTTGGGGACTTGTTTAGATATTTAATCATTCAAAATTAATATAAAAACTTTTGTTGCAACAACAATATATAATACGTAATAGTCTTAGTATCAAAGCCTTTGTGCAACAACAATATATAATACGTAATAGACCATGTACTTCTTTCATATCTTCTCCCACCCAAATGTATCTAATAATCAATACAACAATTGGTCTCTTAAAAATACTAATTTTACCCAAACGCAATGCGTAGGCATTCTTTTAGTAACACATTATACTTCCTCTTTAAGTCATATTTATTTTAAAAACTTTATCTTATTAAATAAATAACATAATTTATATAAACTCATAGCTAAAGAAAACTTTTGAAAATTTGGTGAGACTATTTGCAATAAAAGGTCTGTGTTCCATTTGAGATAAAAACATGAGGATTAAAAAAAGAATGGTGGTTTTAAAAGTGTAAATAAAGCACTAATGGCATGCTTGGTTCACTGGAAAGAATAGAATAAGAATAGAACAGTCATTCCAAGGGAATAGAATAGAGGAAGAATAGCTATTATGTAGATTGATTCATGAGAATGGAATAGGATAGAAATTGCTATTATTATTTATTCTATTATTTGGTTGGCAAGAATAATTTTAAGAATAGTTAAGGAATAATGAGTAAATGATAAAAATACCCTTTATTAAAATTTAAAGATTTTTTAATTAAAAAACAAAAAAAACTATGATAAGAAATAAATACTCTTTATTAAAATTGAAGAATTTATTTTGTTAAAAAATAAAAATATTCTGAGCAATAAAATCAAAATAACTTTTACTATAATTAAATAATATTTTCACCAAAATACAAACATATTTTTATTATAATTTAATAATATTTTGTATTAGAAGATAATTAAACCTTTTATTATAATTAAATAATATTTAATATTAAAAGATAAAATATATTCTTCATTAAATTTAAATAATACTAAATAATATTCTTTGTTACATTTATTATATTCAAATAATAATATTAAGTAATATGCTTTATAATATTTATTATAGTGAAATAATATTAATATATTAAATAATATTTAAATATTTTCATTTCCTTTTTTTTGAAAATAAAGTAAAAAATTTTGTGTCTTTTGCGCTTTAGAGAGAGGAGTGAGGAAGAGAAAGAAAAAATAGGTTTAGTATTTTTTATAAGGTAATTTTTTAAATTATAAAAGGGTATATTTGTTTAATCAATTTTTTTTCTCAATAATTTGGAATAGCTATTACCAAAGGGGCCTTAATAATAACTATTCAGGCTTCTCTTAAAATGATTATTCTAAAGAATAACCATTTCATTGAACTAAATGTAGCTTTATCTAAAAAATGAGAATAGGAGAGAAATGGTTATTTTATTCCTCTCAACTAAGCATGTCCTAAAAAAAAAAAGAATAATTTTATTTTAAATTTGGATAAAAATAGCTATTTTAGATTATTCCATTTTAAAGCAAAAGGTTTAGGACTTCCTTAAAAAAAAAAAAAGAGCAAAGGCTTTTGACTCATGATACTTATCTCAAAAGATTGGTAGTAAATTGTGATCAGAGCTTTAGTTTTCTTTTGGAGAATGACATGATGTCTGCAGAAAACGACAATACATGTAGAAGTAGTCGAACACATGTGCGAGTTAAAAGAGTCGTAGCGGTGGTGACGTGTCGTGTCGGACTACAAATTGGGCGGAGGGAGGTCGGTTTGTTGCAGAGGGAGGCATCTAATCCTGGAAGTTTCAATCTCAAAAAACAAAACCACCAGAATTGGAACAATTGACTCACTGTGCTGCTTTAAGAGAAGCAAATGTCGACCTTGAGCGTTCCGCCAGTCCCTACCTCTCCTAGAGACGATGCTATTCAGCTTTACCGTGCTTTCAAGGGTAAATTTTTCTATCTTGCTTTCTTTGCTTTTCGGTCAACTGCTACGTCCTCTCTCTCTGTAGGCTCTAGTTGAAAGGCCTAGGTTGGTCCTGCGATATACATGATACCGCCTTTTCTTTTTGGCCCTTTGCAGTCATCTGTTTTAAACCCCGAGTCTGATCTCATTTGGGATATTCAGGAATCAACTGTTGTAGAAAGAAGTAAACCCCGAGTCTGATTTCAGTTTTCTTTTTCTTCTAGAAGTCAATCCATATGCTTATAGAGTTTCCTTTTCACTGCTAATTCCTGCTATACAAATCAAAATTTTATACGGACCATGTTGGGAATTTGTGTAGCAATGATGTCTATGGCTATGCTGAAAGCCGTGCGCACTATAGAATTCTACTCTGCAATCGAATAACTGAATTTCACATTGTTAACAAGTGCAGCCACGGAAAGATTTTCTTCATGAAAGAATCATAAAGAGCGAATTCTTTGTTGTGATTCGGACTATAATCCACTACAAAATTTGAAAGTCTCGGAAGTGCTCTTGGTTTATGTCCAAGAATAATTTATACATCCTCACTCAAATGCTCCATGTAGGCACCTCAATGGACTTATTCTTTCTGCTTCACCTTGTGAAAGGGATTACTTGACAACAAATTTATTCTTTCACTTTGAACCTTCACTCCAATAAAACATGTATTTTTTGCTTCTTTCTGGATCAATTCAGTAAATGAGCCGAATATCATTCTAACAAAGACTCTTTGACTCTACTTGTACCTAGAATCTGACTTCAGCTTCTCTTCTATTACGTGATTCAAATCTGATGTATGTCAGAAACAAGAGGCGAAACTCCTTTGCCAAAATGAATTCTGATAGCACAATGTAAAGGTCTACTTGAAGTGCATTGTGCAGATAATTATGAAAATAGTAAAAAATAAAGAACCAATTTTTAATGTGATTTGTGGAAATTTGCGTATGTCAGCAAATGAGATAGATAATGCTCTGTGACTGTAGAAAAGGAAAAAAGAAACACCAAAATTCACAAGGTTGGAAAAGGTACCTCTTTCATTGTTTCTGATGTCCCAAGTTGCGGAGCAATTCCCTATGCTGTGCTTTTCTTTATCCACTTTGTCATATGCATCTATTCGTAACCCCTGATCTCATCTTACCTCTACCCTTGTAGAGTTCCCTAGCTAATATTCTTGTTAATTGTTTTTTCTAGATCACTCTAATCACCCAAAATCTATTTTGGAAGTTGCATGTTGCATTGACACGTCTTTGTGCTGCTCCCCCCACCCCTTCCTTCCCTCTTTTCCCTCCCTCAGTCTCTTGATTTTTATGTCAAAAATTTGAAATATGTATGTTGCATGTATGTGTATGAGCAATGTTTTACCCTTCATTCAACAATGTGTTGCTAACAAAGTTTGGTGTTTATCCTGTTGAAACTTTACTGCAGACTAGTATTGCATGCTGCCTTAACCATAACTTGGCTTCCCTTACATCAAATAAAATTGTTCTTTTGAATTTCAAGATAAAAATTGAAGCTGTTCCAAGTTAGACTTCAACTACTTTACCTGCTAAATTCTTCTTTATTGTCAGGTTTCTTTGCCGCTAGCATTTGTTTCTTTTCTTTTTTTTTTATTTTGTTTTTGTGTAGATTACTATTAAATAGCTCCCTGTCTAACAAAATCAAAGCATTCTCTTCATTTTCAGGAACAACAATCAATTTGTTAGATGTTAAATGTCAGAAGCAGAGTTTTTGTTGCAAAGAAATTTTGATAATGCTCTGCAAAGTTTCTTGTATTGGCAGGCTGCATTGCACTTGTGTGTTACTGTTCATTCATAAAACCGTAAATTTGAGTTTTAGAAAGTATTATTTCTAGTTGAATTCTTACTCTAGCCACTGATATTTTACACTTTTATAGGTTTCTTTTATCTTTATAATTGTTTGTGCAGTTGTGACTTCTAAGTTACTTAATGAAAAGACTTAGAAATCTATTGATTTTCAGCATACAAGCTGTATGATCTATTTTATGCATGAGATGAACATGTTGATTGCTTGAAGTACCTTTTATATCTTATTTTAGAGTTATTTTGTCTTTTATAGCCTGTTTAATTTGCTCTCTGTGTTTGTCGCACAGAAATTTTTGTTAGAATGCTTTAATTATCTTAATTGAGGCAACCAATGGTTTGAGTTCTTATGGAGAACCTCCAAGTGGTGGTATCACTTACCTAGTCACTTTTCTTTGTTGGAAGCATTAATTGTGACTATAGGATCAAGATTTCACATTAATATGTAATATGTAGAAAAGAATTGATTCTATGTAGAAAAGGTTAAAATAATATTTCTTTTACATTTTTTCCTGTTTGTCTTTCCCGTCTAGGGCTAGGATGTGATACTGCAGCAGTTGTCAATATTCTTGCCCATAGGGATGCAATGCAGCGTTCTCTCATTCAACAAGAGTATAGAACTATGTATTCTGATGACCTTTCCAAACGCCTGGCTTCGGAGCTCAGTGGAAAATTAGAGGTACCTATCTTTGTATGTCTTCTCTGCTATTTTGGTTTTTACAGAGCTTCCATTTATTGATCATATAAATACTGTGAGTAAAACCTTTTTATTGCCTATTTTAAACTCTAAGAAGGGTAAGTATTTGTGTGTGAACATGCACATGTTGAATTTCATGTTATATCCTGTCTTTAATTTTTCAGACTGCTGTCTTGCTATGGATGCATGATCCTGCAGGACGTGATGCAATAGTCATTAGGCAGGCCCTTTTGGCAGATGTAACAAACCTTAATGGTGCCACTGAAGTTATATGTTCTCGCACCCCATCCCAGATTCAATTAATTAAACAAAATTACCATTCAAAGTTTGGGGTTTTTCTCGAGCAAGATATTGAAGGACACACCTCCGGTGATCATAAAAAAGTACGTTTTCCAGATGAACACTTTAATATGATTCTTGTCAAATTTGGTTGATCTCTTTGGAGCTGAGCATCCTAGTTGCCCTGTTTTGGGAATATTGAAATGTTTTTTACTTTTATATTTTCACCTGTGAAAAAGACAACCTTTTAATACACCTGATTAGCATATCATGTGTTCATGTCTTTCTTTGAACAAGCATTTTCTTCTTGATGCATTGATCTTCTAGTACTTTATTACTGTTGTTTTTTATTCATGGGGAGGGTATAAAATTATCTGAAGTACCCCTCTCTCTCTTTGATTTAGGGGAAGGCAGTTTTTGAACTCAGCTCATTGAGCAGGGGATACATGCACTTATTATTCAGCCAAAAGCTTGGGTGCTTTAAGTCTTATTTCTTCTAGTTTTGTTCAACTTACGCTTTCTCTTTACTAAATAGGAGAGTAAAACCAAAAAGAACTTGGATGAAAACTATTAAAATGGATCTCACTTTTATAGATAGAAGGGGCATAGTGGTGCAATATGGTCCATATAGCTGACCCTGCATAGTATTTTCTTGTTGTTACCCTCTTTAGTGTATCAAGACTTGAGCAAAAGTCACTTACAGGGATGTGTTTGTTAAAAGGTGAAAAATTAAAATGTCCAAAGATTGGGAGTTTAGCCTATGGTCTTGATTAGGAGAGTCTTAGTTATAGTTGAGTGTTTAAGTAAGTCAGGTATAAAAAGCATGTCACAGGCAACTTCTTGTCTCTTTTTCCCTTTCTATTTGGGAAATTAAAAGCATTATTATCCCTTCTACCAACCTTTAAATACATTTCCTAGATATTGAGAAGAAATTTAAAGGCACTGATATCATGATTTAACATCCTTTTTGTAGCTTTTGCTTGCATATGTAAGCACCTTCCGTTATGAAGGTCTTGAAGTTGATAGAGAGATGGCTCTGAAGGATGCAAAGGCCCTTTATAAAGCAGGGGAGAAGAAATTGGGAACTGATGAGAAAACTTTTATCCGCATATTTAGTGAAAGAAGTAGGGCACAGCTTGGAGCTATTAGTCCTGCTTATCATGACATGTATGGGGGCTCCCTAAAAAAGGTTATTTTTTTTTGTTTTCTCATCTCTTTCATTTGAATTGTTGTTGAAATGTTTAACCAAATTGAACTTTTTTCAGGCAGTGAAGAGTGAAACATCTGGGAAGTTTGAGCATGGTCTCTTGACAATTTTAAAATGCTCAGAGAATCCTGCAAAGTACTTTGCTAAGGTATATGGTTTTTATTCCTCAAGATTATAGCTGTTTGTTTCATATGCTACACTTGGTTTTAGTGATGGGATGTGATGAAGTAAATAATATGACAGGCAGTAACTGTCTAGGGATAGAAAGTGCATCTTTCTATGTTCAATAGTCCTGTTCATTTTTTGAAACTGTAACCAGGATAACATAAGCCTTGGTCTTTGAAGATGGAGAACTAGAATACGTGGTGTACCAGTGAATGTTTGTTTGTATGCGTGTGTGGGCTGTAGGTGCTTGAAAAGTTTTCAAATGAAATGGGAAGTTGGTATCATATCTGTATTAGCATAGGCTGTTAGTTTCTTTGTTGAATAAAATATACTTTGAAGATAATCGGATCCTTGAGAATCCATTTCACAAGATGTGCTGCTCATGTACTGTAGAATTATATCATGTTTTCTGGTGTAGTAATTGTGACAGTGGATTACCATCCTGATTCTTTTGTTCCTTTCATTTTTTTGTTCTTCTGTACTCTCTACCCTATATTTCTCTTTTGATTGTGGATATTGTCACGTCATTGATTCCTTGTCTCAACATTTTTGCCTGTAAGAAACTGAGATCAACTTGCTTTTGCCGTTGAGGTAATAAAAGTTCTAAAAACCTTTTGAGGAACATTTGTTTATGGAATTATAATGCCAGTATTTATATGTTTGTTATCATAATTACATATCTGGAAACTCTAATCATACAGGTACTGCATAAGGCAATGAAAGGTCTGGGAACTGATGACACTACACTGATTAGGGTCATTGTGACGAGGACTGAGATAGATATGCAGTATATAAAAGCTGAGTACCTGAGAAAATATAAAAAGACCTTGAATGATGCAGTTCACTCAGAAACATCAGGCCACTACAGGACCTTTCTTCTCTCTCTTTTGGGACCGAACCATTAGCATAAAGCACGTAAATAATGGGTTGCATAAAGTAAGAGGTACATGCTATTTAGAAGTTAAACTGTGTGTAAGCAATGGAACCGAAAGGTCAATTCGTGTGAATTATGTTTCAGTGGATCCACTTCCTTTTGTAACGCTTGATGTATTTGTTAAATATTGGTAAGATGGGAAGTGATTGCAGACTCTATTAGGTGATGACCCACCATGTATGGGCCTTGGGCAAAATGAACTGCTGCCTCTGTCTATGCTTATAGGCCTATCTGGTTTAATGATAGCTTGTCTTGGAGGGTTTTTTCTCTAAGGTGAATCTGTATGTACGGCACGTGCCAGACTGGTTCAGTGATGTCCGTACTGGAATTCAGCATCTATGAATTTGTTATTTATTATTACCATGTCATTTGGCGGTAGGTGGACTGTTCCAATGTAGGATAAAATAACATTACCTTGTATGAAAATATTTACCAATTTTCTTGGGAATTTTTAGCTAAGAAAATTTTCTTAAATTTTACAAAGCGTGTTGGTAAAATTTACAAAAGATTTCAATATTAAAAGATTCTTATTTATTTTTAAAGAAAAACAATAATAATAAAAATGTAAAGAAAGGTGTAAAAAAAAGGAAATAGTAAAAAGAGAATAGGATTTAATCTAGATGTAATTTTATTTAATAAAATATTAAAAATAATCCAATAATGAAATCTCTTTCAATAGAGTAATTGATGTTTTTTAATATTCTTGAAGTGAGAATTCTCTAAGTTATATATATATATATATTATCAAAGGGATAAAAGAAGCATCGCCCTATAACATCATTCATTAATAGGTCCCAAGCTCTAATAGGAGGAGAATCAAAACTAATAAATTCTTCATCCAAAGAAAAACCTTTATTAGCCATAAAATCTGCCAAGGCATTGCGCCCTTGGATGACATGATGAATACCAACTTGCCATTGACTATGAAAAAGACCCTAAATAGCTTGAATCAAGTCCCAGTTGAAGCATGGATAAACAAGAGGGGAATTAATGGCTTGCACAATTAGCTTGCTGTTAATTTAAAGATCAATTTTGCAATGGCCTAAGTCCTATGCAAGACATAATCCTTGATATACCCCCCTAAAGCTCCACACGGTACTCCATGCATTTCCTAAGGTGCAATGCAAAGCCACATTGCCACTCATCTGTAGAGTTTCGAAGATGTCAGGACTTGATTCCGTGGTCATAACCAGTGCAAGGTCCTATATGGGTATAGCCCATTAGACTCAAACAAACCTTTAACTCATCACTTATAAACATATAATCACAAACAATGGTGCACTTAATCAAGTGCGCTATCATATAGTATGGAATCATCATCATAAATTATGGTTAAATCTTTCATTTAATAATCAAAATCCATATCACATATAGTTTCATATATCCTTTAATATCAACATCATACACACACTTTGGGTGCTCATATAGGCTTTCGAGCCATCACATTCATTCACGTGTAATAAACATATCAAGCATTATGCCAATTCATGGCTACATACATAAAAGTGTTCAACATCATATAAACATAATAATAAAGACTCGACTCAACACCACAACAGAGTGTAATGACAGTAAAGGCTTGAAAGAAAGCTTTATCACACCTACCAAGATACAAGATGTGAGACTTCTCCACAAGTGACAAGCTAAGCTAGCTATTGATTTGAAACAAAACAAGTACATCTTTTGTGAGTGCGTTATAAAACTCAGTGAGTAGACATGGGAAGGGGACAAGCCATAGAGGAAGAACTTTTACATAATCACAATTTTAATATAAACATGAATTTAGAGATAACCATAATTTTTCTTCCAAATCCTTATTAAAAATGTTGTTACAAGACCAATTAAAATGATTTTAATTGAAAACAAAGTCACATAAGAGTTTGGATTGAAAAGGGGAGTTAAAAACAAGTGAAAAGTCATTAAAAGGGAGAAAATAGGTTGTTCTATACCTTTGGTATTGATACCTCATTGAGAGGTATTGAACTTTTCATCTAAAAGGCTTTCTGGATGCCAAGTATATTGATACCTCTTACGAAAGTATCAATACTTTTCGCATAAAATGCCTTTTAGGGCATGCTGCTTTCTAGGTATCCATACTTCATTTATGAAGTACCAATACTTCATTCATAGAACTCATAAATTTGGGCAATTTCTAGAAATATGCAATTCCAACTACCTTCCTATCTTTAAGGGCAATCATATAAAGTAAGATTTTACTAGAATTCAACAAGATAACACCTTTGACTATTGAACAGCACCTCATTACAACTCATAACCTATAATTTAGCCCATCCATTGTACTTACTTTCCAAACATAAAAAAATCACTACAATAGACATAACACAAGGACAATGGTATGATCCCCAGTATTTAGGACAATTCACGAATAATGGTAAGGTCCCCACTATCTAGGACATTTCATGGATAATGGTATGATCCCCGTTAATTAAGACATTTCTTGGACAATGGTACAGTCCCCACTATCTAGGACATTAAATCAAGTGGTCCCATGCCTCAAGTCAAGGCAACATATTTGAATGGTATTCAACACATCTATAATGTACCACAACACCAATCAACATTTAAACTTGTATCATTAGCATATAAATCAATACACATGTAAAAAGGGAATTTAACATCTATATCTCAAACGTGCTATCACATTCATGCATACTCACATAAGCAATGTTCAATCATCAATTCACATACCATTCTAAATCATTTTGAAGGAAAACATTTGAAAGAGCTCGACCCTCTTTGTAAAACTAATACATAGTATAAGTATTTACATAACATAAATACCTTTGAAAACATCATTTAAAAACATTTGATAAAAAGGTTTAGTTTAATACGTATTTAAATAATTAAAACATCGTGTTTATCCACTTTGATTGATTCGTCAACTAACATGCGATCAAAACACTGACACCTCACTCCAAATTAATCTTTGGAGTTTCAACAGATCCTATGACAATAATCATTCAATCGTAAACTCATTTTAAACTATTAATCTCGTAATTTGAAGTTAAGCTATTACAAACCCTAACTAAATCTTGTCTAATTTAACTTTTTAACTTGTTAATCTACTGTTCAAAGGTAAACTAACAATTTAAACACTTAAATCTATCTTCCTCTTACCTTAGTGAGCTTGTAGTGAGAGAAAATCAATTTGAACACCAAACCCTTAGAGAGAGAAACCCAAATCTATAGAGAAAGGTAAAAATCATATTTGAAACTAGAGATTTGAAAAGCTTTAGAGTGGAAAACTTACCCTTGTTAGTTTCAAAATCAAAAACCAAATTCAAGTCTTCAAAAATGGAGGTTTGTGAGTGAGAGTGGTAAAAAGGGGTTAAGAGTTGAGGGAAAAGGCAAAAAGTGGCGAACTAAGTGCAAAAGTGTTTTAGAAAAGCCTTAAAGAGGAAATTTTAGGGTGAAAAATACTATTTTAGCGTTTTTATTTTTGTGAAAACAGGAACAAATATCGATACTTTGAGTTGAGGTGTTGGCTTTAAAATGATTATATGTTTTGATTATGACAAAACGATCATAATTTGCTCGAACATTATTTGAGGGATCCTTAATAAATTCTTGAAAGAATTAACTTTCATGCACTCGTTCTTATATAATTACAAGCTTGATTGCTTTAATTTGTGTGAATTTAAATTATTAATCACACACTCACTTTATAAATGCTTATAAGCTTGAATGACTTAATTGCATGAGTGTTAAACTTGTTTGAATGAGTTCTTTCCATGATCTCCTTAATAAGTACTTTTGGATGCTTAAAAGTGCAAGATAGGTTCACAAGTGGCGAAGTTTATGTTAAGGCACTCAAAGATCATCAATATATACAAAATCAAGGATATTTCAAGTCAATAAGTTCAATCTCAGCTCAACATTTGATTACAAGGAAGATATAGCCAACTACACATGCAAAAATGATAAGAATATTCAAGACTCAAAAGCCCTAGTCGACTCTATGATAGAAAAGATGAAAAATTGTGAAGAAACATAGTGTTAATTGACCTCATAACCTTGCTAGTTGACCCTCAAGTAGAACACATGAAAAATTTGATGTTTTGAGAAGCCCTAATCGACTTTAGAGGCTCTTCAATCGACCCTCTAAGGCTAGAACTCAATCTGACGAGCATTCGGGAAGTGGATTGACTAGAGAACACTTGTATTCGTCTATTGAAGTGTTAATTTGAAATTTTAAAGGAACATAGTCAACCTTAGAGGCTCTATACTCGACTAAACGTTAGACACAAAACTCAAAGACAAATGACTAGTTTCTTGTTTGATTTATCTCCAATGGCTCCAAGACTTTTTCAACTATAAAAGGTACACTTTGGAAGCATTTCAATGGGTGGAAAAAGAGAGAAAAAGGCCAAACCCTTGAGAATCAAAATCTTGAAGAGAAAATAGAGAAATACTAAGCAAAACCAAGCATTCTTGAGCTACAATTTCACTTGAGCTTTCACTCCAATATTTGCACCCATTATTTAGCCATTCTTCCTCCTTTGTACTTACTTAGCAAAATCTACCTCTTAAAGGCATTATTGCTATTCCTTCTTTCCATCCTTACAAGGGTTCTAACTTAGCCTTGAAAAGTTGGTATGGTTGTGCTTGCTCCCGAAAAAAGGCAATTGTAAGGATTGTGCTTTTTAATAACTCTATTATGTAGAGTTATTTTGACACATTTTAGGGGCTTAAGTAGCTAGACTTTTGAGATTGTAGGTTTGGATCATAGCATTTTAGGTGTTTTTCTAGTTTAAGTTTGATTACGTGTTGAGTAGTTAATTTAAGTTATTTTAGTTAAATTTTATGTTATTTTGTTTTAAATTACTTTAAGAGTATTTATTGTTGGTTTCTCTTATTACTTTTGTGGAAAATTTGATGAAAAAGGCTCATTTGATGAAAATCTGTGCAAGTTTGGAGATGGCTTTATTTGTATATGTTTTGGTATTTTGACCACATCTCTTTATAAAGAACTTCAAATGAAGTGATTATTAGACCAATAGAACACTAAGAGGAAAGGCTACAACTTTTATGTATCAAAATATTTGTCCAAGTCTGAACATTGCAGTATTGTGCATGGATTGAACATGATGCGGTATTTGGAGCATATCTTTCACTCCAAAAGTCCAATTGACGTGATTGTTAAGCCATTAGAAATTCAAGAGACAGGTCTAAACTAGTTTGGATCATATCGAGGTGAAAATCATATTGGACGATGCTCAACAGATGTAGCTATGCACAAGGTAGCAGGGCGACGGAGGCTGCGGTGCTGAAGGAACCACTGCAGTAGCACTGGAAATTTGTGGACGTGGCGTTGGGCTAGATGATTGTATCATACAAACCTTGAGAGCATGGCACCGCAGCATTGAAGAAGTAGCACCACGGTGGTACCAAAGTCTGTCACGACACCATGGCTCCAAGAAATCATTGCTGCGACGCTATCTTGAGTTTCGAAAAATAAAAATTTGACTGAATTTTGGAAATTAGGTTACTTGGAGTCTATTTAAGGGATCTTTATTAGAGGTTTAAAGGGGGAGGTAGCAAGTAACTATTATGGAGATTTGGAGCCAAGAACAAAGCAAGAAAACAAGAGAATTTGAGAGAGAATTGAGATTGCAAAGCTTCAACACTTAGTTTTTTTTCTCTACTTTTGTGTGTTTCTTTTATTTTCTTTGACTTGGATTCATGGCTAAATTTCTTTGGATGTTGTTTTATTAGTTATTATCAGCTTAATTATCTTTCTAGGATTATGATGGATTTCAACATGTAATCTGAATATTTGTTTCTCTTTTATTTACCATGAATGGGTATCGTTTTGCTTATTCAAATATATTCTTAATATTTTTGATTGTCTGGCTAATAATTAATCGATTTGTGAATCTAGTTGAGACTTGGCAGAGAGATTTTAGCTTAGACTAAAGTTTGAATAGTGTATGTTCACATCACTTTGGTGATCTGATTCGCAATTTGGGTAGGCATACGCCAATTGCCATACATAGCCACATTAGAACATTAACTTATTGAACCTTATTTAATTGATTCCTATAGACATATAGTGACCCAATTAAGTTAGGTATTTGTGCAAGCATCTCGATGGAGACTTGTACATAGCTTTGGATTCTAGGTTAGTAAAACCACCCATGAATGTAAATAATAAGAAAAGCTGATATCAAATGAAGTGTTGAATGAACCCATAATCCTAGATATTTAGTTTATTGCTTTCTCAATATATTTAATTTTTGTTGACTAATTTAGTGTTTATTTTAATTTTGTTTTAATTAGTCTTTCTTCAATTTTCAAAGTACTTAGATAAGATTAATTTGTTCTAAAATTTTAGTACTTAGTGAAACTTTAGAAATAAATCCTTGTGGGAACGATAATCTGGACTTACTGTATATATTACTTGTTCGATACATGTACTTGCGTGTGCAAATTCAACAACAATTGTTCTTGTTAAAAAGGCATTTGTGGGTTGTGGTTGAGCTAGGAAAAAGCAATTGTAGGGGTTATCGCTTGATCCAGTTGAAAAGAATTTATGCAGGTTTATGCTTGAGCTCATTAAAAAGTACACTTCTTCAGTGGATTTGAAACCCCTTGGTGATCCAAGGAAAAGGACGTAGGCACTTGAGAAAGCTGAACCTCTATAAAAATACTTGTCTCTTCATTTTTATTTTGCTTTGTTTTTCTTCACTTTGCAACATTTTCTTTCAAGAAAACCAATTTCATGAATTACTTGTGCTTTACTTTTATTTCAATCTCCTTGGTTTGCATCTTTGTTAAACTTCCTCATATTTTCTTAACTCACTCATTTCTTGTTATAAAGATTTCTTGAAAATAGTTCTTGATTTTGATTTCATTGCTTTACACTAAATAACGTGTTAATCATTTCAAAAATGTTCTTTTACTTCTACTTGATTGTGTAGACTTGTTTAAAATTATCATTATTATCAAAGTTTCAAAAGATTTCACTTACAAGCTTTCAAAATGATTATTTGGTCTAGGATTGGCTATCAAGTCTTTATAGTTGACTATAAGTTTGTTTAAATAACTTTGAAAAAGGTTTACCAAGGAGAAAACATGCCCACAGTTGACTATAGCTTATCCATAGTTGACTATAGTTGTTCATTTCAAGTATTCCAAATTTTTAAAATCCAATTCACCCCTCTTTTGGATATTTTTGCCACTTATTTATTGAGCTAACATTTCTAGTATGAAGTACCGATACTTTTATTTCCAAGTTTCAAGTATCGATACCTGTGAATGAAGTATCGAAACGTGTTCTCCAAAATCCCTTTTAAAAGTATTCTGGGTGCCAAGCTTTGATACATCATCATGGGCATCGATACTTCAGCTTTAGAATATAAAATTCACTTTAAAATATAATCATTTTGACCTATCTCTCTCCATTATACTTCAAATCAACTTGATAGTTTAAAATATAAGAATTTTCAAAGATAATAGTTTAAAATATTAGCATTAAAGAGAAAATTTACAAGCTCATCTAAGGATTTACTAAATTGACCTCTTATAAAAGTTGAGGTTTTCACATTCTTTCCCTTTTGGAAAGTTCGTCCTTAAATTAAACAAGTGTACTAACCTTCACTCCTAAAATAGATGTGGGTATTTAATTCTTATCTCATCCTTGGCCTCCAACGTCATCTCATTGCTGGAATGGTTATGCCATTGCACTTTGGCTGAGGCTACATCTTTGGAACAAATTTCTTCACTTGCCTATTAAGAATAACTACTGACTACTCCTCATAGCTGAAATCATCTCTTGACTATCTAGTATGAAACCCAAACTTTGAATTATGGTTAAAAATATAACTTATCGTGGTGAGCTATTGATTTAATGTTTTTGTTTGAAATTTTTTAACGTTTATACTCTGGAAAACAAATGTTTCATGAAATCATTAAGCCTATATGAAATATAGGACTTAAAGAGGGTCAATTGGTCTTGTTTTCGACTCAAAACTACATTTTATACCATAAGTATCGACACTTTTCAATGAGGCATGTCATAATGTGTGAGTCTTGAAACTCAACAGTTTAACTTAAAAGGAATCGCCATCAATCTTTTTTGTTTAGGTGCGATTGGCCACTTAAGTAAATCTATTTTTCCTAATGAGGTCCTAGGCTTGACTTAAGTTTATTAAAAAGAATAAGTTCTGGTGTATAAAATAGATTTAGGTTCGAGAGTACAATTACGTGTGAGGAAGGTATTAGCATCCTCACAATGTTCATTTAACTGGTATCTAATTAATTATTTATTATCTTTTAGCCTTATTCAATATGTAATTTTATTCCATTCCCAAAAATAAGGAAAAACTCTTTAATATTGAAATTTTTCTTGAAAACTCCAACACTTATGATAGAATTCAAGAAAATTTGTATTGTTGAGTGATCCTTGACAAGCTCTTGAAATGGTTTAAACTTTCATACATTTGTTCTTATATGATTACAAGCTTGATTGATTTAGTTGTGTGAATTCTTGATGATATTGAAATTTCACAAACTCAATTCATAAATGTCTAAGCTTAAATTGCTTAATTGTATAAAAGTTAAACTCTCTTGAGCAAGGTTTCATGATCTCTCCAATGTTCACTCGTGAGATGTCTAAGTTGCAAGATAGGTGCACAAGATGAGAAGTTCGTTGATCTACATAGTACCGAGATTATTCAAGCCATGAAGTTCACTTTCAACTCAAAATTTGATCACAAGGAAGTAGCTGAATTTAAGTGCCAAAATGTCAAGGAATCTTGAAGAAACAAAGCTCCAATCGGTCTTAGAACAAGGCAAGTCAATCTTATGGTGATAAATCATGCAACTATGGCTAAGTGTGTTTTCTATACATACAATGGTATTTTGAGCATAATTCTCACTACAGAAGTCCAACTGCCTTGATTTATGAACCATTGGAAATCTAAAAGATAAGGCTACAACTTTTATGTTTACACTTTGCCTAGTTCAGATAAGATCAATGTCAAAATTGCATTAGAAGAGGCTTAATTGTTGTAGAAAATAGCCATAATCGACCTTGTAACTCCTATAGTAGACCCTAAGGAAGTAAGCGCGTGAAATCCAAGTTTTTATGAAGCCATAGCTGACCTTGAGTGAGTGATAGTGTCAAACCCTGCTTTGTAAAATAATTATAATGTCATTCACATACTCGATAGAATGTTTGTATATTTAGGAAGTTCGAGAAATTGTTAAAAGATGATATTGCCCCTAATGGTACCATTGAGTCGATTAAGCCTCGAACTAGTTCAAATAGGAATTTTAAGGTGAAATTAAGAGTTTCATAGTTCAAGGATGACTCAAAATGGTAATTTGAAGTTCAAGGATCAATTCGGAGTCAAACCTGAATTTTCACTATCTAGGGGCAAAATCGTATTTTTTCCACCCACGGACAAAATTTGAGATTTTGAGAGAATTTAGATCACATTTGACAAATTGGAGAATGGTATGAGTATAAGGGATGAAAAATATGTCTATGGGCAATTTTTCAGTTTTTGGGGTAAAAATGTAATTTTTCACTTTATGCGGTTAAAAGTGTAATTTTTAAAAATTTGCTCCACCAAAACTTTGAAAAAGTCTAGAAATTTCATGGAAGACATGGATAAGTGAAGAGGATTGAGTGGTAGAAAAAGAAAGTAAAAAAGATGGCTAGAAAAAAATAAAATAATAAAATATTCAAAAGGTAAATAAAATAATAATATTTTATTAAGCCTATTAAAAGGCTTGAAAATTCCAGAATTCTTTATTGGGAGGGTCAGCCAAAACCAGTAGGAGAGAGAGAGAAATAAGAACAAACCCTAGAGTGAGAAAATTCAAAGAAAAAGTGTGATTTTTCAAGGAATCAAGTGTTTAAAGGTATGATTTTTCAAGCTTAGCTTAATATTTATTATTTCCATGCAGTTCTCCTTATTTTCCATGGTTAAATTATGTGTTTTGATGATGGATTCAAATCTGATCATATGGGTTTAGAGAGAGAAAGTTGTTAGATTAATTTGATTTTGAACTATGTTAGTGTTTAGTGTTAGTTTAGCATGTTTATGAGTAAAACAACAAGAAAAATATTCATTTTCTCCATGAATTTCTCTAGGCCGAATCTAGCCAATGGTGTGTGAGGATGAGGTTGACTTTATTTTAAGAGAATTAGATGGAAAAATGATGAATTATGAGGTTGGAAATTAAATGGGAATTTTTGGTGCAAAAAAATTGAAATTTTTACCCATTAGGGGTAAAAGCGTAATTTATGGTTCGAACTGATAAATTGGACCACATTCACAGTCATTGAGGTATTGTGGATATAATTGGGTAATTGAAATTGAAATGGATGGAATTGGAGTTGAATTGGAGATTTTAAAAATTTACACCGTGTATAGGCGAGTTAGGTTGGACACTGTGATTAAGCGATTGTCTAAACATTTCACACCCTATCTAGTGCATACGCATGGATAAGAGCCTAAAATAATATATATTGATTTGACACAAATTATTAAATTTTTTGTGTCATGTATTGTGCATAGGTGGTGAGCTATCTGATACAGGTAAAAGACTACACCTGAGGATTCAGAATTGGAGTATATCTACTCCTAGTACAGTGAGTAAACTTACTATCATCTTAATTATCTAGAGTAGATTTATTTAATTGTGTGATTTTATGAAAAAATGGTTTAATTGGAAAATTAATGTGTTTTATGAGAAAATAGGATTTTATAAAATAATTTTATAAAATTTTTGAAAATATAATAATGATTTCAAGAATAGAGTAATTGGAGACGTATACTATGATTGTGTTGTTTATCCATGATTTTACATTAAATGGCTTATGATAAATGTGGGTATGACTGGTTATTTTTATGATTTAAAGAATATGTGAACTGCTTTGATTTGCCTTGAATGTGTTAAGTGAGCCATGTCATACTATTGTGATTTTATTGGTTGGTGGATTATAAAGTGGGCACTGTAGTGATGGGAGTTTCGTGGGCCAGCCTAATTAGAGGGGCACGATTCCCAATTATTGAGCTTACCTCGATTGGAGAGGCGCGTAGGATAACTCCCGAGGTAGGATTTGAGTACACTTCACGCTAGCCACCACGTGAAAGTGAGACTCAGCCAATGCCAAGGAACGACTGTGTTGTCAGAGGTGAAATGTGTTTGTGTGTGTGACAATTAATAGCCTTGGCGGTCTTAGTGGGATACCTTGACGAAGGTACCCACGAGAATGATTATGGCAGGGGCCAATTTTGTGAAATTCATAAGCCGAGAAATTTGATGAAAAGAAATTGTTTGGTATAGATTGAACAAATTTTACGTTATGAACATTATTGAGATACAATGTTTTTATATTGTCTCCTATTACTCGGCTTTAGATTATTTTGATGATGTCTGTCTACTCACTGGGATTTTATAATCTCACCCCTTCTTCCTATGCATTTTTCAGACTCAGAATAGGCAGTAGACTGTCAATTGCGTCGAGAAGTAAATTTCGGAGTTGCATCCTAGAAAGCAAGGTTATAGACTTAAACTTTCTCAGTTATTTGAGGGCTCACGTGTCATTGTAATTTAAATTGCATACTCTAGTTTTCTATATTACAGTATGTATAAATTTATTTTGTTTTTATGTGCAGATAATTAATTTTTGATGTTTCAAAAAAAATATATATATATATTGTTTTGCATTAAAATAGATTATTTTAATTAATATTTTTATTTTATTTTATTATTAAAAAAAGAGAGAGGAGTGGAAAAACTGATACAAAAGGCTTGCGAGGTCTCGAAGGGCATTCAGGGGAAGAATGTCTGTCGAGGCTTCGCAGCGGTTGTCATGGGCTCGATGAGAGTTTCGGGTCGTGACAATTCGGTTGGTATCAGAGCATAGTTTAAAGATCAAAGATTTCGGTTTTAAAGATATGGATTTTAAAGTTTTTGATTTTAAAGTTGTTTTAAGAAATCCACACTAACACTGCGTGGCCCCGGATTAAGTTAAATTAAGTCGAATATAATGCATGAGTCTGCATATAGAGACCTATTTGTTTTCAGGGTGTGTAAGAGATTAAGTGATTGTCGTTAGACATTCTCCCCCAGGCTGTGGGAGCAATGTAAGTAAATGGCAAGAGAAGAAAAAGGGAGAACTCGAAACGGACTCGAAAAAGGATCAAGATGATAATGATCCTAAAGATGTTTAGTGCTTTGTTGAAGCTTGTAATACTGTAATCCTTAGCAGATGCAGTATAAGAAGGATAATAATCCCTTGTATAAAAGTTTTAAGAGTTGACTTTTATCTTGTATAATATAAACGGATAATGGAGTAGTTGTTTAAAAGACAGAAGGAGTATAAAAATCTTTTAGTATGATAAAGGTAGATTAGTAATATAAGTATTGAGGATGAATAATTATCTTAGTGGCAAGATTGATTATTTTAAATAAGTACTGAAGGTAGAAATAGAAAGCCATTAATGGTTCCAGTAGTTATTAGATTTAATAACGATTAAACCTTGCAGTACTATGAATTGATCACTAGTTAATGGGGTTAAGTCAAGGATTATAAATTTGCGTATGGAGGGAATTAGAAGGTGATACCGTAAAATTTTAAGATAAGGAATATAATCGGTTACGACTATGAGAATAGTGGGATACTATCAATAATGAATCATTAGGCGTGTGATGAAGTTGTGATCTATTGAACCATATGGGAAGACTGTCCTAAGGTGGGACATAGGACATGAGGATTTTTGGAGATGCTTATAGAGGGAGATATAAATTGTAAAGTATGTTTTCCCCCACAAATTTTAATTTATTTGAGAAATTATCATGGTAAAGATATGTGAATATTGGTAATAAAATATGCCCTAAGGGATGACAGTGGCATATCACATAGATAATATAGATATGTTGAGGTCAGTATCCCGATCATGCATCTGTGATAGAAAATTTACTTTGCTAATTGTGGTATAGACTCAAAAAGGAGCCAAGCCGTTGAGAATGACTAAGGTAGTAACTCCAAAAGTAAAAGATTTGTTTTAATTAAGTAGATTCCAACGACTACATTGAAATAAATTACCTTGTGGAGTATTGAGATCAATAATGTATTGATCAAAGTCAAATCTTAAGAAATAAAGAGGATGAGAGATTAATGAGAAGGGACATCAATGTTAAGTAACGAATTTGTGAATAAAGGATTACGACGGTGGCATAGAAAATGAGTACTATAAAGGATTACTATGAGGATTTATAATTCTTGTATTAACTCAATTGAATGAAAAGTGATTAAATGAAGCAACTCTTGTGGTAAACAGCGGAATAGTGGAGTTGACGTAGAGTCTTGTTTATAGTTAGTGACTACAGCACCAGTTATAGATAGGAGGCTGCGTAGACTCTTTATCTTGGGAAACCACTTAGTATAATCCTAAATGACATAAAGACTCATGATCGAGAGGATTATTGCTGATCAAATTCTAAATGGTAATAATAGATATAAGTGAAGTATTCAAGTTGAGTTGGAAATAAATACGAGGAGAAACTCAAGATTCCTTATAAAGGAGATACCAGGAGAAGTTGATTATCGAATACAAGATAATACCCCGCATTTTTTTTGAGTTGATAAGTGAAATTTTGAGGACAAAATTTTATTTTAAGGGGGGTAGTGTTGTCAAACCCTGCTTTGTAAAATAATTATAATGTCATTCACATGCTCGATAGAATGTTTGTATATTTAGGAAGTTCGAGAAATCGTTAAAAGATGATATTGCCCCTAATGGTACCATTGAGTCAATTAAGCCTCGAACTAGTTCAAATAGGAAATTTAAGGTGAAATTAAGAGTTTCACAATTCAGGGATGACTCAAAATGGTAATTTGGAGTTCGACGATCAATTCAGAGTCAAACCGAAATTTTCACTATCTAGGGGCAAAATCGTAATTTTTCCACCGACGGACAAAATTTGAGATTTTGAGAGAATTTAGATCACATTTGACAAATTGGAGAATGGTATAAGTATAAGGGATGAAAAATATGTCTATGGGCAATTTTTCAGTTTTTGGAGCAAAAATGTAATTTTTCACTTTACGGGGGTAAAAGTGTAATTTTTAAAAATTTGATCGACCAAAACGTTGGAAAAGTCTAGAAATTTCATGGAAGACATGGATAAGTGAAGAGGATTGAGTGGTAGAAAAAGAAAGTAAAAAAGATGGCTAGAAAAAAATAAAATAATAAAATAATCAAAAGGTAAATAAAATAATAATTTTTTATTAAGCCTAATAATAGGCTTGAAAATTCCAGAATTCTTCATTGGGAGGGTCAGTCAAAACTAGCAGGAGAGAGAGAGAAATAAGAACAAACCCTAGAGTGAGAAAATTCAAAGAAAAAGTGTGATTTTTCAAGGAATCAAGTGTTTAAAGGTATGATTTTTCAAGCTTACCTTAAGATTTATCATTTTCATGCATTTCTCCTTATTTTCCATGGTTAAATTATGTGTTTTGATGATGGATTCAAATCTGATCACATGGGTTTAGAGAGAGAAAGTTGTTAGATTAATTTGATTTTGAACTATGTTAGTGTTTAGTGTTAGTTTAACATGTTTATGAGTAAAACAACAAGAAAAATATTCATTTTCTCCATGAATTTCTCTAGGCCGAATCTAGCCAATGGTGTGTGAGGATGAGGTTGACTTTATTTTAAGATAATTAGATGGAAAAATGATGAATTATGAGGTTGGAAATTAAATGGGAATTTTTGGTGCAAAAAAATTGAAAATTTTACCCACTAGGGGTAAAAGCGTAATTTGTGGTCCGAACTGCTAAATTGGACCACATTCACAGTCATTGAGGTATTGTGGATATAATTGGATAATTGAAATTGAAATGGATGAAATTGGAGTTGAATTGGAAATTTTAGAAATTTACACCGTGTATAGGCGAGTTAGGTCGGACACTGTGATTAAGCGATTGTCTAAACATTTCTCACCCTATCTAGTGCATACGCATGGATGAGAGCCTGAAATAATATATATTGATTTGACCCAAATTATTGAAGTTTTTGTGTCATGTATTGTGGATTCGTCGTGAGCTATTTGATACGGGTAAAAGACTACACCCAAGGATCGAGAATAGGAGTATATCTACTCCTAGTACAGTGAGTAAACGTACTACTATCTTAATTATTTAAGTAGATTTATTTAATAGTGTGGTTTTATGGAAAAATGGTTTAATAGAAAAATTATTGTGTTTTATGGGAAAATAGAATTTTATAAAATAATTTTATAAAATTTTTGAAAATTTAATAATGATTTCAAAAATAGAGTAATTTGAGACGTATACTATGATTGTGTTGTTTATCCATGATTTTACATTAAATGGCTTATGATAAATTTGGGTATGACTGGTTTTTTTTATGATTTAAAGAATATGTGAACTGCTTTGATTTGCCTTGAATGTGTTAAGTGAGCCATGTCATACTATTGTGATTTTATTGGTTGGTGGATTATAAAGTGGGCACTGCAGTGATGGGGGTTTCGTGGGCCAGCCTAATTAGAAGGGCACGGTTCTCAATTATTGAGGTTACCTCGATTGGAGAGGTGCGTAGGATAACTCCCGAGGTGGGATTTGAGTACACTTCACGCTAGCCACCACGTGAAAGTGAGACTCAACCAACGCCAAGGAATGGATGTGTTGTCAAAGATGAAATGTGTTTGTGTGTGTGACAATAAACAGTCTTGGCGGTCTCAGTGGGATACCTTGACGAAGGTACCCACGAGAATGATTATGGCAGGGGCCAATTTTGTGAAATTCATAAGCCGAGAAATTAGATGAAAAAAAATTGTTTGGTATAGATTGAACAAATTTTGCGTTATGAACATTATTGAGATATAATGTTTTTATATTGTCTCCTATTACTCAGCTTTAGATTGTTTTGATGATGTCTGTCTACTCACTGGGATTTTATAATCTCACCCCTTCTTCCTATACATTTTTCAAGCTTAGAATAGGCAGTAGACTGTCAATTGCATAGAGAAGTAAATTTGGAGTTGCATCCTAGAAAGCAAGGTTATAGACTTAAACCTTCTCAGTTATATGGGGGCCCACGTGTCATTGTAATTTAAATTGCATACTCTAGTTTTCTATATTACAGTATGTATAAATTTATTTTCTTTTTATGTGTAGATAATTAATTTTTGATGTTTCAAAAAAAAAAATATATATATATATTGTTTTGCATTAAAATAGATTATTTTAATTAATATTTTTATTTTATTTTATTATTCAAAAAAAAAAAAAAAGAGAGAGGAGTGGAAAAACTGATACAAAAGCCTTGCGAGGTCTCGAAGGACATTCGGGGGAAGAATGTTTGTCGAGGCTTCGCGGCGGTTGTCACTGGCTCGATGGGAGTTTCGGGTTGTGGCAGATAATCGACTACACCAAGCCAAACTTAAAAAATACAATCATTTTGGAAGTAGATCTACTAGAGAACTTTTATACTCGACTATGGAAACCCTAATTAAGAAATTTGAAGAACATAGTCGACCATAGGAGTGTTGTAATCGACCCTCAAGCTTCAGCAACATCTAGATTTTTTATTTAAATTTGTGTTTAATGGCTCCAAATCATGCTCTAGTTATAATTAGACGCATTTGAGCCATTTTGAAGTGAGTGAAGACTTGAACCAAAGCTTCAAACCTTAGAGAGACTACCCATAAGCTCATTTTCACTTTCTAGCATCCTTTTAGTCTTCCATCAAGCTTTCAAGGTTGAATCCTTACTTCAATTAAGCTAAAATTTCTTCTCTCACTACAAACAAGCTTAAAGTCTCAGCACCCAACTTTTGTAGAAACAGTTTCTTGGTGAAATTTGTGCTTTATTGTAAAGGTTCTAACTTAACCTTAAAAGGCTATCTAGTAAAGGTTCTTGCTTCTTATCAAAAAGGAAAAATCCTTTGTGGACTGTGTGGGTTATCACTTGATCTCTTAAAAAGCAAGAATTCCTTTGTGGATTGAAAGGGTTACTGCTTGATCCCCATGCAAAAGCAAGAATCCCATTATGGATTGTGTAAGGGTTATTGCTTTTCGTTAAAAAGCAAGAATTTTTGATAGTGAATTGAAATTCCTTGGTTGCCAAGGGAATGGATGTTGGCATTAAAAAGCCAAATCACTATAAATTGTTTATGTCTCTTTTTAGTTTTCACATTATTATTTATTATTCATACTTGCCTTTGGAAAATAGATTTATATCGATTTATTATTTTTCTTTTAGAAAAATATTTTTCTTTATCCTTCATAGCCAGCATTTATTTCAAGCAAAATATTTTATCTTGACTCATTATTTTTATACCTAGTGATTTATTGAAGAAAATTTATTTTTGATATTTTTTATGCTAAAAAATAGTGCAATATGACTCTATATAATAGAGTTATCACACTCCCAAAGTTAATATTTTGGTAGTCCTCGTGCAAAACTTAAGACCAAAAGAAAGAAACATGAAAGGTGAAACTAATTAACTACAAGTCTGTTGCACAAAGTCAAAGTTCAATTTTTAATTTCTTTGTCAATTTTCTTATTTCCCTACTCAAAGCAAAGCATAAATATTGCTCAAGTTTACATTTCAACACAATTGAAAGCATGTGTTCAAATGGATTCTTGTGTGTGTGCAGTTTCTTACAATGAATATCATGCCATTCGGATAGGTTTATGCTTGCGCAAAATTCAAATTAGTCACAAGTTTCATATGTTTGCTTTCATCCCGCTCTCCATTAATGTAGGCTAACACTTACTCAAGAATCCTTAGGACTTTATTAAGTTTGTAACGTATGGCTAGGGTCAAGGTAGGATTTAGGAAAATACGTAGCTCAAATCACTCTAAGCACATAATCATTTTAGAACCTATAATGAGCTTTATTTTTCACTTTTCCTAATCACCCTTTTTCTCTTTTCTTCACCCTTTTCCCTTCATTAAACACTTTATTCTATTTTCTTCATCTTTTTCATTCACAATTTAACACCCCTAAACTTATTTCCTTTTATGTTAGGTAGTGGGGTGAACAAAAATTTTGGGCTTTTTTCTCAACAACTCCACCTTTTCTACCTTTTTTTTTTCATTGCTTAGCTCAATTACACTCCCTAAAATGATTTATGTACATAGGAGTGATGAGTGTTAAACTGTAAGTTATTTATAGGCTAAGATTAATTAGCTATGTGTTTAACAAAGAAAAGAAAAAAATTATGATAAAAAATGGGTGACAAAGGATAATAGTATAGCAAGGTAGGCTTGAAAAGCTCAAACAATCTAATGATGGCCTAAGTCATTTCCCAAACTAAATGTAGCCTAGGATTTCGCCTTGTGAGATACTTTAACAAATTTTAGAACTTTAGACTTTATTCAAAATTTATACTCACATAAACTTTTTCTAAATGTACGCAATCATTCAAAGCAAGAAACATGTTCTCAAATTGTTGGGAAAATCACATTCTACAACAATACTTAGCAAACGAATTCAACATAATACTCAAATAGTATTTATCTTGATTAAGAGAACAAGATAACAAGATAACTATTTTTATTCATTAGATAAGTGAACAAAGAAAATGGTGCAACTAACTATACCTAATATTTTTTTTCTCAAAAACATGCAGCAACTTGAATACTAACAATCTAACTAAACATCAACATTCAAAACCATTAAAACTCAAGAAATAAGAAACAAAGTTTAAACATCAAGTCCTACCCCCCCTGAAAAAAATTTAGAATTACCGTTGTTCTCAATGTTAAAAAGTAAAGAAGAAAAGTCAAGAATACTTCTTCAGGTAGCTGTTGTCAATTTTGCACATGCAAGTATTTGTATCAAACAAGTAATATAGTGATGAAGTAGAGTATCGTTTCCACGGAGATTTGTTCCTAAAGTTTCACTAATTACTAAAATTATAAAACAAATTAATCTTATTTAAGTAATCCAAAAATTGAAGAAAAGCTATTTAAAAATAATTAAAAATCAGCACTAAATAAACTAACAAACTAAATAAGTTGAGAAAAATAGTATATTAAAGACCTAGGATTATGGGTTCATTCAACATTTCATCTGATACAAGCTTGTTTTGTTATTTATCTTTCCTAGGTGGTTTTACTAACCTAGAATCCAAAGTTATGAACAAGTCTCCGTTGAGTTGCTTGTACAAATACTTAACTTAATCAGTTCACTATATGTTTATAGGAATCAATTATATTAAGTTCATTAAGCAAGTGTTCTAATGTGGCTATGTATGGCAATTGGCGTCTATCTACCCGAATCGCGAATCAGAACACCTAAGTGACATGAACATACACTATTCAAACCTTAGTCCAATCTAAAATCTCTTTGTTGAGTCTCAATTAGATCCACAAATCAGTTAATTGTTGGCTAAGCAATAAAAAGCATTAAGAACAGATTTGAATAAGCAAAACTACACCCATTCATGATAAATAAAAGAGAAACTAATATTCAAACTACATGTTAAAAACAACCACAATCCTAGAAAGATAATTTAGCTCAAATAACTAATAAAAACAACATCCAAAGAAATTTAGCCATGAATCCAAGTCAAAGAAAATAAAAGAAACACAAAAGTAGAGAAAGAAACTAAGTGTTAAAGCTTTGCAATCTCAATTCTCTCTCAATTTCTCTTGTTTTCTTGCTTTGGTCTTGGCTCCAAATCTCCATAATAGTTAGGTTGCTTCTTTCTTAAAACCTTTGAAAAAGGTCCTTTAAATAGGCTCCAAGTAACCTAATTTCCAAAATCCAGTAAAACTTTTATTTTTGGAAAATAGCCCAACGCAGCTGCCTTGATTTCTTGGCTCCGCGACACTAGTTGTTTAGCTACAGTAGCACTGTAGCACTCCTTCTCCAATGCTACAGCACTAAGCTCTCGAGAAAATTGTATGGTGAGCTTCCTTTCACTAGAGCTACATCCTTATTCTCCTAATGTTGCAACGATCTATCAAATTTGAATGTGATTTCACCCTGATTTAGTCTGAACTGGGAAAAGTGGAAAAATAAAAGTTGTAGCCCTATTTTTAAAATTTCCAATGGATTAAGAATCATATAAATTTGACACCTGGATTGAAAGATATGCTCTAAATACTGCATCATGTTTAGTCCATACATACTACTGTAGTGCTTCGAATTAGAAAAACTTTTGACCATGATCCAATCTGAACTGGGTGAAGTGGTAAACATGAAAGTTATAGTCCTTCCTCGTAGAAGTCTAGTGGTTAAAGAATCACTTCATTTGGAGTTTTGTAGACAGAGATATTTTCAAGATACCACAACATATACAAATGAAGCCATCACCATACTTGCACAAATTTTCATCAAATGAGACTGTTTCATTAAACTTCCTATAAAAGCAATAAGAAAAATTACCAATACTACTCTTAAAGTAATTTAAAACAAAATAACATAAAATTTAACTAAAATAATTAAAATTAACTACTCAACATGTAATCAAACTTAGACTAGAAAAACACCTAAAATGCTAAGATCTAACTACTTATGTCAAGCCCAGCTCGACAATATGTTTATTATGCCATTTCTACATAAGAATGCATGTTTGCTTACTTGGGTACCTCAAAAATCGTTAAAGGACGATATTGTATCAAATGGTACAACTAAGTTGAATTAAGCCTCTAACTAGTGCAAATAGAGATTTTAAGATGCAATTAAGAATTTTAAAACCCCTAGAATGACTTAAAATGGTGATTCAGAGTTCGAGGACCGATTTGGAGTCAAATTGGAATTTTCATGACCTAGGGGCAAAATGGTCATTTTGCCACTTGAGGTTAAAATTGGAATGTTGGAAGAAATTTTTGATAAAGATTGACTATTTAGAACATAATTTGAGTTTGAGAAGTGAAAAATTTTAATTCCGGCATTTTTTTGAGCATAAGGGCAAAATAGTCATTTTGCCACCCCAGGGGCAAAATTATAATTTTACATCACCCAACACTTGTCCAGCACATGGATTTTACCCAATATTATCATGGATAATTGAAGGATTTTATGTGGTGGAGAAAGAAAACTTCATAATTAAGAATTTAAAATTGGACCAATGGTAAGGTGACAAGTGTCAAGCTTTTATTTCTTTATTATTTTCCTTATAAATTAGCACAAAATCAGCCCATTTCTCATTTCTATGGCTGGCCAAAGCAAGAACAAAGGAAGAAAAGAAAGAACAAAATCCCTAGATGGAAAAATTCAAGGGAACAGTGTGAAAATTCAAGGAAACAAGTGAAAAAAGGTAATATTTTTTCAATTAAGCTTGAGATCTCTCTTTCTTAAGTAGTTTTTCTTATTTTCCATGGTTGAATCACATAAACTCATGATGAATCCCTTGCTGGCCGAACACTTAGAGGGAGGTTTTGATGCTTGATTTGGTTAGATTTCAATGTATTTTAGTGTTTTTAGTTAGTTTGTGATGTGTAGCATGAAAAACAAACAAGAAAAATTCATTTTCTCCCATCACCCATCATTGGTCGAATTCTCCATGTAGAATATTGATGATGATTTTGATTTTATTTCAAGTGATTTGGTTAGGAATTAGTGATTTATGGTGTGAGAATCAAGCTTGAAAAATTATAGTGTTGATGCACTCACCATGGCCGAATTTTCCAAGAGAAAATGTAAGGATGATTTTGCCATATTTCAAGTTATTTAACTTGTGTTTGATGGTTTGGAGAATTGGACGAAAAATAGAATTAATTGGAGTTAAATTGGACAGATTGGCTAATTAATCGGGTGATAGATCGAATTAGGCCAATACCGTTTTATTTAGGTACACAGTTGAATTTGTATAGAACACCGTGTTTAGATGATAATCCGAACAATTTACATCCCATTTCATGCATTAGTATAAAGTCTAAATTGTTTTATAACAATTTAGCACAAATGTAGTAAATGGCTTATTGTGCATTATGTCTAGGTGGTGAGCATTCTGGCAAAAGTAAAGAGATAGTACCCGAGGATCAAGAATCAGAGTACTCGAAACTCGATTTTCATTACAGTGAGTAACCTTATTATCGTCTTAATTATCTAAAGTAGTTTGTAATCGTTTTTGTGATTTGATAGAAAAATGAGTTTAAATGGTAAATCTTTATGTTTTATAAGCAAAATGTGATTAAATGAAATGATTTTATAAAATTGTCTTGAAATTGAATGATGGTTTTGAAAATGGAGTAATTGAGACTAATTACTGTGTTATAAATCATGGTTTGAATTGAATGCCTTATGATAATATTGGCATGAATGGTTGAATTAGTATTTGTGTTGAAAATGTATAAACTGTTGTTTGCCTTGATAGGTTGGATAATGATAAAATTGCCATGTCATGCTGTTGAATTTTTATTGTATGGTGGGTTATAATTGGTAGCTGTAGTGGCCGGTTCCGTGGACCAGCCTATTAGAGGGGCACGATAACCCTATTATATTCTTACCTCAATATGAGAGGTGCGGATGGATAACTCTTGAGGCTAACACTTTAGAGTTCACTTCACGCTAAACCACCACGTGAAGGTGAACTCTGCCAACGCCAAGGAACGACTATGTTTTCAAAATAAAAACATGATTTATGTGTACATAACTTTTTAACAACCTTGACGGACTCGGTTGGGATAGCCCTCGACCAAGGTATCCCTAATAACTGAGTATGAGAATGATTTGGGCACGTGCCAAACTTTTCAGGAAATCATAAGCCTTGTTGTTTATTTGGGTGAAATGAATCTATTTTATCTTATTAAAATGAGTTCAAAATGCTGTGAATCATTTTTATGCTAATCTATTTTATCTGTCTCCATTTACTCGGCTTTAGATATTTTAGATGATATTTGTTTACTCACTGGGATTATATAATCTCACCATCCTCCTTTCCACCCATTTCAAGCTCAGGATAGTCGGTAGATAGCTCACTTTGTTGAGGGCTACAGTTGGACTTGCATCCTCAAAAACTGTAGATTTACCGCTTTTGATACTTTTGGTCATTTTGTGGGCCCACGTGTTACTGTAAATTAAATTTTATACTTTGGTTATCTGTATTACAATATGTATGAATTTATTTAGCTTTTACGCTATAAAAATTATTTACCGGTAACTCTATAAATATTGTTTTATAAGAAAATAGAATATTTTATTATATTCAAATAGTTATAATTTCACTTTAAATGAATGTTTTAGATATCTAAACTTATTTTTGATTATGAAATATGTGTTTTCCACTTGCATACTATATTTTTAGCTGGTTTTGAGATTTTTGAGGAAAAATGACCAAAATGCCCCTATGAGACAAAAATCATTTTTTTTATTGATTTAAGTTGGAAATAGCTTAAAATTTATTAGAACATGATATTTGGAAACGGTTACTCACAGGAAAAATGAGAAACTGATATTAAAGCCCTATGGGGTTCCGTTTGACATTCCAGGTAATGAGTGTCTATCGGGACACCGCGACGGTTGTCACAGGCTCGAGGGGAGTACCGGGTCATGACAACTTAAGCCTCTAAAATGTGTCAAAATAACTCTATATAATAGAGTTATCAATAGTGGAGATCCTTTAATCTTCCTCCTCATCTTCATCATATCCAATGTTGTTGGGAGGATCCATTAAGGTGACAAAAATCTAAATAAAAAAAAGAACAAAAACAAATTAATGGAAAAATCTAAAAAAATAACTTCAAATAAAACATGTAAGAGTTTCAAAAACTTGGGTGGCCTCCCAAGAAATGTTTCATTATAGTCACTAGCTTGATTATGGCACCCCTTTTTGCATTTCTTCATCCATAGAATAAGGCTTGAGGCTTAGTCCATTAACCATGAAGTGCCAGCATCCTTGCTAATAATCTCTATTATACCACGAGGATACATTTTTACCATATTGAAAGGACCTAACCATCTTGCCTTGCATTTCCATGAAAAAAGCTTAAAGCATGAATTAGAGAGTAACACTTACTGTCCTACCTCAAAATCAAGACAATTGGGAGGTGGTGGAAGATGCTTCTCATGCGACTACTTGGTTTTGATATGTGGAGGCGGTGGCTTTAACTTAAAAATTAGTGTTTACTCACTAATAGATGGAGAAATAGGCTTCCCCTGCCCTCATCAACCACATCCACTCTACAGCAACTAACTGAAGAGGCAAAATGCTTAATTGCATTGAAAATATTAAACTCGACTACCTTCTTTCGAACTTTAAAAGTTATGTTGCCTTCCTTCACATCAACAATTACGTTTGTAGTCATCAAGAAAGGTCATCCCAAGATTAAAGGAATTTCCATATCTTTTTCCACCTCAAGCATAATAAAGTCCATCGAAATATAAAGATGCCTAACTTTAACCAATACATATTCTATAATTCCAACACAGTGCCTAATTGTTTTGTCTGCTAACAGCAAAGAAACAGCAATAGGTTGTATCTCATTAGGTCCAAGTTTCTTGGCAATAGACAAAGGCATTATTGAAACACTAGCACCCAGATCACACAAAGCTTTAGACATTTTAAAACAACTAATAATGCAAGGAAGAGAAAAACTTCCTAGATCCTTAAGCTTTGGTGGAAGCTTATTCTGGATTAAAGCACTTGACTCTTCAGTAAGTTCAATTGTCTCAAAATCTTCCAATTTCCTTTTCTTAGTCAGGATGTCTTTCAAAAATTTCACATAGCTTGGCATGCTTTCCAAAGCTTTCGCAAAAGGGATGTTGATGTGGAGCTTTTTAAATACCTTTAAAAATGCTTGAAATTAAGTGTGCAACTTTTGCTCATCCTTTTTAAAAAACCTTGATCAGAAAAAATAATTAATCATTAAAAATAAGATTTTGAGCACAATAAAACCTTAAATATAAGATAAAAAAAGAAAAGAAATGAAAGATCTTGATAGATGTAGCTTCCATGGGATTAATGTTAATGAATCTTCTTATTTTCAAATGATAGAGGCCAAGAAATTGTTGGAGTAGGATATTGCGGATTAATGTGATTGTGTAAATCATGGATTTCAAAAATTTCTTTAACAAAGGAAGCAAGCAATCCAATTACACAAGCGGAAACACACATTATTATTATTATTGCAAGTAATATAATCACATCCAAAAAAAATAAAATAAGAATCTATTAAGTAAGAAAACCATACCTTTATTTTGAGATTCTTATTTTCTGACAATACCACACCAATGAATGATTTCTCGACCAAATAAGTTTACCACTTATTCTTCAAGAATACTTTCAACTTGAACCTTGAGTGGACAAGGTGTGGAATGCAAGGCCACAAGATGACAACTAAGTTTATTCTCTTTTCTTTGGAAAAACTTGGAGGAGGAGAAGAGAAGAGATGGTTGAAACTTTTTTAAGAAAAAGTACGTTATCTTCTTTTCTTCCAATCTCTTCTCTTTTTATTAAAAATCTTACTTCAAAGGTTTAATCAAAATAAAACACCTTTGAATCAATCTTGACCATCCATTTAGAGTTATAGAAGCATCAAATATGTTCCATAATTATCAAAATATAAATTAAAGAATAAATAATTTAATTCTTTAATTATCATTTAGCGTTCTTGATAAAACTTCTTATTGAATAATAACTATTATTTTATTATTATCCATCTTTATTTTTAAAAAAATTAATAATAAATAAAAGAGTAATAGTCAAACATGGAGTCTATTTTTATCAACATGGATGTCTAGATTCATTTTGCAAGAATCCTCCTAAAATTATCTTAATTTAAGATAACTCTTGTTTGTAATTAAGACAAAAAAATATTTTATCTTGTCTGAATTGAGACAAATATGTCAAAGCTGCCAATTTTGTACACAATTTAATTAAACAAATTAAAACATGCATTCCAACTTAAACAAGTTGAATTCTACGAAGCTAAGTGGGGAATCTATTTGGACATAGATATTCCAAGCTCCAATAAATTTAGAATTATTCTTAATCTCATTAAAAATAATTCAAGCTTATTAACCATGAAATCACTCCACCATAGATTCATGGTTGCACTCTTGGATTAACTATAATTACAAGAAATAATTTAATATTTGATATTAATTATTAGTTGTCCAATTGCAAGCCTTATATTATGAACCCTCATAACCATCCAATGACAAAAGGTGAAATTATCGTTTTACCCTTTATGTTAATTTTGTCCCCTAGTCTCAAATTTCATCCAATTAGTGACTCAATACTCTAGATCTAATCTTTTGAGTATCCAGATGTGATGAGTAGCTAATTCATCAATCCACTAGGCCCAGATTAATCACCAATCTTCTTGAAATCACTAGAAGTGATGTTAATACTATGAATTCCATTATCTAGATATATGTTCCCAAATGTTCATCTCAATTATAATCCCAAAATATGGAGTCTAGATCAACATTTTATGATGATCATGCTCATGATAAATCAAAGATTATAAGGAGATTAAACATGAGTCCACTATCCATCAGGATTTCGGTTCTACTATAAGCAAATGCATAAGTGCGAGATTAAGATTTAGGTAACGGTAAAACTTAAATTTGATTCTCACATGATTCCAGTTCATGTTATAGTGTCATTACTCGAAGTCAACCATTTCGATGATTTGAGACTCATCATTCCCTTGAAATGAATCACATTCGTTTCGTTGGAAGTAATTTGGACACTATAGCCTTAACATAATAAAGTGACCAGCTTTATTATATGGCTGTGAACAATTTTTAGATTCAATTAAAATACATGTCTCCTATGTATGACTCTTCATACAAATGTATTTTAATATCTCAATAGAATCTTGGTACCTTAATAACTAGATAATGAATGCTTACTAAAACAAACTCCTCGTCTTATTATCAAAATGTACTTTCATTACAAATAAATTCAATGAATTTAAATATGAGAATATACTTGCTTTCCAGGGCACCATATTCTCAAAATTCCTAACGGAAATATCAATAATTTTTTGTATTTCTCTTTTCCTAGCAAATCAAAATTCCTTTAGTTTAAAAAACTAAAGTTGTGATTTGTCAAATCAAAACACCAGTGGGTTTTGTCTCTTTCTCTAGTATTTAGGTGATAGGTTTGATTTGTTTATGGGTGAATGGTGGATCTTTATGATCTTATTGTACGTTTGTTTTGTGCGTGGGGTTCAATCTTATGATATTTGAAATTTGACGAGATTTTTTATATTGGTGGAGGGAGGCTTTGTTGATATTACAAATGATTTAAGGGTTTAGATAATAGGTGGTCTTGTTGGTGAGTGGTATTGTGTATCTTGTTATTAAGTTTGAGTTTGACAATCATCTAATTGTGAAGATGTTGGTTTTTTGTATTGACATAAATAATAAGAGGTGTGAAAATCTTTTTGTAAATCACACTGAGCCTAGGTATCTTTTTTGCAAGGCAACCCAGCACTCACGCTGGTACAAGTTTCTACAGTTTTTGTAAGGGGTTGTAGGTTGTTGTGCAAAGTCTTCAAACTAAATTGGTGAAAAGTTGAAGCAACACTTTGTAACTTTTCCCCATATGAATACAATAATCTTTATCTTCGAAAAAAAAAGAGCTAAGTTCTGAGAAAAAGAAAAACAAAATCTAAATAAAGAAGAGAAAATTCTTCATGTTAAGGAAGAAAAAAAGAATTCAAGGAATGGGTGTTGATTATTGCAAAATTCTTTAGGTGGATTGAAAAGTAAAAGATGAAAATTTGAAAAAAGCATAGAAAATTCCTTTAGTTTTTTTATTAAGGTTCTTGGAAGAGAAAAGAGATAACATAGTGTTTTTATAAAATAGGGTATTTGTGTTTAAAATATTTATGTAATATTGGATTGTATTTTTTTAACTGTTGACTAACAATGTTAACAGTCAAAGGACCAAAAGTATCATTTTAAAATAAGAGGGACCAACCAAAATGTCCTTTTAGAGTGATTGAAAGAGGTTTTTGGATTTTACCCCATTTCTTGTCATGTGAAGGATTCTCTTTAAGACCTTAACCTTTGTATGCCTCTTGGGTCTTTATCTTTTTTTTTTCCATCATTTTTCTTTTTTTCTTTGTATGATGTTAAGTCTTAATCAATAAAAGGCATATTTTTGTACTTTAAAGTAAGACCTTAATCCTTCTTTGCATTTACTCGTTAGTGTGAAGGGTGATCCTTGGCTAAGGTTCAATTTAAAAAAGAATTTGACAAGCTCAATGAGGATGATAACAGATGGATAATTTCATATTTGTGAAAGGAATATGAAATATGGCCATTTGTCATCTCAAGTATGGTTGCTTTCATTAAAGAGTAATCTTTGAAGATTTTCTTTCAATTTGCGTATCTCAAGTGCATGATGCTACCATTAGTTTTTTTCCTTAACATTTCAAGCTTGATTCACCTCAATTTCTACTTGAACAACAACTTACATACCATGACATCCGTGCTAAGTCTTGACATATCTTGGCATGATCATGTGAACACATCCACATATCTTTAAAAAAATTAATTCATGTCTTTTGTTGGTGATAGTGACCTGTCAAAAAATTATTTCAGTGGCTTCTTGATGAGGCGTGATTTGTCATTCTTCTTGCTCAACCATTTTTAGCAAGTCAAGAGACAAAGTTTAATCACCTACATTCTATTGATTATCAAGCTCATCAATGTTTGTGTTTCGTTCAAAATTGAATCCGAAATTATTATCATTGTTTACATATTCATTATTCAAATACCTAGAAATGGGTAAATTGAAGAAATGCAGGGATGTATTATGAAATTAATGCATGGAAGTAAAATGAAAGAGGAGATATGAAAATGCATCACATGAATCATTTTATTAGAGACAATAAAATGAATAAGGCACTTTTCATACATTCAAACCTTTTTAGTGCTCTTGGTTAGAAGCATGGGGACCACATGGGTTGTTCCATGAATGAAAGAAGCCCATCCTACTTAAAACTTCAAAATGCTCGTGGGCATAAGCATTAAAGATTTTGATTCATTGTGTCACTACCTAAAAGGTTTATAAATGTATGGTTACTTTATCGCTTCTCAATTACTTAGCTTCAAATTGTTGCCACTTCTTCTTCACTCTTTTCTTCATTGATCATTTGCACAAGCCATCTTAGCATTGAAAGTATTTAGTGATGCCTCTCTGTGATTGGGCAAAGGGTTTTTGTTGATGTTTGGCTCAACTTTCTTTGAAAAGTTTAACAATCCAACCTTGATCAAACCTTACACTTTACATTTTAGTATTGTGCAATTTTCTATTAAATGTCCTTGAATCCCATTGTCACGACCCGGAACCTCCCTCAGGCCCATGACAACAGCCGCGACGTCCCGATTAACACTCATTACCCCGAATGCCAATCAGAACCCCGTAAGGCTTACATATCAGTTTCTTGCCTTTCTTGTGAGCAATCGTTTTTAAATATTCCGTTTTAAACAATTACCAGTCGTTTCTGGCTCAAGTAAATCAAAAGACAAAAATATATCATTTTTTATATAAAACAATATAAAATAGAAACACGTGTAAATAATCTTTCGTAATGTGAAAGTAAAATAAATTCATACATACAAAAATTTACAAAGTTATAATGTACAATAATAATTACAATGACAAGTGGCCCCTAAATACACCAAGTGTTGGTGATAGTAACCTACTGTCTGTGAGATAGAGGGGTCAACTAGAATCCTCGACAAAATTGGTATCTACAAGCTACCACGGGCCTGATATATTTGGAAAGGAAGTGGGTGAGATTTTACAATCCCAATGAGTAAACAGACATTATCATAAATATCTAAAGGCGAGTAACATGGAGGCAAGTTTAAACAACAAATTACAAACCATTTCATAAGGTTTTCCATTTATTCCTTAAACCATAAAATATTTGTAATTTACCAAAATAATTGTTAAAGCTTCTGACTTTTATTAAAAACAAGGCTCAAGCCAAAACTAATCCTCGGGGATATCTTGGCCGAGGCATCTAACCGAGTCCTCCAAGGTAGTTATGATATTTACATATGAAACACATTTTTATTTTTAAAACAAGCCGTTCCTTGGCGTTGGCCGAGTTACACATTCACGTGGGGGTTCGACGTGAAGTGAACTCTAACACTACCTCGGGAGTTACCCTCCTCGCCTCTACTACCGGAGTAACTATATAACCGGATTTACCGTGCCCCTCTAATAGGCAGTCCATGGAAACCCGTCACTGCAGTGACTAAACCCACCAAATTTTAATAAAATTTCGACAGTATAACGTGGCTTTTATTTATTTACCCAGCCTGCATAGTAAAAGACAACTTACATAAATTCCCAATGCAATTATAACATATAGCCACATATACTCATATATCATAAACCATTCATAGGAAAATATATATTTCAAAATAATTGGTAGCCTCTAATTACTCAATTTCATAATCAACACAATATATTTTTATTTGTCACATTTATTTCTAAAACATCAAAAATCCCATTTTAATCTCATTTTCATTTCATAAAATCCATGAAGAGCATTTAAAAATAAACTCTAGATAATTTACAATAATAATAGGTTTACTCACCATTTGTACAAACTAATTGCTTTTTAGGTGTCCCGATCACTGTTTGTCGGGTACGATTTCCTTGCCTTTACCGGAAGGCTCTCCTCCTAAACACATTGCAAAATTTACCCAATTCACCACATTGATGTTAAATCTCTATATAATTGACTTAAATCCTATACTAATGCATGGTATGAAATGCAATAGCCTAAAGCGGCTTAAACGCGGTATTAACCTATTTTTGGCACTTTACTTGTTAAATTGCTAACGCGCTCCATTTTAGCTCTAAATTGTCCCATTTTCTCCACAACATTTCTAACCATTAAATATCAGCCAATAACCTTCTAAAATCACCAAAATCAGCTCACTTTCCTCCTTGGAAAATTTGGTCAAAAATGGGACATTTACTCGATTAATTTTCCACTTTGTTTTTCTATCACATTTAACCATTTTTCATCATTTTCTCTTCATTTCTCTTAGAATAAAAATCAGTTCATCATCATTGTACATCAATGCATATTCAGCCAAGGGTGGGTATTGTGAAAATTTCATGCTTTCTTGCCCAATTTAATTTCTATACACATTTAACTAACTAAAACTACCAATTTAACTAAAAATCAAAACCTAAAAATTCCAAAATCTCTCCCCTAGAATTTCAGCCAGCCCTTGGTTTCACTTTTTGATCTCTCTCCTCAAGCATGCTTAATGGAAATAAAGGCATAGGAAAGGTAGAAATCAAGCTAAAATAAAAAAATCTTACCGTTGGAATGCGTAAACGGACGAAAAATGCGATTTTTCCTTTGAATTTTCTAGTTTTCCTTTGTTTTTCTCTTTTTTTCCTTTCCTCTCTATTTTCTCTCTTGTTCTTTCCTTATGGCCGGCCAGCACTTAATATGGGGTTTAAATGGGCTGACTTTTCATTAAAATAATATTAAATCATTAAAAAGTGCCATGTGTCACTTTCCCATTGGCCCGTTTTTAAAATTTCATCCATTTGTTTCCAAATTTTCACCATACACTTGTCCCACATATCCATAGCTTAGATAAAATTCTCAGATTTATCCAAAGTCTTGGGGGAGTAATTTTTGAAATTTACACTTTTACGCCCGTAAAAGTGAAAAATTACATTTTTGCCAAAAAATTGAAAAATTGCCCATAGACATATTTTTCATCCCTTATACTCATACCATTCCGCAATTTGTCAAATTTGATCTAAATTCTCTCAAAATCTCAAATTTTGTCCACAGGTGGTAAAATTACGATTTTACCCCTAAACATCAAAATTTCCAATTTTACCCTAAATGAACCCTCAAACTCTGAACAATCATTTTAGTTATTCCTAGACTGTAAAATATTAAATTTCATCCTACGATTCCTATTCGAACTAGCTTGAGGTTAAATCAACTCAAGTGTACCATTAGGTATAATACCGAGTTTCGTCTATTCTTAGGACTTTCCTAGCGTAATAACATGCTACTCAGTGCATGTATGTCATGACATGTGTTTATAGGGTCGGGTTTTACACCCATATTGGTAGTCACAATGAGCATTGACATTGTACCATTTTGGGTAAGGAGGCTGTAATAGGTCTAAGTGAACTAGTGCCAAAATGTGAGTCTCGATAAGTTGGGGAAGTAAATTGGTATAAGATATGGGAATGGGGTCGAATTGGATTTTCTCTTAAAAGTTCTTGGGTTCGCCAAGATTGTTTCCAACGTTATTTGGTTCTGAATTGAATTGGAATGGTGGTGAGGGTGTTGGTTGTGGTACCCATTGATAAGGATAAAGGTTTTAGGAGATATTTTTTAAAGTGGGGTAACAAGGTTGGTAAGTTGGATAGGGTTGATAAGGAGTGTACCTTTTTGCTTGATGCCCCTCATATGTGATTACTTGTGCTTCGTCTTTTTTCTTCTTCGGCACGTTTCTTTTCCTAGGATCTTTAGTCTTGTAACTCTTGATTACACTTTCAATTATTTCACTTGATAAAACCATGTCTGTGAAGTTCATGGTGGCATTTTTGATCAACCTTTCATAGTACAGGGTCTTTAGAGTGTTAACAAACATGATTCTTATTTCTTTCTCAATCAATAGTGGCTGGACTTGTGAACATAGTCCTTAAAGCCTTCAGTAGCTTTCTTTTCCATGATTTGCAAAGTCAAACGGTTTGGAGCCATGTTTGCCACATGTTGGTACTGAGCTATGAATGCTTGTGCTAGGTCCTTTCGCGAGTGCACATGGCTTCTATCCTACTTGTTGTACCATTTGATGGCTGATTGTTAGTTAAAATTCTACTACGCAAGTATACGTATCGAATAGATAGTACATAAGCAAGCAGAGTATCGATCCCATAGGGAATTGATATAAAATTTTACTAAGTACTAAAATTAGAACAAATTAATCTTATCCAAACACTCAAAATTAATTGATTAACCAAACTAATTAATTAAAATTTTAACCAACAAGGAAAAATCAAAATAATAATAACTTAAGAAAAAATCAAATCAAATAGGCCTAGGATTACAATATCCCTCACACTTCATCTAAATCTTACCTCTCTTCCTTACCTTATTTCAATAGGTTGAATTACTAACCTAGAGTCCTAAATTATTTATAAGGGTCTCCCGACTCATCTTATAAACATATCTATTTTAACCAAAACACTATATCTCTATGTGATTGAAATTAAAACAGACTCATTAAGTTTAGGCTCTAATCTGGCTACATATGGCCTATAGGTATATCACTATCCTATACGCAAATTAATTAATATGATCATATACTATCCCAATTTTAGTCTACTCTAAACTCCCTTTCCCAAGTTTGTTTAGGTTCCTAGATCAATTTAATTGGTGGCCAAACAATTAAAAGCATTAAGAACAAATTGGAATAAACAATTCAAATCCCATTAAAAATAAGCAAGAAAGAGATTAAAAATTTAATTTACATCTGAGTTCAATTGCAATCCAAGAAAAAGAAAATTAGCTACTCATAATTGCAAAATAAAATAACATTGTATAAAATTCAACCATTGAAAGTAACAAGAACAATAAAAGCCAAGGAACAAAACTAAACAATGTTTGCCTCCTCGATCTTCAAGTTTCAACCTCAACTTCTAGCTTATTGAATCTCTCAAGGTTGTCTCCCAAAAGTTGTTAAACACATCCTATTTATAATAATAATTTGACCTATACCTCCTTAAGTTGACCTAGGGTTTACTTGGGCTTAAAAGTGTAATGAGAGGCCCAAAAAATAAATTGTCAATCTTTACAATTTTCCATTCCCGGTACAGTACGTCCAACCATTTTCTAACGCAATTTTTTCTATCTTCAAGGCAGAACTAGGCAAAGTAATATTCATAAAAGTTGTAGCTCTGTCTCTTAGCTTTCCAATGGTTTAAGAATCATATCATTTGGAGGTCTGTATCTTGAATTATGGCCAAAACACTGAAGTATATTCAAGGAGACTTTTGGGTCTTTCAACATCTCACTTTCCAAAATTAAGCCCAATTTCTTTTAGTTCTTACAAAATATAAAAACTAATAAATAATAACTAAATTAAAAAGAATAACATAAAATTAAAATAACTCACTTAAAAATAAACTAATTATAAAAATAACTAAAAATAAATAAATTATAATTGAAAATTGATGACTTAGCTAAAATTTAATAACAAAATTGGAATAAAATAATTCTATAAAATAGAATTATCACTAATCTTGCAAGGCTATCCTAAAAATAGTGGATTAACAACTTGTTGTCATGAGTGTCAGTAGCCATCTTACGATAATACATGGTGGCATGTGCCATTGGACATTTAGTTCCATCATACATTTCAAGATCCAGAACCTTGAACATTAGAGGAATCTCTAGTCCAGGTACAAGACTTAGTTTAAATGTATCAGTGGAACCCAAGGCATTTGTCCTTTCCATAGTACGTAATCATTCCTCTAAGAGATTAAACTTTTTCTGTGCTTTCAGGTTATCCACAGCCTTGAACATGCCTTTACTCAACTTTTCTTGTTCTTTTGGATCATCCAAATATGGAACTGCGATTGGTTTAGCAAAGTTTACTCCAATGGTGGCTCCTTTTGTCAATGATTGTCCCCCCTAATAAAAACGTCCCTCTATTGGTGGTATGGAGTGTTGTTTTTGAGATATTAGGGGCTAGTACATGGAATGATTATTGCTTAAGGTCTGTTGGCTGGCCTAGCTGGCAAGTTTTTCAACCATTATTTTCCCTTTGCTAATGTTCATAATCAACTCATCATCTTAGCCAACTACTCTTTCATCTGTTCTTGAACCTTCTCCATTTGATCCATTGCACAAATTGCTCATTTTCCATAATCATAGTTTGCAAGCGAGTACTGCATGAGTGAGGAGTAGGTGGCTTTGGTGATCGAGCTATCTTGAAGACCTTATTTTACCATAATTATGAATTACGATGCTTTTCATGTAATTGTGCACATGTATGTTCATATGAAAAAATCTTGGTTATTTAAATGCATGTTCCAAATATGTTCTAGGTATTTGCCTCGTACCAATAAAAAATGAAAGGCAAATATCCCTATATGGTGGATGCATGATGCAAGTGCATTATTGTGAAGAGAAAAATTAAACTAGTTAACACAAAATAGCATATGGTAGATATCCCTATATTATTGGTGCATGATGCATGTGCATGATTTTGAAAGTACAAAAATTAAGCAAGTTAACCCAAAACAACATATAATACCAAAGTTATGTGTACCTATGTCTGTTGACTCCATATGTTTTTGATGATAACAAAACATTCCTCATTCATTAATGTGTACCTTCATTATTTAAGTGTGCAGGATTTAATTTTATACTCCTATCAAAGTTGTTAATTAAAGGCAAGTAAAGGAGCTTCCTAAGTTTAATGAAGAGTTAATCAGTTAAGAGGGAAAGAACAAGTAATAAACAAAAACAGAACCTTAGTATCTGATTATCAAGGGACCTTAATCAGCTAAGGCATGGCCGTGTGATAAGTTGAAGTAAAACAAAAATACGCTAATTGGTTAAGAGGTCTGGTTAATCGATTAGAGCATAAGGTCCTAGTATTTTCAAGTGCCAAAAACAAGTTTGAAAATATTATTGACCGTTAAATAGAGCCAAAATGGAGAAGTTTAAAATTCGAAGATCTTCTAGTTGATAAAGCTGATCTTAATCAATTATGGTTGAATGAAGTAAAGCTTCAATCAGTTAAGGGAAGAGCTGACAAATTAGAGGAAGACTGTTATGCAGAGAAGTGAAAACAAAAAGTTTGTAATCAGTTAGAGCCTGCTATAAGCAGTTAGAGGAAGTCTGCTAAAAAAGAGAAGTCTGAAGATAGAAAACTCTTAATCGGTTAAAGCCTCTTATAATTGGCTAGAGTAGAGATCACAATAGGATAACGCAAGACAGAGAAGTTGTAATCGGTTATAGTTGCCTGTAACCGATTAGCTGAAATTATGTTTACCCTTTTTAAATTCAAACACTAGAGGACAAAATAATGGCTAGAAGTGCATCAAAGTTGTTTTTAATGGCTAAAAACTATCTCCAACAGAAAAATCTGACTCCCTAGGTATAAAACGAGCTCCAACAATCAAAGAATAGAAAGAGTTGAAGATTTAATGAAAAAAGAGCTATTTTGAGCAAAAAGCCAAATATTCTTCACCAAAAACACTTGTCTTCTATTCTAAATCCAGAAAAAGTGTTTGAGCTTTATTGTAATCTGTCACAACCTAATTTTCGGGCCATGACCAGCTCAAGGGCCCAATGGGCTCAACCCACTAAGCCCAAGCAAGCCTATTTATATAATCTTGTGCATTAATCCATATGTTTTTAAAATCCAAAATTCGTAATGTTCAAATATAATTCCTTTGAAAATAATTCATAAGACCCAATTATGTATTCATAATGGCATAATCAATCATAATATATATATATATATATATATATATATATATATATATATAGCTTGACAAATGAGTCTTAGCATTTCACATCAAGCATTCATATACACATAATTAGACCTTGACCTTTAGCGGAGTGACTCTGGGCACGGTTGCTAACATTTAGTGTCATGGTAAACCTACCGAGCAATGGATAGCGAAGAGCACCTCGACCTAGGACCAGTCACCTTTAACTCAAAAAACCTAAAACATGAAGTTTAAAAACGTGAGTATAAACCCAGTGAGTGAACAGAAGAAGGGAACAAGCAACGTTAAGGAAGGTTTAGAAATCATGATGCACTTAAGTTTAAAAACAATGCAATTTAGTTTATTTCTTATTAAAAACCCCTCATCACTTGATGATGAAGGATCCATGAACAACAAAGAAGTTGAAGAGTGAAAACTTTAGTAGAATTCAAGCAAGTCAAGCCTAATAAATTGATTCTCACCGTAGCGAAAAGGCATTCTCGCTGCAACGAAATTCTAGCTAGATAAAATCTAAGGATTTGTCATTGCCACAAGGAAAATCCACTTGTGAGACCCTATCAAGCTCGATTAAAAGATCGTATTATACTGAGTGGTACAATTAAGTTAAATCGAGCCTTGAACTAGTTCAAATAGAAATTCTAAAAGGAATTTGAAAATTTTGAAATCCACAGAATGGCTTAGAATAGTGATTTGGAGTTCAAGGTCCAGTTTGGAGTCCATCAAGAAAATTGACTGATTAGGGACAAAACGGTCATTTTACCATTTGATGATAAAATGGAGATTTTTAGCCAAGATTTGATCACATTGGACCAAGAATAATTATATGAAATATAATTATGATTATTGGAGTATAAAATGATGTTTAGCAGTGAAAAATTATGATTCTCGGTATTTTTGGAGCACAAGGGTAAAATGGTAATTTTGCTACTAGAGGACTAAACAAGAATTTTTATAAAACATTTTTTGCGCCATTTGGTTAATATTGATCAATATTAGTGTTATTTGAGGTTGAAAAGTAGAAATAATGTGATTCTGGTATATTTCGGAGTATAGAGGCAAAATCATAATTTTTCTATCCCGAGGGCAAATCGGTAAATTTTTCATCCCAGCACTTGTCAAGACCAAGGGATTTAATCGTGGTAGGATTGGATAAATACCAGAATATTTGTGGTGGAAAATTAAGAAGAAAAAGTCAAAAAGTTAAAAAATTAGGCCAATAAGCATGTGACACGTGGCATGCTTGATTATTTTATTATTTTCTATAGAAATCAGCCCATTAAATCCCCAATTCTCTCACCATATTCGGCCTAGGCAACCAGCAACAAGAACAAAGGAAGAACAAAGGGAAAAACAAGAAAACCTAGGCGAAAATTCAAAGAAAAAGTGAAGAAATCAAGGAAACAAGCTAGGTAAGTTAGAATTTCTTTACTTCTCCTTGATACCTAGCTTACCCATGCTTTTGTTCTTGATTTCCATGGTTGAATATTGAGTTATCATGATGAATTCAATTCTGAAAAATGGGTATGGAAGAGGAATTATTGTTGGAATAATTTGATTTTAGACTATGTTAGTGTTTAGGGATAGTTAAGCATGGTTATGAACAAAAACACAAAAGAAATATTCAATTTCTCTAGGGTTCCTTGTTGGTCGAACCATGAGGGCTGAATATCAATGGGGGATTGTTTTCATTTCAAGGAAAATGGCTTGGAAAAAGATGAATTAAGGTGAAACGGTTATGTAGAAAAAATTTCGGTGCTAGTGCACCAAATGACCGAATTTTTCTATAAGGAACCGTGAGGGTTCTAATGCTGAATTTGGCTTTATTTAAATGGTATGTGGTAAATTAAGGTATTAGAGGAGAAATGGATTAATTTGGGGGTGATTTGGACATAATCGCCAATTAATCGGCGATCAGTCGAATTTAATTGATACCACGATTAAGCGGTAATCGGATGTATTTTTGCATTTACATATCAAGCATTAGTAATTTAAATTAGTTTATATCAATTTAGGGACAATATAGTAAATTCCTTGACTTTGTTATTTGTCAAGGTAGTGAGACATCCGAAAAAGGTAAAAGAATTGCGCCTGAGGACTATTAGTCCGAGTGCACCCAGAATTCGAATTTTCGATATCGGTGAGTGGACTTGCATTTGAAACTTGTTTTGGGGAATATGAAAGATTCTATCCAACTTGTCTTAGAAAATGTACCTTGGGAACAAGCTTTTGTTAAATGGTTTGATGTTGTGATATGTGATTGCTATGGATTCATGCATTATTGCAATATGATGATATATATATATATATATATGTGTTGTGCATGATGAATGATATTGTGTATAATGACTGTAACCGTGTGTGTGCACGATGTGGGGGGATGCACATGCCGGTGATGATGGTGGCGTGAGAGATGGATGATGATAGTGGCTGTGTGCACGATGTGGGGGGATGTACATGATACCACTGATTGTGCACAATGTGGGAGGATGCACACGATGGTGCTGGCTATGTGCACGATGTGGGGGGATATACATGAGCCGGGTGTGATTATGATAATATTGATGTTTGTCTATCAAATTATGCATATCTAGAATTATGAAATGAAAGCTCATAAATGTGATATATGGTTGACATATATGTGAAATTTGATACATTGCACTTTGGAAATTTTCATGAGTTTTATGTTGATTTTGTTGGTTTAGTAGGATGGCCCTTTTGTTGAGTGAAGGGAAACTTTTCTCTTGCTGCTCTGTTTTGCTGTAACGAAATTCATTCTTGCTGCAGCGAGAAACTCTTGGGTTTGAGGGCCTTCACCAGAACTGGTTCTCGTCACAGCGAGAAACTTTCTGTCTATTTTGCTAACTTGTGTGTTTTTGCCATATTTTCCATTTCTTTGGTACCATAGTTGAGCATGGATTTTTGTAAACTGATTTACTCATGTGGGGTTTACATGAGGGGTTTAAAGGAGCTAAAACAATTGCATGGTTTTGAGAAAATGAATGCATCATGATTTCGATAAACATTCTTTATGGTATGCTTGTTCCCTTCTTGTTCACTCACTGAGTATTGTACTCACGTTTTATAAAAATTCATGTTTTCAGATCAGGTGATTGTTGGACCCTAGATCTAGGAGTCCCCGTAGTGCATCTCTTGGGTATGTGTCTGGCATTCGATAGTAATCCTTTTTATTGTAAATGTCTCCGTTGGAAGTCATGGGTCTTTTTGTATTGTGAATACAATATAACAATGTGAATATGTGTATGCAATGTAAATTGCTAAATACATGACTGGTATAGTGCATGTATATTATTATCGATAATGCCATTGTGTTTTGGCTATGTTCACACCCAGGAAAAGGTGTGTGTATGCATGATATGATAAATTTGTTAAGCAAAGGTAAATGGATAGGCTTGCTTGGGCTTAGTGAGCTATGCTCATTGAGCTCATGCGCTGGTCATGGCTCTGGAAATTGGGTCGTGACACCACTCATGCCACATTGTACATTAAATCAAGCACATTGACAATAATCAAGTTTTCTCAATATTTAATGCAGTCACATATTATTTTCATAACCTTTTCTATAGCATATAAAAAAACATATATATATATAGAAACATGTATACAACCACCACCTTACCCAGCTCATGTGCACTCTGCACCGCACATAACCGGAGTCATCGTGTGCACCCCCACATCGAGCACAACTAATGCCATCATGTGCGTCCCCCACATCGTGCACATGGCATATATCATCATCATCATGTGCACCCCCACATCGCGCATAACTAATGCCATCATGTGCTCTCCCCACATCATGCACATGGAATATATCATCATCATCATCGTGTGCACTCCCACATTGCGCTCAACTAATGCCATCATGTGCTCCCCCCCACATCGTGCACATAGGCAATCTCATCATCCACACTCCCTCACCCCTTCATCACCGGCATGGCAACCCCCACATCGCGCACATGCACGGTTATAATTATCACACAATATTAATGTCACAGCCCAAATCTCGGGCCATGATCGACGTATGGGCTCAATGGGCATAGCCCACTAGGCCCAAGCAAGCCTCTTTATGAGATCTTGTTCCTCATTCCATCCATCATCTTTAAAACCATGTGTTGTAATTCTCAACGGTGAATGTTACAGTAATATTTTATAGCAACCGAATATTCATATTTGTATTATCTCAAAGTACTGTCATTCATTGCCATTTCATAAGGGCATCATCATCAATCCAACATATACATACTTCATTTATAACATGACTCCTAATAGTTTACATTACATATACGTGTACACAGACAAAAGACTTTCAACCATCAGCAGAGTGACTTTAAGTGAAGGTACCGCTACTGAGATGCCATAGTACCTACCAAGAAGACGAGCATGTGTGGACACTCAATCTAGGTCCCAACTACCTCCGAATATGAAAACATGAATTTTTAAAAACATGAGTATAAACCCAGTGAGTGAACATAGGAAGGGAGCAAGCAACAACAAGGAAAGTTTTAGAAAACATGATGCACTTACGATAAACCATGCAATTTAGTCTAATTTTTTGTTTAAAACCCCTAATTTCAAACTTCGAATGTTTAATCCCTTAATGTTACAAGATTCATGATGAACCATAAAGTTGAATAGAATGAAAATTTTAGCAATGACCAAGCAAGAGAAACAAACAGAGGGTTTTCGCGTTGCAGTGAAAAGGCATTCTTGGTTTGCATATGCTTCGGTTTTTCAAGCATATCTCCCACTGCAGAAGTCCAATTGACATGATTTTCTAACCATTAGAAAGTAAAGAGGCTGGGCTAAAACTTTGATGTTTACCACTTTGCCCAGCTCTGACTGGAAGGTAGTCAAAATCTTTGTTGAAGTGATAGCACTGCACCAGAATCTTGGAACCACTCGAGAGTTTTTTGCTCTAGCGAGAATGCTCAGGAAATTTCTCGCTACAGTGAGAACCAGGCCAATGTAACCCCCCCCCAACCCAAGAGTTTCTAGTTGCAGCGAACATGAATCTTGTTGTAGCGAGAAACAGAGCAATTTAGTTAAAAGGGGCCTTGTTATATGAAAGGTCATTTTCTTGTTGGAATGAAAAGCAATTTGGGAGCAATTAACAATGCCAACATACAACACAATCACAATTAGTTTCATAAACTTTCTATAACATATATATATATACATACATCATCATGCATACCATCCCTCCACACTCAGCTCATGTGCACTCCCTACATGCACAAGGCAATGTCATCATCATGTGCACTCCCTACTTGCACATTTCAATATCATCATCATCATCATCATCACCATCATGTGCACTCCTTACTCGCACATTTCAATATCATCACACGCACTCCCGCCCACATTCATTACCAACATGTGCTCTCTCACACCACACACGCACGGTCATATTTATTACACGATATTATCTAACTATCAAGGCACAACACATATATATGTATACCAACGAAATAAAGGAATACGTGGACTCATCACAGTCACATTTCACAATGCAAAACGTTTCATTAAAAGCTTGTTCCCGTATACATTTTAAATAGAAAGACAATTAAAACCTTTCAAGTGATTCACTCAAACATTTACACATTTACCCCAAAACCTTTTAATGCAAGTTCACTCACCGGTATTTGTTAAATCTGTACCAACTCAAACTTCCTCTAATGGTCCAAATGGGGCGGTGGGGCTTCGTTGGAACCTATCATCACAATAACATCACAATTAACTCAATTCACATAACTATAATTTCTAAAAGTTATCTCCTAATTCATGTTCTGCTAGTTAGTCCTAACTAGCTTCCAATTGCCATTAAGTGGCTATTTACTTTCTCTATTTAATCACACTAAAGATGAATAAATAACCTCAACTACAAAACATTCACAAATCTATCCACTAGCCATTCTCAACAACTTAAAATCTAACTATAATTCACTACTCACCTTGGCAGCTTTATAATTGAATTTCTTTCTAAAAATTTTCAAGCTATTATAGAAGCTCCATTTTCCTATCTCTAAAACACCTAGCTAGTGAGAGGAAGTATGGAAGCAAGACTTTTCAAGGGTTTTAAAGTGAGAGAGTGAAAGAGCACAAAAGGTTCTATAAAAAAGTGCACAAAAGCATGAAAATTGGAACTAACTTGAGAGAAGTTATGGAGGTTTCAAAACAAGCTTCCATGGAGGATGAAAAAAACATGAGATGGGAAGAAGAAGAAGAAAAAGCTGTTGGAAGAATGAGAAGAAGTTGCTAGAAAATGATATTTATATCTAAAACTTATCTAAACTCCACTTAAATACGAAAATTCCCTTAACAAATTGGCTTTGTATTCCTCTAATCCTTTGTGCAATCTTTTTACTTTTTTGACACTAAGACAAAGTCCATAATAGTCTAGAAATACTTGGGTTCATGAAAACGTAAAAATTTAGACCCAAGATGCAAAATAACCATTTTGCCCCTGTGATACCCCAACTTTTATAGGCTTATAACTAAGTATAGATGTAATAATATGAGCTAGGGGTAGTTTCATCATTTTCTCTAATAAGCTTCCAAAAGAAAGTTTAAAGATATTTTAAGGCCTAAATAAGTATAAGACAGTATAAATGATGTGTGATGATGAAAACACGAAGAAAACTAGAAGTTTCAACAATTTTCATAACATGGGCAAAATGGTCATTTTTCACCTTGGCTTAAAATTTTAAGTTTTTATGAACCCGAGCATGTTTAGACCATTATGGATATTGTCTCAGTGTTAAAAGAGCAAAAAGATTGCATAAAAGATTGGAGGAGAGTAAGTTAATTGGTGGAGGGGTATTTTCGTAATTTTAAAGGAAAAGATAAGATTGCCTATAAATACATTGAATTTCCAACAACTTCTTGAATTTTCCAGCAGTTGGTCATCTTCTTCCCTTCTCCTCTCTCACGTTTCTTCAAACTCCATGGAAGCTTGACTTTCAAACTTCCACAACTTTCTCTCTCTAGCTCTAATTTTCATGCTTTTGGTGCACCCTTCCATAAACCCTTGTGCTATTTCATCTTCTCACTTCAAAAACCTTGAAATATCTTGTTTTCATACTTTCTCTCACTAGTTGGGCATTTTAGAGAGAGAAAAAGAGAATCACTCCATTGATTTGGAAGCTATTGGAAGAGAATCCAACTACAAAGGAACCCTAGGGTAAGTGATGCACCGAGTTTGATTTTAGCTACAACAAATGGCTAGTAATTGTGATTTATGAGCTGTTTTATTGTTTAGTATGTTCATTACTTTTTAGTGATTAAGATAGTGAACATAGATAGCCATTTAAAGTGGCAATTGAAAACTAGCTAAGAGATAGCTTTTAGAGTTCATAGTGTGTAAATTAATCTATTGTTTATGTTAATGTGATCCTAGGTTTTTAAGGAAGCACCATCATTCCAATTGGATCATTAGGGGAATTTGAGTTAACTAAAGGTTCTACAATCAATTGGTGAGTGGACTACCTTCAAAACTGATTTTGGGAATATGATGGATTTGACAAAGTGTTTGAATGATTTTATACAATTTTTCATGAAAATGATTGCCTTGGGAACAAGCTTTTGATAAAAGGTTTATGTTATGAAATGTGATTATTATGGATTTCTATGTGGCTGCATTATATTGATATACATATATGCTTGAGTATAATGTTGTGTAATTATATTGACTCGGCTATGTACGAGTAGGGAGTGCGCATAAGCCGAGGATGACCCGGTTATGTGCGAGTAGGGAGTGCGCATAACCAGGTGATGACCTAGCCATGTGTGAGTAGGGAGTGCGCATGAGCTGGTGGTGATGATGATGATGGGATGGTGTGATGATGATGATGGGTATATATGTATATATATATATATATATATATATATGTGTGTGTGTGTGTGTGTGTGTGTGTGTGTAAATATGTGTGTTATAGAAAATTGATGGATAATGGGTTATGGTTGTAATGCATGTGAAACTTGACATATTAAACCTTGAGAAATTGTTATGTGTTTTCATGTTGGTTTAGACCTTTTGGTAGGGTGGTTTTTCCTTTGGGAGAAAGGTAAATTTTACATTGATGCCTTGTATTTCGCTGCAGCGAGAAACTCTCAGATTTGGAGGGGTACACTGGCCGGAAACTTGCTGCAGCGAGGATGCATTTTCGCTGCAGTGAGAATGACACTGTAGCGAGAAACTTTCTGTTTTCTGGGTTGCAATCTCGCTGCAGCGAGAAACATTTTTTTTCTGGGTAGAAATTTCACTGCAACGAGATTGATCTTGCTGCAGTGAAAAACTTTCTGTTTTGATCTCTTATCTTGTCCAATTGTTGCACTATCTTTCACTTCTGTGCTACCATATGGGAGCATGGACTTTCAATATTAAGGATTAAAAGAGTTAAGTTTAAAATGAGGAGGTTTAGTGAGAATGCCTTTCCGCTGCAGCGAAGATTCGTTGTTGTGTTTGACTTGCTTGTGCAATATTGAAGCTTTCATTCTCCAAATGATTCGCTATGTATGGGTTCATGATTTTCAAATGATTAATTACTTAAGGGCTTGATAAGGGGTTTTATTAGGATTGAACCAAATTGAATTGTTTTGAAACTAGTGCATCATGATTTCAAATTTTCCTTTGTTGTTGCTTGTTCCCTTCCTTGTTCACTCATTGGGTTTATACTCACCATTTCAAATACTGGTTTTCAGATCACGAGGCAGCCAGTAACTAGGACGAGGTATCCTTGTAGACCTGTGTCCATTGAAAAATGACTTAGCAGTTTATGATGGAATGATGAACACGTCGGACTATTAGGCTTGCTTGGGCTTAGTAGACTACGTCTATTGGGCCCATGCGTCGGTCATGGCCCGAAATTTAGGTCGTGATAGCCCCTACCTTGGAAATCATCACTATTTCTGTTTTCTTCGTCATTTTATCCTTATTTTCATCATTCATTTATTCCTTAGGCCTACTTAGGCCTTAATAATATTAGAATACCCATTTCTAAGAGCTTACTAAGGAAATTGAAAAAATTACCCTTAGTTCGTGTTCTCGCATCTACTTCTAGCTACGAGTCTACAAAAATCAAGGCCTCACAATTAAATATCAATACACAACATATATATATCAACATAATATGGGAGCACAAGGATTCATCATATTACACATTCATAACATATAACGTTTCATCAAGGGCTTGTTCCCATGCAAATTTTAAGAAAAACCAATAAAATAATTCATGTGGTTAATCAAGCATATAATCATTTATTCCAAAACATTTTAATGCAAGTTCACTCACCTTACGATAGCGAGATGTTACATCGCTATAGTTCGGAGGTATATCTAGCTATTGCTATTTGCCGTTTGCTCGTTATTTCCTCTAGCATGCTATCACAGTACACTACCTTTACTTTTGTACTTCCTAGCAACAATCCAAATTCAATATCTTTAGTGTACCTCATTTCTACTTCTCTTTTTCCTTCAATCATGAATCCTTATTCAATTAACTTATATCTTGACACATTCTTCACCAAAGTGGCTTTTATCCTTTACTTTCATAATTCTTTAGATTATGGATACCAGCAACGTATTTATGACTCTAGCACATATATAAATCTTGTTTAAGGATATTTATCAAGTTTATCCATCATTTCCACAATAATTACCTAGCATATGGCAGCAACTATAAATTTACTTTCATCAAACATTTTCTACGTCTGCATATACCACCATCCTCATTTACATGTTGCCACCAAGCATAGCATTAATATTCATTCATGCACACCAACATCCATAACCTTTTAAACCTTTCCTAATAACACATATCTACACACCAAACTTCCAATTAATATAATTACCTTCCAACCATACCCATGACATCACAATAACACTACATATGCATACAATCATTCTCATAATATTAAACCAATCATAAGCTTCAAATTGTAGCATTAAGCTTACCACTTAGTTTTAGCTTGGATTTCACCCAACAAAATTCATAATTTCCTCACACCCATGGTCACTATAGCTACCACAAAATGATTCACACATCATTTTTTCAAAGATTTAACCAAACATGAGCTTAAAACACAAAAACCCTTACCTTATGTTTCTTGAATCTTGAGACCCACTTGATATTTCTTCAATTACACTTGAATCACTGACTACCCAAGCCTTCCACCTTTCTCTCCTTTTTTCCCTTAGCTCATTCTCTCTATTTTTCTCTTCAATTGCATGGGAATCAAGTGAAAATGGGGTGGAAGTATGGAAATGGCATGGGAGGAAGGAGATGGAGAAGAAAAGATGCCATCTTGAAGAGATAAGGATCAGCCAAGGATAAGGATGAAGAGTCAAAGCTTCCTTTAGAAGCTTTGACCACTTTAATGGCAAAATTACCATTTTACCCTCTAAGATTTTCACCCTTTTTAATTGTATCCTTCCATAATCGTTTAATTCCAATTTCTTTCCATTATCTTCTTTTACACATGTACAAATGAAATATAAAGTTTTAACTCCAACGTGGTATTCCCATAATATTTAAAATATTTATCTACCCGTGCTATCTTTATTTAATAAAGGCACGTGAGCCCCATTTACGTGATTTTTTTTTTAAATTTCCTCATTTGTCTTTTCCCCCACTTAGATTGACCATATACTCCCTTTTCATGGAAAATTATGACATTGAATAAAATATTAATATTTTAATATTATTTTATTAATAAAATATTATTTTATTCTAAAATTTCACTTGTCTCCTTCGCACCCAAAACACCTTGTTATACCTCGATTCACTTTTGAATCACTTTTTATCTCGCTAATTCATCCTCAATAAAAACATTATTATTATTTTATTATTATTTCCTGACGTGCAAAATATTATCTTAAAATACTATTTTCACCTTTCATCATTTTTAAACATTCCAATTAACCTCAATTAGTATTCGATAAGCTTTATTAGCCACCATAACAAAGTACGGGATATTACATAATCTGTCCAGACTTGTAAAGGTACTTAATTATACTTTTTTTTTCTTGGAAAATTAGAGTGTGTGAGGCACTCTAAAGCTTGTTGTAAGGGATTAGAGCTTGGGTCAAAAGCTCACCTTAAAAAAGCTTGGTAGAAGCTGTTAATTCCACTGGTTTAGTGTAGTTGGGTTGAAAATCCTTGATTGGGAGATCAAGGTAGTGGATGTAGGTTAAGGGGACTAAACCACTATAAATACTTTTGCATTGTCCACTTCACTTTACCCTTCCTTACTTGGTGTCTTGTAATTTTAATAAGTTCTAGTCCTTCCCTTCATCTAGTTGATTAAGTGCTTTTAAAGCTCTAAAGGGCTGAGATGAAAATTTTTAGTGCTATTCACACCGATTTCGCACTCAAACGAGACCAATAACTAGTATCAAAGCCATACCCTCAAATTGAAGGCTTAAAATCTTTAAGGAAGATCCACATGGCTTTGCAAAAGTCAGATGTTGTTGAGGGATAATCCACAAATAGGCCTCCTCTATTTGATGGATCAAATTATACCTATTGGAGCACTAGGATATCCATATACATTAGAGCCCTTGAATATGAAATGTGGGATGTTATCATGGAAGGACCCTTTATTCCCACCTCACCTAGTTTTGTCACTCACGAGAAATACCTAAGCCTAGAGCTGAGTGGACTGAGGATGATGTCAAAAAGGTCCAAACAAATTTTAAAGCCATTAACACCCTTCATTGTGCACTAACTCTCTTGGAATTCAACAAAATCTCTAGCTGTACTATAGCCAAACAATTTGACAAAAACTTAGAGTCATTCATGAGGGGACTTCTCAAGTAAAGGACTCCAAAATTGTCTTACTCACCCATAATTATGAAATGTTTAAAATAGAACCAGGTGAAGATGTCATTACCATGTTCGATAGGTTTACCAATATTACAAACAAGCTCAATCAACTTGGAAAAACCATCCCTGAACATGAGTTAGTAAAAAGATTACTTATATGTCTCCCTAAGAGTTAGAAACCCAAAGTCACAACTATTCGAGAGGCTAAAGATTTTAATGTGGTCACACTTGATGAAATTTGTGGCTTATTATTCACACATGAACTTGAAATGAAAAACGAAGAAGAAAAGGAAAAGAAAAAAGCCAAAGAGAAGAAGAAAAATTTGGCACTCAAGATTAGTCTACTTGAGGAAGAATTTGAAGAGCTATCAAGTGATGATGATGAAGAGCAAGCCATGATGGCCAGATGATTTAGAAAGCTAACGGGACAAAAAGACAAAAAGTTTAGAAGAAAAAATTACAAGAAGGATCAAGGTCTCTCTTTGAAAAACATGGGCAAGGGTGATTCAGCAGGAAGGATGAGATGGCATGTTTCGAATGAAAAAAACCAAGACACTTTAGATCAGAATGCCCTTTACTCAAAGAAGAAGCCTTAAAGAAGATAAAGAAACTAAAAAGAGCAATGGTGCCATTAGCATGGTTTGATAGTGATTCATCAAGTTCAGAAGAAGAAAAAGAAAAATTGAAAGAAAGAGTCAATTTCTGCTTGATGGCAAAGGAAGAAAAAATTGAGGTAACTTCTAATTTATGTGATATTTCCTATGATGAATTGTAAGATGGATATGACTGTCTATATGCTGAATTTGAAAAACTTTCTTTAAAATATAAGACTATGAAGAAAAAGACTATTGCATTGAATGAAGACTTAGAAAAAATCAAGCATGAGTATAACTCTGTTTTTGATCAAAGGAACATGCATCAAATTGAACTAGAGCAATTCAAAACTAATTCTAAATTCTTGAAGCTTGAATTGGAAAGCAAAAGTTTAGAATTACAAAGAGTTGTTAATGAAAATGCTGCACTTAAAGTTGATAAAGAAGAAAAACTAAAATTGAAATCAAAAGATGAAGAAGAGTTTAAAAGAAAAACCAGCCTTATAAGGAAATTTAATGTTGTCTCATGTCACTGTTATGTGTGTGGTAGGAAAAATCATTTGTCTTTTGAATGTTTTCATAGAATATTTCTTAGAACAAAATTGGTTTGGGTTCTAAAAGGATCCCATATGATTGCTAACCCCTAAAGACCCATTAAAGTATGGTGCCTTTAAAGAAAACTGAAAATCTGTTTTGTAAGTTGAGCGAGGACAAAATGATTAATGTTTTGAAGCTCAACCAATGAAAAGATAGCCTTGGTACTTGGACAATAGTTGCTTGAGACACATGACTAGGAATAAAAACTCATTTGCTAAGCTTGATAGGAAGAAGTGTGGCACTGTTTCCTTTAGTGATGACTCCAAGGGTATTACCTAAGGAATTGGAACCATTGGTAACACATCTCAAACACAGATTAAGCATTTCTTATTTGTTAAAGGTTTAAAACATAATTTACTAAGCATTAGTCATCTTTGTAATTGAGGTTTTAGAGTATGCTTTGATTCCCATGTATGTCAAGTAATTGATGTTAACACTAACAAAGTTGCATCTATTGGAAAAAGAAATAAAAATATGTATGTCATTTTTCTTGATGAAATTAAGACTTGTGAATCAGGCTTGATTGTCGATGATGTTTGTTATAATTGGTTGTGGCACAGAAGGTTAGGACATGCTAGTATACAGACGATTTCAAAACTTTTGAGAAAAGACTTAGTCATTGGACTTCCAAAGATATCATTTGAAAATGACAAGGTTTGTGATGTATGTCAATTTGGTAAACAAGTTAGAAGTTTTTTTAAATCTAAGCAAGTCATATCAACTTCTAGGCCACTTGAACTATTATATGTTGACTTGTTTGGACTAATCACTGTTACTAGTCTAGGAGGCAAGTCATATGGCTTTGGTATTGTTAATGATTACTCTAGATATACATGGGTATATTTTCTTGCTCATAATGATGATGCATTACCAATTTTTATTAAGCATTGTAAAATAGTTCAAAATGAAAAAAGCCTCACCATTTTTAGTGTTAGGAGTGATCATGGTGGTGAATTTGAAAGTGATAATTTTGAAATTTTTTATAATGAAATGGTCTTCATCACAATTTTCTGCTCCTAGAACTCCACAACAAAATGGAGTTGTTGAAAGAAAAAATAGAACTTTGATGGAAATGGCAAGGACAATGCTTTGTGAAAACAACTTGCCAAATACTTTTGGGATAAAGTAGTGAAAACTACACCTTACATTTTGAACAGAGTTTCCATTAGAGCCATGATTCCTAAAACTCTTTATGAGCTTTACAAAGGAAGAAAACTAAATATTTCTTATCTAAGGAGTTTTGGATGCAAATGTTTTGTCTTAAATAAAAGAAAACACACCTTGGGAAAGTTTGATGCTAGGCGTGATGAGGCAATTTTCTTTAGGGTATGGTGTTTAACAAAAGAACACTAGTTATAGAAGAGTCAGTTCATACTATTTTTTATGAGACTAATGCTACACAAAGAAAGGTAGTGCTTGATGATGATGATGTAGATTACATTAAGAAGAAAATAGAGAAGATGGGCTTGGACAATAAAGCAAATGATGCAGAAAGCTCAAAAGAGAAAGATGATACTAAACCAGCACTGGAAGACTTGCAAAGAACTGAAGAACAACACAATGATCTTCCTTGAAGCTAGAGATTCATAAGGAATCATCCTCAAGAACTCATCATTGGTGATCCCTCAAAAAGTGTCAAAACTAGAAGGGGATTAAGGGAAACTTGTGAGTTTCTAGCTTTCATATCACAAGTGGAACCAAGGAACTTTGAGGAAGCTGAAAAGGAAAAGAGTTGGATGATTGTTATGCAAAAAGAGTTGGGTCAATTTGAAAGGAACAAGGTTTGGACCTTCGTTCCAAGGCCAACCAACCATCCAATTGTTGGTACAAAATGGGTGTTTAAGAACAAGATGGATGAGTTAGGACATGTGGTAAGAAAAAAGACAAGGTTAGTTGCTCCGGATGCTAGATTAGAAGCCATTAGACTCTTACTTGCCTATGCATGATTTATGAACTTTAAATTATTTCAAATGGATGTTAAAAGTGTATTTCTTAATGGCTTTATACAAGAAGAGGTATATGTTGAACAGCCCCCTAGGTTTGAAGTGTTTGATAAAATTGATCATGTATATAAATTGCATAAAGCTCTCTATGGATTAAAACAAGCTCCTAGAGCTTGGTATGAAAGACTTTCTAAGTTTTTAATTGAAAAAGGATACTCTAGGAGAAGTGTTGATAGTACCTTGTTTATTAAGAAAAATGAGACTGATTTGATTGTTGTTCAAATTTATGTTGATAATATAGTATTTGGTGCTACTAATGAAAGGTTATGTGAGAATTTTGCTTAAGAAATGCAGGGAGAATTTGAAATGAGTATGATGGGAGAACTAAGGTTCTTCTTTGGTCTAGAAATCAAGCAATGGGAAGATGGAATATTCATCAACCAAGAAAAGTATACCAAAGAAATGCTAACAAAGTTTAGTGTGATGAATATGAAGTCAATTGGAACTCTTATGAGCCCCTCCACAGAGCTTCACAAAGATGATAAAGGAAAATATGTGGACCAAAAGCTTTATAAAGGTATGATTGGTTCACTTCTTTATCTTACTGCAAGTAGACTTGATATATTATTTAGTGTATGCCTATGTGCAAGATTCCAATCATATCCCAAAGAATCACATTTGATTATAGTGAAAATAATTTTTAGATATCTCTTGGATACTCAAAGCTTAGGCTTATGGTATCTAAAAGGTTCATCTTTTAATCTTTTTGGCTATTCCAATGTTGATTTTGCTGGTAGCAAAATTGATCGAAAAAGCACCAGTGCTAGTTGTTAATTCCTTGAAAACATGCTTGTGTCTTAGTCTTGAAAGAAACAAAATTCTGTTGCTTTATCAACTGCTGAAGCTGAATATATATCCTAGGTAGTTCTTGTGCACAATTTTATTGATTAGGTAGCAACTAAATGATTTTGGAATGGCTATACATAAAGTTCCCATTTATTGTGATAATATGAGTGCCATAAATATCTCTAGAAATCCTATTCATCACTCTTGAAGCAAGCACATTGAAATTGGACATCATTCATTAGAGATCATGTGCTTAAGGTAGATATTGAAATAGATTTTGTAGATACCTTGCATCAGTTGGCTGACATTTTCACAAAACCATTGAATAAAGAACAATTTTGTAGAATTAGAAGAGATTTAGGGATGATTGATGCTACTTAGATATGAATTATTACGAAATAATGATGTTCTTGATGATATATATATTGCTTTATGAGTGTGTCTATTGCTTGGTGTAATTGATTTGCGAATATTCTAGGTTAGCTAAAGGACCTTACATGGAAGATAGGATTCGTTCTAATTAGTTAAGAAATAATCAATTAGCAACTCCCTTAACTGATTAATACAAGTCTAATAGTTAAAGGGCTTTCAAGTCAGAAACATAGTAATCGATTAAGGCCTCCTCTAATTGATTAAAGGATAACTGTGAAAAGGATAGGCTATCACGCAAGAATTTTTAAAAATAGAAAAAAACTAGGTAGGTGGTACAGGATAGCTCCCACTCGAAACATGGGTAATCGGTTATAACTCCCCATAAAAGACCCCCAATTTACTTAGAGAGTCAGTTACATTGAAAATCAATATCTAAAAACCTTTAGATTTTCCTCTCCATATTTTCCTCTGAAACTAGAGAAACCTTAGAAAAGAAAATCCCCTGGCAAAAACTTCCTTCACCCACAAAGTAGCTGAAAAAAGGAAAGGTAAAAGACAAACTGATGATTCTTCAACACATTCCCTTAAAAAGAAAAGAAAAATCAAAAGTCATTTAATAGAGAAGAAAAGGGAAGTAGAAGGAAAATGATAGAGAAAGAAAAAAGACCAATAGATGTAAGAGCTACAATAGGGAAAGGTATTGCTTCTTCTTCTTCTCGATTTTGAAATGACATACATGTTGATAGATTTAGGAGAATCAAGAATACCACAATTTCCTATGGAAAATTTTTTGATTAGGATAGCTTTAATGATTTACCAAGAGTAAAAGAAGATTTAGAAGGATATTTTGAATCTCTGAAATTGAGATATATGAGTACATTTGGAGATAGAATGTATAGTCCAACTCTAATTAAGGAACTATATTCCAGTATAGCTATTGACAAAACTGAACTGGAGGAAAAAAAGGAATTTGAAGAGGATATCTTAAATTTGTTTTTAGATGGTGAAGATTTTCAAATTAGTGCTCAAGATCTAGGAGAATTCCTTATGACTAAATTTAAAGTAGGAGAATACTAAATGTCGGAGAAATATTAGGCAAACCATATGTGGGAAGTTATCACTGGAAAGAGGGAGAAGTTTCCCTCAAGAAGCTATACTAGTGAGATAAAAAATGCTCAACTTAGAAGTCTTCATTATTTCATAGCAACTATTCTCCATGGAAGAAGCAGTAGCTTTAGTTATGTGAGTGCACAAGATCTGTGGCTAATGGAGGCTGTCTTCAATGAAATCACACTGAATGTGGGAAGATACATGGTGAAAAGGATCAAAACAACTACACTAAGGGACAAAGCAAATCTGTCGTATGGCAATATCATTACAACCTTAGTGAAAAAGAAGAGAATTTGGAGTGGAAGATTTCAGTATGATCTTATGAAGAATAAGGATCAAGGAATATTCCTGGGTAGTGTACTAAAAATGGGGCACAAGATAGAGAAGAATGAATGTATTAAGATCACAAAAGGTACACCTCTGGCCCCTTCAACTGGTAGTCATTCAACACCCTTCACTAGAGTCAGTCAACTCCTTCTTCAAAGTGACATGATGCTTAATCTTCTGATGAGAATTGATGGGAAGTTGACTGATCAAGCTGAGAAGATGGAAAAAATTCAAGAAAAACTTCAGCAGCTTGAAGCTTTGTTAAATCCAGCTAAGGAAACCAATGTTTCCGAAACCCCTATCTCTGCTGTAAGTCAATCAAGTGAAAGGACTACTACAAAACAATTTGAAAGTGCTACTTCTAGTCATGACAAGAAAACTGAAAAGGAAACACCTAAAAATCCAGATGTGATTTAAGTTGAAAATGAGGAATCTGGAAAGAAGAATACTGAATAAGAAGAATAGGAAAAAGAAAAACAACCACCCATTGAAAAGCGTAAGGAAGAAAAAAAAAAAAGAACCCCAACTTGAAAACGATCATTCAAAGGTTGAAAAAGAACATTTAAAGGTTGAAAAGAGTGCTGTGAGCTCTCCTGTAGAATTTGAAGAGATTTTCATTTTTGACTTCATAAGAGATATCATTAATAAAGCTAAAGCTAACCAAACACACTAATAGGCAAGGATGTATTAAGAAGCTTAGTTAGCTCCACTAGAAACAAAACAAACTGTAAAAAAAGCACATTTAGAAAAGGGTAAACCTATTAACATTGATCTGTAGCAAAGAAGACTGTTGGTAAAGGTAAGGAAACTATGGCCACGAAGACCAAAACCTTTAAAAGAAAAAAGTTTGCAAGATTGGCATTGACTTCCACCCAGTAGTTCTTTAAATTTGCAGACCCCTAACCTATTCCATTAGACTCTCCATCTAACTCTTCTCCCAAACCTCTCAATGTTCATTTTGGCACTGACGAATCCTCATTTTCATCTGACTCCAATTAGACCCTTTTAGATGATGCCAAAAAAGGGGAGAGAAATAGGAAGACAAGAAAGTAAGATTAGGAAGTAGGGCTAATACGAATGATGAACTAGGTCTTTAAGTTATGCTTTTATTGTCTTTGCTTTGGCATGTTTTTTTTTTTTGTGATGAACAATGGTTGTGTGGCTTATGATAATCTTATGTGTTGAACTATGTTTATATGGGTTATGTGGCTTACACTGTGCAGAGTTTCTATATTCTTATGTTGAACTTATATTGAATGTGTCATAGCCCAAATCTTGGGCCATGACCGGCGCATGGCCCTAATGGGCATAGCCCACTAAGCCCAAGTAAGCCTTTTTTTTTTTTATGTAATCCCAATATCATTCTTAACTGTCATTTCTAAAACCACATATTACAATTCTCAAATATAAATATTTTAGTAACGTTTGATAGCAATCCAAAATTCACATTTGTATTGTGCTAACATAGTATCACTCATTTGCCACCTTATAGTGGCATCAGTAATCAAATATACATATTTGATTTTTTAATATGAATCTTAGTGGTCTTCATTACTTATACATGTACACAAGCATAAGACTATTGACCGTTAGCGGAGTGATTCTGGGTGAAGATACAACTACTGAGTTGCCATAGTACCTACCAAAAAGATGAGCATATGTGGATCGCTCAATCTAGGTCCCAATTGCCTTTGAATCTGAAAACATAAAGTTTAAAAACGTGAGTGTAAAACTCAATGAGTGAACATAAGAAGGGAACAAGCAATCGATAGAAGGAATTTGGATATCATGATGCACTTGTTTCAAAAACAATGCAATTGATTTAATTTCTTACTAAAACCCCCTCATTTCAAACTTTGATTAATAACCTCATAGTGTTGTAAAAACCCAAGATCAATCCATGAAGTTAAATGGGTGAAAAATATGTCAAAATCAAGCAAGGTAGCAAGCATGGTAGCAAGTTTCTCGCTGCAGCGAGATTTAGGAGGCCAAAATAGAAAGTTTCTCGCTACAATGAGAAATAATGTCAGTTTGCATGTGTTTCAGTTTTTCTAACATATATCTCGTTACAGAAGTTCAATTAACCTTATTTTTAGACCATTAAAAAGCTAATAGGTAGGGCTAGAACTTTTATGTTTACCACTTTTCCCAGTTCGAACAGAAATGTGGTCAAAATCTTCATTGAAGTGAAAGCACTGCATCAAAACTTGAGAGTTTCTTGCTGTAGCGAGATTTATTTTCACTGCACCGAAATGTCCTTGCTGTAGCGAGATTCATTCTCGCTGCAGTTAGAAACAGGGCTGGCTTATGCCCCTACCAGCTGAGAGTTTCTTGTTGCAGTGAGATTTAGGGGAGATGACAATTAAGGGATTTTCACATGCCACAAAATCCATTCCTACCATATTGCACATCAAAGTGAACACATTGACAATAATCAAGTTTCTCATTATTCATTTCGATCACATATTATAATCATAAACTTTCTATCACATATACATATATAAACATATATAAACACGTACACCACCCCACTTCATTCATCGTCATAGCCAGGTCATCATCACCATCGGCTTATGCGTACTCCCTACTTGCACATAGCCGAGTCAACATCGACTTATGGCGTTCCCACTCATACATAGTTGGGTCAGCATCGGCTTATGCGCACGCCTACTCACACATAGCCGAGTCAATATCATTACACAACATTATTCATCAATGCACAACATATATTCGTATATATATATATATATATCTACATAATATAAGAGCACATAGGCTCCTCCTTTTACACATTTCACATTTTCACAACACCAAAACATTTTATCAAGGGCTTGTTCCCCAACACACAGTTTTTTTTTATAGAAAAGTTGGAATAAATCATTCAAATGTTTCATACAAAACACAATTATATTTCCCAAAACGATTTTGAAATGCAAGTTCACTCACCGGTCTTATTGATTCTTTTGCTTGACTCTAAGCTCAACTAATGCTTCAAATGGACATGTGAGGCCTTGTTGGAACCTATACACACACAACATCACAACCAACCCAAATTGGCATTACTATAATTCCAAAAGCTTTTTCCTAAATCAAGTTCCACTAGTTATTTCTATCTAGCTTTCAATTGCCATTAAATGGGTATCTATTCTTTCTACTCTAGTAACTCTACAAATAAATAAACAACCCTCAATAATAAAACAACTCACAACTCCAATTACTAGCCATTATCAACAACCTAATATCAATCCTTATTCATTACTCACCTTGGTGGATTTGTAGTTTAATTCCTTCTCAAGAATGCTCAAGCTATCAAGGAAAGTCTTTCTCTCTCTCTCTCTAAAATTTCCAAGTAGTGAGAAAAAGTGCTGAACAAAGACTTTTTAAGGGTTTTAAAGTGAGAAAATGAAAGAGCACAAAGGTTCTATGAAAAAATGCATAAAAGCATAAAAATTGGAGCTAGAGAGAGAGAGTTATGGAAGTTGCAAAGCAAGCTTCCATGGAGGATAAAAGGAATGTGAAATGGGAGGAAGAAGAAGTTGTTGGAGCTCAGATATTTATGCTTCAAGTTAATCCAAATTTCCACAAAAATTACCAAAATGCCCTTAACATGGTGGTTTTGTCTTCTTCCCATCCTTTGTGCAACCTTTTTGCTCTTTTGACACTGAAACAAAGTCCATAATAGTCTCAAGGTACTTGGGTTCACGAAACTTAAAAATTTAGACTCGAGATGCAAAATGACCATTTTGCCCATACTGTGGAAATTATCATTATTTTTATCTACCTCATTTATTTACCATCATAAACATTATTCATTCATTCCTTAGGTCTATTTAGACCTAAATAGCATAAAAAAAAACCCACTCGCAGGAGCTCACCAAGAGAAATTACGAAATGACCCCTGATCCGCATTATCGCGTCTACTTCTAGTTATGTGCCTATGGAGATTGAGATTTCACAAGTTCACTTCTGAATTTCCCTTTTTAACTCGATAATTAACCTCAATTGGCATCTGTAAACTTTATTAGCCATCGTATCAAACTACGGGGTACTACAGAATGATTGAATATTGAATATAAACATATACATGCTCTTGTGTTTGAATGGCTTTATGTTGGATAATCTATTAAAGCATATATTTAGGGGGAGCGCATATTCAGGGGGAACAATCCTCAGAATTGTATAAAATATTCTTTTCATTTATAAACATTTCACTCTTAATCTAGGGGTGTTTTGTCATCATCAAAAAAAAGGGAATATGTTGACTCCATATGTTTTTGATGATAACAAAACATTCCTCATTCATTAATGTCTAACTTCACTATTTAAGTGTCCAGGATTTAATTTTATACTCTTAAAAAAGTTATTAATTAAAGGCAAGTCAAGGAGCTTGCTAAGTTTAATGAAGAGTTAGTCAGTTAAGTGTTAGTCCCAAGTAAATGTGCTAGAGATGGGGTGAATAGCACTTTTTGGCTTTTACAAAAATTAACTTCTAATTGGGGACAAATGCAAGATAAAAGAAAAATTTAAAGATGAATGAAAAACTAAAAACAGAGCAGATAATCACACCATAATTTATAGTGGTTCAGTCCAAGACCTACATCCACTACCTAGATTGTTCAACCATGGATTTTCCTAACCAATCCACTATGAATGGTGAAATTCACAAACTTTCACCAAGTTTTACAATGGCTTTTACTAGGCTTAGCCAAAACCTTTCACAATAGTTTTTATCGGGATCAACTAAAACCCAACACTTAACTTTTCAACGCTAAGTTAGAACTTATACTCAATCAAGCAATCCTAGCTTGAATCAATCCCTTAGAGTGACTCGCTCACTCTAAGAATACAAGAAGAGAAGTGAGAAGAGTGTACCTATGATCACACGGTTGATTTAACTAGTACAAAGTAAAGTGCAAATCACAATTACAAAGATAGGAGTTGAGTGCAGTAAATGAGTAGAGAGTACTTGCTGGTTTTTAGCTCTTTTGTGTTCTTGGAAGCCTTCAATCTACTTTTCTAGCCGTTGGAGCTCCCTTTTATACTTAAAAAATCAGCTCTGATTTGGGTTAGATAGTTTTTGACTGTTGAAAATAGTTTGGTAGTAGTTCTGGCAGTTAATCTGTCTTCTAGTGCACAATTCAAATTTTCTAGCAGAATGCTCTTAGTCAACTAAGTTGTCTTTGTTTTCTGTTTCTGGTTTTGGTAGTGAGCACTTAGTTAACTAACTTACTTCTTGGTTGACTAAGTTAGTTTTGTTTTGAAGTCCAGATTTTTGGCAGTAGCTTTTTAGTCGACTAACCCATTTCTTGGTCGACTAAGTCTTTTCTGTTTCTCAATACTCTTGAGCTTGCAAACTTCTGATATGAATTTTAGCTGACTAACCCTTTATTATTCAACTAAAGAGCTTCTGTTTTGTTGATTAGTTGTGGTGTCTTATTCATATGCCTTTTTTATATGTCCCATGGAATAATTTATTTATTATTAGCATATAATTCTTGTCCTGCACACTCAAGTAGAAATATTAGACACAAATGAATGGTAATGTTTTATTATCATCAAAAACTAATGGAGCCAACATTAAGAGGGAAAGAACAAGTAATGAACAAAAATGAAACCTTAGTAATTGATTACCAAGGGACCTTAATTAGCTAAGGCATGGCTGTGTGATAAGTTGAAGTAAGACAGAAATATGCTAATTGGTTAAGAGGTCTAGTTAATCGGGTAAAGCATAAGGTCCTAGTATCTTCAAGCGCCAAAAACAAGTTTGAAAATATTATTGACCGTTAAAAGGAGCCAAAATGGAGAAGTTCAAAATTCAAAGATCTTCTAGTTGATTAAAGTGATCTTAATCAGTTATGGTTGAATAAAGTAAAGCTTCAATCAGTTAAGGGAAAAGCTAACCAATTAGAGGAAGACTACTGTGTAGAGAAGTGAAAACAAAAAGTTTGTAATTAGTTAGAGCCTGCTATAACTAGTTAGAGGAAGTCCGTTGAAGAAGGGAAGTTTGAAGATAAAAAACTCTTACTCAGTTAGAGCCTCTTGTAATGGGTTAGAACAGAGATCACAGTAGGACAGTGCAAAACAAAAAACCTGTAATCGGTTAGAGTTGCCTATAACCGATTAGCCGACTCTGTCTACCCTTTTTGAATTTAAATAGTAGAGGACAAAATAGCAAATAGAAGTGCATTGGAGTTGTTTTTAACAACTAAAAACTATCTTCAACAAAAAAATCTGACTCCTTAAGTATAAAAGGAAGCTCCAAAGGTCAAAGAATAGAAAGAGTTAAAGATTTGATGAAAAAATAGCTACTTTGAGCAAAAAGCCTAATATTCTTCACCTAAAACACTTGTCTTCCATTCTAAATCCAGAAAAAGTGTTTGAGCTTGATTGTAATCTATCCAGACTTGTACAGGTACTTAATTTTACTTATTTTTCTTGGAAAATTAGAATGTGGGAAGCACCTTAAAGCTTGTTGTAAGGGATTAGAGCTTGGGTTAGAAGCTCACCTTGTAAAAGCTTGGTGGAAGCTGTTAATTCCGCTAGTTTAGTGAAGTTGGGTTGAAAATCCTTGATTGGGAGATCAAAGTAGTGGACGCAGGTCATGGGGACCAAACCACTATAAATACTCTTGCATTGTCCACTTCTCTTTACTCTTCCTTACTTGGTGTCTTGTAATTTTAACAAGTTCTAGTCTTTCCCTTCATCTAGTTGATTAACTGCTCTTCAAGCTCCAAAGGGTTGAGAAGAAACGTTTTAGTGCTTTTTACCCCCCTCTAGCATTCAAACGGGACCAACAATCTTTTGGTTTTTTCTATGTCAAATGGTAAGAAGGTTTTAATTACTTAGGGTTGGTCTATAAGGTTTATTATATGCAAGGTTTAGGTTAGACATAAAGCTAAAGGTTCCCAAATTGTTCCTCTTTGTCATCCACTATGGACTAGTAAGACACCTCAATCCTCACCCATTATAGGCTACCAACGAAAAGGGTTCAACTCGAGTAGAAGTATTTTGCATGCCCACACAAAGGTTATCACCTCACGAGAGTAGGGTACTCTACTTCTCCTAAAAAAAAACCAAAGCCTGGGTTGAAGGCTTATGCATGCATGGAAGTATTGTGTGTGAATAAATAAATTATGTATGAGGAAAATGAACGAAATAATAGAAAAATAAATAAATAAATAAATCTAAACTACAAGGCTTAATACAACAAATAAGTAGTTAGAGACTCGACTCTTGAGGGTCCCTAGTGGAGTCGGCAAGCTGTCATAACGTGTGAGTCTTGAAACTTAACAATTCGACTAAAAAGGAGTCGCCATCAAACTTTTTTATTTAGGTACGATTGATGAAATAGAATTATTTTTATCTCAAAATTTTCTTAAAAGTTAGCTAAGTTTTTGAGTTTGGTTAGAATTTTGTTATTTTTAGTTACTTTTCTATTTTGTTTATTTTTAATAAGTTAATTTAATTTTACGTTTACTTATCTTAATTTAGTTATTAGTTATTAGTTTTTATATTTTTGTAGGACTCTAGAAGAATAAGGCTTAATTGGGTGAAGAAAGGAGGTTAAGGAGTTCAGGCCCTATTCATATGTCGTGGTATTTTGAGCATAACTCTCATTTCAAAACTCCAAATGATGCGTTTCTTAAACCATTGAAAAGCTAAGAGACAGAGATACGACTTCCTTGTAGACAACTTTGCCCAATTCTAGTTCAAAGATGGAGAAAATTGCATTGGAAGTTGACTAAGCATAGCAGTTAATATGAAACTGCTGGAAAAGAAGTTATGCGGCCCAACTTAAGACTATTCGGCTCTATAGTTATTCTAAGCTCATATTAAGAGTTTTTAGGCTAAAGTAATCTAGTTTATGTAAAATTAGGTTAAGTTAGATTATAAATATTTAGCTTACGGAGAAGTTAGCCACACACGAGCGTACATTGAGGAGAAATTCGAAGAGATTCAAAAACTAGAAGTTCAGGCTAGAGCTTGGAGAGCAAGGCTACAAATACTTGTTTTGTCTTCTTCTTTAGTGTTTAATTTTCTTGTTAATCTTAATGACTGAATTTTATATGATTTCAGTTTTTATTTTCATTATGTCCAGCTAAGTTTATTTTTCTAGGATTGTAATTGAACTCACATGTACTTTAAATTTTCAATTTCATTCTAGCTTACTTTCAATGGGATAGAATTATTTATTCCAATTTGCTCTTAATGCTTTTAATTGCGTAGCCATTAATTAAATTGATCTAAGAATCTAAACAAACTTGGGAAAAGGGAGTTCAGTGTAAAACTAAAATTGGAATAGCATATGATCATATTTATTTGCTTATATGAATAAATTGATTTGTATATAGGATAGGAATATACCTATATTGTGAGACCCTAACCTCTATAGGCTTGTAACTAAGCATAGATGTAATAATACGAGCCAGGGGTAGTTTCGTCATTTTCTTTAATAAGCTCCCAAAAGAAAGTTTTATGATATTTTAAGGTCTAAATAGGCATGAGACTACATAAATGACGTGTAATGATGAAAACATGAAGAAAACTAGAAATGAAAATAATTTTCACAATAGGGGCAAAATGGTAATTTTGCACCCGAGTCAAAACTTTTTAAAATTTCGCAAACCTGAACATGTCTAGACCATTATGGACCTTATCCCGGTGTCAAAGAAGTAAAAAGATTACACAAAGGGTTGCATGAGAACAAGCTAACTAGTCAAGGGCATTTTTGTAATTTTAAGGGAATGGATAAGTTTGGCTATAAATACTTTCTTCCAACAGCTTCTCCCATTTTCCAGTAGCTTGTCTTCTTCTTCCTTCTTCCCTCTCATATTTCTTCAAAACCTCCATGGAAGCTTGATATGTAGCTTGCAAAATTTTCTCTCTCTAGCTTTAGTTTTCATACTTTTAAGCCCTTTTGACTAAAACCCTTGTATTCTTTCACTCTCTTACTTTAAAACCCTTGGTAAAGCTTATTTCCATACTTTCTCTCACTAGCTGGGCATTTTAGAGAGAGAAAAAAAGAATTACCCCACTTATTTGGAAGCTATTGGAAGGGAATTCAACTACAAAGAAAACCAAGGGTGAGTGATGAACTAAGCTTGATTTTTAGCTGTGAATAATGGCTAGTAATTTAGATTAAGAGCTATTTTATTGTTGAGTATGTTCATTATTTTTTTTAGTGATTAAGATAGTGAACATAGATAGCCATTTAATGTGGCAATTGAAAGCTAGCTAAGAAATAGCTTTTAGGGTTCATAGTGTGTGAATTGACCTATTGCTTATGCTATTGTGATCCTAGGTTCTAATGAAGTCCCATTCTTCCAATTGGATCATTAGGGAAATTGAAGTCATTTAAAGGCTCAACAAAATACCGGTGAGTGGACTGCCTATCAAAATTGTTTTGGGAATATGATTGTTTTGTACAAAGTGTTTGAATGATTTTATAAAACTTTTCTCAAAAATGAAAGCCTTGGGAACAAGCTCTTGAGAAATGGTTTATGTTATGATATGTGGTTATTATGGATTTCTATGTGGCTGCATTATGTTGATATACAAATATGTTTGAATATAATGTTGTGTAATTATATTGACTCGGTTATGTGCTAGTAGGGAGTGCGCATAAGTCGAGGATGACCCGGTTATGTGTGAGTAGGAAGTACGCATAACCCGGTGATGACCCAGCCATGTGCGAGTAAGGAGTGCACATGAGCTGTTGATGATGATGATGGGATGGTGTGTATGATGATGATGGGTATATACGTATACATATATACATATGTAAATATGTGTGTTATAGGAAATTAATGGATAATGGTTTATGGTTGTAATGCATGTGAAACTTGACATGTTAAACCTTGGGAAATTGTTATGTGTTTCATGTTGGCTTGGACATTTCAGTAGGGTGGTTTTTCCTTTGGAAGAAGGGCAAATTTTGCATTGGTGCCCTGTTTCTCGCTGCAGCGAGAAACCCTTAGGTTTTGGAGGGGTAGGCTAGTCGGAAACTCGCTGCAGTGAGGATGCATTTTCGTTGCAGCGAGAATGACACAGTAGCTTCTCGCTGCAGTGAAATTCATTCTCGCTGCAGCGAGAAACTTTTTGTTTTTGGGTTACAATTTCGCTGCAGCGAGAAACATTCTGTTTCTAGGTCACAATTTCGCTGCAGCGAAAAACCTTTTATTTTTGTCTCCTATCTTATCCAATTACTGCCCTATTTTTCGCTTCTTTGCTACCATATCGGAGCATGGACTTCCAACATTAAGGACTAAATGAGTTAAGTTTAAAATGAAGAGGTTTAGTGAGAAATCCTCGGCCAGTTGAGATGTCACGACCCGGAACCTCCCTCGGGCCCATGACAACCGCCGCGACGTCCCAATTAACACTCATTACCCGAAATGCCAATCAGAACCCCACAAGGCTTACATATCAGTTTCTTACCTTTTTTGTGAGCAATCGTTTTTAAACATTCCATTTTAAACAATTTTCAGTAGTTTCGTGCTCAAGTAAATCAAAAGACAAAAATATTTTAAAAGGATTTATAGATAAATATCACTATTCAAAATATTGATTAAAATATAGCATTTTTTATATAAAACAATACTTATAGAAATACGTGTAAGAAATCTTTTGTAACGTGTAAGTAAAATAAATTCACACATACAAAAATTTACAAAGTTATAATGTACAATAATGGTTACAATGACAAGTGGCCCAAAATACACCCAATGTTGGTGCTAGAAACCTACTATCTGTGTGGTAGAGATGTCAACTGGAATCCTCGACAAAATAGGGTATCTACAAGCTACCACAGACCTGAAATGTTTGGAAAAGAGGTGGGTGAGATTTTGCAATCCCAATGAGTAAACAGACATTATCATAAATATCTAAAGGCGAGTAACAGGAAGGCAAGTTTAAACAACAAATCACAAACCATTTCATAATGTTTTCAATTTATTTCTTAAACCATAAAATATTTGTAATTTATCAAAACAGTTGTTAAGGCTTATGTCTTTTGTAAAAGAAAACAAGGCTCAAGCCAAAACTAATTGTCGGGGATACCTTGGCCGAGGCATCTAACCAAGTCTGCCAAGGTTGTTATAACATTTACATGTGAAACACATTTTTATTTTTAAAACAAGCCGTTCCTTGGCATTGGCTGAGTTACACATTCATGTGGGGGTTCGATGTGAAGTGAGCTCTAATACTACCTCGGGAGTTACCCTCCTCGCCTCTACAACTGGAGTAACTATATAACCGAGTTTACTGTGCCCCTCTAATAGGCAGTCCACGGAAACCCATCACTGTAGTGACTAACCCACCAATTTTAATAAAATTTCAACAGTATAATGTGGCTTTTATTTATTTATCCAGCCTGCATAGTAAAAACAGTTTACATAAATTTCCCAATGCACTTACAAAATATAGCCACATATACTTATATCTCATAAGCCATTCATAGGAAAATATATAATTTTCAAGATAGTTAACAGCCTCCAATTACTCAATTTCATAATCAACACAATATTTTTTTTGACACATTTATTTCTAAAACATCAAAAATCCTGTTTTAATCTCATTTTCGTTTCATAAAATACATAAAGAGCATTTCTAAATTAACTCTAGATAATTCAAAATAATAATAGGTTTACTCACTGTTTGTACAAACTAATTGCTTTCTAGGTGTCCCGATAACTACTCGTCAGGTACGATTTCCTTGCCTTTACCGGAAGGCTCTCCTCCTAGACACATTGCAAAAATTTACTCAATTCATCACATAAATGCTAAATCACTATATATTTGACTTAAATCCTATACTAATGCATGGTATGAAATGCAATAGCCAAAAACGGCTTAAACACGGTATTAACCTATTTTTCGCACTTTGCCTGATAAATTGCTAACGCGCTCTATTTTAGCTCTAAATCATCCCATTCTCTCTCCAACATTTCTAACCATTAAATATCAGTCAATAACCTTCTAAAATCACCAAAATCAGTTCACTTTCCTCCTTGGAAAATTCAGCCAAAAATGGGACATTAACTCGGTAAATTTTCTACTTTGTTTTTCTATCACATTTAACCATTTTTCATCATTTTCTCTTCATTTCTCTTAGAATAAAAATCAGATCATCATCATTGTACCTCATTGCAGATTCGGCCAAGGGTGGGTATTATGAAAATTTAATGCTTTCTTGCCCAATTTAATTTCTAAACACATTTAACTAACTAAAACTACTAATTTAACTAAAAATCAAAACCTAAAAATTTCAAAATCTCTCCCCTAGAATTTCGTTCAGCCCTTGATGTCACTTTTAGATCTCTCTCCTCAAGCATGCTAAATGGAAACAAAGGCATAAAAAAGGTAGAAATCAAGCTAAAGTCAAAAAATCTTACCGTTAGACGCGTAAATGGGCAAAAAACGTGAATTCCCCTTTGAATTTTCTTGTTTCTCTTTGGTTTTTCTTTTTTTCTTCATTTCCTCTCTATTTTCTCTCTTGTTCTCCCTTATGGCTGGCCAGCACTTAAAATGGGGTTTAAATGGGCTGAGTTTTCATTAAAATAATATTATATCATTAAAAAAATGCCACGTGTCACTTTCCTATTGGCCCATTTTTAAAATTTCATCCATTTGTTTCCAAATTTTCACCATACACTTGTCCCACATATCCATAGCTTAGATAAAATTCTCAGACTTATCCAAGGTCTCGGTGGAGTAATTTTTGAAATTTACACTTTTGCCCCCGTAAAAGTGAAAAATTACATTTTTGCCCAAAAAACTGAAAAATTGCCCATAGACATATTTTTCATCCCTTATACTCATACCATTCCCCAATTTGTCAAATTTGATCTAAATTCTCTCAAAATCTCAAATTTTATTTATGGGTGGTAAAATTATGATTTTACCCTACACTCTAGATATCTCCAGAATTAAACTTTTTCACTTCCTATCATTAAATTATACTCCAAATAGTTAATCTTGGTCAAAAATTTCACTCCATGATCAAATTATTATCTTAGGTGGCAAAATAACGATTTTGCCCTTGAACATCAAAATTTCCAATTTTACTCCAAATGAACCCTCGAACTCCGAACAATCATTTTTAGTCATTCCTGGACTATAAAATATTAAATTTCATCCAACAATTCCTATTTGAACTAGTTCGGGGTTAAATCAACTCAAGTGTACTGTTAGGTATGATACTAGGTTTCGTATATTCTTAGTTGCTTTCCTAGCATAATAACATGCTACTCAGTGCATGTATGTCATGACATGTGTTTATTGGGTTGGGTTTTACATGAGAAACCCTCGTTTGGCTAATAACTTAATCCCAACGTCACTGCAACGAAAATTCATTCTCGTTGCAGCTACATTGCAGCGAGAATACCTTTCCGCTGCAGCGAAGATTCGTCGTTGTATTTGGCTTGCTTGTGTATTATTAAAGCTTTCATTCTTCAAATGGTTTGTTATGTATGGGTTCATGATTTTCAAATGATTAATCATTTAAGGGCTTGATGAGGGGTTTTTAATAAGAACAAAAACAAATTGCATTGTTTTGAAAAAGAATGCATTATGATTTCGTTAAAGATTCCTTATGGTATGCTTGTTCCCTTCCTTGTTCATTCACTGGGTCTATACTCACCATTTTCAACTTCATGTTTTCATATCACGAGGTAGCCTGTAACTAAGATGAGGTGTCCTTGTAGACTTATATCCATTTTTCGGTAAGTGTCTCGGCATTTAGTAGCTATACATTCATTTGAGTCCCTCCGCTGGAAGTCGAGTATTATTTTGAGATGTATAGACAAACTTGATGTAAATTATTAAGATACATGTTGTAGGCAATGTACACTTAATTGGTATTCCAGTATGAGTTGGCATTGTTTAATATTATTTTGATCCTAAGTTATGACATGTGACTTAGCAGTTTATGATGGAATGATGAACATGTTAGACTGATAGGCTTGCTTGGGCTTAGTGGACTATGTCGTTGGGCCCATGCGTCGGTCATGGCCCAGAATTTGGGTCGTGACATATATGCCATATGTAGCTAGATTAGAATATGAATTTAATGAGTCTAATTTAATGAGTCTATCTTAATTTCAATTCACATAGGAATATAGTATTTTGTTAAAAGTATATAATTTTATAAGAGACTCGAGAGAGCATTATAAATACTTAAAGACTTTAGGTTAGCAATTCAACCCATTAGATTAGTTAAGAGATAGAGAAGAGGTCAAATTTAAATGAAGTGTGAGAGATATTGTAATCCTAGGCTTTTCTAATTTTAATTTTTTTAGTCAAGAATCTTTTTGCTTTGATTATTAGTGTTAAATAAGTTTAGCTGTACTTGATTAGTTTAGTTTAAATAGTTATTAAAATTTGATTATTTGAATAAAATTAAATTGTTTTAATTTTAGTACTTAGTAATTTTTTAGGACAATTCTCTGAGGGATCGATACTCTACTTACTAATATATTATTTGTTCGATATGTATACTTGCATAGATAGAATTTTAACTGACAATAGACCACCTAAGTGAATCTATGTTTCCTAATGAGGTCCTGGGCTTGACTTAAGTTAATTAAAAAAAAATAGGTTCTGGCCTACAAAACAGATTTAGGTTCAAGAGTACAATTATGTATGAGAAAGGTCTTAGCACCCTCAGAACACCTATTTAATTGGTATCTAATTAATTATTATTATCTTTTAGCCTTATTCAATATTTAATTTTATTTCATTCCCTAAAATAAACAAAAAAATTTTGATATTGAAATTTTCCTTGAAAACTCCAACACTTATGATAAAATTCAAGCAAAATCTCTCACTTAGAAATTTTCAAGAAGCTATTATTTATAACCTTCTTAAAATTCCATTATTGGAAAGTCTTTATTTATTTAATGTGATTGAAATAAGCAAAAACTCTTATTGAAATATTTCTTGAAAACTCCAACATTTATGACAGAATTCAAGAAAAATTTCTCACTTAGAAATTTCCAAGAAGCTATTATTTATAACCTTCTCAAAATTCCATCATCTGAGAGTCTTATTTATTTAGTAAACTCTTAATTTTTAATATCCCAAAAAATAAAAGTAAAAATAAAAATAAAAATAAAAAATTAGAATCATAAAAAAGAAACTTACCTAATTAGGCTAAAAAACACAAAAAGAAATGTAAACTATTGGGCCTAGATTACACAGATCAATTCACGCAGATCTAGATGCTAAGCGTGCACTCTCAGAAATGAAGAGCTCTCTCCAAACCCTATTCAAGAAACTAGGACACACTTTTTGCTTATCTTTTCCCATTCTCTCCCTTTGATCAAAATATATTTTTTTAAGAAATTAAATCGATTCTCCTAGATCTAAAAAAAAAATCAACAACCCAAGAAACCATAACCTAAGAACTCAAGAACTATTTTCTTCCCTTTTCAAATACCTTCGCTTTTCATTTTTTTTCTCTCTATAATTCTTCTTTTCTCTTTGTAATTTTTTTTCTCTCTTTCTATGTTTTTTAGACCTAATGCTTGGCTATATTTATAGCCATTGCATTTTATTCCTTCTTGAATTGGTATATTAAGTTTTAATTCAATCTAAGTTAATCACTTTTCAGACTTTCAATTTAATCTAGGATTATGATTGGTGCAAACATATTCTTATCATTTCATATTTATCATTATGTTTTTTTTTTTTGTGTTTTCAAAGTTCAATAGACACTTTAAACAAATTAGGGTGTTTACAAGATATTAACACTTGATGTGAGACCTTGATCTTTATAGACTCGTAGCTAGAAGTAGACGCGATATCACTGACTGGGGGTGATTTCATCATTTCCTTAGTGAGCCCTTAGAAGTATGCTTTCAAAGAATATTAAGGCCTAAGGCATAAATGAATGATGAAAATAAGGATAAAGTGACAAAGGAAATAGAAATAATGATGATTTCCAAGGTAGGGGCAAAATGGACAATTTTCATTTCAAGTCAAAATTTTAAGTTTTCGTGAACTCGAGTATTTCTAGACTATTATGACCTTCTCCTAGTGTCAAAAGAGTAAAAAGATTGCACCAAAGATTTAAAGAGGACAAGCCAACTTGTTAAGGGCATTTTTGTAATTTAAGAAGAGATTGGATAAGCTTTAGCTATAAATATCATTTGCTCTAGCAGCTTTTTCATTTCTTCAGTAGCCTCTTCTTCTTCTTCTTCCTACCATCTCACATTGCTTTCATCCTCCATGGAAGCTTGTTTTGAAACCTCCATAACTTTTCTCAAGCTAGCTCCAATTTTCATGCTTTTGTGCACCCTTTCATAGAACCTTTTGTGTTATTTCACTCTCTCACTTTACAACCCTTGAAAAGTCTTACTTTCATACTTCCTATCACTAGGTAGGTGTTTTAGAGAGAGAAAGAGAGAGCTTCTATAATAGCTTGAAATTTTTTGAAAGTATTTCAATTAAAAAGCTACCAAGGTGAGCAGTGAATTAAAGTTGATTTTTAGTTGTTGATAATGTCTAGTAATTTGATTTGTGAGTGTTTTATTGTTGAGATTGTTTAATAATTTTTAGTGTGACTAGAGTAGTGCAAATAATAGCCATTTAATGGTAGTTGGAAGCTAGTAGGATTGACTAGTAGAACTCATTTTAGAAAATAGCTTTGAAATAGTATTAATGCCAAGTTGGGTTGATGGTGATGTTGTTGTGTGTGATAGGTTCCAACGAAACCCCACACCTCCATTCGGAACCTTAGTTGAAGTTAGAGCCAACCAAAACATCAATAAAGATTGGTGAGTGAACTTGCATTTCAAAATTTCTTTAGGAAATGTAAATGTATTTGGACGAAACATTTGAATGATTTTATCCAACCTTTCTTTAAAAATGTGTGCCGGGGAACAAGCCCTTGATAAAATGTTTTGATGTTGTGAAAATGTGAAATGTGTAAAAGGATGAATCCATGTGCTCCTATATTATGTTGGTATGTATATTTATGAATATATGTTGTGCATTGATGAATAATGTTGTGTGATGATGTTGAAGTGTGTGAGTAGGGAGTGCACACATGATGATAGAGTGTGCGAGTAGGGAGTGCACACATGAAGATGATATTGCATTGAGCCAAATGTGGCGGGATGGTATGCATGATGATGTATGTATATATATATATGTGTGTGTGTTATAGAAAGTTATGAAAATATTTGTGATTGTGTTGCATGCTGGCATTGTTAATTGCTCCCAAATTGCTTTTCATTCAACAAAAAAATAGCTTTTGATATAACAAGACCCTTTTTAACCAAATTGCTCTGTTTCTCACTACAGCGAGATTCATTTTTGCTGCAACAAGAAACTCTGGGTTGGGGGGGGTCACACTGGCCTGGTTCTCGCTGTAGTGAGAAATTTGCTGAAGCTTCTCGCTGCAGTAAGAAACTTTCAGGTTTTGGTGCAGTGCTTTCACTTCCATAAAGATTTTAACCACTTTCTAGTCAGAACTGGGCAAAGTGGTAAACACCAAAGTTGTATCCAAGTCTCTTAGTTTTCTAATGGTCCAAATATCATGTTGGACTTCTGTAGTGGGAGATATACTTGAAGAACCGAAACATATGCAAACTGAGACTGTTTCTCATTGCAGCGAGAAACTTGTTGTCATGCTTGCTACCTTGCTTGATTTTGACATATTTTTCACCCATTTAACTTCATGGATTGATCATGGATTTTTGCAACACTATGGGGTTATTAATCAAAGTTTGAAATGAGGGGTTTTTAGTAAGAAATTAAATCAATTGCATTGTTTTTGAAACAAATGCATCATGATTTCCAAGTTCTCCTTATCAATTGCTTGTTCCCTTCTTATGTTCACTCACTGAGTTTATACTCACCTTTTTCAAATTAATGTTTTTAGATCAGGAGGCAGTTGGGACCTAGATTGAGGTGTCCACGTTTGTCCATCTTTTGGTAGGTATCAATGGCATTTAGTAGCTGGACCTTCACTATGTTCTATTCGTTGGAAGTTTAGAGTCATTGTCGTGGAACATACGTACCCTGATGTAAATTGTTAAGACATATATATCTTAAGTAATAGATGTTTATGTTGATTAATGTTGCCATTACGAGATGGCACAGATGACATTATTTTGAATCATATAAATGTGAATATATGGTTTTGATAGAAAAGTATTGAAATACTCATTGATAAGAAATACGAAATATGGTTGTAAGAACGAATGATGAAATCGAAGAATGGAGGCACATAGATAGGCTTGCTTGCGCTTAGTGGGCTATGTCCATTGAATCCATGCGCCGGTCATGGCCCAGGATTTAGGTCATGACAGACTTGATATCAAAGCCTTAGGTTGTTTAGGTCCTAGGACTTCCTTTTGTTGGTCCAGCGGAGTGTCGGGTCTTTATGTGGAAACTTCAGTTGTGAAGTGTGAACCGTGGCACAGTTTATAACCAAGGGACCACATAGATTCCCTATCTTAGAAACCACATTTTCCTTAGATATGATTATAATTGCAAAATGTGTTTAATAACAGGTGTTTGCTCTTATCTAGGTAAGAATGCCAACTAAGACATGAGCCACCTTAAGACGGATGGGGGAGCAAGATGCTCCTGATGAGCTAACAAATAGGCCACGAGCATCCACCCTTAGGGGGCGAGGTAGACGTGGTGGGGCCACTATGTCAGTGAGGGTGGATACGCTTCTGAGTAAACAAGAGGAAAAATAGTCTTCGGGCCATGCGGATAGACAACCAACTGGGGGCATCACCATCGAGGACTTGACGACAGGCGTACAGGGAGTTAATCAGGTTGTAGAGATGATGGCGACTCGCAAGGATGATATACAGAGGATAATGGAGGGGAGACCTACAGTACAAGAATCCCTTAGTTCCCAAGGGCAGGCTGATCACCAACATCTTGAGGTTGAGTGGGGTCATTTAGAGATTTCCCTTCCTAATTTCCTAAAGTTTCAACCTCCATCATTTTTAGGGTCTGATGTATAAGAGAAACCCCAGATTTTCTTAGATAAGATAGAGAAAATTTGTGAGGCCTTAGGATGCTCTAGTACTAGATCAGTCGAGCTAGCCTCCTTCCGATTAGAGGACGTGGGGCAAGAGTGGTATGGCTTTTTGCGTAGAGGTAGGCCAACAGATGCAATGTCGTTGACTTGGAAGGAGTTCAGTATAGCCTTCTTAGATCGATTCTTACCACTCAGTGTACGTAATGCATGAGCTAGGGAGTTTGAGGCATTAGTACAGACCCCGAGTATGACGGTGTCAGAATACGACATCAAATTCATGCAGCTGGCTCAGTATGCACCTTATCTAGTTTCTACTGAGGAGATGAAGATTCAGAGGTTTATGGATATGCTAGTGGAGCCATTGTTTAGGGTTGTGGCATCTCGAGATTTCAATACCTACTCTGAAGCAGTGGATTGCGCTCAACGGATTGAGATGAGGACCAATGAGAGTAGGGTTGCGAGGGATAAAGCGAAGAAGGCCAAGATGGAGGGCTATCAGGTTCGCAGAGACTTCAGTAATGGTGTTTCATGTTTTAGCCGTCAGGGCCCACAAAGGGACTCACGATTACCCCAACAGAGAGGTGACTTGACTAGTGCTAGCGTTGTATCAAGGTAGAGAACTTTTAGTCTGGGAAGGCAGCAAGATTCAAGGCAGAGTAGTCAAGCTATTGATTTGTTGCAATAATTGTAGAGTGCGGCATGGTGGACGATGTTTCCATACTAGAGAGTTTGTTATGGGTGTGGTCAATCTGGACATATTAGGAGAAATTGCCCTATGGCTCATCAATCGCAAGGTTCTGCTCGCAGCTTCACCTAACCATCCTCATTTGCTCCTTCAGTAGCCACCTCATCTAATCGGGAGGCTAGCGAATCAAAAGGTAGAGATGTTGTTACTTTCTTTCAAGGTAGGCTTTCTGAGTTTGGACGTCAGAGTTCTGTTGGTAGAGGTCAAGAGAAAGTATATGCTTTAACACCCTAGGAGGCCCAGACATCCAATGCAGTGGTTTCAAGTACTCTTTCTATTTGTAATATGGATGCTCGAGTATTGTTTGATCCTAGTGCTACCCATTCTTTCATTTCTTCATGTTTTGCACTTCGTTTGGGTAAGGATCATGTTAGGAGAGAAGAACAATTAGTGGTGTCTACTCCTTTAAAGTAGGTATTTGTGGCAGAATAGGAATATATGTCCTGTGTAGTTCGAGTCAAGAATAATGAAACTTTGGTGAAATTAGTGGTGTTAGACACTTTAGATTTTGACGTGATCTTGGGAATGGATTGGCTATCACCCTACCATGCCAGTGTGGACTGTTACCATAAATTGGTTAGATTTGATTTCTTGGATGAGGCACCATTTAGTATTCAGGGGGATAGAAGCAATGCTCCAACCAATTTGGTATTGGTCATGTCTACCAGAAGGTTACTAAGACAGGGTTGTTCAGGTTACTTGGCTGTGGTAAGGGATACTCAGGTGTAGGTTAGAGATATAAGCCAAGTGTCGGTGGTGAATGAGTTCATGGATGTATTTCTTGAGGAACTACCAGGTTTGCCTCTCGAGCAAGAGATTAATTTTGCATAGATTTGATTCCCGACACTAGACCTATATCTATACCCCCATATAGAATGGCACTTGCGGAGCTTAAAGAGCTTAAGGATTAATTAGAAGATTTGTTGGATAAAGGCTTCATCCGTCCTAGCGTCTCACTATGGGGAGCACCAGTGCTATTTGTAAAGAAGAAAGATAGGTCGCTTAGATTGTGCATTAACTACCGACAACTTAATAAGGTAACGATGAAGAATAAGTACCCCTTTCCAAGAATAGATTATTTATTTGATCAACTACAACGAGCACAATGTTTCTCTAAGATAAATCTACGATTTGGGTACCATCAGTTGAGGATCTGAAATGAAGATATACCAAAGACCACATTTTGAAAAGATATGGGCATTATGAGTTCTTGGTGATGTCATTCGGGCTTACGAATGCCCCTGCGACCTTTATGGATTTGATGAACCGAGTGTTCAAGCCCTATTTGGACAAGTTCATGGTGGTGTTTATTGATGACATCTTGATCTACTCGAAGAGCCGAGAGGAGCACAAGCAGCATCTTAAGATAGTGCTCCAAACTTTAAGAGAACATTGATTGTATGCCAAGTTCTCCAAGTGTGAGTTCTAGCTTGAAAACGTTGCATTCTTAGGACATGTGGTATCCAAGGATGGGGTACAAGTCGATCCAAAGAAAGTTGAGGTAGTGGAAAAGTGGCCAAGGCCAACATCAGTTACGAAGATTAGAAGCTTTTTGGGTTTGGCTGTCTATTATCATCGTTTTGTGTAGGATTTCTCCAAAATAGTCACCCCTCTGACTAAGCAGACATGTAAAGATATAAAATTTGAGTGGTTAGATGCTTGTGAGGATAGCTTTGAGAAGCTTAAGGCATGTTTCACTACAGCTCCAGTATTAAGCCTACCACAAGGCACAAGGGGTTATACGGTATTCTGTGATGCATCGTAGGTTGGTTTAGGGTGTGTATTAATGCAGCATGGGAAGGTGATTGCGTATGCATCAAGGCAACTTAAAAGGCATGAGTAGAATTACCCTGCACACAATTTGGAAATGGCAGCAATCGTGTTTGCCTTAAAGATTTGGAGACATTACTTGTATGGTGAGACTTGTGAGATATATACGGACCACAAAAGCCTAAAGTATATATTTCAGCAGAAGGATCTTAACTTGCGATAATGTAGGTGGATGGAGTTGCTAAAAGATTATGATTGTATGATTCTTTACCATCCCAGTAAGGCAAACATGGTGGCGGATGCCTTGAGTCGAAAATCGATGGGGAGTCTGGCACATATCTCTATAGACAGGAGATCCTTGATTAGGGAAAGCATAGCTTGGGAGACATGGGTGTGCATTTGGAAGTTTTGGAGGCAAATGCGTTGTTAGCACATTTTAGAGTGAGGCCTATCTTAATGGATCGGATTAAAGAAGCATAAAGTAAAGATGAGTTCGTAGCTAAGGTCTTAGAGGATCCTCAAGGAAGGGAAGGAAAGATATTTACTAAAGGCATAGATGGAGTATTGAGGTATGGAACCAGACTTTATGTGCCCAATAAAGATGGATTGAGGAGAGAAATATTTGAGAAAGTGCACATGGCAGCCTATGTGGTACATCCGGGAGCTACCAAGATGTACCAAGATTTGAAAGAGGTATACTGGTGGGAAGGACTTAAGAAAGATGTAACTGAGTCTGTCTCCAAGTGCCTAGTTTGTCAACAGGTTAAGGCAGAACACCAAAGGCCCGTTAGACTACTACAACCATTACCTATGCCTGAATGATAGTGGGAGCACATTGCAATGGACTTTGTAATGGGTTTGCCTCGAACTAGCGGGGGCTATGACTCGATTTGGGTCATAGTAGATCGGTTAACAAAATCAGCTCATTTTCTTCCTGTTAAAACTACGTATGGGGCTGCCTAGTATGCCCAACTGTATGTAGATGAGATAATACGGCTACATGGCATTCCTGTTTCTATAGTATCTGACAGGGGGGCATAGTTCACTAGTAGGTTCTAGGAAAAATTATAGGAAGCGTTGGGACTAAGTTGGATTTCAGCACAGCTTTCCACCCTCAGATTGATGGGCAATCTGAATGAATAATACAGATATTGGAAGATATGTTGAGGGCATGTGTGATAGACCTTGGGGTCAAATGGGATCGGTATCTGCCCTTAGTGGAGTTTGCTTACAACAATAGTTTCCAAGCTAGCATCCAAATGGCACCATTTGAAGCATTATATGGACGAAGATACAAGTCACCCATTGGATGGGTAGAGGTGGGAGAAAGGAAACTCTTGGGGCCTGAGTTGGTGCAGGGTGCCATCGAGAAAATACGCATGATAAATAGATGATGTTATCAGTATAAAGTAGACAGAAATCATATGCTGATAATAGGCGGAGAAACTTGGAGTTTCAAGTGGGGGATCATGTATTTTTGAAAGTCTCACCAACAAAAAGTGTAATGAGGTTCGACAAGAAAGAAAAATTAAGTCCTCGGTATATAAGACCCTTCGAGATCTTAGAAAAGGTTGGAGCAGTGGCTTATCGTTTGGTGCTATCACCAGACCTCTCGAATATTCACCCCATATTCCATGTGTCAATGCTTAGGAAATATAACCCAGATCCATCTCATGTAATAAAGAATGAAACCATTCAATTGCAGGATGATTTAACCTATGAGAAGCAACCAGTGGCTATCCTTGATAAGCAAGTCAAAAAGCTCTGTTCAAAGGATGTAGCCTCAGTGAAAGTGTTATGGCGAAACCACACCAGTGAAGAGGTAATGTGGGAAGCTGAGGAGGAGATGCAAACAAAGTATCCACACCTCTTTAATACATAAAGGTATGCTACCTTATAGTTTGATTTAAATTCGAGGACCAAATTTCTTTTAGTGGGAGAGAATGCGAGACCTTGATCTTTATAGACTCATAGCTAAAAGTAGACGCGATATCACTGACTAGGGGTAATTTCGTCATTCCTTAGTGAGCCCCTAAAAGTATGCTTTGAAACAATATTAAGGCCTAAGGCATAAATGAATGATGAAAATAAGGATAAAGTGACAAAGAAAATAGAAATAATGATGATTTCTAAGGTAGGGGCAAAATGGTCATTTTTCATCTCAAGTCAAAGTTTTAAGTTTTCATGAACTTGAGTATTTCTAGACTATTATGGACCTTCTCCTAGTGTCAAAAAAGCAAAAAGATTGCACCAAGGATTTGAGGAGGACAAGGCAACTTGTTAAGGGCATTTTTATAATATAATAAGAGATTGGATAAGCTTTAGCTATAAATATCATTTGTTCCAATAGCTTCTTCATTTCTCCAGCAGCTTCTTCTTCTTCTTCCTCCCATCTCATGTTGCTTTCATCCTCCATGGAAGCTTGTTTTGAAACCTCCATAACTTCTCTTAAGCTAGCTCCAATTTTCATGCTTTTGAGCACCCTTTCATATAACCTTTGTCACAGCCCAAATTCTAGGCTATGACCAACGCATGGACCCAATGGGCACAACTCACTAAGCTCAAGCAAGCCTATTTATGAAATCTCGATCATTTATCCCAACCATCATTTCTAAAACCACATATTTTAGGTCTCAATGATGAATGTTTCAGTAATAATTTATAGCGATTGAATATTCATATTTGTATTATCTCAAAGTATTGTCATTCATTGCCGTCTCATAAGGCATCATCATCAATCCAACATATACGTACTTCATTTATAGCATGACTCCTAGTAGTTTACATTTCATATACATGTACACAGATAAAAGACTCTCAATCGTTAGGGGAGTGACTCTGGATGAAGATACAACTACTGAGTTGCCATAGTACCTACCAAAAAGGCTAGCATATGTGTGCGACTCAATCTAGGTCCCAATTGCCTTTGAATCTGAAAACATGAAGTTTAAAAAAGTGAGTATAAAACAAAGTGAGTGAACATAAGAAGGGAACAAGCAATCGATAGGAAGAATTTAGAAATCATGATGCACTTGTTTCAAAAACAATGCACTTGATTTAATTTCTTACTAAAAACCCCTCATTTCAAACCTTGATTAATACCCTCATAGTGTTTCACAAACCCATGATCAATCCATGAAGTTAAATGGGTGAAAAGTAGGTCAAAATCAAGCAAGGTAGCAAGCATGGCAGCAAGTTTCTCGCTGCAGCGAAATTGAATTTTGCTACAGCGAGATTCTGGCGATCAAAACAGAAAGTTTCTCACTACAGCGAGAAATAGTGTCAGTTTGCATGTGTTTCAATTTTTCTACTATATGTACCTCTTCCAAAGTCCAATTGACCTGATTTTTAAACCATTAGAAAGCGAAGAGGCAGGGATACAACTTTTATGTTTACCACTTTTCTCAGTTCAGACGGGAAAGTAGTCAAAATCTTTATCAAAGTGAAGTCACTACATTAGAACCTGAGAGTTTCTCGCTGCAGCAAGAAACAGGGCTGGCTTATGCCCCCACTACCCGGGAGTCTCTCGCTACAGCGATATTTAGGGCAAATGACAAATAAGGGGTTTTCACATGCCACAAAATCCATCCCTACCATATTGCACATCAAAGTGAACACATTGACAATAATCAAGTTATCAACATTCAAAACAATCACATATTATATTCATAAACTTGCTATCACATATACATATATAAACATATATCAATAAGTACACCACCCCACTTCATTCATCATCATAGTCGGGTCATCATCATCATCATCGACTCATGCGCACTCCCTACTCGCACATAGTCGAGTCATCATCATCATCGACTTATGTGCACTCCCTACTCGCACATCGCCGGGTCATCATCATCACACAATATCAACCATCATGCACAATATATATATCTATATATATATCAACATAATGTAGTAGTGCATGAATCCATAATAATCGTATATCACAACATAAAATCAATTTATCAAAGGCTTGTTCTCAAGGCACTTGTTTTTAAGGAAAGTTGGATAAAATCATTCAAGTATATTGTGCAAATAAGTTTACATTCCCAAAACAAATTTTGAAATGCAAGTTCACTCACCGGGATTGTTGAACCTCTAATCGACTCAACTTCGATTATTACTTCAAACGGACATGTGAGGCCTTGTTGGAACCTATCACCCACAATAAAACTATAAAAAATATAACAGCCCATAAATCAAATTTCTAGCCATCTCTAACACCTTAAAATCAAATTCTAACTCATTTCTCACCTTGGTGGTTTTTTTTTTTATAGTTGAATTCCTTTTCAAAAGCTTTCAAGCTACTATGGAAAGCCTCTCTTTCTCTCTCTAAAACTTTCAACTAGTGAGAGAAAGTGTTGAATAAAGACTTTTTGAGGGTTTTAAGGTGTAAAAGTGGAAGAGCATGAAAAACTGTATGAAAGAGTGGGCAAAAGCATGAAATTTGGACTTTCCATGAGGGATTTATGAAGGATTCAAGGTTTACCTCCCATGGAGATTGAAGAAAACGTGAAATGAAGAGAAAGGCTGGGATGAAGAAGGAGAAGTTGTTGGAAGCTACTGGAGCATAGATATTTATGCTTCAAGTAAATCCAAATTTCCACTAAAATTACCAAATACCCTTAACACGGTGGCTTTGTCTTCCTCCCATCCTTTGTGCAACCTTTTTGCTCTTTTGACACCGAAACAAAGTCCATAATAGTCTAAAGGTACTCAAGTTCACGAAACAAAAAAAATTTAGACCCGAGATGCAAAATGACCATTTACCCTTATAGTGGAAATTATCAATATTTTTATTTTCCTCATTTATTTACCATCATAAACATCATTTATTCATTCCTTAGGCCTATTTAGAACTTAATAGCATAAAAAAAAAACCCACTCATAAGAGCTTACCAAGAAAAATTATTAAGTTACCCCTAGTCCGCATTATCGCGTCTACTTCTAGTTATGTGCCTGTGAAAATCGAGATTTCACAGGTTCACTTTTGAATTACCCTTTTAACTCAGTAATCAATCTCAATTGGTATCCGTAAACTCTATTAGCCACCATATTAAAATATAGGGTACTACAACCTTTTATGCTCTTTCACTCTCTCACTTTAAAACCCCTGAAAAATCTTACTTTCATACTTCCTTTCACTAGCTTGGTGTTTTAGATAGGCTTGCTTGGGCTTAGTGGGCTATGTCCATTGAGTACATGCGTCGATCATGGCCCTAGATTTGGGTCATGACACTTGAAGCCTAGAAAGGCTTCCTAATGAACAAGTATCAATACATCATTCATGAGCATTAATAGCCTTACTTAGAAAGGAAAAGTTTCGATACTTATCCCCAAAGAATCGATACTTACAATGCATATTTAGAAAAACAAGCATAAAATGGACATTTCATAAATAAAATAATACCCCAAGCCTATAGAAATCCCCTAGAAGTTTTTAAAATTTCTCTTTTTACTCTTAGCCTCTATTTTCTCTACTTTCTCTCTATTATTGTTCTCTTTCATCTTTCTAAAGCATTTTGAGCTATTTAAGTTCATATTCAAGTTAATATTTTCATTTTAAAGTCTTCAGGGGGTAAGGTTTTCAAATCCTAAACATTTAACCTTGTGATTTTTATTTCCAGAACTAATGGATTCTTTAAAACCGTTTATCTCTCTAAAACTCTAGATTTTGATTGGTTTTGGTTTCCTCAAGCTCACCAAGGTAAGGTTACTAAACACTTTAGTAAGTTAGGCTGTAAATACCGAGTTGGACAAAATTTAGTTACTAATTTTAGGTTAGAGAATGATTGAAGAAAATTGTGAAAGGAGAAATGGGTATTTATGAAAGTTACGAGTAAAGAAGAAAGTGTTGATGATGGATTATACATTGATAGGTTCTATTAGAGGAGTTAGTAGCTTGGAGAGCTTGAGTTTGTTATTGAAAGGTGCTAAAAGGAAAGGCACAATTTGATAAGGTAAGTAGATCTAGTGGTTTTAATTATTTTGATACAATTAAGCATGCCTTGTCTATGATTTTGTATTAAAATTTGATTTCAATGAAACATGGATTATATGAAAGGATTTTGATAATGCTTGATGAGTTTAAACGAGTTGGATGAAATATATTATATGATACATAAATATGCCCAGTATGTATTTAGCTTTATGCATAGGGAACAAGTACTTATAATGTTTTGATATCACAAAATTCTAAATTTATTTGTGAATTAATAATATGTTTGATATTGGAAAAATATTTTGAAATATATTTTTGTCATGACTCGTTTTTAGGGGCCTACGATCGGTGTATGGACTTATGTGGGTATTATATAAACCACTTAGGTATTTATCTAATATGCATCAATCATGCTTCATATATCTCATTGACGAAATTTTGAATGAAAACCTTTGAAAGGGCTTGCCCCTCTTGTTGAAAACTAATTTATAATAGAGATATTTACTACATAGTACATTGAAAACTTTATTCAAAACTTTCATCTCATACAACGTGATTTATCAAAACCAATATAACATTCAAGTCATGCACGGGAACCATGTCGATAAATCAAGCTCAACTTTACCGTATAAATATTTTCAAAAGGTGTATCGACTTACCTTCAAAAGTGGACTTTTACCAACAACCCAATACTCTACACTCTAGCGAATTTCTTGGAGTTTAAACTATTTGTATTCATTTAACAATTATTGTAATGAATACCTAGACTAGGAATGTAACACCCCCAATTTTTGATGTAAATTAAGTAAACTAAAGATGATTTACGAAATATGTGAAGTCTTGAGGACTTTGATGATATGCTATGTATGCCAAGTGTTTGAAAGTTCATATATTGAGACGTAGGCAAAATTTTGAGAAAATATGTGATAAATCCCATAGCTTAAGGTTTTGATCTAAGTTTGATGTTATGTTTGTGAATTTATGTATATGGGATTAAGTTAAATGAATGATTTAGGTGTGACATTAACAGGGAATGATGTTGAGGTGTTAAACTTGGATTTTTAGAAGTATTAAAAGTTTAAAACTACCTACAAGGTGTTGGCTCCATTAGTTTTTGATGATACTAAAACATTCCCATTTATGTGTGTCTAATATCTTTATTTGAGTGTACAGGAAAATTAATATATGAAATTAATCAATTAACTCTTCAAAGAGTATATCAAAAGAAAAATAGGAATAAAAATAAAAAGATATAATTATCTAACAAGGAGGAAGCTTATTGGTGAAACAAGGAAGAATATTGGTTGACCAAGTTTCAAATTGGAGGAATGGCGAGCTGAAGAGTTTGAGAAACAGAACCAACTTAGTCTACGAAGTCAGTCGACCAAGTGCTCTATGCCAAGATCTGCAAACCAGAAACAGAATCAACTTAGTCGACCAAGTCAGTCGACTAAGAGCTCTCTGTTTGCAATTTGAACCAGAGCACTACTAGACAGACTAGCGGCTAAAACTCATCCTCAACTGTTTCCAACGGCCATAGACTGCCAAACTGCGATCCGAGTTGCATCTCTAAGTATAAAAGGGTTTTCCAACAATTAGAAACAAGTTTTTAGAAGCCTTGAATGAAATTTGAGCTATAGAGAGTTGAAATACCAAAAAATCATCATTGGACTTGTCTACACTTAAACATCTACTCTTTACTTTTGTATTTTGCACTTAATCTTGTACTAATCAGATCAACCAATGATCATAGGTACTTTATTTTACTGCTTCTCTTGTATTCTTAGAGTGAGGAAGTCACTCTAAGGGGTTATTCAAGCTTGGGATAGCTTGATTGTTGTAGGTTGTGGTTGAGCCTTGGAAAATGACTTTGGGGTTTTAGTCGAGCCCGTGAAAAACTAGTGTAAAAGGTTTTGGCTAAGCTTGGTAAAAGCCATTGTAAAGCTTGGTAAAAGCTTGTGAATTTCACCGTTTCTTAGTGAATTTGTTAGAAAATCCTTGGTTGGACAATGAAGCTAGTGGATGTAGATCTTGGACCGAACCACTCTAAATTGTTGTGCATCTTATACTCTGTTTTTATTTTCTTAAGTTCTGAAAATTAGTTTCCAATATTGTTAAGAGCCAAATTGTGCTATTCACCCCCTTCTAGCATATATTATAGGGACCAACAATTGGTATCAGACCTAGTTTCCTGTTATTAAGGCTTAACATCCTTTGGGAGGATCCAAATGGCTCAACAAAAATCCATAGTTGCTGAGGGACAATCAACAAATAGACCACCTCTGTTTGATGGCTCTAATTACCCTTCTTGGAGCACAAGAATGTCAATCTATGTTAGGGCTATAGATTATGAAATGTGGGATGTCATAACTGATGAACCCTTTATGCCTTCAACCGTGCATGTAGTGACAAATGAGTTGATGCCCAAGCCAATGTCTGAATGGACTAAGGCTGAAACTAAGAAAGTTCAAATAAACTTGAAGGTTGTCAACACATTGCATTGTGCATTAACCCCCACTGAATTTAACAAAGTCTCAAGCTGTACAATAGCTAAACAAGTGTGGGAAAAACTTAGAATAATCCATAAAGGGACTTCTCAAGTAAAGGAGTCCAAAATTGCTCTTTTAACACATAGTTATGAAATGTTCAAAATGGAGCCTGGTGAAAACATCACTAGCATGTTTTATAGGTTTACAAACATCACAAATAAATTGAGTTAGCTAGGCAAGCCTATCCCTGAACATGAATTAGTTAAGAGACTGTTTAGGAGTCTACCAAAAAACTGGAAGCCTAAAGTAACTGCCATTAGAGAGGCTAAAGATATGAACATCATCACACTTGATGAGATTTACGGTTCTCTTCTTACTCATGAGCTGAAGCTTAAGGAAGAAGAAGAAGAAGACCGAAGGGAAGCAAAGGAAAAGAAAAAGAGTATTACACTTAAAGCCAACATCCTTGAAGAAGAGTTAGAAGAGCTTTTTTATGATGATGATGAAGAATTGGCTCTAGATGCAAGAAAATTTAGAAAGCTAATGAGTAGGAGAAACTGAAGGCTAGATAGAAGAGGTTTCAGGAAAGACCAAGGTTCTTCATGGAAAATAAGGAATAAAAATGACTCTAACAAAAAGAAAGAGATGATCTGCTACGAATGCAAGAAACCTGGTCACTTCAAGTCCGAGTGTTCATTTCTGAAAGATGAAACTCCCAAGAAAAACAAGAAATCCAAGAAAACAATGGTGGAAACTGCATGGTCGGACAATGACACATCAAGCTTTGAAATTGATGATTAAAAATCTGAGGAAAGAGCAAACATTTGTTTAAAGGCACAAGAGGATGTAATAGAGGTATCCTCATCCCCCTGCATTAATTTTTATGATGATTTACAAGATGAGTATGAGTGCCTTTATGATGAATTTGAAAAACTTTTTGCAAAATACAAATCATTAAAGAAAAAGGCTGCATTACATGAAAATGATTTGGAACAATTCAAACAAGAATTTACTTTTGTTTTTGAGCAAAGAAATATTTTGCAAGTTGAGTTAGAACACTCAAAAACAGACTTTGAGATTTTAAAACAAGAGCTGAAAAACAAGTATGAAGCTTTGCAAATAATTCTTGATGAAAACACATCTCTTAAATGTTTGAAAAATGAATCTTCTAAAAGAGATGTATACCACAATAAAAATTCAGTTAAAGCATTACCTAGATGTTATAATTGTGGTAAACATGGTCATTAATCATATGATTGTTTTAAGAAAAGAAAAGTGCAGAAAGTTAAGAAAATCTAGATTCTTAAGGGATCTTTTGTTGCAACTAACACTCAAGGACCCATCAAAGTATGGGTACTTATAAAGAAAAACTAAAATTCTATTTTGTAGGTTGAGCTGGACTTAAAAGAGACATGTTCAAGAGCTCAACTTAAGAAGAAACAGCATTGGTACACGGACAGTGGAGGTTAACGGCACATGACAGGACATGAAATGCTGTTTGCTCAATTGGATAAGAGAAAATGAGGAACCGTATCCTTTGGGGATGATTCAAAAGGCAGAATCCATGGTATAGGTACGGTTGGTAAGAATTCCCAAACTCAAATCAGTCATGTGTTGTTGGTTAAAGGATTAAAGCACAATTTACTAAGTATTAGTCAATTATGTGATAAAGGATTTAAAGTATGTTTTGATTCAACTAAGTGTGAAGTGATAGATATGAGTACAAATAAAATCTCATTTATAGGAAAAAGATTAAAAAATATGTATGTAGTTTTTCTTGAAAATCTTAAAGTAAATGGTGAGGTATGTCTTGTTGCAAATACTGAAAATGATAGTTGGCTATGGCATAGGAGATTAAGACATGTGAGCATGCATACTATGTCAAAATTAATTAAGAAAAATCTTGTTGTTGGACTGCCGGAGTTAAAATTTGAAAATTATAGGATATGTGATGCTTGCCAACTAGGAAAAAAAGTTATGACATCTTTTAAGACCAAGAAGATAATGTCAACATCTAGACCTCTTGAATTGTTACACATTGATCTATTTGGTCCAATAAGCACAACTAGCTTAGGAGGAAAATCTTATGGTTTTGTAATTGTTGATGACTATTCTAGATATACTTGGGTGTATTTTCTTACTCATAAGAATGATGCTCTACAAGCATTCTTAAGTCATTGTAAGAAAGTAGAAAATGAAAAAGGATTAGCCATAGTTAGTATAAGGAGTGATCATGGAGGAGAAATTGAAAATTATGAGTTTGAAAATTTTGCAATGAAAAGGGGTTGGATCACAATTTTTCTGCACCTAAAACACCCCAGCAAAATGGAGTTGTAGAGAGGAAAAATTGAACCTTAAAAGAAATGGCTAGGACCATGCTGTGTGAGAATAACCTACCTAAATATCTTTGGGCTGAGGCAGTAAATATAGTAGCTTATATTCTTAATAGAGTCTCAATAAGACCCTTGATTTCAAGGACTCCATATGAACTTTACAAGGGTAGGAAACTAAATATTTCTCACCTTAGGAGTTTTGTTTGTAAGTGCTTTGTATTGAACAATGGAAAACAACCCCTAGGGAAGTTTGATGCAAAGAGTGATGAAGCAATATTTTTAGGATATGTATTAAACTCAAAGGCCTATAGAGTTTTTAACAAAAGGACTTTAACCATTGAAGAATCAATCCATGTAGTTTTTTATGAGTCAAATGCTTTACAAAAACAAGTTCATGATGATGATGATGATGTAGAAGTCCTAGAAAAACCAATGGAGGAAATGAGCTTAGAAAACAACAAAAATAATGAAGAAAGCTCACTTAGAAAAAAAAATTGCAAAGAGCAAAAAATCAGCATGATGATCTACCAAGGAGTTGGAGATTTGTAAGAGATCACCCACAAGACCAAATAATATGTGACATTTCACAAGGAGTTAAAATTAGGAAAGCAACTAGAGAAACTTGTGAGTTTTAACCTTTTATATCTCAAATTGAACCTAAAAACTTTGAAGTAGCTGAAAATGAGGAAAGTTGGATAATGGCCATGCAAGAAGAACTTGATCAATTCACAAGGAGTCATGTATGGTCATTGGTACCTAGACCTTCAAATCACCCTATTGTTGGTACAAAATGGGTATTTAGAAATAAGGTAGATGAGCAACGAAATATAGTTAGAAAAAAAGCTAGGCTGGTTGCAAAAAGATACAACCAAGATGAAGGAATATATTATGATGAAACCTTTGCTCCCGTTGCTAGGATTGAAGCCATAAGGTTGTTGCTAGCTTTTTCATGTTTCATGAATTTTAAATTGTTCCAAATGGAAGTAAAAAGTTCATTCTTAAATGGATTAATTCAAGAGGAAGTATATATAGAACAACCACCTGGTTTTGAAGACTTTGAAAAATCTGATCATGTTTTCAAACTTCATAAAGCCTTGTATGGATTGAAACAAGCTCTTAGAGCTTGGTATGAGAGGCTTTCAAAATTTCTAGTTGAAAAAGGGTATGATAGAGGTAGCATCAATACTACATTGTCCATTAAGAGATATCTAAATGATTTAATTGTTGTGCAAATATATGTGGATGACATTGTATTTGGTGCAACTAATGAGGCATTATGCAAGAACTTTGCTAAGGAAATGCAGGGTGAATTTGAGATGAGCATGATGGAAGAGTTGAAGTACTTCTTGGTCTTCAAATGAAACAAAGTGAGGAAGGAATCTTCATCAACCAAGAAAGATACACTCAAGATATGCTGAAGCTGAAATCAATTTCCACACCAATGAGTCCATCCACCAAACTCGATTTAGATGAAAAAGGTAAGGATGTAGATCAAAAGCTCTATGAGGTATGATCGACTCTCTTCTCTACTTTATAGCAAGTAGACCAGATATTCGGTTTAGTGTGTGCTTGTGTGCTAGATTTTAGTCACAACCTAAAGAAACACACCTAACAGCTGTTAAAAGAATTTTTAGATACCTCATAGACACTCAAGGACTAGGAATATGGTACTCTAGAGACTCAACTCTTAGCTTAGTTGGATATTCAGATGCTGACTTTGCTGGTAGCAGAACTGATAAGAAAAGCACTAGTGGAACATGCCAATTTTTAGGAAGCATGCTTGTGTCTTGGTCTAGCAAAAAGCAAAATTCAGTAGCTTCGTTAACAGCAGAAGCAGAGTATGTATCACTCGGTAGCTGCTGTGCAAAAATTCTTTAGATCAAGCAACAATTGAAATACTATGGAATAACTATGCATAATGTACCAATATACTGTGATAACACAAGTGTAATCAATATATCAAAAAATCTTGTGCAGCACTCTAGGACAAAGAACATTGAAATTAGACACAATTTTATTGGAGACCATGTAGTGAAAAATGATACTAAGATAGAATTTGTGAATACTTTACATCAATTAGCAGACATTTTTACCAAACCTCTGAGTCAAGATAGATTCTATGAGATTAGAAGAAATTTAGGGATGATTAGTGTGAAGGAATTATAAGAAAACCTTTGGCTCTCATATAGAAAACAAAGTGCATTCAGTCGACTAAGGAAATCTTAGTCAACTAAGAGCGGTTTGACAGCATTAAATAATAAGACTCAGTCAGTTTAAAGAAAGAGAAGTAAAATGAGGTAAAAATTTGATTTATCGGGTGTAAAGAGAAAGAAAAAATACTGCCAAAGGTAAATAACAAAAATTTAAAAGGGAATCTTGAAATTATAAAGAATGAAAGTAGGGCAGCACTTAAGGGAATGTGAGTAATTCTTTTTTGGAATAACTGCTGACAACCTCTCCTCTTCTCTCCCTTGAACCTGTTGCTCTAAAAACCAAAACCCAAATCTTCCTATTTGCCTCTGAAACTGACTCAAACCCTGACCATTAAAAATTTTTGGAATCAAAATGGCAAGAACATCTTAAAGTAAAGAGATATCAGAAAAGAAGAAAGGGAAAAGGCCAATGAAGGAAGGAACAAGAATGGAAAGTTTGAAGAAGAAATTGAAAATCATGCCTGGTTCAGTGAAAGAAATATCTAACAAACTAGGAGAAAAGAAGCAGAAAACTGAAAAGAAAAAAGATACAAAACCCTCACTCCACAAAGGTACTAGTTCTTCTTATTCAAAGTTCAAGAATAAGTTGCATGAATATAGGTTCAAGACTATCGAGAATGCACCAATCTCTTGTGGAAAATTTATTGATTGGAAGAGTTTTCAGGAAAATGTAAAAATCCAAACTAGTTTATTTGAGTACTTTGATGAACTGAAACTAAAAGGTTACAACACCTTTAAGAATAGGTCTTATAGTCCAAGTCTAGTTAAAGAATTCTATTTTGGTATTGCTTTGAAAGGAAAGGAATTGATAGATTCTGATGACTATGATGAAGATGGTTTGAATGTTTATCTAAATGGAAAAGAATTTATTGTGACTATTGAAGATTTAGGAAGCTTGTTGAAAATAGAATGTAAAGAACATGAATTTGAGCTCCTTGAAAAATATGATCCGTCCTCATTGTGGGAGATCATCACTAGGAGGAAGGAAAAATATTTCTCAAAGAGCAATTCTGGACTGATAATCAGTCCTCAGGTTAGAATTTTACATTATTTCATAGCAGCAAATATACAGGGTAGAAGTGGAAGCCTTAGCTACATCAGCCTCTTGGACCTTTAGTTGATGGAACATGCCTTTAACGGGGTATCTCTGAATCTGGGAAGATATATGATTGAAAAAATGAGAAGTGCTTGCAGACTTGATAAGGTTAACCTGCCGTATGGGAATGTAATTACATCCCTTGCACAGAATAAGGGCATATGGGCAAAGCGGTATGATATGGACTTGGTAAAAACCAGAGATCAAGCTATTTATTATGGCAGCTTGGTTAAAATGGCGTATGTGCTCAATGGAGGAAGGTTCATTAAGACCCCCAAGACTGGTCCAAGAAAAGAACACAACCTACCTGCTCAACTTGAAGGAGCCTCTTTCAGATTCTCAAATGAAGTAATTTTCAACTTGCTCATGAGGATTGATGGAAAGTTGACTGTCCAAGGAGAGAAGTTACAGAAAATTGAAGAGAGAATCACTAACTTGGAAAACAAGCTGAAAGAGAAGGAAAACATTCCATCTGAACTAATGGCTACAGACAACTCTGCAACATCTAGCACTGCACAAGCACAGCAAGGTGCTGAAGGTTCAACTAAGTCATCAGAAAAATCTGCTCCTCATGTTGGAAGTTATAATATTCAAGCTGAAGGTTCCACCTATAAATCTGCCAGTCTTGCTCTACAGATTGAAGACTCTCACTAAGGGGATGATAAGCCAGCGAAGACACCCTTTCCTTAACTTCAAAGCAAAAATGAATCAGAACAAGGGACTGAAGTAGTTGGTTTAGAGACAAAGAAACACCAGGCCTCTCCTCCAAATTCAGAGGAAGTTTCCATTATAGATGTCTTCCACCAAATGGTTAAGGAGGGACAAACTGAAAAAGACACTGCCAGGACATAAACTCAAAAAGATAATGGAGATGTAGGGAAAGGGAAGAAACCTGCATCAGCTACCAAAGCAAAGGCAAAATCTAGGAAAGAAAAAGCCACTGCAGCACCACCAACTAAGGCAAAACCACCAACCAAAGGAAAGAAGACTATGGCCACCAAGATAGTTTTTCTCAAGAGAAGACAGTCTTCTAGGTTGGCAGAGAAATCCAGACCAGTTTCAGCCTCTTCTCCTCAAAATCTAATCCCTGTCTCAAACAAGTCCTCACCAGAACATTCACCTCTCCAAGAGCCCTCTTCTTTTCCTCTAAAGTCTTTCTATGACACTGAATCATCACCCTCTGACACATCAGATGAATAGAAGCCCTTTCCTTTGATGCTGACAAAAAGAGGGAGTAGAATAGGTGCAGGAACCAAAGAATAAATTTAAAAAAAAAATGTTAGGGTGGAGGAACCAAGAACTTAGGAAAGAAAAGAAAGCAGAATCAGGAGTAGGAACTTAGAAAAATAGGAGATAGGAAGCAAAATTGTTCAGGGGTAATTTCGAAATACTTTTTTATTAACTGCTATTTGTGCCATGGTGGCACTTGAACACTTAAGTTTAATTCTGTTGTCTATATGGTTGTGCGTGAAAAGTGAATGCTGTAATGTCTATGCTGTTTAACTGCTACAAATTGAAGTCTGCTGATATTTTGTTATCTTGGTATTTTTACTGTCATGAACAAAATCTGCTAATGCTATGCTGATATTGATTTACAAGCTGATAAATGATTTTCAATATGGCATTGAGAATAACTTCTATTTATACATAGATATAGATGCTGTGTATAGAATGTCCATTGAATCACGGAGGGAATAGATAAAATTTGATGACTATATGGTGATTGATAGAACTCTACTAAATTCTTTATGAAAAATCTGTCAATATTCAATGTTGTAAATCATTCCAAATTTCTGCACATGTTTATACACATATATAATCTAAGTGTACAATGTCATTCTCTCTATATGACAAGAATAAAATTTGCTGGAATAAAGTAAGCAAAATATGCACACACTAAGGAGGAGCATATACTTAGGGGGAGCAATCCTCATTTTCTGCGAAAAACTAAAAAGACTAAAAGGACACTATGCTGTCAATCAAGGAATGTTTTGTCATCATCAAAAAAGGGGAGATTGTTGGCTCCATTAGTTTTTGTTGATAATAAAACATTCCCATTTATGTGTGTCTAATATCTTTAATTGAGTGTGTAGGAAAATTAATATATGAAATTAATCATTTAACTTCTCAAAGAGTATATCAAAAGAAACAGAGGAATAAAAATAACAAGATATAACTATCTAACAAGGAGGAAGGTTCTTGGTGAAACAAGAAAGAATATTCGTTGACCAAGTTTCAAATTGGAGGAATAGCGGGCTGAAGAGTTTGAGAAACAGAACCAACTTAGTCGACCAAGTCAGTCGACTAAGAGCTCTCTGCCTGCAATTTGAACCAGAGCACTATAAGACAGATTAACGACTAGAACTCATCCTCAACTGTTTTCAATGGCCATAAACTACCAAGCTGCCATTAGAGTTGCATTTCCAAGTATAAAAGGGTCTTCCAACAATTAGAAACAAGTTTTTAGAAGCCTTGAATGAGATTTAAGCTATAGAGAGTTGAAATACTAGAAAATCATCACTGCACTTGTCTGCACTTAAACGCCTACTCTTTGCATTTGTATTTTGCACTTAATTTTGCACTAATCAGATCAACCAGTGATCATAGGTACTTTCTTTTACTACTTTTCTTGTATTCTTAGAGTGAGGAAGTCACTCTAAGGGGTTATTCAAGCTTGGGATAGCTTGATTGTTGTAGGTTGTGGTTGAGCCTTGGAAAATGACTTTGGGGTTTTAGTTGAGCCCGTGAAAAGCTAGTGTAAAAGGTTTTAGCTGAGCCTGGTAAAAGCCATTGTACAGCTTGGTGAAAACTTGTTAATTTCACTAGTTCTTAGTGAATTTATGAAAAAATCCTTGGTTTGACAATCAAGGTAGTGGATATAGGTCTTGGACTGAACCACTCTAAATTGTTGTGCATGCATCTTATACTTTGTTTTTATTTTCTTAAGTTCTGAAAATTAGTTTCCAATATTGTTAAGAGCCCAATTATGCTATTCACCCCCCTTCTAGCACATATTATAGGGACCACCATAAAGGAAGATGTATTGATGCATTCCTTAATGTATCGATACATTCTTGGTAGGAAGAACAACATGAGGTGTTCTGGAGGAATTCTATTGATATATGTAAGGATGTATCGATAGATTTGGCCAAAGATGATCATGTTTTGATATATTATCCAAATGTATTGATACATTTGAAGTAAAGAGCACTGTGAGACCTCGACCTCTATAGGGCCATAACTAAGAGTAGATGTGATAACACGGGCCAAGGGTAATTTCATCATTTCTCATGGTGAGCCCTTAGAAGTAGGCTTTCATACATTATTAAGGTTAAAGTAGGCCTAAGGAATAAATGAATAAGGGTAAAATAAATGAAGAAGATATAAATACTGATAATTTCCATGGTAGGGGTAAAATGGTCATTTTGCACCTTGAGCCTAAATTTTTAAGTTTTCATGAACTCGAGTACTTTTAGACTATTATGGACTTTGTCTTAATGTTAAAAGAGTAAAAGAGTGTATAAAGGAAAAGAGGAAGACAAGTGGCCTTGTTAAGGGCATTATTATAAATTGTATGAAAATTGGATAAACTTTAATTATAAATATCTAATCTTCAGTAGCTTTTCTTCAGTTTTCCAGCAGCTTCTCTTCTTTTTCTTCCTCCTATCCTCCTCTCCATTCCATGTTTCTTTGCACCATTCATAGAAGTATCCTTTATAACCTTTAAAACTTCCCCAAATTAGCTTTATTTCTCATGTTTTTCTACATCCTTTCATAGGGTTTTTCATGTTCTTCCACTTTTACACCTCAACAGCCTTCAAAAGTCTTTCTTAAGTACATTTACTCACTAGTTGGACGTGTAGAGAGAGAGGGAGTGATTTCCCTTAGTAGCTTGGAAGAATTTTGAAAAAAAATTCAATTACAAATCCATAAAGGTGAGTGAACTTGCATTTAAAATATTTTGGGAAATGTATTGGTATTTGGATTAAGCATGTGAATGATTTTTATTTGATTTTTTCTTAAAGATTATGCATGGGAACATGCCTTTATTAAAGCATTTTATGGGGTGAGTGTGCAATATGATGAATCCTTGTGCTCCTATAGGATGCTGATATATATATATATATATTTTGTGTATCGATAGTTAATATTGTGTAATAAATATAACCGTGTGTGTGGGCAATGTGGGGGATGCACATGCCGTCGATGATAGGTGTGAGAATGTGGATGATGATATTGCCTGTGAGCGATATGGGGGATGTACACGATGGTATTAGCTATGCACGATGTAGGGGATGCACATGATGACTCAAACTATGTGTACGATGTGGGGGTTGCACATGAGCTGGGTGAGGCGGTGGTGCTATTAGTGTTTATATATGTATATATATATATTTATGCAATAGAAAGTTCATGAATATGGTATGTGGTTGTAATGTATGTGAAATCTTGCATTTTGAACCTTGGAAATTGCTAAGTATTTTGAAGTTGATTTTGTCATTGCAGTAGAATGGCCTTTGCTTGATATAATGAGAACTTCCTTCTTGGTGTTCTGTTTCTCACTATAGCAACAAACTCTCGGGTTGAGAGGCTGGCTACAGTCTTGTAACTCGCTACAGTGAGAGTGAGATATCTACAGGTGGTTTCGCTGTAGCGAGAATTCATTCTCGTTGCAATGAGAAACCTTCTGTCGTGCTTGCTACCTTGTTTGGTTTCTGCCATATTTTTCACTTCTTTAACATCATAGTTGATCATAGACTTCCAACATCAAGGAATTAATTAATTAAGTTTGAAATGAGGGGTTTTAGTGAGAAACCCTTGGCCAGCTGATGATGTAAGCTCAAATTTAGCTGCAGCGAGAATGCCTTTTCGCTGCAGCGAGGATCAGTCATTTGGCTTGACTTGCTTGAATGTTACTAAAGTTTTCATTCTTCAAATTCTTTATTGTGCATGGATCCTTCATCATCAAGTGATTAATCAATTAAGGGTTTAATGAGGGGTTTTAATAAGAACTAAACTAAATTGCATTGCTTTTGAAAATAAATGCATCATGATTTCTTTAAACTTGTCTTATCATTTGCTTGTTCCCTTCCTTTGTTCACTCATTAGGTTTATACTCACTGTTTTCAACTTTATGTTTTTAGATCAGGAGGCAGTCGGTAACTAGGTTGAGTTGTCCTTGTAGATTTCTCTCCTTGGTAGGTAACTCGACATTCAATAGCTGTACTTTCACTCAGATCTCTCCGTTGGAAGTCGAGTATCCTTTTTGTTGTGTATAGACAAACCTGATGTAAATTATTATGATATATGTTTTAGACAATATATGTATATTTTATTGGTAATGCCATTATGAGTTGGCAATGGTTAGCATTATTTTGAATTGGAATTATGAAATTTGACTTTAGGAACTTTTGATGGAATGATGAACAGGTCATATAAATAGGCTTGCTTAGGCTTAGTGGGCTATGCATATTGGGCCCAAGCAAGCCTATTTATATGACCTGTTCATCATTCCATCAAAAGTTCCTAAAGCGCTAGTCACGGCCAAGAAACTGGGTTGTGACAAGCACTCAGTGAAAAACGTATTGATACATTTCCCTTATGTATTGATACATGGTTGGGTAGTGAGCATTCTACCTAATATGTATTGATAAATTGCCTCAATGTATCGATACATTTACTCGAAATTAGGACAGATGTATCGATACATTGCCAAATGTATCAATGCATCATTGAGGAAATGTAAAAGTAAAAGGGGTTTTGGGCCATTCCGCCCCATCTCACTCTCAACTCTTTCTTTCCCTTTCTCTCTCTAGAAAACTCCAAACCCTAACCCCTAAATTGATTTTTAGAGCAATTTGAGGCTATTTGGAGCTTGAAAAACTATCATGGAGGTAAGATTTAACGTTTTTACTGATTTTTTTTAGTTTAATCTATTAATAACTTCAAAATCTAATTTTTCTGTAGATTTTGTAATTTTCCCTCTTTGGCTTGGATTGGAGGACTTGGAGTTAATACTCATACAATCCAGCTTCTAAGGTATGGGATTAGCTTGTTAATGAAGGATTTGAGCTTAAACAGTTGGATTACTAAGATTTGGTTAATTGTGGAGAAGTTCGCAGTTTTCGAAAACTAGGATTTAATTAACAATTGGATGGTTTAATGTGTTCTAAGGAGGAAACGAAGTAATTGGACGCGCTGGTGAGCTAGAGGACGATAAAAGATTAAAGTTGAGCTCGATGGTGGGATTACCTCTAATTTGTCACTGTGAGTGGGTTTGAATTAAAATTCATGTGATGCATGATGCCTTGATGAAGGAGCTACCAAGGTATTAACATGTGTGTATGTATATATATGTATATATATGATTACCTTGATGTAAGTGCCTAGGCTAGAGAATCAAACTGTGGAATGGGTGTTTGTGTGCTATGGTGTAAGCCATATGGATGGCCTATGTTGTGTGTACCTAGACTAGGATGTCTAGAGGCTATAATGAACTCTAGGAGTAGATTTCACTAGGCGAAAGATATGTTAGGAGAATTTGATCCAATGATGCCTTGGGGATTTATAGGCACTTAGAACCTAACCAAGCTTAAAGATGATTAAAGATCGATAAATGTGAATTGAGGTTCGATAAGGAAAATGTGAATTATAAAGGCATGATGGCCTTATTTGTGGATTTGTGTTTCAGTTTGAGGGATGATTTTTGGAAATTGATCTGATTTGTGATTAAGTGGAGTTTTATTCCCCTATGACTATTGTAACGACCCTCTTCCATATTGTTATTGACATTTGAGACTTGCGAGAGAACCCTCCAAATCCCAAACAAGCCTTCACAATTATCATTTTATCAAACCATAACACATCAGTCAAAAATCTAATAACCATCACAATTTCATTAATAGCAAATATTCTATCCATACATCATTTTTCATCATCATATAAATATATGTTTACATTTTACAATAAATGGCAAGTTCCTAAAATCTCTTGACAGCATAAAGACCTTTAGTAACGGAGTGACTCGAAATAGGGCACTAGGAGATGCCTTTACCTACATCACAGTGGACCATAATATTCTGATGAAAAGCACACTAGCTGATCACTTCTCTGCAAAATGAGAATATCAAGGTGAGTCTCACAGACTTAGTGATTATCGGCTCAGTAAGTAAGGCGAAGATGGGAAACAAGCCAAAGATAGAAATTTTGAATATTAAAAACATATGAATATATAAACCATTTAAAATCAAATGGAACATTTGTGCCTTACATAAAAACCTATGAGTTGTGATGCAAAATAATAATTTCAAGTAACATATAAAACCAGTGCAAATAAAAGGTTTCTACTGTCAAAATCATTTAATGTCCTTTACTTGAAATTAGACTATCATAAGCATGCACACTTTCATCAAATCAAGCATTATCAAAGCTTATACACAAGCTTATAAACCTTCTTATCCTCGAGGTATTAAACACAAAATCATCGTATAAATAAGGAGTTGAGGAAAAACTTGTATTTCTCACCATGCGAAAGAATTCATGTTTGAAAACCCAAAGAGATATCACTCTCGAGTAGGTAATAGTAATAATCAACTCGTGGACCCGCTTTCATGTAAAAACATCCGAGAAGCCCCCCTCCACCAAATTCCCACAGCCATGCAGTCTTAATGATGTTAGTCGACATCAGAGAAATCATGTGATCGCAACCATGTATATCAACTTGTGGCCTAGCCACATATATCAACCTATGGCCTTGCCATATATATATATATCACAGACCGTGGCCTAGCCGCGTCTAACAGTCCATCATCGACCCAAAAGTTCTCTAGCTAGAGCTCACTTGTGCACAAGGGTTACACTATCTCGATGTGACATTCGACCTATTCTCGAATCTCTCGGTTTGACAAAACCATTTATAAGCAAGTTGGGTAGCTTATTTTAAATCTATTTCCAAAATACCAATCATGGTGACATGATAAATCCATTTGTAAGACTTTAGAATGTAAAACCTTTACTTGAGGTTTAAATATCAAATCAGCATGGTGAACATAAAGTTTATTCATGAATGCACATCACACAAACAAATAAGGCACATTTTGACATAAACCATGGTAAAGAGCTTGTTTCCCGATTTCGAAAACCCTTTTACATATATAACTTATATATATACAAAACATTTCTAAAAGCATGGCATTCACAAGTGCTTAACATTCTACCAACTCATGCTTTCCACAATAACAGTATAATCGATTGCAAATCCATTTAAAAATCGCCTACCAAGGCTAACAACTCATGCTATCCACAATTGCATTTAAAGAAAATTGGCAACGTTTATTAAATGTATATCAATATATAGTTTATGGAACTTTTGAAATAGACACCCCCTACTCACCTCACTATGGTGGGATGTTACTTTGCCATTGATTCAGGTGCGTCTCTCGCTAATTTTACTTATCGATCACCCGTCATCTCCTCCGGTACACCACCATGGCAATTATTCTTTAATTATTAATTTCCTAGCAGCAATTAAACTCAAGATACTTAATGACTTTACAATTTGTTCAATCCTACACTTGCTGCCCACACTTAGCTTTATGCTTTTATAGCCTATTCATCATTCCCCCTTCTCATTCAAGTACTAGCCATTAACTACATAGTTCAATTCATGCTATAATTAACATTCCTTCACATATAATCTTTCACACATATATATATATATATATAGCCAGCAATTTTACCAAAGAATTCTCTAGTCCTTACATGCATAATTTTCTATCCTTTACTTTCTTCAAAACATTACATTCACACAACATCAAAACTCATAACTAGTATAAGCATTCTTCCTAACCCATAATCAAATAGAATGAACAATCAAGGAATAGGCCACAATTAGTCTTACCTTTCTCAATAATTTAACTTGAGCTAAAACCAAGAATTCTAAAGCTCTTTAGTAGCGTAATCTTACATTCCTTGCAAATCACCAACATGCATGGATTTCTTGGCACCCACACGGTGTTATTTCTGCTACCACAAACATTTTCACACAATCACAATTCAATTCCTTAATAAATTCATAAATCAAACTCAACTTTACTTACCTAAACTTTTCTTGAACCTGTGAATCATTCACACTTTCTTCCTTGCAGTTTCTAGGAGCAATAAAGCTTGATGATAGGAAAATGGCAAGAAATAAGCTCATGGGTACTAAGAGAAATGGAGTAGCCAAGCACATTTCTCTCAACTCTTTCTCTCATCTCGGGTAGAAGCCTCACAAAGCTATTTTATCTTCATTTCTCCTCCAAATGGGGTGGATCTCTCAGGGCAAACACACTTTCTTTGCTTTCTTTTTGATATGGGCGAACATAACAAGAAATAAGCTTGAAATGGCCTTGTAAAAGTTCCTATTTCCTTTCCATTTCCTTCATGGGCAGATTGCCCAAGGTTGGGTAGCTTTTGGCATTTTTCTTTTTCTTTTATGTGGGTAGATATCACAAGGCAAAAAGCTTTGAAATCACACTTTTTCACTTGTATGGGCGGATTCTCCCAAGTTCCTCCATCAACTCAAATTTCTTTATTCTATTTTCTTTCCATCATATGTTATGATTATACCTTTTTTCTTTTCAAGTCACATTACCAATCTTACTTTGTTTACTATGGGTTATCTTTGCTAAACCATGGTTTTCTTTCAATTAAATACTCTTTGTTCTTTTTTCTTTGTCATCTTTCAGATGGTGGGGGTCCCACATGTCCCCCACTATGCTTTATGCTTTTTACATGCAATCATTTGCATGTAATAGTAACTTCACATGCAAATTCCATCAAGCCAAGCAATCTCACTTGCATTTCACTTTACTTGCATTCTACTTGAATTTCATCTTGCTTTCCATAATACAAATATATACATCAAATATTCTCTTAGCTTTTCGTTATTTACAATTGGGTCCTTCAATCATTACTTTATTTTCAATTCTCTTCTATTTTTCTTCCATTGCACTTGTTCAAATAAAATGTCAAATTCACACTCCACCAAGGTGCGACCATAATATTTAAATACATACTTACTTTTTCTCACTTTAATTTAGTGAAGGTATGTGGGCCCCACTAAAGCTTCCTTTCTTCGAAATATTTCTTACTTCCACTCCCCTACTTAGACAAATTGTACAAATCACATGTTCTTCGTGTAATAAAACCAATTTGACATTTATATTATGTTAATATTATTTTATCAAAAAATTAATATTTTATTCCAAAATTTTCCTTTAGCCTTCTAAGGCTTCAAAACATCTTACTTTACCCAGGTTTAACTTTATAGCACCTTTTAATTCCACAACTTCATCCTCAATAAGATATTATTATTTTATTATTATTTTATCGCATATAAAATATTTTATTCTAAAATATTCCTTTCACCCTCCAACACTCTTAAACACTTCCATTGGCCTCAATTGACCTTCATCTTATCCTTAAGGTCATATTAGGCAACATTCTAAAGTACAGAGTGTTACAACTATGTGTGTGTGAGACCTTGATCTTTATAGACTCGTAGCTAGAAGTAGACGCGATATCACTGACTAGGGGTAATTTCATCATTTCCTTAGTGAGCCCCTAGAAGTATGCTTTCAAACATTATTAAGGCCTAAGTAGGCCTAAGGCATAAATGAATGATGAAAATAAGGATAAAATGACGAAGGAAATAGAACTAATGTTGATTTCCAAGGTAAGGGTAAAATGGTCATTTTGCATCTTGAGTCAAAATTTTTTAGTTTTTGTGAATTCGAGTATTTCTATACTATTATGGACTTTGTCTCAATGTTAAAAGAGTAAAAAGATTACACAAAGGATTGGAGGAAGACAAAGTCAACTTGTTAAGGGCATTTTTATAATTTAAGTAGAGTTTGGATAAGCTTTAGCTATAAATATCATTTTTCCAGTAGCTTCTTCTTCTGCTTCCTCCCATCTCACGTTTCTTTCATCCTCCATGGAAGCTTGTTTTGAAATCTCCATAACTTCTCTCAAGCTAGCTTGAATTTTCATGCTTTTGTGCATTTTTTCATAGAACCTTTTGTGCTCTTTCACTCTCTCACTTTAAAACCCTTGAAAAGTCTTACTTCCATACTTCTTCTCACTAGCTAGGTATTTTAGAGAGAGATAGAGGGAGCTTCTATAATAGCTTGAAGAATTTTGAAAAGAAATTCAAGTACAAACCCACCAAGGTGAGTGAACTTGCATTAAAATGTTTTGGGATTAAGGCATATGTGTTTGATTAAATCCATTGTAATATTTTTTTTGTCTTTCTCTAAAATATGCATAGGAACAAGCTTTTAATGAAACGTTTTGTGTTGTGAAATGTGACTGTGATGAATCCATATGCCCTGTGTTATGTTGATATATATATATATATATCTAAATATATATGATATGCATTGACAGTAATATTGTTTGCAATTAAAATCTAGCATGTGCGCGATGTGAGGGAGCACATGTCGGTGATGACGGGTATGGGAGTGTGGATGATGATATTGCCTGTGCGCGATGTGGGGGATGCACACGGTGGTATTAGTTGTGCACGATGTGGGGGATGCACATGATGACTCCAGCTATGTGCACGATGTGGGGGTTGCATTGAGCTGGGTGAGGCGATGGTGGTATTGGTGGTTATGTATATATATGCAATAGAAAGTTCATGAATATGGTATATGGTTGTAATGTATGTGAAATCTTGCATGTTGAACCTTGGAAATTGTTGAGTATTTTCAAGTTGATTTTGTCATTGTAGTAGGATGGCCTTTGCTTGACATAATGAGAATTTTTCTTAGTGTTCTGTTTCTCGCTAGAGTGAGAATTCCTTTTCGCTGCAGCGAGGACCAGTCATTTCACTTAACTTGTTTGCATGCTACTAAAGTTTTCACTATTCAAATTCTTTGTTATGTATGGATCCTTCATCATCAAGTGATTAACCAATTAAGGGTTTAATGAGGGGTTTTAATAATAATTAAACTAAATTGCATTGTTTTTGAAAATAAGTGCATCATGATTTCTTAAACTTTTCTTACCGTTTGCTTGTTCCCTTCCTTTGTTCACTCACTAGGTTTATCCTCACTGTTTTCAACTTCATGTTTTCAGATTAGGAGGCAGTCGGTAACTAGGTCTAGGTGTCCTTGTAGATTCATCTCCTTGGTAGGTATCTCGACATTCAATAGCTACACTTTCGCCTGGGCCTCTTCATTGGAAGTCGAGTATCCCTTTTGTTGTGTATAGACAAACTCGATGTAAATTATTAAGATGTATGTTTTAGACAATATATGTATATTTTGATTGGTGATGCCACTATGAGTTGGCAAGAGCTAGTATTATTTTGAATTGAAACTATGAAATGTGACTTTAGCAACTTTTGATGGAATGATGAACAGGTCATATAAATAGGCTTGCTTGGGCTTAGTGGGCTATGTTTATTAGGCCCATGCGTTTGTCATGGCCCAAAATTTAGGTCATGACAGTGTGTGCTTGCAAGGATGGTGGTTAGCAGTGATGGTGGAACTAATCCCACTTGTAGTCCTTTAATGCCATCTATTGAGATTGCTTCGGGTGATGCTGACCGTCAAGAGATTACTTCGGTTGATGACTTTGATTTTCCAAGAGCTGCTTTGCGCACTGTGTGTGATTTGTTCTCCACCCATTGCTTTGGCAAGCCAGTGATCTTGTCAAGCCCAGCTCTACAATATGTTTATTATGCCATTCTTACATAAGAATGCGTGTTTACTTACTTGGGTACCTCGAAAATCGTTAAGGGACAATATTATACCAAATGGTACAATTAAGTTGAATGAAGCCTCGAACTAGTCCAAATAGAGATTTTAAGATGAAATTGAGAATTTTAAAACCCCAAAATGACTTAAAATGGTGATTCAGAGTTCGAGGACTGATTTGGAGTCAAATTGGAATTTTCATGACCTAAGGGCAAAATGGTTATTTTGCTACCTGAGGTTAAGATGTGAGTGTTGGATGAAATTTTTTACTAAGATTGATCATTTGGAGTATAATTTGAGTTTGGGAAGTGAAACGTTTTAATTTCGGCATTTTTTCGAGCATAAGGGCAAAATAGTCATTTTGCTACCCTAGTGGCAAAATTGTAATTTTTCACCACCCAACACTTGTCCAGCACATGGATTTTACCCAATATTATCATGAATAGTAGAGAAAATTTATATGGTAAAGTGAGATTGCTTAATGGGTAAGTATGACACATGGACCAATGGAATGGTGACACATGGTAAATTTTTGTCCATTTAATATTTTCCTTTATAAAGCCAATTTGAACTCTTCCACATTCATTCTTATGGCCGGCCATAGCAAGAACAAAGGAAGAAAAGAAGAACAAAAACCCTAGAGTGAGAATTCAAGAGAAAATTGGTGGATTTCAAGTAATTAAGCCATCAAAGATGAAATTTCTTAACTCTAGCTTGCGATCTATCTTTCCTATGCATTATTTTGCATTTTTCATGGTTGAATCACAAGATATCATGCAGGATAGTGTGCTGATCAGACCCTAGGAGAGATAATTTAATGATGATTTAGATAGATTTTTAAGATATATGGATGTTTTTAGTTGTTTATGGTGTTAAGTGTAAGAATTAAGCTTGAAATTCTCATATTCCTCATGAGTTCATCAATGGCCGAATCTTTCTTATAGAGTGTTGATGGTGGATTTGATTTTATTTCAAGTAAATTGGTTAGGAAATGATTAATTATGGTGAGAAAACCAAATAGGAAAAATCATAGTGTTGATGCACTCACCATGGCTGAAATTCTCAAGAAGAAATGTGAGGATGATTTTGCCATATTTCAAGTTATTTAACATGTGTTTGATGGTTTGGAGAATTGGAAGAAAAATGGAATTATTGGAGTTGAATTGGACATATTGGCCAATTAATCGAGTGATAGATCGAATTAGGCCACTATCATTTTATTTAGGTACATAATTGAATTTGTGTAGAACACCATGTTTAGACGATAATCCGAACAATTTACATCCAATTTCATGCATTAGTATAAAGCCTGAATTGGTTTTATAACAATTTAGCACAAATGTAGTAAATGGCTTATTGTGCATTATGCCAGGTGGTGAGCATTCTGGCAAAAGTAAAGAGATAGTACCCTAGGATCAAGAATTGGAGTACTCGGAACTCGATTTTCATTACAATGAGTAACCTTATCATCATCTTGATTATCTGAAGTGAATTTTAATTCGTTTTTGTGATTTTATGGAAAATGAGTTTAAATGGTAAATCTTTATGTTTTATAAGCAAAATGTGATTAAATGAAATAATTTTATAAAATTGTCTTGAAATTGAATGATGGTTTTGAAAATGGAGTAATTGGAGACTAATTGCTATGTTATAAATCATGGTTTGAATTGAATGGCTTATGATAATATTGGCATGAATGGTTGGATTTGGTAAATGTGCTGAAAAAGTATAAAATGTTGATTTGCCTTGAGAAGCTATAAAATAAAATAATTGCCATGTCATGCTGTTGAATTTTATTGAATTGGTGGGTTATAAATTGATCGTTGCAGTGGACAAGTTCCGTGGACCAGCCTATTAGAGGGGCACAGTAACCTTATTATATTCATAGCTCAGTATGAAAGGTGAGGTTGGATAACTCCTGAGGTTAAAACTTTAGAGTTCACTTCACGCCAAACCACCACGTGAGGGTGAACTCAGTTAACGCCAAGGAACGACTATGTTTTCAAAATAAAAACATGATTTATGTGTACATAACTTTTTAACAGCCTTGGCAGACTCGATTGGGATAGCCTTCAGCCAAGGTATCCTTGATAACTGAGTATGACAATGATTTTGGCATGAGCCAAACTTTTCAGGAAATCATAAGCCTCATTGTTTATTTTGGTGAAATGAATCTATTTTATCTTATTCAAATGAGTTCGAAATGTTGAGAATCATTTTTATGCTAATCTATTTTATCTGTCTCTATTTACTCAACTTTAGATATTTTAGATGGTATTTGTTTACTCACTGTGATTATATAATCTCACCACCCTCCTTTCCACCCATTTCAGGCTCAGGATAGTCCGTAGATAGCTCACTTTGTTGAGGGCTACAGTTGGACTTGCATACTCAAAAATTGTAGGTTTACAACTTTTGATACTTTTGGTCGTTCGTGGGCCCACGTGTCATTGTAAATTAAATTTTATACTTTGGTTATCTGTATTACAGTATGTATGAATTTATTTAACTTTTACGCTACAAAAATTATTTACCGGTAACTCTATAAATATTGTTTTACAAGAAAATAGAATATTTTATTCAATATTTTTATTATATTCAAATAGTCATAATTTCATTTTAAATGAAGGTTTTAGACCTTTAAACTTATTTTTGATTATGAATTATGTGTTTTATACTCGCATACTACATTTTTAGCTGGTTTCAAAATTTTCGAGGAAAAATGACCAAAATGCCCTTGTGAGATAGAAATAATTTTTTTATTGATTTAAGTTGGAAATAGCTTAAAATCTTTTATAGCATGATATTTGGCAACGGTTACTCACAAGAGAAATGAGAAACTGATATTAAAGCCTTGCGGGGTTCCGGTTGACATTTCGAGTAATGAGTGTCGATTCGGACACCGCGGCGATTGTCACGGGCTCGAGGGGAGTACCGGGTCGTGACAGATCTATTCTGCACCAGTGGTTTGCTCTAAGTGTGATTTGATATTTTGACTTTGTCCAAGGGAGGACTACTCGTAGAATTGATTCGTATATGATATGAAACAGCGGTGGAAAGGCTTAGATAAGTATAAGATGAACTTGATGTGATTCTTTAGCAACTAGAATGTGCCGTGGAAAATGATTTGAATAACTTTGATTGGCTTCAAGAGTAAGTCGAATGATGTGTGTTAATCTTTGAATACATTGAGGATGGTGATATGCCTTCACGTTGGAGACTTTAGGGATAAGGATATGCCTTGTATTTGGAGATGTTTGCTACAACATCTAGATGCATGGACAGTGCATATATTTTATATGTGTTTAATATATATATGATTTTGTTTATTTGCCCACTCACCAAGTATTATAATACTCATCCATTTGTATACCATGTGCAGATAAATAGGCCACAAAAAGGTGTGGTAAAGGTCACCCAACGACAAACTGATTTTGGCATCAGGTAGGTTCCTATCTGCTATGCCACTCTCTGTGTCAGTCACGAGCTTTTGCTCTATAATGATTGTTTCCTGATTGCTACCGGCACTCGAGTCTCATGGGAGAACCCGTCAAGTCCTGAGCTAGCCTTGAATTATCTCTTAATATTATGTTAAATATTGCCACCCACATATGTAAATGCTTAATATGAAATAAGCTTTATAGATAGTTAAAGCATATGTTATAAACAATTGACTAAGCATTTATACGATTTAATCGTAACACAAATTCATCCTTTACAATCTCATTTCTACACTTTCCAGTTTTCATAATTGTTTACTTTCGAAACAAACTATGCTACGAATGACCTGACCACTAACAGAGGAGCGACTCGGAGTTGGGTACTAGGAGATGCCTTTACCTACACCGTAGTGGTCCAAAATATGCCGATAAAAATATGCTAAGCTGATGACTAATTAGCAAAATGGAAATAGTGGGGTGAGTCTCACAAACTTAGTGATCATCGGCTTAATGAATAGGGCAAAGTTAGAAAACAAGCGTAAAGCAAAGTTTTGAATACTAAAATCAAAATAAAAAATGAGAAACTTATGTAATCAAAACAAGGTGTTTATGCCTTGCTAATATGCGAAAAAATTTGTGATGCTGTGTAACTATTTCAAGAACAATGCAAAAAATTAGTGCATTATATAAATGGATTTCAATCAAAGAATTCATTTAATACCTTTGTATTCACTATAAGGCCAAATATAAACACGCACGCCCGTTTAAAAATGCATGTATAACTATTTGTATACATCCACATAAAATTAAACTTGTGATCAACACCTTATGCATTAAAAGCTTTCAAATAAAATGGGAGTTACAGAAAATAAATATTTCTTCACCATGCAAAAGAATACAAGTTTGAAATCGAAAAAAGATGCTATTCTCGAGTAGGTAATCAGTTTGTGGACCCTTTTCCATGTTGGTCCCGATAATATGTACTAGAGGGGGGGTGAATAACACAAACCGGCTCTTGAGAAAATGGAGAACTAATTTTCAAAACAAAGAAAATAAAAACAGAATATACAATGCACAACAATTTATAGTGGTTCGGTCCAAGACCTACATCCACTACCTTGATTGTTCAACCAAGGATTTTCCAAACCAAATCACTAAAAACAGTGGAATTCACAAGCTTCCACCAAGCTTTTACAATGGCTTTTCGCAAGTTCAGCCACAACCTTTAGCAATGATTTTTCACGGGATCAACCAAAACCCAAAGTGGTTTTTCAAGGCTCAACCACAACCTTTTACACTAGTTTTTCACGAGCTAAACTAAAACCCAAAGTGGTTTTTCCAAGGCTCAACCACAACCTACAACAATCAAGCTATCCCAAGCTTGAATAACCCTTTAGAGTGACTCCTTCACTCTAAAAATACAAGAGAAGTAGTAAAAAAAGGTACCTATGATCACTCGTTGATCTGAGTGGTACAAGATTGAGTGCTAAATACAAATGCAAAGAGTAGGCATTTAAGTACAGACAACTGCAGTGAAGCTTTTCTGGTTTTTTAACTTTCTATAGCTCAAATCTCATTCAAGGCTTCTACAAACTTGTTTCTAATTGTTAGAAGACCCTTTTATACTTGGAGATGCAACTCTGATTGTAGTTTGGTAGTTTATGGCCGTTAGAAATAGTTGAGGATGAGTTCTAGCCGTTAATCTGTCTTGTAGTGCTCTAGTTCAAATTGTAGATAGAGAGTTCTTAGTCTACTGACTTGGTCGACTAAGTTGGTTTTATTTCAGGTTGCAGATTTTGGCAGAGAGCACTTAGTCGACTGACTTGGTTGACTAAGTTGGTTATATTTCTCAACCTCTTCAGCCCACCATTCCTCCAATTTGAAACTTGGTCAATCAACATTCTTCCTTGTTTCACCAATAAGCTTCCTCCTTGTTAAGCAGTCATGTCTTATTATTTTTATCTCTCTTTTTCTTTTGATATACACTTTGAAGAGTTAAATAATTAATTTCATATACTAATTTTCCTGCACACTCAAGTAAAGGCATTAGACACAAATGAATGAGAATGTTTTATTATCATCAAAAACATATAAAGTCAACATTCTCTATCTCTTTTTTTTTTTTGACGAAACTCTCCTAGATTAAGAATGCAATGTCTATGTTCAATATGAATGCTTCAAATCTTTATGCATAATGAGGTGCTCCCCCTTAGTCAATGCATCTACTTTTCTTTATATAATATTCAACAAAACCAAAACTGAACATCACACACATAAATTAAACATGAAGTCTTATTTAACTCTATTTAACCTAGTCTTCCTTCTCTCTTTTTTCTTTTTCATCATTAAACAAGATATTCAAAACTCCCCTTTAATGAGTGCATCAAGATTTTCCTTTAATCTTTAAATCAAACTTTAATGAATGAGAATAATAAGCACTCATATGCCTAAGTCATACAAGCTTATAGATATAGTTCAATAACTTGAAGAGTCAAGCTTGTGTCTATGTAAGAACAAATGTATGAGAGTTAAATCATTTTAAGAATTTGTCAAAGATTACTCAAATAATGTTTAAGCAAATTTGATCATTTTGTCATAATCAAAGCTATAATAATTATAAAGCTAATAATTTCTCCATTTTTGATATGACAAAACTATGAGCATAATTTGCATTTGAAATGATTTTAAAATCTCCCCCTCAACATATGCATAAAATTAAATTTGCTCATAAACCTTCTCCCCCTGTTTGTTATATCAAAAAGAGTAAAAAGAGTGAGCATTAAACATTTAAGCTCAAGAAATAATGGTTAGCAAAATCCATCAAGAATATAATCATTAAGACCATGAATATGTAACCATAAAGTCACCAAGTCATCATATATATGCACTTAACCACTTGAATACGCACTATAAGCAAAATGTGCACATAACAATTATGAAGTCCAACAAAGATGATCATAAAGATGTTTAATAAGCACATAACCCATGTTTAAACTCCAATACCAAGTGTTAAAGCTCAATATACCAATTGATAGATATAAGTAAAATCTCCCCCTTTGTAAAAACACAATATCAATTATGAGAGATGGAATCATTTTAAAGCTCATTATATCAATTGATAAAACACTAGTGAAGACTTCCCATATCACTAAGCATTTCAAGCACATCAACTTCAAGGCTCAAAACATTTAAGAAAGATATGATCAATTTAAAGCTCAAGAGAGAAGGGACAATTATAAAGCTAGACACTAATTGAGAAAACTTAAAACTTGATACCAATTATGCATTTCAACATTCATGTTTAAGTGAGAGGCGATATAAGGCACAATATCTATTTTGGTGTTTAAAAAGATGTTACCAAGAGTGAAGAACACCAAATGTTGAATTCTCACTAAACCTTGTTGTTGAAGATCTTAATTCGTTATGATATCAATGACAATGATTGACTCCCCCTTAAGAAATCATAAGCTCAACACAAATTATTAGAGATCCTCAATAGATCAAATATTAGGAGAGAAATCATGAGCCTAGAATAAATGAGCATTCATATGGATATTAAATTTATTTCCCTAACACTCAAGTATTCATGGAACCAAAAAAGTATGAGCATTTGAATAGATGTTCAACATATGCATCATATACTCATATTTTTAAGAAGTATTTGCCAAGTAGTTCCTAGGCAAGCCAAAGGAATCAATAGTCTTCAAGCATCATTCTCAATTATTATCAAGAATTACCAATCATCATCAAACATTCATTATTTATTCCCAATATCAATCAGCCAAGAAGTTTCACTCAAGCATTTCCAAGAAATTCCCTAATTCATATACAAAAATAACAACTCAAGGAGAAATTAAAAAATATCATCATTAAGCATTCTTGGCAAGTATTCTTCCAAATCATTTTCAAGTAGTCATTCATCCAAGTCATTTTAAGGCAAACATAGCAAGATGTATTTGTGAGACCTTGACCTTTATAGACTCGTAAAGGGAAGTATACACGATATCCCTAATAAGGGGTAATTTCGTCATTTCTTTACCAAACCCATAAAAGTAAGTTTTAAACAATATTATGGCCTAAGTAGGCCTAAGGCATAAATGGATGGTGAAATTAGGGGTAAAATGGAAAGGAAACCAAAATTTTGATGATTTTCATGATAGGGGCAAAATGGTCATTTGTCACCTTGGGTTAAAATTTAAGTTTTCATGAACCCAAGCACGTCTAGACCATTATGCACCTTGTCCCAGTGTCAAAAGAGCAAAAGGATTGCATAAAAGATTAGAGGAGAATAAGCTAAATTGTGGAGGGGCAATTTGGTAATTTTAAGGGAATGGATAAGATTGGCTATAAATATCTTTCTTCCAACAGCTTCTTCTCCCATTTTCCAGTAGCTTGTCTTCTTTTTCTTCTTCTATCTCAAGTTGCTTCCAACCTCCATGGAAGCTTGATATAGAGCTTGCATAATTTTCTCTCTCTAGTGCTAGTTTTCATACCTTTGAGCCCTTTTGACTAGAACCCTTGTATTCTTTCACTCTCTTACTTCAAAACCCTTGATAAATCTTATTTCCATACTTTCTCTCACTAGTTAGGCATTTTAGAGAGAGAAAAAGAGAATTACCCTATTGATTTGGAAGCTATTGGAAGAGAATTTGACTACAAAGGAGCCCTAAGGTAAGTGATGAACTAAGCTTGATTTTTAGTTGTGAATAATGGCTAGTAATTAGGATTATGAGCTATTTTATTATTGAGTATGTTCATTCATTTTATAGTGATTAAGATAGTGAACATAGATAGCCATTTAAAGTGACAATTGAAAGCTAGTTAAGAGATAGCTTTTAGGGTTTATAGTAGGTGAATTAACATAATGGTGATGTTAATGTGATGGTAGGTTCCAAGGAAGCCCCATCATCCCATTTGGACAATTAGGAGAAATTAGAGTCAGTGAAAGGCTCAACAATATACCGGTGAGTGGACTTGCATTTCAAACTTGTTTTGGGGAATGTGAATGATTTTATCTAACTTGACTTTGAAAATGTGCCTTGGGAACAAGCCTTTGGTGAAGTGATTTTATATTGTGGAAATGTGCTATACAATGTGCTATATGTTATCAAAATATGATAGTATGCATGATATGCATTAGGTGTTTCTTTGTATGTTGATGTGGACCTGGCTATGTGCGAGTAGGAGTGCACATAAGCCGTTGCTGACCTGGCTATGTGCGAGTGGGAGTGCACATAAGCTGTTGTTGACCCGACTATGTGCAAGTGGGAGTGCGCATAAGCCGTTGCATATGAGATAATGATGATGGGAAGGTGTATTTGATGATTGATATCTATATATATACATATATGGTTTATGGTTGTAAATGCAAAAATGTGACCATTTGATTTGTTGAAATTTGAGAGTTTGCATGTGTTACATGTTGCTTTTGTTATTAAGCAGGATGGCTTTGTTTTAAGAGAAAAGGAAACCTTTTTCTTAATGTTCTGATTCTCGTTGTAGCGAGAAACTCTTGGGTTTTGAAAGGATAGGCTGGCTGAAAACTTGTTGCAGCAGGAATCCATTTTCACTGCAGCGAGGAAGGTACAGTAGCTTCTCGCTATAGTGAGAAACTTTTTGTTTTATGACCAAAATCTCACTGCAACGAAAACCTTTCTGTTTTTCACCTCATTTTGATCAATTGTTGCCCTATTTTCAACTTTTTTGCTACCATATTTGAGCATGGATTTCCAACATTAAGGAAAAAGTGAATTAAGCTTAAAATGAGGAAGTTTGGTTAGAAACCCTCGGCCAGTCAAGAAACCCTCGGTTAGTTGATAATTTAAATCAGCGAGAATGCCTTTTTGCTGCAGCAAGGACCCATCGTTTATTGACTTGATTCGCATGAATGCTATTAACATTTTCACTCTCCATGTCCTTTGTTGAGCATGGACTTCTTCCAATAAGTGATTTTTCTCATGTGGGGTTTACATGAGGGGTTTAATAAGGTAAAAAACAAATTGCATTATTTTGAAAAAGAATGCATCATGATTTCGTTCAACATTCCTTATGGTATGCTCGTTCCCTTTCTTGTTCACTCACTGGGTTTATACTCACCGTTTTCAACTTCATGTTTTCAAATCATGAGGCAGCCGGTAACTAGGATGAGATGTCCTCGTAGACTTGTATCCATCTTTTGGTAGGTGTCTCGGCATTCAGTAGCTGTACATTCGTCCGAGTCCCTCCGCTGGAAGTCGAGTATTCTTTTGTTTTGTATAGACAAACCTAATGTAATTGTTATGATACATGTTGTAGATAATGTGTATGCACTTGTTTGGTATGCCAGTATGAGGTGGCAATGTTTAATAATATTTTGATTCTAAGTTATGAAATATGACTTAGTAGTTTATGATGGAATGATGAACACGTCAGATTAATAGGCTTGCTTGGGCTTAGTGGACTACGTCCATTGGGCCCATGTCTTGGTCATGCCCGAAATTTGGGTCGTGACAGTATTCTTCAAATTATATATGAAATTGTCAATTCAAGGAGAACTTTCACAAAAGGCATATCAGTATTAATGAAGCATGACTAAAGCATTTTGCATTTATTGCAATCATGTATGAAAGTTATGATCAAATAAGTACAAACATGATTGCAAGAAATAACATGACTATCTTCCTTAATCATGTTTCCAATTTTGTTCATCAAAATGCAAGCATGAGTTCAATATAAACATATATCCATTGAAAAAATATGCAACCATTGAAGTTCAAGGTACATGCAATATCTCAATAATCCATGATTCATGAGTGATATCAATTGCTAGAAAATATTGAAAGTAAAGCACTCAACTCATGAATATATTCAAAGTAAACATTCAATCATCAATGAATACCAATTATGAAGATTCAAGAAAGAGATATTTAATCAAAGCACATTAGGCATTCATTGCTAACTAAAGCTATAGGCCATATTTTATTTGACATGTCAAGTTGTTTATGGTGACCTATAAGCTAAAGTTGGATGCACACAAAATCTTTAGATCATGTAAACATTAAGGCTCAATGAAGACATAGTTAACATTTAAATGCATATTCAAAATAAATTTCAACTATTTCAACTCACAATATATACCATGATCAAACTTGACAATTACATTCATGTTCAAATGCATAGCTCAAGTCAAGTTTTAGACTTCAAACCTTGAGGTCAAGCATGAAGAAAAATTATATAAGCATGTGTCTTGACCAATATAGTAGATGAACCAAGAATATTTTCAATAATTTTAATGAGTTCATCCTAATCGAATAAGTATGCATAATCAAGAAATCAATTTTGAAACAATCATTTGAGCACAAACATAAAATATATTTCAAAGAATTGTTCCTAGATTTTTTTTTATGTTGGAAATGCACGCAGGGCCCAGCTATCCTGTTAAATTTTATTAATTATGAAATAAAAAGTACAAAAGAGAGGGACCTAAATCGTACCTCCAAGTTACATGATCATGAGAAAGTTTCGGATAAGCACCTAGAGTAAGGAAAACCATTTTATGTACATAACTTTTGATGTTATAGTAAAATAGATATTCCCTACTATTACATTGAGTTACTAAACTAAAATATAATTTAAAACAGAAAATGTAAATAAGAAAAGAACCTAGAATGGAGTGTTTCATTTTATGACCATAATTTTTACTATCGTCATAAAATTGAAACACATCCATATTACAAAATTCTATGTGAATAGAAAAATAAGAAAAATAAACTAGGAGTACTACTCCTTTACATTCATTTAAAGCGAACATAAGGTAAACTAACTTTATCTAATCTAAGAATACCTTTAAGCTGACCTTCTGCTTATGAAAATACCTGCAGGTTCTGGTGCGTATGCCCTTGATTTGAGAGATGGTCTGCTGCCTAGTTCCCCTCTCGATGGATGTACGAAATCCGAAAAGAAATACCACTCAAGGATCTGTAAATGGAAGCAAGCAAATACCGAGTCCTAGAGGATCCTTGATGACCCTCATTTATCATTTGAACCACTACTTTCAATTTTAATATTTTAATTTTCATGAGAAGATATTTTCTATATATGCACATGAAAATCCAATCGGATTAACAAATTCAAGCATTGATGAACAATTTCTCATATTTCTATTTTGTCATTGTAAATACATGAGAATTTATGGAATCAATATAAGTGTCATGCTTGGGAATAGATAGATTTATGTCATCAAAAAATGGTTTCCCATTTTTCAGCAAGTTTTACAAACTCAAGAACCATTACTTGCACCAAATGATCATGAGAGTATTCACAATGCAAATTTTAAAGGTCAAGAATCATCTTTGAAAAGGAAATTTAGAGGAGAAAATATTGTAATGGACAAGAATTAAAGAAAAAGGATATTTTGGAATATAAAACCTGTCCATTTTGGCTTTATAGCACTCAAAAGTCGACTATTTATCCCTTGGGTCCATTTTTTATCATTCCAGCAGCATTTGCACCTCTTTTTTTAATAGTCAACTAGCTATGTTAAGGAGTCAATTATGTTGAATTCCTGCACATTGAAAAGTTAGAAAAAGGAGCAAAACATGCAATGTTCCAAGGTATAATGATCTCAAAACATGGATTTGTGTGAGAATAATTTAGAATTTCATTTCAACCATGTTTGGAACATTATTTTGGACATGTATGATCAAAGATTCTTCAAGAACAACATGTGAACTCAAATTTTGGCTTTTATTGCTCATTGTTCACAAGTGCAAAAAAGTTGAAATGCTCATTTGAAGAATCATGCCTTTAATATGCTTAAACATATTCAATTTACATCATGATACGTGACTATGACTTATAACATGTATAACAAGTATCTAAACAATGTTTAAGCATAATAAGCATCAAATTTATCATTTTCTACAATCCCAGCATATGGACAAAAATGCCCTTGAGGTTATTTGAAATGCCCTATACTTTGATATGGTGGTAAATAAAGTTGATCGGATGCAAATTGAGGTCAATTAAAATGTTTAAAAGTGATAAAAGACGAAAGGAGCAGTTTAGGATAAAATATTTCGCACGCGAGAAAATAACAATAAACTAATAATAATTTTATCGGAGGAGAATTTGTGAGATAAAAGGCGATTCGGAAGTCAAGTGAGGCATAATAAGGTATTTTGGCTACCAAGGAGACAAGATAAAATTTTTAGAATAAAATAATATTAAAATATTAATATTTTATCAAATGTCGAAATTAGTCATGAAGAAGGATCATACGATTGATCCAAGTGGGGGAGAAGAAATACAAGTTAATTTTTGGAGAAATGAGCGACAAAAGTGAAATACACATGTTTTGTTAAGTCGAACCAACGCGGATAAGTAAATATTTAAATATTGTGGTAATACCGCGTTAAGGTGCAATTTTTATATTTCGGTGGTACACGCATCGAGAAAGGAAGTTAGATGAAAATTGGAATTTTTAGACGTATTAAAAGGATCGAAATTGGAATATAAAGATTAAAGGATATGTAGTGAAATTAGTGAGAAAAATAAAATGATCATAGAGTAAAAAAAAAAATATTAGAAGACCAACATGGGCAGTAGCCCATGTGGTCAATAAAAGAGTCAAAGGCTCTTTACTTAGTGAATTGGAGGGGGGGGGGGGCGGCCATGTGGAGCAACAAGTGAAGAAAGAAAAAACAAAATTTTGATGTGGCCGGCCATGAAGGAAGTTTGTGGAACATTCAAGAGAGAAATAAAATATATATATGTGTAATTGACCAAACTAAGTGAAGAAGACCAAGAAGAAAAGAGAGGTCGGTTGAGGGAGAGTAAAGGAGAAATAAACGAGCAAAGGAAGAAGAAAGAACCGAGAGAAAGAAAAATAAAAAGAAAACTATGCATGAGAAAGGAAAACAAAAGGAAAAGAGAGTTGAGTTGAAGGGCTATTTTTGCTACCATTCAAGAAAGGAAAGAGAGCCATTTAAGGGCTAATTTTGGAGGCTGGAAAGAGTTGTTTTCTGCTGGTTTTGGAGGTTGGAAAGTGCCATTTTTCTGCTGATTTTGGAGGCCAAAAAGTGTAGAATTTTGTAGTAGAAAATTGAAGGTTTTGAGGTGCTATTTTGATGGTTAATTGTAATTGTTTTGGCTGTAAATTTTTGGAGGGAAAGGTGCAGCTTAGCTGCTGAATATTTGAGGAAAACAGAGCAGCATAGTTGCTGATTTTGGAGCCAAAATGAGCAGCTGTAGCTATTGAAAAAATTGAAGGATAAAAAGCTAGGAAAGGGTGACCGGTGGTGAGAGGGAGAGAGAGGAAGAGAGTGGACGATTTGTGCATGTGAAGAGAAGAAAAAGAAAGACAAACAAGGTTGTTGGACGATGGGAAAGAAAGAAAGAAAGAAAGAAAGAAAGAAAAGAAAAGAAAAGAAAAGAAAAGAAAATAACAAGGAAAATGGGCATGGCCCAACAAGCAAGAAAAATAGACATGGTCCAATAGAGGAAAAATGGACATGGTCCAATTAGAAAGAAATGGGAGAAGTCCATGAATAAGAGTCCAAAAACAACAAAGGAAGAATAATCCAAAAGAAAAGGAAGGTGAAGATTTGGGCTAACCTAGTTTAATTGGGTAAAATTTCTTTACTCTTCACCATGATTTATTTTGAAATTGGATTATATGGAGGCTAAATTATTTTATTTAATTATGCATTGGTTAATTGGTGATATGAAGTAAATTTAAGTTGCTTAGAAGGTTGAAATAAGCACTAAATACCGTAAATAAGTTACCGGTGTTAATACTCTAAAGAATTACGTGAACGAAGGATGCAATTAATTATAGTAAAAATATATTAAGATGTGAATTAGGTGAGTGGATTTATGACAGAATATGAGAGAGAAAAGTAGAATTGATTCACTAAATGTATTGAATTTAAATGGTTGCTAGGAAAGGGTGTTGAACGAAGTAGGTGACGTGCAATTAGGTATAATTATACGCATATACGAAGTAATAGCGATGTAGAAATCCCGCTATTATGAGGTGAGTAACCTTACCATCATTTTTATTATCTAAAGTATGTTTTTAATCGATTTTGATGAAATTTTATAAAAATGAAATTAAACGGTAAATCTTGAGTTTTACAAACAAAATGTGTCTACATGAAAAGATGTTATAAATTGTTTTAAAATTGAATGATGATTTTGAAAAATAGAGTAATTGGAGACCACTTGTTATGATGAAAAATTTATGATTTGAATAAATGGCTTATGATAATATTGGCATGAATGGCTGAATTGGTATTTATGTTGAAATATATGAAATGTGTATTTAGCCTTGAAAGGCTGTGAATTACAATAATTGCCATGTCATGCTAGAATGAATTTTATTGTATGATGGGTTTAGCTTGCTGCAGTGGGTGGATTCTATGGGCCAGCCTATTAGAAGGGCACAGAATCCGGATATATATATATATATATATATGTACCTCAGTTGGAGAGGCGCGTAGGGTATCTCTTGAGGTATGGTTAGAGTTCACGTCGCGCCGAACCACCTTGTGATGATGAACTCTGCTAACGCCAAGGAACGGCTGTGTTTTTCTCAAACTAAAAATATGTTTTACGTGTATACGAAATTTTAACAGCCTTGGTGGGCTTTAGTGTACACCTTTGATCAAGGTGTCACCGAGTACTATTTGATGGCATGAGCCAAATGTTTATGAAACTCATAAGCCTTAATGAGAAATTAAATGAAATACAATCGTTTGCATGGGTTGGGATTAATTTTCAAATTGTGAAATACGTATTGTGATGGGATATTTTAAGTGTCTCTTTTTACTCGGCTTTAGCTGATTTAAATGGTGTTTGTTTACTCACTGGGATTTTATAATCTCACAACCCTCTTTTCCACCCATTTTAGGCTCAGAGTAAGCTGTAGATAGTTGATTCCATCGAGGGCTTCTATTGGATTAGCGTCCTCCACACAGTAGGTTCACAATTTTCCTTAATTCTAGTTATTTGTGGGCACACTTGATGTTGTAAATTTAAATTAATTTAAATACTCTAGTTTATTGTGTTACAGTAAGAATGAATTTTTTTTGTTTTTACGTTACAAAAAGTATTTACGTATAACTCTAAAATTATTGTCTAACTCTAAAATTTCTGTTTATAAGAAAATAAAATATTTTATTGAATATTTTGTTTTATCTTCTTATTATATTCAAATAATTATAAATTCATTTTAAATAAAAGGTTTTAGATGCTTAAACTTATTTTTGAATATGAATTATGTGATTGGTACTTGTTTACTACATTTTTAACTGGTTTCGAAATTTTCAGTGGTAAATGACCAAAATGCCCCTGTGAGACAAAATTTTTATTTTATCAGTTTTAAGTTGAAAATAGCTCAAAATCCTTTAGAACATAATATTTGGCAATAGTTTCTCACCGGGGAAAACGAGAAACTGATATTAAGTCTTGCGGGGTTTCGGTTGGCATTTCGAGATATGAGTACCCATCGGGGCATCGCGGCTGTTGTCACGGGCTCCAGGGGAGTTTTGGGTTGTGACATTATTCAGGAAATCATTTGTAACAAGAACAAGATATAATGGCATTTTCAACACAACGTATGTGTCAAACCCTGCTTTGTAAAATAATTATAATATCATTCACATGCTCGATAGAATGTTTGTATATTTAGTAAGTTCGAGAAATCGTTAAAAGACGATATTGCCCCTAATGGTACATTAAGTCGATTAAGCCTCGAACTAGTTCAAATAGGAATTTTAAGGTGAAATTAAGAGTTTCACAGTTCAGGGATGACTCAAAATGGTAATTAGGAGTTCGAGGATCAATTCGGAGTCAAATTGAAATTTTCACTACATAGGGGTAAAATTATAATTTTTCCATCTGCGGACAAATTTTGAGATTTTGAGAGAATTTAGATCACATTTGACAAATTGGGGAATGATATGAGTATAAGGGATAAAAAATATGTCTATGGGCAATTTTTCAGTTTTCGGGGCAAAAATGTAATTTTTGATTTTTACGGGGGCAAAAGTGTAAATATCAAAAATTACTTCACCAAGACTTTTGATAAGTTTGAGAATTTTATCTAAGTTATGGATATTTTAAGGAATAATGTGTGGTGGAGATTTAAAGCTTGAAAGATAAGAATTTAAAAAATGGACCAATAATGTAATGACATGTGGCAAGTTTAGATTATTATATTATTTAACTATAAAAATCAGCCCACACCACCATTTTCTCTTCATTATGGCCGGCCATAGCAAGAAAACAAAGGGGAAAAGAAAAACAAAAACCTAGGGGGAGAAATTCAAGGAAAAATTGGTGAAAATTCAAGGAAACAAGTGACCAAAGGTAAAATTTCTTGATTTTGACTTGTGCTTTACCTAACCCATGCATTTCCCATCATTTTCCATGGTTGAATCATGTGATTTGAGATGAATTCAATTCTGGAAAAATGGGTTAGGAGAGAGAAACTTGTTAGATTAATTTGATTTTAAGTTATGTTAGTGTTTTAAGTTAGTTTAGCATATTTAGGAACAAAACAACAAGAAAAGAATTTATTTTCCTCCATTACCATTATTGGCTGAATTTTCTAGGGGAATATTGGCTGATGATCTTGATGTTTATTTGAGGAATTATGATGAATAATGATGAATTATGAGTCTGGAAAAATAATGGAAATTTTTGGAGCAAAAATATGAATTTTTACCCATTAGGGGTATTTTCGTAATTTGCTATCAGGACTGATAATTTGCACCACACCGAGGGACAGTAAGTCAATTTGGGTGCAATTGAGGTATAGAAACTGAAAAAAATTAATTTGAGATTAAATTGGACGCGTTAGTAATTTAATCGGGTAATAGGCCGAATTAAGTCAGCACCGCATTTAAGCGGTAGTCGGATAAGTTGCATGTCATATCATGCATATATACCGAGCCTGAATTGATTTTATAATGGTCAAGCATTGATGTGGTGAATTATGTATTGTACATTGTGGATAGGTGGTGAGCAAATTACACTGGTAAAAGTACCAAAATTGTGCTTGAAGATTGGGATTAGGAGTACATCGACTCCTAGAACTGTGAGTGGACAATTTATCGTCTTAAATATGTAGAGTAATTATACTTGTTTGATGCTTTTATTGAATGGTGAATTTAAATTATAAAATATTATGTTTTCCAATTAAAATGTTTTTTTTATAAAAATGAGATTTATACTGATTTTGAAATCAAATATTGTTTTGGGAAAATTGAGTATATGGAGACTGTGTTGAAATTTTTGATTTTATATGTTATTGAAATTGGGGCTTATGACACTATGGTAGCATGATGGCTAAATTTTTGGGGTTGGCATGAAATATATGAACAATTTTGGATTGGTCTCGGTAGACTGGATTACATTTTATTCGCCATATTATGCTACTGGAATTTTTATGGGTCTGGTGGTATATTAAACGGTCACTGCAGTGGTGGGGGTTTCCGTGGACTGCCTATGAGAGGGGCACGGTAACTCAATTATATACTTACCTCCGAGGGGAGATGTTGGGTGAAGTATCTCCTGAGGCATGATTTGAGTGCACCTCACGTTCGGGCCACCACGTGAGAGTGAGACTCAGCCAACGCCAAGGAACGGTTGTGTGTCAGATGTGAAAACATGTTTATGGGTATGGGTCATTGAACAGCCTTGGCGGTCTCAGTGGGATACCTTGACGAAGGTACCCGTGAGAATGATATTGGCAAGGGCCAAGTTTAAAAAAATTCATAAGTCGGGGAAATTTTGATGAAAAGAAATTATTTGGTATAGATTGAAACGAATTTTGTGTTATGAACATTATTGAGATATAACGTTTTTATATTGCCTCCATCTACTCGGCTTTAGATGCTTTTGATGGTAATTGTTTACTCACTGGGATTATTTAATCTCACCCCTCTTCCTATCCATTTTTCAGGCTCAGGACAGTTTGTTGATAGTTGATTAAGACAAGAATTAATCTCGGAGTTGCATCATAGGAAGTAAGGATTCATAGCTCTACACCTTCTTGGTTAGTTGGGGGCCCACGTGTCACTGTAAACGAAATTTCATACTTTAATTATCTTTATTACTATATGAATAAATTTATTTTACTCTTACGCTACAAAAGTTATTTTAGGAAGACTTTGAAAATATTGTGTTTTAAGAAAATAGAATATTTTATTTAATGTTTTTATTATATTCAAATAGCTATAATTTTACTTTAAACGAATGTTTTAGACTTCAAAATTTAATTTAAATCATGAAATATGTGTTTCCACTTACATATTACATTTTTTCGGATTTCAAAATTTCAAAAAAAAAATGACGAAAATGCCCCAGTGAGCTAGAAAATAATATTTTTATTGTTTTGAGTTCGAAACAACTTATGATTTCTTGAAATGCGAGATTTAATAACTGTCGCTCACCGGGGAGATGCAGAAGTTGATGCTAAGCCTTGCGGGGTTTCGATCGGTATTCGGGGTAATGAGTGCTTATTGGGACGTCGCGGCGGTTGTCACGGGCCCGATGGGAGTTCCGGGTCGTGACAATTGGATTGGTATCAGAGCATGGTTTAAAGATCAAATATTTTGATTTTAAAGCTTTGGATTTCAAAGTTTTTGATTTTAAAGTTGTTTTAAGAAATCCACACTGACACTGCGTGGCCCAAGTTAAGTTAAGTTAAGTAAGTCAAGTTAAGTTAGGTTATATCGAGTTAGTTGCATATAGAATTTAAAGTCATCTAAGTCTATTCCATTTCTTGTTGTAGAGTACCATGCCTCCTCGACGTGGGCGTCCACCTCTCTATAGGTCTGTAGGGAGGGGAAGAAGCCGTGCTAGACTTAGTCAGCCAGATCCCGTGGAAAGGGAGTCTGCTGCACCTACTTTTCGAGCAGCACCTGCTGTTGAGCCTACTGAGATTCCTTCACCTCCTCCACCACCTACTGCTACTCCTGGTGTTCATGCCATGTCTCTTGAGGCAGTCCAGGCATTAGCAGCTTTTCTTAATGTCATTATGGGCCAGGCTCAAGCTGGTCGAGTCCCTCATACTGTTCCCCCAGCAGTATCTCCAGTGCCACCACCACCACCTCTTGTTCCACCACCAGTGCCAGATGTCTCCATTTCCAAAAAGCTTAAGGAAGCTAGGCAACTGGGTTGCACTTCTTTTGTTGGGGATTTGGATGCAACCGCAGCTAAAGATTGGATTACTCAGGTAACGGAGACATTTGTGGATATGAAATTGGATGATGATGTGAAGTTAATGGTGGCCACAAGATTACTAGAGAAGAGGGCTCGTACATGGTGGAGCTCGGTAAAATCACGTTCCATTACTTCGTTGACTTGGATAGACTTCCTACAAGAATTCGACGGTCAATACTACACCTACTTTCATCAAAAAGAGAAGAAGAGAGAATTCCTAAGTTTACAACAAGGGAATTTAACCATAGAAGAGTACGAGGCTCGTTTTAACGAGCTGATGTCATATGTGCCAGACCTGGTGAAGTCTGAGCAAGATCAAGCTAGTTATTTTGAAGAAGGGCTCCGTAACGAGATCAGAGAGAGGATGACTGTGACAGGCCGGGAGCCTCATAAAGAAGTTGTACAGATTGCTTTAAGGGTCGAAAAACTCACGAATGAAAATCGGAGAATGCGAGCTGAGTTTGCAAAGAGGAGAAACCCGAATGTATCCTCTAGTCAACTACCCAAAAGAGGTAAGGACACATTTGCTTCTGAGAGTACTGTTTCTGTTCCGGTGATATCTCCTCGACCCCCACTTTCACAGTTATAGCAGAGACCTCCGAGATTTAACAGGTCTGGGATGAGTAGTACTTTCGAGAAGAGTTTTGGAGGTTTAAATAAATGCGAAAAATGTGGGAGATATCATGTTGGGGAGTGTTGGGGCATAAGATGCTTTCATTGTGACCAGCCGGGCCACATTAGGAGTGACTGCCCACAGTTAGGACGGGCTACAGTAGCTGCTCCATCCCCACTAACTCATACGGATATGCAGAGGAGAGATTCCTCTGGAGTACACCCGAGGCAGGGGGTAACTGTACGATCTGAAATGGGTAGCAACACCCCAGCACAACCACCTTTGAGGCCATTGACTCGTTCTTCAACAAGAGTTTTCGCTGTAACGGAAGATGAAGCACGAGTCCGATCTGGAGAAAGTGAGTGAAAAGTTAGACGAAGGTGTAAAATAGTGATAGGGGATGTAAATACCAAGTGATGGACGTGTAAATAAAGGTTTCAAGAATAATATAGTAAATGAGTTCATATGAAATATGGTTGTAAGAATTTCTTACTATATTGTGGAAATTAGAACTCAAAAATACTTGAGGTATACAAAGTTCAAATGAACTTAAATCTTAAGCAATAAATTGATGTCGAAATACAAGAAGGATACAAAGCAATATAGAGGCACGAAAGATGATTAAGGACAAAGGGATGACTCTGAGGAATTATGATACTGCATCGTATGCGATGATTAAATCAAGATAGATCTTGGATGCATAAATGGGATTATAAAGCATATACACATATGTGGGGTTGATATTGTGATTAACTAAAATAAAGAATGATTTTTAGTGAATTAAGATTCCCTATAAAGGAGATAATAGGAGAAGTTCAGCATCGAATAAAAGATAATACCCCGCCTTTTCTTTGAGTTAATAAGTGAAATTTTGAGGACAAAATTTTATTTTAAGGGGGGTAGTGTTGTCAAACCCTGCTTTGTAAAATAATTATAATATCATTCACATGCTCGATAGAATGTTTGTATATTTAGGAAGTTCGAGAAATCGTTAAAAGACGATATTGCCCCTAATGGTATCATTAAGTCGATTAAGCCTCGAACTAGTTCAAATAGGAATTTTAAGGTGAAATTAAGAGTTTCACAGTTCAGAGATGACTCAAAATGGTAATTAGGAGTTCGAGGATCAATTCGGAGTCAATTTGAAATTTTCACTACATAGGGGTAAAATTATAATTTTTCCATCTGCGGACAAAATTTGAGATTTTGAGAGAATTTAGATCACATTTGACAAATTGGGGAATGATATGAGTATAAGGGATAAAAAATATGTCTATGGGCAATTTTTCAGTTTTTGGGGCAAAAATGTAATTTTTGATTTTTACGGGGGCAAAAGTGTAAATATAAAAAATTACTTCACCAAGACTTTGGATAAGTTTGAGAATTTTATCTAAGTTATGGATATTTTAAGGAATAATGTGTGGTGGAGATTTAAAGCTTGAAAGATAAGAATTTAAAAAATGGACCAATAATGTAGTGACATGTGGCAAGTTTAGATTATTATATTATTTAACTATAAAAATCAGCCCACACCACCATTTTCTCTTCATTATGGCCGGCCATAGCAAGAAAACAAAGGGGAAAAGAAAAACAAAAACCTAGGGGGAGAAATTCAAGGAAAAATTGGTGAAAATTCAAGGAAACAAGTGACCAAAGGTAAAATTTCTTGATTTTGACTTGTGCTTTACCTAACCCATGCATTTCCCATCATTTTCCATGGTTGAATCATGTGATTTGAGGATGAATTCAATTCTGGAAAAATGGGTTAGGAGAGAGAAACTTGTTAGATTAATTTGATTTTAAGTTATGTTAGTGTTTTAAGTTAGTTTAGCATATTTAGGAACAAAACAACAAGAAAAGAATTTATTTTCCTCCATTACCATTATTGGCTGAATTTTCTAGGGGAATATTGGCTGATGATCTTGATGTTTATTTGAGGAATTATGATGAATAATGATGAATTATGAGTCTAGAAAAATAATGGAAATTTTTGGAGCAAAAATATGAATTTTTACCCATTAGGGGTATTTTCGTAATTTGCTATCAAGACTGATAATTTGCACCACACCGAGGGCATTAAGTCAATTTGGGTGCAATTGAGGTATAGAAACTGAAAAAAATTAATTTGAGATTAAATTGGACGCGTTAGTAATTTAATCGGGTAATAGGCCGAATTAAGTCAGCACCGCATTTAAGCGGTAGTCGGATAAGTTGCATGTCATATCATGCATATATACCGAGCCTGAATTGATTTTATAATGGTCAAGCATTGATGTGGTGAATTATGTATTGTACATTGTGGATAGGTGGTGAGCAAATTACACTGGTAAAAGTACCAAAATTGTGCTTGAAGATTGGGATTAGGAGTACATCGACTCCTAGAACTGTGAGTGGACAATTTATCGTCTTAAATATGTAGAGTAATTATACTTGTTTGATGTTTTTATTGAATGGTGAATTTAAATTATAAAATATTATGTTTTCCAATTAAAATGTTTTTTTTATAAAAATGAGATTTATACTGATTTTGAAATCAAATATTGTTTTGGGAAAATTGAGTATATGGAGACTGTGTTGAAATTTTTGATTTTATATGTTATTGAAATTGGGGCTTATGACACTATGGTAGCATGATGGCTAAATTTTTGGGGTTGGCATGAAATATATGAACAATTTTGGATTGGTCTCGGTAGACTGGATTACATTTTATTCGCCATATTATGCTACTGGAATTTTTATGGGTCTGGTGGTATATTAAACGGTCACTGCAGTGGTGGGGGTTTCCGTGGACTTCCTATGAGAGGGGCACGGTAACTCAATTATATACTTACCTCCGGGGGGAGATGTTGGGTGAAGTATCTCCTGAGGTATGATTTGAGTGCACCTCACGTTCGGGCCACCACGTGAGAGTGAGACTCAGCCAACGCCAAGGAACGGTTGTGTGTCAGATGTGAAAACATGTTTATGGGTATGGGTCATTGAACAGCCTTGGCGGTCTCAGTGGGATACCTTGACGAAGGTACCCGCGAGAATGATATTGGCAGGGGCCAAGTTTAAAAAAATTCATAAGTCGGGGAAATTTTGATGAAAAGAAATTATTTGGTATAGATTGAAACGAATTTTGTGTTATGAACATTATTGAGATATAACGTTTTTATATTGCCTTCATCTACTCGGCTTTAGATACTTTTGATGGTAATTGTTTACTCACTGGGATTATTTAATCTCACCCCTCTTCCTATCCATTTTTCAGGCTCAGGACAGTTTGTTGATAGTTGATTAAGACGAGAATTAATCTCGGAGTTGCATCATAGGAAGTAAGGCTTCATAGCTCTTCACCTTCTTGGTTAGTTGGGGGCCCACGTGTCACTGTAAACGAAATTTCATACTTTAATTATCTTTATTACTATATGAATAAATTTATTTTACTCTTACGCTACAAAAGTTATTTTAGGAAGACTTTGAAAATATTGTGTTTTAAGAAAATAGAATATTTTATTTAATGTTTTTATTATATTCAAATAGCTATAATTTTACTTTAAACGAATGTTTTAGACTTCAAAATTTAATTTAAATCATGAAATATGTGTTTCCACTTACATATTACATTTTTTCGGATTTCAAAATTTCAAAAAAAAAAAATGACGAAAATGCCCCAGTGAGCTAGAAAATAATATTTTTATTATTTTGAGTTGGAAACAACTTATGATTTCTTGAAATACGAGATTTAGTAACTGTCGCTCACCGGGGAGATGCGGAAGTTGATGCTAAGCCTTGCGGGGTTTCGATCGGCATTCGGGGTAATGAGTGCTTATCAGGACGTCGCGGCGGTTGTCACGGGCCCGATGGGAGTTCCGGGTCGTGACAGTATGCTTGTTCAAGTTATATATCATTGAAATCATTATAATCTCAAGGATGCCAAACATTGCAAATAGATATGTTCTTTTGCTTGAAAAATTCCATCAATGTTAAATTATCACACTCAAAATCATGCTTAAGAAATCCCTTTAAATTAATTTTACCAATCATAAGAGAAGTACCAAGCAACATCAAATTTGTGCAATTTATATAAATATATCAAATCAAGTTTGCTCAATCATGCTATGTCATTAAAAATAAAGAATTAATTTCAATCAAAGAGAATAAAAAGATTTCTCAAGAAAATCAATTGATAAATATTTAATCTTTCTTTGCAAACTTTTTAACTTGAAACATTCAATATTAGACTTGCTTTGTGAAAAATCATGAGCTCAATGTCACTCAATTTTGTTTCATTATGCTCTAAATGATTTATGAAATATGTAATGGGCATAATGAATCATGTATATGCATGTCAAGGGTCATTTGCAAATATCTCATAATTATGTTCCAAAAATGCCCTTGTGACCATTCAAGCTTACAAGCAAATATGCACATCCAATAAGAACAAGTCATAAGTATTTTTCATTATGAAACAAACTTGTTCAATTCATATATCATTCTAAACTTAAAGGATGGCAACATTTTTCTCATATAAACTCATTTTGCTTTAAAAGTACCAATTCAAGCAGTCAAAACTTTCAAGCTCATTATCAACCATCTTGAACTATTCAAACAAATTCTAGAATGTAAATCAAGATTGTTCAAATGGTCGACTTATGTTAGGCACAAGGAAATCAAGGAAAATTTTTTTAACTCAATTTTCCTTGTTTTAGGCTACTTGAATAAATGTGAGTGTAAGTCATCAAGTATGCTCATATTTCTATCACATTATCCAACCTTTTATGTTTCGAAATTATGTGCAAAAATAATTTTTCCTCCAAGAATTAGATAGAAACAATGTCATAAATCATGAGGAAATTTTATAGAAACAAATTTCCATAATCAATCAATCTTAAGAAACAATTTTCTCAAAATAAGGATGATGACATATTCAAGATCAAATATAAGTACATACTCCACCTTTAGATTCATACTTCCTTGCAACTTATAGCATGTATCATATCAAATTAAGTTGCATAGCCAAGATTTATCAATAAAGCTCAAAGAATTTTGCACTTAATATTCAAGCAAGAATAGGCAACCAAAGTTTTCAATTAAGAGGAGCAAACAATTTTAGAAATCAAACTAAATCAATGAAACATTTAATAAACGAGCAATCAAAAATCTCATTTAAACAAACAAAAGAGTTTTAGCATAGAGATCACCTATTTTCCTTTATGTGTGACTTAAGAGCACTCATTCTTCAAGAATTGTTTCTCCTTGCTCTAGCACACCTACAAGTGTCAAGCCCGACTCCACAACATGTTTATTATGCCATTCCTACATAAAATGCATGTTTGCTTACTTGGGTACGTTGAAAATCGTTAAAAGACGGTATTGTACCAAATGGTACAATTAAGTTGAATTAAGTCTCGAAGTAGTCCAAATAGAGATTTTAAGATGAAATTGAGAATTTTAAAACCCCAGAATGACTTAAAATGGTGATTCAGAGTTCAATGATCGATTTAGAGTCAAATTAGAATTTTCATGACCTAGGGGCAAAATGATCATATTGCCACCCGAGGTTAAAATTGGAATGTTGGAAGAAGTGTTTGATCAAGATTGACTATTTAGAACATAATTTGAGTTTAAGAAGTGAAAAATTTTAATTTCGGTGTTTTTCCGAGGATAAAGGCAAAATAGTCATTTTGCCATCCCAAGGGCAAAATTGTAATTTTACACCACCCAACACTTGTCCAGCACATGGATTTTACCCAATATTATCATGGATAATTGAGGAAATTTAAGTGGTGGAGAGAGATTGCTTAATGGGTAAGTATGACAAATGGATCAATGGAATGGTGGCATGTGTCAAATTTTCATTCATTTATTATTTGGCTTAAAAATCAGCACAAAATTAGCCCATTTCTCTTCATATGGCCGGCCAAAGCAAGAACAAAGGAAGAAAAGAAAGAACAAGAACCCTAGGGTGAAAATTCAAGAGAAAATTGGTGGATTTCTAGTAATCAAGCAATCAAAGGTAAAATTTCTTGATTTTGACTTGTGATCTACCTTTCCCATACATTCTTTTGCATTTTTCATGGTTGAATCACATGATTTCATGGCAGGTATCTTGCTAGTTGAACACTTAGAGAGAGGTTTTGATGCTTGATTTGGTTAGATTTAAATGTATTTTAGTGTTTTTAGTTGATTCGTGATGTGTAGCATGAAAATCAAGCAAGAAAAATTCATGTTCTTCCATCACCCATCATTGGCCGAATTCTCCATGTGGAATATTGAGGATGATTTTTGATTTTATTTAAAGTGATTTAGTTAGGAATTAGTGATTTATGGTGTGAGAATCAAGTAGGAAAAAATCATAGTGTTGATGCACCCACCATGGCCGAATTTTCCAAGAGAAAATGAGAGGATGATTTTGTCATATTTCAAGTTATTTAATTTGTGTTTGATGATTTTGAATATTGGGAGAAAAATGGAATTATTTGGAGTTGAATTGGACGTATTGGCCAATTAATCGGGTGATAGATCGAATTAGGCCAATGCCGTTTTATTTAGGTATATAATTGAATTTATAATGAACACCGTATTTAGATAGTTACCTAAGTATTTCACATCCCATTTCATGTGTTAGTATAGAGCTTGAATTGGTTTTATAACAATTTAGCACAAATGTGGCAAATGGTTTATTGTGCATTATGTCTAGGTGGTGAGCATTCTGGCAAAAGTAAAGAGATAGTACCCGAGGATCAAGAATCGGAGTACTCGAAATTTGACTCCCGAAGTAGTGAGTAACCTTACTATCGTCTTAATTATCTATAGTAGTTTTTATTCGTTTTTGTGATTTTATAGAAAAATGTGTTTGAATGGTAAATCTTTAGGTTTTATAAACAAAATGTGTTTAAATGAAATGATTTTATAAATTGTCTTGAAATTGAATGATGGTTTTGAAAATGGAGTAATTGGAGACTAATTGTTGTGTTATATATCATGGTTTGAATTGAATGGCTTATGATAATATTGGCATGAATGGTTGAATTGGTATTTATGTTGAAAATGTATAAATTGTTGTTTGCCTTGATAGGCTGGATAATGATAAAATTGCCATGTCATGCCGTTAAATTTTATTAAATTGGTGGGTTATTCATTAGTTGCTGCAGTGGACGGGTTCCGCGGACTAGCCTATTAGAGGGGGCATGGTAACCCTATTATATTCTTACCTCAATATGAGAGGCGTGGATGGATAAGTCTTGAGGTTAACACTTTAGAGTTCACTTCGCGCCAAACCACCACGTGAGGGTGAACTTAGCCAACGCCAAGGAACGACTATGTTTTCAAAATAAAAACATGATTTATGAGTACATAACTTTTTAATAGCCTTGGCGCACTCGGTTGGGATAGCCCTCAGCCAAGGTATCCCTGATAACTGAGTATGAGAATGATTTTGGCACGAGTCAAAGTTTTAAGAAATTCATAAGCCACGTTGATTACTCAATTTATATGAATTAATTTTATTTGGTTGAAATGAGTTGAAAGGTGATGAATTACATTATGATGATCTATTTTAATCTGTCTCCATTTACTCAGTTGTAGATATTTTAGATGGTAATTGTTTACTCACTGGGATTATATAATCTCACCACCCTCCTTTCCACCCATTTCAAGCTTAGGATAGTCGGTAGATAGCTCACTTTGTTGAGGGCTACAGTTGGACTTTCATCCTCAACAACTGTAGGTTTACCGCTTTTGATACTTTTGGTCGTTCATGGGCCCACGTGTCACTGTAAATTAAATCTTATACTTTGGTTATCTGTATTATAGTATGTATGAATTTATTTAGCTTTTACGCTACAAAAATTATTTACCGATAACTCTACAAATATTGTTTTATAAGAAAATAGAATATTTTATTGAATATTTTTATTATATTCAAATAGTTATAATTTCATTTTAAATGAAGGTTTTAGACGTTTAAACTTATTTTTGATTATAAATTATGTGTTTTATACTCACATACTACATTTTTAACTGGTTTCAAAATTTTTGAGGAAAAAAGACCGAAATGCCCTTGTGAGACAAAAATCATTTTTTTTTATTGATTTAAGTTGGAAATAGCTTAAAATCTTTTAAAACATGATATTTGGCAACGGTTACTCACAGGGGAAATGAGAAACTGATATTAAAGCCTTGCTGAGTTTCGGTTGATATTCTGGGTAATGAGTGTCGATCCGAACACCGTGGCAGTTGTCACGGGCTCGAGGGGAGTACCGAGTTGTGACAACAAAAGACATTTTTCATTTGATCTTTGGTATCCAAATTGCTTTGGATCTTTGAAAGTTAGTCTCGTTGCATAAAGTTCCTTTTGGAACCCAAATTTTTCTAATTTTCTACACATTTCTTTTCCTAAAGCAATCATAGGATAAATATCCAGTTCTATCACATACAAAGAATCTAGGGGAGAAATCATTAGCATTTCTTATGAAATTTGTGCTCTTTCTTGATGATTCGTTTCTTAAATTCTTAAGAGCAGTATTTTCAGTAATTTTAGCTTGTAAAGCATCTGTTCTGTTTTTCAATTCCAATTGTAGATTTTCAAAAATCTGTTTTTAATGTTCTAATTCAATTTACAAAAAATTTCTTTGCTCAAAAATAGAGTTGAAATCATGTCTTATCTTTTCCAAATCATTTTCAAGAGATGCAGCTTTTCTTTTCAAAGTTTTATATTTTGATGCAAGCTTTTCAAACTCATCATAAAGACATTCATATTCATCTTACAACTCATCAATTGAAATATCACAAGAAGTAGAAGACACCTCGGATTCATCATCTCTAGCCATCAAGCACAAGTTTGATCTTTCTTCCACTTTCTCATTTAATAAATCTTCAAATTTTATTTTCACGTCAAAATTTCTCTTTTCCAAAAAATCAATTTGCTCTTGGTAAGCTTTAAAATCCTTTTCCAAATTTTCATTTTCTTTTTCCAAATCAATTTTTGTTTTCATCAAAAATTCATTTTCAACATTGAGTGTGGAAATGATTTTCTTGTTCTTTATATTCATTTTCTCAAACTCAAAAGCTAAATCCTTAAAAGCATCATGTATTTCATTGAAAGCACATGAATTAAGTTCACATGATGAAGAAGTTACCTTTAACTCTTCAAGAGCCATGAAGCATAATTGAATTCGATTTGAGGATAAATCTTCACTTTATTCCTTGTCTCCATTTGTCATGTTGTTTATTGAGCATTGATTCTCGCAAGAGTTGTCTTCCAATTCCTTTTTTATATTTGTTTCTCCATGTAACTCTCTTAATTTTTTCCAAATTTCCTTGGCACTTTTACACATGAACACTTTATCATATTCTCTAAATCAAGTGCACAAATAAGAGTATGCATGGCCTTAGAGTTGATTTGAACTTTCCTTATTTCAGCTTCTGTCCACCTATTTCTATGTTTGGGAGTTTTCTCACCATTTATCAAATTTTTAATCATTGGAATGAAAGGACCATCGATAATGACATCCCATATCTCATAGTCAATTGCCCTAATGTATATTGACATCTTAGTACTCCAATATGAGTAATTTGAGCCATCAAACATATGTGGTTTGTTTGTTGATTGTCCTTCAACAACTATTGATTTTAGTTGAGCCATTTGGATCCTCCCAAAGGGTGTTAGACCTTAATAACAGGGAACTAGCTCTGATACCAATTGTTGGTCCAGATAATATGTGTTAGAGGGGCGTGAATAGCACAAATCGGCTCTTGAGAAAATGAAGAAGTAATTTTCAGACAAAGATAATAAAAATAGAGTATACAATGCATAGCAATTTATAGTGGTTCAGTCCAAAACCTACATCCACTACCTTGATTGTTCAACCAAGGATTTTTCAAACCAAATCACTAAAAACAGTGGAATTCACAAGCTTCCACCAAGCTTTTACAATGGCTTTTCGCAGGCTCAGCCACAACCTTTAGCAATGGTTTTTCACGGGATCAACCAAAACCCAAAGTGGTTTTTCAAGGCTCAACCACAACCTTTTACACAAGTTTTTTACGGGCTAAACTAAAACCCAAAGTGGTTTTTCCAAGGCTCAACCACAATCTACAACAATCAAGCTATCCCAAGCTTGAATAACCCTTTAGAGTGACTCTCTCACTCTAAGAATACAAGAGAAGTAGTAAAAGAAGGTACCTATGATCCCTAGTTGATATGAGTGGTACAAGATTGAGTGCTAAATACAAATGCAAAGAGTAAGCGTTTAAGTGCAGACAAGTACAATGAAGCTTTTTTGGTTTTTTAACTTTCTATAGCTCAAATCTCATTCAAGGCTTCTAAAAACTTGTTTCTAATTGTTGGAAGACCTTTTTATACTTGGAGATGCAACTCTGATGGTATTTTGGTAGTTTATGGCCGTTGAAAATAGTTGAGGATGAGTTCTAGCCTTTAATCTGTCTTGTAGTGCTCTGGTTCAAATTACAGATAGAGAGGTCGACTAAGTTGGTTCTGTTTCAGGTTGCAGATTTTGGCAGAGAGCACTTAGTCGACTGACTTGGTTGACTAAGTTGGTTCTGTTTCTCAAACTCTTCAAGCTGCCATTCCTCCAATTTGAAACTTGGTCAACCAACATTCTTCATTGTTTCACCAATAAGCTTCCTCCTTGTTAAGCAATCATGTCTTATTATTTTTATCTCTCTTTTTCTTTTGATATACACTTTGAAGAGTTAAATAATTAATTTCATATACTAATTTTCCTGTACACTCAAGTAAAGGCATTAGACACAACTGAATGGGAGTGTTTTATTATCATCAAAAACATATAGAGTCAACATTCTCTATCTCTTATTTTTGATGATCATGAAACACTCCTAGATTAAGAATGCAATATCTATGTTCAATATGAATGCTTCAAATCTTTATGCATAATGAGGTGCTCCCCCTTAGTCAATGCATCTACTTTTCCTTACATAATATTCAACAAAACCAAAACTGAGCATCACACACATAAATTAAACATGAAGACCTATTTAAATCTATTTAACTTTGTCTTTCTTCTTTTTTTTTCTTTTTTTATCATTAAACAAGATATTCAAAACTTCCCCTTAATGAGTGCATCAAGATTTTCCTTTACTCTTTAAATCAAACTTTAATGAATGAGAATCATAAGCACTCATACACCTAAGTCATACAAGCTTATAGATATAGGTCAATAACTTCAAGAGTCAAGCTTGTGTCTATGTAAAAACAAATGTATGGGAGTTAAATTATTTCAAGAATTTGTCAAAGATTACTCACATAATGTTCAAGCAAATTTAATCATTTTGTCATAATCAAAACTATAATACTTTTAAAGCTAACATTCCACATAATAAAATCTTAGGGGCCCTTTCCCCAAGTTCCTTATGCCATGCAAATCTCAATGATGTTGGCCTAAAAAGGAGCATCATCATTAATCATGTCATCGCAACCACGTATAATAGCTCGTGGCCTTGCTATGTATAATCATAGCCCGTGGTGTTTCCACATATATTCACAGCCCATCGATGGCCTAAAAATATCTCTAGCTAGAGTTCACTTATGCACAAAGGTCACACTATCCCGATGTGACATTCAAACCTACTCATAATTCTCTTGATTTGTCAAAACCATTTTCATAATTTAACATAATGTTTTCAAAATATTTAACTTACAATCATTTTAAAAACAAAATACAGCCACCTTTAGAAACTTTGTTCACATAGAACGCATGGTGTAAATGTGAGACCTTGTCAAGCTCGATTAAAAGACGGTATTGTACCGAGTGGCACAACTAAGTTAAATCGAGCCTTGAACTAGTTCAAATAGAAATTCTAAGAGGAATTTAAAAATTTTAAAACCCACAGAATGGCTTAGAATAGTGATTCGGAGTTCAAAGTCCAATTTGGAGTCCATCAGAAAAATTGACCGATTAGGGACAAAATGGTCATTTTACCATTTGATGATAAAATGGAGATTTTTAGCCAAGATTTGATCACATTTGACCAAGAATAATTATATGAGATATAATTATGATTATTGGAGTATAAAATGATGTTTAGCAGTGAAAAATTATGATTCTCGGTATTTTTGGAGCACAAGGGCAAAATGATAATTTTGCCACTAGAGGACTAAACGAGAATTTTTATAAAACGATTTTTGCCCCATTTGGTTAATATTGATCAATATTAGTGTTATTTGAGGTTGAAAAGTAGAAATAATGTGATTCCGGTACATTTCGGAGTATAGGGGTAAAATCGTGATTTTTCTACCTCGGGGGAAAATCGGTAAATTTTTCACCCCAACACTTGTCAAAACCAAGGGATTTTAATTGTGGTAGGATTGGATAAGTACCAAAATATTTGTGGTGGAAAATTAAGAAGAAAAAGTTAAAAAGTTAAAAAATTAGGCCAATAAGCATGTGACACGTGGCATGCTTGATTATTTTATTATTTTCTATAGAAATCAGCCCATTAAATCCTCAATTCTCTCACCATATTCTGCCTAGGCAATCAGCAACAAGAACAAAGGGAAAAACAAGAAAACCTAGGTGAAAATTCAAAGAAAAAGTGAAGAAATCAAGGAAACAAACTAGGTAAGTTAGAATTTCTTTAATTCTCCTTGATACCTAGCTTACCCATGCTTTTGTTCTTGATTTCCATGTTGAATATTGAGTTATCATGATAAATTCAATTCTGAAAAATGGGTATGGAAGAGGAATTGTTGGAATAATTTGATTTTAGACTATGTTAGTGTTTAGGGATAGTTAAGCATGGTTTTGAACAAAAACACAAAAGAAATATTCAATTTCTCTATGGTTCCTTGTTGGTCGAACCATGAGGGCTGAATATCAATGGGGGATTGTTTTTATTTCAAGGAAAATGGCTAGGAAAATGATGAATTAAGGTGAAACGGTTATGTAGAAAAATTTTCGGTGCTAGTGCACCAACTGATCGAATTTTTTTCTATTAGGAACTGTGAGGGTTCTAATGCTGAATTTGGCTTTATTTAAATGGTATGTGGTAAATTAAGGTATTAGAGGAGAAATGGATTAATTTGGAGTGAAATTGGACGCATTGGCCAATTTATCGGATGAAAAATCGACTTAGGCCAATACAGGGTCTAGATGGCTACCTGTGCATTTTTCATTTCATATCATATATATATCGAGCTTGAAATAGCTTATGATTGTTAGACACAATTTAAATGGAATATGTGTCATGGATTATGGCTAGGTGGTGAGCCATTAGATACGAGTAAAGGACTGTACCCGCGGACTAAAAAAAAGAGTATTTCTACTCCTAATACCGGTGAGTGGACTTGCATTTCAAACTTGTTTTAGGGAATATGAAAGATTCTATCCAACTTGTCTTAGAAAATGTACCTTAGGAACAAGCTTTTAGTAAAATGATTTTATATTGTGAAAATGTGTTATACAATGATTTATGTGTTATCACAATATGATAAAATGCATGATATGCATTGGATGTTTTTTTGCATGTTGATTTGGACCCAGCTATGTGCAAGTAGGAGTACACATAAGCCGTTGCTGACCCGGCTATATGCTCATAAGCCGTTTCATATGAGATGATGATGATGGGATGGTGTGCATGATGATGATGATAGGATGGTGTGCATGTTGATGATGGGTATATGGTTGTTAATGCAAATATGTAAGCATTTGTTTTGTTGAAATTTGGAAGTTTACATGTGTTACATGTTACTATTGTTATTTTAGCAGGATGACTTGTTTTAAGGGAAAAAAAAGACTTTTTCCTTGATGTTCTGGTTCTCGCTGCAGTGAGAATGAAGTTCGCTACAGCAAGAAACTTTTTGTCCATTTTGCTAACTTGTGGGTTTTTGCCATATTTCCCATTTCTTTGGTACCATAGTTGAGCATGAATTTTTGCAAAGTGATTTACTCATGTGGGGTTTACATGAGGGGTTTAAAGGAGCTAAAACAATTGCATGGTTTTGAGAAAATGAATGCATCATGATTTCGATAAACATTCCTTATGGTATGCTTGTTCCCTTCTTGTTCACTCACTGAGTATTGTACTCACGTTTTATAAAAAAATTCATGTTTTCAGATCAGGTGACTATTGGACCCTAGATCGAGGAGTCCCCGTAGTGCATCTCCTGGGTATGTGTCTAGCATTCGATAGTAATCCCTCTTATTGTAAATGTCTTCGCTGGAAGTCATGGGTCTTTTTGTATTGTGAATACAATCTAACAATGTGAATATGTGTATGCAATGTAAATTACTAAATACATGACTGGTATAGTGCATGTATATTATTATCGATAATGCCATTGTGTTTTGGCTATGTTCACACCCGGGAAAAGGTGTGTGTGTGTATGCATGATATGATAAATTTGTTAAGCAAAGGTAAATGGATAGGCTTGCTTGGGCGTAGTGAGCTATGCTCATTGAGCTCATGCGCCAGTCATGGCCCGAGAAATTGGGTCATGACAGTAAAACTCTTGTATAAGGTTTGAATTTAAATTAAGAATGATAAACATAAAATTTGGCCGTTTAGCATGTGCAACTAAACATGCATGATGGACAAATACGCAAGGCACGATTTCATGTAAAAGCATTGCAAAAGGTTTGTTTCCCAGTTTCTAAAATGCTTTACATATATAGCATATGTAGTACATAAAGGCAATTTTGAAATTTATTTGCATTCACAATCATGTATACTTTTCTACCAGCTCATGGTTTCCACAATAACAGTGTATAAATCTTTCACAAATAGGTAATTAAACCACTTATCATTTTCTAGCAACTCATGCTTTCCACAATGACATTGAACAAATTGTTGACAAATTGCTATACATATGATAATAGTATAGAACCTTTTGAGGTAAACACCTTTTACCCACCTTTCTTGGCGAGATATGACTTCATTAATTAAATTCTTTATATTTTTAATCAATCAATATGACTTGTTGTTTAACCATTATCCTTCTTGATTTACACCCATGGCAACTATCCTTTACTTGCCAATTTTCTAGCAACAATTAAATCCAAAATGCTTACCAACTTTGCAATTTATTCTATCCCACACTTGCTACCCAAACTTTGCTCTATGCTTCTATATCCCATTCTTTATTCCCCTGTCTCATTCAAGAACTAATTATTTCCACATATATCTCCTAATACAAACATTCCACCTAACCGTTCCTAAGGCATCGCAATCAAATTCACATTGCATGTTTTACCTTTGTGATGGCTTGGAACTTGCATGCAACCTCAATATTTCTCCAAAGCTTTAATCATCAAGGTGCCACAATAACTCATAAAAAAATTTCCAAGATTTCCTATCAACCTTAAGACTAAAAATGCAAGATTATACTTCAAATCCACCATTCCACAATAGCTTGGTTACATGCATGCAACTATAAGCCTTCCAATCAAGCTAATCTTTGCTACCACAAAACATTTCTCATTGTTATCAGCCCATTTTTCAAAGAACATTCAAACTAAAACCACAATCCTTACCTTGTTTCTCTTGAATCTTGAAACCAAGTTTTACATGTCCATCAACACCCCATAGTTTCTCTCTTGAATATTGAAGATTCCTTTAGTGATGAAATGTCCTTGAATCACTCTTTAAAACATGGGTGCATGTGTATTTTGTTTTTTTTTATATTCTAAGATCAAAGGATGGCTAAGTTGGAAGAAAAGGAAAGAAATCCTTTCCCCCCCTCACGGTTTCAAAAAATCTTTTGAAACGATGGGTGTTGTCTTTCCTTAGTTGTATATCCACCCTTTTCCAATCCATTTTCTCTTTGTTTTATTTTTTATTGGTTATTTATTTGACCACCCTCTTGGACCAATCACAACACATGCGCATATTTACCTTTTTATTTCATTTGGCCATTTTTCCAACCTATTGCTTTCCATGCACCAATTTCTTTCCTTTGTTATTGGTTAGCAATCCTCATTTATTATCCATATCCATTCTTTAATTTATTTTCACTTAATACTACCTTATTTGTGTCCAATAGTCTTTCATGCAACCTTATTTTCCATTTGGCCTCCTCCTTGGCCAATGACATTACTTGCAACTATATATTTATTTCTTTTCTCTTCCTTGTTGCCATGTGTCATGCATGCTAGATTTTCCATGCTTCCTTTAACTATTTATTTCCCATGCATATGCCACCTTATACACTTGTCTTGCATGCATTATATCTCTCCTTATTTTATCTCATCTTGTTTTTAGCCAATAAAGTCACATGCAACACATAACAATTTCATGCCTTAACCTTACACGTATCTATGCATGTGTTGGCTTTCCTTTCCACTTGTAATGCATGAAAAAATATTTCTTTCTACCCTTTTTCCATGCATGACATCAAACTTTTTGTTACTTTGTTCTTATCCTTTTTCTTTTTTTGTAATTTTTGTGTCACATTGTGGGGGTCCCATATGTTCACCATTTAAGTCACATCTTTGCATGCAATCATTTGCATGTAATAGTAAGCTCACATGCACCTTTCCATCCTCCCACACAACCTCATTAACTTGGCTAATTAATTTTACTTCATTCAAATTTACATGTGACCAAAAATTCCACTATCAAAATAATATAATATAATATAATAAAAATGAATAAAATATTATTTTATTCATGATATGCAATATTTGTATTTTTGTCTCCCCCACTTAAACTTAACCTATACCTCACATGATGTAACCCGTTCTTGCATCAAAATTATTTTAATATTATTTTTTTTCAAAATTTTCCACTTACCGTCTCTACTTCCAAAGTGTCTTGCTTTGCCTTTGTTCACTTCCAAATCACCTTTAACTTCGTTAAAAATATAATATTATTTTTTTTACGTACAAAATATTTTATTTCAAAGTATTCTTTTCACTTTTTACCACACTTTACACTTAAATTAGCTTCAATTGACCTTCGTCTTATCGATAAAGTCATATTGGCCTCTATATTGAGGTATCGGGTATTACAGTCTCCCCCACTTAAAACAAATTCGTCTTCAAATTCATATCAACGTATGGCAATTAATATACTCGAAGATTTTGTCACTTTACTCCTTGCATAGAATTTGAATCTACACATCATGTTTCATTTTGATCCCAATATAAACCTTCACATGGCCAGTGCATAACTTATGTCTATTATCATTCTTGAACTAGAACAATAATACCCTTCAACGATTGTTTCATCATATCACTATCTCTTTACTTCAATTCTCATCAAGTTTCTCAATATTCATTCATCTTGTTCCCATACAAGTATTGCATAACATTTTACGTTATGAGCATACCATGTTCATTCCTACATATATATTCAACATTTGGGGGAAGTTAAATCTTTTAATTATCCTCACATACTCCATCCTTACCTTGCATTTATGCTATTCGGATTTTCTCACAACTCCATTAGCTTCATGCTAAAAAAATTTACACTTTTATATCATTCTTAAGCTGATCTAATTCACATCATGTAGAAAGGCAATTCACTTGTTGATCTTTAACTCTAATTGTAAGCCCTTCCATTTACCCTCAAATTCTTGTTAATTCTAATTGTCCATATCTATCAAATTCTTGTTAATTTTAATCCCCCATACCTCCGAATATACTAAAATTATTCATTCTTTGAACTTTTCGTTCATCATGGGCAAATGTTAAATTTTGTCTTCCTTAATCAATCACCCAAATACTCACATTACAGTACTGTCACCATTTATTCTCCATCTATTGCACTATTGCCATATGGTGATTTTGATATAACTATATCTTGACACTTCATTGGTTTTTAGATCTCAAATATGTTAATCCACCTTGCATGGCTTAATCACACTATAGATTCCAATTCCTTTATATTCTTCCCTTAATAATTGCTCTGAAATTCGTTATATCATCATAACTCAATTTCTGATGGAATCTTTAATATTGTATCATTTATACAACTTATCAAGCACATTAAGTTCAGATCTTAAATCACTAAGAATAATCCTTCACTTTAGTTGGTTTACAAAATCAACTCCATATATATGTATATATACATACATTTAAAACACCAACATTCATCTCTATGTGTGGGTATCTGTCACGACCCAGATTCCAGGCCATAATCGGCGCATGGGTCCAATGGACGTAATCCACTAAACCCAAGCAAGCCTATTATTTATCTTATAATTCCATCTATTATCACTAAGTCATATTTCATAACTTTGAATCAAAATAGTGATATACATTGCCAACTCGTACTAGCATTACTCATTTAAAATTTACATTAAGTTCATCTATACATAACAAAATAATACTCGACTTCCAGCGAAGGGAATCGGATGAATATACAGCTATCGAATGCCGAGACACCTACTAAAAGATGGACACAGGTCTACAAGGACACCTCATCCGAATTATCGGCTGCCTCGTGATCTGAAAACATGAATTTGAAAATGGTGAGTATAAACCCAGTGAGTGAACAAGGAAGGGAACAAGCAACAATTAAGGAGAATTTAAAATCATGATGCACTTGTTTCAAAACAATGCAATTTAGTTCATTCCTATTAAAACCCCTCCAAACTCGAGAGTTTCTCGCTGCAGCGAGCATGAATTTTGTTATAGTGAAAACGGAGCAACAAGAGAAACATTTTTCCTCACTTAACAAAAAGACATTTGCTAAACTAATAAAATCAATATAAAATTCATGAAAATTCTCAAAGTACAATGTGTCAAATTTTACGTACATTACAACCATAAATCATTGTCCATCAATTTGCTATAACACACACATTCACATATGTATATATATATATATATATACGTATATACCCATCATCATCATCTCACCAACCCATCATCATCATCACCAGCTCATCATCATCATCATCAGCTCATGCGCACTCCCTACTCGCGCATGGCTGGGTCATCACTACGTTATGCACACTCCCTACTCCCACATAATCGGGTCATCACCGGGTTATGCACACTCCCTACTCGCACATAACTGGGTCATCCTCGGCTTATGCGCACTCCCTACTCGCACATAGCCGAGTCAACATAATTACACAACATTATATTCAAGCACATATGTATATCAACATAATGCAGCCACATAGAAATCCATAATAACCACATTTCATAACATAAACCTTTTCTCAAAAGCTTGTTCCCAAGGCATTCATTTTCATGAAAAATTGCATAAAATCATTCAAACACTTTGTTCAAAACAGTCATATTCCCAAAACAAATTTGATAGGCAGTCAACTCACAGGTGTCGAAAAATCTGGATTCCGAGTGCACTCTGACTAATAGTCCTCAAGCGCAATTCCTTTGCCTTTTCCGGACGTCTCACTACCTTGACAAATAACAAAGTCAAGGAATTTACTATATTGTCCTTAAATTGATATAAACTAATTTAAGTTACTAATGCTTGATATGTAAATGCAAAAATACGTTCGATTATCGCTTAATCGCAGTATCGATTAAATTCGATCGATCACCCGATTAATTGGCGATTGTGTCCAAATCACCTGTAAATTAATTCATTTTTTCCTTTAATAAAAACAATCCCCCATTGATATTCAGCCCTCATGGTTCGACCAACAAGGAACCCTAGAGAAATTGAATATTTCTTTTGTGTTTTTGTTCATAACCATGTTTAACTATCCCTAAACACTAACATAGTCTAAAATCAAATTATTCCAACAACAATTCCTCTTCCATACCCATTTTTCAGAATTGAATTCATCATGATAACTCAACATTTGACCATGGAAATCAAGAACAAAAGCATGGGTAAGCTAGGTATCAAGGAGAATTAAAGAAATTTTAACTTACCTAGCTTGTTTCCTTGATTTCTTCACTTTTTCTTTGAATTTTCACCTAGGTATTCTTGTTTTTCCCTTTGTTTTTCATTTTTTCTTGTTGCTGGTTGTCTAGGCCGAATATGGTGAGAGAATTGGGGATTTAATGGGCTGATTTCTATAGAAAATAAAAAAATAATCAAGCATGCCACGTGTCACATGCTTATTGGCCCAATTTTTAAATTTTTGACTTTTTCTTCTTAATTTTCCACCACAATTATTCTGGTATTTATCCAATCCTACAACATTTAAAATCCCTTGGTCTTGGCAAGTGCTAGGGCAAAAAATTTACCGATTTGCTCTCGAGGTGAAAAAATTATGATTTTGCCCCTATACTCCGAAATGTACCAGAATCACATTATTTCTACTTTTCAACCTAAAATAACACTAATATTGATCAATATTAACCAAATGGGATAAAAAAATCATTTTTTAAAAAATTCTTGTTTAGTCCTCTACTGGCAAAATTACCATTTTGCCTTTGTACTCCAAAAATATCGGGAATCATAATTTTTCACTGCTAAAGATCATTTTATACTCCAATAATCATAATTATATTTCATATAATTATTCTTGGTCAAATGTGATCAAATCTTGGCTAGAAATCTCCATTTAATCATCAAATGGTAAAATGATCGTTTTGTCCTTAATCGGTCAATTTTCTTAATGGACTCCAAACTGGACCTTGAACTCCGAATCACTATTCTCAGCCATTTTGTGGGTTTCAAAATTTTCAATTTCCTTTTAGAATTTCTATTTGAACTAGTTCAAGGCTCGATTGAACTTAGTTGTACCACTCGGTATAATACCGTCTTTTAATCGAGCTTGACAAGGTCTCACATTCTCCCCCACTAATAAAAATTTGGTCCTCGAATTTAAACTCAATGTAGAGTGGGTTACCTTTACATATCGAAGAGGTGTGGATGCTTTGTCCGCATGTCATCCTCAGCTTCCCACGTTACCTCCTCGCTAGTGTGATTCCGCCACAACATTTTCACTAAGGCTACATCCTTTGAACGGAGCTTTTTAACTTGCCTATCAAGGATAGCTATCGGTTGTTCCTCATGTGTTAGATCATCTTGCAACTGAATGGTTTCATACCGTATTACATGTGATGGATCTGGGTTGTTCTTCCTAAGCATGGACACATGAAACACGGGATGGATATTCGAAAGGTTTGGCTGTAATGCCAAATGATATGCCACTACTCCAACCCTTTCTAAGATCTCGAAGGGTTCTATATATCGAGGACTTAACTTCCCTTTCTTGCCAAACCTCATTACCCCTTTAGTTGGCGAAACTTTCAAAAATACATGTTCTCCTACTTGGAACTCCAAGTCTCTCTGTCGGTTATTAGCATATGACTTTTGTCTACTTTGTGCTGTTAACATCCTCTGACAGATCATGCGTATTTTTTCAGTGGCATTCTACACCAACTCAGGCCCCAAAAGGTTCCTTTCTCCTACCTCTAGCCATCCAATGGGTGACCTACATCTCCGTCCATATAATGCCTAAAATGGTGCCATTTGGATGCTAGTTTGGAAACTGTTGTTGTAGGGAAATTCCACTAAGGGTAGATATTGCTCCCACCTGACACCAAGGTCTATCACACAAGCCCTCAACATATCCTCCAATGTCTGTATGGTCCGTTCAAACTGTCCATCAGTCTAAAGGTGGAAAGCTGTGTTGAAATCCAACTTAGTGCCCAATGCTTCTTGCAACTTTCCCTAAAACCTACTAGTAAACTGAGCTCCTCTGTCAGATACTATAGAAATGGGAATACCATGTAGTCGTACTATCTCATCCACATAAACTCAAGCGTATTGGGCAGCCTCGTAAGTAGTCTTAACCGGAAGAAAATGAGCTGACTTTGTTAACCAGTCTACTACTATCCAAATTGAATCATATCCCCCACTAGTTCGAGGCAAACCCGTTACAAAGTCCATAGCAATATGTTCCCACTTCCACTCGGGTACTGGTAATGGCTGTAGTAGCCTTGCAGGCTTTTGATGCTCGGCCTTAACCTGCTGACAAACCAGGCACTTGGAGACAAACTCAGCTACATCTCTCTTAAGTCCTTCCCAGCAATACACCTCTTTCAAATCTTGATACATCTTTGTAGCCCTTGGATGTACCACATAAGCTGCCATGTGAGCTTCCTCCAATATTTCTCTCCTCAACCCGTCACCATCAGGCACATAAAGTCTGGTTCCATACCTCAACACTCCATCTGTGCCTTTAGTAAACATTTTTCCTTTCCTACCCTGAGGATCCTCTTAGGCCTTAGTCACAAACTCATCTTTACTTTGTGCTTCCTTAATCCAGTCCATTAAAATAGGCCTCACTCTAAAATGTGCTAGCAAAGCATTTGTCTCCACAACTTCCAAACGCACACCTATGTCTCCCAAGCTATGGATCTCTCTAACCAAGGATCTCCTATCAGTAGAAATATGTGCCAAGCTTCCCATTGATTTTCGACTCAAGGCATCCGCCACTACATTGGGCTTACCGGGATGATAAAGAATAGTACAATCATAATCCTTTAGCAACTCCATCCATTTACATTGCCGTAAGTTAAGATCCCTCTGCTGAAATATATACTTCAGACTTTTGTGGTCCTTGTATATCTCGCAAGTCTCACCATACAAGTAATGTCTCCAAATCTTTAAGGCAAACACGATTGCTGCCATTTCCAAATCGTCTATGGGGTAATTCTGCTCATGCCTTTTAAGTTGCCTAGATGCATACACAAGCACCTTCCCATGTTGCATTAATACACATCCTAAACCAACCCCCAATGCATCACAAACCACCATAAAACCCCATGTGCCTTGCGGTAGGCTTAACACTGGAGCTGTGGTGAGACATGCCTTAATCTTCTCAAAACTATTCTCACAAGCATCAGACCACTCAAATTTTGTATCTTTATGTGTCAGCTTAGTCAGAGGGGCAACTATTTTGGAGAAGTCCTTCACAAAGCGACGATAATAGCCAATTAAACCCACAAAGCTTCTAATCTCCGTAACTGATGTTGTCCTTGACCATTTTTCCACTGCTTCAATTTTCTTTGAATCAACTTGTATCCCATCCTTAGATACCACATGCCCTAAGAATGCAACACTTTCGAGCCAAAACTCACGCTTGGAGAACTTAGCATACAATCGATGTTCTCTCAAAATTTAGAGCACTATCTTAAGATGCTGCTCATGCTCTTCTCGGCTCTTTGAATATATCAAGATGTCATCAATAAACACCACCACAAACTTATCCAAATAAGGCTTGAACACTCGGTTCATCAAATCCATGAAGGTTGCAAGAGCATTTGTGAGCCCAAATGACATCACTAAGAACTCATAGTGCCCATATCTTGTTCGAAATGCAGTCTTGGGTATATCTTCGTTTCGGATTCTCAACTGATGGTACCCAGATCGCAGATCTATCTTAGAGAAACATTGTGCTCCTTGTAGTTGATAAAATATATCATCTATCCTTGGGAGAGGATATTTATTCTTCACTGTTACTTTATTAAGCTGTCGATAATCAATGCACAACCTAAGTGCCCATCTTTCTTCTTCACAAATAACACTAGTGCTCCCCATGGGGATACATTAGGACGAATGAAGCCTTTATCCAACAATTCCTCTAATTGATCCTTAAGCTCTTTGAGCTCTGCCAATGCCATTCTATATGGGGTATGGATATAGGTTTAGTGTCAGGAATTAAATCTATGCCAAATTCAATCTCCCGCTCGGGAGGTAAACCTGGTAGCTCCTCGGGAAATACATCCACAAACTCCTTCACCATGAACACTCGACTTACATTTCCAACCTTCGCCTGAGTATCCCTTACAACAGCCAAGTAACCTATACAACCTTGTCGTATTAACCTTCTGGCAGAAATGACCGATATCAAATTGGTTGGAGCATTACTCCTATCCCCCTGAATACTAAATGATGATTCACCGGGAAAATCAAATCTAACCAATTTATGATAACAGTCCACACTAGCATGACAGGGTGACAACCAATCCATCCTCAAGATCACATCAAAATCTAAGGTGTCTAACATCACCAAATTCACCTAAGTGTCCTTGTCCTTGACTCGTACTACATAGGACTCATATTCCCATTCGGCCACAAATATCTTCTTTAAAGGAGTAGACACTACTAATTGTTCCTCTCTCCTAACACGATCTCTACCTAACCGAGATGCAAAATATGGAGAAATAAAAGAATGAGTAGCACTAGGATCAAATAGTACCCGAGCATTCATATCACAAATTGAAAGAATACTTGAGACCACGGCATTGTATGTTTGGGTCTCTTGCTGGGTTAAAGCAAACACCCTTGTCTGGCCTCTACCAACAGAACTCTGATGTCCGGACCTAGATGGCCTGCCCTGAGAGGAAGTACCAGCACCTTTACCCCTCGATCCACTAGCTTCCCAGCCAGATGAGGCAGCAACTAAAGGAGTAGACGAAGTTAACTGGGTGGAACCACGAGCAGAATCTTGTGATTGATGAGCCCTCGGACAATCTCTCCTAATATGCCTAGGTTGATCGCACCCGAAACAAGTTCTTGTGGTAAGGAAACATCGTCCACTATGTCATCTGCCACAAATATCACAAGGGTGGGTGACTTGACTACTTTGTCTCGAATCTTGTTGTCTCCTACCATTGAAAGTTCTCTGTCCTATCCCAACAATAGCACTAGGCAGGTCACTCCTCTGTTGGGATAATCGTAAATCTCTCTGTGGACCCTGACGGTTAGAAGACGAACCACCACTACTGAAATCTCTCCGACCTTGATAACCCTCAGTCTTGGCCCTCTTTGCCCTATCCCTCGCAGCCCTACTCTTACTAGTCCTCATCTCAATGTGCTGAGCACAATTTACTATTGCGAAATAGGTTGTGAAATCTCGAGATGCCACAGCCCTAAACAGTGGCTCTACTAACCCATCCACAAATCTCTGAATCTTTATCTCCTCAATAGAAACGAGGTAGGGAGCATAGCGAGACAACTGTGTAAACTTGATGTCATACTCCAACACTGTTATACTCGAAGTCTGTACCAAATTTTCAAACTCTCTGGCTCTGGCATTGCGTACACTGAGTGGTAGGAACCAATCCAAGAAGGTTACACTAAACTCACTCCAAGCCAATGGTTTTGCATTTGTCGATCTGCCTCTACACAATGAGCTATATTATTTCTACGCCACATCCTCTAATCGGAAGGCGGCTAACTCGAGTGATCGGACACTAGAGCATCCCAAAGCTTTACATATCTTCTCCATCTTATCTAGGAAAACTTAGGGTTTCTCTTATGCATCAAACCGTAAAAATGATGGAGGCTTAAGCTTTAGGAAATCGGGAAGAGAAATCTCTAAGTTACCCCTCTTCACCTCACAATATTGGCGATCGACCTGTCCTTGAGAGCTAGGAGATTCTTGTACTGTAGGTCTCCCCTCTACTACCCTCTGTATATCCTCCATACGGGTAGCCATCATCCTTACAACCTGATTAACTCCCTATAGGCTTGCCGCCAAATCCTCAATAGTAATACCCCCAGTTGGGTGTCTATCTACATCACCTGAGGACTATCCCTCCTCTTGCCTACTCATAGGCGTATTCAACCTCACCGGCCTAGTGACCCTGCCACGTCTACCTCGACCTCTCTGGGTGGATGCCCGTGGTCTATCTGCCATCTCAATGGGAGCATCTTGCTCCCCTACCCGTCTTGAGGCGGCTCGTGTCTTAGGCGGCATTCTTACCTAGACAAGAGCAAACACCTGTTATTAAACACATATTATAATCATACTTAAGGCAAAAGGTGGTTTCTAAGATAGGGAATCTATGCGGTCATTTGGTTGTAAAATGTGTCGCGATTCACACTTCAAAACCGAAGTTCCGACATAAAAACCCGACACTCCGCTGGACCAGCAAATGGAAGTCCTAGGACCTAGACAAACCTAGGGCTCTGATACCAAAATTGTCACGACCCAGATTCTGGGCCATGATCGGCGCATGGGTCCAATGGACGTAATCCACTAAACCCAAGCAAGCCAATTATTTATCTTACTTATAATTCCATCTATTATCACTACGTCATATTTCATAACTTTGAATCAAAATAGTGATATACATTGCCAACTCATACATTGCCAACTTCTACTGGCATTACTCATTTAAAATTTACATTAAGTTCATCCATACATAACAAAATAATGCTCGACTTCCAACGGAGGGACACGGATGAATATACGCTACCGAATGCTGAGACACCTACCAAAAGATGGACACAGGTTTACACGGACACCTCGTCCTAATTATCGGCTACCTCGTGATCTGAAAACATGAATTTGAAAATGGTGAGTATAAACCCCGTGAGTGAACAAGGAAGGAAACAAACAACAATTAGGGAGAATTTAAAATCATGATGTACTTGTTTCAAAACAATGCAATTTAGTTCATTCCTATTTAAAACCCCTCCAAACCCAAGAGTTTCTCCCTGCAGTGGGCATAAATTTCGCTACAACGAAAACGGAGCAACAAGAAAAACATTTTTCCTCACTCAACAAAAAGCCATCTTGCTAAACTAATAAAATCAATATAAAATTCATGAAAATTCTCAAAGTACAATGTGTCAAATTTTACGTACATTACAACCATGAATCATTGTCCATCAATTTGCTATAACACACACATTTACATATGTATATATATATATATATATATACCTATATACCCATCATCATCATCTCACCAACCCATCATCATCATCATCATCACCAGCTCATGCGCACTCCCTACTCGCACATGGCTGGGTCATCACCGGGTTATGCGCACTCCCTACTCGCACATAACCGGGTCATCCACGAATTATGCTCACTCCCTACTCGCACATAGCCGAGTCAACATAATTACACAACATTATATTCAAGCATATATGTATATCAACATAATACAGCCACATAGAAATCCATAATAACCACATTTCATAACATAAACCTTTTCTCAAAAGCTTGTTCCTAAGGCATTCATTTTCATGAAAAATTGCATAAAATCATTCAAACACTTTGTTCAAAAAAGTCATATTCCCAAAACAATTTTGATAGGCAGTCCACTCACAAGTGTCGAAAAATTTGAATTTCGGGTGCACTTGGACTAATAGTCCTCATGAGTAATTCTTTTGCCTTTTTCGAACGTCTCACTACCTTGACAAATCACAAAGTCGAGGAATTTACTATAGTGTCTCTAAATTGATATAAACTAATTTAAATTACTAATGCTTGATATGTAAATGCAAAAATACGTTCGATTACCGCTTAATCGCGATATCGATTAAATTCGATCGATCACCCGATTAATTGGCGATTGTGTCCAAATCACCTCTAAATTAATTCATTTTTTCCTCTAATAAAAACAATCCCCCATTGATATTCAGCCCTCATGGTTCGACCAACAAGGAACCCTAGAGAAATTGAATATTTCTTTTGTGTTTTGGTTCATAACCATGCTTAACTCTCCCTAAACACTTACATAGTCTAAAATCAAATTATTCCAACAACAATTCCTCTTCCATACCCATTTTCAGAATTGAATTAATAATGATAACTCAATATTCAACCATGGAAATCAAGAACAAAAGCATGGGTAAGCTAGGTATCAAGGAGAATTAAAGAAATTTTAACTTACCTAGCTTGTTTCCTTGATTTCTTCACTTTTTCTTTGAATTTTCACCTAGGTTTTCTTGTTTTTCCCTTTGTTCTTCCTTTTTTCTTGTTGCTGGTTCTCTAGGCCGAATATGGTGAGAGAATTGGGGATTTAATGGGCTGATTTCTAGAGAAAATAAAAAAATAATCAAGCATGCCACGTGTCACATGCTTATTGGCCCAATTTTTAACTTTTTGACTTTTTCTTCTTAATTTTCCACCACAATTATTCTGGTATTTATCCAACCCTACCATATTTAAAATCCCTTGGTCTTGACAAGTGCTGGGGTAAAAATTTACCGATTTGCCCCTAGGGCGAAAAAATTACGATTTTGTCCCTATACTCCGAAATGTACCGGAATCACATTATTTCTACTTTTCAACCTCAAATGACACTAATATTGATCAATATTAACCAAATGGGGCAAAAAAACATTTTTTAAAAAATTCCTGTTCAGTCCTCTAGTGGCAAAATTACCATTTTGCCCTTATACTCCAAAAATACCGAGAATCACAATTTTTCACTGCTAAATATCATTTTATACTCCAATAATCATAATTATATTTCATATAATTATTCTTGGTCAAATGTGATCAAATCTTGGCTAGAAATCTCCATTTAATCATCAAATGATAAAATGACCGTTTTGTCCCTAATTGGTCAAATTTCCTAATGGACTCCAAACTAGACCTTGAACTCCAAGTCACTATTCTTAGCCATTCTGTGGGTTTCAAAATTTTCAATTTCCTCTTAGAATTTCTATTTGAACTAGTTCAAGACTTGATTTAACGTAGTTGTACCACTCGGTACAATACCGTATTTTAATCAAGCTTGACAGGGTCTCACAGTATCCTTGTGTCAAGTATGTTCAGATTAATTTTCCTTTATTTATTCTAATCTTAAACTAGGATTTAATATCATATTCACATCATTCATGATCCTTTTTACTTTTCTTAATCTCGATATTACTGATTTACTCTTCCACTTCGTTCCCAAAGATCGAATTTAATCTACTTATATCAAGGTATAATCAATTTCGGATTACCTTTTGGATATTTAAGCTACGATGTAATCACATCTTACTGTAAGTTATTTCTCACGTAATCCTTACGGATTCACATTATGCATGTGCATGACTTCACATAGTTTATGTGCTTATACTTCTTCCTCAGCCACTTCAATCATATGTTTAAGTTTCTGTATATTATATATCTTTGCATCAAATCGTAATCTGTTACACATGTATGCTTTCATAAGCTTTTAATAAAAGTACCAATGTACTTCACCACAATGTTCATCCTTCATTCATACTTAATAATTAAGATATCAGCCAACAACGTTCATGGTCTCATAAACCTATAAATAATGAGTTATGAGTTATTGTACTTAAGTCTCATTGATCCTTCAAAATTCAACTTCACTTGATTATTGCATTTTACACCATAACACAGTCCCCAAAAGTCACCCTTTTATCTCAATTTTCTTTCATACCTCCAACACATATGTTATATCTCTACTTCTTTCTTTAAAATTTGTTAGTCATTTAAGACTTAAACTCCATGCATCTAAAAATTCCATTATTATCACCCTTTTCAAAACAAGGTTGCCTCTTGGAGAAAATTTTCACATGCACTTAATTGTCACACTATACTTAATTGTCCAGTGACTACATTAGATTCACCCATTGTATATATTATTTTCAATAATTAGACTCCAACAAAATTACTAATCCATGGTCAATCGCATTTTCCTTTATTCATTCTCGTAATACAATAAGAGATTTCCATTAACAGGCTTCATCATTACTAGTACCCTCAGTGATCCTTAGTACCATCCTTCCATACCATTAGAGTAATATTCTCCTTTAACAGCTACATTATTATTGCTCGTGATCGCAAGACTTGAAGCAAAATTCCACTTAATGCATTTCTCAATATCATTGCAAACTTCTAATCTCGACCTTACACCTTACGACATATAACCACATAACCCATGGTTTAACTATTAAGCTCCTTAGTAGGTTTTAAAATGCCACATTACCTTGATAGGCATATCATTCGACACATCCTACTCAAAGCTTTTTATTGATTTCCAAAACATTTAATTGTTCATCCATTTATTAATATCTTACTCATATACATCTCATGTAGCTTAGCTACCATATCTCTTCACATCCCAAATTAGTATTTACTCCATCCTACACATATAAGAATATCTCAAACTATAATCACTTCGCATTCATGCAGTGCATATTAATTCAACATATTCTTCCCAATATTGCACATGTATCCTCTAAAACATTTAAGTGTATACTTATTTATGAACGTCTCAATTTTACACATAGATTTTCAGTATGCCACATAATTGGCTTTATTTTGTTACTAATCATTCTTTTCCAAAAACATCAAGATGAAATTTATAAATCTATAGAATGATACTTTAACAATATTTATTTGTTTGGTATTGGTATCCCTTGAGGAATGTCTCATGCTTTCATCTAAATCTTAACTCATCTTTCTGCTAGCCTTTAACAAAGGTTTTTCTCGTCTCTATTAATTCTTAAGATCCAACATTAGTTAACATAATGTTAACCTTAGTACTTCATTACTATAGTTTAGCTTTATGTAGCAATCTCAAGAATTTCCAATTCCACTCTTAATTACGTGCCACTTATATTACCACAAAAGGCTCCTCAATCCATTCTATATAAGCATATCCAAAACATTTGATGACTCCAAACAACTGGCTCAATATTAAGGCTAATGATCATAATTCAACCTTTTAAGATTATCACTATGCCACATTATCATGTTATTTGCATCTTGCTCATAGCTACAACATATTAACCCTTATCAAGGCTTAAGGCTACCATATCAAACACACTCAATCTTTTATCTAGGCCTATACCACAATTCCTACAACCATGTATATTCTCTTTGGCTTACAATATACACTAGCTAAGCTAATAATTTCAGGCTCATATTAGCCTTTAACAATTTGTCATTAATCAAATAAGTCCCACCTTGGAACATCCTTTCCATATGGTTTAGTGAACTGACAATATACATAACACCACACACATACTTTATTCACCATTTAGGGCATCCTGTAATTCCTTAATATAATCCATAACTAATTATCATTCTTTGCATTACAACTCAAATAGTTTACTAACCTTCAATTTAAAAAGGCAAATGAAGATAATCCATCCTTACCAACACCTTATTTTCACATTCATTATTACCTAAAGACTTTAGGCATCTTGTGGTAATAGATTAATGCATAGCTTTTTAATCTTAACTCATTACAACTCTTTTGATTGCACAATTTATTCTTCTCAAACTTGTACATTTTATTCCTTTAAACGTCTTAAGAGCTTATTCTATGCATTATAATAATTTCTAAATCCGATTGAGTCCATTAGGTATACATGCATTTCAGTCATTTCTATTTTTCTCAAATTTCATACCTTACTTCCAATAGTCTAGATTCATATCAAATTATCAACCTCTAATATTATGGCACAATGTGCCTCCATTCTTACCATCTGAATTACTTTCACAAAGAACAGTAAACAAATTTGCATACTTCTATCAATGCTACTGTAGTCAACCATGCATGAAAATTTCCAATACTTAATTAGTCATTAAATTAGCTACTTCATAATTCTTCCAAATCATATGAAAATCAATCTAAGTCTCAAATCCTTCAAGCATACAAATAATAACTATTGCCTATTCCAAACCACATCTACATAGTCTCACAACCATACTAGATTCAAATGAACTACTTAACTTCATTAAGAATCATCGTTGTCTTGATTTGGACACATCGACTAATCATAATCCGAACTGTCCTTAACCTCTTGAGGATCCTCCTCATCCTCATAATTCTCTCCTTGTTGTTCATTCACATAATCTTTCCTAGTAACAAGTGTGGCTTCTCTCCCATAAGTAGGAGGAAAATCCAAAACAATAGATATTTTCCTTAGACAATAACTTCCAACAACTACTTTTATCATTTTCTCAGTGCCTTTTTTCTTATGACCATTTTTCTTGCTCTCCATTCTTTCAAGGATTTCTAAATTCTTAAATATTATTCTAGCTTCTAGTGGAATCCATGCAATAGCAACTTAGGACTGGTTTTTTCCTTAGCTTCCACACTTTTGAAAATAATGGCTCCTAGCAGTGGAGTCCATTGATCCCTCTTCAATACTATGGGAATCACTCCCATTCTATTTACTATTGCTCATGCTGTGTTACAAGGGCCTCTCAAAAACCTGTACATAACCACGTGTTAATTCTTGTATTTTTTGACGTATTAAGATAAAGGTAGGTTTCTAGATAATTAAGAGTCTATGTAGCGTCTTTCCCTTGACTCGTGTTGCATTCCCATAATTCAAGGATAGGACTCTACATTAACTCTACCAACTCCACTAATAGACACAGGGATTCTTAAGACTTAACTAAACCTAGGGCTCTGATACGAAGTCTGTAACAACTGCTTTCCAATCATTATCGGCGCTTGAGTCTCGTGGGAAAACCCACCAAGCCTCAAGCCAACCTTGTATTACTTCTTAGTATTATGTTATATATTGCCACCCATATATGTAATGCTCAATATGAAATAAGCTTTATATAAGTAGAGCAACTGTTTTCACAAATTTAACCAAGCATCTATTTGACTTAATTATAATACAATTTTGCCATTTTATAATCTCGATTGTACACTTTCCTATTTACACAACTATTTATTTCTGAAAGAAATACACTGTGAATGACCCGATCTCTAATAGTGGAGTGATTTGAAATAGGGTACTAAGAGAAGCCTTTAACTACACCGTAGTGGACCAAAATGTGTCGATGAAAATAAGCTAATCTAATCAATTATCTACAAAATAGGAATAGTAGGGTGAGTCTCACAAACTCAGTGATCATCGGCTTAGTGAGCCGGGTCATGATGCGAAATAAGCGTAAAGTAGAGATTTTGAATACTAAAATCAGAATATAAAATGAGAAACTTATGTAATCAAAATAAGGTGTTTGTGCCTTGCTAATATGTCACAAAAATTGTGATGTAGTGTAACCGTTTAGATAACTCTATTATATAGAGTTGTTTTGACACATTTTGAGAACTTAAGTAGTTAGATCTTTGAGATTTTAGGTTCTAATCGTAGTAATTTAGGTGTTTTTCTAGTTTAAGATTTATTATGTGTTGAGTAGTCAATTTAAGTTATTTTAGTTAAAATTTATGTTATTTTGTTTAAAATTACTTTAAAAGGAGTTGTGTTGGTTTTTTTTATTACTTTTGTATGAAATTTGATGAAAAAGGCTCATTTGTTGAAAATCTATGTAAATATGGTGATGGCTTCATTCATATATATGTTTCAGTATTTTGACCATATCTCTCTATAAAGAACTCTAAATGAGGTTATTCTTAGGCCAATAGAATTCTAAGAGGAAGGTCTATGACTTTCATGTCTACCACTTTGCCCAATTCTGATCAGATCGTGGTCAAAATATTTGTCTAAATCGGAGCACTATAGCAGTACGCATGGACTGTACATGATGAGAGCATATCTTTCAATCTAGAAGTCCAATTAACATTATTATTGAGCCATTGGAAAGTTAAGAGATAGGGATAAAACTGTTATGGTTACCATTTTATCCAGTTTGAACCAAATCAGGGTGAAAATCACGTTCAAAGTTGATAGACTGCCTCAACACTAGGAAAACAAGGCTGCAACGCTAGTGAAATGAAGCTCAGTATAGATTTTCTCAAGAGCTCAGTGCTGTAGTGCTAGAGAAGTAGCGCTATAGCATGATTGTAGCAAAAATCTAGTGCCACAATGCTAAGAAATCAAAGCCGCAGTGCTGGATGATTTTCCAAAAATAAAAATTTGACGAAATTTTGGAAATTAGGTTACTTTGAGCCTATTTAAGGGACCTTTTTCAGAGGTTTAAGGGGGGAGGCAAGAACTAATTATTCTAGAGATTTGGAGTCAAGAAAAAGCAAGAAAACAAGAGAATTTGAGAGAGAATTGAGATCATAAAGCTTCAGCAGTTAGTTTCTTTCTCTACCTTTATGTTTCTTTTATTTTCTTTGATTTGAATTCATGGCTAAATTTCTTTGGATGTTGTTTTTATTAGTTATTATGAGCGAAATTATCTTTCTAGGATTGTGGTGGATTTCAACATGTTATTTGAATATTAATTTCTCTTTTATTTATCATGAATGGGTATAGTTTTGCTTATTCAAATATGTTCTTAATGCTTTTGATTGTTTGGCCAATAATTAACTGGTTTGTGAATCTAATTGAGACTCGACAAAGAGATTTTAGATTGGACTAAGGTTTGAATAGTGTATGTTCACATCACTTAGGTGATCTGATTTACGATTCGGGTAGACATACACCGATTACTATACATAGCCACATTAGGACACTTGCTTAATGAACGTAATTTAATTGATTCTTGTAGGCATCTAGTGAACTAATTAAGTTAGGTATTTGTAAAAGCACCTCAATAGAGACTTATCCACAGCTTAAAATTCTAGGTTAGTAAAATCACCTAGAAAAGATAGATAACAAGAAAAGTTTGTATCAAATGGAATGTTGAATGAACCTATAATCTTACGTCTTTAATATACTGTTTTTCTTAACTTATTTAGTTTATTAGTTTAGTTAGTGTTGATTTTTAATTATTTTTAATTAGTTTTTCTTCAATTTTTTGATTACTTAAATAAGATTAATTTGTTTTATAATTTTAGTAATTAGTGAAACTTTAGGAAGAAATCTCCGTGGGAACAATACTCTATTTCATCACTTTATTACTTGTTCGATACGTATACTCACGTGTGCAAAATCGGCAACACATTTCAAGAACAATGTGAAAATTAGTGCATTGTATACATGGGTTTCGATTAAAGAAATCATTTAATACCTTTGTATTCACAATAGGGCCAAATATAAACACGCACGCTCCCATTTAACATGGCATGTATAACTATCCATATACATCCACATAGAATTAAACTTGTGATCAACACTTTATACACTAAAAGCTTTCAAATAAAAGGGGAGCTATGGAAAATCAATATTTCTTCACCATGCAAAAGAATACAAGTTTGAAATCAAAGAGAGATGCTACTTTCAAATACGTAATCAGCCCGTGGACCTTCTTCCACATAATAATATCTTTGGGGCCCTCTCCTCTGGTTCCTTCTACCATGGCAAATCTCAACAATGTTTGTCAATGGGCTGTGAATATACATGGCAAGGCCACGAGCTATGATTATACGTGGCAAAGCCATAGGTTGTTATATGTAGTTGTGACCACACGATAAATGATGATGCTCTGTGTAACACCCTGTACCTTGAGTAATGACTAATAGAGGTTATTAGGTACCAATTTAGGTGAATTAAGGTCACTCAATATGTTAGTAGGCACAAGGTCATGAAAGGAATATTTGGAAATAAAATATTTTGTATGCGATAAAATAATAATAAAATAATAATGTTTTATTGAGGTCAAAGTTGTGGAGTTAAAAAGGGCTATAGAGCTAAACCAGAGCAAAGTAAGATGTTTTAGGGCCCTAAAAGACCAGAGGAAAATTTTGAAATAAAATAATGTTAAAATAATATGGATGTCAAATTGGTTATATTACATGAAGAATGTGTGATTTGTACATTTTTTCGAAGTGGGGGAGATAAAGTAAGAAAATTTTGGAAGAAAGAGAGTATTAGTGAAGTTTGCATGCCTTCATTAAATTAAATGAGAAAGAGTAAGTATATATTTAAATATTATGACGACACCTTGTTGGAGTGTGAATTTCATATTTTATTTGTATAACTGTAAAGGAAGAAAAATAAAAGAGAATTGATATCAAAGGAATCATGGGAGGACTTAATTGAAAAGAATAAGAAGTTGAGGGGTGGAATTGTAAATAATGGAAAGATATGGGGTGAAGTTATAATTATTAAAAGTTGAAGGATCAATTTACAATTTAGGAAAAGTTTGAATGATAAAATGTAAAGGATGAAAAGTTTAGAGGATCAAATGGTAAATAAGGAAAAATTGGACGACTTATGTGCAATTTCACCATTTTAAGCTAAGTGAATATTTAATGTATATATATTTGTATTTTGGAAAGCAAGATGAAATTCAAGTTGGATGCAAGTAAAATGAAATACAAGTGAGATTGTTTAGCATGATGGAATTTGCTTGTGAAGTGACTATTACATGCAAATGATGACATGTAAAAAGGATAAAGCTTAGTGGGTAACATATGGGATCCCCACCATGTGAAAGATGACAAAGAGAAAAAGAATAAAGAGTATTTAATTGAAAGAAATCCATGCATGAAATTGAAGTGGGTATACATGGTGGTAAAGAAAATATTAAGAATAAATTTTGTTGCATGAAATCCTATGGCTTTTAAGGAGGCCAAATAGGATTCAAGAGTGGAAGAATTGCATGAAAGACTATTGGGTGCAAATATGGTGGATTTAAGTGGAAAATAAATGGATAAGGATAATAAGGAAGGATATTTAACCAATAATGTAAAAGGAAAATTGGTGCATGTAAAAAAACTATTGGATGACAAAGTGTTCCAATAGGTGAATGAAAGAGTAAAGGTAGGAAATAAAATGCATGAAGTCTTCTTGGTTCACGGGGTGGCAAAGGTTATTGGTAAAGGAATGGTCATGAAATATTATTGGGTGATAAGGTGGCCAAATGGGAGAATGACAAGTGGAAAGAAAAAGAGAACATTGCATGCACAAGCCACCAATGGAAAGTCGTGTTAATAACAAAGCTTACAAAAGAAAGAAATGAGGTTTTCTTTGCCTTCCAACATTAGAGAATTTGCTCATAACAAAGAAAAAAGGGATGGAAGCTCATTTTCACTTTGTTTTGTCCATCACCCTTAAAGAGAAATATTATGAGATTTTCACTTTGTTTTGTCCATCACCCTAAACCCTCTATTTCTCCCAGTATCCGTGAGCCTATTTCTTGCCATTTCTTATCATCAAGCTTCATTGCTCCTGGAAATTCATCCTTGTTTGAAGAAATATGGTTTAGATCTCATGGTAGCTAAGAAATTTCTTGGAAAAAGACTATAAACTGTAAAGAAGAAAATGTGCATGATTCACGAGTTCAAAGCAAGTTTAGGTAAGTAAAGTTTGAGTTTGATCTATGAACTTCTTAAGGAAATGAGTTTGTAATAATAGGAAATGTTTTGTGGCAGCAAAGATTAGCAAGGTTTGAAGAAGAATAGTTGCATGCATGTCACCAAATCATTGTTTACTGGAGGATTTGACATATAAGAAATATGAGTAAGTATGCTCTTAACTTTTGAATCTCGTAAGTGGTAGAAAAGTTGGATGTTAAATTAGTAAACTTTTATGGTAGCCTTAATGATCAAAGCTTTGGAGAAATGTTGGAGTTGCATGAAAGTCCAAGCCATTCCAAAGGTAAGCATGCAATGTAACTTGATTTTGCAAACTTGGGTACGGTTAAAAAGAATGCCTATACTAGTTATGAGTTTTGATGTTGTGTGAATGTGTTGTTTTAAAGAAAGTAAAGGATCAAAAATGTGGATGGAAATTCGAAAATCCTCAAGTATTTTGGTATAAATAGATTAAATGATGATTTCATATTACAGATACATGTGATATAAATAATTTATGCATGTAAAGATTTGACAATTCTTTGATAAAGTTACTGCCAATATATATATGTATATGTACAAAAGATTAATTGTGAAGGAATGATGATTATAGCATGAATGGAACTATTTGGTTAATGGTTAAGTTCTTGAATGAGAAGGGGGAATAAAGAATAGGATATAAAACCATAAATCTAAGTGTGGGCAACAAGTGTGGGATAGAATAAATTGTAAAGTTGATAAGTATTTTGGATTTAATTGTTGCCAGGAAATTTACAAGGATAGTTGTCGTGGGTGTAATTCAAAAAGGATAATGGTTAAATGGCAAGTGATATTGATCAATTAAGAATGCAAAGAATTTAATTAGTGAAGTAATATCCCGCCAAGAAAGGTGAGTAGGGCGTGTCTATTTTGAAAGATTCCATACTATATAATATTGTATGTATAGTAATTTGTCAACGATTTATTCAATGTCATTGTGGAAAGCATGAGGTGTTAGAAAATGATAGGTGGTTTAAATACCTATTTGTGAAAGATTTATACACTGTTATTGTGGAAAGCATGAGCTGGTAGAAATGATAGGCAATTGTGAATGCAATCTTTTTCGAATTAGCTTTGTATATAATATATAAGCTATATACGTAAAAACTGAGAAGCAAGCTCTTCACTTTTATTTACATCAAAATGTGCCTAGCATATTTGTCTAATGTGCATATTTGATTATGCTAGAAAATTGGCCAAACTTCATGTTCACCATGCTTGACTTAACTTCAAACCTCATGCAAGGGTTTCACATCATGTGTTCTTGTAAACAAGTTTCTAAATGTTGACGTCACTTGTCTTCAAAATAATTTTAAGATAAACCTTTGAAAGCTTTGAGTTGGTTATGAAAATGATTTTGACAAATTGAAAGAATTGAGAATAGGTTCGAATGTCACATTGGGATAGTGTGACCCTTGTGCACAAGTGAACTCTAGCTAGAGATATTTTTGGGTCACCGACAGGCTGTGAATATACATGGTTTGACCACAAGCTGTGAACATACATGGCAAAGCCACGAGCTGTGACACGTGGTTGGGACCACATGACAAATGATGCTACTTCGATGTCGACCAACATTGTTGAGATTTGCCATGGCATAGGGAACCAGGGGAGAGGGCCCCCAAGATATTATTACGTGGAAGAGGGCCCACGGGCTGATTACTTACTTGAGAGTAGCATTTCTCTTTGATTTCAAACTTGTATTTTTTTGCATTTTGAAGAAATATTAATTTTCCATAGCTCCCCTTTTATTTGAATGCTTTTAGTGCATAAAGTGTTTATCTCAAGTTTAATTCAATGTGGATGTATACGTGTAGTTATACATGGCTTGTTTAATAGGAATGTGCGTGTTTATATTTGGCTCTATTGTGAATATAGAAGTATTAAATGTTTCTTCTAATTGGAGACTATTTTATTATGCACTGATTTTTGCATTATTCTTGAAAATGGTTATGCCGCATCATAATTTTCATGGCACATTAGCAAGGCATAAACACCTTAGTTTGATTACATAAAGTTAACATTTTTTATTATGATTTTATTATTCAAAATCTCTACTTTACGCCTGTTTCCCATCTTTGCCCTGCTCGCTAAGCTGATGATCATTAAGTCTGTGAGACTCACCCCAAATATTCTCATTTTGCGAAGAAGTGATTAGCTAATGTTCTTTTCCTTAGCACATATTTGGTTCATTGCGGCATAGGTAGTGGCATCTCTTAGCAATTCTTTTCGTGTCACTTTGTTGCTAGAGGTCTTTATGTTGTCAAAAGATTTTAGGAACTTGTCATTTGTTGTAAAATGTAAAACATATATTTATATAATGATGAAATATAGCGTACTAAAAGAATATTTACCATTAATGAAATTGTAATGGTTATGAGATTTCCAAGAAACATGTTATGGGTTGTTGAGTTGAAAATTGTGGAGGCTTGCTTGTGACTTGGAGAGGTTGCTCGTGAGACTAGGTTGCTATCAGAGCCTAGGTTTAGTCGAGTCCTTGGAATTCTTGTGTCACGGAACGGAGTTGTCGAAGATAGTGTAGAGTCTTGTTTATGGTTTGTGTTAACTTATGAAAATGGTTTTGACAAATTAAAAGAATTGAGAGTAGGTCTGAATGTCAGATTGAGATACTGTGACCCTTTTGCACAAGTCAACTTTAACTAGAGATGCTATGAATATACATGGCAAGGCCACAGGCTGTGACTATACGCGGCAAGGCCACAAGCTATTATACGTGGTTACGACCACACGATAAATGATGATGCTCCAATGTCGGCCAACATCATTGAGATTTACCATGGCATAGGGAACTGAAGGAGAAGGCCCCCAAGATATTATTACGTGGAAGAGAGTCCACAGGTTGATTACCCACTCATGTCTCTTCGATTTCAATCTTGTATTCTTTTGCCTGGTGAAGAAATATTGATTTTTCGCGACTCCCCTTTTATTTGAAAGCTTTTAGTGCATAGAGTTTTGATCCCAAGTTTAATTCTATGTGGATGTATAGGGATAGCTATACATGCCTTGTTAAATGGGAGCGTGCGTGTTTATATTTGGCCCTATTATGAATACAGAAGTATTAAATGATTTCTTTGATCGAAAACCATTTATATAATGCATTGATTTTTGCATTGTTCTAGAAACGGTTACACCACATCACAAATTTTATGGCATATTAACAAGGTCCAAACACCTTATTTTGATTACATAAGTTTCTCATTTTATATTCTGATTATAGTATTCAAAATCTTTGCTTTATACTTGTTTCCCATCTTCACCCTACTCATTGAGCCGATGATGACTGAGTTTGTGAAACTCACCCCATTATTTTCATTGTGCTAATAAGTGATCAGTTTAGTGTATTTTCACCGACATATTTTGGACCACTACAGTGTACGTAAAGGCATATCCTAGTACCCAACTTCGAGTAGCTCCACTATTAGAGGTCGGGTCATTCATAGTATACTTTGTTTCGAAAGTAAATAGTTGTGTAAACTAGAAAGTGTATAAATGAGATTGTAGATGACAAATGGTGTTACGATTAAATTGTATAAATGCTTAGTCAATTGTTTATAACATATGCTTTAACTATCTTTAAAGCTTATTTCATATTAAGCATTTATATTTGTTGGTGGTAATATTTAACATAATATTAAGAGATAATTCAAGGCTGGCGTAGAACTTGGCGAGTTCTCTTGTGAGACTCAAGCATTGGTAGCGATCAGGAAGAGGCTGTTACAAGGTTAGTATCAAAGCCTTAAGTTTAGTTAAGTCCTAGGAATTATTGTGTCTATCAGTGCAGTAGTTAGAGTTAATGTAGAGTTCTATCCTTGAATTATGGGTGTGCAACACGAGTCAAGGGAAGGAGGCTACATTGGCTCTTAATTATCAAGAAAACTACCTTTGTCTTAATACGTAAACAAAATTAAAGAATTAACACATGGTTGTGTACAAGTTTTTGAGGTGCCTCTATAACATATCATGAGTAGTAGTGAGGAGAATGACAGTGATTCCCATAGTATTGAAGAGGGATCAATGGACTCCACTGCTAGAAGCCATTATTTTCAAGAGTGTAAAAGTTAAGGAAGCAACTAGTCTTAAGTTGCTATTGCATGGATTCCATTGGCAGCTAGAATTATATTTAAGAATTTAGAAAGCCTTGATAGAATGGAGAGTAAGAAAAATGATTATAAGAAAATAGGCAAGGAGAAAATGAAAGAAGTAGCTGTCAAAAGTTATTGTTCATGGAAAGTATCTGTTGTTCAAAATTTTTCTCTTAGTTGTGGGAAGGGAGCCTCACCTATTACTAGGAAAGATTATGTGAATGACAAGCAAGGAGAGAATGGTGAGAATGAGGAGGATCGTCAAAAGGTTGAGGACGATTCGGATTATGATTAGTCGATGTATCCGGATTAAGACAACGATGATTCTTAGTGAAGTTAAATAGTTCATTTGAATCTAGTATGGCTGTGAGACTATGTAGATGTAGTTTGGATTAAGTAATTGTTATTATTTGTATGCTTGAAGGATTTGAGACTTGGTTTGATTTTCATATGATTTGGAAGAATTATGAAGTACTTAATTTAATGACTTATTAAGTATTGGAAATTTTCATGCATGGTTGACTAAATTAGCATTGATAGAAGTATGCAAATCTGTTTATTGTTCCTTGTGAAAGTAATTCTAGAAGTAAGAATGGAGGCACATTGTGCCATGTTATTAGAGGCTGATAATTTGATATGAATCTAGACTATTTGAAGTAAGGTATAAAATTTGAGAAAAATGGAGATGACTGAAATGCATGTACACCTAATGGACTCAGTCGAATTTAGAAATTATTATAATGCATAGAATAAACTCTTAAGAAGTTTAAAGGAATAAGATGCACAAGTTTGAAAAGCTTAAATTGTGTAATCAAAAGAGTTGTAAGGAGTTAATAATGAAAAGCTATGCATTAAGCTAATACCACAAGATGTTTGAAGTCTTGAGGTAATAGTGAATGTGAATATAAGGTGTTGGCAAGGATGGACTATCTTCATTTGCCTTTTTAAATTGAAGGTTAGCAATTTGTTTAAGTTGTAACGCAAAGAATGATAATTAGTTATGGATTTTATTAAGGAATTACGTGATGCCTTAAATGGTGAATAAGCATGTGTGTGTTGTTATGTGTATTGTGAGTTCACTGCACCATATGGAAAGGATGTCCTAAGGTATGACTTATTTGATTATGAACAAATTTTTAAAGGCTAAAATGGGCCTGAAATTATCAGTTTAGCTAGCGTATATTGTAAGCCAAAGAGAAAATACATGATTATAGAAATTATGGTATAGGCTTAGATAAAGGCCAAATGATTAAGTGTGTTTGATATGGTAACCTTAAGCCTAGATAAGTGTTAATATGTTATAGCTATGAGCAGGTTATAAATGGCCTGATACTGTGGCACGGTGATAAACTTAAAAAGATGAATTATGATCGTTAGCCTTAATATTAAGTTTGTTATTTGGAGTCATTAATTATTTTAGATATGATTATATAGGATGGATTGAGGAGCTTTCTTATTGCGATATAAGTGGCACGTAATTAAAATTGATGTTGGAAATTCTTGAGATTGCTATATTAAGCTAAGCTACAGTATGAAGTATCAAGGTTTGATATATTCATATATGTATATACACATATATGTGAAGTTGATTTTGTAAACCAACTAAAGTGAAGGATTATTCTTAATGATTTAAGATTTGAACTTAATGTGCTTAATGAGTTGTATAGATGATACAATATTAAAAATTCCATCAATAAACAATAGTTAAAGGAAGAATATCAAGGAATTGGAATCTATGGTGTGGTTAAGCCATGCAAGGTGGACTAATATATGTGAGGTGTAAAACCAATGAAGTGTTAAGGTATAGTTGTATCAGAATCACCATAAAGCAATAGCTGCAATAGATGGAAAATGAATGGTGAAAGTACTATAATGTGTGTATTTGGGTGATGATTAAATAAGGAAGATAAAACTTAACTTTTGTCCATGATGATCAAAAAGTTCAAAGTTAGAGTAATTTTAATATATTCGGAGACATGGAGGATTAGAATTAAAAAGTAAATTACCTTTCTACATTATGTGAATTATATCAGCTTAAGAATGATATAAAAGTGTAACTTTTCCAACATGAAGCTAATGGAGTTTTGACAAAATCCAAATGGCAATGCAAGGTAAGGAAGGAGTACGTCGGGATAATTGAAAGATTTAACTTCCCCCTAATGTTGAATATCTATGTAGGAATGAATATGGTATGCTCATAATGCTAAACGTTATGCAATATTTGTATGGGAACAAGATGAATGAATATTGAGAAACTTGATAAGAATCAACGTAAAGAGATGGTGATAAGACGAAACAATCGTTGAAGGGTACTATTGTTCAAATTTAAGAATGATAATAGACATAAGTTATGCACTCTAGTCGTGTGTAGTTTTATATCAAGATCGAAATGAAACATGATGAATAAATACAAATTCTACGTGAGGAGTAAGTGACAAAATCTTCGAGTATGATTAATAGCCCTACGTTGATATGAATTTGAGGACGATTTTGTTTTAAGTGGGGGAGATTGTAACACCCCGTACCTTGGTATAGTAGCCATATGACCTTATTGATAAGACGAAGGTTAATTGAAGCTAATTGAAGTGCTAAAGAGTGTCACGACCCAAATTTCAAGCCATGATCGGTGCATGGGCCCAATGGGCATAGCGCACTAAGCCCTAGCCACCCTATTTATATGACCTATTCATCATTCTATCAAAAGTTCCTAAAGTCACATTTCATAATTTCGATTCAAAATAATGCTAACCATTGCCAACTCATAGTGGCATTACCAATCAAAATATGCATATATTGTCTAAAACATACATCTTAATAATTTACATCGGGTTTGTCTATACACAACAAAAGGGATACTCGACTTTCAGTGGAGAGACCTGAGCCAAAGTACAGCTATTGAATGTTGAGATACCTACCAAGGAGACGAATCTCTGAGGACACCTCGACCTAGTTACCAACTGCCTCCTGATCTAAAAACATGAAGTTGAAAATAGTGAGTATAAACCCAGTGAGTGAACAAAGGAAAGGAACAAGCAAACGATAAGAAAAGTTTAAAGAAATCATGATGGACTTATTTTCAAAAACAATGCAATTTAGTTTAGTTCTTATTAAAACCCCTCATTAAACCCTTAATTGATTAATCACTTGATGATGAAGGATCCATGCATAACAAAGATTTTGAAGAGTGAAAACTTTAGTAACATTCAAGCAAGTCAAGTGAAATGACTGATCCTCGCTGCAACGGAAAGGCATTCTCACTAAAAGCCATCATTTCAAACTTAATTAATTAATTCCTTGATGTTGGAAGTCCGTGATCAACTATGATGTTAAAGAAGTGAAAAATATGGCAAAAACCAAACAAGGTAGTAAGAACGACAAAAGGTTTCTCGCTGTAGCGAAACCACCTGTAGACATCTCGCTACAGCGAGAATGTATTCTTGCTGTAGTGAGTTACAAGGTTGCAGCTAGCCTCCTAACCTGAGAGTTTCTATTGTTCTCGTTGTATCAAGAAAAGACCATTCTGCTGCAATGACAAAATCAACTTTCTATTCTTAGCAATTTCCAAGGTTCAACATGCAAGATTTGACATACATTACAACCCTATACCATACTCACAAAATTTCTATTGCATAAATATATATATATATATATACATATATAAACACCAATACCACTGCCGCCTCACGCAGCTTATGTGCAACCCCCACATCGAGCACATAGCTGGAGTCATCGTGTGCATCCCCCACATCGTGCACAGCTAATACCATCGTGTGCATCCCCCACATCGTACATAGGCAATATCATCATCCACACTCCTGCACTCGTCATCACCAGCATGTGCATCCCCCACATCGCGCACATGCACGGTTATATTTGTTACACAATATTAACAATCGATACACAACATATATATATATATATCAGCATCATATAGGAGCACAAGGATTCATCATATTGCACACTCACCACATAAAATGTTTTAATAAAGGCTTGTTCCCATGCATAATCTTTAAGGAAAAATCAAATAAAAATCAGTCACATGCTTCATCCAAATACTAATACATTTCCCAAAATATTTTAAATGCAAGTTCACTCACCTTGGTGGATTTGTAATTGAATTTCTTTTCAAAATTCTTTCAAGCTAATAAGGGAAATCACTCCCTTTCTCTCTCTACACACCCAACTAGTGATTGAATGTACTTAAGAAAGACTTTTAAAGGCTGTTGAGGTGTAAAAGTGGAAGAGCGTGAAAAACCCTATGAAAGGGTGTAGAAAAACATGAGAAATAAAACTAATTTGGGGAAGTTTTAAAGGTTTCCATAAAACCCGACCCTATAAATACATATCAGAACATACATGCACTGAGTAGCATGTTATTATGCTAGGAAAGTCTCTAAGAATAAACGAAACCCGGTATTGTACCTAACGGTACACTTGAATTGATTTAACCTCGAACTAGTTCAAATAGGAATCGTAGGATGAAATTTAACATTTTATAGTCGAGGAATGACTAAAAATGATTGTTCGGAGTTCGAGGGTTCATTTGGGGAAAAATTGAAAATTTTGATGTTTAGGGGCAAAATCATAATTTTTCCACTCGTGGACAAAATTTGAGATTTTGAGAGAATTTAGATCACATTTGACAAATTGGAGAATGGTATGAGTATAAGGGATGAAAAATATGTCTATGGGCAATTTTTTAGTTTTTGGGGCAAAAATGTAATTTTTGACTTTTACGGGGGTAAAAATGTAAATTTCAAAAAAAATTACTCCACCAAGACTTTGGATAAGTCTAAGAATTTTATTTAAGCTATGGATATGTGGGGCAAGTGTATGGTGAAAATTTGGAAACAAATGGATGAAATTTTAAAAACGGACCAATGGGAAAGTGACACATGACACTTTTTTATGATTTAATATTATTTTAATGAAAAGTCAGCCCATTTAAGCCCCATTTTAAGTGATGGCCGGCCATAAGGAAGAACAAGAGAGGAAATAGAGAGGAAAGGAAGAAAAGAAAGAAAACAAAGGGAAACTAGAAAAATTCAAAGGGGAATTCGCGTTTTTCGCCCGTTTACGCGTTTAACGGTAAGATTTTTTGACTTTAGCTTGATTTTTACCTTTCCTATGCCTTTGTTTCGATTTAGCATGCTTGAGGAGAGAGATCTAAAAGTGACATCAAGGGCTGGACGAATTTCAAGGGGGGAGAAATTGAAATTTTTAGGTTTTGATTTTTAGTTAAATTGATAGTTTTAGTTAGTTAAATGTGTTTAGAAATTAAATTGGGCAAGAAAGCATTAAATTTTCAGAATACCCACCCTTGGCCGAATCTGCAATGAGGTACAATGATGATAATCGGATTTTTATTCTAAGAGAAACGAAGAGAAAATGATGAAAAATGGTTAAATGTGATAGAAAAACAAAGTGGAAAATTAACCAAGTTAATGTCCCATTTTTGGTCGAATTTTCCAAGGAAAAGAGTGAGCTGATTTTGGTGATTTTAGAGGAATATTGGCTGACAATTAATGGTTAGAAATGTTGGAGAGAGAATGGGACAATTTACAGTTAAAATGGAGCGCGTTAGCAATTTATCGGGTAAAGTGCCAAAAATAGGTTAATACCGCGTTTAAGCCGTTTTTGGCTATTGCATTTCATACCATACATTAGTCTAGGATTTAAGTCAAATGTATAGTGATTTAGCATTAATGTGATGAATTGAGTAAATTTTTGCAATGTGCCTAGGAGGAGAGCCTTTCGATAAAGGCAAGAAAATCGTACCCGACGAGTAATTATCGGGGCACCTAAAAAGCTTTTAGTTTGTACAAATGGTGAGTAAACTTATTATTATTGTAAATTATCTAGAGTTTATTTTTAAATGCTCTTTATGTATTTTATGAAATGAAAATGAGATTAAAGAGGGATTTTTGATGTTTTACAAATAAATGTGACAAATAAAGATATATTGGGTTGATTATGAAATTGAGTAATTGAAGGCTGTTAACTATCTTGAAAGTTATATATTTTCCGATGAATGGCTTATGAGATATGAGTATATGTGGCTATATTTTGTAAGTATATTGGAAAATTTATGTAAGCTGTTTTTATTATGCAAGCTGGATAAATAAATAAAAACCACGTTATATTGTCGAAATTTTATTAAAACTGGTGGGTTGGTCACTGTAGTGACGGGTTTTCATGGACCGCCTATTAGAGCGGCACGGTAAACCCGGTTATATAGTTACTCCGGTTGTAGAGGCGAGGAGGGTAACTCTTGGGGTAGTATTAGAGCTCACTTCACGTCTAACCCCCACGTGGATGTGTAACTCGGCCAACGCCAAGGAACGACATGTTTTAAAAATAAAAATGTGTTTCACATGTAAATGTTATAACAACCTTGGCGGACTCGGTTAGATGCCTCGGCCAAGGTATTTTCGAGGATTAGTTTTGGCTTGAGCCTTGTTTTTAATAAAAGACATAAGCCTTAACAATTGTTTTGGTAAATTACAAATATTTTATGGTTTAAGAAATAAATTGAAAACATTATGAAATGGTTCGTAATTTGTTGTTTAAACTTGCCTCCATTTTACTCGCCTTTAGATATTTATGATAATGTTTGTTTACTCATTGGGATTGTAAAAATCTCACCCACCTCCTTTCCAAACATTTCAGGTATGCGGTAGCTTGTAGATACCCTATTTTGTCGAGGATTCCAGTTGACATCTCTACCACACAGACAGTAGGTTTCTAGCACCAACACTGGGTGTATTTTGGGCCACTTGTCATTGTAACCATTATTGTACATTATAACTTAGTAAATTTTTGTATGTATGAATTTATTTTACTTACACATTATAAAAAATTTCTTACACGTGTTTCTATAAATATTGTTTTATATAAAAATGCTATATTTTAATCAATATTTTGAATAGTGATATTTGTCTATAAATCCCAAATAAAAAAAAAGAAAAAAAAATTAAAATTATCTTTGGATTTATTTAAGCTGAAAACGACCGGTAATTGTTTAAAATGGAATGTTTAACAAGGATTGCTCACTGGAAAGGAAAGAAACTGATATGTAAGTCTTGTGGTTTTGGTTAGCATTTCGGGTAATGAGTGTCAATCGGGACGTCGCGGTGGTTGTCATGGGCAGGAGGGAGGTTTCGGGTCGTGACAATTCAGTTGGTATCAGAGCTTTTGGTTTAAAAGCTTGTGGTTTTGAAAGAAGTTTTTGATTTTTAAAGTTCTTGGATTTAAAGTTATTTTTAAAATAATTTACAATGTCAGTGTGGCCCAATTAAGATTAGTTAGTTGCATGTAGTTGCATATAGAGTCTTAAGTTGTCTAAACCAATTCCGTTCTTTTTGTAGATCATTATGCCTCCTCGACTTGAGCTACCACCTATTACTAGATTTACCGATAGAGGAAGAGGTCACCCTAGACAGAGTCGGTCAGATTCCATAGAAAAGGAGTCGGCTGCATCTTCTTTAAGAGCAGTTCCTACTATTGAGTCTACGGACCTTTCTATACCTCTTCCATCACTTATTGCTACTCCTGGTGTACCCGCCATGAGACTCAAGGCAGCTCAGGCATTAGTGGCTTTTCTCGCTACTCTTACGGGTCAGGCTTAGGCTGGTCCAGTTCCACCCGCTGTTTCCCCTGTAATAACCCCAATACCACGACCTCTTATTCCACCCCAAACACCGAATGTCTCCATTTCTAAGAAATTGAAGGAAGCTAGATAGTTGGGTTGCGTCTCGTTTACTAGTGAGTTGGATGTGACCGCAACTAAGAATTGGGTTAATCAAGTTTCGGAGACTCTTTCTGATATGAGATTAGATAACGACATGAAGCTAATGGTGGCTACTAGATTACTAAAGAAGAGGGCCCGTACCTGGTGGAATTCGGTGAAGTCCCATTCCACTACTCCTCAGACATGGTCTGACTTCCTCAGAGAATTTGATGGTCAGTATTTTACTTACTTTCATCAAAAAGAAAAGAAAAGAGAATTTTTGAGCTTGAAACAAGAAAATCTAACTGTAGAGGAGTACGAGACTCGTTTTAATGAGTTGATGTTATATGTATCGGATCTGGTGAAATTTGAGCAAGATCAAGCCAATTATTTCGAGGAAGGGCTCCGTAATGAGATCAGGGAACGGATGACAGTGACTGGTAGGGAGCCACATAAGGAAGTTGTGTAGATGGCCTTACGTGCTGAAAAGCTCGCCATTGAGATAGATGGATCCGAACTGAGTTCGCAAAGAGAAAGAATCCGCCTACGTTCCCAAGTCAATCTTCAAAGAGAGGCAGAGATTCGACATCTACTGTAGGAAGTACTACCTCAGTGCCCGTGGCATCCACTAGACCTCCATCTCAACAGTCACAACTGAGATCTTCTAGATTTGATCGGCCAGTGATGAGTAGTTAGGGGAGGACTTCAGGAGGATTGGACAGATGTCGTAATTACGAAAGCTTTCATGTTAGGTCATGTAGACAGCCTGTACAGTGTTTTCAATGTGGCCAACAAGGGCATATCAAGAGAGATTGTCCTCAGTTGAGAGGGGGTACAATAACTACTTCTACTCCTCCGACTCGTCCTAGTATACAGCAGAGAGACACTTCGGGATCACAGTCCAGACAGAGCCCAGTGATATGGTCAGGCATGGGGAGTAATACCCTAGAGCAGCCATCTTCTGAACCACAGCCCCAGATTTTGATTAGGGTCTTTGTAGTGACTGAGGATGAAGCCTGAGCTCGACCTAGCACCGTGGCAGGTACTATGATTGTGTTTGATAGAGATGCACATGTTTTGATAGATTCAGGCTCCGATAGATCATACGTGAGCATATCATTTGCATCATTCTTAGATAAGAACCTGTCATCATTAAAGGAAGAGATTATAGTGCATACTCCTCTAGCCGAGCGATTAGTAAGAAATACGTAATATAGAGACTGTGGTATTAAAGTTGGGGAAGAAGAATTCATGGATGATTTAATCCCTTTAGAGATTCGGGACTTTGATTTGATCTTGGGTATGGATTGGTTGTCCACTCATCGAGCAAAGGTGGATTGTTTTAAGAAAGAAGTGATTCTCCAGAGTTTAGAAGGAGCAGAAGTTGTATTTATGGGGGAGCGTCGAGTATTATCGTTTTGTGTAATCTCGGCCCTCAAAGCTTTGAAATTGGTACGAAAGGGATATTCGGCATACTTGGCTCACGTGATTGATATATCGAGGGAGGAACCTAAGTTAAAAAATGTCCCCGTAGTAAGTGAGTTCTCTGATGTATTTCCTGATAAATTATCGGGACTTCCTCTCGATCGTGAGTTTGAATTCACCATTGACTTATTTTTGGGTACTGCCCCTATCTCTATTCCTCCATATAGAATGGCTTCGACAGAGTTGAAGGAGTTGAAAGAGTTAGTGGACAAGGGTTTTATACGCCCTAGTACATCTCAATCGGGAGCACTGATTTTATTTGTGAAAAAGAAAGACGGTACACTTCGGTTATGTATCGATTATCGACAGCTTAACAGAATGACCATTAAGAACAAGTATCCGTTACCGAGGATTGATGATCTTTTCGATCAATTACAGGGAGCTACAATGTTTTCTAAGGTTGATCTAAGGTCTGGGTATCATCAGTTGAGGATTAAAGAACAAAATGTACCCAAGACAGCGTTCAGGACTCGGTACAGTCATTATGAGTTCTTGGTTATGCCTTTCGGGTTAACTAACGCACCGGCAGCTTTTATGGATCTCATGAACTGGGTGTTCCACCCTTACTTGAACAAGTTTGTTATTGTGTTCATTGATGACATACTGGTTTACTCGAGAGATAATGTTCAGCACGCTGCCCACTTGAGTAGTATGCCCATTGATGACAAACTTTGCGGGAAAGACAGTTGTATGCAAAGTTTTCGAAGTGTGAGTTTTGGTTACAGGAAGTGTTATTCTTGGGACATGTAGTATCGAGAGCTGGAATATATGTTGATTCCAAGAAGATAGAGGCAATTTTACAATAGGAGCAACCTAAGACAGTGACAGAGATTCGTAGTTTCCTCGGATTAGTCGGTTATTATTTGAGGTTTGTTTAGGGGTTTTCCTTAATAGCAGCTCCTTTGACCTGTCTAACTCGTAAGGGAGTTAAGTTTGTGTGGGATGATGTTTGTGAGAATTGATTTTAGGAGCTAAAGAACCGGTAAACCTCCGCTCCCGTTTTAACACTTCCTGTTAATGGTAAGGGATTTGTAGTATATAGTGATGCCTCAAAGTTGGGGTTGGGGTGAGTGTTGATGCAGGATGAGAAAGTAATAGCTTATGTTTCCCGGCAATTGAAGAAGCATGAAGCAAATTACCCTACCCATGATTTAGAGTTAGCAGTAGTGGTGTTTACTTTAAAAATCTAGAGGCATTACTTGTATGGTGAGCATTGTCAGATATTTACGGATCACAAGAGTTTAAAATTTTTGCTCACCCAAAAGGAGCTTAATTTGAGGCAAAGGCGATGGTTGGAGTTGATAAAAGATTATGACTTGGTGATAAACTATCATCCGGGAAAGCCTAATGTTGTAGCCGATGCCTTAAGTCGTAAGTCTTCATCATCTTTAGCAATACTTCAGAGTTGTTATTTTCCAGCATTAATAGAGATGAAATCTCTTGGGGTCCAGTTGAGAAATGGTGAGGATGGATCCTTATTGACAAGCTTCATTGTGCGACCTTTGTTACTTAATCAGATCAGGGACATTCAGAGATCTGATAATGAGTTAAGAAAAAAAATTCAAAAACTGACCGATAGAGGAGTCAGTGAGTTCAGATTTAAAGAGGATAACGTCTTGATGTTTAGAGACCAAGTTTGTGTTCCTGAGGAAAACTAGTTGAGACAGGCGATCGTGGAAGAAGCCCATTCATCTGCCTATGCATTACATCCCGAAAGCACCAAGATGTATAGGACTATCAGGGAGAATTATTGATGGCCAGGTATAAAATGAGACGTAGCAGAATTCGTAGCAAAGTGTCTCGTATGTCAGCAAGTTAAGGTGGGGCATCAGAGGCCAGTAGGTACACTTCAGTCTTTACCTATTCCCGAGTGGAAATGGGAGCATGTAACTATGGATTTTGTTTTGGGACTGTCGCGGACACAGAAGGGAAAGGATACGATCTGGGTGATCGTAGATCGGTTGACTAAGTCCGCTCATTTTTTAGCTGTTCATAATACATACTCTATTGAGAAGCTGGCTCAGCTCTATATAGATGAGATTGTGAAGCTACATGGAGTTCCCGTTTCTATAGTGTCAGACCGAGATCCTCGATTCACTTCTCGATTTTGGCAAAAATTCCAAAAAGCTCTCGGAACTAAGTTGAGATTTAGTACTGCTTTTCACCCACAGACGGATGGTCAATCCAAAAAGACTATACAGACTTTGGAGGATATGCTACGGGTTTGTGTCATTGACTTTACTGGGAGTTGGGATAGACACTTGTCGTTAGTGGAGTTTGCTTACAACAATAACTTTCAGTCTAGCATTGGTATGGCACCATACAAAGCTTTATATGGAAGGAAATGTCGTACTCCAGTTTGTTGGGATGAAGTGGGTGAAAGAAAGTTAGTTAGTGTGGAATTGATCGATTTAACTAATGACAAAATCAAGGTTATACGAGAGAGGCTAAAGGTAGCTCAAGATAGGCAGAAGAGCTATGCAGATAAACAGAGAAAAGACTTGGAGTTTGAGATCGATGATAAAGTTTTTCTTAAGGTTTCTCCTTGGAAAGGTAATAATTTGAATACTTTGAAGTATTAAAACTTATTGATTATACTATCATGATAAATTATGCTGTTTTATTGGATAATGAAAGGTGTGATTCGATTTGCGAAGAGGGGAAAGCTCAACCCGAGATATATTGGACCCTTTAGTATCATTGAAAAGATTGGGCCAATGGCTTACAAACTTGAATTACCCCCAGAGTTAGATCGGATCCATAATGTCTTCAATGTCTCGATGTTGAAAAAGTATGTTCCCGATCCTTCCCACATTCTAGAGACACCACCGATTGAACTGCATGAAGATTTAAAGTTCGAGGTGTAGTCGGTACGTATTCTGGATCGAAAGGATCGAGTGCTGAGGAGCAAGAGCATTCCAATGGTAAAAGTATTGTGGAAGAATGCTCGAATGGAAGAAATGACATGGGAAGTAGAGCATTAGATGAGGAGCCAATACCCGCATCTATTTGTCAAATTTGGTAAGTGAAATTTTGAGTTCAAAATTTTATTTTAAGGGAGGTAGAATTGTAAAATCTGACCCTATAAATACATGTCATAACATACATGCATTGAGTAGCATGTTATTATGCTAAGAAAGTCCCTAAGAATAGACGAAACCCGATATTGTACCTAACGGTACACTTGAATTGATTTAACCTCGAACTAGTTCAAGTAAGAATCGTAGGATGAAATTTAATATTTTATAGTCAATGAATGACTAAAAATGATTGTTCGGAGTTTGAGGGTTCATTTGGGAAAAAATTAAAAATTTTGATGTTTAAGGGTAAAATCGTAATTTTTCCACTCGTGCACAAAATTTGAGATTTTGGGAGAATTTAGATCATATTTGACAAATTGGAGAATGGTATGAGTATAAGGGATGAAAAATATGTCTATGGGTAATTTTTCAGTTTTTGGGGCAAAAATGTAATTTTTGACTTTTACGGGGGCAAAAGTGTAAATTTCAAAAAATTACTCCGCCAAGACTTTGGATAAGTCTGAGAATTTTATTTAAGCTATGGATATGTGGGACAAGTGTATGGTGAAAATTTGAAAACAAATAGATGAAATTTTAAAAACGGACCAATAGGAAAATGACACATGGCACTTTTTAATGATTTAATATTATTTTAATGAAAAGTCAGCCCATTTAAACCCCATTTTAAGTGATGACCGGCCATAAGGAAGAACAAGAGAGGAAATAGAGAGGAAAGGAAGAAAAGAAAGAAAACAAAGGGAAACTAGAAAAATTCAAAGGGGAATTCGCGTTTTTCACCCGTTTACACTTCTATGGGTAAGATTTTTCGATTTTAGCTTGATTTCTACCTTTCCTATGCCTTTGTTTCCATTTAGCATGCTTGAGGAGAGAGATCTAAAAGTGACATCAAGGGCTGGACGAATTTCAAGGGGGGAGAAATTGAAATTTTTAGGTTTTGATTTTTAATTAAATTGATAGTTTTAGTTAGTTAAATGTGTTTAGAAATTAAATTGGGCAAGAAAGCATTAAATTTTCACAATACCCACCCTTGGCCGAATCTGCAATGAGGTACAATGATGATAATCTGATTTTTATTCTAAGAGAAATGAAGAGAAAATGATGAAAAATGGTTAAATGTGATAGAAAAACAAAGTGAAAAATTAATCGAGTTAATGTCCCATTTTTGCCGAATTTTCCAAGGAAGAGAGTGAGCTGATTTTGGTGATTTTAGAGGAATATTGGCTGATAATTAATGGTTAGAAATGTTGGAGAGAGAATGGGACAATTTAGAGCTAAAATGGAGCACATTAGCAATTTATCGGATAAAGTGCCAAAAATAGGTTAATACCGCGTTTAAGCCGTTTTTGGCTATTGCATTTCATACCATGCATTAGTATAGGATTTAAGTCAAATATATAGTGATTTAGCATTAATGTGATGAATTGAGTAAATTTTTACAATGTGTCTAGGAGGAGAGCCTTCCGGTAAAGGCAAGGAAATCGCACCCGACGAGTAGTTATCGGGGCACTTAGAAAGCTTTTAGTTTGTACAAACGGTGAGTAAACTTATTATTATTGTAAATTATCTAGAGTTTATTTTTAAATGCTCTTTATGTATTTTATGAAATGAAAACGATATTAAAGCGGGATTTTTGATGTTTTACAAATAAATGTGACAAATAAAAATATATTGGGTTGATTATGAAATTGAGTAATTAGAAGTTGTTAACTGTCTTGAAAATTATATATTTTTCTATGAATGGCTTATGAGATATGAGTATATGTGGCTATATTTTGTAAGTGTATTGGGAAATTTATGTAAGCTGTTTTTACTATACAGGCTGGACAAATAAATAAAAGCCACGTTATACTGTCGAAATTTTTATTAAAATTGGTGGGTTAGTCACTATAGTGACGGGTTTTCGTGGACTGCCTATTAGAGAGGCACGGTAAACCTGGTTATATAGTTACTCCGGTTGTAAAGGCTAGGAGGGTAACTCCTGGGGTAGTACTAGAGCTCACTTCATGTTGAACCCCCACGTGAATGTGTAACTCGGTGAACGCCAAGGAACGGCTTGTTTTAAAAGTAAAAATGTGTTTCACATGTAAATGTTATAACAACCTTGGCGGACTCGGTTAGATGCCTTGGCCAAGGTATACCCGAGGATTAGTTTTGGCTTGAGCCTTATTTTTAATAAAAGACATAAGCCTTAACAAGTGTTTTGGTAAATTACAAATATTTTATGGTTTAAGAAATAAATTGAAAATATTATGAAATGGTTCGTAATTTGTTGTTTAAACTTGCCTCCATTTTACTCGTCTTTAGATATTTATGATAATGTTTGTTTACTCATTAGGATTGCAAAAATCTCACCCATCTTCTTTCCAAACATTTCAGGTCTGTGGTAGCTTGTAGATACCCTATTTTGTCAAAGATTCCAGTTGACATCTCTACCACATAGATAGTAGGTTTCTAGCACCAACACTGGGTGTATTTTGGGCCACTTGTCATTGTAACCATTATTGTACATTATAACTTAGTAAATTTTTGTATGTATGAATTTATTTTACTTACACATTACACGTGTTTCTATAAATATTGTTTTATATAAAAATGCTACATTTTAATCAATATTTTGAATAATGATTTTTGTCTATAAATCCCAAAGAAAAAAAAAAGAAAAAAAAAATTTAAATTATCTATGGATTTATTTGAGTCGAAAACAACCGGTAATTGTTTAAAATGGAATATTTAACAACGATTGCTCACAGGAAAGGAAAGAAACTGATATGTAAGCCTTGCGGGGTTCCAATTGGCATTTCGGGTAATGAGTGTCAACCGGGACGTCACGGCGATTGTCATGGGCTCGAGGGAGGTTTCGGGTCGTGACAGTTTCAAAGGATACTTGCATGAAAGGTGCAGAGAAACATGGAATGGAAAGGAGGATAGAAGGAAGAAGAAGACAAAAAGCTGCTAGAAAACTAAAGAAAAGCTGTTGGAGATTAGATATTTATAGTTAAAGTTTATCCAATTTTCATACAATTTACAATAATGCCCTTAACAAGGCCACTTGTCTTCCTTCTTTCCTTTATGCACTCTTTTTACTCCTGTAACATTGAGACAAAGTCCATAATAGTCTAAAAGTACTCGAGTTTACAAAACTTAAAAATTTAGGTTCGAGTGCAAAATTACCATTTTACCCTTATTATGGAAATTATCAGTATTTATATCTTCTTCATTTATTTTACCCTCATTCATTTATTCGTTAGGCCTACTTAGACCTTAATAATGCTTGAAAGCCTACTTCTAGGGCTCACTAAGGAAATAATGAAATTACCCCTAGTCTGTGATATCGCGTCTACTTCTAGCTACGAGTCTATAAAGATCAAGGTCTCACAAAGAGTGGCGAAGGGTGAAAGGAATATTTTGAAATAAAATGTTTCGTACATGAAAAAATAATAATATTTTATTATTAATGAAGTTAAAAGGTGATTTGAAAGTGAATCAAGACAAAGTAAGACACTTTGGAACCCTAGAAGGTAAGTGAAAAATGTCAAAATAAAATAATACAATAACATTAAAATAATTTTGATGCAATAACAAGTTGCATCATGTGAGGTATAAGTTAAATCTAATTAGGGGAGAAAAAAATACAAATATTGGATATCATAAATAAAATAATATTTTAATCATTTTTATTATATTATATTATTTAGATAATGGAATTTTTGGTCACATGTAAATGTGAATGAAGTGAAATTAATTAGCCAAGTAAATGAGGTTTGTGAAAGGATGGAAAAATACATGTGACGTTAGTATTACATTCAAATGATTGCATGCAAAGGTGTGACTTAAGTGGGAAACATGTGAAACCGCTACCATTTGACACAAAAATAACAAAAGAAAAAGGATAAGAACAAAGTGACCAAAACGTTGATGTCATGCATGGAAAAAGGGTGGAAAGAAAGATTTTGCAAGCATTACAAGTGGAAAGAAAGCCAACACATGCATGTATACCATGGTGTACGGTTGGCCACATGTAGGGTTAAGGCATGAAATTGTTATGTGTTGCATGTGACATTATTGGCTGAAGAAAAAAGACAAAATGAGATGAAATGAGGATGAATATCTGCATGCAAGACAAATGTACAACGTGGTTTATGCATGGGAAATATATAGTTAAAGGGAGCATGGAAAATCTAGCATGCATGACACATGGCTGAAAGGAAGAGAAAAGAAAAGAAAATATAGTTGCATGTAATATAATTGGCCAAAAGGGAGGCCAAATGGAACATAAGGTGGGAAGGTTGCATGAAAGACTATTGGACACAAATAAGGTGGGATTAAATGGAAATAAATTAAAGAATGGATATGGATAATAAAAGAGGATTCTAACCAATAACAAAGGAAAAAAATTGGTGCATGAAAAGGAATTAGTTGGCAAAACGGCCAAATGAAATAAAAAGGTAAATATGTGCATGTGTTGTGATTGGTCCAAGAGGGTGGCTAAATAAATAACTAATTAAATGGAAAATGAAAAGAGAATGGGGTTTAGGAGACTTAGGCAAATCTGCCCATTGAGAAAGAAGAGGTAGGAGAACTTAGTTCTTGCAAACTCCACCCAAAAGAGAGAAAAAAAGTGGAAAGGGGAAATCAATTGAAGGTTCGATTTTTGGTAGAAATCCAAGGAAACCGTGAGTTCCTTTTCTTTCTCCTTGTTGGGTTTTGATATTTTCTCACCCAAAGAGTCTTCAATATTCAAGAGAGAAACTATGGAGTTTGATGGAGATTTAAAGCTTGGTTTCAAGATTCAAGAGAAACAAGGTAAGGATTGTGGTTTCAGTTTGAATGTGGTTTGAAAAATGGGTTGGTAACAATGAGAAATGTTTTGTTTCAGCAAAGATTAGCTTCATTGGAAGCAATATAGTTACATGCATAAAACCAAGCTATTGTGGAATGGTGGATTTGAAGTATTAAGAAAAAGGGTAAGTATAATCTTGCATTTTTAATCCTATGGTTGATAGGAAATCTTAGAAATTTATATAAATGCAACCCGTTCTTGCACCAAAGATATATTAAAATTATTTTATTGTAAAATTTTCCACTTACCTTTCGGGTTCCAAAGTGTCTTACTTTGCTCGGTTTACTTCCAAATCACCTTTTAACTTTGTTAATAATAAAATATTATTATTTTCTAGCATATAAAATATTTTATTCCATAATATTCGTTTCACCTTTCGTCACTCTTTATCACTTCAATTAGCTTCAATTGACCTTCATTTATCGATAAGGTCCTATGGCTACTATACCAAGGTACGGGGTGTTACATGCTCGGCACTTAGTTTGTTGTGTATGTAGGCACATTGTGCTATATGAATTATGTGTAAGGGTTGTTATGTATGAACCTGCATTGAATGGCCAACGTATGGCCCTATAAACATTTATATGAATTATGTGCCAGGTATAATGTATTATATTTGGTTTTATTGTGAATATTGATTGTTGAATCCCTTAGCTTTGTGTTATATGGTTTTGGATTCTAAGGCTTGCTCGGGTCTAGTAGGCTTGCTTGCTAGGCTAGTGCGTCGATCGCAGACCCCTAGGTTGGGTCGTGACAAAGAATCACATAATAATCATCTTGAGCTCTTCCAAAACTACTTGGATTCATCCTAAGCTAATTTTCTAACTTAAACTCACTGCTACTTTATCAAATAAATGCTTAGAAACTCATAAATCTTTTAACCTTACCTGAGGTGAGCTTTGGTGGTAAGATAAATAACCAAATCCTTGAGCTTTAGGATTCAACAAAAAAGTCTATGTATAAAAACAATATTTTTAGTGCTAGAAATTCATGAATCAAAGATGTAAAAGTTGAAAAATGTCACGTTTGTTCATAAAACTCATTCAAGCTCTAAATCTTCCAAAATGATGATTTGTGTGAAAAATGAATATGAGTGAGCTTAGAGTTGATGAAAAACTGACGAGAGGTGGCGTAGGATGGAAACCTTCAGAGTAATGGTCATATTTATACTATGGGATGTGAAAATACCCTTTTGCCCTTTTTATTTTTATGAAAACGATGAAATGTATCAATACATTTGGAAATGTATCAATACATTTGGTAATGTATAGATACTTTTGGTTTTGAAAAAATTGTATCGATACATTATGAAGATGTATCGATACTTTTGATTCTGAAAAAATTGTATTGATACATTATGAAGATGTATCGATACATGTTCATTAGAAGGTCTTTCTAGGCTAAATGTATCGATACATTATAAACACGTATTGATACATTCGAGATAGAATGCAATTTTTGAGTCAGATTGCTTATAAAAGCCTGCCAAGCTTAGTTTAACTTCTATCATTTTTATTCTCCATTTACTTAAGATATTTACTATAAGTAAGCAAACACCCACCATTTGGATTTAATAAAAACATAAAAAAAATCAAATTCTAAAACAATCAAAATATTAATTTTGGCTTCAAGAATAAAATCGAAAAAGTTCTGCTGAAATTAAATTTGCGACTTTCATTTATCATAGCAAATGTACTTCAAAAATTATGAAAAAAAATCACTTTTGGTTTTTTAAAATCAAAGGAACCATTATCGTTATTTTTTATTTCTAATAGATTATTTTATAAAAGTCATATATTTTGACCTTTTCCCAATTTGAAAAATTTCTGCTTCAATAGTGACAGCCAACCAAAGTGATAGTGAATTATTTTTTGAAGATTAAAACTAAATTTGACATTCAACACATGACATTTACGTGCTTATCTAAGGATTTCTTAATTCATTCTCTTACATCAAGGTGGGGTTTCACATTCTTTCTTTTTTATGAAAATTCGTCCTCAAATTTAAATAATCCAATAACCTTCGCTAAATAAGTGCGAGTACTCTGCTCACATGTCGTCCTAGACTTCCCAAGTCACCTTTTCACTCAAGAGATTGTACCATTGCACCTTAACCGAGGTTACCTCCTTAGAGTGTAATTTCTTGACTTGTTTATCCAAAATAGCTATTGATATCTCTTCGTAGATCATGTCATGTCCCAATTGTAGGGATTCATGCTAATCACATGAGATAGATCAAGATGGTACTTTCGTAGTACTAAAACATGAAACACTAGATGGATGCTAAAAAGGTCCAGTGGAAGTCTTAGTCTATACGGCACTGAACCAACATTCTCAAAAATCTGAAAAGGTCTAACATACCGTGGGTCAACTTGCCCTTATTACAAAACCTCATAATGCCCTTGATTGGCGAGACCTTCAAAAACACATGATCCTTAACCTCAAACTCCAAATCTCAACATCTATAGTCAACATTTGACTTTTGATGACTTTATGCCGCCAGCATCTTTTCTCTAATCAACTATACCTTATCGGTGGTTTATTAGAATATCTTTAGTCCAAGTAACTTCCACTCACTGACCTCAAGCCAACATATGGGTGATCTACACTGTAACACCTCGTACCCTCGTATAGAAGTTAATAAGACCTTATCAACAAGATGAAGGGTCAATTGATGTAAATTTAAGTGCCAAAGAGTTGTGACGAGTGGAAGGAATATTTTGAAATAAAATATTTCACATGCGAGAAAATAATAATTAAATAATAATATTTTTGTCAAGAATGAATTAGAGAGTTAAAAGGTGATTTCGAAGTGAATTGGGGCAAAGTGGGACACTTTGGGACTAGAGGAGACGAGTGGGGAATTTTAGAGTAAAATAATACTTTATTAATAAAATAATATTAAAATATTAATATTTAATTTATTATTGAAATTAGTCATGAAGGAGGACTATATGGCTAATTTAAGTGAGGGAGAAGAAATAAAGAAGAATTTTGAAGAAAAACAACATTAGTGCGGCCAACGTGCCTTCCTTAAATAAAGCAAGAGAGGGTAAGTATATATTTGAATATGATGGTGACACCTTGGTGAAGTGTCAATTTGATATTTTATTTGTACAAGTGTAATGGAAGAAAATAGAAGGAAATTAGAATTAAAGAAATGTTTGAATGACCAAATTGTAAAGGATGAAAAGTTTAGAACGTCAAATAGTAAATATGGAAAAATTTGAGGACTTATATGCAATTTCAACATTTGAAGTTAAATGGAAATTAACCAACCAATAAAAATTAGATTATGTGGGAGAATGGAATATGCATGTAACAAATACTATTATATGCAAAGATATGCATGCAAGGATTTACTTGTAATGGGGAACATGTGGGACCCCACCATGTGACAAACAAAAAGGCATAAGACAAAATGAATAAGATAACATGTGCATGTGGATTTTTAAGTTAAAAGAATGCATGGAAGATTTATGCATGATGGACACCTAGTGACAATTAGACTAAAAGAAGTGAAAATATAGTTGCATGTAATGTCATTGGCCAAGGAGGAGGCCAAATGGAAATTAAGGTGGGAAAGTTGCATGGAAAACTATTGGGCACAAATAAGGTGGGATTAAGTGGAAATGAGCTAAAGAATGGATATGGATAGTAAAAGAGGATTTCTAACCAATGTGAGAGAAAGGAAATTGGTGCATGGAAACCTATTGGTTGGAAAAATGGCCAAATGAAAATAAAAGGTGAATGTGCGCATGCATTGTGATTGGTCCAAGAGGATGACCAAATAAAGAATCAATAGAAAGGAAAAAGAAACAGAAAATGAATGTGGCAAAACCATGCCTTTGAGAGAGAAAAAGAGAAAGAACTTAGTTCTTACCAATTTCACCTAAAAGAGAGAAAGAAAAGAGTGGAAAGGAGAAATCAAAGGAGGGTTCAATTTTGGGAGAAGATCTAAAGAAATCGTGACGTTTTCTTTCTTTATCTTGTATAGTTTTGATATTTTACCACTGAAAGAGTCTTCAAAATTTAAGAGAGAAACCGTGGAGTGTTGATGGAGGTGTAAAGCTTGGTTTCAAGATACAGGAGAAACAAGGTAAGGATTGTGGTTTTAGCTTAAATATTCTTTGAAAATGGGTTGGTAACCATAAGAAATGTATTGTGGCAGCAAAGAAAAGCTTGATTGGAGAGGATTTAATGACATGCAAGCCATCAAACTCTTGGATGCATGATGGATTCAAAGTGAAGGAGAAAAGGTAAGCATGGTATTGTGTTTTAAGGGTTACGGTTGGTAAAATTGTTAAGAAAATAATTTGTGAATAATGTTGGTAGCTTGGTGATTGGAACTTGGAAGAATATTGGAATGCATGTGAGGCTCAAGCAACCTCAAAGGCAAAAATGAATAATGCTTTAAGTGTAGTTGGAAGATTTGGAGAAAATGGCTATTGTTGTGTTGATTGAAAACTGAAAGACGCATTGTGAGGAATGATGATTATTGAAAAGATCTAAAAATGCATGAGCTAGTTAGAAATGTTAAGGTTGCTTGTTATGTTATTTGAAAGAAATAAGGATTATTAATGTGGATGGAGGGTTGAGAAATAAAGCATTGAAAGTTAGATAGACAATTGTGCATGTAAGCTTAGAAATTACTTGGTGAAATCGGATTTATAGTTGCTGCCATATATGTGATTAATAGCATGAAAATAATAGTTTGAACAGGACAAATGTTATTAGAAGAGTAACATGGGCATTTGAAGTCAAAAACAAATTGCAAGGTAAGTCAAAGTTTACACAAAGGATTAAGTGTAAATGGTTATCTCTTTAGAATAAGAGACGAAAGTATAGAATTAAATACGAACAACAAATACAGAATATATTGGCAGCAAAGCTTATTAAATGTATTGAATTGAAATGATGTCAGGAAGTTGACAAAGCAAAAATTATTGCTGCAAGCATAAAGTAAGCATTTGAGGAAATATTAGTGGTGACGTAATATCCTGCCATTGTAAAGTGAGTAGGGGGTGTCTATTTCAAAAGATTCCATACTATATAATGTTATATGTATAGTAGCTTGTCAATGATTTATTCAATGCCTTTATGGAAAGCATGAGTTGCTAGAAAATGAAAACTGATTTGAATACATGATTTGGAACAATTTATGCACTATTTTGGTGGAAAGCATGAGTTGGTAGAAACCATAGGCAACTGTGGTTGCAAAGTGATTTGGAAGTTGTTTGCATAGACTATATATATATATATATATATATATATATATACATATATGTAAAGTGTTTTAAAATCGGGAAACAAGCCCTTTTGCAATGTTTTGCATCAAAATTGTGCCTTGAATCTTTGTGAAGTGTGCATAGATGAATGCACTTGATAAATGGTTTAAGTTCGATTTCTTGTGAGCCAATTTTAATCCGAACTTTATGCAAATGTTTAGACCATGCATTTTAACGTGGAAAGCAATTTTGAAAGGTTGTCGAACCTTGTTTACGACGGATTTAAAGAAAACTTTTGGAAAACTTGATTTGGTTTTGAAAACAGTTTTGACAAACCGAGAGCATCGAGAGTAAGCTGAATGTCACATCGAGATAGTGTGAGCCTCTTGCACAAATGAGCTCTAGCTAGAGAACCTTTGGGTCACCGACGGGCTGTTAGATGTGGCTAGGCCACTGTTTGTGATTATACGTGGCAAGGCCATGAGGTTATATACGTGGTTGCGACCATATGATTTCTTTGATGTCGGCCAACATGGTCGAGACTACCATGGCTATGGGAATTCAGTGGAGGGGGGCCTCTCAGATTGTTATGACATGGAAAAAGGTCTACGAGTTGATTATCTATGATTACCTACTCAATAGCCTTGAGAGTTTTTAGACTCGTACTCTTTTGCATGGTGGAGAGATATTGTTTTTTCGCAGCTCCCTTATTTACTTGAAAGCTTTCAGTGCTTTATTTGTTGATCATGAGTTGATATATGTTGATGTACACGATTATTTTTACATGCCACACATTTTGGGAGCGTGCGTGATTTCATACGACTATTTGTATTTTTGAAGGAAATAGAGGATTTCGATGTTTGAAAATTTATTTTACTACGCTTTGTTTTCGGCATTGTTTGCCAAGAAAAGTATTGCACCATGATTTTATGGCATTATTTTTACAAGGTACAAATACCTTACTTATTATTTAGTTTTATAAGGTTATCATTTTATACTCTGGTTTTAACCTTCAAATTATCTATTCTAAGCTTGTTTCCCATCTACACCCTACTCACAGAGCCAATGATCACTGAGTCTGTGAGACTCACCCCTTTATTTGCCCTTTTGCAGATAAGTGATCAGCTTAGCGTGCATTCATCGGCACTTATTGTCTACCGCGAACAGGTAAAGGCATCTCATAGCACTTTATTCCAAGTTGCTCCACTGCTAGATGTCAAGTCGTCATAGTGCATTTTGTTATGAAAATAGGCATTAGTGTTAATATGAATGTACATTTAGAGATTATAAACTTTGATGTATTTTTACAATTATGCAAAATAAAGTTGAAGTCGATTTATTAGACCTTTTGATCAAATCATATTTCAAAGAGTTATATGGTTCGAAGCCATTATATGAGTGGGCAGAATAAATATAATGTATTAACAATGGTTTCTAATAAGGCTTGTTCGGGACTTGGCGGGTTCTCCAGCAAGACTCGGACGTCGGTAATGATTGAGGAATAGGTTGCTACAAACACCTCTATCCATATAAAGCCTCATAAGGCACCATCTGAATGCTAGCTTGAAAACTATTGTTAAGGCAAACTCTAACAATGGCAAGGGTCGATACCGAGCAACTCCAAAGTCTATGACACAAGCTCTCAACATGACCTCCAAAGTCTAGATGGTCTTGTTAAATTGCCCATTCGTTTGTGGGTAGGAAGTAGTATTAAAATTCAACTTAGTCCCTAATGCTTCCTAAACTTTCCTTTAAAACCTAGTATTGAACTGTGTGCCTCTTTTTGACACTATAGTGATTGGAACTCCATGCAATCGCACTATCTCCTTTATATACAATCTAACATATCGTGCTATTTTATAGGTGGTCCTCACCAGCAGAAAATGAACAAACTTAGTCAGTCTATCCATATCACCTAAATAGAATCATACCCCTTACTTGTACGGGGTAGTACAATCACAAAATCCATAGAGATATGTTCTTACTTCCACTCGGGAATAGGTCAAGATTGAAGTAATCCAACAAGCCTCTGATGTTTGGCTTTAACCTATTGGCACACCAAACACTTGGCCACATACTCAGCCACATCTTTTTTTAGGCTTTCCAACTAGTACATTTCCCTTAAGTCATGGTACATCTTGATAGTGCCTAGATGTATTAAATATGTTGCCAGTGGACCTTCTCCAAGATCTCTAGCCTTAAATCATCCATATCAAGCAGTTACACTCTAAATCCATATCTAAGTAGTCCATCGGTACCTCTAATGAACATCAGATATTTCCTCCCTTGAGGATCTTCTAAAGCTCTCACCAAAAAATTGTCTTTGTTTTAGGCTTCCTTTATGTAATCCATCAACTTAAGTCTCATTCTAAAATAGGCTAAAAATGCCTCTCTATCATCAACCTTGAATGAAATGACCATATCGCCCAAGTTATGCATACTTTGCACTAGTGATCTGTTTTCTACTGATATATAGGCCAAACTCTCCATAAATTTCTGACTCAAAGTATCTGCCACTACATTGACTTTGTCAGGATGATACAATATAGTACAATCATAGTCCTTTAGCAACTTTATCCATCGGTGTTGTCGAAGGTTGAGATCTCTCTGCTAAAAAATATTATTACCCTTATACTAGGCTTAAGGAGGGGAAAAGTGGAATGTTCATCTAACTTGACCATGTGGTATTCTTATCCCAACACTAGGATTCTCAAAGGAAAAAGATAGCATGTTTGCCAATTTTGACCTTGTGGTATTCTTAGCCCCACATTAGGCTTTTATAGGGGGAAGAAATGGTACATTCACCAAACTCGACCCTGCAATATTCTTTACCCTCAAATCAGGCTTTTATAAACATATCACATAATTAAATATTCACACAAGATCCTACCAAGATCAAGCAGCAAATAGCAACTCATGGCATTCACTTGAATCTTGAAAGGGTGGAGACTTACTCATCTACATTCACATTTCTCACATCATATGGGCATCATATCCACATTCACTTTCACAAGAAATGCCTTGCTATCCACATTAGCCCATAGGCCAGAGTAATCAAGAAACTTTGAACAAATTCATTTAGAAAGGCTTATCCCTGCTTGTTGAAAACTAATATTTAGAAATATCTACATACATAATAGATTCAAAAACCTTGTCAAAATTATTTGTTCACAACCAATCAAATTTATCGATTTCATCATAGCATTCAAATTATGCTGTAAACATTAGTCGATAAAACGTACTAACTTTACCATATAACATACTTGAAAAGGTGCACCCACTTACCTTTGAAAAGTCAACTTCTACCAACAAACCAAACTCTACTCTAGTAAATTCCTTGGATTTTTAGTAGTTCCTAAACATCCAACAATCAATTCTTAGTCTAAGAATCACATAATAATTGTTCTAAGCTAATTTAAAACTAATCGAGTTCATCTAAAACTAATTTTCTAGATTAAATCTACTACTCTTTAAATATCCATGTATTTAAATTCATGAACTCATCATTCTTACCTTAAGTGAGCCTTATACAAGGAGGAAACCCATCCAAATTCTTTACTTTGAAGGAATCAATAAATTTGGAACAATAAATAGTATTTTTTAAAACTAAAACTCCAAGATTTAAAGATTCAAAGAGTGGAAAAACTCACCTTTTCTTTTGAATCTCAAAATCCAACTCAAATTTTTAAAAAATGGTTATCTTAGGTAGAAAGAGCATTATTGTCGAGAAAATACCTTGCAAAAACAATTGAGGGCTGTGAACCCACATTACAAGTGACCTATTTATAGTTTAGAATGTGAATATACCATTTTACCAATTTTATTTTTCTAAAAACAATGTCATTTATCAATAGAATGGGGTCAAACGATGGTATTTGTAATGCCATTTGGATCAGAATCCTAGAAAAACTAAACAGGGTCAATTTTATTTGTTGGATAACACGGTTTCTTCCTTAAATTCAATTTTCCCATCATTGTAAAGCCTAAAGATTTTGTCTTTGAAAACAAAATATTTTTTGGCAGGGTGGCTAATCAAATGATGTTACTTGCAATAGTTGTGTAACAGCCCAAATTCCCGGGCCATGACAGACACATGGGCCCAATAAGCATAGCCCATCAAGCCCAAGCAAGCCTATTATGTAATCTTGCTTAACATCCCATCAACTATTCTCAAGTCACCTTTCATAATTCCAACTTATAATCACTTTAATAATGGGCTATAGCAATCAAGAATTTCATTAATATAAACCCAAAATGATGTTAACATTTCAACTCATGGTGGCATTAACAGTTAAAATATACATATTTCATCTAAGACACGTATCTTAATATTTTACATCACATGAACGTACTCATAAAACAAAATGACTCTTGACTTCGAACGGAGTGACCACAGTGAAGATGCGGCTATTGAGATGCCGTAGTTCCTACCAAGAAAGCGAGCATATGTGTGCAGCTCAATCTAGGTCACAACTACCTCCAATCTAAAAACATGAAGTTTAAAAACGTGAGTACGAAACTCAATGAGTAAACATAAGAATGGAACAAGCAATCAATAGGAAGAATTTGGAAATCATGATGCACTTGTTTCAAAAACAATGCACTTGATTTAATTTCTTACTAAAAACCCCTCATTTCAAACCTTGATTAATGCCCTCATAATGTTTCACAAACCCATGATCAATCCATGAACTTAAATGGGTGAAAAATATGTCAAAAACCGAATAGGGTAGCATGTAGGACAGAATGTTTCTCGCTGCAGTGAAGTTCATTCTCGCTACAGCGAGAAACAATACCAGTTTGCATGTGTTTCAGTTTTTCAGAAATATCTCTTGCTACAGAAGTCCATTGCCCTGATTTTTAAACCAATAGAAAGATAAGAGGTAGGGATACAACTTTTATGTTTACAACTTTTCCCAGTTTAGAAGGGAACATGGTCAAAATCTTCATCAAAGTGAACAGACTGCATCAAAACCTGAGAGTTTCTCGTTGCAGCGAGATTTATTTTCGCTGCAATGGGTTTTCTGCTGCCAAAACAGAATGCTTCTCACTGCAGCAAGAAGCAGGGCACCTAAGTGTAAAAAGGACATCCTTTGCACTAAATGTCCATTTGGTGTTGCAATGAACTCAATTTACAAGAAAATGGGACATTATCAAGATTTATCATGCCAATTTCAACATGAAATGCTCAAAAGTTTCCAAGTTCAACATGCCAAAATTTCACATGCATTAGAACCATATACCATATGTGTATATATATATATATATATATATATATATATATCAATCATCATGCACACCCTCCCATCATCATCAGCTCATATGCAACTACTTATGCGCACTCCTACTTGCACATAGCCGGGTCAGCATTGCTTATGCGCACTCCTACTCACACATAGCCAGGCCAATATCATTACACAACATTATTCACATATATATATATCAACATAATGTAGTAGTACAATAATCGATTACAGCCACATGTCACATATAGAAACAATTTATTAAAGGCTTGTTCCCAAGGCACTAGTTTTGAAGATAAAACAAATAAAACACTTTAGGGATTCAATCAAACATACTTGTATACACATCTCAAAACCTTTTTAATGCAAGTTCACTCATCGGTATTGCTAAACCTCTAATCGACTCTAACCTCCACTAATGGTTCAAATGGGCAAGTGAGGCCTTGTTGGAACCTATATACACAAAACATCACAACCAATCCAATTTACATTAATATCACCCCAAAAGCTAGTTTCTAATTCAAATTCTTCTAGTCACTCCTAATTGGCTTCCAACTATATCAAATAGCTATTCCTTGCACTACTCTAATCACACTAAAAATGAGTAAACAACTTAACAATAAAACAGCTCATAATCCCAATTACTAGCCATTATCAACAACTTAAAACCAAGCCTAGTTCATCACTCACCTTAGGGTTTCTTTGTAGTTGAATTCTTTTCCAATAGCTTCCAAACAAATGTGGAAAATCTCTCTTTCTCTCTCTAAACCTCCAACTAGTGAGAGAAAATACTGAACAAGGACTTTTTGAGGGTTTTAAAGTGAGAGAGTGAAAGAGCACAAAGGTTCTAGTTAAAAGGGCACAAAGGTATGAAAATTAGAGCTAGAGAAAGAAAGTTATGAAGTTTTCATACCATGTTTCCATGGAGGATGGAAGCAACGTTAGATAGAAGAAGAAGAAGGAGAAAAATCTGTTGGAAATTGAACAAGCTGTTGGAAAAAAAAAGATATTTATAGCTCAAACTTATCCAACTCCCTTGGAAATTACAAAAATGCCCTATAGCAAGTTAAATTGTTCTTCTCCAATCCTTTGTGAAATCTTTTTATTCTTTTGACACTGGGAGAAGGTCCACAATGATCTAAACTACTCGGATTTATGAAAACTTAAAGTTTTGACTCGGGGTGTAAAATGACAATTTTGCCCTTATTGCGAAACTTATTGCCACATCTAGTTTTCTTCGTGTTTTCATCATTATACATCATTTATTTTGTCTTTATGGTTATTTAGACCTTAAATATCAGAAAACTTCCTTTTGGGAACTTATTAGAGGAAATGACGAAACCACCCCTAGCTCGGGTTATTATGCCTATGCCTCGTTATGAGCCTATAGGGATTAAGGTCTCACATTCTCCCCGACTAATAAAAGTTCGATCCTCAAATTTAAATTTAACTATTAGGTAACGTACCTCTAAGCATCAAAGAGATGGGGATACTTTGTCTGCATCTCCTCCTCGGCCTCCCATGTTACCTCATTAAATTCAAATCGACGTAGGGTGAATAATCAAAGTTCTCAAGTTCTGCCACATCACTCTCGTCGGGCATTCTTAACATAAAATCTAGGTTTATGCATTATATCAACTTCCAATCTTTATAGAAAAGTCAACGATGTCATAATATATAATTATGTGTACTACTCTTGTTAGATCAAAACAATATCATTCTTTATCTAATGAAGAGAATTCAAATATGCTATTAATTCTGGTCACACCTCAATCAAATCATCCTTAAATCATCAATCATGCATGTTTACTTAACCATCCACAATTCCTCTACTTATCTTTTATCAAACCTTCCAACATTCAAGCATTTATTCCACCATTGACTATGGGTCTAAATGGTCAACCAACCTCTATTCCATTTCACATACCTCCATACAAATTCCATTCAAGCATTTCATAATACATAAGGATCAAACACTCTTTATTTATTCATATATGTTTAACATCACGGATGATTCAAATCCGGTAACCATTAGTAACCATCTTCCTAAAAATAAACTCCAATACTTTCATGTTCGAGTGCTCACTAGATAAATCTCAACTTATACCATAAGGCATTTAAATAAATCATGACATTTTGCATACCCCCTTATAATCTTAATCAATCTCTTTAATCAATAACTCAACCTCTCAAGATTAAAGTTGCTCAAAATTTTCCTTTTAAAGTTCCTTTCCAAGTCTCATTTTGATTACTAATTATTTCTACATTTCTAATGTCATAGCTAATTTGTTCATCATCAATCACCCACAACATATCTAACTTGACATTTCTCAAATTTACTCCAAACAGAAGATCTCATGGCCTCATTAGTTTACAAATTCGAAAATCAAATTAAACATTTGTCTCTCCTTAAGTGCACTTTAAAATATAAGAATCATCTATTAAGACCTTTCTGATATTAACTTCTTTTAGTCCTTTTTACCTTAGAAAATTAAATCCATAATCATTCATTCTCAATCATGGGCTTTATGGCAAACAAGGCAGAATTTACACTTTTAATTATACGAATTCAAATGCACACCTTTACGCATAAGCTATAAACTTTTCCCCACATCTTTATATCTCAAAACTATATATATTGAAGTTATACCAAAACTGATACATCATTTTCCATTGCCCCTTAGGATATTAAATTCATGTCATACTTCTCTATTTGTGTACTTCATAATAACTTAAAAATTTCTAGCTCACAGTTAAACTAGTTCATATGCCAAGCCTTTCAGGCTATAACAAAACACCAATTTTGATCATGATATAATAGAATTTAATGAACTCATACCTAATGTATAAACACTTACTTTTAAGCTAACAGCATTATAATCCACTTGTTCACTACCAAAATCAGCGATAAATTATCTTAATCATTGTCTAGCACTAGAACCATTGATAGAATATAATCATTGAATCAAATTATAGCTAACACCGCATGAGCTTTTATACCAATATGCAACATATATATCCATACAGATATATTTCCAAAAATTTTAACTTCGAATAGCCTTAGGCATATCAAGCTCAATAAGCCATCTGTAAAACCAAAATAACCAACAATCAATTTTAGAATCATTTCTTCTCTTGGTTGGTTAGATCATGCTCATCATTTGTGGTGAATACACAAAGTTGATTTCAATATTCCATTCTCATACAAGAGTCAACCACTAATTGGCACCATTTCCAAACACCACGTGTTTTATAAGTCGATTTTCTTAATCAAAATTCATATTGTAGTATTCCAACTTTAAGTCATGTCTCATTACCAAATATTTACTCATACACGAATACTTGAATTTTCAAATCATCGTCCTTTTTTTTTAAAGTAAATATCCGTAATTCCCGTAACGTATTTCTATTCCCTTACCAAGGGTAGTATCATTTAATCAAACCATGTCACCCTCCTTTTCTCAACATTTGAAGTATAATTCAACCTTCAACTATTCCTACCAGGCACTTTATCTTGATAGTTACTCAAAATAAATTTGAACTTGTGGGGAAGCACATTTCACAATTTATGCTTTGCGTCTACAATTATGTCAAGACTAGAACCTCATCGGGTCCACAAAACGATAGGATAATCATTGCCTTAAACCAATATTTCCAAGTATACTTATGATTGTATCATATCTTCATACTTTTGTGACATGTCAGTCACGAGCCCAACTTGACTGTATAGCCATTTGCTCTTTAAGCTTTAATGTTTTCTCATTGTGAAAAGTCTTTCGAATATATCTCATCAAGGTATTCACAAAGTGGTTACCAGTCCATAACTTATAGTTCAATGCCTAAAGCAGTGAACACAATCTCATCGTTAGAGTTATACTCTTATCTACCAATCATAGCTCCCTTTATGAGCACATCCTTTACACTGCTTGATTGTTCACAAGCCACTCATGGCCATCCAAATTCGACCTCTTATAGCAAGTCAAATTAGTATATTATTCTTATGTTTTCCAATACACTTCCAAAATGCTTAAACACATCTTTTAATAGAATTCTATTGAGGACTCGGACAATCAAAGGCTTATCTTCAAAGCCATGCATAACTTTAACAATTTAATATATATTCGATAATATTTAGCTCATTAGCCCCATATAACATTACTTTAAGATCTTTCAAGATGTTCTTACTCTTATTTCGGACTGAACCAAACTAACTTAATATAATTGCATTGATTATCCTTGAGCTTCTTATGCTCGTCATAACAACACCTATGTTTCACCCATCATTCATCTTAATGACTTTCAGCCTTTCGCAACACAGTTCTCATACATGTTAAGGCATTCTCAATCTCATACCAAGCCTATAGTCATATAATCACCAATTAGGCCAAATCCTTCTATGGAATATCTCCTTCCATACAATGAATGCGAATCACAAAATATACAACTTAAAGTGTATGCTTACATATTGGTAACCTCCATATATTTCATGGTCATAAAAACCACAATTTGCAAAACTAACTTTCTATCACAAGTTTGCAATCGGAACAGTAGTCCCAACATATCTCATTTGGGCATACTTCACTACTAGCATTCACATACCTTTACTGCAACATTCAGTGCAAATTGATTAAGCAATGAATCTCCATATTTACTCTTAGATACACATATATCAAATTGTACACCACTTAGTGTTGAGATCTTGACTTTACTCATCAATTCTTAACCAATTACACCCATAACATAGACAATTCACTAAATTTTTTGTATCTTGCTTTTGCAGTCATAAGATCAAAATTTCTTAAGCTTAGGATGCAAAAGCTTCCTCTTAGAGCGTATATGAAAATCCACATGTTTTAAGTCCCTTACCTTTGGAGAAGTCACATTCAAGACTAATCGTTTACATCATAGGTTGCATATTGAACCAAACATATTTTTAAATTGACCTTCAAAGCAATTCATATATCAATCTTCATATAGAACTCCATATGGCACTTAGACTAAATTTGTCATTTCCATGTCATTTAATTGGAAACTACTAAATCCATATCTAGTCCTTTAATCCTTTGGCTCCACACTAAGCATAGCAAAATTCAAGCTCATCCTTAGAGTAGATCATTTACTATCCTTTTACTTCATGACCATACATCAATTATAATAATCCGTGATTTTCACCCTTGAGCTAATTCATGCAATTATAACCATAAGCCACAATAATTCAATCCAAGCCTTGGAATCTCGCAATCACTTAGTTGAAATCAAAACCAACTCCATTTAAGCTACTATACACATATTCAACACTTATACGCTTATAAAATATTTCAAAAGCCACACCATTTCTATAGGGGCATGTTAAGCTCAATTAACACAGTGCACTTACCTCCGTGCACATAAACATTGGTTTACATTTTTCCTCGATAGTTAAATTTATAAACCTCAAGTGAGTCATAACAATCACTATTCATTCTAGTCAAAATATAGCTCTTATTACCATTATCATACGTCCTCCTTATATTGACCTCAAATACGATCCATAGTCTCCAAAATTTTAATTTTAATTTTTTTTTAATTTTTTTAACCATGGGTTCGAATCATAATTCCACCAAATGAATAAACTATTACGGCCTTAATAGTCTAGCCCCACCTTCCTCCATCCTTAGTCGGAGGAATATATCATTATATTAGCCTTTCATTAAGAGCATTTGCTTAAAAATCCTTCTAATAATGATTTGTGTCTATGGTGGCATCTCAAACCCGGACAATGGCACCACTTATGACCTTTACATATTGTTAGCAAGAAGGTAGGTGGCTAGGAATAAGAGTTCATATAGCCTCTTGTCTATGACTTGTGCTGCAATCACAAATCATAGACAAGACTCTACATTAACTCCAACAACTCCGTTGACTGACACGAGAATCCCTAGGACTCGACTAAACCTAGAGCTCTGATACCACTTTTGTCATAGCTCAAATTTTAAGGCCATGACCTGCGCATGGGCCTAATGGGCATAGCCCACCAAGCCCAAGCAAGCCTATTATGTAATCTTGCTTAACATCCCATCAACTATTCTCAAGTCACCTTTCATAATTCCAACTTATAATAACTTTAATAATGGGCTATAGCAATCAAGAATTTCATTAATATAAACCCAAAATGATGTTAACATTTCAACTCATGGTGGCATTAACAGTTAAAATATACATATTTCGTCTAAGACACGTATTTTAGTATTTTACATCACATGAATGTACTCATAAAACAAAATGACTCTTGACTTCCAGCGGAGTGACCACAGTGAAGATGCGGCTATTGAGATGCCATAGTACCTACCAAGAAAGCGAGCATATGTGTGCAACTCAATCTAGGTCCCAACTGCCTCGAATCTGAAAACATGAAGTTTAAAAATGTGAGTAGAAACTTAGTGAGTGAACATAATAAGGGAACAAGCAATCCATAGGAAGAATTTGGAAATCATGATGCACTTGTTTTAAAAACAATGCACTTGATTTAATTTCTTACTAAAAACCCCTCATTTCAAACCTTGATTAATGCCCTCATAGTATTTCACAAACCCATGATTAATCCATGAACTTAAATGGGTGAAAAATATGTCAAAAATCGAATAGGGTAGCATGTAGGACAGAATGTTTCTCGCTGCAACGAGAAACAGTACCAGTTTGCATGTGTTTCAGTTTTTCTAGAATATCTCTTGCTACAGAAGTAGCGAGTTTTATGTTAAGAGGCAGGGCTACAACTTTTATTTTCACCACTTTTCCCAGTTCAGATGGGAACATCGCCAAAATCTTCATTGAAGTGAACACACTGCACCAGAACCCTAGAGTTTCTCGCTGCAGCAAGATTTATTTTCGCTACAGCGAGTTTTCTGTTGCCAAAACAGAATGTTTCTCACTACAACAAGGATGCTTTCTCGCTGCAGCGAGAAGCAAGGCTCCTAAGTGTAAAAAGGACCTCATTTGCACTAAATATCCATTTGGTGTTGCAGTGAACTCAATTTGCAAGAAAATGGGACATTCTCAAGATTCATCATGCCAATTTCAACATGAAATGCTCAAAAGTTTCCAAAGTTCAACATGCCAAAATTTCACATGCATTGCAACCGTATACCAAATATGTATATATATATATATATATCAATCATCATGCACACCCTCCCATCATCATCAGCTCATATGCAATGGCTTATGCGCACTCCTACTCGCACATAGCCGGGTCAACAACGGCTTATGCGCACTGCCACTTGCACATGGCTGGGTCAGCAATGGCTTATGCATACTCCTACTCGCACATAGCCAGGTCAATATCATTACAAAACATTATTCATACATATATATATATATATCAACATAATGTAATAGTACAATAATCCATAATAGCCACATGTCACATATAGAGATAATTTATCAAAGGCTTGTTCCTAAGGCACTAGTTTTGAGGATAAAACAAATAAAACACTTTAGAGATTCAATCAAACATACTTGTATACACATCCCAAAACCTTTTTAATGCAACTTCACTCACCGGTATTCCTGAACCTCTAATTGACTCTAACCTCCACTAATGGCTCAAATGGGCAAGTGAGGCCTTGTTGGAACCTATACACACACACAACATCACAACCAATCCAATTTACATTAATATCACTCCAAAAGCTAGTTTCTAATTCAAATTCTTCTAGTCATTACTAATTGGCTTCCAACTATATTAAATGGCTATTCTTTGCACTACTCTAATCACACTAAAAATGAGTTAACAACTCAACAATAAAACAGCTCATAATCCCAATTACTAGCCATTATCAACAACTTAAAACCAAGCCTAGTTCATCACTCACCTTAGGGTTTCTTTATAGTTGAATTCTCTTCCAATAGCTTCCAAACAAATGTGAAAAATCTCTCTTTCTCTCTCTAAACCTCCAACTAGTGAGAGAAAGTGCTGAACAAGGACTTTTTGAGGGTTTTAAAGTGAGAGAGTGAAAGAGCACAAGGGTTCTAGTCAAAAGGGCACAAAGGTATGAAAATTAGAGCTAAAGAAAGAAAGTTATGAAGTTTTCATACCATGTTTCCATGGAGGATGGAAGCAATGTGAGATAAAAGAAGAAGAAGGAGAAAAAGCTGCTGAAAATTAAAGAAGCTGCTGGAAAAAGAAGATATGTCAAGCCCGGCTCTACAATATGTTTATTATGCAATTCCTGCATAAAAATGCATGTTTGCTTACTTAGGTACTTCAAAAATCGTTAAAGGACGATAATGTACCAAATGGTACAATTAAGTTGATTTAAGCCTCGAACTAGTCCAAATAGAGATTTTAAGATGAAATTGAGAATTTTAAAACCCCAGAATGACTTAAAATGGTGATTCAGAGTTCGAGGATCGATTTGAAGTCAAATTGGAATTTTCATGACCTAGGGGTAAAATGGTCATTTTACTACCCGAGATTAAGATGTGACTGTTGGATGAAATTTTTAACTCAAATTGATCATTTGGAGTATACTTTGAGTTTGAGAAGTGAAAAATTTTAATTCTGACATTTTTTCGAGCATAGGGGTAAAAAAGTCATTTTGCCACCCAAGGGCAAAATTGTAATTTTACACCACCCAACATTTGTCCAGCACATGGATTTTACCCAATATTATGATGGATAATTGAGAAAATTTATATGGTGGAGAGAGATTGCTTAATGGGTAAGTATGACACATGGACCAATGGAATGGTGACACATGGTAAATTTTTGTCCATTTAATGTTTTCCTTTATAAAGCCAATTTGAACTATTCCACATTCATTCTTAGGGCCGGCCATAGCAAGAACAAATAAAGAAAAGAAGAACAAAAACCCTAGAGTGAAAATTCAAGAGAAAATTTGAAATACCCCATACTTTGATATGGTGATAAATAAAATTGATCGAATGCAAATTGAGGTCAATTAAAATGCTTAAAAGTGATAAAAGACGAAAGGAGTAGTTTAGGATAAAATATTTCGCAAGTGAGAAAATAATAATAAAATAATAATAATTTTATCGAAAGGAGAATTTGTGAGATAAAAGGCGTTTCGAAAGTCAAGTGAGGCATAATAGGGTATTTTGGGTACCAAGGAGATAAGGTAAAATTTTTAGAATAAAATAATATTTTATTAATGAAATAATATTAAAATATTAATATTTAGCCGGATATCGAAATCAGTCATGAAGAAGGATCATATGGTTGATCCAAGTGGGGGAAAAGATGACAAGCCCAACTCTATAAAAATATTTGTCATGACATACATGTGATGGATAGCATGTTTGCATGCTAGGAGAGTCTCGAAGAATTTACAAAAGTCGGTATTGTACCTAAACGTACAACAAAGTTGATTTAAGCCTCGAACTAGATCAAATAGAGAATTTACGATGAAATTAAGAATTTTAAAATCCCATAATGGTTTAATATGGTGATTCAGAGTTCGAGGATCAATTTGGAGTCAAACTGAAACTTTCGCTATCTAGGGGCAAAATGGTCATTTGCCACTTGGGGACAAAATAAGAATTTTGAGAAAAGATTTTTGGCCCCATTTGACTTATTGGAGTATGATTTGAGGTTTAGAAGTGAAAAATTTTAATTCTGGTATAATTTGGAGTATAGGAGTAAAATGGTAATTTTACCACCCCAAGGGCAAAACAGTAATTTTCCACCGTTAGGACTTTTTTCCAGCACATGGTCATCTCTTATCCTCATTTTGACCATCGACTAATTGTGTGGTGGAGATAAAAAGGATTAAAATTTTTTAAGTTTTTCAAACGGGCCAATGACATGATGCCACGTGTCATGCCTTTATTAATTTATTATTTTCTTTTTTAAAAGGCACAAAAATCAGCCCATCTTCCAGCCCATGGCCGGCCAAACCAGCAAGAAGAGAGAGAAAACAAAAACAAAACCCTAGAGAGAGAAAATCAAAGAAAAAGTGTGAATTTTTAAGGAAATTAAGTGAAAAATGTGAGATTTTTTCTATTAAGCTTGAGTTTTCTTATTCCCAAGCATTTCTCTTTATTTTCCATGCTTAAATTACATGTTTTCATGATGAATTGAGGACTGATCAAAATGGGTTAGGAGAGAGAAAGTTGTTAGATTAATTTGATTTTTAGTTATGTTAGTGTTTTTAGTTAGTTTAGCATATTTATGAACAAAACAACAAGAAAAGAATTTATTTTCCTCCATTACCATTATTGGCTGAATTTTCTAGGGGAATATTAGCTGATGCTCTTGATGTTTATTTGAGGAATTATGATGACTAATAATGAATTATGAGCCTAGAAAAATAACAAAAAATTTCAGAGCAAAAATATGAATTTTTACCCACTAGGGGTATTTTCGTAATTTGCTATCGAGACTGATAAATTGAATCTCATTCACAGTCACTAAGGTAATTTAAGTATAATTGGAGTGTAGAAATTGAGAAGAATTGATTTGGAGTTAAATTAGAGATAATAGGCCGAATTAGGTCAGCATCGCATTGAAGCGGTAGTCGGATAAGTTGTATATCATATCATGCATATATATCGAGCCTGAATTTATTTTATAATGGTCATGCATTGATGTGGTGAATTATGTATTATATATTATGGATAGGTGGTGAGCAAAGTACATTGGTAAAAGTACAAAGATTGTGCTTGGAGACTAGGATTAGGAGTACATCGACTCCTAGAACTGTGAGTGAACTTATTGTCGTCTTAATTATCTAGAGTAGTTTTATACAATTGTGTGATTTTATGGAAAATGGGTTTAAATGGTAAATTGCAATGTTTTAGGAGAAATTACGATTTTATAAAATGATTTTATAAATTTTTTGAAAAAATCGAATACTGGTTTTGAAAATAGAGTAATTGGAGACTACTTGCTTGTGTTGTAAATTTATGGTTTTAAATTGAATGGCTTATGACAATATATTTGCATGAATGGCTAAATTGATATTTGTGTTGAAATATGTGAAATGAGTATTTAGCCTTGAAAGGTTGTGAATTACAATAAATTGTCATGTCATGCTAGAATGAATTTTATTGATTGGTGGAGTACATATTAATTATTCACTGCAGAGGGGGTTCCGTGGACTAGCCTATTAGAGGGGCACGGTAAACTCCATTATATTCTTACCTCGAACGGAGAGGCGCGTAGGGTATCTCCTGGGGTAAAGCTTAGAGTTCACTTCACGCCAAACCACCACGTGAAGGGGAACTCAGCTAACGCTAAGGAACGACTGTATTTTTCTCAAACTAAAAATATATTTTAAGTGTATACAAAAATTTTAGCAGCCTTGGCAGATTCGGTTGGATGCCCTGCGCAAGGTATCACCGAGTATGAGTTTTGGCACGAGCCAAAGTTTTAATAAATTCATAAGCCAAGTTGATTACTCGATTTATATGGATTGATTTTATTTGGTTGAAATGAGTTGAAAGGTAATGAAATTACAGTATGATGACTTATTTTAATTGTCTCCATTTACTCGACTTTAGATAGTTTAGATGGTATCTGTTTACTCACTGGGATTTTATAATCTCAACACCCTCATTTCCTCACATTTTAGGCTCGGGGAATTCCATAGTTAGCTGACTTTGACAAGAACCTTCATTTGGACTAGAATCGGTAAAAGCTGTAGGCTTCTAACTTCCGAAGCATTTTGGTTAGATGTGGGCCCACGTGTCACTGTAAAAGAAATTTTATGCTTTGTTTATTTGCTTTATAGTATATATGAATATAATTAACTTTTACGCTATAAGAATTATGTATCGATAGTTTTATGAAAATTATTTTACAAGAAAATAGTTTATTTTATTGAATATTTTTATTATATTCAAATGGTCAAATTTTCACTTCAAATGAACGTTTTAGATACTTAATTTGTTTTTAAATCATTAAATATATATTTTCTGCTTACCAACTACATTTTTAGCAAGTTTCGATATTTTCAACAAAAATGACGAAAATGCCCCTGTGAGCCAGAAAATAATATGTTATGTTCTGATTTGGAAATGATTTGTAATCCTTCGAATTTTGATAAGTGATAACTATTGCTCACCGAGGAAGTGGGAAAGCTGATATGAGAGCCTTGCGAGGTTTCGATCGACAATCGGGGTGAAGAATGTTTGTCAAGGCCTCGCGACGATTGTTACGGCCTCAATGGGGAGTTCCGGGTCGTGACAATTTAGATTGGTATCAGAGCATGGTTTAAAAATCAGAGATTTTGGTTTTAAAGCTTTGGATTTTGAAGTTTTTGATTTTAAGGTTGTTTTAAGAAATCCACACTAACACTACGTGGCCCCAAGTCTAGTTAAGGTAAGTTAAGTTAGGTTAGATTTAATAGAATGTATGCATCTACATATAGAAATCTACCTACTTTTGTGATGCCTAAATAATTAAACAATTACTATTTGATTGCATATAGGTTTTGAGGTGCACTGGTGACATACACACCATGTCTAGAAGAGGTGGTAGTCCCGATACCTATCATAGTGCTAGCGAGGGATCTCTAGATTCTACGGCTAGAAGCAAATGGCGCCCTGATCTAGGTGATTTGGAAGGTGGTCCGTCTCAAATTCCTGATAATAGAATTCCTCCGAACTTAGTAGAGCGGGTTTGTAATAAGGAAAGTTTTGAGAATAGCAAGAATTTTGAAAGTGAGAGTAGCTCCGATACTCCGAAAACTGAAAGAGATTTTCTTTTGAAACAATATGAAGAGTACCATAATGAATGGACGAGGAAGGCAATTGCAAGGGGAGATATTCGTCCTAGGAAGGGGGTGAACGTTGTACAACATTTTCCTCTTGGTTGTGGAAGAAATGCTGCATTGGTGAGTGATGAAGAATGTAGGAGAATACAACAAGCCTAGATTGAGGAGCAAAGGAGAAAATCACAGAAGGAAAAGAACTCAGTAGAGGATCTTAAGAAGAACTCTGAGTAGAATTTTTCGATAAGATCAGATTATGATGAGGATCGTAATGACATGTAATATTTTTGTAGAATTTTTGTGCTACTTTAACTCTAAGTAGATGTAGTGTAAAGGAGATAATAGTTATTTGTACAAAGAAGTAAATAGTTTGGCTTTTAAAAGTATATGACTAGAATGTATTATAAAATGGCTGTTTAAGTAATTGAAGGTATATGGGAATCTTTCGTATAATAGGGATAAATTGGTAATATAATTATTGAAGAAGGTTATAGAAGGAAGCAATGAGGTTATAAATGACATTCGGAATGGATAATGTGATTACATTAATGATTGTAATTTAAGCATGAAGGGGATTATTCAGTGATGTTATGACACTATGAGGTAATAGTTGGGCACAAATATAACCCAATGAAGTTAAATTATGGAATATGGGGAATATAAAATTTTGATTAAGTAAGGATTGCGAGAACAAAGAAATGAGGAAGCTGGGCTATTTTCGTAGTTAATTATACCGAAAGTCAATAAAATTATTGGAGTATAAAACAAAGAAGATAATTGGATAAGGATGACAATAAATTTGAGGAAAGTTGTAGATAGTAAGCAACTTATGTGTGGAGTGGTATATGTATCATGAATTTATTACACTGTATGGAAAGGATGTTTTGAGGTGGAATTTTATGAATGTTGATAAAAGTCAAAAGATGACATGAGATGAAAGTATTAATCTGGCATATTGTGTATGACAAGAAAATAGAAGGTACCTATACTTATGGAACTTATGATATATATCTAGAAGGGAAACCACTGGTTGAGAATAATTGATGTGGTGACTTTGAATGCAGACAAATAGTTTGATGAAGAAAATTTCTAATAGCTACAGTATTTCAGCATTGACTGTTCAACGCTATAATGCTCCGAATACCTCATGCCTATGATGCATGAGTAAGATGAGAGTGACACGATAATGAGCTTACAAATTGAATTTTGGTTATTGGTCATTGTGTTTTGTTATCTGGGAGTTTTAAATATTCTGGAGAATGTTTACCCAAATGAATTGAAAAACTTCTTTATTGCCTTGAATATAGCCATATAATTAAAAGAAAAATTGAAATATTCTTGAAATGACTATATTGAAATTAGATACCAAGTAATGAAAGTGTGAAGGAAGAATTACGAGAATGGTATAGAAAATCAGTTTGTATAGAATATCATTACGAGAATTTGTAATATCTGTTTTGATATAGTAAAATGACAAGAGTTAGTAACAACATGAGGCTAATTGTGTGACACCCTAGAAACCTATGAAGATGAGTTAGGGATTGAATGGATGAGTACGTATTTATATATCTTTAAGAGTAAGTGTTTTAGGAACACATAAACATCTTTGAGAAGAGATTCTAATTATACACAGCAAGTATGAAACGTAACATTTTTAAAACTTGCTAAGAAGCCTAACGACTAAATCACAAGTAAAGGGATCACATGCTGTGAGACATAAGTTTAAGATAGATATTTCCAAGGAAATACTCAAGAGAAGTTTTGCTCTGGATCTCATTAAAGCAAGCACTAAGTTATGTGATTTTAAAAAGGAAGCTATAAGCTGAGAGTGATATTAGTATTAATATTGAAAAATACTTGAGGAGAATCTAGTTTTAAGTTTTACAATTTCAAGTACAATTTATAAATTGGTTTAGGAAGAATGACGTTATGTTCATATGAAGGAGTGGAACAAAGGATGATAGAAGTTGACCTTGAAAATGAAGTCAGATAATGAAACTTTCCTAATATATATTATGGAAATTGGAATTTGAAAATGCTTGAGGTATACATGATTCAAATGAGTTTGAGTCTTAAGTGACAAATCAATATCCTAATGCAAGAAAGATACAAGGTAATGTAGAGGTATGAAGGATAATCAAGGAAAAAGGATGACTCTTAAGAATTGTGGTATTGCATGAGATGCAATAATCAAGTTAAGATAAATCTTTGAGGCATCAATAGGATTATAAAGCAAACACGCATAATAGATTATAATTCAATGGAGATGACATTGTGACGCAATGATATATAGTATAAGGAAACTCAAACATATGGTTGGAAAATATATGAATGATATGAAGTTGTACGCAAGCATAATAAGAAGGTTGACATGCACTATAAGAATCGTTATATTGAAAATAGGATTTGAATGCGGATGAATAAAAGGAAATGTAGTCCAAGGTATGTGAATACATGGATCTCTATACATAACGAGAGATGTTGACAGTTGAAAATACATGTACACATGTATATATGAAATTGATAATTTGACTAACTAAGGTGAAGAATTGTTCTCAGTAATTGGGAGATTTTGAGATAATGCTAGAGGAGGTCAGTGAGCTAAAGTGTTAACGGACATGCAATGAACGATTAAAGTTATGAGTGACTTTGAAGGTAAACCTTGGATTGATTAAGTTCTTAATGGAACTCTATCAAAGGAAGGGTATGGACCAATATAAGATGAATGAATTAAGGTTGAGAAATTTGGTATGGAGCAAATTAATAAAATGATGAATAGGTATACATAAGTAAGTATGATATGTGATCGAAATCAGTATAATTGAGATGAAGTTATGGTTCAAATTTAATAATGGTGATAAAGGCATGCTTAGTGTCTCGATATAAGAAATTATGGTTGTAAAAAGTATTACTGATCCGGTTCCAAAGGATGATAATTGCCATAAACAAAGCATTTAATTGAACTGAAGGTGAACGAGGTAAATAAATTGAATGTCCCCATAGAAGGAACAAGGAGTAGGATCATACAAGGAGATTGACAACGCAACATCGACGGGAATTCGAGGACGAATTCTATTTTAGTTGGGGAGATTGAAATACCCCATACTTTGATATGGTGATAAATAAAGTTGATCGAATGCAAATTGAGGTCAATTAAAATGTTTAAAAGTGATAAAAGATGAAAGGAGTAGTTTAGGATAAAATATTCAACAAGTGAGGAAATAATAATAAAATAATAATAATTTTATCGGAGGAGAATTTGTGAGATAAAAGGCGATTCGGAAGTCAAGTGAGGCATAATAAGGTATTTTGGGTACCAAGGAGACAAGATAAAATTTTTAGAATAAAATAATATTTCATTAATGAAATAATATTAAAATATTAATATTTAGCCGGATATCGAAATTAGTCATGAAGAAGGATCACATGGTTGATCCAAGTGGGGGAGAAGATGACAAGCCCGACTCTATAAAAATATTTGTCATGACATACATGTGATGGATAACATGTTTGCATGCTAGGAAAGTCCCGAAGAATTTACAAAAGTCGGTATTGTACCTAGACATACAACAAAGTTGATTTAAGCCTCGAACTAGATCAAATAGAGAATTTACGATGAAATTAAGAATTTTAAAGTCCCAAAATGGTTTAATATGGTGGTTCGGAGTTCGAGAATCAATTTGGAGTCAAATCGAAACTTTCGCTATCTAGGAGTAAAATGGTCATTTGACATTTAGGGATAAAATGGGAATTTTGAGAAAAGATTTTTGGCCCCATTTGACTTATTGGAGTATGATTTGAGGTTTAGTAGTGAAAAATTTTAATTTCGGTATAATTCGGAGTATAGGGGTAAAATGGTAATTTTACCACCCTATGGGCAAAACAGTAATTTTCCACCACAAGGACATTTTTCCAGCACATGGTCATCTCTTATCCTCATTTTGACCATTGACTAATTTTGTGGTGGAGATAAAAAGGATTAAAATTTTTTAAGTTTTAAAAACGGGCCAATGACATGATGCCACGTGTCATGTCTTTATTAATTTATTATTTGCCTTTTTAAAAGGCACAAAAATCAGCCCATCTTCCACCCCATGGCCGGCCAAACTAGCAAGAAGAGAGAGAAAATAAAAACAAAACCCTAGAGAGAGAAAATCAAAGAAAAAGTGTGAATTTTCAAGGAAATTAAGTGAAAAAGGTGAGATTTTTTCTATTAAGCTTGAGTTTTCTTATTCCCAAGCATTTCTCCTTATTTTCTATGCTTAAGTTACATGTCTTCATGATGAATTGATGGCTGATCAAAATGGGTTAGGAGAGAGAAAGTTGTTAGATTAATTTGATTTTTAGTTATGTTAGTGTTTTTAGTTAGTTTAGCATATTTAGGAACAAAACAACAAGAAAAGAATTTATTTTCCTCCATTACCATTATTGGCTGAATTTTCTAGGGGAATATTGGCTGATGATCTTGATGTTTATTTGAGGAATTATGATGAATAATAATGAATTATGAGCCTAGAAAAATAATGGCAATTTTCGGAGCAAAAATATGAATTTTTACCCACTAAGGGTAATTTCGTAATTTGCTATCGAGACTGATAAATTGAATCTTATTCACAGTCACTAAGGTAATTTAAGTATAATTGGAGTGTAGAAAGTGAGAAGAATTGATTTGGAGTTAAATTAGAGATAATAGGCCAAATTAGGTCAGTACTGCATTTAAGCGGTAGTCGGATAAGTTGCATATCATATCATGCATATATACCGAGCCTGAATTGATTTTATAATGGTCAAGCATTGATGTGGTGAACTATGTATTGTACATTGTGGATAGGTGGTGAGCAAAGTACACTGGTAAAAGTACAGAGATTGTGCTTGGAGACTAGGATTAGGAGTACATCGACTCCTACAACTGTGAGTGAACTTATTATCGTCTTAATTATCTAGAGTAGTTTTATACAATTGTGTGATTTTATGGAAAATGGGTTTAAATGGTAAATTGCTATGTTTTAGGAGAAATTACGATTTTATAAAATAATTTTATAAATTTTCTGAAAAAATCGAATATTGGTTTTGAAAATAGAGTAATTGGAGACTGCCTGCTTGTGTTGTAAATTTATGGTTTTAAATTGAATGGCTTATGACAATATATTTGCATGAATGGCTGAATTGATATTTGTGTTGAAATATGTGAAATGTGTATTTAGCCTTGAAAGGCTGTGAATTACAATAAATTGCCATGTCATGCTAGAATGAATTTTATTGATTGGTGGAGTATATATTAATTATTCACTACAGAGGGGGTTTCGTAGACCAGCCTATTAGAGGGGCACGGTAAACTCCATTATATTCTTACCTCGAACGGAGAGGCGCGTAGGGTATCTCCTAGGGTAAAGCTTGGGGTTCACTTCACGCCAAACCACCACCTGAAGGGGAACTCAGCCAACGCCAAAGAAAGACTGTATTTTTCTCAAACTAAAAATATATTTTAAGTGTATACAAAAATTTTAACAACCTTGGCAGACTCGGTTGGATGCCCTGCGCAAGGTATCATCGAGTATGAGTTTTGGCACGAGCCAAAGTTTTAAGAAATTCATAAGCCAAGTTGATTACTCGATTTATATGGATTGATTTTATTTGGTTGAAATGAGTTGAAAGGTAATGAAATTACAGTATGATGACTTATTTTAATTGTCTCCATTTACTCGACTTTACATAGTTTAGATGGTATCTGTTTACTCACTGGGATTTTATAATCTCACCACCCTCATTTCCTCACATTTTAGGCTCGGGGAATTCCATAGTTAGCTGACTTTGACAAGGACCTTCATTTGGACTCGAATCGGTAAAAGTTGTAGGTTTCCAGCTTCCGATGCATTTTGGTTAGATGTGGGCCCACGTGTCACTGTAAAAGAAATTTTATGCTTTGGTTATTTGCTTTATAGTATATATGAATATAATTAACTTTTACGCTATAAGAATTATGTATCGATAGCTTTATGAAAATTATTTTACAAGAAAATAGTTTATTTTATTGAATATTTTTATTATATTCAAATGGTCAAATTTTCACTTCAAATGAACGTTTTAGATACTTAATTTGTTTTTAAATCATTAAATATATATTTTCTGCTTACCTATTACATTTTTAGCAAGTTTCGAGATTTTTGACAAAAATGACGAAAATGCCTTTGTGAGCCAGAAAACAATATGTTATGTTCTGATTTGGAAATGATTTGTAATCCTTCGAATTTTGATAATTGATAACTATTGCTCACCGGGGAAGTGCGAAAGCTGATACGAGAGTCTTACGAGGTTTCAATCGACATTCGGGGTAAAGAATGTTTGTCGAGGCTTCGCGGCGGTTGTCACGGGCTCGATGAGGAGTTTCGAGTCATGACAAAATTGGTGAATTTCAAGTAATCAAGCCATCAAAGGTGAAATTTCTTAACTCTAGCTTGTGATCTATCTTTCCTATGCATTATTTTGCATTTTCCATGGTTGAATCACAAGATATCATGAAGGATAGTGTGCTGATCAAACCCTAGGAGAGAGAATTTGATGATGATTTAGATAGATTTTTAAGATATGTGGATGTTTTTAGTTGTTTATGGTGTTAAGTGTAAGAATCTTCCTTGTAGAGTGTTGATGGTTGATTTGATTTTATTTCAAGTGAATTGGTTAGGAAATGATGAATTATGGTGAGAAAATCAAGTAGGAAAAATCATAGTGTTGATGCACTCACCATGGCTGAAATTCTCAAGAAGAAATGTGAGGATGGTTTTGCTAAATTTTATGTTATTTGACTTGTGTTTGGTGATTTGAAGTATTGGGAGAGAAATTGAATTATTTGGAGTTGAATTGGACATATGGGCCAATTAATCGGGTGATAGATCGAGTTAGGCCAACACCGCATGTAGACGATAATCCGAACAATATACATCCCATTTCATGCATTAGTATAAAGCTTGAATTGGTTTTATAAGAATTTAGCACAAATGTAGTAAATGGCTTATTGTGCATTATGTCTAGGTGGTGAGCATTATGGTAAAAGTAAAAAGATAGTACCCGAGGATCTAGAATCGAAGTACTCGAAATTCGATTCCCATTACAGTGAGTAACCTTATTATCGTCTTAATTATGTAAAGTATATTTTAATCGTTTTTGTGATTTGATAGAAAAATGAGTTTAAATGGTAAATCTTTATGTTTTATAAGCAAAATGTGATTAAATGAAATGATTTTATAAAATTGTCTTGAAATTGAAAGATGGTTTTGAAAATGGAGTAATTGGAGACTAATTGCTGTGTTATAAATCATGGTTTGAATTGAATGGCTTATGATAATATTGGCATGAATGGTTGAATTGGTAAATGTGTTGAAAATGTATGAATTATTAATTTGCCTTGAGAGGCTGCAAAATAAAATAATTACCATGTCATGCTGTTGAATTTTATTGAATTGGTGGGTTATAAATTGGTCACTGCAGTGGACGGGTTTCATGGACCAGCCTATTAGAGGGGCACGATAACCCTATTATATTCATACCTCAGTATTAGAGGCGCGGTTGGATAACTCATGAGGTTAAAAATTTAGAGTTCACTTCACGCCAAACCACCACGTGAGGGTGAACTCAGCCAACGCCAAGGAACGACTATGTTTTCAAAAGAAAAACATGATTCATGCGTACATAACTTTTTAACAGCCTTGGCGGACTTGGTTGGGATAGCCCTTGACCAAGGTATCCTTGATAAATAAGTATGAGAATGATATTGGCACGAGCCAAACTTTTCAAGAAATCATAAGCCTCATTGTTTATTTTGGTGAAATGAATCTATTTTATCTTATTAAAATGAGTTTGAAATGCTAAGAATCATTTTTATGCTAATCTATTTTATCTGTCTCTATTTACTCAGCTTTCAATATTTTAGATGGTATTTGTTTACTCACTAGGATTATATAATCTCACCACCCTCATTTCCACCCATTTCAGGCTCAGGATAGTCGGTAGATAGCTCACTTTGTTGAGGCCTACAGTTGGACTTGCATCCTCAAAAATTGTAAATTCAATTTTATACTTTGGTTATCTGTATTACAGTATGTATGAATTTATTTAGGTTTTACACTACAAAAATTATTTACTGGTAACTCTATAAATATTGTTTTATAAGAAAATAGAATATTTTATTGAATATTTTTATTATATTCAAATAGTCATAATTTCATTTTAAATGAAGGTTTTAGACGTTTAAACTTATTTTTTATTATGAATTATGTGTTTTATACTCGCATACTACATTTTTAGCTTGTTTCGAAATTTTCGAGGAAAAATGACCAAAATGCCCTTATGAGATAGAAATCATTTTTTTATTGATTTAAGTTGGAAATAACTTAAAATCTTTTAGAACATGATATTTGGCAACGGTTACTCACAGGGAAAATGAGAAACTGATATTAAAGCATTGCGGAGTTCCTGTTGACATTTCGGGTAATGAGTGTCTATCGGGATACTACGACGGTGGTCACGGGGTCGAGGGGAGTACCGGCTCGTGACAAGATATTTATAGCTCAAACTTATCCAACTCCCTTGGAAATTACAAAAATGTCCTTTAGCAAGTTAAATTGTTCTTCTCCAATCCTTTGTGAAATCTTTTTATTCTTTTGACATTGGGACAAGGTCCACAATGATCTAAACTACTCAAGCTTACGAAAACTTAAAATTTTGACTTGGGGTGCAAAATGACCATTTTTTCTCTGTTGCGAAAATTATTGCCACATCTAGTTTTCTTCTTGTTTTCATCATTATACATAATTTATTTGGTCTTTATGCTTATTTAGACCTTAAATATCAGAAAACTTCATTCTGAGAACTTATTAGAGGAAATGACGAAACTACCCCTGGCCCTGGTTATTACGCCTATGACTCGTTATGAGCCTATAGGGGTTGAGGTCTCACAAGTTGGGGTCATTCACTCTATCAGCTTTTTTTAGGTTGTTTCATTTTTGGCAATTCAATGAGCTTAGCCTACAAGAGGTTTTCAAACATGTTTGAAACATCTGAATCAGAGAAAAGATATTGCTTTACTTGTCTTTCCTTCAAAGAGGACTTATTTTTACCTTTTTTTTGAGGAAAAGACTTTGCTTTTTGAAAATTCTTTGAATTAGTCTGTCACGACCCAAATTTCTGGCCATGACCGGCGCATGGGCTCAATGGACGTAATCCACTAAGCCCAAGCAAGCCTATTAATCTGACATGTTTATCATTCCATCAAAAACTGCTAAGTCATATTTGATAACTTAGATTCAAAATAATACTACACATTACCATCTCATACTGGCATACCAAACAAGTGTATATACATTGTCTACAACATGTATCTTAACAATTTACAATAGGTTCGTCTATACACAACAAAATAATACTCGACTTCCAACGGAGGGACTCGGACGAATGAACAGCTACTGAATGCTGAGACACCTACCAAAAGATGGATACAAGTCTACAAAGACACCTCGTCTTAATTACCAGCTACTTCGTGATCTGAAAACATAAAGTTGAAAATGGTGAGTATAAACCCAGTGAGTGAACAAGGAAGGGAACAAGCAACAACAAGGGAGAATTTAAAAATCATGATGCACTTGTTTCAAAACAATGCAATTTAGTTCCATTCATATTAACAACCCCTCATCAAGCCCTTAAATGATTAATCATTTGGAAATCATGAACCCATACATAATGAACCATTTGAAGAATGAAAACTTCAATATTACACAAGCAAGTCAAATATGACAATGAATCTTCGCTTCAGCGGAAAGGCATTCTCGCTACAGCCAGAATGAATTTTCGCTGCAGCGACGTTGGGATTATGTTATTAGCTAAACGACGATTTCTCAACTGGTTGAGGGTTTCTCACTAAACCTCTTCATTTTAAACTTAACTCATTTAGTCCTTAATGTTGGAAGTCCATGCTCATATATGGTAGCAAAGAAATTAAAAATAGGGCAGCAATTAGACAAGATAGAAGATAAAACATAAAGTTTTTCGCTGCAGTGAGATTGAATCTCGCTGCAGCGAAATTGTGACCCAGAAACAGAATGTTTCTCGCTGCAGTGAAATTCAACTGATGAAACAGAGAGTTTCTCGCTGTAGCGAGATTCCTTTTCGCTACAACGAGAAGCTACAGTGACTATCTCACTGTAACGAGAACCAGTTCTGGTGAAGTCTTTCAAACTTGAGAGTTTTTTGCTGCAGCGTGAATGATTCTCACTGCAGCGAGATACATGGCACCAAATGAAAATTTCCCTTTCTCCCAAAGAAAAACCACTCTGTTGATATGTCCAAAACCAATAAGAAATACATAACAACTTTCCAAAGTTTAACATACCGAATTTCACATACATTACATCAATATACATAACTCATAAATTTCTTATAACACACATGTTTATGTATGTATACATATACATATACCCATCACCATCATGTACACCATCCCATCATTCCCAGCTCATGTTCACTCCTTACTCGCACATGGCTAGGTCCTCACCGAGTTATGCGCACTCCCTACTCGCACATAATCGGGTCATCATCGGCTTATGCGCACTCCCTACTCGCACATAGCCGAGTCAATATCATTACACAACAATGTATTCACATATATATATATCAACACAATGTGGTAGTGCATGAATCAATAATAGTCACATGTCACAACATGGAGACAATCTATAAAAAGCTTGTTCCCAAGGCACTTGTTTTTATGAAAAGCTTGATAATTCATTCAAATGTTTGGCAAATACATTATATCCCCAAAACAAGTTTTGAATGAAGTTCACTCACCGATTTATTGTTGAGTCGTTAGCTGACTCTAATTCCCCTAATGATCTAATTGGAAGGATGGGACTTCATTAGAACTTAGGATCACATTAGCAGAAGCAATAGGTCAATTCACACACTAAGAACCCTAAAAGCTATCTCTTAGCTAGCTTTCAATTGCCACATTAAATGGCTATCTATGTTCACTATCTTAATCACTAAAAGTAATGGACATACTCAACAATAAAACAGCCCATAATCCCAAGTACTAGCCATTTTCTACAGCTAAAAATCAAGCTTAGTTCATCACTCACCCTAAGGCTCTTTGGTAGTCGAATTCTCTTCCAATAGCTTCCAAATCAATGGGGTGATTCTCTCTTTCTCTCTCTAGAATGCCCAACTAGTGAGAGAAAGTATGAAAATAAGATTTAACAAGGGTTTTGAAGTGAGAGAGTGAAAGAATACAAGAGTTCTAGTCAAAAGGGCTCCAAAGTATGAAAACTAGAGCTAGAGAAAGAAAATCATGCAAGCTCCATATCAAGCTTCCATGGAGGTTGGAAGCAACGAGAAAGAGAAGAAGAGGAAGAAGACAAGCTGCTGGAAAATGGGAGAAGAAGCTGCTGGAAGAAAGATATTTATAGCCAATCTTATCCATTCCCTTAAAATTACCAAATTACCCCTCCACAATTTAGCTTATTCTCCCGCAATCTTTTATGCAATCTTTTTGCTCTTTTCATACTATGACAAGGTCCATAATGGTCTAGACATGCTCGGGTTCATGAAAACTTAAAATTTCAACCCGAGGTGAAAAATGACCATTTTGCCCCTACCGTGAAAATACTAAAATTTTTGTTTCCTTTTCATTTTACCCCTAATTTCACCATCCATTTATGCCTTAGGCCTACTTAGGCCATATTATTGTTTAAAAATCTTACTTTTATGGTTTTGGTAAGGAAATGACGAAATTACCCTTGATAAGGGATATGGCGTATATTACTAACTACGAGTCTATAAAGGTTAAGGTCTCACATAGTCGACATTTTGAGGGCCTTGTGTTGTTTAATTTCTCCATGCAAGTGTACATATCACAACAAGTAATATAGAGGTAAATAGAGTGTCGATTCCCACAGGGAATTGCACCAACTTAAACTAAGTACTAAAATTATAGCAAAGTAATTTTTATCCAAATAATCAAAATTATAAGATTAATTAAAAGCAAAATTGAACTAACAAACTAAAACTAATAATTGAATGACAAATTTACAAGAAAAGCAATTGATTTAAAGCTTAGGATTATGAAATCCTTAACATTCCATCTAGATTCTTTCTTTCCTTAGACTTACTTCAATGGATTAAGTTGCTTACTTAGAGTCCCAAGCTATTTACATGTCTTTGTCAAGGTGTTCATCAAATATCTATCTCAATTAATTTACTATATGTCTATGTAAATTCGATTGAAGACAGATTCAATAAGTTTGTGTTGCTCTAATCTTGGCTACATGCGACACATAAGTATATGTTTATCCTATATGCAAATCAAATAACCTAATTAACTAAGTGATTGTGAATACATGTTATTCCATTCATGGCTTAATCTAAACTCCCTTCGTCATGTTATATTTAGATATCTAAATTAATCTAATTGGTGATCAAGCAATTAGAAGCAGTAAGCACAGAATTGGACAAAATAACTCATTTCCATTTTTAGTAAGCAAAAAAGAGATAATAATTCAAATTACATGTTGAGTTCAGTCATAATCCCAGAAAAAGTAAATTATTTCGAAATAGTAATTGAAAACATCATACAAAGAAAATTAACCATTAATCCAACTCAAAGAAAGTAGGAGAAAAACAAAAGTAAAGAGAGAAAACTAAGAATTAAAGCTCTTGGATCTCAAATCTTCTTTTGAATTCTCTTGTTTTCTCACTTTACTTTTGGTCTTTTTTTTCTCTAGAATAGTTGCTCTCTATCTCTCCTTGAAAACTTCTGAAAAAGGCCCTTTTATACTTTTCAAAAAAACGTAGAATTAAAATCTCATAAGTGCAAAATATTTGGAAACATGTCATAATGCCATAACACCGTGCCCTCAGGTGGATGTATAGGGGCATCGATCATCACTAGTGTAATGGCACTCTTGTCTTAAGTTTATATAGTGCCATGCTGCCTTTTGGCACCGCAGCCTTGAGCAATTGAAGGTTATAGCCTTCATTTCCACATGTTGCCTTGTGCAGAAACTACAACTGTCTAGCCTCTTGCAATGCGATTTACACCTCAATATGATTTGAACTGCTAAAGGTGGTAAACAAGAAAGTTGTATCCTTTTCTTTTATCTTTCCAATGGCTTAATAATCATGTTGGCTTTATATTTGTAGAATAAGTTATGCTCAAAATACTTCAGCATATGCAAATAAAGCTATCACCACACTTGCACGGATTATCATCAAATAAGCCCTTTCCATAAAATTTCCTACGAAAATAATAAAATAGATAAGCAATAACTAAACTTAAATTAATTTAAAGCAATATAACATAAAATTAAACTAAAATAACATAAACTAAACTACTCAACATGTAATGGACTTAATTAAGAAAAATAACTAAAATGCTAAATTTCGAACCTAAAATCTCAAAGACTTAGTTACTTAAGCCCTCAAAATGGGACAAAATAACTCAATATAATAGAGTTATCACACCCTTAAACTTAAGATTTTGCTAGTCCTTGAGCAAAACATAGAACAAAATAACATAAATGAAGAAAAACAACTTAAATAGAAATAAATTTCATGAACTCAATAATCACCTTTAATATCATCATAAGTTATTCCATATTCTCAATTCTAAGAAACAAATAAATATTATTCAAGATCATGATGTTGACCCCATATGTTTTTGATGATAACAAAACATTCCTCATTTATTAATGCCTAGCTTCACTTTTTAAGTGTGGAGGATTTAATTTTATACCCCTAACAAAGCTGTTAATTAAAAGCAAGTCAAGGAGTTTGCTAAGTTTAATGAAGAGTTAATCAGTTAAAAAGGAAAGAGCAAATAATGAACAAAAATAGAACCCTAGTAACTAATTATCAAGGGACCTTAATCAGCTAAGGAATGGTTGTGTGATAAACTGAAGCAAAACAGATATATGCTAATCGGCTAAGAGGTCTGGTTAATTGGTCAGAGCACAAGGTCCTAGTATCTTCAAGCACCAAAAGCAAGTTTGAAAATATAGTTGACCATTGAAGTGAGCCAAAATGGAGAATCTCAAAATTTAAAGATCTTTTAGTCGATTAAAGCTAATTTTAATCAGTTATGGCTGAAAGAAGTAAAGCCTCAATGAGTTAAGGGAAGAGCTAACCAATTAGAAGAAGACTGCTGTGTAGAGAAGTGAAAATAGAATATTCGTAATCAGTTAAAGCCTACCATAACTAGTTAAATAAAGTCTGCTAAAGAAGAAAAGTCAAAAGATAGAGAACTTTTACTTGGTTAGAGCCTCTTGTAATCGGTTAGAGTAGAGAATACAGTAATAGGATAATGCAAGACAGAAAAGTTGTAATCGATTAAAGTTATCTATAATCAATTAATTAAAGTCTGTTTGCCTTTTTGAATTTAAACACTAAAGGAAAAAATAACGGCTAAAAGTGCATTAGAGTTGTTTCAAACGGCTAAAAACTATCTCCAACAGAAAAATCTAAATCCTCAAATATAAAAGGAAGCTCCAACGATTAAAGAAAGAATTTTTTGAAGAGAGAATAGCTATTTTGAGCAAAAAGCCAAATATTCTTCACGTAAACACTTGTCTTTCATTCCCTATCCGGAAAAAGTTTTTAAGCTTAATTGTAATCTGTCCAAACTTGTAAAGGTACTTAGTTGTACTTCTTTTTCTTGGGAAATTAGAGTGTGAGAAGCACTCTAAAGCTTGTTGTAAAGGATTAGAGCCAAGGTTAGAAGCTCACCTTGTAAAAGCTTGGTGGAAGCTGTTAATTCCATTAGTTTAATGAAGTTAGGTTGAAAATCCTTGATTGGGAGATCAAGGTAATGGATGTAGGTCAAGGGGACTAAACCACTATAAATAGCTTTGCATTGTCCATTTATCTTTACCCTTCCTTACTTGGTGTCTTTTAGCCACAAAGAAGCTTTATATGCATTTTCCTCTACTCAGTTAAAAGCTCTATCTTGTAATTCTAAGAAGTTCTAATCCTTCCCTTCATCTACTTTACTAAGAGTTCTTCAAGCTCTAAAGAGGTTAACAGAAAATTTTTTAGTGCTATTCACCCCCCCTCTAGCACTTCATTGGGACCAACACATGTTTCAATCAAATTCAAGCTCATCATAAAATGGATTTCCATATGTTTGTGCTATGTTTTCACCAAGAACATCATACAATTTGAATCATTCACTGAGTACACCCCTTTTTAGCACAGTTTTCTTTTGTTCAACACTGCATTCTTTTTCTTCCCTTTTTCTCAATATCACACCTTCAAACTTATTTCTTTTATTGAGCAGTGAGATCAATTCGAACATACTTTTGAACTTTTAGCGACTTTTCATCTTTACTACCTTTTTCACTATTTAGCTCATTACATTTCCTAAATTGACTCATGCACTTAGGAGTGAGGGATGAAAAAATTGGAATTTTTTATGCAAGGGCTTAAGCCAATAATTAAGTGTTTAAACAAAGAAAAAGTTACATTAGGCTCAAAGGAGTATTCTAGGGATAAATATATAACAAGGTCGTTTGAAAACCTCAACTGCTCAAAGGATGACTTTAATCATTTCCTTAACTACGTATAGCCTAGGATTTTGCCTCAAGAAAGAATCAAACAAATTCTAGAACTCAATACATAATTCAAAAATTCACATTCACATAAACCTTTTTTAGAAATGGACAATGATTCTAAGCAAAAGATATTGTGCTCAAATTGTGTAAATCTCATCCTAACAATGAAGCTTAATAAGAGAATTTAACTTAATATAAACAATATTTAAATTTACTAAGAATCAAGATAAGAATATAACTAGGTTCTCATCATTAGATAGATAACTCAAAGAAATTGAAGTAGCCAAATCTAACTCAAGTACTTCAAATATCTAGACAATTAAATAATGAGCAACTTCACTAAACTTAAAGTTTAAAAACATAAATGCAAAAAGATTAAACCAAAGTTTAAAAATTTAAAAGTCCCCCTAAACTTAAAGATAACATTGTCCTCCATGTTACTAAATTAGATAAAGAAAGAAAAAAGAATACTCCTCTAGAATTAGAAAAGGCTCTACTCTTCTTCTTTGTCATCCTCATCATTGTCACTAATTCTTGTGAGAGGCTTTTTTTTACTACAAAAAAAAAATAGAGATTAATGTAGAAATATAAATAAATAAAATAAAAATAACTGAAATAAGAAATCTGAGTTTCAAGAGATTGGGTTGCCTTTGAAAAAGTGCTTCTTTATAGTTAATAGCTTGACCATGACTAGTCTTTATCATTGTCCACTAATATGATTAAGGATCTTTGGAGAACCATTATGATGGGTTTGGCTATGGATAGCATGCTCAAAATACGCATCGAAAAGAAAATTAAAACTTTATAACTAAACAACAAAACATGCCTCCACCCATGGATCACCTTGGTGATATTTAACACATAAAAGCACAAAATAAATTATTGTTTTGAAAGTTACCTTGCCATGTAATTTCGTAATCATGATAGCACTTTAGTACCATAGCACTTAGTGCAAATTTGATGAAGGAATTGTCTCTAAATAACTCTTAAATACATAATTATCAAATTGTATACCACTAAATGTTAAGATCTTGACTTTATTCATCAATAACCAATCACATTTATTAAGTGAATAATTTACTTAGTTTTTACACCTTGCCTTTGCAATCATAAGATCAAAGTTGTCCTAATCTTAGGATGCAGAAGTTCTCTCTCTTAGAGTATATCCAAATATCAACATTTTCTAAATTCCTTACTCTGGGGAGATCACCTTCAAGACTGATCATTCGTATCATAGGCCACACTTTGAACCAAATAAACTTTTAAATTGATCTTTCAAGTAATTCGTATATCAGTCTCAATTATAGAACTTCATATGGCACTTAGACTAGATTCGACATTTTCAAATCATTTAACCTCAAGCTGCCAATTCCGCATCTAGTCCTTTAATCCCTTGGCTGCCCCTTTTTCTATGCATAGCAAAGTTCAAGTTCATCCTTAGAGCAAACTTGTTTACGAACTTCTTACTTCATGACCACACGTCAATTATAGTGATCATTGATACTCACTCTCGAGTTAATTCACGTGCTTACATCCATGAACTATAATAGGTCCAATCAATTCTTAAAATCTCACAATCGTTTAATTAAAATCAACACTAGTTCCCTTTAAGCTGTTGTACCAATTCAACACATATTCACATATAAAATATTTCAATATCCCAACACCACTTTTATATGAGCATAACAAGCTCAATTAACATAGTGTTTTTATCTTCATGCACATAAGTATGGGTTTACTATTACCTCAAAGCTTACTTTATACACTCCAGGTGAATTACAACCATCACTATTCATTCTAATCAAAATGCGCCCCTTATTACCATTATCACACGTGCTTTTTTTTTATATTAACCCCAATACAATTTATAGTCCCCAAATCTTTTTCCAATTTACAACCATGAGTTCAATTATAACTCCACCAAATGAATAAATTATCACGGCCTATTAATCTAACTCCAAATTTCTCCATCCTTAATCAGAGGGATATATCATTTCATTAATCTTTCATTAGGAGCATTCGTTTTAAGATCTCTCTAACACAGGCTCATGTCACGGATGGCATTTTAAACCCGAACAACGACCTTACTTATGACCTTTGCATGACATTAACAAAGAAGTGGATTACTGGGAACAAGAGTCCATATAGCTCTCTGTCTATGACTTATGCTCCCATAAGATCTATAAGAAGAAACAAAACGAGTCTAAACAACTCCAAATTCTATATGCAGACGCACGTATTCTATTCTATCAAACCTAACTTAACTCGGGCCCACGCAGTATCAGTGTGGATTTCTTAAAACAACCTTAAAACTAAAAACTTTAAAATCCAAAGCTTTAAAACCAAAATCTCTGATCTTTAAACCATGCTCTGATACCAACTTATTTGTCATGACCCGGTACTCCCCTCAAGCCCGTGACAACCGTCGCGACGTCCCTGTAAACATTCGTTACCCGAAATGCCAACCGAAACCCCGCAAGGCTTTAGTACCATTTTTCTCATCTCCTTTGTGAGTAATCATCACCAAACCTCGTTTTTAAAGAATTTTAAGCTTTTTCCCCTTCAAAATCGTGGAAAAATAATTTTCACCTCACAGGGGCGTTTTCGTCATTTTTCCTCAAAAGTTTCAAAACCAGCTAAAAATGTAGTATGCAAGTACAAAATACATAATTCATAATCAAAAATAAATTTAAACATCGAAGACTTTCATTTAAAAATGAAATTATAACTATTTTGATATAATAAAGATATAGAATAAAATATTCAATTTTCTCATAAAACAATATTTTTAGAACACTGCGTAAATAATTTTTATAGCGCAAAAGCAAAATAAATTCATATATACTATAATACAGTAAGCCAGAGTATTTAATTTAATTTACAGTAACAAGTGGGACCCTCGAATATCCAAAAGTAAAGAGGACTGTGAACCTACAGTTTAGAAAATGCAATTCCAATGATAGTCCTTCATGCGATCAGCTATCTACAGTCTATTCTGAGCCTAAAATGGGTGGAAAGGAGAATGGTGAGATTATATAATCCCAGTGAGTAAACAGATACCAACTAAACCATCTAAAGTCGAGTAAATGGAGATAGATAAAACAATTTAACATACTGAAATTCATCACCTTTCAGTTTATTTCAACCAAATAAAATTAATTCATATAAATCAAGTAATTAACATGACTTATGAATTTCTTAATACTTGGCTCATGCCAAAAATTATTCTCATACTCAGTTATCAAGGATACCTTGGCCGAGGGCTATCCTAAACTGAGTCCGCCAAGGCTATTAAAAAGTTATATACTCATAAATCATGTTTTTATTTAGAAAATATAGTCGTTCCTTGGCATTGGCTGAGTTCGCCCTCATGTGGTGGTTTGGGGTGAAGTGAACTCTAAAAGTTATATCTCGGGAGTTATGCTACTCGCCTCTCCAACCGAGGTAAAATATGTCAGGGTTTTGTGCCCCTCTAATAGGCCAGTCCATAGAACACAGCCCACTGTAGCAAGCAATACCCACCATACAATAAAATTTTGACAGCATGACGTGACTAATATTATACTACCCAGCCTGTAACTGTAAAACAGAATAATTCATACAGTTCACCAAAAACACAACCTAGCTTGTCATGCCAACACATTAACATTAGCCATCAATTCAAATCATAAATTTACAACACATGAAGGGTCTCCAATTACTTTATTTTCAAAATTAGTATTCAATTTTCCAAAAATTTTGTCACAATTTCTCCTAAAACATAGCAATTTACCATTTAAACCCATTTTCTATAAAATCACACAATTGTATAAAACTACTCTAGATAATTAAGATGATAATAAGTTTACTCACAATGTCTAGAGTGCAAATTTTCGAAGTACTCTGACTATTGGTCCTCGGATGCAATTTTCTTACCTTTATCGGAGGACTTACCACCTTGACATAGTACAAAATCGAGAAACTTACTACTTTGGTACTAAATTGAAATTAAACTAATTTAGACTACTAATGCATGATATGGAATGCAAAATGCACTAGTAACCATCTAGTCCCCGATATTGGCCTAATTTATCTTATCACCCGATTAATTGGCCAATGCATCCAATTTAGCTCCAAATTTCTCCATTTCTTTTCCAATACCATAATTCACCAAACATAAGTCAAATAACCTAAAATTTGGCAAAACCATCTTCACTTTTCTTCTTAAAATTTTCAGTCAATAATGGTGCATTAACATCGTGATTTTTCCTACTACTTTTCCACACCATAATTCATCATTTTCTAACCAATTCTCTTTAAAAAAAAATCAAATTCATCCTCACTCAACACAAGGTAGGTTCGGCCATTGATGGGTGGTGGGGAATATGAACTCTTTTCTTGTTGTTTTGTTTCTAGACATGGTAAACTAACTAAAAACACTAACATAACTTAGAATCAAATCAATCTAACATCATTCTCTCTCCATACCCATTCCGACCAACCATGAATTCATCATGAAAACATGTAATTTAACCATGGAAAATGAGGAGAAATGCGTGGGAAAGAAAGATCTCAAGCTTAATTGAAAAATTTTACCTTTTTTTCACTTGTTTCCTTGAATTTTCACACTTTTCCCTTGAATTTTTCCACCTAGGGTTTGTTCTCTTCCTTTTCTTCTTTTATTCTTCTTTGGTCTTGGTTTGATCGGCCATATGAAAGAAAATAGGCTGATTTTATACTTATTTTAAAGCTAAATAAATAATGGCTATAAACTTGTCACTACATTATTGGTTCATTTGTAATTTCTTAACTATTAAGCTTTCTCTCTCCACCACTTAAATTCCTTCAATTATCCATGATAATATTGGATAAAATCCATGTGCTGGATAAGTGTCGAATGGTGTAAAATTACAATTTTGCCACTCGGATGGCAAAATTACCATTTTACCTCTATGTTTTGAAAAATACCAGGATTACAATTTTTCACTTCTCAACCTCAAATCATACTCCAATAAGTCAAATGTGATTAAAATCTTTCAAAAAAATTCCCATCTTGTCCTCGAGTGACAAAATTACCATTTTGCCCCTAGATAGTAAAATTTTTGGTTTGACTCCAAATTAATCCTCGAACTTTGAATCACCATATTAAATCATTCCTAGATTGTAAAATTTTCAATTTCACCCTAAAATCTCTATTTGATCTAGTTCGAAGCTTAAATCAACTTTGTTGTACCTCTAGGTACAATACCGACATTTTTGTAAATTTTTCGGAACTCTCTTAGCATGCAAACATGCTATCCATCACATGTATGTCATGACAAGTATTTTATAAGGTCGGGCTTTACACCATCCGCCCCTTTTAAATTTTGGCACTTTCTTTTTATACACATTGCATCCTATGTAATTGTATCACCAAAGAATTGTATTCAGTCCCACTAACCTCCTTTTGTCTATGAGATAAATACACTTGTACATATTATTAAATCCAACCCTTTGGATCCCATATAATAGAACAAAGTGTATAACTCCAACGAAAAACATATTTAGTAGTTCATCTCATATGAATAATACATCTTCAATGTATCTTACTAAATCCATGGAGTTCTCATACATATGATTATACATCTCTATGCAAAATCTTAAGAGTTAGATTCCAATGTAACCATGTAATAACTAAAAAACTCCTTCTTTAGTGTCGTCATACTCCCACTAAATCCAAGATCCTTTATAAGAGTAATAATCAAACTCTTTTGAATTTTTCGTGATGTTACATACATACATCTTAATGTATGCTTGGAATCATATTGGTTTGGAATAATATAATTGGCTATATATAACTTGGAGAGATATGGACCAAATCATATCACTATATGAGTTTGCTTTCTTCTTTGAACAAACATCTCTATGTTCTATTCATAAGAAAGTTCCATTTCACATGTATCTACATTCATCTTTGAATGATTAATTAATAAGTAAGAGTAATCTTCACTAAGATCATATCTTAATAAGAGTACTTCGTACCATATAGCTCGTATGATCTTATATTTGAGTTTTCTGAACATTTCAAGGTTTCAAATTTTATTTCTTTAAGTATACAAGACAAAATATGAGTTTGGTCTTGTGTAAACTTAATGAATTAGGAACATTTTCCATAACATTTTATGGTCAACGGTTCGTATACATCTATATGTATAAAACCTTTTGAACATACCAAGTCATTCACTTTTGCTTGAAAATTGATTTGGTCATATAAGAATTACTAGCTGCTTTATGATTCCCAATCAAAAAGATCTAAGTATCTTCATACTTTAATTCTTACTTTAATGATCAAGACTCAAATGCCATAATTGATATCATATGCAATCAGTTTTATTGGCATTTATATTGAGCATTGACTTACTACTATTGTTTTGCACTTTATGTCATTACTGAAGTGCATTCAACATCTAGTATCAAATACTTATGATGTTATTACAATAGTAGTAACTTCAAGCTCAATCATAAACTTTGGCAAAGTAGAAGCTTCTATAAGCTTCCTCTTCTTTAACTCTATCAAGGAACCATTTTTTTTTTATAGTCCCTCTTTTGTCCATCTTTACCATAAAGATGTTTGAGAACATTTCCCAATTAGTGCCATTATCGTGGTTGTCTTCCCAATTCATAATTAAGGCAATATAAATTCCATCTCATGGAAGCACACTCCTAATTATGAATTATATTTGGTAGAGATTGTGGAACGAACAACCTTTCGCTTGAGAACATTTCTCAAGTCCTGGTACCTTTAAAAAGGGTTCAGTCTAGTGAGTTTGATTTGCATCCAAGATGCACCATAGTGACATATTATTAGCCATGTATATAAATTATGTCTAAATAGATAAACTAAAGCAATACGTAAATATCATGCATAAACTATTTAAAACAAGGTTTTAAAATTTTAAATAGTTCTCCCACTATTTTCTGCAAGATGATAACCTTCCATAGCACCTCGAGAGATCTTTACTAGGATTCTCTTAGTGGGCTAGGATCCCATCCATCAAGTCATGGCCTTGAGTGTCATGACCCAGAACCTCCCTCGGGCCCATGACAATCTCCGCGATGTCCGGATTGATACTCATTACCCAGAATACCAATCGGAACCCCGCAAGGCTTACATATCAGTTTTAAACAATTTCCAGTCATATTCGGCTCAAGTAAATCAAAAGACAAAAATATAGCATTTTTATACAAAATAATATTTATAGAAACACGTGTAAGTAAAATAAATTCATACATATAATAATTTACAAAGTTATAATGTACAATAATAATTACAATGACAAGTGGCTCCTAAGTAGACCAAGTATTGGTGATAGTAACCTATTGTTTGTGAGATAGAGGGGTCAACTGGAATCCTCGACAAAATAGGGTGTCTACAAGCTACCACAGACCTGAAATGTTTGGAAATGAGGTGGGTGAGATTTTGCAATCCCAATGAGTAAACAGACATTATCATAAATATCCAAAGGCGAGTAAAATGGAGGCAAGTTTAAACAATAAATTACAAACCATTTCATAAGGTTTTCAATTTATTTCTTAAACCATAAAATATTTGTAATTTACCAAAACAATTGTTAAGTCTTCTGACTTTTATTAAAAATAAGGCTCAAGCCAAAACTAATCCTCGGGGATACCTTGGCCGAGGCATCTAATCGAGTCTGCCAAGGTTGTTAAGATATTTACATGTGAAACACATTTTTATTTTTAAAACAAGCCGTTCCTTGGCGTTGGCCGAGTTACACATTCAAGTGGGGGTTCAATGTGAAGTGAACTCTAACACTACCCCGGGAGTTACCCTCCTCCCCTCTACTACCAGAGTAACTATATAACCGGGTTTACCGTGCCCCTCTAATAGGCAGTCCACGAAAACCCCTCACTGCAGTGACTAAACCCACCAATTTTAATAAAATTTCGACAGTATAACTTGGCTTTTATTTATTTACCCAGTCTGCATAGTAAAAGATAGCTTACATAAATTCCCAATTCAATTATAGCATATAGCCACATATACTCATATATCATAAGCCATTCATAGAAAAATATATTTCAAAATAATTGGCAGCCTCCAATTACTCAATTTCATAATCAACACAATATATTTTTATTTGTCACATTTATTTCTAAAACATCAAAAATCTCATTTGAATCTCATTTTCATTTCATAAAATCCATGAAGAGCATTTAAAAATAAACTCCAGATAATTTACAATAATAATAGGTTTACTCACCGTTTGTACAAACTAAATGCTTCCTAGGTGCCCTGATCACTGTTCATCGGGTACGACTTCCTTGCCTTTACCGGAAGGATCTCCTCCTCAACACATTGCAAAATGTACCCAATTCACCACATTGATGTTAAATCTCTATATAATTGACTTAAATCCTACACTAAGGCATGGTATGAAATGCAATAGCCTAAAACGGCTTAAATGTGGTATTAACCTATTTTTGGCACTTTACCCGTTAAATTGCTAATGCGCTCCATTTTAGCTCTAAATTGTCCCATTTTCTACACAACATTTCTAGCCATTAAATATCAGCCAATAACCTTCTAAAATCACAAAAATTAGCTCACTTTCCTCATTGAAAAATTTCGTCAAAAATGGGACATTTACTCGGTTAATTTTCCACTTTGTTTTTTTATCACATTTAACCATTTTTCATCATTTTCTCTTCATTTCTCTTAGAATAAAAATCAATTCATCATCATTGTACATCAATGCATATTCGCCAAGGGTGGGTATTGTGAAAATTTCATACTTTCTTGCCCAATTTAATTTCTATACACATTTAACTAACTAAAACTACCAATTTAACTAAAAATCAAAACCTAAAAATTCCATAATCTCTCCCCTAGAATTTAGGCCAGCCCTTGGTTTCACTTTTTGATCTCTCTCCTCAAGCATGCTTAATGGAAATAAAGGCATAGGAAAGGTAGAAATCAAGCTAAAATCGAAAAATCTTACCGTTAGACGCTTAAACGGACGAAAAACGTGATTTCCCCTTTGAATTTTCTAGTTTTCCTTTGTTTTTCTCTTTTCTTCCTTTCCTCCCTATTTTCTCTCTTGTTCTTTCCTTATGGCCGGCCACTACTTAATATGGGGTTTAAATGGGCTGACTTTTTATTAAAATAATATTAAATCATTAAAAAGTGTCATGTGTCACTTTCCCATTGGCCCGTTTTTAAAATTTCATCCATTTGTTTCCAAATTTTCACCATACACTTGTCCCACATATCCATAGCTTAGATAAAATTCTCAGACTTATCCAAAGTCTTGGTGGAGGAATTTTTGAAATTTACACTTTTGCCCCCGTAAAAGTAAAAAATTACATTTTTGCCCAAAAAACTGAAAAATTGCCCATAGACATATTTTTCAACCCTTAAACTCATACCATTCCCCAATTTGTCAAATTTGATCTAAATTCTCTCAAAATCTCAAATTTTGTCCTCGAGTAGCAAAATTACGATTTTGCCCCTAAACATCAAAATTTCTAATTTTACTCCAAATGAACCCTCGAACTCCAAACAATCATTTTTAGTCATTCCTGGACTGTAAAATATTAAATTTCATCATACGATTCCTATTTGAACTAGTTCAAGGTTAAATCAACTCAAGTGTACCGTTAGGTACAATATCGAGTTTCGTCTATTCTTAGGACTTTCTTAGCGTAATAACATGCTACTCAATGCATGTATGTCATGACATGTGTTTATAGGGTCGGAGTTTTACAATTCTAGCCCCCTAAAAATATAATTTTGACCTTAAAATTTCACTTACCAAATTCGACAAATAGATACGGGTATTGGTTCCTCATCTGATGCTCTACTTCCTATGTCATTTCTTCTATTCGAGCACTTTTCCACAACACTTTGACCATTGAAATACTCTTGTTCCTTAGTACTCGATCCTTTCGATCCAAGATACTCACAAGTTACACCTCGAACTTCAAATCGTCATGCAACTCGATCAGAGGTGCTTCGAGGATGTGAGAGGGATCGGGTACATATTTTTTAAGCATAGAGACATGGAAAACGTTGTGGATCCGATCAAACTCCGGAGGTAGTTCTAGTCTATACGCCACTGGTCCAATTATTTCAATAATACGAAAAGGTCCAATGTATCTCGGATTGAGCTTTCCTCGCTTTGCAAACCGAATCACACCTTTCATTATCCAACAAGATATCATAATTTACCACAATAATATAATCAAATAAAACTTAATACCACAAAGCATTCAAATTATTACCTTTCCAAGGAGAAACCTTATGAAAAACTCTATCATCGATCTCAAACTCCAAGTCTTTTCTCCGTTTATCTGCATAGCTCTTTTGCCTATCCTGGGCTACCTTTAGCCTCTCTCGTATAACCTTGATCTTGTCATTAGTTAAATCGATCAATTCCACACTAACTAACTTTCTTTCATCCACTTCATCCCAACAAAGTGGAGTACGACATTTCCTTTCATATAAAGCTTCGTACGATGCCATACCAATGCTAGACTGGAAGCTGTTGTTGTAAGCAAATTCCACTAATGACAAGTGTCTATCCTAACTCCCAAGAAAATCCATGACACAATCCCTCAACATATCCTCCATAGTTTGGATAGTCCTCTCTGACTGACCATCCGTCTGTGGGTGAAAAGCAGTGCTAAATTTTAATTTGGTTCCGAGAGATTCTTGAAATTTCAGCCAGAATCGAGAAGTGAATCGAGGATCTCGATTTGACACTATAGAAACAGGAACTCCATGTAGCCTCACAATCTCATCTATATAGAGCTGAGCCAGCTTCTCAATAGAGTATGTACTATGGACTGCTAAAAAGTAAGCGGACTTAGTCAACCGATCTACGATCACCCAGATCGCATCTTTTCCCCTCTGTGTCCGTGGCAGTCCCAAAACAAAATCCATAGTTACAAGCTCCCATTTCCACTCAAGAATAGGTAAAGATTGAAGTGTACCTACTGGCCTCTAATGCTCGACCTTAACTTGCTGACATACGAGACACTTTGCTACGAATTCTGCTACATCTCGTTTCATACCCGACCACCAATAATTCTCCCTGATAGTCCTATACATCTTGGTGCTTCCGAGATGTAATGCATAGGCAGATGAATGGGCTTCTTCCATGATCGCCTGTCTCAACTGGTTTCCCTTACGAACACAAACTCGGTCTCTAAACATCAAGACGTTATCCTCTCTGAGTCTGAACTCACTAACTCCCCCATCGGTCAATTTTTTAATTTTTTTCTTAACTCCTCATTAGACCTCTAAATGTCCTTCATCTGATTTAGTAACGAAGGTCGCACAATGAAGCTTGCCAATAAGGATCCATCCTCACCATTTCTCAACTGGACCCCAAGAGATTTCATCTCTAATAATGCTAGAAAATAATAACTCTGAAGTGTGGCTAAAGACGATGAAGACTTATGACTTAAGGCATCAGCTACAACGTTCGCCTTTCTTGGATGATAGTCTATCACCAAGTCATAATCTTTTATCAACTCCAACCATCACCTTTGCCTCAAATTAAGCTCTTTCTGAGTGAACAAATATTTTAAACTCTTGTGATCCGTAAATATCCGACAATGCTCACCATACAAGTAATGCCTCCAGATTTTTAAAGCAAACACCACAACTGCTAACTCTAAATCATGGGTAGGGTAATTTGCTTCATGCCTCTTCAGCTGTCTAGAAGCATAAGCCATAACTTTTTCATTCTGCATCAATACGAACCCCAACCCTAACTTTGAGGCATCACTCTAAACTACAAATCCCTTACCACTCACAGAAAGTGTTAAAATAGGAGCGGTGGTTAACCGGTTCTTTAGCTCCTAAAATCGATTCTCACAAACATCATCCCACTCAAACCTAACTCCTTTACGAGTTAGACGGGTCAAATGAGCTGCTGTTAAGGAAAACCCTGAACAAACCTCCGATAATAACTGGCTAATCCGAGGAAACTACGAATCTCCGTCACCGTCTTAGGTTGCTCCCATTGAAAAATTACCACTATCTTCTTGGGATCAACATATATTCCAGCTCCCGATACCACGTGTCCCAAGAATACCACTTCCTGTAACCAAAACGCACACTTCGAAAACTTTGCATACAACTATCTTTCCCTCAAAGTCTGTAATACTATACACAAGTGGTTAGCATGCTCATCATTATCTCTCGAGTAAACCAAGATATCATCAATGAACACAATAAGAAACTTGTCCAAGTAAGGGTGGAACACCCTGTTCATGAGATCCATAAAAGCTGTCGATGCATTAGTTAACCCGAAAGGCATGACCAAGAACTCATAATGACCGTACCGAGTCCTGAACGCTGTCTTGGGTACATCCTGTTCTTTGATCCTCAACTGATGATACCCAAACCTCAGATCAACCTTAAAAAACACTATAGCTCCCTGTAATTGATCGAAAAGATCATCAATCCTCAGCAACGGATACTTGTTCTTAAGGGTCATTCTGTTAAGCTGTCGGTAATCTATACATAATCGAAATGTACCGTCTTTCTTTTTCATAAATAAAATTGATGCTCCCCAAGAAGATGTACTAGGGCGTATAAAACCCTTGTCCACTAACTCTTTCAACTGCACTTTCAACTCCTTCAACTCCTTCAACTCTGCCGGAGCTATTCTATATGGAGGAATAGAGATAGGGGCAGTACTTGGAAGTAAGTCAATGGTGAACTCGAACTCATGATCGGGAGGAAGTCCCGGTAATTCATCAGGAAATACATCAGGGAACTCACTTACTACGGGGACATTCTCTAACTTAGGTTCCTCCCTCGATATATCAATCATGTGAGCCAAATATGCCGGATATCCCTTTCGCAGCAATTTCAAAGCTTTGAGGGTCGAGATTACACAAAACAGTAATACTCGACGTTCCCTAGTAAATACAACTTCTGCTCCCTCTAAACTGTGGAGAATCACTTCTTTCTTAAAACAATCCACCTTTGCTCGATGAGTGGACAACCAATCCATACCCAAGATCAAATCAAAGTCCCGAATCTCCAAAGGGATTAAAACACTCATAAATTCTTCTTCCCCAACTTTAATACCACAGTCTCTATAATACGTATTTCTTACTAACCGTTCGCCTAGAGGAGTATGCACTACAATCTCTTCCTCTAATGGTGACAGGTTCCTATTTGAGAATGATGCAAATGATATGCTCACGTATGATCTATCGGAGCCTGAATCTATAAAAACATGTGCATCTCTATCAAACACAATCATAGTACCTGTCACTGTGCTAGGTCAAACCCGAGCTTCATCCTCAGTCACTGAAAAAACCCTGGTTGAAATCTGGGGTTATGGTTTGAAAGATGGTTGCTCTGGGGAATTACTCCTCATGCCTGACCATATCACTGGGCCTTGTCTAGAATGTGATCTCGAAATGTCTCTTCGCGGTATACTAGGACGAGTCGGAGGAGTAAAAGTAGCTACTGTACCCCGTCTCAACTAAGGACAATCTCTCTAGATATGCCCCTGTTGGTCGCATTGAAAACATCTTACAGGCTTTCTATATGACCCAACATGAAATCCTCCGTAATTACGGCATCTGTCTAATCCTCCTGAAGTTTCCCCCTGACTACTCATCACTGGCCGATCAAATCTAGAAGATCTTGGCTGTGACTGCTGAGATGGAGGTCTGATGGATGCCACAGAAGCTGAGGTAGTACTTCCTGCAGTAGATGTCGAATCTCTGCCTCTCTTTGAAGACTTACCCGGGAACGTAGGCTGATTCCTTCTCTTTGCGAACTCAGCTCGGATCCGTCTATTCTCAGTGACGAGCTTCTCAGCCTATAAGGCCATCTGTACAACTTCCTTATACGGCTCCTTGCTAGTCACTATCGTACGTTTCCATATCTCATTACGAAGTCCCTCATCAAAGTAGTTTACCTGATCTTGCTCCAATCTCACCAACTCAGGTACATACAACATCTGCTCGTTAAAACGAGTTTCATACTCCTTAATGGTCATGTTCCCTTGTTTCAAACTCAGAAATTCTCTTTTTTTCTCTTTCTGATGAAAATAGGTGTGGTACTGACCATCAAACTCTCGAAGGAAATCTGTCCAAGTCAGTGGTATAAGAGACCGAGACTTTACTGAATTCCACCAAGTACAGGCTCTCTTCTAAAATAACCATCTAGCCACCTTCAATTTCATCTCATCATCTAATCCCATATCTATCACTGTCTCTAATACCTGAATAACCCAATCCTTAGCTGCGGTCGCATCCAACTCACCAGTAAACGAGACGCAATCTAACTGTCTAGCTTCCTTCAATTTCTTAGAAATAGAGACGTCCAGTGTTTGGGGTGGAATAGGAGGGGGTGGTACTGGGGCTGTTACAGGAGAAGCAGCGGGTGGAATTGAACTAGCTTGAGCTTGACCCGTAAGAGTAGCGAGAAAAGTCGCTAATGCTTGAGCTATCTCGGGTGACATGGCAAGTACGCCAAGAGTAGCAACAGGTGGTGGAGGAGGTACAGGAATGTCCGTAGACTCAGCAGTAAGAACTGTTTTAAAAGAAGATGCAGGCGACTGCTCTTCTATGGAATCTGGCAGACTTTGTCTAGGGCAACCTCTTCTCCTACCAGTAGATCTAGTGATAGGTGGTAGCTCACGTCAAGGAGGCATAATGATCTACAAAATAACGAAATTGGTTTAGACGACTTAAGACTCTATATGCAATTACATGCAACTAACTAATCTTAACTAGGCCACACTGACATTGTAAATTATTTTAAAATAACTTTAAACCCAAGAACTTTAAAAATCAAAAACTTCTTTCAAAACCATAAGCTTTTAAACCAAAAGCTCTGATACTAACTGAATTGTCACGACTCGAAACCTCCGTCGGGCCCATGACAACAGCCGCGATGTCTCGATTGATACTCATTATCCGGAATACCAATCGGAACCCCGTAAGGCTTACATATCAATTTTAAACAGTTTCTAATCATTTTCGGCTCAAGTAAATCAAAAGACAAAAATATAGCAATTTTATATAAAACAATATTTATAGAAACACGTGTAAGTAAAATAAATTCATACATACAATAATTTATAAAGTTATAATGTACAATAATAATTACAATGACAAGTGGCCCCTAAGTAGATCAAGTGTTGGTGATAATAACCTATTGTCTGTGAGATAGAGGGGTCAATTGGAATCCTTGAGAAAATAGGGTATCTACAAGCTACCACAGACCTAAAATGTTTGGAAAGGAGGTGGGTGAGATTTTGCAATCCCAATGAGTAAACAAACATTATCATAAATATCCAAAGGCAAGTAAAATGGAGTTAAGTTTAAACAACAAATTACAAACCATTTCATAAGGTTTTCAATTTATTTCTTAAACCATAAAATATTTGTAATTTACCAAAACAATTGTTAAGGCTTCTGACTTTTATTAAAAACAAGGCTCAAGCCAAAACTAATCTTCCGGGATACCTTGGCCAAGGCATCTAACCGAGTTCGCCAAGGTTGTTAAGATATTTACATGTGAAACACATTTTTATTTTTAAAACAAGCCGTTCCTTGGCGTTGGCCGAGTTACACATTCACGTGAGGGTTCGACGTGAAGTGAACTCTAACACTACCCAGGGAGTTACCCTCTTCGCCTCTACTACCGGAGTAACTATATAGCCGGGTTTACCGTGCCCTTCTAATAGGCAGTCCACGAAAACCCGTCACTGTAGTGACTAAACCCACCAATTTTAATAAAATTTTGACAGTATAACGTGGCTTTTATTTATTTACCCAGTCTGCATAGTAAAAGACAGCTTATATAAATTCCCAATGCAATTATAACATATAGCCACATATACTCATATATCATAAGCCATTCATAGGAAAATATATATTTCAAAATAATTGGCAGCCTCCAATTACTCAATTTCATAATCAACACAATATATTTTTATTTGTCACATTTATTTCTAAAACATCAAAAATCCCATTTTAATCTCATTTTAATTTCATAAAATCCATGAAGAGCATTTAAAAATAAACTCTAGATAATTTACAATAAGAATAGGTTTACTCACCGTTTGTACAAACTAAATGCTTCCTAGGTGCCCTGATCACTGTTCGTCAGGTACGACTTCCTTGCCTTTACCGGAAGGGTCTCCTCCTAAACACATTGTAAAATTTACCCAATTCACCACATTGATGTTAAATCTCTATATAATTGACTTAAATCCTATACTAATGCATGGTATGAAATGTAATAGCCTAAAACGGCTTAAACACGATATTAACTTATTTTTGGCACTTTACCCGTTAAATTGCTAACGCGCTCCATTTTAGCTCTAAATTGTCCCATTTTCTCCACAACATTTCTAACCATTAAATATCAGCCAATAACCTTCTAAAGTCACCAAAATCAGCTCACTTTCCTCCTTGAAAAATTTGGTCAAAAATGGGACATTTACTTGATTAATTTTCCACTTTGTTTTTCTATCACATTTAACCATTTTTCATTATTTTCTCTTCATTTCTCTTAGAATAAAAATCAGTTCATCATCATTGTACATCAATGCATATTCAGCCAAGGGTGGGTATTGTGAAAATTTAATACTTTCTTGCCCAATTTAATTTCTATACACATTTAACTAACTAAAACTACCAATTTAACTAAAAATCAAAACTTAAAAATTCCATAATCTCTCCCCTAGAATTTCGGCCAGCCCTTGGTTTCACTTTTTGATCTCTCTCCTCAAGCATGCTTAATGGAAACAAAGGAATAGGAAAGGTAGAAATCAAGCTAAAATTGAAAAATATTACCGTTAGACGCGTAAACGGACGAAAAACGCGGTTTCCCTTTTGAATTTTCTAGTTTTTCTTTGTTTTTCTCTTTTCTTCCTTTCCTCCTTATTTTCTCTCTTTTTCTTTCCTTATGGCCAGCCAGCACTTAATATGGGGTTTAAATGGGCTGACTTTTCATTAAAATAATATTAAATCATTAAAAAGTGCCATGTGTCACTTTCCCATTGGCCCGTTTTTAAAATTTCATCCATTTGTTTCCAAATTTTCACCATACACTTGTCCCACATATCCATAGCTTAGATAAAATTCTCAGACTTATCCAAAGTCTTGGTAGAGTAATTTTTAAAATTTACACTTTTGCCCCCGTAAAAGTGAAAATTTACATTTTTTCCCAAAAAACTGAAAAATTACCCATAGACATATTTTTCATCCCTTATACTCATACCATTCTCCAATTTGTCAAATTTGATCTACATTCTCTCAAAATCTCAAATTTTGTCCATGGGTGGCAAAATTACGATTTTGCCCCTAAACATCAAAATTTCCAATTTTACCCCAAATGAACCCTCGAACTCCGAACAATCATTTTTAGTCATTCTTGGACTGTAAAATATTAAATTTCATCCTACAATTCCTATTTGAACTAGTTCGAGGTTAAATCAACTCAAGTGTACCGTTAGGTATAATACCAGGTTTCGTCTATTCTTAGGACTTTCCTAGCGTAATAACATGCTACTCAATGCATGTATGTCATGACATGTGTTTATAGGGTCGGGTTTTACATTGAGTGTGCTCAATAAACCATGATCGGTGGATTAGGTAGGTAACTGAGCTTACCAATTGTATCTTTATACAACTCCTAGATCAGCTAGGTGACAACATATTGCCTAAACATATCATATATATTTTGCCAAGCCTTTGCCTCTAGTTTCATAATAATCAAGTTTCCAAGCATTCGGATTTTATGAAACTAGTTGAGTAAGACCCACCAATAGCTCAAACATACTCGTGTAAAAGTGTGACCATGAGTGTGCTCAACAAGTCTCCGATTAAAAGAGAAGCCAAGTTATCTTGCTATATGGTGGAAGGCAACTTGCTCATGTGTGGCATGTGACTCAATATATAATGGAGGATTTTGTTTTCACCTTTATTAGGGTCTCATCTTTGCATGCATAGTATTTATTAAATTGCATAAAATAAATCTATCACATGCAAACTACTTTGGATGATTATGGACTTTAACTATACTAATTTCCTTGAGCCATCAAAGGAAACTAGCTTGGTCAAACATAAGGGATTACATTTAAGAATATTCAAAATTTGCTTGTAATCTCCTTGTCCTTCTTGGCGCCTTGGATCTCCATCATCAATTTTTCTAAAATTCAATTCTTAATCTACCCTAATTCTAATTACATTTGAATGTAGAAACCTTGAGTTACATTCGAGGGGAGTAAGATAAGGAAAGAATTTTACAAACTGAGATAAAGAGATAAGGCAGGACATGTAACCTATTTCAAAAATATAAAAAATATACATTCAACCATAGCATAATCATATTGGGCCTAAGTCCATAATCATCCACATATATTCATCAATATGAATAAAATTTAAAGACATGTCTCATTCAAATTGTTAATCATATGAGGTATTTGAGATTGGCAATTTTCAACATTTGAATTTTGCCAACTTCAAATTTTCGGGTAACCATTTAAATCTATATATATGGAAACATCTTTCATATAAGGTAAGTATTACTAATCAAAATTAAAACATTTTTAATTTGTGCTCCTAAACAATTTACACAACGTATTCTTAATCTCATTTAATTAAAGATTGAATGTCTATTATTACCTAATCTGACTAGGAAATAACTTAGACAATTTAATCTTTAAATTTAATGTCAAATTAGAATTATCTTCTTGTAAGAAGTCAATTCAAAATAAAATTTGTCTATAAATATTAAGACTCCCATTACTCAAAGGAATCTAATTCCTAAATTAATGTAGTCTTAAATTATTTAAATTTTGACACCCTTAAATTAAGGAATCACGTTCCATAATTTATGAAATAAATTATCAATCTTTACAGAACATATTCCATAAATATTTAATTGGCTAATGAATATATTTTAACTTCCATAATTTTAGAAATCACATTTCTTTATTTGTGGATGTTAATGTATCATCTTTGACATGCTTAATTTTAGGAATCATATTCCTTAAATTAAATGTTTCAAAAAATCAGCATAATTATGGAACCAATTCCATAACTTATCCTCAGCCAATTAACTAATTTAATTGATCATTTATTGGTGTAAAATTTTGACAAATTCTATGTCTTAACCAAGACAATGTCCTGCTGCAGACAGCAGCAGACATGTCCTAATTACATGGCATTATGGTGCTTTATCTTTAGGAATTTAATTCCAATAAAATTTATCCTGATAGATAACTCATGGAACTATTCCAGAATAAATATTCAGAATTTCAGGAGATGATTTGGCCATTCAAAAAATTCAAAAACCGTGACCTTTATCTGCAGGAGGCAGAATTGGTTTTTGAGTCCTTTTGAAATTCTTTGTGACTAAAACTTAGGAATTTAATTCCTAATAAAATTTATTCTGATAGATACTCATGGATATATTCCAGAATAAATTTTCAAGATTTTAGGAGGTGTTTTGGCTGTCAAAAAAATTCAAAACCGTGACCTTTATCTGCAGAGGCAGTTTCAGTTTTGTCTTTCTTTTGAAGCTATTTGGTGGCATAAAATCAGGAATTTAATTCCCAATTAAATTTTCCTTGATAGACAACTTATGGAAAAATTCCATAGTAATTTTCCAGGATTTTAGAAAACGTTTTTGCTGTCAAAAAAATTCAAAACCGTGGCTTGCTGTTGTAGAGGCAGCAACAGTTTTGACTCCACCAACTCAGTTTTTTGAAGGCTTAATTCTAGGGATTTAAATGCTTAAAATTCTTGGCAACAATTTGGATAATTTATGGAACCTTTTCATAAAAAAATCCTCAGCCAATTGGTGCAACTAATTGCACAAATTTAGACATTTATTGGTTGCCAAGCCAAACAAAACTATGACTGTCTCTGTTGCAAACAGCAACTGTTTTAGCCATGTTTTGGTAACTTTACCTCCACCATTTGCCACACATAATCACCCATCTTGGAACGTTTCCAATGTGTATTGATCATTTAATTTTTCTATATTTTATGAAGCATTTAAACCTCACTGTTATGGCTGAAAATGGACCAATACCATGGCTGGACAGAATCGAATTTTACCATTTAAATCACACCATAATGTCATGAGATCGAATCTTTATTTGTTAAATTAATTTGTGCATCTCATGCACTTATTAATTTGCAATATTTTGACATTAAAACGAGATTAATATTTGTGTAGAAACCATTTTAAAATTTACAATTAAAATCTATCTAGAAATCAAAATAACTAGAACAAATTGTAAAATTTTAAACTTTACTAATTTGTGTAGAACAAAACCCGAACACCTCATATTCCTTTTCAATAAGGCATTAACAACAATAAACATAAACATGTGTTAAAATCGAACTACGAAAGGCTCTGATACCACTGATGGGTTTGGCTATAGATGGCATGCTCAAAATACGCAGTGAAAAGAAAATTAAAAAACTTTATAACTAAACAACAAAACATGCCTCCACCCATAGATCACCTTTGTGATATTTAACACATAAAAGCACAAAGTAAATTATTGTTTAGAAAGTTACCTTGCCATGTAATTTTGTAATCTCGATGGCACTTTCTGAAGCAATTCCGCGAACACCACAAGGAGCAAAAACCCAAGCCAATCAAGTGCTTGGCCTCCAATGGTAATACACACGATTGCACTTGAACCTTCAACAAAGGAAGGAGTTTTTAACTATACTTTGTGCTAGGAAAGAAGACAACAATTGTCCTTTTCTTTTTTTTCACAATCTTAGCCGAACCTTTCTCAAAAATTGCTTCATAAGCATTTCTCTTTCACACAAAGGGAGTAGTGGCAAAGAAAGAAAACGTTTCTCTTTTTTTGACAAAAACTACGTTTTCTTCAATTGTGAAAAACTCTCATATAAAAAATAGTTAAAAGGTAACTTATATAGTTAGGTTAAAATAACTTCAATTTTGCAATTGAGCCCTCAATATTATAACACATTATAATATTGGGCCCATTACTTAATTAAACTCTTTTAATTAAGACCTTGGAAATTAAAATCAAAATTAATTTCCTTTAATTTTGCAATCAAGGCTTTATAATTATACCTATTTATAATTATGCCAAAACTTAATTAAACTCTTTTAATTAAGTTTATAGAAGTTAATTACCTAGCATGTGATTTAAGTCTAACTTAAATCATCACTCTCCTAATTTAATTCAAATGCAATCATTGTGTGTGACCCATTAGGTTCCCAACATGTTGGCAATGGAATTGATTAATGACTTAATTGATTAATATAAATTTCAATCAATTAATCTATAATCAATTACATAGACCAAGACTGGCATCTAGCAATGCATCATGGCCACCTAATTGTTAGGATAGTCAAAGGGTTCTTTGACAACCTTTCAGTGTATAGTCTATCAGTGTAATTCATTCTCTCATCCTATATCTCGGAGATGATAAGAGCTTGGTACAGTGCCTACTCTTATTGACCTTCATATTTGTTCCTGCAATTATAGCATTAGCTTTATAGAGAGTTATGAAACATTTTTCATAATCTCCATGTCGCCTTGGCCAAGGACTTCAACAAGCTAATGTTAATCAATAACTGATAGGATATGTCCTCTAAAACACTTGAGGTGATGATTCCTATCTTGACCACTTAGTTGCCTGCACATGCTTCATACTATACCCAAAGCATCATGTTTTGGCATCTTTGGTTAGGCACCCATAGGGATGAAATCAAAGCATAGCACTCCACACATAAGACAACCTAGTGTCTCAAGTCTAGGGAGTATTTACACAACTGGCATATGAGAAGTGTTGCATAGACACTAAAGTGTATTACCAAATGCACTTCTCATGGTAGGTCATGTTTAGTGAACTTGCTCTCCTAGGCAAAAACCTATATTCTAGTTCATGTATCTCTATACTTCAATCTATGAGATCGATTGCTTACTTTCAAAGTAAAGAACATAGAATATACCAGTCTCTAAGTATCATTGATGTCCAGTCTCATTGATACATTGACCAGGAATATTTTGAGATTATGCTTTGATGCATAGGAATCTCATAACTGCAACCCATTACAGTTTCCTTGCAAGGCATATTAATCTCATGGACTTCATCTAATTAGACTTATAACTCATTATAATTAATGTCTTATTGATGAAGGAAAACCTCTAATCATTCAACATGAATGATACTGTTGTATGATTGGAATCAAGCCTCAACCAATCCCAATTGGCTGCAGGGCTCATCCCAACACATTACACCTCCCAAATAATGTTGGAGACGTTGCCCATCTACTCTAAATGTTCCAGCAACCTCACTACAAATATCTATTATACCACAAAGATAGATCTTAACCACTTTATAAGGACTTGACCACTTTGTTTTTTTGTTTCCATCAAAAGAGCTTGATTGATTTAGTTAGTAACACTTGTTGTCCAAACTTAAAATCAAGATTAATTGAAGGTGGTGGAATTTGCTCACTTTCCCCCATAAAAACTTCAAGGGGATTCTTTGGATATTTCTTGTCAAAAACCTCCATAGCAAACTCATCAACTGCATTCACTTTATGTCAACTTTTTGTAAAGGATAGATGTCACCTAAATTTCGGGCCATGATCAGTGCATGGGCCCAGTGGACGTAGCCCATTAAGCCCAAGCAAGCCTCTTTACGTAATCCCATTCACTATCCCATCAATTTTTCATCACCATTACTAGACCACCATTTGTAATTTGCAACTAGACGTATTTCCATAATACAACATAGATACAAAATTTATATTTGTATGATCTCAAATAAGGTTATTCATAGCCATCTCATAATGGCACCATCATTCCAAACTATACATGCATCGTTAGAAAGTGATCCTACCAATTTACATTTAATGTACATGTACTCATATAAAAGACTTTTGACGACCAGCGGAGTGACTTTGGTGAGGGTACTGCTATCGAATGCCATGATACCTACCAAGAGTGAATGCAAGTGGACGCCTTAGTCTCGATCCCAACTATCTACAAATCTGAAAACATGCAATTTAAAAGAGTGAGTATAAACTCAGTGAGTGAACATAAGAAGGGAACAAGCAACGATAAGGAATGCTTTAGAAAACATGATGCATTTACGATAAAATCATGTAATTTAGTCTAATTTTTTTTAAAATCCCTCAATGCAAACTTTGAATGTCTAATCCCTTAATGTTACAAGATTCATGATGAACCATAAAGTTGAATAGAATGAAAATTTTAACAATGGCCAAGCAAGACAACAAACAGAGGATTTTCGCACTGCAGCAAAAAGGCATTCTAGGTTTGCATATGCTTCGATTTTTCAAGCATATCTCCCACTACAAAAGTCAAATTGACATGATTTTTGAACCATTAGAATGCTAACTGGGCTACAACTTTGATGTTTACCACTTTGCCTAGTTCTGATCTAAAAGTGGTCAAAATCGTTGTCAAAGTGAAAACACTGCACCAGGATTTTGGAACTACCATAGAGTTTCTCACTGCAGTGAAAATCAAGCCAGTGCAACCCCCCTTCAACCTGAGAGTTTCTCACTGCAACAAGAATGAATCTTGCTGTAGCGAGAAACAAAGCAACTTAGTTAAAAAGGGTCTTGTTGCATCAAAAGTCATTTTCTTGCTTAGATGAAAAGCAATTTGGGAGCAATTAACAATGCCAACATACAACACAATCACAATTATTTTCATAAACTTTCTATAACATATATATATTTGTATATACATACATCATCATGCATACCATCCCGCCACACTCAGCTCATGTGCGCTCCCTACACGCACATTTCAATATCATCATCATGTGCACGCCCTACTCGCACATTTCAATATCATCACATGCACTCCCGCCCACATCATTACCGGCATGTGCTCTCCCACACTACACACACACTGTCATATTTATTACACAATATTATCTATCAAGGCACAACACATATGTATGTATACTAATTAAAATACAAGAGTACGTGGACTCATCACAGTCACATTTCACAATGCAAAACGTTTCATTAACAGCTTGTTCCACTATACATTTAAAGAAAAAGACAATTAAAAGCTTTCAAGTAATTCACTCAAACATTTACACATTTACCCCAAATCACTTTAATGCAAGTTCACTCACCGGTATTTGTTAAATCTTTACCCAACTCCAACTTCCTCTAATGGTCCAAATAGGGCAGTGGGGCTTCGTTGGAACCTATCCTCATATCAGCATCACAATTAACTCAATTCACATAACCATAATTCTAAAAGCTATCTCTTAAATCATGTTCTACTAGTTATCCCTAACTAGCTTCCAATTGCCATTAAGCAGCTATTTACTTTCACTATTCTAATCACACTAAAGATGAATAAATATCCTCAACTACAAAACATTCACAAATCTATCCACTAGCCATTTTCAACAACTAAAAAAAAATCAACTATAATTCACTACTCACCTTGGTAGCTTTGTAATTGAGTTTCTTTTCAAAAATTTTCAAGCTATTATAAAAGCTCCATCTTTCTCTCTCTAAAACACCTAGCTAGTGAGAGGAAGTATGGAAGTAAGACTTTTCAAGGGTTTTAAAGTGAAAGAGTGAAAGAGCACAAAAGGTTATGTGAAAAAGTGCACAAAAGCAAGAAAATTGGAGCTAACTTAAGAGAAGTTATGGAGGTTTCAAAACAAGCTTCCATGGAGGATGAAAGAAACATGAGATGGGACGAAGAAAAAGAAGAAGAAGCTGCTGGAAAATGATATTTATAGCTAAAGCTTATCCAACTCCACTTAAATTACGCAAAAGCCCTTAACAAGTTGGCTTTGTCTTTTTCTAATCCTTTTGTGCAATTTTTACTCTTTTGACACTAAGACAAAGTCCATAATAGTCTAGAAATACTCGAGTTCACGAAAACTTAAAAATTTTGACTCGAGATGAAAAACTGACCATTTTGCCCCTACCTTGAAAATCATCATTATTTTTATTTCCTTTGTCATTTTATCCTTATTTTCATCATTCATTTATGCCTTAGGCCTTAATATTGTTTGAAAGCATACTTTTAGGGGCTCACTAACAAAATGACAAAATTACCCCTAGTTTGTGATAACGCGTCTACTTCTAGCTACGAGTCTATAAAGATCAAGGTCTCACAATAGATTCTTAGTTGTATTGAATATATTAAACTCAACTACCTTTTATCCAACTTTGAAAGTTATCTTGCCGTTCTTCACATCTATGATTACGCTAGCTATAGCTAAGAATGGTCATCCCAAAATAAGAAGAATTTCAACATCCTCGACCATCTCAAGCACAATAAAGTCCACTAAAATGTACAACCTCTCAATTTTAACTAAAACATCCTTTATAATCCCAACAGGGTACCTGATTGTTTTGTTTGCTAACTACAAAGAAACTGTAGCAGGTTGTATCTCATTAAGTCCAAGTTTCCTCGAAATCGACAAAGGCATAATTGAAACACCAACACCCAAATCACATAAAGCTTTAAAAAGTTTAACATTAGTAATAGTACAAGGGGTAGAAAAACTCCTTGGATTCTTAAGCATTGGTGGAAGTTTATTTTGCATTATAGCACTACACTCCTTAGTCAGTGCAACTATCTCAAAATCTTCCAATTTCCTTATCTTAGTCAAAATGTTGCTTAAGAACTTAACATAGCTTGGCATTTGCTCCAAAAGTTTTTTAAAAGGGATATTAAGATGAAGTTTCTTAAATACCTCAAGATATCTCTAGAATTGCTTGTCAAGTTACCGCTTCTAAAAATGTTGAGGGAAAGGTGGCAGTGGTTGTGATGGATTTCATTAAACTTTCTCACCTTGAGTTTGTTCCTCAAAATTTCAACCACTATTTCTTTTTCAACAAACTTCCCTACAGAATCTGATTTCATACTATTACTATCTACCTTTGTAAAACCCGACCCTATAAATACATGTCATGACATACATGCACTGAGTAGCATGTTATTACGCTAGCAAAGTCCCTAAGAATAGACGAAACCCGGTATTGTACCTAACGGTACACTTGAGTTGATTTAACCTCGAACTAGTTCAAATAGGAATCGTAGGATGAAATTTAATATTTTACAGTCCATGAATGACTAAAAATGATTGTTTGGAGTTCGAGGGTTCATTTGGGGAAATTTTGAAAATTTTGATGTTTAGGGGCAAAATCGTCATTTTGCCACCTAAGATAATAATTTGATCATGGAGTGAAATTTTTGATCAAGATTAACTATTTGGAGTATAATTTAATGATAGGTAGTGAAAAAGTTTAATTCCGGTGATTTCTGGAGTGTAAGGGCAAAATCGTAATTTTACCACCCGCGGACAAAATTTGAGATTTTGAAAGAATTTAGATCAAATTTGACAAATTGGAGAATGGTATGAGTATAAGGGATGAAAAATATGTCTATTGGCAATTTTTCAGTTTTTGGGGTAAAAATGTAATTTTTGACTTTTACAAGGGTAAAAGTGTAAATTTCAAAAATTACTCCACCAAGACTTTGGATAAGTCTGAGAATTTTATCCAAGCTATGGATACGTGGGACAAGTATATGGTGAAAATTTGGAAACAAATGGATGGCTAAAATTTAAGGAATTAATAAAACATTAAAAAATAAATAAAATAATATTATATTATTTTAGCCTTTAAAAAGGTCAAAATTTCCAGAATTCTCATCTTCTTGAAGCTGTCCAAACCAGGAGAGAAAAGGGGGAAAAGAAATAAGAACCCTAGCTGAAAATTTTGGGGAAAATCAAGAGAAATCAAGAATTAAAAAGGTAAATTTCATTGATTTTCCTTGTGATTTTCACTACCCATGCATTTTTTCTCATTTTCATGCAAAATTAGAAAGTGGGTATGGACACCCATGCTGGCCAAACCTCCATGGATGAGTTTTGAGCTTGAGTTTTGGTTGATTTTAATTCAATTAAGTGATTTTAGTTAGGTTATATTGTAATATAGCAAAAATAAGCTAGAGAAATAATTTTCTCCCATTGAAACCCATTATGCCGAATTTTTCAAGGAGGAAAGTGAGCTGATTTTGATGATTTTAGAAGGTTATTGGCTGATATTTAATGGTTAGAAATGTTGGAGAGAAAATGGGACAATTTAGAGCTAAAATGGAGCGCGTTAGCAATTTATGGGGTATAGTGCCAAAAATAGGTTAATACCGCGTTTAAGCCATTTTAGGCTATTGCATTTCATACCATGCATTAGTATAGGATTTAAGTCAATTATATAGTGATTTAGCATCAATGTGGTGAATTGTGTAATTTTTGCAATGTGTCTAGGAGGAAAGCCTTCCGGTAAAGGCAAGGAAGTCGTACTCGACGAACAGTGATCGGGGCACCTAGAAAGCGTTTAATTTGTACAAATGGTGAGTAAACCTATTATTATTGTAAATTATCTAGAGTTTATTTTTAAATGCTCTTTATGTATTTTATGAAACGAAAATGAGATTAAAATGGGACTTTTGATGTTTTAGAAGTAAATGTGACAAATAAATATATTGTGTTGATTATTTGAAATAAGAAACTTTTGATTATGAAATTGATTAAATGGGAGGCTGCCAATTGTCTTGAAAAATATATTTTCCTATGAATGGCTTACGATATATGAGTACATGTAGCTATATTTTATAATTGCATTGGAAATTTATGTAAGCTGTCTTTTACTATGCAGGCTGGGTAAATAAATAAAAGCCACGTTATACTGTCGAAATTTTATTAAAGTTGGTGGGTTTAGTCACTGCAGAGACGTATTTTTGTGGACTGCCTATTAGAGGGGTATGGTAAACCCGGTTATATAGTTACTCTGGTTGTAAAGGCGAGGAGGGTAACTCCTGGGGTAGTGTTAGAGCTCACTTCACGTCGAACCCCCACGTGAATGTGTAACTCGGCCAACGCCAAGGAACGGCTTGTTTTTAAAACTAACATGTGTTTAACATGTAAATATCTTAACAACCTTGGCGGACTTGGTTAAATGCCTCGGCCAAGGTATCCCCGTGGATTAGTTTTTGGCTTGAGCCTTGTTTCTAATAAAAGTCATAAGCCTTAATAACTGTTTTGGTAAATTACAAATATTTTATGGTTTAAGAAATAAATTGAAAACCTTATGAAATGGTTTGTGATTTGTTGTTTAAACTAGCCATCATTTTACTCGCCCTTAGATATTTATAATAATGTTTGTTTACTCATTTGGATTGCAAAATCTCACCCACCTCCTTTCCAAATATTCCAGGCTTGTGGTAGATTGTAGATACCCGATTTTGTCGAGGATTCTAGTTGACCCCTCTATCTCACAGACAGTAGGTTACTATCACCAACACTTGGTGTATTTATGGGCCACTTGTCATTATAATTATTATTGTACATTATAACTTTGTAAATTATTGTATGTATGAATTTATTTTACTTACACGTGTTTCTATAAATATTGTTTTATATAAAAATACTATATTTTAATCAATATTTTGAATAGTAATATTTGTCTATAAATCCTTTTAAAAAAAATTGTCTTTTGATTTACTTAAGTAAAAACCGACTAGTAATTGTTTAAAACGGAATGTTTAACAACGATTGCTCACAAGAAAGGCAAGAAACTGATACGTAAGCCTTGCGGGGTTCTGATTGGCATTCCGGGTAATGAGTGTAAATCGGGACGTCGTGGCGGTTGTCATGGGCTTGAGGGAGGTTTCGGGTCGTGACAACCTCTTTCTTATTTCTAAGTGTGATTGCATTGTAATGCTCGTTGCCTTCTCTCTGAAGATTAGCTTCAATATCATTAGGTAAGGTCCCATAAGGCCTATTATTGATGACATTAGCAAGCTGACCCACTTGTGTCTTAAGATTTCAAATTGAAGCTGCTTGGCTTTGAATGATGGCATCAATTTTTGCCATGAATTACATAAGTAACTCTTTCATAGATGACTTTTTCTCAAGCATAGTAGCTTTAACTTAAGGCGAAAATCCATAAGGAAAATTTGGAGTTGGAGCTCATGAAGATCCTTGATTATTTTTCTAAGAAAAGTTAGGATGACTCTTCTAACCAAAATTATAAGTGTTGGAATATGGATTGTTCTATTGTTTATTAGGGTTTCCAACAAATTGTACTGATTTAGAATTAGTTGAGCAATTATCACTAAGATGCCCTTCTCCACAATAGTCACAAGTAACAAATGGGCTCTGAATGAAATGAACCCCCATTTGAAATTAGTTGAGCAATGATCACTAAGATGCCCTTCTCCACAATAGTCACAAGTAACAAATGTGCTCTAAATAAAATGAACCCCCATTGAATCAAACTTTTTAGTCAATGCCATTATTTGTGTAGTTAATGCATTGATGGCATCCAACTCATGAACACTAGCTATTCTTCTAGGCATTGTTCTTTTAGATGGCCACTAATATTTATTAGATGCCATTTCATCCAACAAATCATACTCCTCATCAATAGACTTAGCCCTGAAAGCTTCTCTAGCTGTTGCCTCAGTAGTAGTTCCAATATGACCAATTAAACCATTAAAAAATGTTTGTGCCTTTAGTAAACCATGATGAGGGCAACGACGAAGCAAATCCTTGTATTTTTCCCAAGCCTCATACAGCGATTCATAGTCAAGTTGCATGAAAGAAGTAATTATATCATTCCTCATCGTCACTAGCTTGGTTGCAGGAAAGAACTTGACTAAGAACTTTTGAGCAAGATCATCTCAAAGGCATAGTGGAGCCCATAGAAAGAGAATTCAACCAAACCTTCACCTTGTTTCACAATGAGAAAGGGAAAAGTCGTAGTCAAATAGCATCATTAGTAACTCCATTGTGCTTGAAAATGTCACAGATCTCTAAACAATTTGAAATCTAACCATTTAGGTTGTCATTAGATAGTCCTATACACTAGACTAAAGTTAGGATTACTTGGATGATTGTTGGCTTTATTTTAAAGTTGTTAGATTGGATAGCCAGTGTAATACCCCGTACTTTGATATGGTGACTAATAAAGCTTATTGGATCCCAACTGAGGTTAATTATAATGTTTAGAAATGATGAAAGATGAAATGAATAGTTTGGGATAAAATATTCTGCACACGAGAAAATAATAATAAAATAATGATATTTTTATCGAAGAACAATTCACAAGATAAAAAGTGATTCGGAAGTCAATTGAGGCATAATAAGGTATTTTGGGTATCAAGGTGACAAGAGAAAATTTTTGAAATAAAATAATAATTTATTAATAAAATAATATTAAAAATATTAATATTTTATTCAGTGTCATAATTTTCCATAAAGAAGGAGTATATGGTCAATCTAAGTGGGGGAGAAGAAGAATAAGAGGATTTTTTTGAGAAAAATGACGTTAATGGGGTCGCGTGTCTTTATTAAGTAAAGATAACGCGGACAAATAAATATTTTAAATATTATGGGGACACCGCGTTAGAGTACAAACTTCATACTTTGTTTGTGCATGTGTAGGAGAAGGTAATAGAACGAAATTGGAGTTAAATGAGTGTTGGGAGGACTAAATTAAAATGGAAGGAAACAAAAAAGGGTAAAACGGTAATTTTATGTGAAATTTGGTCAATTTTAGGCCAAGACTGACCTTATCCTTTCCCCCAGCAGATTTTTCTTCTTCTTCATCCATGCTCCACGCCATTCTTGAAGCTTCCATGCCATTTTCTCTTTATCCACCATGAAATCAAGTTTTATTCGTTTTCCTTTCCATGTTTTCTTTTCCTTTCTTCTCCAAACTTCTTGAGCATTAAATTTAAAACCTTTAACCCCAATTTCCAGCACACCAAAACCCTAGGAGGAGAAGAAAGAAAAAGAGAGAAAGGAAGAAAAAGCTTGGTTTTGGTGATTCAAGCAAGGAACGGTAAGAATTCTTGTTTTTGGCTTGAGTAGTCTTTGAAAATGAGTTAGTGACTTAGAGAAATGTCTTGTGGCAGTAAAGATTGGCTTGATTGGAGAAAAATTGGTAACATGTAAGCCAATAAACCCATGGGTACATGAAGGACTCAAAGTGGAAAAGGAAAACGGTAAGCTTAACACTATGTTTTAAAGCCTACGGTTAGTTGAATATTGTGAGGAATTGTGGTTGTTGAAAGGATTTATTTTCCTAAGCTAGTTGAAAATTGTTAAGATTGTATGGCATGTTGTTTGAAAGAAATAAAAAAGGAATATTATGGATGGAGGATTGAGAAACAAAATATTGAAAGTTAGATAGATAACGATGCGTGTAAACTAAGAAATAATCGAGTGAAAGTGAGAATAATTGTTACTGCCATATATGTGGATTATGTGTGGAAATATAAGATGGATTTGGGCGAAAATTATTTAGAAAGGTTGAAGTAGGCACATGACATCATAAATAAGTTGCCGGTGATATAATCTAAGGAATTTCGTAAGCAATGGATGTAAGTAATTTTTGTAAAAATGTATTAACATGTGAGTTAATTGAAGATGGTTTTATGATAGGATGAAAATATAAATTTGAGTAAGGATTAATTGATTGAAGTGCTACCCGTATACGTATGTAATTAAATATATTGAGTTCATATTATTGCTAGGAAGTGCAAAGATAAAGTTAGAGAACTGTGGTGGCAAGCCGGAGTAAATAACGATCGACAGGTTAGTGAAAATAGTTAGAGACACCTCCAAACAAATAGCAACTTAAAATCTCATTGTTGCCAGGTGAGTGAACTTGCATTAAAATGTCTTGGGATATACAGGTTTATGTTTGATTGAATCCTCTAAAATGTTTTATTGGTTTTTCTTCAAAAACTTGCACTAGAACAAGCCCTCATGAAATGTTTTTATGTTATGAAATGGATAGTGTGATGAATTCATATATTTATGTATAATGATATATATATATATATATATATATATATATATATATACTATGTCATAAATGGTACCATTGTGTGACAAATGCAACCGTGCATGTGCGAAGTGGGCAGTCCACATGCAGGTAATGATGCTGTCCTGATAATTACTACTGTGCATGTGTGGAATGGGCAGTGCACATGTCGGTAATGATGATGTCATGATAATTACAACCGTGCATGTGCGGAGTGGGCAGTGCACATGCCGGTAATGATGCTGTTGTGATAATTACAACCGTGCATGTGCAGAATGGGCAGTGCACATGTCAGTGATGATGTACATGAGCTGGATGAGGTGTGGTGGTATATTAATTGATATATGCTTAAGCATATGTATATGCAATAGAAAGATTATGATTATAATATGTGATTATATGGCATGATAAATCTTGAAAATTTCCCATTTACATGTGAATTGATTTTATTGCAACAAGAACATTCTGTTTATACTGCCTTGCTTGGATGATTGCTGGAAATTTCCTCTCTTTCCAATTTCCTGCTAAATATGGTTCCTTCATTATGAAATGATTTAATAACCCAGGGTTGATGGAAGGATTTTAATAAGAACTTGAACTAGGTTGCATTGTTTTTGAACTTAAGTGCATCATGATTTCTAAATCATTCCTTGTAATTGCTTGTTCACTTCCTATGTTCACTCACTGAGTTTATACTCACGTTTTCAACTTCATGTTTTCAGATTCAGGGGTGGTTGAGACGTAGATTGAGGTGTCCACATACTCCCATCTTTTGGGTAGGTACTTTGACATTTAGTAATCATATCTCCCATCCAGAGTCACTCTGCTGACAGTCAAGTTCTAATTACGTGTATATGACTATTTGTTGTGAAATGCTGAGATTCACTTGTCAAATTATATGTATGTATATAATGGTTAATGATGGCATTATGAATACATGACTGGGTTTTATGAGTTGTTTTCAAAGGAATTGTAATTGAGCATTATGAATTTCGGATTCTAAAGGAATATGGATTAACGTATAAGATCATGTAAGTAGGCTTGCTTGGGCTCGGTGGGTTGAGCCCATTGGTCCCTTGCACCGGTCATGGCCCGAAAATTGGGATGTGACAAACTTGGTATCAGAGCTTTAGGTTTAGTTGAATCTTAGAGATTCCTGTGTGGTCAGCAGAGTTGTTGGAGTCTGTGTAAAGTCTTATCCTTGGATTGTGGGTGCGCAACGCAAGTTAAGGACGGGAGGCTACCTGGGCCCTTACTTCATTAAAAACCCACCTGATATTATGATGAATAAATGGATAAGTAATCAATGCTTTGTTGGTCCCGTTAATATGTGCTAGAGGGGGGGTGAATAGCACAATTTGGCTCTTGACAAGATGTGGAACTAATTTCTAGAACTTAAGAAAGTAAAAACAGAGTATAAGGTGCATAACAATTTCGAGCGGTTCGGTCCAAGACCTACATCCACTACCTTGATTATCCAACCAAGGATTTTTCCAACGATTCACTAAGAATCCGGTGAAATTCACAAGCTTTCACCATGCTTTTACAATGACTTTTTGCAGGCTCAACCAAAACCTTTACACTAGTTTTTCATGAGCTCAACTAAAACCCAAAGTGGTTTTCCAAGGCTCAACCACAACCTATAACATTCAAGCTTTCCCAAGCTTGAACAACCCCTTAGAGTGACTCCCTCACTCTAGGTATACAAGAAGAGAAGTTAAAGAAAGTACCTATGATCACAGGTTGATTTGATTGGTACAAGATTGAGTGCTAAATACAATGACAAAGAGTAGGCATTTAAGTGCAGACAAGCGCAGTGAAGATTTTTTGGTTTTTCTTCTTTCTAAAGCTCAAATCTCATTCAAGGCTTCAAAAAACTTGTTTCTCATTGTTGGGAGACCCTTTTATATTTGGAGATGCAACTCTGATGGTAGTTTGGCAGTTTATATCCGTTGGAAACAGTTGAGGATGAGTTCTAGCCGTTAATCTGTCTTATAGTGCTCTGGTTCAAATTGCAGACAGAGAACTCTTAGTCGACTAACTTGGTTGACTAAGTTGATTCTGTTTCTAGTTTGCAGATTCTGACAAAAGGCACTTAGTCGACTGACTTGGTTGACTAAGTTGGTTCTATTTCTGAAACTTCTTAGCCCGCCATTGCTCCAATTTGAATTTTTGGTCAATCAATGGTCTTCCTTGTTTAACCAATAAGCTTCCTCCTTGTTAGTTAGTTACATCCTGTTTATTTTATCCCTCTTTTTCTTTCAAAATACTCTTTGAAGATGTAAAAAATTAAATTCATATATTAATTTTCTACACACTCAAATAAAGGAATTAGATTCAAATAAATGGGAATGTTTTATTATCATCAAAAACTAATGGAGCCAACAATTTCCCCCTTTTTGATAATGACAAAACACTCCTTGATTAACACATAATGTCATTTTAAATTCTTTTTAGTTTTTTGCAAGAATTGAGGATTGTTCCCCCTAAGTATAAGCTCCCCCTTAGTGTGTGCATATTTTGCTTATTTTATTTCAGCCCGTTTTATTCTCATCATATAGAGAATGATATTGTATATTTAGAGAATATATATATGCAGCAATATAGAGTGATTTGCATCCAGAATTTTTCAGTTGCAAGTTTTGACAGATTTTTATCTATGTTTCAGCAATTGTCAACAGTAAATTGATTTCAGATTGTGTCTACATCATCCACATTTCAATTGATATGGTATATGCTTCATCTATAACTTATTCTCATCAAACATTATATAAACATCATCTATTCAGCATATAAATCCATATCAGCATATTAGCAGCAGATTTTGTTTATGATAGTCAAAATATCAAAACATCAGCAGACTTTAGTTTACAGCAGTTAAATATCATAAACATATCAGCATTCATGTTTCACATACATCTACATAAATAACAAAATTAGAGCTGAGTGTTTAAATGCCACCAAGGCATAAATAACAGTTGAATAAAAAGTATTCCGAAAATGCCCCTGGACTAGTTTTACTTCCTATCTCTTATTTCTCTAATTTCATGCTCCCCTAGTTCTGCTTCCTTTCCTTTCCTAATTTCATGCTCCTCTGGTTCTGCTTTCTTTCTTTTCCTAGGTTCTTGGTTCCTCTACCCTAACGTTTTTTATTTTTTAAACATTATTCTCTGGTTCCTGCTTCTGCTCCTTTGGTACCATACTACTCCCCCTTTTTGTCAGCATCAAAAGAGGGGGATTTTAGTCATCGGATGAAGTAGAGGATAAGGATTCACTTCCATAGAAAGGGTTAAGAGGAAACGGAGAGGGTTCTCGAAGAGGATAAGACTTTCTAGGAGAGGATTCTGGATAAGATTTGTCTGAAACATGAACTGGACTGTGAGGAGAATAGGCTAAAACTAGTTTAGACTTTTCTGCTAATCTAGAAGACTTTCTTCTTTTGAGAAAGGTTGTCTTGGTTGCCATAGTCTCTCTTCCTTTAGTTGGCTTTTTTGCCTTAGTTGGTGGTGTTATGGTGGCTTCTGGTTTCCATGTTTTTGCCTTTAGTTTGGGAGTTGAAGTAGGTTTCTTTCCTTTTCTTACCTTTGCACCATCCTTCTAAGTTGTTGTCTTGATAGTGTCTTTTTTAGCTTGTTCCTCTTTGACTATTTGATGAAAAATGTCCATAATGGAAACTTCCTCTAAATTTGGAGAAGAGGCCTGATGTTTCTCAATTTCTGCACCAGCTATTTCAGTCCTTTGTTCTGATTCATTTTTGCTTTGAGGTTTAGGGGAGGGTGATTTGGTTGGCTGTTCAACTTCTTGTAGGGAGTCCTCAATTTGCAAAACAGGACTGGCAGACTTGTAGGTAGAGCCTTCAACTTAAGTGCCAGAACTTGCAGACTTCTCTACTGGCTCTGCTGAACCTTTAGCACCTTGTTGTGCAGGTGTAGTGTTGGATGTGGCAAAACTGTCTACAACCACAAGTTCAAATGCCATGTTTTCTTTCTCCTTCAACTTGTTTTCCAACTCAGTGATATTATCTTCCATCTTTTGTAGCTTCACTCCTTGGTTAGTCAGCTTACCATCAATCCTCATAAGCAGATTAAAAATCATCTCATTCGAAAATCTAGAAGGAGCTTCTTCAGGTTGAGCAAGCAAACTATGATCTTTTCTTGGGCCAGTTTTGGAGGTTTTAATGAACTTCTCTCCATCAAGCACATACCCCATCTTAACTAAGCTGCCATAATAAATGGCTTGGTCTCTGGTTTTCACCAAGTCTATATCATACCTTTTAGCCCATATCCCTTTCTTCTACACAAGGGATGTAATCACATTCCCATATGATAGATTTACCTTATCAAGTCTGCAAGCACTTATCATTTTCTCAATCATAAATCTCCCTAGATTTAGAGACACTCCATTAAAAACTGCTCCATTAGCTAGAGATCCTGAAGGATGATGTAGCTAAGACTTCAACTCCTCCCTTGAATATTTGCTGTAAAGAAGTAATGCAGTATCCTAATCTGTAGATTGATTATTAGACTTGAATTATTTTTAGAGGACTATTTTTCTTTCCTTCTAGTGATGATCTCCCACAATGAGGACGAATCATATTTTTCTGGAAGTTCAAATTCACCTACTTCACCCTCTAATTTCAGCAGGTTCCCCAAATCTCCAGCAGTCACAACAACCTTTTTTCCATTTAAATAGACATTCAAGCCATCTTCTACATAGTTATCAAAATCTATTAATTCCTTTTCTTTTAGAGCAATGCTAGAGTAAAATTCTTTAACCAGACTTGGATTATATTGTCACGACCCAAATTTTGGGCCATGACCGGTGCAAGGGTCCAATGGACGTAATCCACTAAACCCAAGCAAGTTTATTATTTATCTTACTTATAAATCCATCTAATATCACTAAGTCATATTTCATAATTTTGAATCAAAATAGTGATATATATTGCCAACTCGTACTAGCATTACTCCTAAAAAATTTACATACAATGTCTACAACATGTATTCTAATAATTTACATTAAGTTCGTCTATACAAAGCAAAATAACACTCGACTTCCAGCGGAGTGACTCGGATGAATATACAACTACCGAATGCCGAGAGACCTACCAAAAGATGGACATAGGTCCACAAGGACACCTCGTCCTAGTTACCGGCTGCCTCGTGATCTGAAAACATGAATTTGAAACTGGTGACTATAAACCCAGTGAGTGAACAAGGAAGGGAATAAGTAACAACAACAAGGGAGAATTTAAAATCATGATGCACTAGTTTCAAAACAATGCAATTTAGTTCCATTCATATTAAAAACCCCTCATTTTAAACTTAACTCATTTAGTCCTAAATGTTGGAAGTCCATGCTCAGATATGGTAGCAAGAAGTGAAAAATAAAGCAGCAATTGGACAAGATAGGAGACAAAACAGAAAGTTTTTCACTACAGCGAGCATGAATTTCGCTACAGCAAAATTGTTACCCAGAAACAGAAAGTTTTTTGCTACAGCGAGAATGAATTTCACTGCAGCGAGTTTTCGACTAGTCTACCCCACCAAACTCGAAAGTTTCTCGCTGCAGCGAGATTCGTTTTCGCTACAGCGAGATGCTTCAGTGACTATCTCACTGCAGCAAGATTCATTTTCCCTGCAGCGAGAACCAGTTCTGGAGAAAGGTCCTCAAACCTGAAAGTTTCTCGCTGCAGCGAGCATGAATTTTGCTGCAGCGAAAACAGAGCAACAAAAGAAACATTTTCCCTCACTCAACAAAAAAGCCATCTTGCTAAACTAACAAAATCAACATAAAATTCATGAAAATTGTCAAAGTATGATGTGTCAAATTTCACATATATGTCAACCATATATCACATTCATGAGCTTTCATTTCATAAATCTAGATATGCATAATTACATAGACAAATATTAATATCATCATAATCACTCCCGGCTTATGTACATCCCCCCACATCGTGCACATCGCCGGCACCATCACGTGCATCCCCCCATATCGTGCACAATCAGTGCTATCGTGCACATCCCCCCACATCATGCACACGGGCACTATCATCATCTATCTCTCACGCTACCATCATCACCGGCATGTGCATTCTCCACATCGTGCACACACACGGTTACAGTCATTATATACAATATCATTCATCATGCACAACACATATATATATATATATATATCATCATAATACAATAGTGCATGAATGCATAGCAATCACATATTACAACATAAAACCATTTTTCAAAAGCTTGTTCCCAAGGCACTTGTTTCATGAAAAACATGATAATTCATTCAAATGGGTGGCAATTACATTATATTTCCCAAAACAAGTTTTGAAGGCAGTCCACTCACAGGTGTCAAAAATCCGGATTGCAAGTGTACTCGGACTAATAGTCCTCAAGCGCAATTCCTTTGCCTTTTCCGGACGTCTCACTACCTTGACAAATAACAAAGTCGAGGAATTTACTATATTGTCCCTAAATTGATATAAACTAATTTAAATTACTAATGCTTAATATGTAAATGCAAAAATCGTCTGATTACCGCTTAATCGCCGTATCGATTAAATTCGACCGATCACCCGATTAATTGGCGATTGTGTCCAAATCACCTCCAAATTAATCCATTTCTCCTCTAATACCTTAATTTACCACATACCATTTAAATAAAGCCAAATTCAGCATTAGAACCCTCACAATTCCTTATAGAAAAATTCCGTCATTTAGTGCACTAGCACTGAATTTTTTTCCCACATAATCGTTTCACCTTAATTCATCATTTTCCAAGCCATTTTCCTTGAAATAAAAACAATCCCCCATTGATATTCAGCCCTCATGGTTCGACCAACAAGGAACCCTAGAGAAATTGAATATTTCTTTTGTGTTTTTCTTCATAACCATGCTTAACTATCCCTAAACACTAACATAGTCTAAAATCAAATTATTCCAACAACAATTCCTCTTCCATACCCATTTTTCAGAATTAAATTCATCATGATAACTCAATATTCAACCATGGAAATCAAGAACAAAAGCATGGGTAAGCTAGGTATCAAGGAGAATTAAAGAAATTCTAACTTACCTAGCTTGTTTCCTTGATTTCTTCACTTTTTCTTTGAATTTCCACCTAGGTTTTCTTGTTTTTCCCTTTGTTCTTCCCTTGTTCTTGTTGCTGGTTGCCTATGCCGAATATGGTGAGAGAATTGGGAATTAATGGGCTGATTTCTATAGAAAATAATAAAATAATCAAGCATGCCACGTGTCACATGCTTATTGGCATAATTTTTTTAACTTTTTGACTTTTTCTTCTTAATTTTCCACCACAATTATTCTGGTATTTGTCCAATCCTACCACAATTAAAATCCCTTGGTCTTGACAAGTGCTGAGGCAAAAAATTTACCGATTTGCCCTCGAAGCAAAAAAATTACGCTTTTGCCCTTATACTCCGAAATGTACCGGAATCACATTATTTCTACTTTTCAACCTCAAATAACACTAACATTGATCAATATTAACCAAATGGGGCCAAAATCATTTTATAAAAATTCCTGTTTAGTCCTCTAGTGGCAAAATTATCATTTTGCCCTTGTGCTCCAAAAATATCGGGAATCATAATTTTTCACTGCTAAACATCATTTTGTACTCCAATAATCATAATTATATTTCATATAATTATTCTTGGTCAAATGTGATCAAATCTTGGCTAAAAATCTCCATTTTATCATCAAATGATAAAATGACCGTTTTGTCCCTAATCGGTCAATTTTCCTGATGGACTCCAAACTGGACCTTGAACTCCAAATCACTATTCTAAGCCATTTTGTGGGTTTTAGAATTTTCAAATTCCTCTTAGAATTTCTATTTGAACTAGTTCAAGGCCCGATTTAACTTTAGTTGTACAACTCGATACAATATCGCCTTTTAATCGAGCTTAACAAGGTCTCACATTCTCCCCCACTAATAAAAATTCGATCCCTGAATTTAAATTCAATGTAGAGTGGCTTACCTTTACATATCGAAGAGGTGTGGATGCTTTGTTTGCATCTCATCCTCAACTTCCCACGTTACCTCCTTGCTAGTGTGATTCCGCCACAACACTTTCACTAAGGCTACATCCTTTGAACGGAGCTTTTGAACTTGCCTATCAAGGATAGCTACCGGTTATTCTTCATAGGTTAGATCATCTTGCAACTGAATGGTTTCATACCGTATTACATGTGATGGATTCTGGTTGTACTTCCTACGCATGGACACATGAAACACGGGATGAATATTCGAAAGGTATGGCTGTAATGCCAAACGATAAGCCACTGCTCTAACCCTTTCTAAGATCTCGAATGGCCCTATATATCAAGGACTTAACTTCCCTTTCTTGCCAAACCTCATTACCCCTTTAGTTGGTGAAACTTTCAAAAATACATGATCTCCTACTTGGAACTCCAAGTCTCTCCGTCAATTATCAGCGTATGATTTCTGTTTACTTTGTGCTATTAACATCTTCTAACGGATCATGCGTATTTTCTCGGTTGCATATTGCACCAATTCAGGCCCCAAAACTTTCCTTTCTCCCACCTCTAGCCATCCAATGGGTGACCTACATCTCCGTCCATATAATGCCTCAAATGGTGCCATTTGGATGCTAGTTTGGAAACTATTGTTGTAGGCAAACTCCACTAAGGGTAGATATTGATCCCACCTGACACCAAGGTTTATCACACAAGCTCTCAACACATCCTCTAATGTCTATATGGTCCATTCAGACTGTCTGTCACGACCAAGAACCTCCCTCAGGCCCATGACAACTGCCACAACCTCCCGATTGACACTCATTACTTGGAATGCCAATCAGAACCCCGCAAGGCTTACATAACAGTTTCTTGCCTTTCTTGTGAGCAATCGTTTTTAAATATTCCGTTTTAAACAATTACCAGTCGTTTTTGCCTCAAGTAAATCAAAAGACAAAAATATATCATTTTTTTATATAAAACAATATAAAATCGAAACACGTGTAAATAATATTTTGTAACGTGAAAGTAAAATAAATTCATAGACACAAAAATTTACAAAGTTATAATGTACAATAATAATTACAATGACAAGTGGCCCAAAAAACACCTAGTGTTACTGCTAGTAACCTACTGTCTGTGAGATAGAGGGGTCAACTAGAATCCTCGACAAAATCGGGTATCTACAAGCTACCACAGGCCTGAAATATTTGAAAAGGAGGTGGGTGAGATTTTTCAATCCTAAAGAGTAAACAGACATTATCATAAATATCTAAAGGCGAGTAAAATGGAGGCAAGTTTAAACAACAAATTACAAACTATTTCATAAGGTTTTCAATTTATTTCTTAAACCATAAAATATTTGTAATTTACCAAAACAATTGTTAAGGCTTCTAACTTTTATTAAAAACAGGGCTCAAGCCAAAATTAATCCTCAGGGATACCTTGGCCGAGGCATCTAACCGAGTCCGCCAAGGTTGTTAAGATATTTACATGTGAAACACATTTTTATTTTTAAAACAAGCCGTTCCTTGGAGTTGACCGAGTTACACATTCACGTGGGGATTCGACGTGAAGTGAGCTCTAATACTACCCGGGGAGTTACCCTCCTCGCCTCTACAATCGGAGTAATTATATAATCAGGTTTACCGTGCCCCTCTAATAGGCAGTCCACGAAAACCCGTCACTGCAGTGACTAACCCACCAATTTTAATAAAATTTCGACAGTATAACGTGGCTTTTATTTACTTACCCAGCCTACATAGTAAAAACAGCTTACATTTATTCCCAATGCAATTATAACATATAGCCACATATACTCATATATCATAAGCCATTCATAGGAAAATATATATTTCAAAATAATTGGCAGTCTCCAATTACTCAATTTCATAATCAACACAATATATTTTTTTTTGTCACATTTATTTCTAAAACATCAAAAATCCTATTTTAATCTCATTTTCATTTCATAAAATACATGAAGAGCATTTAAAAATAAACTCTAGATAATTTACAATAATAATAGGTTTACTCACCATTTGTACAAACTAATTACTTTTTAGGTGCCCCGATCACTGTTCGTCGGGTACGACTTTCCTGCCTTTACTTGAAGGCTCTCCTCCTAGACACATTGCAAAAATTACACAATTCACCACATTGATGCTAAATCACTATATAATTGACTTAAATCCTATACTAATGCATGGTATGAAATGCAATAGCCTAAAATGGCTTAAATGCTTTATTAACCTATTTTTGGCACTTTACCCGATAAATTGCTAACGTGCTCCATTTTAGCTCTAAATTGTCCCATTTTCTCTCCAACATTTTTAACCATTCAATATCAGCCAATAACTCACTAAAATCACCAAAATCAGCTCACTTTCCTCCTTGAAAAATTCGGCCAAAAACGGGACATTAACTAGGTAAATTTTCCACTTTGTTTTTCTATTACATTTAACCATTTTTGATCATTTTCTCTTCATTTCTCTTAGAATAAAAATCAGTTCTTCATCATTGTACATCATTGAAGATTCAGCCAAGGGTGGGTATTGTGAAAATTTCATGCTTTCTTACCCAATTTGATTTCTATACACATTTAACTAACTAAAACTATCAATTTAACTAAAAATCAAAACATAAAAATTTCAAATTCCTCCCCCTTGAATTTCGTCCAGCCCTTGATATCACTTTTTGATCTCTCTCCTCAAGCATGCTAAATGGAAACAAATGCATAAGAAAGGTAGAAATCAAGTTAAAGTCGAAAAATCTTACCGTTAGACACGTAAACGGACGAAAAATGCCATTTTTCCTTTGAATTTTCTAGTTTCCCTTTGATTTTTCTCTTTTCTTCCTTTCCTCTCTATTTTCTTTCTTGTTCTCTCCTTATGGCCGGCCATCACTTAATATGGGGTTTAAATGGGTTGACTTTTCATTAAAATAATATTAAATCATTAAAAAGTGCCATGTGTCACTTTCCCATTAGCCCGTTTTTTAAAATTTCATCCATTTGTTTCCAAATTTTCACCATAAACTTGTCCCACATATCCATAGCTTAGATAAAATTCTCAGACTTATCCAAAGTCTTGGTGGAGTAATTTTTGAAATTTACACTTTTGCCCCTGTAAAAGTGAAAAATTACATTTTTGCCCCAAAAACTTAAAAATTGTCCATAAACATAGTTTTCATCCCTTATACTCATACCATTTTCCTATTTGTCAAATTTGATCTAAATTCTCTCAAAATCTCAAAATTTGTCCGCGGATGGTAAAATTACGATTTTGCCTCTACACTCGAGAAATCACCATAATTAAACTTTTTCACTTCCTATCATTAAATTATACTCCAAATAGTTAATCTTGGTCAAAAAGTTTACTCCATGATCAAATTATTATCTTAGGTGGCAAAAAGATGATTTTGCCCCTAAACATCAAAATTTCTAATTTTTCCCCAAATGAACTCTCGAACTTTGAACAATCATTTTTAGTCATTCTTGGACTATAAAATATTAAATTTCATCCTACGATTCCTATTTGAACTAGTTCGAGGTTAAATCAACTCAAGTGTATCGTTAGGTACAATACCGAGTTTCGTCTATTCTTAGAGACTTTCCTAGCGTAATAACATGCTACTCAGTGCATGTATGTCATGACATGCGTTTATAGGGTCGGGTTTTATAATTCTACCCCCCTTAAAATAAAATTTTGACCTCAAAATTTCACTTATCAGATTCGATAAATAGATGCGGGTATTGGTTCCTCATCTGATGCTTTACTTCCCATGTCATTTCCTCTATTCGAGTACTTTTCCATAACACTTTGACCATTGAAATACTCTTGTTCCTCAGTACTCGATTCTTTCGATCCAAGATACTTATAGGTTGCACCTCAAACTTCAAATCGTTATGCAACTCGATCGGAGGTGCTTCGAGGATGTGAGAGGAATCTGGTACATATTTCTTAAGCATGGAGACATGGAAAACGTTGTGGATCCGATCTAACTCCGGAGGTAGTTTTAACCGATAAGCCACTAGTCCAATTCTCTCAATGATTCGGAATGGTCCAATATACCTCGAGTTAAGCTTTCCCCGCTTCGCAAATTGAATCACACGTTTCCACGGAGAAACCTTAAGAAAAACTCTATCATCGATCTCAAACTCTAAGTCTCTTCTCCATTTATCTGCATAGCTCTCCTGCTTATCTTGGGCTACCTTTAGCCTCTCTTGTATAACCTTGATCTTGTCATTAGTTAGCTCAATCAATTCCACACTAGCTAACTTTCTTTCACCCACTTTATTCCAACAAAGTGGAGTACGACATTTCCTTCCATATAAAGCTTCGTATGGTGCCATACCGATGCTAGACTAGAAGCTGTTGTTGTAAGCAAATTCCACTAACGGTAAGTGTCTATCCCAACACCCAAGGAAATCCATGACACAAGCCCTCAACATATCCTCCATAGTCTGGATAGTCCTCTCTGACTGACCATTCGTTTGTGGGTGAAAAGCAGTGCTAAATTTTAATTTGGTTATGAGAGCTTCTTGAAATCTCGGCTAGAATCGAGAAGTGAATTGAGGATCTCGGTCTGACATTATAGAAACAGGAACTCCATGTAGCCTCACAATCTCATCTATATAGAGCTGAGCCAGCTTTTCAATAGAGTATGTACTATGGACAGCTAAAAAGTGAGCGAACTTAGTCAACCGATCTACGATCACCCATATCACATCCTTTCCCTTCTGTGTCCGCGGCAGTCCCAAAACAAAATCTATAGTTACATGCTCCCATTTCCACTCAAGATTAGGTAAAGACTGAAGTGTACTTGTTAGCCTCTGATGCTCCGCCTTAACTTGCTGACATACGAGACACTTTGCTACAAATTCTGCTACGTCTCGCTTCATACCTAGCCACCAATAATTCTCCCTGATAGTCCTAGACATCTTAGTGCTTCCGAGATGTAATGCATAGGTAGATGAATAGGCTTCTTCCATGATCGCCTGTCTCAACTGGTTTCCTTCAGGAACGCAAACTTAGTCTTTAAACATTAAAAGGTTATCCTCTCCGAATCTAAACTCACTGACTCCCCCATCGCTCAGTTTTTGAATTTCTTTTCTTAACTCATTATTAGACCTTTGAATGTCCTTGATCTGATTAAGTAACGAAGGTCGCACAATGAAGCTTGCCAATAAGGATCCATCCTCACCATTTTTGAACTAGACCCCAAGAGATTTCATCTCTAATAATGTTGGAAAATAACAACTCTGAAGTGCTGCTAAAGACGATGAAGACTTACGACTTAAGGCATCAGCTACAACGTTCGCCTTTCCCAGATGATAGTCTATCACCAAGTCATAATCTTTTATCAACTCCAACCATCGCCTTTGCCTCAAATTAAGCTCCTTTTGAGTGAGCAAATATTTTAAACTCTTGTGATTCGTAAATATCTGACAATGCTCACCATACAAGTAATGCCTCCAGATTTTTAAAGCAAATACCACTGCTGCTAACTCTAAATCATGGGTAGGGTAATTTGCTTCATGCTTCTTCAACTACCGGGAAGCATAAGCTATTACTTTCTCATCCTGCATCAACACACACCCTAACCCCAACTTAGATGCATCACTATACACCACAAATCCCTTACCACTCACAGGAAGTGTTAAAACGAGAGTGGAGGTTAACCGGTTCTTTAGCTCATGAAATAAATTCTCGCAAACATCATCCCACACAAACTTAACACCTTTACGAGTTAGACGGGTCAAAGGAGGTGCTATTAAGGAAAACCCCCGAACAAACCTCTGATAATAACCGACTAATCCGAGGAAACTACTAATCTCCGTCACTGTCTTAGGTTGTTCCCACTGTAAAATTGACTCTATCTTCTTGGGATCAACATATATTCCAGCTCCCGATACTACGTGTCCCAAGAATACCACTTCCTGAAACCAAAACTCACACTTCGAAAACTTTGCATACAACTGTCTTTCCCGCAAAGTCTGTAATACTATACGCAAGTGGGTAGCGTGCTCATCATTATCTCTTGAGTAAACCAGGATGTCATCAATGAACACAATAACAAACTTGTCCAAGTAAGGGTGGAACACCCTATTCATGAGATCCATAAAAGCTACTGGTGCGTTAGTTAACCCGAAAGGCATGACCAAAAACTCATAATGACCGTACCGAGTCCTGAACGTTGTCTTGGGTACATCCTGTTCTTTAATCCTCAATTGATGATACCCAGACCTCAGATCAACCTTAGAAAACACTGTAGCTCCCTGTAATTGATCGAAAAGATCATCAATCCTCAGCAACGGATACTTGCTCTTAATGGTCATTCTGTTAAGCTGTCGGTAATCTATACATAACCAAAGTGTACCGTCTTTCTTTTTCACAAATAAAATCGATGCTCCCCACGGAGATGTACTAGGGCGTATAAAACCCTTGTCCACTAACTCTTGCAATTGTACTTTCAACTCCTTCAACTTTGCCGGAGCCATTCTATATGGAGGAATAGAGATAAGGGCAGTACCCAAAAGTAAGTCAATGGTGAATTCTAACTCACGATCGGGAGGAAGTCCCGGTAATTCATTAGGAAATACATTAGGGAACTCACTTACTACGGGGACATTCTTTAACTTAGGTTCCTCCCTCAATATATCAATCACCTGAGCCAAGTATGTCGGATATCCCTTTCGCACCAATTTCAAAGCTTTGAGGGTCGAGATTACACAAAACGGTAATACTCGATGCTCCCCCGTAAATACAACTTCTGCTCCCTCTAAACTCTAGAGAATCACTTCTTTCTTAAAACAATCCACCTTTACTCGATGAGTGGACAACCAATTCATACCCAAGATCAAATCAAAGTCTCGAATCTCCAAAGGGATTAAATCACCTATAAATTCGTTTTTCCCAACTTTAATACCACAATCCCTATAATAAGTATTTCTTACTAACCGCTCGCCTAAAGGAGTATGCACTACAATCTCTTCCTCTAATGGTGGTAGGTTCCTATCTGAGAATGATGCAAATGATATGCTCACGTATGATCTATCGGAACTCGAATCTATCAAAACATGTGCATCTCTATCAAACACAATCATAGTACCTGTCACTGTGCTAAGTCGAACCCGAGCTTCATCCTCAGTCACTGCAAAGACCCTGGTCGAAATCTAAGGCTGCGGTTTGGAAGATGGCTGCTCTAGGGTATTACTCCCCATGCCTGATCGTATCACTAGGCTTTGTCTGGACTATGATCTAGAAATGTTTCTCCGCAGTATACTAGAACGAGTCAGACGAGTATAAGTAGCTACTATACCCCGTCTCAACTGAGGACAATCTCTCTGGATATGCCCCTAGCATTGAAAGTTCTCTGTCTCGTCCTAACACTAGCACTAGGCAGGTCACTCCTCTGTTGGGATAATCGTGAATCCCTCTGTGGACCCTGACGGCCAGAAGACAAACCACCACTGCTGAAATCTCTACGACCCTAATAACCCTCTATCCTGGCCCTCTTTGCTCTATCCCTCGTAGCCCTGCTCTCACTGGTCCTCATCTCAATGCACTAAGCACAATCTACTACTACAGAATAGGTAGTGAAATCTTGAGATGCCACAGCCCTAAACAGTGGCTCTACTAACCCATCCACAAACCTTTGAATCTTCATCTCTTCAGTAGAAATGAGCTAGGGAGCATACCGAGACAACTGTGTGAACTTGATGTCATACTTTGACACCGTCATACTCGAAGGCTGTACCAAAGTCTCAAACTCTCTAGCTCTAGCATTACGTACATTAAGTGGTAGGAATCGATCCAAGAAGGCTGCACTAAACTCACTCCAAGCCAATGGCGCTGCATCCGTCAGTCTGCCTCTACACAAAGAGCTATACCACTTCTGCGCCACATCCTCTAATCGAAAAGCGACTAACTCAACTGACCGAACACTGGAGCATCACAAAGCTTTACATATCCTCTCCATCTTATCTAAGAAAACTTGGGGTTTCTCTGATGCATCAAACCTTGACAATGATGGAGGCTTAAGCTTTAGGAAATCGGGAAGAGAAATCTCTAAGTGACCCCTCTCAACCTCACGATGTTGGTGATCGGCCTGTCCTTAGGAGCTAGGAGATTCTTGTACTGTAGCTCTCCCCTCTACTACCCTCTGTATATCCTCCATACGGGTCGTCATCATCTCTACAACCCGGTTAACTTCCTGCAGGCCTGTCGTCAAATCCTCAATAGTAATACCCCCAACTGGGTGTCTATCTACATCACCTGAGGACTGTCCCTCCTCTTACCTACTCACGGGCGTATTCGACCTCACTGGCCTAGTGGCCCTGCCATGTTTACCTTGGCCTCTCCGGGTGGATGCCCGTGGCCTATCTGCCATCTCAATAAGAGCATCTTGCTCCCTCGTTCGTCTTGAGGCGGCTCATGTCTTAGGTGGCATTCTTACCTAGACAAGAGCAAATACCTAATATTAAACACATACTATAGTCATACTTAAGGCAAAAGGTGGTTTCTAAGGTAGGGAATCTATGCAGTCATTTGGTTGTCAAATGTGTCGCGGTTCACACTTTACAACTGAAGTTCCCACAGAAAGACCCGACTCTTCGTTGGACCAAATAAAGGAAGTTCTAGGACCTAGACAAACCTAGGGCTCTGATACCAACTTTGTCACGACCTAAATTTCGGGCCATGACTGGTGCAAAGGTCTAATGGACGTAATCCACTAAACCCAAGCAAGCCTATTATTTATCTTACTTATAATTCCATCTCATATCACTAAGTCATATTTTATAATTTTGAATCAAAATAGTGATATACATTGCCAACTCATACTGGCATTACTCCTTAAAAATTTACATACAATGTCTACAACATGTATTCTAATAATTTACATTAAGTTAGTCTATACAAAACAAAATAACACTCGACTTCCAACGGAGTGACTCGGATGAATATACAGCTACCGAATGCTGAGACACCTACCAAAAGATGGACACAGGTCTACAAGGACACCTCGTCCTAGTTACCGACAGCCTCTTGATCTGAAAACATGAATTTGAAAATGGTGAGTATAAACCCAGTGAGTGAACAAGGAAGGGAACAAGCAACAACAACAAGGGAGAATTTAAAATCATGATGCACTTATTTCAAAACAATGCAATTTAGTTCAATTCATATTAAAAACCCTTCATTTTAAACTTAACTCATTTAGTCCTAAATATAGGAAGTCCATGCTTAGATATGGTAGCAATAAGTGAAAAATAGGGCAGCAATTGGACAAGATAGGAGACAAAACATAAAGTTTTTGGCTACAACAAGCATGAATTTTGCTGCAACAAAATTATTACCCAGAAATAGAAAGTTTTTCGTTACAGCGAGAATGAATTTTGCTGCAGCGAGTTTTCGACCAGTCTACCCCTTCAAACCCGAGAGTTTCTCGCTATAGCAAGATTCGTTTTCGCTGCAGTGAGATGCTACAGTGACTATCTCACTGCAGCGAGATTCATTTTCGCTACAGCGAGAATAGTTCTGGTGAAAGGTCCTCAAACCCGAGAGTTTCTCGCTGCAACGAGCATGAATTTCGCTGCAGCGAAAATAGAGCAACAAGAGAAACATTTTCCCTCACTCAACAAAAAAACCATCTTGCTAAACTAACAAAATCAACATAAAACTCATGAAAATTCTCAAAGTATGATGTGTCAAATTTTACATATATGTCAACCATATATCACATTCATGAGCTTTCATTTCATAAATCTAGATATGCATAATTACATAGACAAAAATTAATATCATCATAATCACTCCCGGCTTATGTACATCCCCCCACATCGTGCACATAGCCTGCACCATCATGTGCATCCCCCCATATCGTGCACAATCAATGCTATCGTGTACATCCCCCCACATCGTGCACACGAGCACTATCATCATCTATCTCTCACGCTACCATCATCACCGGCATGTGCATTCTCCACATCGTGCACACATACGGTTACAATCATTATATACAATATCATTCATCATGCACAGCACACACATATATATATATATCATCATAATACAATAGTGCATGAATGCATAGTAATCACATATTACAACATAAAACCATTTTTCAAAAGCTTGTTCCCAAGGCACTTGTTTTCATGAAAAACTTGATAATTCATTCAAATGGGTGGCAATTACATTATATTTCCCAAAACAAGTTTTGAAGGCAGTCCACTCATAGGTGTGGAAAATTCGGATTCCAGGTGCACTCAGACTAATAGTCCTCAAGCGCAATTCTTTTGCCTTGTCCGAACGTCTCACTATCTTGACAAATAACAAAGTCAAGGAATTTACTATATTGTCCCTAAATTGATATAAACTAATTTAAATTACTAATGCTTGACATGTAAATGCAAAAATACGTCCGATTACCGCTTAATTGCGGTATCGATTAAATTCGACCGATCAGCCGATTAATTGGCGATTGTGTCCAAATCACCTCAAAATTATTCCATTTCTCCTCTAATACCTTAATTTACCACATACCATTTAAATAAAGCCAAATTCAGCATTAGAACCCTTATAGTTCCTTATAGAAAAATTCAGTCATTTACACTAGCACCGAAATTTTTTTCCACATAACCGTTTCACCTTAATTCATCATTGTCCAAGCCATTTTCCTTGAAATAAAAACAATCCTCCATTGATATTCAACCCTCATGGTTCGACCAACAAGGAATCCTAAAGAAATTGAATATTTCTTTTGTGTTTTTCTTCATAACCATCCTTAACTATCTCTAAACACTAACATAGTCTAAAATCAAATTATTTCAACAACAATTCCTCTTCCATACCCATTTTTCAGAATTGAATTCATCATGATAACTCAATATTCAACCACGAAAATCAAGAACAAAAGCATGGATAAGCTAGGTATCAAGGAGAATTAAAGAAATTCTAACTTACCTAGCTTGTTTCCTTGATTTCTTCACTTTTTCGTTGAATTTTCACCTAGGTTTTCTTGTTTTTCCCTTTGTTCTTCCTTTGTTCTTGTTTCTGGTTGCCTAGGCCGAATATGGTGAGAGAATTGGGAATTAATGGGCTAATTTCTATAAAAAATAATAAAATAATCAAGTGTGCCACGTGTCACATGCTTATTGGCACAATTTTTTAACTTTTTGACTTTTTCTTCTTAATTTTTCACCACATTTATTCTGGTATTTATCCAATCCTACCACAATTAAAATCCCTTGGTCTTGACAAGTGCTGGGGGAAAAAATTTACCGATTTACCCCTAGGACGAAAAAATTACGATTTTGCCCCTATAATCCGAAATGTACCGGAATCACATTATTTCTACTTTTCAACCTCAAATAACACTAATATTGATCAATATTAACCAAATGGGGCAAAAATTATTTTCTAAAAATTCCTGTTTAGTCTTCTAGTGGTAAAATTATCATTTTACCCTTGTGCTCCAAAAATATCGAGAATCACAATTTTTCACTGCTAAACATCATTTCATACTCCAATAATCATAATTATATTTCATATAATTATTCTTGGTCAAATGTGATGAAATCTTGACTAAAAATCTCCATTTTATCATCAAATGGTAAAATGACTGTTTTGTCCCTAATCGGTCAATTTTCTTGATGGACTCGAAATTGGACCTTGAACTCCAAATCACTATTCTAAGCCATTTTGTGGGTTTTAGAATTTTCAAATTCCTCTTAGAATTTCTATTTGAACTAGTTCAAGGCTCGATTTAAGTTAGTTGTACCACTCGGTACAATACCACCTTTTAATCGAGCTTGACAAGGTCTCAGATATATGACCTGTTCTTAAAGGTGCTGTAACCTTTAAGTTTCAGCTCATCAAAGTACTCAGATAGATTGGTCTGGATTTCTACATTTTCCTTAAAACTCTTCCAATCAATAAACTTTTCGCAGGAGATTGATGCATTTTCTATATTCTTGAATCTATATTCATGTAGTTTATTTCTAAATTTCGAAGAAGAAGAGGAATTGATATCTTTTAGGAGTGAGGGTTCTGTATCTTTCTTCTTGTGTATTCTCTGCTTGTTTTCTCGTAGTTTTTCGGTTATTTCCTTCACTAAGGTAGGCACAATTTTCTGTTTCTTCTTTTGACTTTCTGTTCTAGTTTCTTCCTCCATTGGCCTTTTTCCTTTCTTCTTCTCTGATACATCTTTACTTTGAGATGTTCTAGCCATTTTGGTTCTAGAAATTTTTGAAGATCTGAGTTGGTTTTAGAGGCAACTAAGTAGATTTAGGTTTTTGTTTTTAGAGCAACGGGTTACAGAAGAGAGGGAAAAAGAGGTTGGCAGCAGTTATTGCTCAGAAAACTTCTCATCTTCCTTTAAGAACCGTTTTACTTTTATTTCTTTATATTTTCAAATCTCCTTCTAAAATTTTGATTATTTACCTTTGGCAACTCTGCTCTATTCCTCTTTTCACACAGTAAATCAAATTTTTACCCCAATTTACTCCTATTTCATTAAACTCACTTAGTCTTATTATTTAAGGATGTCAGGCCACTTTTAGTTGACTAAGAATTCCTTAGTTGACTGAATGCATTCTGTTTTCAATGTGAGAGTTAAAGATTTTCTTATAATTCCTTCACATTAACCATCCCCAAATTTTTTCTAATCTCACAAAATCTATCTTCACTCAGTGGTTTGGTAAAAATGTCTGCTAATTGATGCAAAGTATTCACAAAATCTATTTTAATGTCATTTTTCACTCCATGGTCTCTAATAAAATGGTGTCTAATAAAATGTGCTTTGTCCTAAAATGTTGTACGAGATTTTGTGATATGTTGATTGCACTTGTATTATCGCAGTATATCGGTACATTATGCATAGTTATTCCATAGTCTTTTAATTGTTGCTTGATCCAAAGGATTTGTGCACAGTAGCTACTTAATGATACATATTGAACCTCTGTTGTAGATAGTGCTACTGAGTTTTGCTTCTTGTTGGACCAAAACACAAGCATCTTTTCTAGAAATTGGCATGTTCCACTAGTGCTTTTTCTTTCAGTTCTACTCCTAGCAAAGTCAGCATCTGAATATCCAACTAAGCTAGGAGTTGAGTTTCTAGAGTACCATATTCCTAGTTCTTGAGTGTCTATGAGGTATCTAAAAATTCTCTTAACAACTGTTAGGTGTGATTCTTTAGACTGTGACTGAAATCTAGCACACAAGCACACACAAAACTGAATGTCTGGTCTACTTGCTGTTAAGTAAAGAAGAGAGCCGATCATACCTCTATAGAGCTTTTGATCTACATTTTTACCTTTTTCATCTAAATCGAGTTTGATGGATGTACTTATTGGTGTGGAAATTGATATCAGCTTTAGCATATCGAACTTCTTGAGCATTTCATGAGTATATCTTTATTGGTTGATGAAGATTCCTTCCTCACTTTGTTTGATTTGAAGACCAAGGAAGTACTTCTACTCTCCCATCATCTTCATCTCAAATTCACCCTGCATTTCCTTTGCAAAGTTCTTGCATAAAGCTTTATTAGTTGCACCAAATACAATATTGTCCACATATAATTGCACAACAATTAAATCATTTAGATATCTTTTTATGAACAATGTAGTATCGATGCTACCTCTATCATATCCTTTCTCAACTAGAAATTTTGAAAGCCTTTCATACCAAGCTCTAAGAGCTTGTTTCAATCCATACAATGCTTTGTGAAGCTTAAAGACATGATCAAAATTTTCAAAATATTCAAAACTAGGTGGTTGTTCTACAAAAACTTTTTCTTGAATTAATCCATTTAAAAATGCACTTTTTACATCCATTTGGTACAACTTAAAATTCATGCAGCATGCAAAGGCTAGCAACAACCTTATGGCTTCAATCCTAGCTACGGGAGCAAAGGTTTCATCATAATCTATTCCTTCTTCTTGGTTGTAACCTTTTGCTACCAGCCTAGCTTTGTTTCTAACTACATTTCCTTGCTCATCTAATTTATTTCTAAATGCCCATTTAGTACCAACAATAGGATGATTTGAGGGTCTAGGTACCAATGACCATACATGATTCCTAGTGAAATGATCAAGTTCTTCTTGCATGGCCATTATCCAACGTTCCTCCTTTTCAGCTTCTTCAAAGTTTTTAAGTTCAATTTGAGATATAAAAGTTTAAAATTCACAAGTTTCTCTAGTTGTTTTCCTAGTTCTAACTCCTTGTGAAATGTCACCTATTATTTGGTCTTGTGGGTGATCTCTTACAAATCTCCAACTCCTTGGTAGATCATCATGCTGATTTTGCTCTTTGCAGATTTCCTAGAAATGGAGTTTCATTTTCTCTTCTAGATGAGCTTTCTTCATTATTTTTATTGTTCTCTAAGCTCATTTCCTTCGTTTATTTTTCTAGGATTTCTATATCATCATCATCATCATGAACTTTTTTCTGTATTGCATTTGACTCATCAAAAACTACATGGACTGATTCTTCAACGGTAAGGGTCCTTTTGTTAAAAGCTCTATAGGCCTTTGAGTTTAATGCATATCCTAAAAATATTGCTTCATCACTTTTTGCTTCAAACTTCTCTAAGGGCTGTTTTCCATTGTTCAATACAAAGCATTTACAGCAAAAAATCCTAAGGTGAGAAATATTTGGTTTCCTACCTTTGTAAAGTTCATATGGAGTCTTTGAAATCAAGGGTCTTATTGAGACTCTATTAAGAATATAAGTTGCTGTATTTACTGCCTCAGCCCAAAGATATTTAGGTAGGTTGTTTTCATATAACATGGTCCTAGCCATTTCTTTTAATGTTCTGTTTGTCTTTTCTACAACTCCATTTTGCTGAGGTGTTCTAGGTGCAAAAAAGTTATGATCCAACCCCTTTTCATTGCAAAATTTTTCAAACTCATCATTCTCAAATTCTCCTCCATGGTCACTCCTTATGCTAACTATGGCTAGTCTTTTTTCATTTTCTACTTTTTTACAATAACTTAAGAATGCTTGTAGAGCATCATTCTTATGAGTAACGAAGTATACCCAAGTATATCTAGAATAGTCATCAACTATTACAAAGCCATAAGATTTACCTCCTAAGCTAGTTTTGCTTATTGGACCAAATAGATTAATGTGCAACAATTTAAGAGGTCTCGATGTTGACACTATTTTTTTAGTCTTAAAGAATGTTTTAACTTGTTTTCCAAGTTGGCAAGTATCACATATCCTATCTTTTTCAAATTTCAATTCTGGTAGTCCAGCAACAAGATTTTTCTTTATTAATTTAGACATAGTATGCATGCTCACATGTCCTAATCTCCTATGCCATAACTAGCTATCATTCTCAGCATTTGCAACAAGACATACTTCACTATTCACATCAAGGTTTTTAAGAAAGATTACATACATGTTCTTCAACCTTTTTCCTATAAATGAGATTTTATTTGTACTCATATCAATCACTTCACACTTAGTTGAATTAAAACATACTTTAAATCCTTTATCACATAATTGACTAATACTTAGTAGATTATGCTTTAAGCCTTTAACTAGCAACACATGACTAATTTGAGTTTGGGAACTCTTACCAACCGTACCTATACCATGTATTCTGCCTTTTGAATCATCTCCAAAGGATATGGTTCCTCCGTTTCTTTTATCCAACTGAGCAAACAGCATTTCATGTCCTATCATGTGCTATGAACAGCCACTATCCAAGTACCAAGGCTGTTTCTTCTTGAGTTGAGCTCTTGAACATGTCTCTTTTAAGTCCAGCTTAACCTACAAAACAGAATTTTAGTTTTTCTTTATAGGTACCCATACTTTGATGGGTCCTTGAGTGTTAGTTGTAGCAAAGAATCCCTTAGGAACCCAAATTTTCTTAACTTTCTGTACTTTTCTTTTCTTAAAATAGTCATATGACAAATGACCATGTTTACCACAATTATAACATCTAGGTAATGCTTTAGCTGAATATTTATTGTGGTATGCTTCTCTTTTTGAAGATTCATTTTTCAAACATTTAAGAGCTCTGTTTTCATCAAGAGTTATTTGCAAGGCTTCAGACTTGTTTTCCAGCTCTTGTTTTAAAAACGGAAAGTCTGTTTTTGAGTGTTCTAACTTAGCTTGCAAAATATTTCTTTGCTAAAAAACAGAGGTGAACTCTTGTTTGATTTGTTCCAAATCATTTTCAAGTAATGCAGCCTTTTTCTTCAATGATTTGTATTTTGAAAAAAGTTTTTCAAATTCATCATAAAGGCATTCATAGTCATCTTGTAAATCATCATAAGAACTAATGTAGGGGGATGAGGATACCTCTGATTCATCCTCTTGTGTCATTAAATAGAGGTTTGCTCTTTCCTCAGATTTTTCATCATCAGTTTTAGAGCTTAAAGTGTCACTGTCCGACCATGCAACAGCCACCATTGCTTTCTTGGATTTCTTAATTTTCTTTGGTGTTTCATCTTTCAGCAATGGAGATTCGGACTTAAAGTGACCAGGTTTCTTGCATTCGTAGCAGATTATTTCCTCCTTTTTGTTTCTTATTTTCCATGAAGCACCTTGGTCTTTCTTAAAACCTCTTCTAGTTAGCCTTCGATTCTTCTGCTCATTAGTTTTCTGAATTTTCTTGCAATTGAGCTAAATCTTCATCATCATCACAAGAAAGCTCTTCTAGCTTTTCTTCAAGAATGCTGGCTTTAAATGCAATGCTCTTTTTCTTTTCCTTTGCTTCCTTTCGATCTTCTTTTTCTTCTTCCTTAAGCTTCAGCTCATGAGTAAGAAAAGAACCACATATCTCATCGAGAGTGATGATGTTCAAATCTTTAGCCTCTCTAATGGCAGTCACTTTTGGTTTTTAGGATTTTGATAGGCATCTAAGCAGTCTCTTAACTAATTCATGTTCAGGAATAGGCTTGCTTAGCTGACTTAATTTATTTGTAATGTTTGTAAACCTATCAAACATGCTGGTGATGTCTTCACCAGGCTCCATTTTGAACATTTCATAATTATGTGTTAAGAGAGCAATTTTGGACTCTTTTACTTGAGAAGTCCCTTCATGGATTATTGTAAGTTTTTCCCACACTTGTTTAGCTATTGTACAGCTTGAGACTTTGTTAAATTTAGTGGAGGTCAAGGCACAATGTAATATGTTGATGGCCTTAAAGTTTATTTGAACTTTCTTAGTTTTAGCATCAGTCCATTCAGACCTTGGCTTGGGCATCAACTCATTTGTTACTACATTCATGGTTGAGGGCATAAAGGGTCCATCAGCTATGACGTCCCACATTTCATAATCTATGACTTTAAAATAGATTGACGTTCTAGTGCTCCAATAGGGGTAATTAGAGCCATCAAACAGAGGTGGTCTATTTGTGGATTGTCCCTCAGCAACTATGATTTTCTGTTGAGCCATTTGGATCTTCTCAAATGATGTTAAGCCTTAAAAATAGGGAACTAGCTCTGATACCAATTGTTGGTCCCATTAATATGTGCTAGCGGGAGGGTGAATAGCACAATTTGGCTGTTGACAAGATGTGGAACTAATTTCTAGAACTTAAGAAAGTAAAAACAAAGTATAAGGTGCACAACCATTTAGAGTGGTTTGGTCCAAGACCTAAATCCACTACCTTGATTATCCAACCAATGATTTTCCCAACGATTCACTAAGAATCCAGTGAAATCACAAGCTTTCACCAAGCATTTACAATGGCTTTTCGTAGGCTTAGCCAAAACTTTTACACTAGTTTTTCATGGGCTCAACTAAAACCCAAAGTGGTTTTCCAAGGTTCAACCACAACCTATAACATTCAAGCTTTCCCAAGCTTGAACAACCCCTTAGAGTGACTCCCTCACTCTAAGTATACAAGAAGATAAGTTAAATAAAGTACCTATGATCACAGGTTGATCTGATTGCTACAAGATTGAGTGCTAAATACAATGACAAAGAGTAGGCATTTAAATGCAGTGAAGCTTTTCTGGTTTTTCTTCTTTCTAAAGCTCAAATCTCATTCAAGGCTTCAAAAAACTTATTTCTCATTGTTGGGAGACCCTTTTATACTTGGAGATACAACTCTGATGGCAGTTTATATCTGTTGAAAACAGTTACGGATGAGTTCTAGCCGTTAATCTATATTGTAATGCTCTAGTTCAAATTGCAGACAGAGAGCTCTTAGTCGACTAACTTGGTTGACTAAGTTGATTCTGTTTCTAGTTTGCAGATTTGACAGAGGGCACTTAGTCGACTGACTTGGTTAACTAAGTTGGTTTTGTTTCTCAAACTCTTCAGCCCGCCATTGTTTCAATTTGAATATTTGGTCAACTAGTGTTCTTCCTTGTTTAACTAATAAGCTTCCTCCTTGTTATTCAGTTACATCTTGTTGATTTTATCCCTCTTTTTCTTTCAAAAATACTCTTTGAAGATTTAAGAAATTAAATTCATATATTAATTTCCTGTAAACTCAAATAAAGGAATTAGACACAAATAAATGGGAATGTTTTATTATCATCAAAAACTAATGGAGTCAACATGCTTGGTTGCGTATAGGTTGAAAGGTGCGCCTGTTGCATGCGCCATGTCTAGAAGAGACGGTAGTCCTAACGCTCTTCATAGTACTAGTGAGGAATTATTAGATTCCAATGCTAGGAGCCAATGGCGCCCTAATCTAGGTAATTTGGAAGGTAACCCATCCCGAATGCCTATTAACTGGATTCCCCCAGAATTAGAGGAATGGTTTCGTGATAAGGAAAACCTTGAGAGTAGCAAAAGTCTTGAAAGTGAGGACAACTATGACATTCAGGAAGTTGTAAGAAATTTCCTTTGAAAAGTTCTAAGGAATGGCATAGGGAAAAGACGAAAAAGGCAATCACAAAGGGGAATATTCATCCCAGGAAAGTATCTGTTGTCCGACACTTTCCTCCTGGTTGTGGAATAGTTGTTGCGCTTGTGAGTAGTGAGGAATACAGGAGGATACAACAAGCTTGGGTTGAGGATAAAATGAGAAAATCTCAAGAAGAAGAGGAGGACCCAAAAGAGGATGTATCGATGTGCTCGAATCAAGGAGACGAGGATCCTAAAGACACTTAATATTTTCGTGAAAGTTCGTATCACTTTAAGTGTAGGTAGATGCGGTGTAAGGGAAATAGTAGTAGTTATCCGTACAAAGGAGTTAAGAGTTGGCTTTTATTTTGTATGACTCGAACGGTTTATAAAGTAGCTGTTTAAATGACTTGATGCATATTGGAGTCCCTCGATATGATAGAGATAGATTAGCGATATAATGATTGAGGGAAGATTTTCAGCTTAGTGGTGTGAGACCTTGAACCCTATTGACCCGTAACTAGCAGTAGACACGATAACACGAACTAGGGAAAATTTCATCATTTCTCTTGGTGAGCCCCTCAAAGTAGTTTTCTAATGTTATTAAGATCCAAGTAGGCCTAAGGAATAGTTTGGAATAAAATATTTCGCATGCGAGAAAATAATAATAATATTTTTATCGGAGAAGAATTTACGAGATAAAAAGTGATTCGGAAGTCAATTGAGGCATAATAAAGTATTTTGGGTGCCAAGGAGACAAGACGATGTAAGAGAAAATTTTTGGAATAAAATAATATTAAAATATTAATATTTTATTAAGTGTCAAAATTTTTCATGAAGAAGGAGTATATGGTCAATCTAAGTGGGGGAGAAGAAGAATGACAGAATTTTGGAGAAAAATGACGTTAATGGGGCTGCGTGTCTTTATTAAGTAAAGATAGCGCAGGTAAATAAATATTTTAAATATTATGGGGACACCGCGTTGGAGTACAAACTTCATACTTTGTTTGTACATTTGTAGAAGAAGGTAATAGAAGGAAATTGGAGTTAAATGAGTGTTGGGAGGACTAAATTAAAATGGAAGGAAACAAAAAGGGTAAAACGGTCATTTTGCATCTCAAGTTAAAATTTTTAAGTTTTCATGAACCCAAGCATTTTTAGACCTTTATGGACCTTGGCAGATGCTGACCTGACTATGTGCGAGGGGAAGTGCGCATAAGCCGATGTTGACCCAGCTATGTGCGAGTAAGAGTGCGCATAAGCCGATGCTGACCCAGCCATGTGCTAGTGGGAGTGCATATGAGTTGATGATGATGGGAGGGTGTGTATGGTGATGGATATATATATATATATATATATATATATACATATATAGATATGTGTGCTATAGAAAGTTCATGAGTATGGTATATGGTGTTGCACATGTGAATCTTACATGTTGAACTTTGGGAATTATTATGCGTTTCATGTTGATTTTTTGTCATTTTAGCAGGATGGCTTTTTCTTGAAAGAAAGGAAAGTTTTTCATGGTGCTCTGTTTCTCGTTGCAGCAAGATTCATTCTCACTACAGTAAGAAACTCTCGAATTTGGAGGGGTAATGCATGTCGAAATCTCGCAGCAACGAGAATGCCTTTTCACTGCAGTGAGGACTCGTCGTTTACTTGACTTGAATTGCACGAATGCTATTAAAGTTTTCACTCTTTAAATCCTTCGTTCAGCATGGACCCTTTTTATCAAGTGATTTACTCATTTGGGGTTTACATGAGGGGTTTTGATAAGAGCTAAACTAGATTGCATTGTTTTAAAGATAAATGCATCATGATTTTCTTTAAACCTTCCTTATTGTTTGCTTGTTCCTTTCCTTGTTCACTCGCTGGGTTTATACTCACCGCTTTCAACTTCATGTTTTCAGATCAAGAGGCAGCTGGTAACTAGGCCAAGGTGTCTTCGTATATTCGACCCTTAGTAGGTGTCTTGGCCTTCAGTAGTTGTGCATTCGTCTGAGTCTCTTCGCTGGAAATCAAGTCTTCTTTTTGACATGTATAAACAAACCTGATGTAAATTGTTAAGATACATGTTTTAGATAATGTATGTATATATTTGGATTGGTATGCCCTTAAGAGTTGGAAATGGTTAGCATTTTTTTGGTTCGAAATTATGAAATGTGACTTTAGTAACTTTGATGGAATAATGAGCGGGACAATATAAATAGGCTTGCTTGGGCTTGGTGGGCTATGTCCGTTACGCCCTTGCGCCGATCATGGCTCGGGATTTGGGTCTTGACAAGTGGCATGGTTGGTTGCCTTAGTTAATTATTAAGGATCGAAGTAGAAAGTCATTAATGGTACAAACAACTACGAGACCTAACAAATGATTACCAATTAATGGTGAAAGGTGAAATTTGAAATCCCAGTTACAATTACAATTTGGAAGAATATAGGAGAAATCAATGAGGCTATAGGTGACATTTAGAATGGGTGATGTGATTGAGTCAAGGATTGTAATTTAAGCATGGAGGGGATTACAAAATGATGCCATGACATTATAAGATGATAATTTGGCACAAATATGGACTAAGGGAGGCAATTATGGAACTTGAGCAAAGGTGAATCCTTGATTTAATAAAGATTGTGAGTGTAGAGTGTGGAGAAAGATGAACTATTTTTATGGTCATTTGTACTGAAAGTTAACAAAACTATTTGAGTTACAGGACAAAACGACAATTAATTGTGAATGTTAAGGAATTAGGGAATGTCATAAATGTTGAATATTTTTGTGTGTGGTATTATATATTGAGAATTCGATGCACAATATGGCAAGATTGTCCTAAGGTGGGACTTATTGGTTGAAGGTAAATGTTAAAGGATAAAATGAGTTTAAAAATATTGACTTGGCTAAGTGCATATGAGAAGCAAAAGAGAAGATACGCATAGTCATGAAAATTATGGGATAGGCCTAGAGAAAAACCAAATGGATGAGTTTGATCCCCGTAGTAACTTTAAAGATGGAAGAACTTATTCGTGAAAGAAATTTCCAGCAGCCATAGTGCTGCAACACCAACTCTTTAATGCTGCAGTGTTGAAATTATCCCATGTCTAGTAGCCTCGACGCTGCAGCACTGGCTGTTCAGCACCGTAGTGCTACGAATACCTCATGTCTATGATGCATGAGTAAGATGGGAGTGGCACGATAATGAGCTTACAAGTTGAATTATGGTTATTGGTCATTGAGCTTTGTTATTTGGGAGTTTTAAATGTTTCGGAGAATGTTTACATGAATGAATTAAAAAGTTTCTTTATTACCTTGTATATGGGCATATAATTGAAAGAGAAGTTGAAAGATTCTTGAGATGGCTACCTTGAGATAAGATACCATGTGAAGTAATAGGATGAATAATATGTTGACCAAAGTCAAATCCTAAGAAATAAAGGAAACGAGAGATTAAGCCTTGTTAAAGGCTAAGGAAAAAGTGAGTGAAGAGTTAGATGAATATATGAGAAATGGGTAAAGGATGTCAATACCAAGTGATGAAGCTGTGAATGAAGGATTACAAGGGTGGTATGCAAACGAGTTTATATAGAATATCGTTATGAGAATTTGCAATTCTTGTCTTGACCCAACTAAATGAAAAAGGGTTAGTAACAGCACAAGGCCAATTATGTGGCACACTAGAAACCTATGAAGATGAATTGCGGATTGAATGGACGAGTATGTATTTGTATATCCTTAAGAATAAGTGCATGTCTATAGAACAATATGCTCGGGATGTTAAGGAACAAATAAGAGACTAAGTGTTTTAGGAATGCATAAACATCCTTGAAAAAGAATTACCAATCATAAGCGGCCAATATAAAATGTGGGAATTTGAAACTTGCTAAGGAGCCTGACAGCTAAACCACGAGTTATATGATCATGTGCGATGAGACATAAGTTTAAGGTGGCTATCTGTAAGTAAATACTCAAAAGGAATCCTGCTATGAATCTTGTGAAAACAAGCATTAAGTTATGTGGTTAGAAAAAGAAAGCCGTAAGCTGAGAGTGGTACTCACAGTCACTTTGAAAGGTGCTTGAGAAGAACCTTGTTTCTAGTCTTGCAATTCCAAGTACAAATTGTGAATTGACTAAAGGAGAATGATGTTATATTAGTATAAGAAAATAGTATAAAGAATGATTAAAGGTAATCTCGATAGTGAAGTCGGATAATGAAAACCTCCTAATGTATTATGGGAATTGGAATTCGAAAATGCATAAGCTATGCATGATTCGAATAAGTCTAAGTCTTAAGTGACTGATTAGTCACGAATTGCAAAAAGGATATAATATACGTGTTAGAGGTATGAAAGATAATTGAGAAACAGGGATGATTTGGAGGGATTGTGGTATTGCATAAGAAGCAATGATCAAGTAAAATGAATCTTTAAAGGATCAATGAGGTTATAAAGCATGTACGCATACTGGATTGCAAGATAATGAAAATGATATTTTGTAAGTGAAATGTGACTAATGACATTATGGTTCAAGGATATATATAGTACCATGAAACTTAAGTATATAATTTGAAATGATAAGAAGGGAGTATAGGCATGTAAATGATGTGAAGTTTTGTGTAGGCATAATGAGAATTCATACGGATTATGCAAGAGATAACTTGTGGTAAACGTAAGTGGAATAGTGATTTAAACATATAAAAAGGGTAATCTGAAATTGATTATACCCTAATGTTTGTAGATTAAATATGAGAATTATTATAGCGAATCTTGGTTATGGAGAAGAACAAATAAAGGGAAACTTAGTCCAAAGACACTTAAACACAAATATCCCTACACACAATGAAGAATATTGACATTAGAAGTGCGTGTACATACATATGTGTGGGATTGATGACATGGCCAACTAAAATGAAGAGTTGTCTTTAGAGATTCGAGATTTGAACTCGATATATTTGATGAGTTGTATGGATAATACAATGATATGAAATCCCATCAAAAGTAGAACTATATTGATATAAGAAATTTTGGAGAAATATCCAAGGAAATGATATCAAGGAAATGTAATCTATGGCATGATTAAGCCATGCAAGATGGACTGATATGATTACGAAGATTTAAGTTGCATAAATATGAAAAAAAAAGGACATGAAGTAAGAGGGAACGGTTGAAAGATTCAACTCCCCAGAATGTTGGAAATATGTATAGGAATAAATAGGGCATTTTATGATGCCATAAGTCATATAATGGTGTATGAGGATAGGATGAATGAATGTTGAGAAGTTTGACAAGAAATGAAGTAATAAGATGGTGATTAGTATACATAGTAAGTATAAAATGTGATTGATATCGGTATGATCAAGATGGAGTTATGGTTCAAATCTAATAATGGGGATAATGGCATACTTAACCTCTTAAAATAAGAGACAATGATTGTGAAGGGTAATGCCGATTTGATTCTAAAGGATGATAACAAACATAAGTGAAGTATTGTAGTCAAACTGGAGGTAAACGAGGTGAATGAATGACTGAAGGTTTGACAAGAATCGAAATAAAGATATGTTTAAGGTTAGTGACGGAATTAAAGGCATACTTGGGATCTTAGTGATAAGAAAGAATAATTGAGGAGGGTACCATGGTTTTGACACAAGGATGATAATATATATAAGTTACGTAGCCTGACCTCGTAAAGTGATCTAGTCAAATTGAAGATAATGAGGCACGTAAATCAAAATTCCCTACGAAGAAGGAAATGGAATATGATCATTGAGTGAGGTTAACAACCCGATGTTAAAGAGAATTCGAGGACGAATTCTATTTAAGTGGGGGAGAGTGTAATATCCCGTACTTTGATATGGTGACTAATAAAGCTTATTGGATGCCAATTGAGGTTAATTATAATGTTTAGAAATGATGAAAGATGAAAGGAATAGTTTGGGATAACATATTCCGCACACGAGAAAATAATAATAAAATAATGATATTTTTATAGGAGAAGAATTCGCATGATAAAAGGTGATTCGGAAGTCAATTGAGGCATAATAAGGTATTTTGGGTACCAAGGTGACAAGAGGAGACAAGAGGAAATTTTTGGAATAAAATAATATTAAAATATTAATATTTTATTTAGTGTCATAATTTTCCATAAAGAAGGAGTATATGGTCAATCTAAGTGGGGGAGAAGAAGAATGAGAGGATTTTTAGAGAAAATGACGTTAATAGGGCCGCGTGTCTTTATTAAGTAAAGATAGCGCGAGCAAATAAATATTTTAAATATTATGGGGACACCGCATTGGAGTACAAACTTCATACTTTGTTTGTGCATGTGTAGGACAAGGTAATAGAAGGAAATTGGAGTTAAATGAGTGTTGGTAGGACTAAATTAAAATGGAAGGAAACAAAAAAGGGCAAAACAATAATTTTATGTGAAGTTTGGTCAAAGCTTCCAAAATAAGCTTCGACTCTGATTTTTTTAGGCCAAGACCAACCTTATCCTTTCCCCCAGTAGATTTTGCTTCTTCTTCATCCATGATCCACGCCATTCTTGAAGCTTCCATGCCTATTTCTCTTTATCCACCATCAAATCAAGTTTTCTTCACTTTCTTTTCCATGTTTTCTTTTCCTTTCTTCTCCAAACTTCTTGAGCATTAAATTTACAACCTTTAACCCCAATTTCCATCACACCAAAACCCTAGGAGGAGAAGAAAGAAAAAGAGAGAAAGGAAGAAAAAGCTTGGTTTTGGTGATTCAAGCTAGGAACGGTAAGAATTCTTGTTTTTGGCTTGAGTAGTCTTTGAAAATGAGTTAGTGACTTAGAGAAATGTCTTGTGGTAGCAAAGATTGGCTTGATTGGAGAAAACTTGGTAACATGTAAGCCAATAAACCCATGGGTACATGAAGGACTCAAAGTGGAAAAGGAAAATGGTAAGCTTAACACAATGTTTTAAAGCCTACGGTTAGTTGAATATTGTGAGGAATTATGGTTGTTCAAAGGATTTATTTGCCGAAGCTAGTTGAAAATTGTTAAAATTGTATGGCATCTTGTTTGAAAAAAATAAAAAAGGAATATTGTGGATGGAGGATTGAGAAACAAAGTAGTGAAAGTTAGATAGATAACGATGAGTGTAAACTAGAAAATAATCGAGTGAAAGTGAGAATAATTGTTGCTGCCATATATGTAGATTATGTGTGGAAATATAAGATGGATTTGGGCGGAAATTATTTAGAAAGGTTGAAGTAGGCATGTGACATCATAAGTAAGTTACCGGTGATATAATCTAAGGAATTTCGTAAGCAATGGATGTAAGTAATTTTGGTAAAAATATATTAAGATGTGAGTTAATTGAAGATGGTTTCATGATAGGATGAAAATATAAATTTGAGTAAGGATTAATTGATTGAAGTGCTGCTCGTATACGTATGTAATTAAATATATTGAGTTCGTATTATTACTAGGAAGTGCAAAGATAAAGTTAGAGAACTGTGGTGGCATGACGGAGTACACAACGGGCGACCGACCAATGAAAATAGTTAGAAACACCTCCAAACAAATAGCGACTTAAAATCTCATTGTTGCCAGGTGAGTAAACTTGCATTAAAATGTCTTGGGATATACACGTCTATGTTTGATTGAATCCTCTAAAATGTTTTATTAGTTTTTCTTCAAAAACTTGCACGGGAAGAAGCCCTTATGAAATGTTTTTATGTTATGAAATGGATAGTGTGATGAATTCATATGTTTCTGTATAATGATATATTTATATATACTATGTCATAAATGGTACCATTGTGTGACAAATGCAACCGTGCATGTGCGGAGTGGGCAGTGCACATGCCGATAATGATGCTGTCAAGATAATTACAACTGTGCATGTGTGAAATGGGTAGTGCACATGCCAATAATGATGCTGTCGTGATAATTACAACCGTGCATGTGCGGAGTGGGCAGTGCACATGCCGGTTATGATGATGTCGTGATAATTACAACCATGCATGTTCGGAGTGGGCAGTGCACATGCCAGTAATGATGCTGTCGTGATAATTACAGTCGTGCATGTGTAGAGTGGGCAGTGCACATGCCGGTGATGATGTACATGAGCTGGATGAGGTGTGGTGGTATATTAATTGATATATGCTTAAGCATATGTATATGCAATAGAAAGATTATGATTATAATATGTGATTATATGGCATGATAAATCTTGAAAATTTCCCATTGACATGTGAATTGATTTTATTGCAACAAAAACATTTTGTCTATACTACCTTGCTTGGATGATTGCTGGAAATTTCCTCTCTTTCTGATTTCCTGCTAAATATGGTTCCTTCATTATGAAATAATTTAATAACCCGGGGTTGATGGAAGGATTTTAATAAGAACTTGAACTAGGTTGCACTGTTTTCGAACTTAAGTGCATCATGATTTCTAAATCATTCCTTGTAATTGCTTGTTCCTTTCCTATGTTCACTCACTGAGTTTATACTCACATTTTCAACTTCATGTTTTTAGATTCAGGGGTGGTTGAGACGTAGATTGAGGTGTCTGCGTACTCCCATATTTTGGGCAGGTACTTTGACATTCAGTAGTCATATCTTCCATCCAGAGTTACTCCGTTGACGGTCAAGTTCTAATTACGTGTATATGACTATTCGTTGTGAAATGTTGAGATTCACTTGTCAAATTATATGTATGTATATAATGGTTGATGATGGCATTAGGAATACATGACTGGGTTTTATGAGTTGTTTTCAAAGGAATTGTAATTAAGCATTATTAATTTTGGATTCTAAAGGAATATGGATTAACGTATAAGACCATGTAAGTAGGCTTGCTTGGGCTTGGTGGGCTGAGCCCATTGGTCCCTTACGCCGGTCATGGCCCTAAAATTGGGTTGTGACAGCCAGCTTTCTTATTCTTCACATACACTAACAGAAAGTATCTGAAATAAAGAAAAACAAAGCTTGAAGTAAGACTAGTTTGCTTGGTATTAATATTAGCAATAGTAGGAAACAATTTCCCAGCAACAATGCCAAAAACTTGTTGAATTTCTCCACACAAGTGTACGTATCACAACAAGTAATATCAAGGTAAATAAAGTGTCGAATCCCATTGGGAATTGCACCAACTTAAACTAAGTACTAAAATTGTAGCAAACTACTTTTTATCCAAGTAATCAAAATTAAAAGATTAATTAAAAGCAAAATTGAAGTAACAAACTAAAACTAATAATTGAATTACAAAATTTATTAGAAAAGCAATTGATTAAAAGCCTAGAATTATGATATCCTTCAACATTTCATCTAAATAATCTTTTTCTCTTTAGACTTACTTTAAAGGATTGAGTTGATTACCTAGAGTCCTAATCTATTTACAAGTCTCTATTGAGGTGCTCATAAAAATATCTATCTCAATTAATTTATGGTATGTCTATTTAAATTCAACTGAAGATAGACTCATTAAGTTTGTGCTCCAATCTTGGTTACATGCGACACATAGATATAAGTTTATCTTATATACAAATCAAATCTCCTGATCAACTAAGTGGTTATGAACACATGCTATTCCATTCATGGAATAATTTAAAGTCCCTTCACCAAGTTATATTTAGATATCCAAATCAATCTAGTTGGTGATCAAGCAATTAAACTCATTGACATAGACTTGGAATAAACAATTCATACCCATTGAAAATAAGTTAAAGAGAGATAAATAATTCAAATTACATGTTGAGTTCAATCATAATCCTAGAAATGTAAATTAGTTCATAATATCAACTGCAAACATCATCCAAAAAAAATTAACCATTAATCCAAGTCAGAGAAACTAAGAGTAAAACATAAGTAAAGAGAGAAAACTAAGAATTGAAGCTATTGGATATCAAATGCTCTTTGAATTCTCCCGCTTTTTTATTTTGCTTTTGGCCTCTTTCTTTCAAGAATAATTTCAATTCGAAATAATGCTAAACATTTCCAACTCATAGTGGCATTGCTAAACAAAATATACATATGTTGTCTAAAACATATATCTTAATAATTTACAACGGGTTTGTCTATACACCACAAAGGGATACCCGACTTCCAGCGAAGAGACTTGAGCAAAAGTTCAGCTATTAAATGCTGAGATACCTACCAAGGATACAAATCTATGAGGACACCCCGACCTAGTTACCAATTGCCTCATGATCTGAAAACATGAAGTTGAAAACGGTTAGTATAAACCCAGTGAGTGAACTAAGGAAGGGAACAAGCAAACGATAAGCAAATTTTAAAGAAATCATGATGCATTTATCTTCAAAACAATGCAATTTAGTTTAGTTCTTATCAAAACCCCTTATTAAACCCTGAATGAGTTAATCACTTGATGATAAAGGGTCCATGCACAACAAAGGATTTGAAGAATGAAAACTTTAATAGCATTCAAGCAAGTCAAGTCAAGTAAAACGATAGGTCCTCGCTATAGTGAAATTTGGCTTAAATTATCAACAAGCTGAGTGTTTCTCAGTTGGCCGAGGGTTTCTCACCAAACCCCCTCATTTCAGACTTAATCAATTAATTCCTTGATGTTGGAAGTTCATGATCAATTATGGTGCCAAAGAATTGGAAAATAGGGCAACAACTGAGCAAGATAACAAGCAAGATAGAAAGTTTCTCGTTACAATGAGAACCAGGCTCGTGGGAACCCTCCAAACTCGAGAGTTTCTCGTTGCAGCGAGAAACAGGATACCAAGAAAAAGTTTTCATTGTATCATGAAAAAGGCCACTTTGCTGCAAAGGACAAAATCAACTTGAAAATACTTAGGAATTTCATAATGTTCAACAAGCAAGATTTCACATGCATTACAACCATATACCATATTCATGAACATTTTATTGCATACACACACACACACACACACACACATACGTATACATATATATATATATATATACACATTACATATATAAAGCTATTTCTTAAATCAAGTTCTACTAGTCATTCTTAACTAGCGTCCAACTATTATTAAATGGCTATTATTTGCACTATTCTAGTCACATTAAAATTGAATAAACAACCTCAACAATAAAACACTCACAAATCTAATCACTAGACATTCTCAACACTTAAAAATTAACTCTACTTCATTACTCACCTTGATGGTCTTTGTAGTTAAATTCTCTTTCAAAATTCTTCAAGCTAATAAGGGAAATCACTCTCTCTCTCTGTCTACATGTCCAGCTAGTGAGTGAATGTACTAAAGAAAGACTTTTGAAAGCTGTTGAGGTGTAAAAGTGGAAGAGCATGAAAAACCTTACAGAAGAGTGGGCAAAAGCATGAAACTTGGACTTTCTATGAGAGATTTATGGAGGATTCAAGGTTTCCTCCCATGGAGAATGAAGAAAACATGAAATGAAGAGAAGGGCTGGGATGAAGAAGGAGAAGCTGCTGGAAGTTGCTGGAGCTTAGATAATTATGCTTCAAGTTAATCTAAATTTTCACTAAATTTACCAAAATGCCCTTAACATGGTGGCTTTGTTTTTGTGAGACCCTGTCAAACTCGATTAAAACACGGTATTGTACCGAGTGATACAACTAAGTTAAATCGAGCCTTGAACTAGTTCAAATAGAAATTCTAAGAGGAAATTGAAAATTTTGAAACCCACAGAACGACTTAGAATAGTGATTCGGAGTTCAAAGTCCAATTTGAAGTCCAGCAGGAAAATTGTTTGATTAGGGACAAAATGGTCATTTTACCATTTGATGATTTAATGGAAATTTCTAGCCAAGATTTGATCACATTTGACCAAGAATAATTATATTAAATATAATTATGATTATTGGAGTATAAATGATGCTTAGCAATAAAAAATTTTGATTCCCAGTATTTTTGGAGCACAAGGGCAAAATGGTAATTTTACCACTAGAGGACTAAAAGGGAATATTTATAAAACATTTTTTTTGCCCCATTTGATTATTATTGATCAATATTAGTGTTATTTTAGGTTGAAAAGTAGAAATAATGAGATTCCGGTACATTTCGGAGTATAGGGGCAAAATTGTAATTTTTCCATTTCGGGGCCAAATCGGTAAATTTCTCGCCCCAGTACCTGTCAAGACCAAGGGATTTTAATTGTGGTAGGATTGGATAAGTACCAGAATATTTGTGGTGGAAAATTAAGAAGAAAAAGTCAAAAAGTTAAAAATTTAGGCCAATAAGCATGTGACACATGGCATGCTTGATTATTTTATTATTTTCTATAGAAATCAGCCCATTAAATCCCCAATTCCCTCACCATATTCGGCCTAGACATCCAGCAACAAGAAAAAAAGGAAGAACAAAAGGAAAAACAAGAAAACCTGATGGAAATTCAAAGAAAGAGTGAAGAAATCAAGGAAACAAGCTAGGTAAGTTAAAATTTCTTTAATTCTCCTTGATACCTAGCTTACCCATGCTTTTGTTCTTGATTTCCATGGTTGAATATTGAGTTATCATGATGAATTCAATTCTGAAAAATGGGTATGGAAGAGGAATTGTTGTTGGAATAATTTGATTTTAGACTATGTTAGTGTTTAGGGATAGTTAAGCATGGTTATGAACAAAAACACAAAAGAAATATTCAATTTCTCTAGGGTTCCTTGTTGGCCGAACCATGAGGGCTGAATATCAATGGGGGATTGTTTTTAGTTCAAGGAAAATGGCATGGAAAATGATGAAGTATGGTGAAACGGTTATGTAGAAAAAAAAATTCGATCCTAGTACACCAAATGATCAAATTTTTTTTTAAGGAATTGTGAGGGTTCTAATGCTGAATTTGGATTTATTTAAATGTATGTGGTAAATTAAGGTATTAGAGGAGAAATGAATTAATTTGGAGGTGATTTGGACACAATCGCCGATTAATCGGGTGATCGGTCGAATTTAATCGATACCGTGATTAAGCGGTAATCGGACATATTTTTGCATTTACATATCAAACATTAGTAGTTTAAATTAATTTATATCAATTTAGGGACAATATAGTAAATTCCTCGACTTTGTTATTTGTCAAGGTGGTGAGACGTCCGGAAAAGGCAAAGGAATTACGCCTGAGGACTATTAGTCATAGTTCACCCGGAATCCGGATTTTCGACACCTGTGAGTGGACTGCCTATTAAAATTGTTTTGGGAATATGACTGTTTTGAACAAAGTGTTTGAATGATTTTATAAATTTTTTTTTTATGAAAATGAATGCCTTGGGAACAAGCTTTTGAGAAAAAGTTTATGTTATGAAATGTGGCTATTATGGATTTCTATGTGGTTGTATTATGTTGATATACATATACACTTGAATATAATGTTGTGTAATTATGTTGACTCGACTATGTGCGAGTAGGGAGTGCGCATAACCCGGTGATGACCCAGCCATGTGCGAGTAGGGAGTGCGCATGAGCTGGTGATGATGATGATGAGCTGGTGATGATGATAATGGGTTGGTGAGATGATGATGATGGGTATATACATATATATATATATATATATACATATGTAAATATGTGTGTTATAGCAAATGGATGGACAATGATTTATGGATGTGATGTACATGAAAGTTGACACATTGTACTTTGAGAATTTTCATGAATTTTAGGTTGATTTTATTAGTTTAGCAGGATGGCTTTTTGTTGAGTGAGGAAAAATGTATCTCTTGTTGCTCTGTTTTCACTGCAGCGAAATTCATGCTCGCTGTAGCGAAAAACTCTGGGGTTTGGAAGGGTTTTAAATAGGAATGAAGTAAATTGCATTGTTTTGAAACAAGTGCATCATGATTTTAAATTTTTCCTAATTGTTGCTTGTTCCCTTCCTTGTTCACTCACTGGGTTTATACTCATCATTTTCAAATTCATGTTTTCAGATCACGAGGTAGCCGATAATTAGGACGAGGTGTCCTTGTAGATCTGTGTACATCTTTTGGTAGGTGTCTCGGCATTCGGTAGCTGTATATCCATCCGAGTCACTCCGTTGGAGGTCGAGTATTATTTTGTTATGTATAGATGAACTTAATGTAAATTTTAAAAGAGTAATGCTAGTACGTGTTGGCAATGTATATCATTATTTTGACTCAAAGTCATGAAATAGGACTTAGTGATAATAAATAGAATCATAAGTAAGATAAATAATGGGCTTGCCTGGGTTTAGTGGATTACGTCCATTGGACCCATGAGCCGGTCATGACCCGGAATTTGGGTCGTGACAATATTGGTATCAGAGCCCTAGGTTTGTCTAGGTCCTAGAACTTCCTTTTTGTTAGTCCAGCGGAGAGTCGGGTCTTTATGTGGGAACTTCAGTTGTAAAGTGTGAACCGCGGCACATTTTACAACCAAATGACCGCATAGATTCCCTATCTTAGAAACCACCTTTTGCTTTATGTATGATTATAATATGTGTTTAATAACAGGCGTTTGCTTTTGTCTAGGTAAGAATGCCTCCTAAGACACGAGCAGCCTCAAGACGGGCAGGGGAGCAAGATGCTCCCATTGAGATGACAGATAGACCACGGGCATCCACCCAGAGAGGCCGAGGTAAACGTGGCAGGGTCACTAGGCCAGTGGGGTTGGATACGCCTGTGAGTAGGCAAGAAGAGGGACAGTCCTCAGGTGAGGTAGATAGACACCCAGCTGGGGGTATTACTATTGAGGATTTGGCGGCAGGCCTACAGGGAGTTAACCGGGTTGTAGAGATGATGGCGACCCGTATGGAAGATATACAAAGGGTAGTAGAGGGGAGACCTACAGTACAAGAATCCCCTAGCTCCCAAGGACAGGCCGATCACCAACATCATGAGGAGGAGAGGGGACATCTAGATATTTCTCTTCCTGACTTTCTCAAGCTTAAGCCTCCAACATTTTCAAGGTCTGATGCATCGGAGAAACCCCAGGTTTTCTTGGATAAGATGGACAAAATTTGTAAAGCCTTGGGATGTTCTAGTGTTCTGTCAGTTGAGCTAGCCGCCTTCCAATTAGAGGATGTGGCGTAGGAATGGTATAGCTCTTTATGTAGAGGCAGACCGACTAATGCAACACCGTTGGCCTGGAGTGAGTTCAGTGCAGCCTTTTTAGATCGATTCTTACCACTCAGTGTGCGTAATGCCAGAGCCAGAGAGTTTGAGACTTTGGTACAGACTTCAAGCATGACGGTGTCTGAGTATGACATCAAGTTCACGCAGCTAGCTCGTTATGCGCCCTATCTCGTTTCTACTGAGGAGATGAAGATTCAGAGGTTTGTGGATGGGTTAGTGGAGCCATTATTTAGGGCTGTGGCATCCCGAGATTTCACTACCTATTCTGCAGCAGTGGATCGTGCTCAACGCGTCGAGATGAGGACCAGTGAGAGTAGGGCTGCGAGAAATAGAGCAAAAAGGGGCAAGACAGAGGGTTATCAAGGCCGTAGAGATTTCAGCAGTGGTGGTTCATCTTCTAGCCGTCAGGGTCCACAGAGGGACTCACGGTTACCTCAGCAGGGGAGTGACGCACCTGGTGCTAATATTAGGGTGGGACAGAGAACCTTCAGTTCCAGGAGGTAGCAAGATTCTAGACAGAGTAGTCAAGTCATTCGCTCTTGTGATACTTGTGGGAGACGACATAGTGGACGGTGCTTCCTTACTACAAGAACTTGTTACGGGTGCGGTCAACCTGGGCATATTAGGAGGGATTGTCCGATGGCACATCAATCACCAGATTCTGTTCGTGGTTCCACCCAGCCAGCTTCATTTGCTCCGTCAGTTGCTGTCTCATCTGGCCGGGAGGTTAGTGGATCGAGAGGTAGAGGTGCGGGTACTTTCTCTCAAGGCAGACCATCTGGGTCCGGACATCAAAATTCTATTGGTAGAGGCCAAGCGAGGGTGTTTGCTTTAACACAGCAGGAGGCTTAAACATCCAATGCCGTGGTCTCAGGTATTCTCTCCGTTTGTAATATGAATGCTCGAGTACTATTTGATCTTGGTGCTACCCATTCTTTTATCTCTCCATGTTTTGCATCTTGGTTGGGTATAGGTCGTGTTAGGAGAAAGGAACAATTAGTGGTGTCTACTCCTTTAAAGGAGATATTTGTGGCCGAGTGGGAATATGAGTCCTGTGTAGTGCGAGTCAGGGACAAAGACACTTCGGTGAATCTAGTGGTGCTAGACACCTTAGACTTTGATGTAATCTTGGGGATGGATTGGTTATCACCCTGCCATGCAAGTGTGGACTGCTATCATAAATTGGTTAGATTTGATTTCCCCGGTGAACCATCATTTAGTATTCAGGGGGATAGGAGTAATGCTCCAACCAATTTGATATCGGTCATATCTGCCAGAAGATTATTACGACAGGGTTGTATAGGTTACTTGGCTGTTGTAAAGGATAGTCAGGCAAAGATTGGAGATGTAACTCAAGTGTCGGTGGTGAAGGAGTTCGTGGATGTATTTCCCGAGGAGCTACCAGGTTTGCCTCCTGAACGGGAGATTGAGTTTTGCATAGATTTGATTCTCGACACTAGACCTATATCCATACCCCCATATAGAATGGCACCTGCAGAGCTTAAAGAGCTTAAGGGTCAGTTGGAGGATTTGTTGGATAAAGGTTTCATACGACCTAGTGTATCCCCATGGGGAGCACTAGTGTTATTTGTGAAAAAGAAAGATGGGTCACTTAGGCTGTGCATTGATTATCGACAGCTTAATAAAGTGACGGTGAAGAATAAATATCCTCTCCCAAGGATAGATGATTTATTTGATCAACTACAAGGAGCACAATGTTTTTCTAAGATAGATATGCGATCTGGGTACCATCAATTGAGAATCCGGAACGAATATATACCCAAGACCGCATTTCGAACAAGATATGGGCACTATGAGTTCTTAGTGATGTCATTTGGGCTCACGAATGCTCCTGTAGCCTTTATGGATTTGATGAACCGAGTGTTCAAACCTTATTTGGATAAGTTTGTGGTGGTGTTTATTGATGACATTTTGATATATTCAAAGAGTCGAGAGGAGCATGAGCAGCATCTTAAGGTAGTGCTCCAAATTTTGAGAGAACATCGATTCTATGCTAAGTTCTCCAAGTGTGAGTTTTGGCTCGAAAGTGTTGCATTCTTGGGGCATGTGGTATCTAAGGAGGGGATACAAGTTGATACAAAGAAAATTGAAGCAGTGGAAAAATGGCCAAGGCCAACATCAGTTACGGAGATTAGAAGCTTTGTGGGTTTAGCTGGCTATTATCGTCGCTTTGTGAAGGACTTCTCCAAAATAGTTACCCCTTTGACTAAGCTGACACGTAAAGATACAAAATTTGAGTGGTCTGATGCTTGTGAGAATAGTTTTGAGAAGCTTAAGGCATGTCTCACCACACCTCCAGTGTTAAGCCTGTCGCAAGGCACAGGGGGTTACACGGTGTTTTGTGATACATCGGGGGTTGGTTTAGGATGTGTATTGATGCAACATGGGAAAGTGATTGCGTATGCATCTAGGCAACTTAAAAGGCATGAGCAGAATTACCCCATACACGATTTGGAAATGGCAGCAATCGTGTTTGCCTTAAAGATTTGGAGACATTACTTGTATGGTGAGACTTGCGAGATATACACGGACCACAAAAGTCTGAAGTATATATTTCAGCAGAGGGATCTTAACTTACGGCAACGTAGATGGATGGAGTTACTAAAGGATTATGATTGTACTATTCTTTATCATCCCGGTAAGGCCAATGTAGTGGCGGATGCCTTGAGTCGAAAATCAACGGGAAGCTTGGCACATATTTCCATTGGTAGGAGATCTTTGGTTAGAGAGATCCATAGCTTGGGAGACATAGGTGTGCGTTTGGAAGTTGCGGAGACAAATGCTTTACTAGCACACTTTAGAGTGAGGCCTATTTTAATGGACAGGATTAAAGAAGCACAAAGTAAAGATGAGTTTGTGATTAAGGCCTTAGAGGATCCTCAGGGTAGGAAAGGAAAAATGTTTACTAAAGGCACAGATGGAGTGTTGAGGTATGAAACCAGACTTTATGTGCCTGATGGTGACGGGTTGAGGAGAGAAATATTGGAGGAAGCTCACATGGCAGCTTATGTGGTACATCCAGGGGCTACAAAGATGTATCAAGATTTGAAAGAGGTGTATTGGTGGGAAGGACTTAAGAGAGATGTAGCTGAGTTTGTCTCCAAGTGCCTGGTTTGTCAGCAGGTTAAGGCCGAGCATCAAAAGCCTGCAGGGCTACTACAGCCATTACCAGTACTCGAGTGGAAGTGGGAACATATTGCTATAGACTTTGTAACGGGTTTGCCTCAAACCAGTGGGGGATATGATTCAATTTGGATAGTAGTGGACCGGTTAACAAAGTCAGCTCATTTTCTTCCGGTTAAGACTACTTATGGGGCTGCCCAATATGCTCGAGTTTATGTGGATGAGATAGTGCGACTACATGGTATTCCCATTTCTATAGTATCTAACAGAGGAGCTCAGTTTACTAGTAGGTTTTGGGGAAAGTTGCAAGAAGCATTGGGCACTAAGTTGGATTTCAGCACAGCTTTCCACCCTCAGACTGATGGACAATCTGAACGGACCATACAGACATTGGAGGATATGTTGAGGGCTTGTGTGATAGACCTTGGTGTCAGGTGGGAACAATATCTACCCTTAGTGGAATTTGCCTACAACAACAGTTTCCAAACTAGCATCCAAATGGCACCATTTGAGGCCTTATATGGACGAAGATGTAGGTCACCCATTGGATGGCTAGAGGTGGGAGAAAGGAAACTTTTGGGGCCTGAATTGGTGCAGGATGCAACCGAGGAAATACACATGATCCGTCAGAGGATGTTAACAGCACAAAGTAGACAGAAATCATATGTTGATAACCGACGGAGAGAGTTGGAGTTCCAAGTAGGAGATCATCTATTTTTGAAAGTTTCGCCAACTAAAGGGGTAATGAGGTTTGGCAAGAAAGGGAAGTTAAGTCCTCGGTATATAGGGCCATTCGAGATCTTATAAAAGGTTGGAGCGGTGGCTTATCATTTGGCATTACCGCCAGACCTTTCTAATATTCATCCCGTGTTTCATGTGTCCGTGCTTAGGAAGTACAACCCAGATCCATCACATGTAATACGGTATGAAACTATTCAGTTGCAAGGTGATCTAACCTATGAGGAACAACCGATAGCTATCCTTGATAGGCAAGTTAAAAAGCTCCGTTCAAAGGATGTAGCCTCAGTGAAAGTGTTGTGGCGGAATCACACTAGTAAGGAGGTAACGTGGGAAGCTGAGGATGACATGCGGACAAAGCATCCACACCTCTTCGATATGTAAAGGTAACCCACTCTACATTGAGTTTAAATTCGGGGACCGAATTTTTATTAGTGGGGGAGAATGTGAGACCCTGTCAAACTTGATTAAAACACGGTACTGTACCGAGTGGTACAACTAAGTTAAATCGAGCCTTGAACTAGTTCAAATAGAAATTCTAAGAGGAAATTGAAAATTTTGAAACCCACAGAAGGACTTAGAATAGTGATTCGGAGTTCAAAGTCCAATTTGAAGTCCATCAAGAAAATTGTTTGATTAGGGATAAAATGGTCATTTTACCATTTGATGATTTAATGGGGATTTCTAGGCAAGATTTGATCACATTTGACCAAGAATAATTATATGAAATATAATTATGATTATTGGAGTATAAATGATGTTTAGCAATGAAAAATTTTGATTCTCGGTATTTTTGGAGCACAAGGGCAAAATGGTAATTTTACCACTAGAGGACTAAACGGGAATTTTTATAAAACATTTTTTTGCCGCATTTGATTAATATTTATCAATATTAGTGTTATTTTAGGTTGAAAAGTAGAAATAATGAGATTCCGGTACATTTCGGAGTATAGGGGCAAAATCGTAATTTTTTCATCTCGGGGCCAAATCGGTAAATTTCTCGCCGTAGTACCTGTCAAGACCAAGGGATTTTAATTGTGGTAGGATTGGATAAATACCAGAATATTTGTGGTGAAAAATTAAGAAGAAAAAGTCAAAAAGTTATAAATTTAGGCCAATAAGCATGTGACACATGGCATGCTTGATTATTTTATTATTTTCTATAGAAATCAGCCCATTAATTCCCCAATTCCCTCACCATATTCGGCCTAGACATCCAGCAACAAGAAAAAAAGGAAGAACAAAAGGACAAACAAGAAAACCTAGGTGGAAATTCAAAGAAAAAGTGAAGAAATCAAGGAAACAAGCTAGGTAAGTTAAAATTTCTTTAATTCTCCTTGATACCTAGCTTACCCATGCTTTTGTTCTTGATTTCCATGGTTGAATATTGAGTTGTCATGATGAATTCAATTCTGAAAAATGGGTATGGAAGAGGAATTGTTGTTGGAATAATTTGATTTTAGACTATGTTAGTGTTTAGGGATCGTTAAGCATGGTTATGAACAAAAACACAAAAGAAATATTCAATTTCTCTAGGGTTCCTTGTTGGCCGAACCATGAGGGCTGAATATCAATGGGGGATTGTTTTTAGTTCAAGGAAAATGGCATGGAAAATGATGAAGTAAGGTGAAACGGTTATGTAGAAAAAAAAATTCGATGCTAGTACACCAAATGACCAAAAATTTTTTTTTAAGGAATTGTGAGGGTTCTAATGCTGAATTTGGCTTTATTTAAATGTATGTGGTAAATTAAGGTATTAAAGGAGAAATGAATTAATTTGGAGGTGATTTGGACACAATCGTCGATTAATCGGGTGATCGGTCGAATTTAATCGATACCGTGATGAAGCGGTAATCAGACATACTTTTGCATTTACATATCAAGCATTAGTAGTTTAAATTAATTTATATCAATTTAGGGACAATATAGTAAATTCCTCGACTTTGTTATTTGTCAAGGTGGTGAGACGTCCGGAAAAGGCAAAGGAATTACGCTTGAGGACTATTAGTCATAGTTCACCCGAAATCCGAATTTTCGACACTTGTGAGTGGACTACCTATTAAAATTGTTTTGGAAATATGACTATTTTGAGCAAAGTGTTTGAATGATTTTATAATTTTTTTTTATGAAAATGAATGCCTTGGGAACAAGCTTTTGAGAAAAAGTTTATGTTATGAAATGTGGCTATTATGGATTTCTATGTGGTTGTATTATGTTGATATACATATACACTTGAATATAATGTTGTGTAATTATGTTGACTCGACTATGTGCGAGTAGGGAGTGCGCATAAGCCGAGGATGACCAGGTTATGTGCGAGTAGGGAGTGCGCATAACCCGGTGATGACCCAGCCATGTGCGAGTAGGGAGTGCGCATGAGCTGGTGATGATGATGATGAGCTGGTGATGATGATAATGGGTTGGTGAGATGATGATGATGGGTATATACATATATATATATATATATATATATATACATATGTAAATATGTGTGTTATAGCAAATGGATGGACAATGATTTATGGATGTGATGTACATGAAAGTTGACACATTGTACTTTGAGAATTTTCATGAATTTTAGGTTGATTTTATTAGTTTAGCAGGATGGCTTTTTGTTGAGTGAGGAAAAATGTTTCTCTTGTTGCTCTGTTTTCAGTGCAGCGAAATTCATGCTCGCTGTAGCGAAAAACTCTCAGGTTTGGAAGGGTTTTAAATAGGAATGAACTAAATTGCATTGTTTTGAAACAAGTGCATCATGATTTTAAATTTTTCCTAATTGTTGCTTGTTCCCTTCCTTGTTCACTCACTGGGTTTATACTCACCATTTTCAAATTCATGTTTTCAGATACGAGGTAGCCGATAATTAGGACGAGGTATCCTTGTAGATCTGTGTACATCTTTTGGTAGGTGTCTCGGCATTCGGTAGCTGTATATCCATCCGAGTCACTCCGCTGGAGGTCGAGTATTATTTTGTTATGTATAGATGAACTTAATGTAAATTTTAAAAGAGTAATGCCAGTACGAGTTGGCAATGTATATCACTATTTTGACTCAAAGTCATGAAATAGGACTTAGTGATAATAAATAGAATCATAAGTAAGATAAATAATAGGCTTGCCTGGGTTTAGTGGATTACGTCCATTGGACCCATGCGCCGGTCATGACCCAGAATTTGGGTCGTGACAGTTTTCCTCCCATCCATTGTGCAACCATTTTACTCTTTTAACACTGAAACAAGTCCATAATAGTCTAAAAATAATCGGGTTCACGAAAACGTAAAAATTTAGACTCGAGATGCAAAATGACCATTTTGCCCCTACTTTGAAAATTATCAGTGTTTCTATCTTCTTCATTTATTTTATCATCATTCATGTATTCCTTAGGCCTACTTAGACCTTAATAACATTAGAAAACTACTTCTATGAGCTCACCATGAGAAATGATGAAACTACCCTTGGTTCGTGTTATCGCATCTTTTTCTAGTTACAAGTCTATGGAGGTCGAGGTTTCACAATACGAGAGTACTGGGTATCACATTATACTTCCCAAAAAAACCTAGAATTAAAATCCCATAAATGCAGAATTTTTAGAAACACGTTCGACGTCTCAACCTTGTTCTCTTTGGTGCCGCGGAGCCATGCTCTGTCATGGATGTATAAGGGAATCAGTCATCACCAAACATTGTGACGTCCCATCTTTGGTTTACTATGGTGCCCTACTGCCTCTTAACTTTACAGCCTTGAGCAATTCAAGGTTGTAGCCTTCATCTCCACATGATGCCTTGTGAAGAAACTATAGCAATCTAGCCTCTTCCAACATGATTTTCACCTTGATCTAATCTGAACTAGGCAAAGTGCTAAACATGAAAGTTCTATCCTTATCTCTTATCTTTCCAATGGCTTAAGAATCAAGTTAGTTGGACATCTGTAGTAAATGTTATGCTACAAATACTTTAGTTTATGCAAATGAAGTTATCACCATACTTGCATGGATTATCATCAAATAAGCCCTTTTCATAAAATTTCCTACAAAAACAATAAAAAAGATCAACAATAACTAAACTTAAAGTAATTTGAAGTAATATAACATAAAATTAAATGAAAATAACTTAAACTAAACTACTCAACATGCATTGGACTTAATGAAGAAAACTAACCAAAATACTAAATTCCAAACTTAAAATCTCAAAGACATAGCTACTTAAGCCCCCCAAAATATGACTGTCATGACCCAATTTTCGAGCCATGATCGGTGCATGGGCCCAATGGACGTAGCCCACTAAGCCCAAGCAAGCCTATCTATATGACCTGTTTATCATTCCATTAAAATTGCAAAAGTCACATTTCATAATTTCAATTCGAAATATTGATAACGATTGCCAACTTGTCATGCCATTACCAATCAAAATATACATATAAGGTCTAAGGCATACATCTTAGTACTTTACATCACATGTACATATTTACAACAAAAATGACTCTAGGCTTCCAACGGAGTGACCAAGGTATAGGTGTGGCTACGGAATGCCAAGATACCTACCAAGGATACGAATCTACGAGGGCACCTCGACCTAGTTACCGTGTGAGACCCTGTCAAGCTCGATTAAAAGACGGTATTGTATCGAGTGGTCCAACTAAGTTAAATCGAGCCTTGAACTAGTTCAAATAGAAATTCTAAGAGGAATTTGAAAATTTTAAAACCAACAGAATGACTTAGAATAGTGATTTGGAGTTCAAGGTCCAGTTTGGAGTCCATCAGAAAATTGACCAATTAGGGACAAAACGGTCATTTTACCATTTGATGATAAAATGGAGATTTTTAGCCAAGATTTGATCAAATTTGACCAAGAATAATTATATGAAATATAATTATGATTATTGGAGTATAAAATGATGTTTAGTAGTGAAAAATTGTGATTCCCGGTATTTATGGAGCAGAAGGGCAAAATGGTAATTTTGCCACTAGTGGACTAAACGAAAATTTTTTTAAACAATTTTTGCCCCATTTAGTTAATATTGATCAATATTAGTGTTATTTTAGGTTGAAAAGTAGAAATAATGAGATTCCAGTACATTTCGGAGTATAAGGGCAAAATCGTAATTTTTTTGTCTCGGGGGCAAATCAGTAAAATTTTCGGCCCAGCACTTGTCAAGACCAAGGGATTTTAATTGTGGTAGGATTGGATAAATACCAGAATATTTGTGGTGGAAAATTAAGAAGAAAAAGTCAAAAAGTTAAAAATTAGGCCAATAAGCATGTGACACATGGCATGCTTGATTATTTTATTATTTTCTATAGAAATCAGTCCATTAAATCCCCAATTCCCTCACCATATTCGGCCTAGACATCCAGCAACAAGAAAAAAGGAAGAACAAAAGGAAAAACAAGAAAACCTAGGTGGAAATTCAAAGAAAAAGTGAAGAAATCAAGGAAACAAGCTAGGTAAGTTAAAATTTCTTTAATTCTCCTTGATACCTAGCTTACCCATGCTTTTGTTCTTGATTTCCATGGTTGAATATTGAGTTATCATGATGAATTCAATTCTGAAAAATGGGTATGGAAGAGGAATTGTTGTTGGAATAATTTGATTTTAGACTATGTTAGTGTTTAGGGATAGTTAAGCATGGTTATGAACAAAAACACAAAAGAAATATTCAATTTCTCTAGGGTTCCTTGTTGGCTGAACCATGAGGGCTGAATATCAATGGGGGATTGTTTTTATTTCAAGGAAAATGGCATGGAAAATGATGAAGTAAGGTGAAACGGTTATGTAGAAAAAAATTCGATGCTAGTACACCAAATGACCAAATTTTTTTCTATAAGGAATTGTGAGGGTTCTAATGCTGAATTTGGCTTTATTTAAATGTATGTGGTAAATTAAGGTATTAGAGGAGAAAAGAATTAATTTGGAGGTGATTTGGACACAATCGCCGATTAATCGGGTGATCAATCGAATTTAATCGATACCGTGATTAAGCGGTAATCGGGTATATTTGTGCATTTACATATCAAGCATTAGTAGTTTAAATTAATTTATATCAATTTAGGGACAATATAGTAAATTCCTCAACTTTGTTATTTGTCAAGGTGGTGAGACATCCGGAAAAGGCAAAGGAATTGCGCCTGAGGACTATTAGTCAGAGTTCACCCGAAATCCGGATTTTTCGATACCTGTGAGTGGACTGCCTATCAAAATTGTTTTGGGAATATGACTGTTTTGAACAAAGTGTTTGAATGATTTTATGCAATTTTTCATGAAAATGAATGCCTTGGGAACAAGCTTTTGAGAAAAGGTTTATGCTATGAAATGTGGTTATTATGGATTTCTATGTGGCTGCATTATGTTGATATACATATATGCTTGAATATAATGTTGTGAAATTATGTTGACTCGGCTATGTGCGAGTAGGGAGTGTGCATAAGCCGAGGATGACCCGGTTATGTGCGAGTAGGGAGTGCACATAATCCGGTGATGACCCAGCCATGTGCGAGTAGGGAGTGCGCATGAGCTGGTGATGATGATGATGGGTTGGTGAGATGATGATGATGGGTATATACGTATATATATATATATATACATATGTAAATGTGTGTGATATAGCAAATTGATGGACAATGATTTATGGTTGTAATGTACGTAAAATTTGACACATTATACTTTGAGAATTTTCATGAATGTTAGGTTGATTTTATTAGTTTAGCAGGATGGCTTTTAGTTGAGTGAGGAAAAAAATGTTTCTCTTGTTGCTTTGTTTTCACTGCATCGAAATTCATGCTCGCTGTAGCGAAAAACTCTGGGGTTTGGAGGGGTTTTAAATAGGAATGAACTAAATTGCATTGTTTGAAACAAGTGCATCATGATTTTTAATTTTTCCTAATTGTTGCTTGTTCCCTTCCTTGTTCACTCACTGGGTTTATACTCACCATTTTCAAATTCATGTTTTCAGATCACGAGGTAGCCGATAATTAGGACGAGGTGTCCTTGTAGATCTGTGTACATCTTCTGGTAGGTGTCTCGGCATTCGGTAGCTGTATATCCATCCGAGTCACTCCGCTGGAGGTCGAGTATTATTTTGTTATGTATAGATGAACTTAAATGTAAATTTTAAAAGAGTAATGCCAGTACGAGTTGGCAATGTGTATCACTATTTTGACTCAAAGTCATGAAATACGACTTAGTGATAATAAATAGAATCATAAGTAAAATAAATAATAGGCTTGCTTGGGTTTAGTGGATTACGTCCATTGGACCCATGCGCCGGTCATGACCCGGAATTTGGGTCGTGACAGTATTGGTATCAGAGCCCTAGGTTTGTCTAGGTCCTAGAACTTCCTTTTTGTTAGTCCAGCGGAGAGTCGGGTCTTTATGTGGGAACTTCAGTTGTAAAGTGTGAACCGCGGCACATTTTACAACCAAATGACCTCATAGATTCCCTATCTTAGAAACCACCTGTTGCTTTAAGTATGGTTATAATATGTGTTTAATAACAGGCGTTTGCTTTTGTCTAGGTAAGAATGCCACCTAAGACACGAGCCGCCTCAAGACGGGCAGGGGAGCAAGATGCTCCCATTGAGATGGCAGATAGACCACGGGCATCCACCCAGAGAGGCCGAGGTAGACGTGGCAGGGTCACTAGGCCGGTGGGGTTGGATACGCCTATGAGTAGGCAAGAAGAGGGACAGTCCTCAGGTGATGTAGATAGACACCCAGCTAGGGGTATTACTATTGAGGATTTGGCGGCAGGCCTACAGGGAGTTAACCGGGTTGTAGAGATGATGGCGACCCGCATGGAAGATATACAAAGGGTGGTAGAGGGGAGACCTACAGTACAAGAATCCCCTAGCTCCCAAGGACAGGCCGATCACCAACATCATGAGGAGGAGAGGGGACATCTAGATATTTCTCTTCCTGACTTTCTCAAGCTTAAGCCTCCAACATTTTCAGGGTCTGATGCATCGGAGAAACCCCAGGTTTTCTTGGATAAGATGGAGAAAATTTGTAAAGCCTTGGGATGTTCTAGTGTTCGGTCAGTTGAGCTAGCCGCCTTCCAATTAGAGGATGTGGCGCAGGAATGGTATAGCTCTTTATGTAGAGGCAGACCGACTAATGCAACACCGTTGGCCTGGAGTGAGTTCAGTGTAGCCTTCTTAGATCGATTCTTACCACTCAGTGTGCGTAATGCCAGAGCTAGAGAGTTTGAGACTTTGGTACAGACTTCAAGCATGACGGTGTCTGAGTATGACATCAAGTTCACGCAGCTAGCTCGTTATGCGCCCTATCTCGTTTCTACTGAGGAGATGAAGATTCAGAGGTTTGTGGATGGGTTAGTGGAGCCATTATTTAGGGCTGTGGCATCCCGAGATTTCACTACCTATTCTGCAGCAGTGGATCGTGCTCAACGCATCGAGATGAGGACCAGTGAGAGTAAGGCTGCGAGGGATAGAGCAAAAAGGGGCAAGACAGAGGGTTATCAGGGCCGTAGAGATTTCAGCAGTGGTGGTTCATCTTCTAGCCGTCAGGGTCCACAGAGGGACTCACGGTTACCTCAGCAGGGGAGTGACGCACCTGGTGCTAATATTAGGGTGGGACAGAGAACCTTCAGTTCTAGGAGGCAGCAAGATTCTAGACAGAGTAGTCAAGTCATTCGCTCTTGTGATACTTGTGGGAGACGACATAGTGGACGGTGCTTCCTTACTACAAAAACTTGTTACGGGTGCGGTCAACCTGGGCATATTAGGAGGGATTGTCCGATGGCACATCAATCACCAGATTCTGCTCGTGGTTCCACCCAGCCAGCTTCATCTGCTCCGTCAGTTGCTGTCTCATCTGGCCGGGAGGTTAGTGGATCGAGAGGTAGAGGTGCGGGTACTTCCTCTCAAGGCAGACCATCTGGGTCCGGACATCAAAGTTCTATTGGTAGAGGCCAAGCGAGGGTGTTTGCTTTAACACAGCAGGAGGCTCAAACATCCAATGCCGTGGTCTCAGGTATTCTCTCCGTTTGTAATATGAATGCTCGAGTACTATTTGATCCTGGTGCTACCCATTCTTTTATCTCTCCATGTTTTGCATCTCGGTTGGGTAGAGGTCGTGTTAGGAGAGAGGAACAATTAGTGGTGTCTACTCCTTTAAAGGAGATATTTGTGGCCAAGTGGGAATATGAGTCTTGTGTAGTGCGAGTCAAGGATAAAGACACTTCGGTGAATCTAGTGGTGCTAGACACCTTAGACTTTGATGTAATCTTGGGGATGAATTGGTTATCACCCTGTCATGCTAGTGTGGACTGCTATCATAAATTGGTTAGATTTGATTTCCCCGGTGAACCATCATTTAGTATTCAAGGGGATAGGAGTAATGCTCCAACCAATTTGATATCGGTCATATCTGCCAGAAGATTATTACGACAGGGTTGTATAGGTTACTTGGCTGTTGTAAAGGATAGTCAGGCAAAGATTGGAGATGTAACTCAAGTGTCGGTGGTGAAGGAGTTCGTGGATGTATTTCCTGAAGAGCTACCAGGTTTGCCTCCTGAACGGGAGGTTGAGTTTTGCATAGATTTGATTCCCGACACTAGACCTATATCCATACCCCCATATAGAATGGCACCTGCAGAGCTTAAAGAGCTTAAGGATCAGTTGGAGGATTTGTTGGATAAAGGTTTCATACGACCTAGTGTATCCCCATGGGGAGCACCAGTGTTATTTGTGAAGAAGAAAGATGGGTCACTTAGGCTGTGCATTGATTATCGACAGCTTAATAAAGTGACGGTGAAGAATAAATATCCTCTCCCAAGGATAGATGATTTATCTGATCAACTACAAGGAGCACAATGTTTTTCTAAGATAGATCTGCGATCTGGGTACCATCAGTTGAGAATCCGGAACGAAGATATACCCAAGACCGCATTTTGAACAAGATATGGGCACTATGAGTTCTTAGTGATGTCATTTGGGCTCACGAATGCTCCTGCAGCCTTTATGGATTTGATGAACCGAGTGTTCAAACCTTATTTGGATAAGTTTGTAGTGGTGTTTATTGATGATATTTTGATATATTCAAAGAGTCGAGAGGAGCATGAGCAGCATCTTAAGATAGTGCTCCAAATTTTGAGAGAACATCGATTGTATGCTAAGTTCTCCAAGTGTGAGTTTTGGCTCGAAAGTGTTCCATTCTTGGGGCATGTGGTATCTAAGGAGGGGATACGAGTTGATACAAAGAAAATTGAAGCAGTGGAAAAATGGCCAAGGCCAACATCAGTTACGGAGATTAGAAGCTTTGTGGGTTTAGCTGGCTATTATCGTCGCTTTGTGAAAGACTTCTCCAAAATAGTTGCCCCTTTGACTAAGCTGACACGTAAAGATACAAAATTTGAGTGGTCTGATGCTTGTGAGAATAGTTTTGAGAAGCTTAAGGCATGTCTCACCACAGCTCCAGTGTTAAGCCTGCCGCAAGGCACAGGGGGTTACACGGTGTTTTGTGATGCATCGGGGGTTGGTTTAGGATGTGTATTGATGCAACATGGGAAGGTGATTGCGTATGCATCTAGGCAACTTAAAAGGCATGAGCAGAATTACCCCATACACGATTTGGAAATGGCAGCAATCGTGTTTGCCTTAAAGATTTGGAGACATTACTTGTATGGTGAGACTTGCGAGATATACACGGACCACAAAAGTCTGAAGTATATATTTCAGCAGAGGGATCTTAACTTACGGCAACGTAAATGGATGGAGTTGCTAAAGGATTATGATTGTACTATTCTTTATCATCCCGGTAAGGCCAATGTAGTGGCGGATGCTTTGAGTCGAAAATCAATGGGAAGCTTGGCACATATTTCCATTGGTAGGAGATCTTTGGTTAGAGAGATCCATAGCTTGGGAGACATAGGTGTGCGTTTGGAAGTTGCGGAGACAAATGCTTTGCTAGCACACTTTAGAGTGAGGCCTATCTTAATGGACAGGATTAAAGAAGCACAAAGTAAAGATGAATTTGTGATTAAGGCCTTAGAGGATCCTCAGGGTAGGAAAGGAAAAATGTTTACTAAAGGCACAGATGGAGTGTTGAGGTATGGGACCAGACTTTATGTGCCTGATGGTGACGGGTTGAGGAGAGAAATATTGGAGGAAGCTCACATGGCAGCTTATGTGATACATCTAGGGGCTACAAAGATGTATCAAGATTTGAAAGAGGTGTATTGGTGGGAAGGACTTAAGAGAGATGTAGCTGAGTTTGTCTCCAAGTGCCTGGTTTGTCAGCAGGTTAAGGCCGAGCATCAAAAGCCTGCAGGGCTACTACAGCCATTACCAGTACCCGAGTGGAAGTGGGAACATATTGCTATGGACTTTGTAACGGGTTTGCCTCGAACCAGTGGGGTATATGATTCAATTTGGATAGTAGTGGACCGGTTAACAAAGTCAGCTCATTTTCTTCCGGTTAAGACTACTTATGGGGCTGCCCAATATGCTCGAGTTTATGTGGATGAGATAGTGCGACTACATGGTATTCCCATTTCTATAGTATCTGACAGAGGAGCTCAGTTTACTAGTAGGTTTTGGGGAAAGTTGCAAGAAGAATTGGGCACTAAGTTGGATTTTAGCACAGCTTTCCACCCTCAGACTGATGGACAATCTGAACGGACCATACAGACATTGGAGGATATGTTGAGGGCTTGTGTGATAGACCTTGGTGTCAGGTGGGAACAATATCTACCCTTAGTGGAATTTGCCTACAACAACAGTTTCCAAACTAGCATCCAAATGGCACCATTTGAGGCCTTATATGGACGAAGATGTAGGTCACCCATTGGATGGCTAGAGGTGGGAGAAAGGAAACTTTTGGGGCCTGAATTGGTGCAGGATGCAACCGAGAAAATACACATGATCAGTCAGAAGATGTTAACAGCACAAAGTAGACAGAAATCATATGCTGATAACCGACGGAGAGACTTGGAGTTCCAAGTAGGAGATCATGTATTTTTGAAAGTTTCGCCAACTAAAGGGGTAATGAGGTTTGGCAAGAAAGGGAAGTTAAGTCCTCAGTATATAGGGCCATTCGAGATCTTAGAAAAGGTTGGAGCGGTGGCTTATCGTTTGGCATTACCGCCAGACCTTTCTAATATTCATCCCGTGTTTCATGTGTCCATGCTTAGGAAGTACAACCCAGATCCATCACATGTAATACGGTATGAAACTATTCAGTTGCAAAATGATCTAACCTATGAGGAACAACCGGTAGCTATCCTTGATAGGCAAGTTAAAAAGCTCCGTTCAAAGGATGTAGCCTCAGTGAAAGTGTTGTGGCGGAATCACACTAGCGAGGAGGTAACGTGGGAAGCTGAGGATGAGATGCGGACAAAGCATCCACACCTCTTCGATATGTAAAGGTAAGCCACTCTACATTGAATTTAAATTCGGGGACCGAATTTTTATTAGTGGGGGAGAATGTGAGACCCTGTCAAGCTCGATTAAAAGACGGTATTGTATCGAGTGGTCCAACTAAGTTAAATCGAGCCTTGAACTAGTTCAAATAGAAATTCTAAGAGGAATTTGAAAATTTTAAAACCAACAGAATGGCTTAGAATAGTGATTTGGAGTTCAAGGTCCAGTTTGGAGTCCATCAGAAAATTGACCAATTAGGGACAAAACGATCATTTTACCATTTGATGATAAAATGGAGATTTTTAGCCAAGATTTGATCAAATTTGACCAAGAATAATTATATGAAATATAATTATGATTATTGGAGTATAAAATGATGTTTAGTAGTGAAAAATTGTGATTCCCGGTATTTATGGAGCAGAAGGGCAAAATGGTAATTTTGCCACTAGTGGACTAAACGAAAATTTTTTTAAACAATTTTTGCCCCATTTAGTTAATATTGATCAATATTAGTGTTATTTTAGGTTGAAAAGTAGAAATAATGAGATTCCAGTACATTTCGGAGTATAAGGGCAAAATCGTAATTTTTTTGTCTCGGGGGCAAATCAGTAAAATTTTCGGCCCAGCACTTGTCAAGACCAAGGGATTTTAATTGTGGTAGGATTGGATAAATACCAGAATATTTGTGGTGGAAAATTAAGAAGAAAAAGTCAAAAAGTTAAAAATTAGGCCAATAAGCATGTGACACATGGCATGCTTGATTATTTTATTATTTTCTATAGAAATCAGCCCATTAAATCCCCAATTCCCTCACCATATTCGGCCTAGACATCCAGCAACAAGAAAAAAGGAAGAACAAAAGGAAAAACAAGAAAACCTAGGTGGAAATTCAAAGAAAAAGTGAAGAAATCAAGGAAACAAGCTAGGTAAGTTAAAATTTCTTTAATTCTCCTTGATACCTAGCTTACCCATGCTTTTGTTCTTGATTTCCATGGTTGAATATTGAGTTATCATGATGAATTCAATTCTGAAAAATGGGTATGGAAGAGGAATTGTTGTTGGAATAATTTGATTTTAGACTATGTTAGTGTTTAGGGATAGTTAAGCATGGTTATGAACAAAAACACAAAAGAAATATTCAATTTCTCTAGGGTTCCTTGTTGGCTGAACCATGAGGGCTGAATATCAATGGGGGATTGTTTTTATTTCAAGGAAAATGGCATGGAAAATGATGAAGTAAGGTGAAACGGTTATGTAGAAAAAAATTTGATGCTAGTACACCAAATGACCAAATTTTTTTCTATAAGGAATTGTGAGGGTTCTAATGCTGAATTTGGCTTTATTTAAATGTATGTGGTAAATTAAGGTATTAGAGGAGAAATGAATTAATTTGGAGGTGATTTGGACACAATCGCCGATTTATCGGGTGATCAATCGAATTTAATCGATACCGTGATTAAGCGGTAATCGGGTATATTTGTGCATTTACATATCAAGCATTAGTAGTTTAAATTAATTTATATCAATTTAGGGACAATATAGTAAATTCCTCAACTTTGTTATTTGTCAAGGTGGTGAGACATCCGGAAAAGGCAAAGGAATTGCGCCTGAGGACTATTAGTCAGAGTTCACCCGAAATCCGGATTTTTCGATACCTGTGAGTGGACTGCCTATCAAAATTGTTTTGGGAATATGACTGTTTTGAACAAAGTGTTTGAATGATTTTATGCAATTTTTCATGAAAATGAATGCCTTGGGAACAAGCTTTTGAGAAAAGGTTTATGCTATGAAATGTGGTTATTATGGATTTCTATGTGGCTGCATTATGTTGATATACATATATGCTTGAATATAATGTTGTGAAATTATGTTGACTCGGCTATGTGCGAGTAGGGAGTGTGCATAAGCCGAGGATGACCCGGTTATGTGCGAGTAGGGAGTGCACATAATCCGGTGATGATCCAGCCATGTGCGAGTAGGGAGTGCGCATGAGCTGGTGATGATGATGATGGGTTGGTGAGATGATGATGATGGGTATATACGTATATATATATATATATACATATGTAAATGTGTGTGATATAGCAAATTGATGGACAATGATTTATGGTTGTAATGTACGTAAAATTTGACACATTATACTTTGAGAATTTTCATGAATGTTAGGTTGATTTTATTAGTTTAGCAGGATGGCTTTTAGTTGAGTGAGGAAAAAAATGTTTCTCTTGTTGCTTTGTTTTCACTGCATCGAAATTCATGCTCGCTGTAGCGAAAAACTCTGGGGTTTGGAGGGGTTTTAAATAGGAATGAACTAAATTGCATTGTTTGAAACAAGTGCATCATGATTTTTAATTTTTCCTAATTGTTGCTTGTTCCCTTCCTTGTTCACTCACTGGGTTTATACTCACCATTTTCAAATTCATGTTTTCAGATCACGAGGTAGCCGATAATTAGGACGAGGTGTCCTTGTAGATCTGTGTACATCTTCTGGTAGGTGTCTCGGCATTCGGTAGCTGTATATCCATCCGAGTCACTCCGCTGGAGGTCGAGTATTATTTTGTTATGTATAGATGAACTTAAATGTAAATTTTAAAAGAGTAATGCCAGTACGAGTTGGCAATGTGTATCACTATTTTGACTCAAAGTCATGAAATACGACTTAGTGATAATAAATAGAATCATAAGTAAAATAAATAATAGGCTTGCTTGGGTTTAGTGGATTACGTCCATTGGACCCATGCGCCGGTCATGACCCGGAATTTGGGTCGTGACATACCGGCTGCCTCTTGATCTGAAAACATGAAGTTGAAAACGGTGAGTATAAACCAAGTGAGTGAACGAAGGAAGGGAACAAGCAAATGATAAGGAAAATTTAAAGAAATCATGATGCATTTATTTTAAAAAATAATGCAATTTAGTTTAGTTCTTATTAAATCCCCTCATTAAACCCTTAATGAGTTAATCACTTGAAGAAAAGGTCTATGCACAACAAAGGATTTGAAGAGTGAAAACTTTAATAGTATTCAAGCAAGTCAAGTCAAGTAAAACGACGGGTCCTCGCTACAGTGGAAAGGCATTCTCGCCAAACCCCTCATTTCAAACTTAATTAATTAATTCCTTGATGTTGGAAGTCCATGCTCAACCACGATGTTAAAGAAATGGAAAATGTGGCAAAAACCAATAAGGTAACATGCCGGATAGAAAGTTTCTCGTTGCAACGAGATTCGAGTGGCAAAATAGAATGTTTCTCGCTGCAGCGAGAAACATCGGTAACTTCCTCGCTGCAGCGAGAACCAGGCCAATATAACCCTCAAAACTTAGAGTTTTTTGTTGCAGCAAGAAATAGGACACCAACAACAAATTTTTATTCTCTCAAGGAAAGGCCATTTAGCTGAAAAGACAAAATCAACTTGAACATGCTTAGAAATTCCCAATGTTTAACATGGAAGACTCACATGTGTTACAACCATATACCATGCTCATGAACTTTTTATAACACATAAATTTATCTATATATATATATATATATATATATATGTCACGACCCAAATCCCTGGCCATGACCGGCGTTAGGGCTCAATGGACATAGCCCACTAAGCCCAAGCAAGCCTAGCTATATTATCTTGCTCATTATTCCATCAAATTACTAAAGTCACATTTCCTAATTTAGAATCCAGTTAATGTTATTCATTGCCAACTTATAATGGCATTACCAACTAATATACATGTGTTGTCTAAACATATGTCTTAATAATTTACATTAGGTCTGTCTATACACAACAAAAAAGTACTCGACTTCCAATGAAGAGACTCGGACGAATGTACAGCTACTGAATTTCGAGACAACTACCAAGGGTCAAATATACGAAAACATTTTGACCTAGTTACCAGTTGCCTCGTGATTTGAAAACATGAAGTCGAAAACGGTGAGTATAAACCCAGTGGGTGAACAAGGAAAGGAACAAGCAATAGTAAGGAAGGATTTAAAAATCATGATCCACTTATTTCAAAACAATGCAATTTAATTTTAGTGCTTATCAAAACCCCTCAGGAAAACCTCAATTGATTAAATCACTTAATGTAAAGGGTCCATGCTTAACAAAAGATTTGAAGAATGAAAACTTTAATAACTTTCTTGCAATTCAAGTCAAGTAGATGATGGGTCCTCACTACAGTGGAAAGGCATTCTCGCTGCAGCGACATTTGACTTAAATTATCAACTGGCCAAGGGTTTCTCACCAAACCCCTCATTTTAAACTTAATTTGTTTATTCCTTAATTTTGGAAGTCCATGCTCAACTATGGTACCAAACAAGTGGAACATAGCCCAACAATCGATCAACATACTAAGCGAAACAAAAAGTTTTTCACTGTAGCGAGATTCAAGTTATAAAACACAAACGTTCTCATTGCAGCGAGAGCCATGTTTGGTGAAACCCTCGAAAACTCGAGTGTTTCTCGCTGCAGCAAGAAACAGGGCACCAGCAAAAATTTCCCATTCCCTCAAGAAAAGCCACCTTGTTCACATGACAAATGCAACATGAAACACATATAAATTCCCAAAACTTAACATACCAAATTTCACATGCATTTCAACCATATACATATTCATGAACTTTCCATGACACATATATCTATATATGTATACATATATATATATATATACATATATATATACATATATATATACATATACATATACATATATATATACATATACATATACATATACATATACATATATATATACATATACATATACATATATATATACATATATATATACATATATATATATATATATATATATATATCCATCATCATGCACACTCTCCCATCATCATCAGCTCATGTGCACTCCCCACTAGCATATGGTTGGGTCAGCATTGGCTTATGCGTACTCCTACTCACACATAGCCGTGTCATCATCGGCTTATGCGCACTCTTACTTGCACATAGCCGGGTCATCATCGGTGTATGCGCATTCCTACTCGCACATAGACGGGTCCATATCAACATACGAAAGAAACACCCAATGCATATTATACATATCATCATTTTGTGATAACACATAAACCATTTATATAGCACATTTTCACAAGATAAAAACACTTCACCAAAGGCTTCTTCCTAAGGTACATTTTTAAAGAAAAGTTGGATAAAATCTTTCAAATGTTTGTACAATTACATTCACATTCCCAAAACAAATTTTGAAATGAAAGTCCACTCAACGAAATTATTTGAGCCTTTAGCCGATCCTAACTTCCCTAATTTTCCAAATGGGATGATGGGGCTTCGTTGGAACCTATCATCACATTAGCATCACCAATTTGTCAATTCACATACTTATAAAGTCTAAAGCTTTCTCTTAGCTAGCTTCCAATTGCCATTTAAATGGCTATCTATTTTCACTACCTTAATCACTCTAAAATGAGTGGATAACCTCAACATTCACAATTCCCTAAAATATCTACCAGCACATGCTATCTGTAAAACCTGACTCTATAAACACATGTCGTGACATACATGCACTGAGTAGCATGTTATTACGCTAGGAAAGTTCTTAAGAATAGACGAAATTCGGTATTGTACCTAACGGTACAATTGAGTTGATTTAACCTCGAACTAGTTCAAATAAGAATCGTATGATGAAATTTAATATTTTACAATCCAGGAATGACTAAAAATGATTGTTCGGAGTTCGAGGGTTCATTTGGAGAAAAATTGAAAATTTTGATGTTTAGGGGCAAAAATCATCATTTTGCCACCTAAGATAATAATTTGATCATGGAGTGAAATTTTTGACCAAGATTAACTATTTGGAGTATAATTGAATGATAGGAAGTGAAAATTTTTAATTCCGGCAATTTTCGAAACATAGAGGTAAAACGATAATTTTGTCGCCCCGAGGTAAAAACTATAATTTTCACCACCCAAAACTTGTCAAAATTATAGGATTTATTTATTTTTGGTATGAATAACTATGGTATTTCAAGTGGTGAAAAATAGAAGTTTAATGGATGAAATTTTAAAAACGGGTCAATGGGAAAGTGACACTTGGCACTTTTTAATGATTTAATATTATTTTAATGAAAAGTCAGCCCATTTAAACCTCATATTAAGTGATGGCTGGCCATAAGGAGAGAACAAGAGAGAAAATAGAGAGGAAAGGAAGAAAAGAGAAAAACCAAAGGAAAAGTAGAAAATTCAAAGGGGAAATCGCGTTTTTCGTTCGTTTACGCGTCTAACGGTAAGATTTTTCGACTTTAGCTTGATTTCTACCTTTCCTATGCCTTTATTTCCATTTAGCATGCTTGAGGAGAGAGATCAAAAAGTGAAACCAAGGGCTGGCCGAATTTCAAGGGAAGAGATTTTGAATTTTTTAGGTTTTGATTTTTAGTTAAATTGATAGTTTTAGTTAGTTAAATGTGTATAGAAATCAAATTGGGCAAGAAAGCATGAAATTTTATAATACCCACCCTTGGCCGAATATGCATTGATGTACAATGATGATGAACTGATTTTTATTCTAAGAGAAATGAAGAGAAAATGATGAAAAATGGTTAAATGTGATAGAAAAACAAAGTGGAAAATTAACCGAGTAAATGTCCCATTTTTGACCGAATTTTCCAAGCAGGAAAGTGAGCTGATTTTGGTGATTTTAGAAGGTTATTGGCTGATATTTAATGGTTAGAAATGTTGTGGAGAAAATGGGACAATTTAGAGCTAAAATGGAGCGCGTTAGCAATTTAACGATTAAAGTGCCAAAAATAGGTTAATACTGCATTTAAGCCGTTTTAGGCTATTGCATTTCATACCATGCATTAGTATAGGATTTAAGTCAATTATATAGTGATTTCGCATCAATGTGGTGAATTGGGTAAATTTTGCAAAGTGTTTAGGAGGAGAGCCTTCCGGTAAAGGCAAGGAAGTCGTACCCTACGAACAGTGATCGGGGCACCAAAAAAGCAATTAGTTTGTACAAATGGTGAGTAAAACTATTATTATTGTAAATTATCTAGAGTTTATTTTTAAATGCTCTTCATGGATTTTATGAAACGAAAATGAGATTAAAATGAGACTTTTGATGTTTTAGAAATAAATGTGACAAATAAAATTATATTGTGTTGATTATGAAATTGAGTAATTGGAGGCTACCAATTATTTTGAAATATATATTTTCCTATGAATGGTTTATGATATATGAGTTTATGTGGCTATATGTTATAATTGCATTGGGAATTTATGTAAGCTATCTTTTACTATGCACGCTAGGTAAATAAATAAAAGCCACGTTATACTGTCGAAATTTTATTAAAATTGGTGGGTTTAGTCACTGCTATGACGGGTTTTTGTGAACTGCCTATTAGAGGGGCATGGTAAACCCAGTTATATAGTTACTCCGATTGTAGAGGCGAGGAGGGTAACTCCCAGGGTAGTGTTAGAGCTCACTTCACGTCGAACCCCCACATGAATGTGTAACTCGGCCAACGCCAAGGAACGGCTTATTTTCAAAACTAACATGTGTTTAACATGTAAATATCTTAACAACTTTGGCGGATTCGGTTAGATGCCTCGGCCAAGGTATCCCCGAGGATTAGTTTTGGCTTGAGCCTTGTTTTTAATAAAAGTCAGAAGCCTTAACAACTGTTTTAGTAAATTACAAATATTTTATGGTTTAAGAAATAAATTGAAAACCTTATGAAATGGTTTGTAATTTGTTGTATAAACTTGCCTCCATGTTACTCACCTTTAGTTATTTATGATAATGTCTGTTTACTCATTGGGATTGCAAAATCTCACCCAACTCCTTTCAAAATATTTTAGACTTGTGGTAGCTAGTAGATACTGGATTTTGTCGAGGATTCTAGTTGACCCCTCTATCAGACAGACAATAGGTTACTATCACCAACACTTGGTGTATTTATGGGCCACTTGTCATTGTAATTATTATTGTACATTATAACTTTCTAAATTATTATATGTATGAATTTATTTTACTTCTAAGTTACAAAAGATTACTTACACGTGTTTCTATAAATATTGTTTTGCATAAAAATGCTATATTTTTGTCTTTTGATTTACTTGAGCCAAAAACGACTGGAAATTGTTTAAAATTGATATGTAAGCCTTGCGAGGTTCCGATTGGTATTCCAAGTAATGAGTATCAATCGGGACGTCACGGCAGTTGTCATGGGCCTGAGGGAGGTTCCGGGTCGTGACACTGTCCATAATTTTCGTAATTAAAATAAATCATACGTATAGGTATATGTTTATGAAAATTTTTAAAATTGACACCCCCTACTCACCTTGGTAGCTTGAAACTTTGAAATTCTTTCTGATAAATTTTTCTAGCTATTATGGGAGCTTTCTCTCTCTTTCTCTCTCTAAACACCCAGCTAGTGAGAGAAAATATGAAAGTGGGATTTTTCAAGGGTTTTAAAGTGAGATAGTGAAAGAGCACAAGGATTTCATGAAAATGTGCACCGAGGCATGAAAATTGGAGCTAGAGAGAGAAAGTTATGGAAGCTCGAAGAGAACTCCCATGGAGGATGAAGAAACGTGAGAGGGAAAAAGGAAGAAGAAAAAGAAACGCTACTGGAGATTGAGGAAGCTGTTGGAAGAAAGATATTTATAGCTCATATTTATACAACTCCCCTTGAAATTACGAAAATGCCTTTTAGCAAATTAATTTGTTCTTCTCCAATCCTTTGTGAAATTTTTTTCATTCTTTTGATACTGGGACAAGGTCCACAATGATCTAAACTACTTGGGTTTACGAAAACTAAAAATTTTGACTGAGGGTGCAAAATGACCATTTTGCCCTTGTTATGAAAATTACCGAAACTTCTAGCTTTCTTCGTGTTTTCATCATTACACATTATTTATTCGGTCTTATGCTTATTTAGACCTTAAAATATCATAAAACCTTCTTCTAGGAGCTTTTTAGAGGAAATAACGAAACTATCCCTGGCCCGTGTTATTGTGTCTATGCGTAGTTATGAGCCTATAGGGGTTGAGGTCACACAATATATACACAGCATCATGTATACCATCCCACCATCATCAGCTCATGTGCACTCCCCACTCGCACATAGTTGGGTCATCATCAGCTCATGTGCACTCTTACACGCACATAGTTGGGTCATCATCAGCTCATGTGCACTCTTACACGCACATAGTTGGGTCATCATCAGCTCATGTGCACTCCCACACGCACATAGCTGGGTCATCATTATCACATAAAAAAAAGAATATCCAATGCATATTATACATATCAACATATTGTAATAACACATGAACCATTATATGGCACACTTTCACAAGATAGAAACATTCACCAAAGGCTTGTTCCTTAGGTAGATTTTTAAGGAAAAGTTGGATCAAATCATTCAAATGTTCTGTGCAAATACATTCACATTCCCAAAACAATTTTGAAATGTAAGTTCACTCACCATTATTTGTTAAATCTTTACTCACCTCCAATTTCCTCTAATGGTCCAAATGGGGCGGTGGGGCTGCGTTGGAACCTATCATCACATTAGCATCACAATTAACTCAATTCATACAACTATAAATTCTAAAAGCTATCTCTTAACTAGCATCCAATTGCCATGAAGTAGCTATCTATTTTCACTATCCTGATCACTCTAAAATGAATAATCAATCTCAATTACAAAACACTCACAAGTCTAATCACTAGCCATTCTCAACACTTAAAAATCAACTCTAATTTACTACTCACCTTGGTACCTTTGTAAAATTGAAATTCTTTCCAATAATTTTCCAAGCTATTATAAAAGCTCCCTCTTTCTCTCTCTAACCACCTAGCTAGTGACAGAAAGTACGGAAGTAAGATTTTTCAAGGGTTTTACAGTGAGAGAGTGAAAGAGCATAAAGGCTCTATGAAAGGGTGCACAAAAGCATGAAAAGTGGAGCTAGCTTGAGAAAGTTACGGAAGCTTGAAGAGAACTCCCATGGAGGATGAAGAAACGTGAGAGGGAAGAAAGAAGAAGGAGAAGAAGCTGTTGGAAATGTGAGAAGAAGTTGTTAGAAGATGATATTTATAGCTCAAGTGTCAAGCCCGACCTTATAAAGTACTTGCCATGTCCTTCATGTGATTGACAATATGCTTGCATATTTGGAAAGCCCCAAAAAATTGTCAAAAGTCGATATTGTACCAAATGGTAATATTAAGTTGAATTAAGCCTCGAACTAGTATAAATAGAGATCTTAAGAAAAAATTGAGAATTTTAAATTCCTAGAATAACTTAAAATGGTGATTCGGAGGTCGATGATCTATATGAAGTCAAATTGGAATTTTCATGATCTATGGGCAAAATGGTCATTTCGTCACCCGAGGTTAAGATGTGAGAGTTAGATGAAAATTTTGACTAAGATTGACTATTTAGAACATAATTTGAGTTTGAGAAGTGAAAAATTTTAATTTCGACACTTTTTCGATCATAAGGGTAAAATAGTCATTTTGCCACCCCAAGGGCCAAATTATAATTTTACACCACCTACCACTTGTCCAGCACATGGATCTTACCCAATATTATCATGGATAATTGAGAAAATTTAAGTGGTGGAGAGATATTGCTTAATGGGTATGTATGACTCATGGACCAATGGAATGGTGACATGTGTCAAGTTTATATCCATTAAATATTTGGCTTAAAAATTAGCACATAAATTAGCCCATTTCTCTTCATATGGCCGGCCAAAGGAAGAACAAAGAAAGAAAAGAAAGAACACAAACCCTAGGTGGGAAAATTGAAGAAAAAGTGTGGGATTTCAAGGGATTAAGCTAACAAAGGTAAAATTTTGTGATTTCATCTTGTGATTTACACTACCCATGCTTTCTTTTTCATTTTTCATGCTTAGAACTCAAGTTTGCATGATGAACCCATGCTGGCCGAATTTGAGAGGAGAGGTTCTGAGCATTGATTTTGCTAGATTTTGAGTTAATTAAGTGTTTTTGGTTGTTTGGTAATGGAAAGTATGAAAATCTAGCAAGGAATCACTTTGTTCTTCACAAACCCACAAGAGCTTGAATGTTCTAGGGAGGATATTTGTCACGACCCAATTTCTCGGGCCATGACCGGTGCATGAGCTCAATGAGCATAGCTCATTAAGCCCAAGCAAGCCTATCCATTTACCTTTGCTTAACAAATTTATCATATCATGCATACACACACACTTTTTTTTTTTTCGGGTGTGAACATAGCCAAAACACAATGGCATTATAGATAATAATATACATGCACTATACCAGTCATGTATTTAGCAATTTACATTGCATACACATATTCACATTGTTAGATTGTATTCATAATACAAAAGGACCCATGACTTCCAGCGAAGACATTTACAATAAAAGGGATTACTATCGAATGCCAGACACATACCCAGGAGATGAACTACGAGGACTCCTCGATCTAGGGTCCAACAGTCACCTGATCTGAAAACATGAATTTTTATAAAACGTGAGTACAATACTCAGTGAGTGAACAAGGAAGGGAACAAGCAACAATTAGGGAGAATTTAAAATCGTGATGCACTTGTTTCAAAACAATACAATTTAGTTCATTCCTATTTAAAACCCCTCCAAACCCGAGAGTTTCTCGCCACAGCGAGCACGAATTTCGCTGCAATGAAAACAGAGCAACAAGAGAAACATTTTTTCTCACTCAACAAAAAGCCATCCTGCTAACCTAATAAAATCAACATAAAATTCATGAAAATTCTCAAAGTATAATGTGTCAAATTTCACGAACATTACAACCATAAATCATTGTCCATCAATTTGCTATAACACACACATTTACATATGTATATATATATATACCCATCATCATCATCTCACCAACCCATCATCATCATCACCAGCTCATCATCATCATCACCAGCTCATGCGCACTCCTAACTCGCACATGGCTGGGTCATTACCGGGTTATGCACACTCCCTACTCGCACATAACCGGGTCATCACCGAGTTATGCGCACTCCCTACTCGCACATAACCGTGGTAATCCTCGGCTTATGCGCACTCCCTACTCGCACATAGTCGAGTCAACATAATTACACAACATTATATTCAAGCATATATGTATATCAACATAATGCAGCCACATAGAAATCCATAATAACCACATTTCATAACATAAACCTTTTCTCAAAAGCTTGTTCCCAAGGCATTCATTTTCATGAAAAATTGCATAAAATCATTCCAACATTTTGTTCAAAACAGTCATATTCCCAAAACAATTTTGATAGGTAGTCCACTCACAGGTGTCGAAAATCCGGATTCCGGGTGAACTCTGACTAATAGTCCTCAAGCGTAATTCCTTTGCCTTTTCCGGATGTCTCACCACCTTGACAAATAACAAAGTCGAGGAATTTACTATATTGTCCCTAAATTGATATAAATTAATTTAAACTACTAATGCTTGATATGTAAATGCAAAAATATGTCCGATTACCGCTTAATCACGGTATCGATTAAATTCGACCGATCACCCGATTAATCGGCGATTGTGTCCAAATCACCTCCAAATTAATTCATTTCTCCTCTAATACCTTAATTTATCACATACATTTAAATAAAGCCAAATTCAGCATTAGAACCCTCACAATTCCTTATAGAAAAAATTTGGTCATTTGGTGTACTAGCATCGAATTTTTTTCTACATAACCGTTTCACCTTACTTCATCATTTTCCATGCCATTTTCCTTGAAATAAAAACAATCCCCCATTGATATTCAGCCCTCATGGTTCGGCCAACAAGGAACCCTAGAGAAATTGAATATTTCTTTTGTGTTTTTGTTCATAACCATGCTTAACTATCCCTAAACACTAACATAGTCTAAAATCAAATTATTCCAACAACAATTCCTCTTCCATACCCATTTTTCAGAATTGAATTCATCATGATAACTCAATATTCAACCATGGAAAACAAGAACAAAAGCATGGGTAAGCTAGGTATCAAGGAGAATTAAAGAAATTTTAACTTACCTAGCTTGTTTCCTTGATTTCTTCACTTTTTCTTTGAATTTCCACCTAGGTTTTCTTGTTTTTCCTTTTGTTCTTCCTTTTTTCTTGTTGCTGGATGCCTAGGCCGAATATGGTGAGGGAATTGGGGATTTAATGGGCTGATTTCTATAGAAAATAATAAAATAATCAAGCATGCGATGTGTCACATGCTTATTGGCCCAATTTTTTTTAACTTTTTGACTTTTTCTTCTTAATTTTCCATCACAAATATTCTGGTATTTATCCAATCCTACCACAATTTAAATCCCTTGGTCTTGACAAGTGCTGGGGTGAAAAATTTACCGATTTGCCCCTAGGGCGAAAAAATTACTATTTTACCCTTTTACTCCGAAATGTACCGGAATCTCATTATTTCTACTTTTCAACCTAAAATAACACTAATATTGATCAATATTAACCAAATGGGGCAAAAATTGTTTAAAAAAATTTTCGTTTAGTCCTTTAGTGGCAAAATTACCATTTTGCCCTTGTGCTCCATAAATACAGAGAATCACCATTTTTCACTGCTAAACATCATATTATAGTCCAATAACCATAATTATATTTCATGTAATTATTCTTGGTCAAATGTGATCAAATCTTGGCTAAAAATCTCAATTTTATCATCAAATGGTAAAATGACCGTTTTGTCCCTAATTGGTCAATTTTCTGATGGACTCCAAACTGGACCTTGAACTCCAAATCACTATTCTAAGCCATTCTGTTGGTTTTAAAATTTTCAAATTCCTCTTAGAATTTCTATTTGAACTAGTTCAAGGCTCGATTTAACTTAGTTGTACCACTCGATACAATATCGTGTTTTAATCGAGTTTGACAGGGTCTCACATTCTCCCCCACTAATAAAAATTCGGTCCCCGAATTTAAAGTTAATGTAGAGTGGGTTACCTTTACATATCGAAGAGGTGTGGATGCTTTGTCCGCATGTCATCCTCAGCTTCCCACGTTACCTCCTTACTAGTGTGATTCCGCCACAACACTTTCACTGAGGCTACATCCTTTGAACGGAGCTTTTTAACTTGCCTATCAAGGATAGCTACCGGTTGTTCCTCATAGGTTAGATCATCTTGCAACTGAATGGTTTCATACCGTATTACATGTGATGGATCTGGGTTGTACTTCCTAAGCATGGACACATGAAACACGGGATAAATATTTGAAAGGTCTGGCGGTAAAGCCAAACGATAAGCCACCGCTCCAACCCTTTCTAAGATCTCGAATGGCCCTATATACCGAGGACTTAACTTCCCTTTCTTGCCAAACCTCATTACCCCTTTAGTTGGCGAAACTTTCAAAAATACATTATCTCCTACTTGGAACTCCAAGTCTCTCCGTCGGTTATCAGCATATGATTTCTGTCTACTTTGTGCTGTTAACATCCTCTGACAGATCATGTGTATTTTCTCGGTTGCATCCTGCACCAATTCAGGCCCCAAAAATTTCCTTTCTCCCACCTCTAGCCATCCAATGGGTGACCTACATCTTCGTCCGTATAAGGCCTCAAATGGTGCCATTTGGATGCTAGTTTGGAAACTGTTGTTGTAGGCAAATTCCACTAAAGGTAGATATTGTTCCCTCTTGAAACCAAGGTCTATCACACAAGCCTTCAACATATCCTCCAATGTCTGTATGGTCCGTTCAGACTGTCCATCAGTCTGAGGGTGGAAAGCTGTGCTGAAATCCAACTTAGTTCCCAATGCTTCTTGCAACTTTCCCCAAAACCTACTAGTAAACTGAGCTCCTCTGTCATATACTATAGAAATGGGAATACCATGTAGTCGCACTATCTCATCCACATAAACTCGAGCGTATTGGGCAGCCCCATAAGTAGTCTTAACCAGAAGAAAATGAGCTGACTTTGTTAACCGGTCCACTACTATCCAAATTGAATCATATCCCCCACTGGTTCGAGGCAAACCCGTTACAAAGTCCATAGCAATATGTTCCCACTTCCACTCGGGTACTGGTAATGGCTGTAGTAGCCCTGCAGGCTTTTGATGCTCGACCTTAACCTGCTGACAAACCAGGCACTTGGAGACAAACTCAGCTACATCTCTCTTAAGTCCTTCCCACCAATACACCTCTTTCAAATCTTGATACATCTTTGTAGCCCCTGGATGTACCACATAAGCTGCCATGTGAGCTTCCTCCAATATTTCTCTCCTCAACCCATCACCATCAGGCACATAAAGTCTGGTTCCATACCTCAACACTCCATCTGTGCCTTGCGGTAGGCTTAACATTGGAGCTGTGGTGAAACATGCCTTAAGCTTCTCAAAACTATTCTCACAAGCATCAGACCACTCAAATTTTGTATCTTTACATGTGAGCTTAGTCAAAAGGGCAACTATTTTGGAGAAGTCCCTCACAAAGTGACGATAATAGCCAGCTAAACCCACAAAGCTTCTAATCTCCGTAACTGATGTTGGCCTTGGCCATTTTTCCACTGCTTCAATTTTCTTTGTATCAACTTGTATCCCCTCCTTAGATACCACATGCCCTAAGAATGCAACACTTTCGAGCCAAAACTCACACTTGGAGAACTTAGCATACAATCGATGTTCTCTCAAAATTTGGAGCACTATCTTAAGATGCTGCTCATGCTCCTCTTGACTCTTTGAATATTTCAAAATGTCATCAATAAACACCACCACAAACTTATCTAAATAAGGTTTGAACACTCGATTCATGGAACCCATAAAGGCTGCAAGAGCATTCGTGAGCCCAAATGACATCACTAAGAACTCATAGTGCCCATATCTTGTGCGAAATGCGGTCTTGGGTATATCTTCATTCCGGATTCTCAACTGATGGTACCCAAATCGCAGATCTATCTTCGAAAAACATTGTGCTCCTTGTAGTTGATCAAATAAATCATCTATCCTTGGGAGAGGATATTTATTCTTCACCGTTACTTTATTAAGCTGTCGATAATCAATGCACAACCTAAGTGACCCATCTTTCTTTTTCACAAATAACACTGGTGCTCCCCATGGGGATACACTAGGACGGATGAAGCCTTTATCCAACAAATCCTCTAATTGATCCTTAAGCTCTTTGAGCTCTGCCGGTGCCATTCTATATGGGGGTATGGATATAGGTCTAGTGTCGGGAATTAAATCTATGCAAAATTCAATCTCCCACTCGGGAGGTAAACCTGGTAGCTCCTCGGGAAATACATCCACGAACTCCTTCACCACCGACACTTGACTTACATTTCCAACCTTCGCCTGAGTATCCCTTACAACAGCCAAGTAACCTATACAACCCTGTCGTATTAACCTTCTGGCAGAAATGACCGATATCAAATTGGTTGGAGCATTACTCCTATCCCCCTGAATACTAAATGATGATTCACCGGGGAAATCAAATCTAACCAATTTATGATAACAGTCCACACTAGCATGACGGGGTGATAACCAATCCATCCCCAAGATTACATCAAAGTCTAAGGTGTCTAGCACCACTAGATTCACCAAAGTGTCTTTGTCCTTGACTCGCACTACACAGGACTCATATTCCCACTCAGCCACAAATATCTCCTTTAAAGGAGTAGACACCACTAATTGTTCCTCTCTCCTAACACGACCTCTACCCAACCGAGATGCAAAACATGGAGAGATAAAAGAATGGGTAGCACCAGGATCAAATAGTACTCGAGCATTCATATTACAAACGGAGAGAATACTTGAGACCACGGCATTGGATGTTTGAGCCTCCTGCTGTGTTAAAGCAAACACCCTCGCTTGGCCTCTACCAATAGAACTTTGAAGTCCGGACCCAGATGGTCTGCCTTGAGAGGAAGTACCCGCACCTCTACCTCTCGATCCACTAACCTCCCGGCCAGATGAGACAGCAATTGACGGAGCAGATGAAGCTGGCTGGGTGGAACCACGAGCAGAATCTGGTGATTGATGTGCCATCGGACAATCATTCCTAATATGCCCAGGTTGACCGCACCCTAACAAGTTTTTGTAGTAAGGAAGCACCGTCCACTATGTCGTCTCCCACAAGTATCACAAGAGCGAATGACTTGACTACTCTGTCTAGAATCTTGTTGCCTCCTAGAACTAAAGTTTCTCTGTCCCACCCTAATATTAGCACCAGGTGCGTCACTCCCCTGCTGAGGTAACCGTGAGTCCCTCTGTGGACCCTGACGGCTAGAAGATGAACCACCACTGCTGAAATCTCTACGGCCCTGATAACCCTCTGTCTTGCCCCTTTTTGCTCTATCTCTCGCAGCCCTACTCTCACTGGTCCTCATCTCGATGCGTTGAGCACGATCCACTACTGCAGAATAGGTAGTTAAATCTCGGGATGCCACAACCCTAAATAATGGCTCCACTAACCCATCCACAAACCTCTGAATCTTCATCTCCTCTGTAGAAACGAGATAGGGCGCATAACGAGCTAGCTGCGTGAACTTGATGTCATACTCAGACACCGTCATGCTTGAAGTCTGTACCAAAGTCTCAAACTCTCTGGCTTTGGCATTACGCACACTGAGTGGTAAGAATCGATCTAAGAAGGCTGCACTGAACTCACTCCAGGCCAATGGTGTTGCATTAGTCGGTCTGCCTCTACATAAAGAGCTATACCATTTCTGCGCCACATCCTCTAATTGGAAGGCGGCTAGCTCAACTGACCGAACACTAGAACATCCCGAGGCTTTACAAATTTTCTCCATCTTATCCAAGAAAACCTGGGGTCTCTTCGATGCATCAGACCCTGAAAATGTTGGAGGCTTAAGCTTGAGAAAGTCAGGAAGAGAAATATCTAGATGTCCCCTCTCCTCCTCATGATGTTGGTGATCGGCCTGTCCTTGGGAGCTAGGGGATTCTTGTACTGTAGGTCTCCCCTCTATTACCCTTTGTATATCTTCCATGCGGGTCGCCATCATCTCTACAACCTGGTTAACTCCCTGTAGGCCTGCCGTCAAATCCTCAATAGTAATACCCCTAGCTGGGTGTCTATCTACCTCACTTGAGGACTGTCCCTCTTCTTGCCTACTCACAGGCGTATCCAACCCCACCGGCCTAGTGACCCTGCCACGTCTACCTCGGCCTCTCTGGGTGGATGCCCGTGGTCTATCTGTCATCTCAATGGGAGCATCTTGCTCCCCTGCCCGTCTTGAGGCGGCTCGTGTCTTAGGCGGCATTCTTACCTAGACAAAAGCAAACGCCTGTTATTAAACACATATTATAATCATACTTAAAGAAAAAGGTGGTTTCTAAGATAGGGAATCTATGCGGTCATTTGGTTGTAAAATGTGCCGCGGTTCACACTTTACAACCGAAGTTCCCACATAAAGACCCGACTCTCCGCTGGACTAACAAAAAGGAAGTTCTAGGACCTAGACAAACCTAGGGCTTTGATACCAACTTTGTCACGACCCAATTTCTCGGGCCATGACCGGCGCATGAGCTCAATGAGCATAGCTCATTAAGCCCAAGCAAGCCTATCCATTTACCTTTGCTTAACAAATTTATCATATCATGCATACACACAAACTTTTTTTTTTTCGGGTGTGAACATAGCCAAAACACAATGGCATTATAGATAATAATATACATGCACTATACCAGTCATGTATTTAGCAATTTACATTGCATACACATATTCACATTGTTAGATTGTATTCATAATACAAAAGGACCCATGACTTCCAGCGGAGACATTTACAATAAAAGGGATTACTATCGAATGCCAGACACATACCCAGGTGATGAACTACGAGGACTCCTCGATCTAGGGTCCAACAGTCACCTGATCTGAAAACATGAATTTTTATAAAACGTGAGTACAATACTCAGTGAGTGAACAAGGAAGGGAACAAGCAACAATTAGGGAGAATTTAAAATCATGATGCACTTGTTTCAAAACAATACAATTTAGTTCATTCCTATTTAAAACCCCTCCAAACCCGAGAGTTTCTCGCTACAGCGAGCATGAATTTCGCTGCAATGAAAACAGAGCAACAAGAGAAACATTTTTTCTCACTCAACAAAAAGCCATCCTGCTAAACTAATAAAATCAACATAAAATCATGAAAATTCTCAAAGTATAATGCGTCAAATTTCACGTACATTACAACCATAAATCATTGTCCATCAATTTGCTATAACACACACATTTACATATGTATATATATATATATACCCATCATCATCATCTCACCAACCCATCATCATCGTCACCAGCTCATCATCATCATCACCAGCTCATGCGCACTCCCTACTCGCACATGGCTGGGTCATCACCGGGTTATGCGCACTCCCTACTCGCACATAACCGGGTCATCACCGGGTTATGCGCACTCCCTACTCGCACATAATCGGGTAATCCTCGGCTTATGCGCACTCCCTACTCGCACATAGTCGAGTCAACATAATTACACAACATTGTATTCAAGCATATATGTATATCAACATAATGCAGCCACATAGAAATCCATAATAACCACATTTCATAACATAAACCTTTTCTCAAAAGCTTGTTCCCAAGGCATTCATTTTCATGAAAAATTGCATAAAATCATTCAAACATTTTGTTCAAAACAGTCATATTCCCAAAACAATTTTGATAGGTAGTCCACTCACAGGTGTCGAAAATTCAGATTTCGGGTGAACTCTGACTAATAGTCCTCAAGCGTAATTCCTTTTCCTTTTTCGGACGTCTCACCACCTTGACAAATAACAAAGTCGAGGAATTTACTATATTGTCCCTAAATTGATATAAATTAATTTAAACTACTAATGCTTGATATGTAAATGCAAAAATATGTCCGATTACCGCTTAATCACGGTATCGATTAAATTCGACCGATCACCCGATTAATCGGCGATTGTGTCCAAATCACCTCCAAATTAATTCATTTCTCCTCTAATACCTTAATTTACCACATACATTTAAATAAAACCAAATTCAGCATTAGAACCCTCACAATTCCTTATAGAAAAAATTTGGTCATTTGGTGTACTAGCATCGAATTTTTTTCTACATAACCGTTTCACCTTACTTCATCATTTTCCATGCCATTTTCCTTGAAATAAAAACAATCCCCCATTGATATTCAGCCCTCATGGTTCGGCCAACAAGGAACCCTAGAGAAATTGAATATTTCTTTTGTGTTTTTGTTCATAACCATGCTTAACTATCCCTAAACACTAACATAGTCTAAAATCAAATTATTCCAACAACAATTCCTCTTCCATACCTATTTTTCAAAATTGAATTCATCATGATAACTCAATATTCAACCATGGAAAACAAGAACAAAAGCATGGGTAAGCTAGGTATCAAGGAGAATTAAAGAAATTTTAACTTACCTAGCTTGTTTCCTTGATTTCTTCACTTTTTCTTTGAATTTCCACCTAGGTTTTCTTGTTTTTCCTTTTGTTCTTCCTTTTTTCTTGTTTCTGGATGCCTAGGCCGAATATGGTGAGGGAATTGGGGATTTAATGGGCTGATTTCTATAAAAAATAATAAAATAATCAACCATGCCATGTGTCACATGCTTATTAGCCCAATTTTTTTTAACTTTTTAACTTTTTCTTCTTAATTTTCCACCACAAATATTCTGGTATTTATCCAATCCTACCACAATTAAAATCCCTTGGTCTTGACAAGTGCTGGGGTGAAAAATTTACCGATTTGCCCCTGGGGTGAAAAAATTACTATTTTACCCTTTTACTCCGAAATGTACCGGAATCTCATTATTTCTACTTTTCAACCTAAAATAACACTAATATTGATCAATATTAACCAAATGGGGCAAAATTTGTTTAAAAAAATTTTCGTTTAGTCCTTTAGTGGCAAAATTACCATTTTGCCCTTGTGCTCCATAAATACCGAGAATCACCATTTTTCACTGCTAAACATCATATTATAGTCCAATAATCATAATTATATTTCATGTAATTATTCTTGGTCAAATGTGATCAAATCTTGGCTAAAAATCTCAATTTTATCATCAAATGGTAAAATGACCGTTTTGTCCCTAATTGGTCAATTTTTTGATGGACTCCAAACTGGACCTTGAACTCCAAATCACTATTCTAAGCCATTCTGTTGGTTTTAAAATTTTCAAATTCCTCTTAGAATTTCTATTTGAACTAGTTCAAGGCTCGATTTAACTTAGTTGTACCACTCGATACAATACCGTGTTTTAATCGAGTTTGACAGGGTCTCACAATATTGAGGCTGAAATTGATGATATTTCATGATATTTTGGTGGTATTTTATGATTGGTGAGGCTAGAAATTTAATGGGAAATTTTGGCATGAAAATCTGAATTTTTACCTAATGTATAGACATGTGCGATTTATGGTTCAGACTGATAAATTGAATCATATTCACAATCATTGAGGTATTTTAAGTATAATTGGACTGTAAAAAGTGAAAGAAATTAATTTGGAGTTAAATTTGAGGTTTTAGCCAATTACACCGAGAATAGTACGAATTAGGTCGAAAACTGTATTTAAACGGCTATTCGAACATTTTGCATCACATTTCTTGCATTCATATAGATTTATAGAGCCTAAAATAGTTTATGATAAATTGACACAAATTATTGAAATTCGTGTCACGTATGATGTATAGGTGGTGAATCCTCTACTAAAGGCAAAGAAATTGTACTCGATGATCGGTAGTCAGAGTACTTTAAAAATTTGACTCTCGAAATAGTGAGTAACCTTATCATCATTTTAATTATCTAAAGTGGTATTTTTATTCGATTTTGTGAATTTTATGGATAATGAGTTTAAATGGTTAATTTTTAGGTTTTATAAACACAATGTGTTTAAATGAAAAGATTTTATAAATTGTATTAAAATTGAATGATGGCTTAGAAAATAGAGTAATTGGAGACCACTTAATGTGTTGTAATTTATGATTCTAATTGATGGCTTATGATAATGTGTTGGCATGACTGGCTGGAATTGTAGTTTGTGAACTGTATGAATTGTTCTGCTTTATATTTATAGATTGGGAAGTATAATACTAGTCATGTCATGCTGTCAAAATTTTATTGTATGGTGGGTTTAGCTTGCTGTAGTGGGCGGGTTTTGTGGACCAGCCTTTTTGAAGGGCACGAAATCCGGTTATATATGTACCTCGGTCGAAGAGGTGCGTAGGGTATCTCTTGAGGTATGGTTAGAGTTCACGTCATGCCGAACCATCTCGTGATGATGAACTCCGCTAACGCAAAGGAACGGCTGTATTTTTCAAACTAAAAATATGTTTATGCGTATACAAAATTATTTAACAGCCTTGGTGGACTCAGTTAAATGCCTCAGCCAAGGTATTCCCGAGAATGATTTTGGCAGGAGCCAAGCTTTTAAGATACTCATAAGCCATGTTGATTATTTAAATGAAATGAATATTTATGTTATGAAATACTTATTGAGATGGAATATTTTAATCGTCTCCATTTACTCGACTTTAGATATTTTAAATGGTGTTTGTTTACTCACTAGGATTATATAATCTCACCACCCTCATTTCCACCCATTTCAAGCTCAGAATAGGCTGTAGATAACTGATTTCATCGACGGCTATCATTTGATTTGCATCTTCCAAACTGTAGGTTCACAGTCTTTTCTTATTTTTGGTTATTTGGGGGCCCACTGGTTATTGTAAATTAAGTTAAATACTCTGGCTTATTGTATTACAGTATGTGTGAATTTATTTAGCTTTTACGCTACAAAAATTATTTACCGGTAACTTTATAAATATTGTTTTATAAGAAAGTAGAATGTTTTTATTATATTCAAATAAGCATAATTTCATTTTAAATGAAGATTTTAGATGTTTAAACTTATTTTTGATTATGAATTATGTGTTTTGTATTCGCTTACTACATTTTTAGCAGATTTCGAGATTTTTGAAGAAAAATGGCCAAAATGCCCCTGTGCGAAAAAATTTATTTATCTATTGTTTTGAATTGGAAATAGTTTATAATCTCTCAAAACGTGATTTTAGTAACCAATACTCATGGGGGAAGCGAGAAAATTTGATGTTAAGCCTTACGAGATTTCGAATGACATTTTGGGTAATGAATGTCTATCGCGACGTCGCGACGATTGTCACGAGCTCGATAGGAGTTTCGGGTAGTGACAATTTGATTGGTATAAGAGCTTTTGGTTTTAAAGATCAGAGTTTTTCATTTTAAAGTTGTTTTAAAATTTACAGTATCAGTGTAGCCCCTAGTTAAGTTAAGTTAAGTTAAGTTAGGTTAGGTTGAATAGAATGCATGCATCTGCATATAGAGTCTAAGGTTGATTAAATTTGCCTTGTTCCCTTGTATAGATTGCCATGCCTTCTTGACGCGAACACCCACCTCTCACTAGATTGGCTGGGAGGGGAAGAGGTCGTTCCCAACGTCATCAGCTAGATGGAGTAGAGGAGGAATCAACTACGTCCACCATTCGAGCAGCACCTGCTGCTGAGCAGGCCTAGACTCCTCCACATTCTCCACATTCTTCACATCCTCCGCCACCTACTGATATTCCTGCCATGTCTCTTGAGGTAGTCTAGGCATTGGCAGCCTTCTTTACCGCTATTGTTGGCCAAGCTCAGGTTTGTCAGGCTCCTCTTATAGTACCACCGGTTGCTCCTTTAGTACCACCACCCCTACCTCTAGTTACATCGCCAATACAGGATGTATCTGTTGCTAAGAAGTGGAAGGAAGCTAGACAACTAGGTTGCATTTCTTTTACGGGCGATTTGGATGCGGCCGTAGCCAAAGATTGGATTAATCAAGTTTCGGAGACATTGTCTAATATGAGGTTGGATGATGACCTGAAGTTGATGGTCGCCACAAGATTACTAGAGAAGAGAGCCCGTACATGGTGGAATTCAGTAAAATCCCATTCCACTACTCCTCTAACCTGGTCAAACTTTCTAAAAGAATTCGATGGTCAGTATTTCACTTATTTCCATCAAAAAGAAAAGAAAAGAGAATTTTTGAGTTTGAAACAAGGGAATTTAATGGTAGAGGAGTACGAGGCTCGTTTTAATGAGCTGATGTTGTATGTGCCCGATCTGGTGAAATCTGAGTAGGATCAAGCCAATTATTTCGAGGAAGGGCTTTGTACTGAGATTAGAGAGCGGATGACAATGACCGATAGGGAGCCACATAAGGAGGTGGTACAAATGGCTTTAAGGGTTGAGAAGCTTGCAAATGAAAATAGGAGAATGCGAGCTGAGTTTGTAAAAAGGAGAAATACGAATGTATCTTCTTGTCAGCCACCAAAAAAGGGCAAAGACTCATCTACTTCAAAGAGCACTACCTCTGTTTCAGTGACATCTCCTCGACAACCATTTTCACAGTCGCAGCAACGACGTTCGAGATTCAGCAGATCTGCGATGACTTATTCTGGGAAGAGTTTCGGAGGTTCTGATAGATGCAAGAAGTGTGGGAGGAATCATGTTGGGCAGTGTAAGGGACCAATACGATGTTATCATTGTGATCAGTCGAGCCACATTAAGAGTGAGTGCCCACAGCTAGGACGAGCTACTACAATTACTCCATATCCACCAACTCGTACAAATATGCAGAAGAGAGATCCTTTTGGGTTACCACAGAGGCAGGGAGTGGCTATACAGTTTAGTGTAGAAAGTAACACCCCTACATATCCACCTTCGAGACCATAGACTCGTACTTCGACAAGAGTCTTCGCTGTGATGGAAGATGAGGCACGGGTCCGACCTGAAGCAGTGACAGGTACTATGTCTTTATTTGATAAAGATGCTTATGTTTTGATAGATTCTGGCTCAGATAGGTCTTATGTGAGTATGGCATTTGCATCAATTGCTGATAGAAACCTGTCACCCTTAGAGGAAGAAATTGTAGTTCACACCCCTTTAGGAGAAAAGCTAGTTAGAAATAGTTTCTTATAGAGATTATGGAGTAATGGTTGGTGAGGCAAAATTTAGGGGTGACTTGATTCCTTTAGAAATCCAAGATTTAGATTTGATATTAGGTATGGACTGGTTAATTGCACATCGGGCGAATGTGGATTGTTTAAGGAGAGAAGTTGTTCTTCGAAATTCGGAGGGAGCAGAGATTGTTTTTGTAGGGAAACGTCGAGTATTACCATCCTGTGTAATCTCAGCCATTAAGGCTTTGAAACTAGTACAAAAAGGGTATTCGACTTATTTGGCTCACGTGATCGATACTTCAAATAGGGAACCTAAATTAAAGGATGTCCCAATAGTTAGTGAATTTCTTGATGTATTTCTTGACGAATTATCGACACTACCTCCTGAGCGAGAGCTTGAGTTCCCTATTGATTTACTTTCGAGTACCGCACCTATTTCTATCCCTCTATATCGAATGGCTCCAACTGAGTTGAAGGAACTAAAAGTCCAGCTGCAAGATTTGGTGGATAAGGATTTTATTCGCCTTAGCAATCTCCTTAGGGAGCACCAATCTTATTTGTAAAGAAGAAAGATGGCACTCTTCGATATTGTATCAATTGCTGTCAACTGAACCGAGTGACCATCAAGAATAAATACCCTCTACCGCAGATCGATGATCTTTTTGATCAATTACGAGGTCCTATGGTGTTTTCTAAGATTGATTTGAGGTTTGGGTATTATCAATTGAAGATTAAGGAGCAGGATGTACCCAAGATTGCTTTTAGGACGCGTTATGGGCATTATGAGTTTCTGGTGATGATGTTTGGTTTGACTAATGCCCTAGCAGCTTGTATGGATCTTATGAACAGGGTGTTCCATCTATACTTGGATAAGTTGTGATAGTATTCATAGATGACATCCTAGTTTATTCGAACAATGATGATGAACATGCTGCCCATTTGTGCATCATGTTGCAAACTTTGCGCGAGAGACAACTCTATGCCAAGATCTCTAAATGTGAGTTCGGGTTGAAGGAAGTGGTTTTCTTGGGACATGTGGTATTTAGGGCTTAAATGTATGTCAATCCAAAAAGATTAAAGCAATCTTGCAATTGGAGCAACCAAAAACGGTAACAGAGATTCGTAGTTTTCTTAGCTTAGCCGGTTATTATCAGAGGTTTGTTCAAGGATTTTCATTGATAGTTACTCCTCTGACTTGTTTGACTTGTAAAGGAGTTAAGATTGAGTGGGATGATGTCTGTGAGAGCCGATTTTAGGAGTTGAAGAACTGATTGACCTCCGCTCCCATTTTAACACTTCTTGTTAGTGGAAAAGAATTTGTGGTATATAGTGATGCCTTTAAGTTGGGATTAGGGTGCGTATTGATGCAGGATGAAAAAGTGATAGCTTATGCTTCCCGGCAATTGAAGAAGAATGAGGCAAATTACCTTACCCATGATTTGGAGTTAGCAGCAGTAGTCTTTACATTGAAGATTTGGAGGCATTACTTATATAGTGAACGTTGTTAGATTTTTACCGACCATAAGAGTTTGAAATACTTGATCACCCAGAAAGAGCTTAACTTGAGACAAAGACGATGGTTGGAGTTGATTAAGGATTATGACTTAGTGATTGATTATCATCCGGGAAAGGCAAATGTTGTAACGGATGCCTTAAGTTGTAAATCCTCATCGTCGTTAGCAACGCTTTAGAGTTTTTATTTTCCGATGTTACTTGAGATGAAGTCTCTAGGGATTCAGTTGAATAATGGTGAGGATGGAACCCTACTTGCTATTTTCGTTATGAGACCTTTATTGTTGAATCAAATCAGAGAATTACAGAAATTTGATGATTGGTTGAAACAGGAAGTTCAAAAGCTGCAAGATGGAGAAACTAGTGAGTTTAGATTCAATGATTATGGTACTTTGATGCTTGGAGACCAGACTTATGTTCTTAAAGATGACTAGTTGAGACGAGCTATTTTAGAGGAAGCTCATTCTTCCGCCTACGCTTTACATCCTAGAAGCAGCAAGATGTATCGAACTATTAAGGAAAGTTACTAGTGGTCGGGTATGAAACGAGACATAGTAGAGTTTGTAGTAAAATGTCTCACATGCCAACAGATCAAGGTGGAGCATCAAAAACCATCAGGTACTCTTCAGCCTTTACCGATTCCAGACTAGAAGTGGGAACACGTGACTATGGACTTTGTATTGGGTTTACCGCGGACATAAAGTGGGAAGGATACTATTTGGGTGATTGTGGATAGATTGACTAAGTCCGCCCATTTCTTGACTATCCATAGCACGTATTCTATTGAGAGATTGGCTAGACTTTATATAGATGGGTTGTGAGATTACATGGAGTTCCAATTTCTATTGTGTCAAATCGAGATCCTCGGTTTACTTCTTGATTTTGGCCAAAATTTCCAAAAGCTCTCGAAACTAATTTGAGATTTAGGATTGCTTTTCACCCTCAGACAGATGGTCAATCTAAAAAAACTATTCAGACCTTGGATGATATGTTACGGGCTTGTGCCATGGACTTAATTGGGTGTTGGGACAGACACTTGCCGTTGGGGAGTTCGCATATAATAATAGTTTTCAATCTAGTATTGGGATGGCACCATACGAGGCTCTGTATGGAAAGAAGTGCCGAACTCCTCTCTATTGGGATGAAGTAGGTGAGAGGAAATTGGGTAATGTGGAATTGATTGATTTGACAAATGACAAGATTAAGATTATCCAAGAGCGATTAAAGACAGCTCAAGATAGGCAGAAGAGTTATTTTGATAAACGAAGGAAAGATTTGGAGTTTGAAGTGGACGATAAAGTTTTCTTAAGATTTCTCATTGGAAAGGTAATAATTTGAAAATTCCAAGTATTAAATCTTATTTGATTACACTATTGTGATTATTTGTGGTATTTATTGGATAATGAAAGGTGTGATTCGATTCGCGAAGCGGGGAAAGCTCAATCCGAGATACATTGGACTCTTTCGTATCTTTGAAAAGATTGGGCCAGTGGCTTACAGACTTGAATTACCCCTGGAGTTAGATCAGATTCATAATGTCTTATGCGTCTCGATGTTGAAAAAGTATGTTCTCGATCGCTCTCATATTCTAGAGACACCTCCCATTGAGTTGCATGAAGATTTCAAGTTCGAAGTGCAACCTGTACGCATTCTAGATCGAAAGGATTGAGTGTTGAGGAACAAGAGCATTCCAATGGTTAAAGTGCTATGGAAGAATGCTCGAATGAAGGAGATGACGTGGGAAGTCGAGGGTCAGATGAGAAACCAATATCCACATATTTTCTTTGAATCTGGTAAATGAAATTTTGAGGTCAAAATATTATTTTTAGGTGGGTAGGGCCGTCAAGACCTTTGAAAGTACTTGCCATGTCCTTCATGTGATTGACAATATGCTTGCATACTTGAAAAGCCTTGAAAAATCATCAAAAGTCGATATTGTACCAAATGGTACTATTAAGTTAAATTAAGCCTCGAACTAGTCTCAATAGAGATCTTAAGATAAAATTGAGAATTTTAAATTTCCAGAATAACTTAAAATGGTGATTCAGAGTTCGAGGACCGATATGGAGTCAAATTGGAATTTTCATAATCTGGGGGTAAAATGGTCTTTTTGCCACCCGAGGTTAAGATGTGAGAGTTAGATGAAATTTTTTACTAAGATTTACTATTTAGAACATAATTTGAGTTTGAGAAGTGAAAAATTTTAATTTTGACACTTTTTTGAGCATAGGGGTAAAATAGTCATTTTGCCACCCTAGGGGCAAAATTGTAATTTTACACCACTTGACACTTGTCCAGCACATGGATTTTACCCAATATTATCATGGATAATTGAGAAAATTTAAGTGGTGGGGAGAGATTGCTTAATAGGTAAGTATGACACACGGACCAATGGAATGGTGACATGTGTCAAGTTTATATCCATTAAATATTTGGCTTAAAAATCAGCACATAAATCAGCGCATTTCTCTTCATATGGTTGGCCAAAGGAAGAACAAAGAAAGAAAAGAAAGAGCACAAACCCTAGGTGGGAAATTTGAAGAAAAAATGTGGGATTTCAAAGGATTAAGCTAATAAAGGTAAAATTTTATGATTTCATCTTGTGATTTACACTACCCATGCTTTCTTTTTCATTTTCCATGCTTAGAACTCAAGTTTGCATGATGAACCCATGCTGGTTGAATTTGAGAGGAGAGGTTTTGAGCATTGATTTTGCTAGATTTTAAGCTAATTAAGTGTTTTTGGTTGTTTGGTAATGGAAAGTATGAAAATCTAGCAAGGAATCACTTTGTTTTTCACAAACCCACAAGAGGCCGAATTTTCTAAGGAGGATATTGAGGCTGAAATTGATGATATTTCATGATATTTTGGTGATATTTAATGATTGGTGATGCTAGAAATTTAATGGGAAATTTTGGCATGAAAATATGAATTTTTACCTAATGTATAGATATATGCGATTTATAGTTCGAACTGATAAATTGAATCATATTCACCGTCATTGAGGTATTTTAAGTATAATTGGAGTGTAGAAAGTGAAAGAAATCGATTTGGAGTTAACTTTGAGGTTTTAGCCAATTACACCGAGAATAGTGTGAATTAGGTCTAATACCGCATTTAAACGACTATTTGGACATTTTGCATCACATTTCGTGCATTCATATAGATTTATAGAGCCTGAAATAGTTTATGATAAATTGACACAAATTATTGAAATTCGTGTCACGTATGATGTATAGGTGGTGAATCCTCCGCTAAGGGCCAAGAAATTGTTCCCAAGGATCAGTAGTCAAAGTACTTTAAAAATTCGACTCCCGAAATAGTGAGTAACCTTATTATCATTTTAATTATCTAAAGTGGTCTTCTTATTCAATTTTGTGAATTTTATAAAAAATGAGTTTAAATCGTTAATTTTTAGGTTTTATAAACAAAATGTGTTTAAATGAAAAGATTTTGTAAATTGTATTAAAATTGAATGATGGCTTTGAAAATAGAGTAACTGGAGACCACTTAATGTGTTGTAATTTATGATTCTAATTGATGGCTTATGATAATGTGTTGGCATGACTAGCTGGAATTGTTGTTTGTGAACTGTATGAATTGTTCTGTTTTACATTTACAAGCTGGGCAGTATAATATTAGTCATGTCATGTTGTCAAAATTTTATTGTATGGTGGATTTAGCTTGCTGTAGTGGACGGGTTCTGTAGACCAGCCTTTTTGAAGGGCACAAAATCCGGTTATATATGTACCCCGGTCGGAGAGGTGCGTAGGGTATCTCCTGAGGTATGGTTAGAGTTCACGTCACGTCGAACCACCTCATGATGATGAACTCCGCTAACGCCAAGGAACGATTGTGTTTTTAAACTAAAATTATGTTTATGTGTATACAAAATTATTTAACAGCATTGGCAGACTCGATTAAATGCCTCGGCCAAGGTATTCCTTAGAATGATTTTGGTAGGAGCCAAGCTTTTAAGATACTCATAAGCCATGTTGATTATTTAAATGAAATGAATATTTATGTTATGAAATACTTATTGAGATGGAATATTTTAATCTTATCTATTTACTCGACTTTAGATATTTTGAATGGTGTTTGTTTACTCACTGGGATTATGTAATCTCACCACCCTCCTTTTCACTCATTTCAGGCTCAGAATAGGTTGTAGATAGCTGATTTCATTTAGGGCTATCATTAGATTTGCATTCTCCAAACTGTAGGTTCACAGTCTTTTCTTATTTTTGGTTATTTGGGGGCCCACTAGTTATTGTAAATGAAGTTAAATACTCTGGCTTACTGTATTACAGTATGTGTGAATTTATTTAGCTTTTACGCTACAAAAATTATTTACCGATAACTTTATAAATATTATTTTATAAGAAAATAGAATATTTTATTGAATTTTTTTTATATTCAAATAATCATAATTTTATTTTAAATGAAGGTTTTAGATGTTTAAACTTATTTTTGATTATGAATTATGTGTTTTGTATTCGCTTACTACATTTTTAGAAGATTTTGAGATTTTTGAAGAAAAATGACCGAAATGCCCCTATGAGGATAAATTTATTTATCTATTGTTTTGAATTGGAAATAGTTTATAATCTCTCAAAACATGATTTTAGTAACTAATACTCGTGGAGGAAGCGAGAAAAACTGATGTTAAGCCTTGCGAGGTTTGGAATGACATTCCGGATAATGAATGTCTATCGGAACGTCTCGACGGTTGTTACGGGCTCGATGGGAGTTTCGGGTCATGACATCAAGTTTATCCAACTCCACTCAAATTACGAAAATACCCTTAGCAAGTTAGCTTATTCTTCTCCAATCCTTTGTGCAATCTTTTTACTCTTTTGACACTTAGGCCAAGTCCACAATGGTCTAAAAATACTCGGGTTTACGAAAACTTCAAATTTTGACCCGAGATGAAAAATGACCATTTTACCCCTACCTTGGAAATCATCATTGTTTTTATTTCCTTCATCCTTTTACCCTTATTTTCATCATTCATTTATGCCTTAGGCCTACTTAGGCCTTAATATTGTTTGAAAGCTTACTTCTAAGGGCTCATTAAGGAAATGATGAAATTACCCCTAGCTCGTGTTATCGTGTCTACACCTAGTTACGAGGTTATAAAGGTCGAGGTCTCACAATGACAAAATAACTCTATATGATAAAGTTATCACCTTGGTGTTTATAGTCATAGTTTGTTTGTTTCCACGTCCATCAGACAATTTTTTGCCTCATTTGTGAATGTCTTAGTTTTTATCCCCTTTTTAGGCTTTTGAACAAGAGGTCCTTGATTTCCAGCAATAGACATGCTTATCTCAATGTCATGTGCACAAGTAGCTAAGTCTATGAAGGTTTTAGGCTTAATGCCTTGAAGAATGTTACGTAATCCCTAATTCACTCCCTAGATGCATGTTGTTCTAATTTTCTACCCACGCAAGTATATGTATCAAACAGATAATATATTGGCAAGCAGAGTGTCAATTCCATAAAAAATTGATCTAAAATTTCATTAAGTATTAAAATTAACACAATTTAATCTTATCCAAACAATCAAAATTGCATAGCTAATTAAACTAAAAATTAACTAAATCTAATTTACAAGAATTTAAAATTAAAATATTAAAGCAATGATCAATTTGATAAAAATCAGCTTAAACAAATCTAGGATTAGATTATCCCTCACACTTCATCTAAATCATACCTTTCCCTCTCTTAAATTATTCCAATAGGTTGAATTGCTAATCTAAAGTCCTTAATTATTTATAAGTCTCTCTCGAAACTCCTATAAAAATATCTATTTGAATGAAAACACTATATCTCTATGTGTATTGAAATTGAAACAGACTCATTAAGTTCATGCTCTAATAATAGCTATATACAACATATAGCTATATCTTTATCTTATACACAAATCAATTTATTCATCTAAGCAAATAAATATGATCATATGCTATTTCAATATTGGCCTACACTAAACTCCCCTTCTCAAGTTATGTTTAGGTTTTTAAATTAATTTAATTGGTGATCAAGCAATTAAAAGCATTAAGAACAAATTGGAATAAACAATTCAATTCCATTGAAAGTAAGCAAGAAAGATTAAAAATTTAAACTACATGTGAGTTCAATTGCAATCTTAGATAAAAGAAATTAGCTACTCATAATTGAAAATAAAGAAATCAAACAATAGAGTTTAACCATCTCAAATAAAAGAAACAAGAAAACTGGAGAGAGAAATAAAACTAGAGATTGGAAATTTTCAATCTTCCATGGTTGATCTTGTTTTTCTTGAGTTTTTGGTGGCTAATCTCCTCCTAAAATAACCTAAAACTGCTTCCCTCTAGTTTCCCTTTCAATTTGGCTTCATAATAGGGCTCACAAGCATCATTTTGGTCCAATTTGGACTCTCATCTTCAAAAAGGCGTCTTTACAAACTTGAGGCGTCACGACACTGGCTTTCTAGAATCATAATGTCGACTTATGGTGCATTTTTCTCATTCTTCAAGGTGTAACTAGGGAAAGGGAAACATAAAAGTTGTAACTCTGCCCCTTATTCTTCTAATGCCTTAATAATTACCTTAGTTGGAGTTCTGTAGAGAAAGTTATGATTAAAATACCAAGAGATGTGTAGAGGAAGTTTGCACCTAGAATGCACTCCCCTAATCCAATTAAAAGTCCTTCAAAATAGACCTTCAAAAGCGAAATTAATCAGTAGCAGTGTTTCTTAAGCAATCGAACACTTAACTTAGCCTAAAATAATCTAAATTTAATTGACCCAACATAATTAATTGTAATTAAATAAATAACTAAAAGCACATAAAATCAATGCTAAAACTCAAGAACCTAGCAACTTAATAGCTATAATTTAGACCAAATAACTCTATATAATAGAGTTATCAATGCACATATGAAACGCAAATGACTTAGACAATTTCTCTTTACAATTGAGACTTAAATGTTTCCACTTATGGATGTAATCAATTACAGGCTCATCTTTCTGTTGGTGTGAAGTAGTGAGTTCAATCATACTCACAACACGTCAAGTGCTACAAAAGTGATTGAGAAACTCACACTCTAGTTGTTCCCAATTGTCAATTGTCCTACGCTCCAAATTTGTGTACAAATCACAAGCATTGCTTTTAGAGAGCGAACAAATTGTTCACCATAAAATCTCTATATTGTCGACATTGTTGCAAGTTTCCACAAAGTGTGCAACATGTTGGCAATGATTTCCTTTACCATCGAATTGTTGAAACTTTGATGGTTAATAATTCTGTAGCATCCTCATACGATGAATCATTTAAGAGTATGGTTTTGCATACATTTAAGCGTGTTGGGTGACATTTTCCATTTATTCCTTGATAGTTTCCTAGATGAATTCCTTCATGTGGTTAGGAGTGACCACTTCATTGGCTTTTTGCTGGGGATTATTTTCCACTTCCACAATGGAATTCTCATAGTTATCTTGAAGATTCTGGCATTGATTTTTGCTAGGATCAATTGGTGCCTTTCTAGTAAGGCTATTAATTTTTGACATCATTGAGGCAATTTGATCATCTTTTTCTTTGATATTTGTTAACAGAGATTCCATAGTCTTCACTAGAAGCACAACTTGTTCTTTTAGAGATGTCACGCTAGTTGCCATGATAAACATCACTCTAGAATTTTCTTTTAAAGAAGAATTATGGCTAGGGAATGATGGAACAGACTTGTTGCTTGAATAGCAATCCTGTTCCTTTTATGAGAGTTGGCAATTTGAACTTAATTCTTTAAAGGAAGCAAGTTGCCTTACAGAAACTTCTTCCAAATATGGGGAAAAAGTATCATGCAAAGGATTTTGGTTAAACACTAAGAAAGTCTACTCATACAATTAATTATGAGCTTTTGTCTTTCACCTGGTGCCATATGGATGTGTCATAGCCCAATTCCCGGGCCATGACCGATGCAAAGACCGAATAGGCATGGCCTACTGGGTTCAAGCAAGCCTTTCTATGAAAACTTGTTTATTAGACCACCTATCCTTTTTTTACCTCTAAGGTTCTTAATTCATTGTTTCCAAAAAAATAATTTCCTTTCGAAAATAAGTCATGGCAACTGAACAATACCATCCACAAAATAATATTACCATTTGCCAACTTGTGGTGACATTAACATGCATACCAAACATACAGTGTTTACAACAAATCTCATGAATTACATTTAATTAACCATATACTCATACAAAAACCTTGACTATCAGCGAAGTGACTCTGGCATGGATAATATCATGGAGTGTTCTAGCAAACCTACCATAAGATGAACAGGAGGAAGTGCCTCTACCTAAGATCCAAATATCTACGAACTTGAAAACTAAAACATGAAGTTGAAAAGGATGAGTATAAACCTAGTGAGTGAACATAAGAAGGGAACAAGCAAATGATAAGGAGATTTTTTTGAAAACATAATGCACTCGTTTAAAATCAATGCAATTTTGTATATTATGAACAAAACTCGATGTCGTGCTGTTGTTCAACTCATTTAAAACATTTAGAAAGTTCAAGCAAGGCAAACATAGCAGTGCGAATCTCACTATAAAGGAAAGGCATTCTCACTGTAGTGAAAATTCAAATTTCAGGGCAAAATTTTGAACCAACAACCTAAGAGTTTCACACTACAATGAGAATGCATTTTCGCTGCAGCGAAAATCCAGAGCAAGGCCATCCACCCGAGAGTTTCTCGTTGTAGCTAGAATGAATTTCATTACAGCGAAAATCTGGGCTAGTCAATCCCCCAACACACGAGAGTTTCTCGCTACAGCGAGAATGAATTTTGCTACAGCAAAAAACAGGGCAATGAAATTAAAAGAATTCTTATCACAATGAACACCCATTTTTTTTGCTGCAGTGAACATCAATTGGAAAGCATTTGTCAAATATTAACATTCAATATTCAATGTTGTAAAACTTGACCCTATAAACACATGTCATGACATACATGCACTGAGTAGCATGTTATTGCGCTAGGAAAGTCCTAAGAATAGACGAAACCCGATATTCTACCTAACTGTATTCTTGAGTTGATTTAACCTCGAACTAGTTCAAATAGGAATTGTATGATGAAATTTAATATTTCACAGTCCAGGAATGACTAAAAATGATTGTTCGGAGTTCGAAGGTTCATTTGGGGTAAAATTGAAAATTTTGATGTTTAGGGGCAATATCGTAATTTTACCACCCGTGGATAAAATTTCAGATTTTGAGATAATTTATATCAAATTTGACAAATTGGGGAATGGTATGAGTATAAGGGATGAAAAATATGTCTATGGGCAATTTTTCAGTTTGTTGGGCAAAAATATAATTTTTCACTTTTACGGGGGTAAAAGTGTAAATTTCAAAAATTACTCCACCAAGACTTTGGATAAGTCTGAGAAATTTATCTAAGCTATGGATATGTGGGACAAGTGTATGGTGAAAATTTGGAAGCAAATGGATGAAATTTTAAAAACGGACCAATGGGAAAGTGACACATGGCATTTTTTATGATTTAATATTATTTTAATGAAAAGTCAGCCCATTTAAACCCCATATTAAGTGTTGGCCGGCCATAAGGAAAGAACAAGAGAGAAAATAGAGAGGAAAGGAAGAAAAGAGAAAAATAAAGGAAAACTAGAAAATTCAAAGGGGAAATCGCATTTTTTGTCCGTTTACACGTCTAACGGTAAGATTTTTCGATTTTAACTTGATTTCTACCTTTCCTATGCCTTTATTTCCATTAAGCATGCTTGAGGAGAGAGATCTTAAAGTGAAACCAAGGGCTGGCCGAAATTCTAGGGGAGAGATTTTGGAATTTTTAGGTTTTCATTTTTAGTTAAATTGATAGTTTTAGTTAGTTAAATGTGTATAGAAATTAAATTGGGCAAGAAAGCATGAAATTTTCACAATACCCAACCTTGGCTGAATATGAATTGATGTACAATAATGACGAACTGATTTTTACTCTAAGAGAAATGAAGAGAAAATGATGAAAAATGGTTAAATGTGATAGAAAAACAAAGTGGAAAATTAACCGAGTGAATATCCCATTTTTGACCGAATTTTCCAAGGAGGAAAGTGAGCTAATTTTGGTGATTTTAGAAGGTTATTGGCTGATCTTTAATGGTTAGAAATGTTGTGGAGAAAATGGGACAATTTAGAGCTAAAATGGAGCACGTTAGCAATTTAACGGGTAAAGTGCCAAAAATAGGTTAATATCGTGTTTAAGCCGTTTTAGGCTATTGCATTTCATACCATGCATTAGTATAGGATTTAAATCAATTATATAGAGATTTAACATCAATGTGGTGAATTGGGTAAATTTTGCAACGTGTTTAGGGGGAGAGCCTTCCGGTAAAGGCAAGGAAGTCGTACCCGACGAACAGTGATCGGGGCACCTAAAAATCAGTTAATTTGTACAAACGGTGAGTAAACCTATTATTATTATAAATTATCTAGAGTTTATTTTTAAATGCTCTTTATGTATTTTATGAAATGAAAACAAGATTAAAACGAGATTTTTAATGTTTTAGAAATAAATGTGACAAATAAAAATATATTGTGTTGATTATGAAATTGAGTAATTGGAGGCTGCCAATTATTTTGAAATATATATTTTCCTATGAATGACTTATGAAATATGAGAATATGTGGCTATATTTGATAAATTGCATTGAGAAGTTATGTAAGCTGTTTTTACTATGCAGGCTGGGTAAATAAATAAAAGTCATGTTATACTGTCGAAATGTTATTAAAATTGGTGGGTTTAGTCACTGCAGTGACGAGTTTTCGTGGACTGCCTATTAGAGGGGCACGGTAAACCCGGTTACATAATTACTCCGATTGTAGAGGCGAGGAAGGTAACTCCCGAGGTAGTATTAGAGCTCACTTCACGTCGAACGCCCACATGAATGTGTAACTCGGCCAACGCCAAGGAACGACTTGTTTTAAAAATAAAAATGTGTTTCATATGTAAATATCATAACTACCTTGGCGGACTCGTTTAGATGCCTCGACCAAGGTATCCCCGAGGATTAGTTTTGGCTTGAGCCTTGTTTTAATAAAAGTCATAAGCCTGAACAACTATTTTGGTAAATTACAAATATTTTATTGTTTAAGGAATAAATTGAAAACCTTATGTAATGGTTTGTAATTTTTTGTTTAAACTTGCCTCCATGTTACTCGCCTTTAGATATTTATGATAATGTCTATTTACTCATTGGGATTGTAAAATCTCACCCACCTCCTTTCCAAACATTTTAGGTCTATGGTAGCTTGTAGATACCTTATTTTGTCGAGGATTCCAGTTGACATCTCTACCTCACAGACAGTAGGTTACTATCACCAGTACTTGGTGTATTCATGGGCCACTTGTCATTGTAATTATTATTGTACATTATAACTTTGTAAATTGTTGTATGTATGAATTTATTTTACTTACACGTGTTTCTATAAATATTGTTTTATATAAAAATGCTATATTTTTGTCTTTTGATTTACTTGAGCCGGAAACGACTAGTAATTTTTTAAAACGGAATGTTTAAAAAGGATTGCTTACAGAAAAGGCAAGAAACTGATATGTAAGCCTTGCGGGGTTCTGATTGGCATTTCGGCCAATGAGTGTCAATCGGGACGTCGCGGAGGTCGTCATGTGCCCGAGGGAGGTTCCGGGTTGTGACAAATGCAAACACATAATACTTTCCCTAACCTCTTTATGTATGTGTATACATGTATACAACTCCCATCTCACTAGCTCATGTGCACTTCCACACCGCATATAGCTAGAATCATCCTATGCACTCCCACACTACACAAGGAAATATCATCATGTGCACTCCCACATCCCGCATGGCGTACATCTTAGTGTGTGCACTCACACAACACACCACTACCACGCACATGGCATATATCATCAGTGTGTGCACTCACACAGCATACCACTATCACCATCATGTGCACTCCCACACCGCACACGCATGGTTACAATTATCACGCAATAATGCCATTCAATGCTGAACATACACGTCAACATAATGTAAAACCATATGAGTTCATCACATTCATATTTCACAACATAAAAACGTTTCATCAAGGGCTTGTTCCCATGCATATTTAGAGAAAGTTCAATAAAAATATTTCAAGTGATTCAACCAAATACATATGCATTTCTCCCAAAAAATTTTAATGCAAGTTCATTCACCTTAATGCCACCTTACAAAACTTGTGCCCACAAAGTCTTAATCTAGGTAGTTTTGAAATACCGTTAAAACCTATATTTACCAATAAGCCATAACAACCTCCATCAAGTGATAATTTGAATTTAACAATTCTAATAAATATACACTATACAATCCATACTCTAACTCAACTTTTAACCTAGAATTCTAGTCTAATTCACAAACCCATTAAACTAATTGTTCAAGTTTGAAGTTTCTTGTCACGACCCAATTTCCCGGGCAATGACCGGCGCATGAGCTCAATGAGCATAGCTCACTAAGCCCAAGCAAGCCTATCCATTTACCTTTGCTTAACAAATTTATCATATCATGCATACACACACACCTTTTCTCTGGTGTGAACATAGCCAAAACACAATGGCATTATCGATAATAATATACATGCACTATACCAGTCATGTATTTAGCAATTTACATTGCATACACATATTCATATTGTTGGATTGTTTTCACAATACGAAAGGACCCACGACTTCCAGCGGAGACATTTACAATAAAAGGGATTACTATTGAATGCCAGACACATACCCAGGATATGCACTACGGGGACTCCTCGATCTAGGGTCCAACAGTCACCTGATCTGAAAACATGAATTTTTATAAAACGTGAGTACAATACTCAGTGAGTGAACAAGGAAGGGAACAAGCATACCATAAGGAATGTTTATTGAAATCATGATGCATTCGTTTTCTCAAAACCATGCAATTGTTTTAGCTCTTTAAACCCCTCATGTAAATCCCACATTAGTAAATCACTTTACAAAAATCCATGCTCAACTATGGTACCAAAGAAATGGGAAATATGGCAAAAACCCACAAGTTAGCAAAATGGACAGAAAGTTTCTTGCTGTAGCGAACTTCATTCTCGCTGCAACGAGAATCAGAACATCAAGGAAAAAAAAAATCTCCTTTTTCCCTTAAAACAAGTCATCCTACTAAAATAACAATAGCAACATGTAACACATGTAAACTTCCAAATTTCCACAAAACAAATACTTACATATTTGCATTTACAACCATATACCCATCATCAACATGCACACCATCCCATCATCATCATCATGCACATCATCCCATTATCATCATCTCATATGCAACGGCTTATGCTATTGTCACTAGGGGGTGGGAGATCACGAAGCATCCCCCCCTTCACTCGGCAAGAGGTGCACTTCACTCCGGATCACGAAGCAACGGAGCAGTCCCTTCCCTCCTCCTCCAAGCTCTTGGGTGGAGAGTCATACTTCGCCACAGATCATACCTATCAAAGCACTCATAGGGTGGAAGATCACGAAGCATCCAGCCCTATAAGCTATGGGGGCAACAACGGCTTATGTGCACTCCCACTCACACATAGCCGGGTCAGCAACGGCTTATATGCATTCCTACTCGCACATAGTCGGGTCAGCAATGGCTTATGTGCACTCCTACTCGCACATAGCCGGGTTCAAATCAACTTGTAAAGAAGCATCCAATGCATATTATCATATTGTGATAACACATAAACCATTGTATAGCACATTTTCACAATATAAAATCATTTTACTAAAAGCTTGTTCCCAAGGTACATTTTCTAAGACAAGTTGGATAGAATCTTTCATATTTCCCAAAACAAGTTTGAAATGCAAGTCCACTCACCGGTATCAAAAATCCAGATTCCGGGTGCACTCGGACTAATAGCCCTCAGGCGCAATTCCTTTGCCTTTTCCGGACGTCTCACCACCTTGACAAATAACAAAGTCAAGGAATTTACTATATTGTCCCTAAATTGATATAAATTAATTTAAATTACTAAGCTTGATATGTAAATGCAAAAATATGTCTGATTACCGCTTAATCACGATATCGATTAAATTCGACCGATCACCCGATTAATCGACGATTGTGTCCAAATCACCTCCAAACTAATTCATTTCTCCTCTAATACCTTAATTTACCACATACATTTAAATAAAGCCAAATTCAGCATTAGAACCCTCACAGTTCATTATAGAAAAATTTGGTCATTTGGTGCACTAGCATCGAATTTTTTCTCTACATAACCGTTTCACCTTAATCCATCATTTTTCATGCCATTTTCCTTGAAATAAAAACAATCCCCCATTGATATTCAGCCCTCATGGTTCGGCAAACAACGAACCCTAGAGAAATTGAATATTTCTTTTGTGTTTTTGTTCATAACCATGCTTAACTATCCCTAAACACTAACATAGTCTAAAATCAAATTATTCCAACAACAATTCCTCTTCCATACCCATTTTTCAGAATTGAATTCATCATGATAACTCAATATTCAACCATGGAAAACAAGAACAAAAGCATGGGTAAGCTAGGTATCAAGGAGAATTAAAGAAATTTTAACTTACCTAGCTTGTTTCCTTGATTTCTTCACTTTTTCTTTGAATTTCCACCTAGGTTTTCTTGTTTTTCCTTTTGTTCTTCCTTTTTTCTTGTTGCTGGATGCCTAGGCCGAATATGGTGAGGGAATTGGGGATTTAATGGGCTGATTTCTATAGAAAATAATAAAATAATCAAGCATGCCATGTGTCACATGCTTATTGCCCCAATTTTTAACTTTTTGACTTTTTCTTCTTAATTTTCCACCACAAATATTCTGGTATTTATCCAATCCTACCACAATTAAAATCCCTTGGTCTTGACAAGTGCTGGGGTGAAAAATTTACCGATTTGCCCCTGGGGCGAAAAAAATTACTATTTTGCCCTTTTACTCCGAAATATACCGAAATCTCATTATTTCTACTTTTCAACCTAAAATAACACTAATATTGATCAATATTAACCAAATGGGGAAAAAATTGTTTAAAAAAAATTTTCGTTTAGTCCTTTAGTGGCAAAATTACCATTTTGCCCTTGTGCTCCATAAATACCGAGAATCACAATTTTTCACTGCTAAACATCATTTTATACTCCAATAATCATAATTATATTTCATATAATTATTCTTGGTCAAATGTGATCAAATCTTGGTTAAAAATCTTAATTTTATCATCAAATGGTAAAATGACCGTTTTGTCCCTAATTGGTCAATTTTCTGATGGACTCCAAACTGGGCCTTGAACTCCAAATCACTATTCTAAGCCATTCTGTTGGTTTTAAAATTTTCAAATTCCTCTTAGAATTTCTATTTGAACTAGTTTAAGGCTCGATTTATCTTAGTTGTACCACTCGGTACAATACCGTCTTTTAATCGAGCTTGACAAGGTCTCACATTTCTTGACCTTGGTGCTTGAAGGTCTAAAGATCAACCAAACCTAGCAAATTTCAAGGAAAGGAAATTTGAAGAAACTTAGAAAATAAAGTCTAAAAATTACAAACCCATAAATTCAAAAATTCAAGGGTTGAAAATATATACATTTTAGCCTTAAAAAATGAAGATTTGAAGCCAAAATCCAAGTGTTGTTGAAAGTGGAGTAGAAATAGAAAATAAAGGAAAGGAAGAGAGATTGTTTTTTCTCTCTCTTAGGGTTTAGATGTGCTAAAAATTGGGGTTAGAAGCTATAGGTTTGATGCTTAAGAAGTTAGGAGAAGGAAGGAGTAAGAAAAGAAAAGGAAAGAAAAGAAAACAAGGAAAAGAAAATGAAAAATCTTGAAGTTTATGGTGGAGGAACAAAAATGGCGTTGGGAGGAGATGAAGGAGGAAGATGGTGCCTTGGACACAATGGCCAGCCATGGGATAAGGATGGAGAGTCCAAGCTTCCTTTGGAAGCTTTGACCAAACTTTAGGAAAAATTATCGTTTTGCCCTCCAAGGTTTTTACGTTTTTTAATTGTATCCTCACACAATCTTTTAATTCCAATTTCTTTCCATTTTTCTTCCTTAACACTTGTGCCAATAAAATATCAAATTTATGATTCAACGCGGTAACATTGTAATATTTAAATATTTACTTACCCACGCTAGCTTTGTTTAATAAAAATACGTGGGTCCCATTAACATCAGTTTTCTCTAAAATTCTCATCCTTATTTTCCCCCACTTAGATTGACCATATATTTCTCCTTCATGGAATAAAATATTAATATTTTAATATTATTTTATTAATAAAATATTACTTTATTCTAAAATTTTCCACTAGCCTTTTGGGGCTTCAAAACATCTTACTTTGCCTCGATTCACATCTAAATCACCTTTTATCTCGTAAAATTTTTTAAATAAAAATAGTATTATTTTATTATTATTTCTTCGCGTGCATAAGATTTTATCTTAAAATACTCTTTTCACCAGTTTCCATCCTTTGGCACTTAAATCAACATCTAGTGACCCCTTTTTCTTGTTGATAAGGTCATATTGACTTCTATACGAGGGTATTGGGTGTTACAGGATGAGTTGGAACATTTGTGCTTGATGATGAATTTGAGAAGACTACAAGATTCACTCAAGCAATGTTAAAAGTTAATTTGTTGGCAATGATCTTTTTGGGAGCCATCGTAATTTGGAAATTTGTTTAAAGAAAAGAGATAAGAGGCAAAGATTGTCCCACCGAGTGTGCTAGAAATTTTTACACACAAAGTTTGCATCAAATATGGGAGACACATAAAATTTATTCATATATCATATGTGAGTTTGATAATTCTATTTTATAGAATTATTTTAGTCTAATTTTTTATTAAATATTAGCTAAGTACTTAATTTTTAATTAAAATTTAGTTATTTTTAGTTGTTTTTATAAGTAGTTTATTTTTAGTGAGCTATTTTAATTTTATATTTATTTATTTTAATTTGGCTATTATTTATTAGTTTTATGCTTTTGTAGGATTTAAGGGAATAAGGCTTAATTTTAGAAAGTAAGGTGTTTGAAAGACCTAGAATTCTACTTGCATATGCTTTAGTGTTTTGACCATAACTCTGTCACAGCCCAATCCTCGGCCATGACCATCGCAAGGACCCAATAGGCACAGCCCACTAGGCCCAAGCAAGCCTTCCTATATGAATCTGTACATTAGTTCATCTATTATTCATATTTCTTTAAGATCTATACTTAATAGTGTTTAAATGCTAATTTCTTCGAAGATAATTCGTAGAACCCAAGTAAATACTCGCACTGGCATCATAAATTAAAATATACATACATAGTTTGTCAAATGTATCCTAACAATTCACATTAAACATATTTGTGCATATACAAAGACGTTGATTGTCAGCAGAGTGACTCTAAGCGTGGGTGCTAACATTTAGTGTTAGGGTGACCTACCGAAAAATAGATAAGAGAAAGCACCTCGGCCTAGGAATCCACTACCTTAGAACCTGAAAACTAAAATATGAAGTTAAAAATAATGAGTATAAACTCAGTGAGTAAACATATGAAGGGAACAAGCAAACGATACGAAAAGATTTTGAAAACACGATGCACTTAATTTAAAAGCAATGCAATTTAGTTTAATTTCTTGTAAAGCCCTTAATTCAACCCTTGATTATTTAATCCCTTAAGGTGAAGGATTTATAATCCACAATGGAGTTGAAAAGAGTGAAAACTATAGCAAATATCCAATCAAGACAAGCAAAACAGAGGGTTTCTCGCTGCAGCGGAAAGGCATTTTATAACATATAGTACAATCACATTTTTTATTTTCATAACTTATCTATAGCATATATATATATACATGTACACCATCGCCGCCTTACTCAACTCATGTGCACTCCCTACACGCATAAGGCAACATCATCATGTGCTTTCCCTACACGCACATTTCAATATCATCACACTCACTCCCACCCACATTATTACCGGCATGTGCACTCCCACACCTCATAGCACCGACACTGTCACGTGCACTCCCACACCGCACGTGTACGGTTATAGCTATTATACAGCATTATCACTTAAAGCATAACACACATATCCACATAGTATAGGAACACATGGTTTCATTGTATCACATATTTTACCACATAAGAGCATTTCATCAAGGGCTTGTTCCCATGCACATTTGGTAGAAAAGTCCGATAAAACATTTTAGGTGATTCAATTAAACACGTATGCATTTATCCCAAAAAATTTTAATGCAAGTTCACTCATGGTGTCTTTTTTGATGCTTTGATCGACTCTAACTACATCTAATGCTCTAAATGGAGATGTGGATTCTCATTAGAACCTATCACACACAATAACATCACACTAGCTCAATTTACATAAATACTATTCCAAAAGTTGTTTCCTAAATCAAGTTTTACTAGTTATTCCTAACTAACTTCCAATTACCATTTAAGAAGTCATTGTTCACACCAGACATGATTAAATAACCTTTAACAATAAATCAGCCCACAAACCTAATTATTGGCCATCATCAACAACTCAAAAACCAAATCTAACTCATTACTCACCTTAGTTGTTTTATAGTGGAATTCTTTTCAAGAGTTCTTCAAGCTATCAAGGAAAGTCTATCTCTCTTTCTCTCTCTCAAAATGTTCAACTAGTGAAAGAAAGTGTAGAGGAAGAGCTTTTGAGGGTTCTTGAGGTGTAAAAGTGAAAGAGTGTGAAACACCTTATGAAAATGTGTATAAAAGCATGAAAATTGGAGTTAATTCGAGAGAGTTATGGAGGCTTTAAGGTTTCTTTTCCATGGAAAGGGGAAAACGTTTAGTGAGGGAAAAGGATGAAAAGAAGAAAAAGAAGAAGCTGCTGAAAGTGAGGAGAAAATGCTGGAAGAAATGAGATATTTTTCCTAAAGTCAATCAAAGTTTCACATAATTTACAAAAATGCCCCCTTTTTGTTCTTTTAGTGCAGTGCCTTCAACTTGACAAAGATTTTGACCATATTCCGATCAAAACTAGGCAAAGTGGTAAACATCAAAGTCGTAGCTCTTCCTCTTAGCTTTCAAATGGTGTAAAAATACTATCATTTGGACTGTTGGGAGATTTACTTGAACAACCAAATATATGCAAATAGAGCAACAGTTAATTATGCACCTTTCTTCACCAATTGAAATTATTTTTGATCCTACTCCTATAAAAACATAAAATAATTATAAATAATGTAAAACTAGCATCATTAACTCAAAATAAACATTTAAGCATAAATTAAACTAAACTAATAAAATAAATAAAAATACCTAAATTCAATCCTAAATCCAGTCGAACTTAGACTAATTAGGTATTTAATAGCCCATTAAATATATGAATTTGATGCACTCAATAGTCTACCTCTAGTCACGCATCTATGGAGGTCGAGGTTTCATACTTAGCCACCATATTAAAGTACAGGGTAATATACTCTCCCCCACTTAAATAGAATTCGTCCTCAAATTCACGTTGGTGTCGGGTTATCAATCTCACTTTACGATTTTATTCTTTTCCTACCTTTATAGGGAATTTTGATTTATTCATCTCGTTCACCTCCTGTTCGACTAGAATATTTCACTTATGTCTATTATCATCTTCTAGAGTCAGATCCGCAGCACCCTTCACCATCATTATCTCTTATATTAAGATGCCGAGTACGCCTTTATCACTATCATTAAATTTAAACCATAACTCCATCTTAATCATACCTATTTCGATCACATATTATACTTACTTATGTATACCCAATCACCATCTTATTACTTCACTCTTTGTTGAACTTCTCGACATTCATTCATCGTATCCCCATACACTATTATATAGCTTACAACATTATAAACATGCCATATTCATTCTTGTATGTACTCTGAATGTTGGGGGAGGTTAATGCCTTCAATTATTCTCAAATACTTTATGTTTGTGGTTCTAGGCGCTTTAAATCTTCTTAGTTTTTTCATTACATTGTTCGTTCCAAGATTCATGCTTCTACATTATCCTTAATTCAATGCAATTCAAATCGTATGGAAGGCAACTCACTCGTAAATCTTTATCTTTAATTGTACTTCATCCATTCATCATCAAATTCTTTTCACTAATTCTAGTCTTTCATGTTTTAGAATATATCGTCATTATTATAACTTAAAACTTTTTGACCATCCTTAACAAAATTAGATTTTTATCTATCTTACTCAATTCTTCCCAATACTCACATTATAATACTATCACCGTTTATTCTCCATCTGCGGCTTTATTGCCACATAGAAACCTTAGCATAACTATAAGATAACACTTCCTTTACTCCTCCATCTTGATCATATTATTCCATTTGTTTTGGATATTACTTTTAGGATTCTCCTTTTATCCACATAGCTCAATTTTTAATAGTATATCTTATTATTGCATCACCTATGCAACTCATCAAGCATACTGTATTCAATTCTCAAATCACTAAAAATGATTCTTTATTCCCACCGATGACACGAATAACTCCACATATACTTATATATACGTCTATTAAATTTCAACATCCATTACCACGTGTAAGAACCCTTTTTTACTTTCCTCAATCTCGACATTTCTAATTTATCCTTCCATTTCATATCCATAGATTATAGTTAGTCCACGAATATCCAAATATAATCAATTCCCAATTTACTCTTTGAACATTTAAGTTATCATTCAACTTACATTCTACCATACTTTATCCTTCATATAGTCCACATAACTCACATTAGGGCGATGCACAACTTTAAGTACTTACAAACTTAAGCTTTTCTCTTATCATTCCCAACCATATACATAAGTTTCATCATACCACACACCTTTGTATCATAATGTCATTAACCACATTTCAATCGTTAAGTTTCATCCAATTACAATCCGGTATCCGCGTATGCTTTACGATCTTATTGATCCTTCAAACGTTTTCTTTAATTCATCCTTGCCTCTCATGAAATCTCATAATTCCTAAGAGTCATCTTTGATTCTCATGTACCTTCTATACTTTCATCATATATGTCCTTATTCATCTTGATATTAGTTAGTCACTTAAGATTTAGATTTATGGGAGTCGTGTGCACATCTTGCATTTTTTTTTGAATTTCAATCTCCACATTAGGGAATTCCCATTAACGAGCTTCATTATCGAAATTACTGTGAGACCTCAACCCCTATAGGCTCATAACGAGGCATAAGCGTAATAACCCGGGCTAGGGGTAATTTCGTCATTTTCTCTAATGAGTTCCTAGAAGGAAGTTTTCTGATATTTAAGGTGTAAATAAGTATAAAGACCAAATAAATGATGTATAATGATGAAAACACGAAGAAAACTAGATGTGGCAATAATTTTTGCAACAGTGGCAAAATGGTCATTTTGCACCTCGAGTCAAAATTTTTAAGTTTTTGTAAACCCGAGTATATTGAGACCATTGTGGACTTGGCCTCAGTGTCAAAAGAGTAAAAAGGTTTCACAGAGGATTGGAGAAAAACAAGCTAACTTGCTAAGGGCATTTTAGTAATTTCAAGTGGAATGTATAAGCTTGAGCTATAAATATCTTTTTCTTCCAGCAGCTTCTTCATTCTCCAGCAGCTTCTTCTCCTTCTTCTTCCTCCATCTCACGTTGCTTCCATCCTCCATGGAAGCTTGATATGAAACTTTCACAACTTTCTCTCTTTAGCTCTAATTTTCATACCTTTGTGCCCTTTTGACTAGAACCCTTGTGGTCTTTCACTCTCTCACTTTAAAACCCTCAAAAAGTCCTTGTTCAGCACTTTCTCTCACTAGTTGGAGGTTTAAAGGGAGAAAAAGAGATTTTTCATAATTCTTTAGAAGCTATTGGAAGAGAATTCAACTACAAAGAAACCCTAAGGTGAGTGATGAACTAGGCTTGGTTTTAAGTTGTTGATAATGGCTAGTAATTGGGATTATGAGCTGTTTTATTGTTGAGTTATTTATTCATTTTTAGTGTGATTAGAGTAGTGCAAGGAATAACCATTTGATATAGTTGGGAGACAATTAGGAATGACTAGAAGAATTTGAATTAGAAACTAGCTTTTAGAGTGATATTAATGTAAATTGGATTGGTTGTGATGTTGTGTGCGTGTAGGTTCCAACAAGGCCTCACTTGCCCATTTGAACCATTAGTGGAGGTTAGAGTCGATTAGAGGTTTAGCAATACCGGTGAGTGAACTACATTTCAAAATTGTTTTGGGAATGTGACTGTTTTGTACAAAGCATTTGAATGATTTTGTACAACTTTTTCTTAAAACAAGTGCCTTGGGAACAAGCTTTTGCTTAATGGTTTTATGTTGTGATATGTAGTTGTTATGGATTCATGCACTATTGCATTATGATGATATATATATATATTGTGCATGATAGTTGATATTATGTATGATGATTATAACCGTGTGTGTGCACGATGTGGGGGGATGCACATGCCGGTGATGATGGTGGTGTGGGAGATGGATGATGATAGTGCTCGTGTGCACGATGTGGGGGATGTACACAATGGCATTGATTATGCACGATGTGGGGGGATGCACAAGAGTCGGGTGTGATTATGATGATATTGATGTTTATCTATGTATTTATGCATATCTATGCTTATGAAATGAAAGTTCATGAATATGATATATGATTGAAATGCATGTGAAATTTGGCATGATGAATCTTGAGAAATTCCCATTTTCTTGCAAATTGATCTTTATTGTAGCACTAAATGGATTATTTTGTGCAAAAGGGGTCCCCTTTTCACTTAGGTGCCCTGCTTCTCACTGTAGCGAGGAACATTCTATTTTGGCAGCAGAAAACTGACTGCAGCGAAAATAAATCTCGTTGTAGCGAGAAACTCTTAGGTTCTAGTGTAGTGCTTTCACTTTGATGAAAATGTTTACCATGTTACTATCCTAACTGGGAAAAGTGGTAAACATTAAAGTTGTAACCCTGCCTCTTATATTTCTAATAGTCCAAAAATCAGGTCAATAGGACTTTTGTAACGGGAGATATACTAGAACAACTAAAACACATGCAAACTAATACTATTTCTCGCTGCAGCGAGAAACATTCTATCCTGCATGCTACCCTATTCAGTTTTTGACATATTTTTCACCCATTTAACTTCATGGATTGATCATGGGTTGTTGAAACACTATGAGGTTATTAATCAAAGTTTGAAATGAGGGGTTTTTAGTAAGAAATTAAATCAATTGCATTATTTTTTAAACAAGTGCATCATGATTTCCAAATTCTTCCCATTGATTGCTTGTTCCCTTCTTATGTTCACTCACTGAGTTTCATACTCACGATTTTAAAATTCATGTTTTCAGATTTAGAGGCAGTTGGGACCTAGATTGAGTTGCACACATATGCTCGTCTTTTTAGTAGGTACTATGGCATCTCAATAGCTATATCTTCACCCAGAGTCACTCTACTGACGGTTTTGAGTCTATTATGCTTATGAACATGTATAAGTAATGAAGACCACTAAGATTCATGTTAAAAAATCAAATATGTATATTTGATTACTGAAGCCATTGTAAGGTGGCAAATGAGTGATACTATGTTAGCATAATACAATTGTGAGTATTGGGTTACTATAAAATGTTATTGAAATATTTTTAATTGAGAATTACAATATGGGTTTCATAAATGATGGTGTGGAATGATGATCGAGATTGCATACATAGGCTTTCTTGGGCTTAGTGGGCTATGCCCATTGGGCCCATGCACCGGTCATGGCTCGGTAATTAGGCTGTGACAATTACCTTCAATCATCTTGTACTATTCCTTTACACTAATGTGCCATTATTTTCCTTTTTGCATCTACACAGTCAATGCTGGTAATTACATAACTTTGAATATGATTTTATTTAAGTACCTCTCAATATCACTGCCAATATCCATTTTTTCAAACTCACATCACGTGACCACGTAACCCATGGTTTACCCATTAGGCTCCTTGACAATTCCGAATACCACATTAAGTCATCATGTAGGTAAAATATTAGAAAGTACTGTTAACCATCTTTAATCAACTCAATATTCCTCTCAATTTTTTACATCATAGCTTATCTCAAGGACTTTCCATCCTCCCTTTTACTTACATGCCATTATATACAGGGCAATAAAGTAACTTTTCAATTCATGTATCATTCTCCAATCATTTAAATCTCTGCATAAAAATGCTCAATATCAAGGTATCTGATACCAACTTTGTCATTAACGGTAACTCCACCTCTTTGGGTAGGCTTTTCCTCTTTTGCCGGTGACAACAAAGGGTACCTCTCATAGCACTCATAGGGTGGCACCACCTCTTTGTATAGCCTTTTGCTCTATAAGCCCTTGGACGAAGAGTCATGCTTTGCCACTGTTCACATGCGAGAGTTCCCAAGGATCAGGTTACAACCCTTTGCTCATACGTACAATACACCAGATGTTCTTAGCGTCGTGGCACTAGACAATTAGTGTTGCGGCAATGCAACTGCCGAAAACTTCTTCCACAAGGAAGTTTTCTTACCTTCAAAGTTACTACTTCCATCCTTTTCGACCATATGGCTTTCCTTTAAGCTCTTACCACAATTTCCATAAGCATGTGTATCTTCTCTTTACTTATCATATGCACTAAGCCAAGTTAATACTTTCAACTCATTTTATCTTTTAACACTTATCATCAATCACTAAGTCCCACCTTAGGACATCCTTTCCATATGGTCTAATGAATTTACAATATATATGTATATCACTACACACATAATTATTCATTATTTATGGCATCCCACAATTCATACTATTCATAATTTATTATCTTTCTTGTCTTGTATCTCAAATAGTTCATTGACTTCCAGTACAAGTGATCAGGAAAATAGTTCATCTTTTTCCACACTTTATAGTCATAATCCTTATTAAATCAAGAATTCACCTTTTCCAAGTTCCATATTTTGCCTCCATTTGTCTATATTTGTACCAAATTATCATCTTATAATATCATGGCATCATTTTGTAGTTCCCTCCATAATTAAATTTTACAAGTCTTGACTTAATCACGTTAACCATGCAAAGTGCCACCTATACTCTCGTTGATTTCTCTCATATCCTTCCGAATTGTAACTATAACTGAGATTTCAATTTTCATATTTTCGCGATGGATTACTTACCTTACCATGCTTTCTCACGATATCCTATGCAGTTACAACACATTGAACCTGCTTATTATAACATAGCCCCCTAGTTCAATGTGTTTACTCAAAAAAATCGACTTCTTTGATTCAACTTGCCCCATAAACTAGGACTTTATTTATTTATCCTTGCATTTGAAGTCATGCCAAAACCCGCAAGCCATGATAAATGATAATTTCTAATAAACACTGTCAATTAAAATGGCATTTTATGCCTTGTCAAAAATCTAGGGTTACCACTCAAAAGTCCATCATGTTTATTGGTAACCATTTCATAGTACTACAAAACATATTTATCGTAAGGTCCTGTAGTTGCTTGAATCATTAATGACTTTCCATGTCAACCTTCAATAATTGACTAAGGTGACTAATCACGCCATTAGGGTGTATATCCTTCCTCAATAATTATAGTGTTAGTCCACCTCTGTCATACCAAAAGATTCCCATATGCACCAAGTCATTTAAACAGCTACTTCATAATCCGTTAGAGTCACACGAAAATAAAAGCTAAACTTTTAAGTCCTTTGTACAAACAACTACTACTACCTAGTATACACTGCATTTACCCATACTTAAAGTAAGACAAAGTTCAATGAAAATATTAAGTGTCTTTAGGATCACCGTCCCCTTACTCCAAGCACATCGATAGATCTTCTTTTGGGTCCTCTTGTACCTCTTGAGATTTCTCCATTTTAGCCTAAATCTAAGCTTGCTGTATTCTTATGCATTCTTCCTAACTCACAGGCACAACACCTCTCCCACAACTTAGGGGAAAGTCTCGGACAGTTGATACATTCCTAAGACGAATATCTCCCTTATATTGCCTTTTTCATCTCTTTTCTAATGCCATTCCTTAAACCTTTCCGAAAGGAAATTTCTTACGGCTTCTTGAATGTTAGAGCTATCCTCACTTTCAAGGCTCTCGCTACTCTCAAAGCTTTCCTTATTACGAATCCATTCTTCCAATTTTGATGAAATCCATGTAATAGGAATCCAGAATGGGCCACTTTTTGTACTACCTACATCAGGGTGCCATTGGCTTCTTGTAGTGGAATTTAGTGATCCCTCGCTAGTATTGTGAGGGGCATCCAGACTACCGTCGCTTCTAGACATGGAATGTGCAACAGGCGCACCTCCAAACCTATACGCAACCAAGCATCAATTGCTTAGCCATTTATATTGTCACAGCCCAAATTCAAGGCTATGACAGGCGCATGGGCTTTGTGGGCATAGCCCACTAGGCCAAAGCAAGCCTATTATTGAGATCTTGTTCCCCATTCCATCCATCATCTTTAAAACCATGTGTTGTAATTCTCAATGATGAATGTTTCAGTAATATTTTATAGCAACCGAATATTAATATTTGTATTATATCAAAGTACTGTCATTCATTGCTGTCTCGTAAGGGCATCATCATCAATCCAACATATACATAGTTCATTTATAACATGACTTTTAGTAGTTTACATTACATATACGTGTACGCAGACAAAAGACTCTCAATCGTCAGCGGAGTGACTTTAAGTGAAGGTACCGCTACTAAGATGCCATAGTACCTACCAAGAAGACAAGCACATGTGGACACTCAATCTAGGTCCCAACTGTCTCTAAATCTGAAAACATGAAGTTTAAAAATGTGAGTATAAAACTCAGTGAGTGAACATAAGAAGGGAACAAGCAATCGATAAGGAGAACCTAGAAATCATGATCCACTTGTTTCAAAACAATGTAACTGATTTAATTTCTTACTAAAAACCCCTCATTTCAAACTTTGATTAATAACCTCATAGTGTTGAAAAAACCCATGATCAATCAATGTAGTTAAATGATGAAAAATATGTCAAAATCAAACAAGGTAGCAAGCATGGCAGTAAGTTTCTCGCTGTAGCAAGAAACATTCTTGGTTTGCATTTGTTTTGGCTTTTCAAGTGTATTTCCCACTACAGAAGTCCAATTGACATGATTTTTGAACCATTAGAAAGCTAAGAGACTGGGATACAACTTTTATGTTTTCTACTTTGCCCGGTTCTTACCAGAAAATAGTCAAAATCATTATCCAATTCAGAGCACTGCACTAGGAATTTGGAATTACCCAAGAGTTTCTAGCTGCAGCGAGAATCCATTTTCGTTGCAGCAAAATTCCTCACTGCAGCGAGAATTCTTTTTCTCTACAGTGAGAAACAGGGCTGGTTTGTTTCCCCACCACCAGAGAGTTTCTCGCTGCAGCGAGATTGAAGGCAAATGACAATTAAGGGATTTTCACATGCCACAAAATCCATTCCTACCATATTGCACATCAAAGTGAACACATTGACAATAATCAAGTTTCTCATTATTCATTTTAATCACATATTATAACCATAAACTTTCTATCACATACACATATATAAACATATATAAACACGTACACCACCCCACTTCATTCATTGTCATGTGTGCACTCCCTACTCGCACACTCTAACATCATCATGTGTGCACTCCCTACTTGCACACTTTAACATCATCATGTGTGCACTCCCTACACGCACACTTCAACATCATTACACAACATTATTCAGCAATGCACAACATATATTCATATATATACATACCGACATAATATAGGAGGACATGGATTCATCTTTTTTCATATTTCACATTTTCACAACATCAAAACATTTTATCAAGGGCTTGTTCCCAGGCACACATTTTTAAAGAAAGGTTGGATAAAATCATTCAAATGTTTTATCCAAATACATTTACATTTCCTAAAGAAATTTTGAAATGCAAGTTCACTCACTGGTCCTGTTGATTCTTTTTCTTGACTCTAACCTTAACTAATTCTCCAAATGGACGTGTGAGGCCTTGTTGGAACTTATACACACACAACATCACAATCAACCTAAATTGACATTAATATAATTCAAAAAGCTCTTTCCTAAATCAAGTTCTACTAATTTTTCCTAACTAGCTTCTAATTGTCATTAAGTGGCTAGTTATTTACACTGCTTTAGTCACCCTAAGAGTGAATAAACAACCTTAACGATAAAACACTCACAAACCCCATTGTTAGCCATTATCGACAACTAAAGAAATTTAACCCTAACTGATACTCACCTTGATGGTCTTTATAGTTGAATTTTCTTTCAAAATTCTTCAAGCTAATAAGAAAAATCACTCACTCTCTCTCTACACGTTCAGCTAGTGAGAGCAAGATGGAAGTAAGACTTTTTTAAGGGTTTTAAGGTGAGAGAGTGAAAGAGCACAAAAGGTTCTATGAAAAAGTGCTGAAAAGCATGAAAATTAAAGCTAGAGAGAGAAAGTTATGGAAGCTTTAAGTGAGGCTTCCATGGAAGATGAAAAAACGTGAGATTGGAGGAAGAAGAACAAGAAGCTGCTGAAAAATGAGGAAACTGTTGGAGAAATGAGATATTTATAGCCTAAACTTATCTAAACTTTACTTAAATTACGAAAATACCCTTAACAAGTTGGCTTTGTCTTCCTCCAATCTTTTATGCAATATTTTTACTCTTTTGACACTGAGATAAAGTCTATAATAGTCTAGAAATACTCGGGTTCACGAAAACTTAAAAATTTTGGCTTGAGATGAAAAATGACCATTGTACCCCTACCTTGGAAATCATCATTATTTATATTTCCTTCATCATTTTATCTTTATTTTCATCATTTATTTATGTCTTAGGCCTAATTAAGCCTTAATAATATTAGAAAACCCACTTTTAGGAGCTTTCCAGGATAATGACCAAACTACCCTTGCTCCACATCATAGGGTTTTCCTCCACTACATGTCTGTGAAGGTCGAGGTCTCACATTTTCCCTAAATAAAAGAAATTCAGTCCCCGAATTTGAATCAAACCATAAGATAACGCATCTATATGCATTAAAGAGGTGTGGATACTTTGTCCGCATCTCTTCTTCAGCATCCCATGTTACCTCTTCACTAGTGTGGTTTCGCCATAATCTTTTACTAAGGCTACATCCTTTAAGCGGAGCTTTTGACTTGTCTATGAAGAATAGCAACTGGTTGCTCTTTATATGTTGAATCATTATTAACAAAGTTAAGTTTCATCTTCTGAATCAATTCCTTCAATTGCTCGTATTAAGGTACTATCATCATTTATTCTCCATCTATGGCACTAGTGCTTCGTGGAAGTCTAATTTAACTATGATATAACACTTTGTTAATCCTTACATCTTAATCACATTAATCCATTGGTATGGCTCAACCACGACATAAATTCCAATTCCTTAATATCTTTTCTTTCTACTTTGCTCTCGAATTCTCCTTTATTCACATAGCTCAATTTCTAATGGTAACTCTCATAATCGTGTCATCTATCAATTCATTAAACATGTCGAATTCAAAACTAAAATCACTATAAATAATTCTTCACTTTAATTAATCACATAATCATCTCCGTATATAGATATATATGTATGTACATGCACATTTAAGAATCATCATCCATCACTATATGTAGGAACCCTTGTTAATTACTTTGAAGTAAATTTCCTCTATTCATTCCAATCCATAACCTAGGTTCATCATCATATTCTCATAGCTCATGTTTTCCTTTTTACTTTTCCATTTCATTCCCATAGGTAAAGTTTAATCCATGAATATTAGGGTATAATCAACTCCAGATTACCCCTTCGAATCTTTAAATCACCATTTACTTTACATCCTACCATAAATTGGTTCCTATGTAATCCACACAGATTCTCATTGCGCTTATGCATAACTTTACATAATTTACATGCTTATACTTTTTTCTTATCATTTCTAATCATATGTGTAAGCTTCATTCTACCGCTCATCCTTGCTCTACATTGTCATAAACATGTCACAATCACTAATTATCATTTTCATCAAGTTACCCTCCAGTATCCATGTATGCCTTACTGTTTTGTTGATCTTTCAAATTTATCTTTACTTGATCATTACATTTATGCTATACCACAATCCTTAAAAGTCTTCTTTACTTCTTAATTGTCTTTTGTACTTCCAACATATATGTTATATTTTTATGTCATCTTGACATTTTAATTAGTCCCGATTCATATTCTTGTATCCTGACTCTAAATCATGGCTTATTACCAAAATCTTTACTCGTACATGCTTACTTGAAATATCAAATCATCATCTCTTTCCCAAGTAAATCTCTACGAATCCCATTGTGTACTGCTATTTCCTCACCAAGGGTAATATTGATTAACTAGAGCATATTGCCATTATTCACTAAGCATTTAAAGCATAGTTCAATCCTTGCTTACCCTTATTAGGTACTCTACTTTGATAATTACTCAAAATGAAATAACACATATGAGGGAAACACATTTTACCATCGTATACTCTGCCTCCACAAGCGTATCAAGGTCGTAACATTATCGAGCCTACATAATGGCAAGATAATCATTGCCTCAAACCAACATTTCCAATCATTCTTAGACTTGCAGTGTACCTTTATACTATGTGACATATCAGTTACGAACACCAATGTCACTGTATAACTACTAGCTTCTTGAGCTTTAATGTTTTCACATTACGAGAACCCCTTCAATTTATCTCACCAAAGTGTTCACAAAGTGGATACAAGCCCATAACTTATGGTTCATTGCCCAAAGCAATGAACTCTATCCCATCATTAAAGTTTTACTCTTATCTACCAATCATAGTTACATTGCTTGGTTGCTCACGAGCCTCTCACTGCCATGCCATTTCGATCTTTTATGGCAAGTTAACTTATATATTCTCTTATGCTTTTCAATACACTTTCGAAACACTTAAACACATCCTTTGGTGGAATTCAGTTGAGGACTTAAATAATCAAAAGCTTGCCTTCAAAACCATTCATAACTTTAACAATCCAATGTACGCTTAATGACATTCCACCTCATCGATTCTAACGGACATTATTTTCAAATCTCCCAAGGTGTCTTTGTCCTTAATTCGGACCACACAACTATCTTAGTATATTTGCATTGATTATTCTTAAGCTTCTTATGTTCATCATAGCAACATCCATATTTCTCCCATTATTTACCTTACTTTTCATTCACTTTTTCCTTAGCCTTTAACGAGGCTTAATCTCTTGTCTCATTTACCTACATGTCAATATATAAGGCAATAATTAAACTTTCCAATTCATTCATATAAATACTTTTCCAAAATCTTAAAACTCCAACTAACAAAGCTTAACATCAAGTCCAAGGACCATAATTTAGCTTGTAAATTCAACTTCATGCCCTTTACATCTTATTCATGCATCCGAGATATGAGGTGCACCAAGCACTGCGGCGTGGTGGCTGCTAGAGTTTACTTAATCAACACTATTCATCTACATTTAAGGTTACTACATTGATCATCCTCGACCGTTTGGTTTTCCCCCAAGCTTACGTCACAATTTCCATAGCCATTTATATTCCCGTAGGTTTATCACATATAATAGGCCAAGCTAATATTTTCAAATTCATCTCATCATTTAACACTTGTCACCAATCAATAAATCCCACCTGAGGACATCTTTCCATATTGTATAATGAATTCACCATGTACGGATAACACCACACACATAATTATTCACTACTTCTAGTGTGCCACAATTCCTTAGTATTCACAACTAGTTGTCTTTCTTATCTTATAACTCAAATAGTTTAACCATTTCAACTTAGTATCATCATGAATTTGTCTATCTTGATCATTCTACTTATGCTTACATCATTACTTCAAAATTCTAGAATTTATTCTTCCCCAATTTTCATAATTATTTCCAATAATGTATATTATGTTGATTAGTATCTTATAGTACCATCTATGCAACCCATCAAGCACATTGTGTTCAAATCCCAAATTCCTAAGAATAATTCTTTATTCCCACCGATGACATGAGTAACTCCACATATACATATTTACATCCCTTTAAATGTCAACATCCATTACCATGTGTAGGAACCCCTTTCTTACTTTCCTCAATTTCGACATGTCTACTCCACATTTCACCTTTTGTGGTATGCCAAGATCATCCTTCAGGCATATTCCACTACTAACAATCGCATACCTTTGCCATAACATTTTAATGCAACTTGATTAGACAATTGTTTCCAAATAACTCTTAAATACCTAAACATCAAGTTGTACACCACTTAGTGTTAAGATCTTAACTTTACTCACCAATCCTTAACCAATTACATTTATAAAGTATATGATTTGCTTAACTATTGCATTTCGCCCTTGCAGCTATAAAATCAAAATTTCTTAAACTTAGGATGTAGAAGCTCCCTCTTAGAAGTTATCAAAAAATTGATATTTCCTAAATCCTTTACCTCTGTGAAGATCACATTTGGAACTGATCATTTTTATCATAGATTGCATACTGAAACCAATAGACTTTTAAATTGATCGTTAAAGTAGTTTGTATACCAAACTCAAATATAGAACTCCATATGGCATTTAGACTAGATTTGACATCTTTTAGTCATTTAACTTGAAGTTATCAAATCCACAACTAGTCCTTTAATCCTTTGACCTCACACACAACATAACAAAGTTCATGCTCCTCCTCAGAGAAAATTTGTTTACCAACCTTTCACTTGATGACCACACATCAATTATAATAGTCACTGAATTTCACCCTTAAGCTAATTCATGTACTTATAATTATAAACCATAATAGTTCAAATCGGACCTTGGGATCTGGCAATTACTTAATTGAAATCGAAACTAGCTCCATCTAAGCTGCTATGCACATAGTCGACACTTATACATTTACAAAATATTTCAAAAGCCCACACCATTTCTATAGGGGCATGACAAGCTCATTTAACATAGTGCACTTACCTTCGTGCACATAAACATCAGTTTACACCTTCCTCAATACTTAGATCTATACACTCCAAGTAAATTACAACCATCACATTTCATTCCAGTCAAAGTGCGCCCTTTATTACCATTGTCGTACGTGTTCCTTTATATTGACCTCAATAATGATCCAATGTCATCCGATTTCTTCCCATTGACAATTATGGGCTTAAATTATAACTCCACTGAATTAATAAGTCATTACGGACCTATTAGTCCAACTCTAATTTCTTCCATCTTGAATTGGAGGGATTTGTTATTACATTAACCTTTCATTAGGAGCATTTGGTTAAAATCCTTACAACAATAGCTCGTGTCTCAGGTGGCATCTCAATCCCGGACAACGGCACCACTTATGACCTTTGCATAATGTTAGCAAAATGGTAGGTTACTAGGAATAGGAGTTCATATAGCCTCCTGTCTATGAATTGTGCTGTAGTCACAAACCATAAACAAGACTCTACATTAACTCCGACAACTCCGCCGATTGACACGAGAATCCCTAGGACTCGACTAAACCTAGAGCTCTAATACCACCTTTGTCGCAGCCCAAATTTCAGGCTATGATTGGCGCATGGGTCAGTGGGCATAGCCCACTAGGCCCAAGCAAGCCTCTTGTTGAGATCTTGTTCCTCATTCCATCCATCATCTTTAAAACCATGTGTTGTAATTCTCAATGATGAATGTTTCAGTAATATTTTATAGCAACCGAATATTCATATTTGTATTATCTCAAACTACTGTCATTCATTGCTGTCTCACAAGGGCATCATCATCAATCCAACATATACATACTTCATTTATAACATGACTCTCAGTAGTTTACATTACATATACGTGTACGCAGACAAAAGACTCTCAACCGTCAGTGGAGTGACTTTAAGTGAAGGTACCGCTACTGAGATGCCATAGTACCTACCAAGAAGACGAGCACATGTGGACACTCAACCTAGGTTCCAACTGCCTCTAAATCTGAAAACATGAAGTTTAAAAATGTGAGTATAAAACTCAGTGAGTGAACATAAGAAGGGAACAAGCAATCGATAAGGAGAACCTGGAAATCATGATGCACTTGTTTTAAAACAATATAATTGATTTAATTTCTTACTAAAAACCCTTCATTTCAAACTTTGATTAATAACCTCATAGTGCTACAAAAACCCATGAGCAATCCATGTAGTTAAATGTGTGAAAAATATGTGAAAATCAAGCAAGGTAGCAAGCATGACAGCAAGTTTCTCGCCGCAGTGAGAAACATTCTTGGTTTGCATATGTTTCAGTTTTTCAAGCATATATCCCACTACAGAAGTCCAATTGACATGATTTTTAAACCATTAGAAATCTAAGAGACTAGGATACAACTTTCATGCTTGCTACTTTGCCCAGTTCTTAACGAAAGATAGTCAAAATTGTTGTCAAAGTTAAAGCACTGCACCAAGAATTTGGAACTACTCGAGAGTTTCTATCTGCAGTGAAAATCCATTTTCGTTGCAGCAAAATTCCTCACTGCAGCGAGAATTCTTTTTAGCTGTAGCGAGAAACAGGGCTAGTTTATGTCCCCACCACTTGAGAGTTTCTCGCTACAGCGAGATTCAAGGCAGATGATAATTAAGGGATTTTCACATGCCACAAAATCCATTCCTACCATATTGCACATCAAAGTGAACACATTGACAATAATCAAGTTTCTCATTATTCATTTCAATCACATATTATAATCATAAACTTTCTATCACATATACATATATAAACATATATAACCACGTGCACCACCCCACTTCATTCATCGTCATGTGTGCACTCCCTACTCGCACACTCTAACATCATCATGTGTGCACTTCCTACTCGCACACTTCAACATCATCATGTGTGCACTCCCTACTCGCGCACTTCAACATCATTACACAACATTCTTCATCAATGCACAACATATATTCATGTATATACATACCAACATAATATAGGAGAACATGGTTTCATTCTTTTTCACATTTCACATTTTCACAACATCAAAACATTTTATCAAGGGCTTGTTCCCCGGCACACATTTTTAAAGAAAGTTTGGATAAAATCATTCAAATGTTTCATCCAAATACATTTACATTTCCCAAATAAATTTTGAAATGCAAGTTAACTCACCGGTCCTGTTGATTCTTTTGCTTGACTCTAACCTCAACTAATGCTTCAAATGGACGTATGAGGCCTTGTTGGAACCTATTGCACACAATATCACAACCAACCCAAATTGGCATTAATATAATTCTAAAAGCTCTTTCCTAAATCAAGTTCTACTAGTTTTTCCTACCTAGCTTCTAATTGCCATTAAATGGCTAGTTATTTACACTACTTTAGTCACCCTAAGAGTGAATAAACAATCTCAACGATAAAACACTCACAAACCCCATTGTTAGCCATTATCAACAACTAAAGAAATTTAACCCTAACTTATACTCACCTTGATAGTCTTTGTAGTTGAATTCTCTTTCAAAATTCTTCAAGCTAATAAGGAAAATCACTCACTCTCTCTCTCTCTACATGTTCAGCTAGTGAGAGGAAGATGGAAGTAAGATATTTTTAAGGGTTTTAAGGTGAAAGAGTGAAAAAGTACAAAAGGTTTTATGAAAAAGTGCTAAAAAACATGAAAATTAAAGCTAGAGAGAGAAAGTTATGGAAGCTTTAAGGGAGGCTTCCATGGAAGATGAAGAAACGTGAGATGGAAGGAAGAAGAATAAGAAGCTGCTGGAAAATGAGGAAGCTGCTAGAGAAATGAGATATTTATAGCCTAAACTTATCCAAACTTCACTAAAATTATGAAAATGCCCTTAACAAGTTGGCTTTGTCTTCCTCTAATCCTTTATGCAATCTTTTTACTTTTTTGACACTGAGATAAAGTCCATAATAGTTTAAAAATACTCGAGTTCACGAAAACTTAAAAATTTTGACCCGAAATGAAAAATGACCATTTTGCCCCTAACTTGGAAATCATCATTATTTCTATTTTCTTCGTCATTTTATCCTTATTTTCATCATTTATTTATATGTTAGGCCTAATTAGGCCTTAATAATATTAGAAAACCCACTTTTAGGTGCTCGCCAAGAAAATGACTAAACTACCTCTATTCCACATCATAGGGTCTACCTCTGCTACATGTCTGTGAAGGTCGAGGTCTCACATATATATCATAGGAATAGATAGGTTTTCTAAAGAATTATAGGCCTATGTAGCCTCCCGTCCTTAGCTTGCGTTGCACACCCATAATTTAAGGATGAAACTCTACACAGAGTCCCACAACTTCACTGACAACACAAGAATCCCTAGGATTCAACTCAACCTAGAGCTCTAATACCACCTTTCTCATAGCCCAATCTTGGGCCATAAGCCGTGCGAGGACCTAATAGGCACAACCCACTAGGCCCAAGCAAGCCTTCCTATATGAATCTGTACATTAGTCCATCTATCATTCATATTTCTTTAAGATCTATACTTAATAGTGTTCGAATGCTAATTTCTTCGAAGACAATTCGTAGAACCCAAGTAAATACTCGCACTGACATCATAAATTAAAATATACATAGATAGTTTGTCAAATGTATCCTAACAATTCACATTAAACATATATGTGCATATACAAACACCTTAACTGTCAACAGAGTGACTCTGGGCGTGGGTGCTAACATTTAGTGTTAGGCTAACCTACCGAAAAATAGATAAGAGAAAGCACCTCGGTCGAGGAATCCACTACCTTCAAACTTGAAAACTAAAACATGAAGTTGAAAATAATGAGTATAAACGTAGTGAGTGAACATAAGAAGGGAACAAGCAAATGATACGGAAAGATTTTGAAAACATGATGCACTTATTTTAAAAATAATGCAATTTAGTTTAATTTCTTGTAAAGTCCTTAATTCAACCCTTGATTATTTAATCTCTTAAGGTGAAGGATTTATAATCCACATTGGAGTTGAAAAGAGCGAAAACTACAGCAAATATCCAATCAAGACAAGCAAAACAGAGGGTTTCTCACTGCAACAGAAAGGCATTCTATAGCATATTGTACAATCACATTTTTTATTTTCATAACTTGTCTATGGCATATATATATATATACATGTACACCACCGCTACCTTACTCAATTCATGTGCATTCCTTACACGCACAAGGCAATATCATTATATGCACTCCTTACAGGCATATTTCAATATCATCACATGCATTCCTGCCCACTTCATTATCGGCATGTGCACTCCCACACCGCACACCACAGACACCATCACATGCACTCCCACACCGTACACCACCGACACCGTCATGTGTACTCTAACACCGCACGTGCACGGTTATAGCTATTATACAGTATTATCACTCAAAGCATAACACACATATCCGCATAACATAAGAACACATGGTTTCATTATAACACATATTTTACCACAAAAAATTTTCATCAAGGGCTTGTTCCCATGCACGTTTGAAAGAAAAGTCCGATAAAACATTTCAAGTGATTCAAATAAACACGTATGCATTTATCCCAAAATATTTTAATGCAAGTTCATTAACAGTGTCTTTGTTGATGCTTTGATCGACTCTAACTGTGTCTAATGCTCCGAATGGAGATGTGGAGTCTCGTTGGAACCTATCACACACAATAACATCACACCAACTCAATTTACATAAATATTATTCTTAAAGTTGTTTCCTAAATCAAGTTTTACTAGTTATTCCTAACTAGCTTCCAATTACCATTTAAGTAGTCATTGTTCACACTAGACATGGTTAAATAACCTTCAACAATAAATCAGCCCATAAACCTAATTACCGACCATCAACAACAACTCAAAATCCAAATTTAACTCATTACTCACCTTAGTGGTTTTATAATAGAATTCTTTTCAAGAGTTTATCAAGCTATCAAGGAAAGTCTATCTCTCTCTCTCTCTCTCTCTCAAAATGTTAAACTAGTGAGAGAAAGTGCAAAGGAAGAGCTTTTGAGGGTTCTTGAGGTGTAAAAGTTAAAGAGTATGAAAAACCTTATGAAAAAGTTTACAAAAGCATGAGAATCAGAGTTAATCCAAGAAAGTTATGGAATCTTTAAGGTTTCTTTTCCATGGAAGGGGGGAAACGTTTTGTGACACCTAGTACCCTGGCATTGTGAAACTCGACCTTCATAGACCCGTAACCAGAAGTAGACGCGATAACATGAACCAAGGGTAATTTCATCATTTCTCATGGTGAGCTCTTGGAAGTAGTTTTCTAATGTTATTACGGTCTAAGTAAGCCTAAGGAATAAATGAATGATGGTAAAACTAATGAAAAAGATAGGAACACTGATAATTTCCATTGTAGGGGTAAAATGGTCATTTTACATCTCGGGTTTAAATTTTTACGTTTTCATGAACTTGAATATTTTTAAACTATTATGGACTTTGTCTTAGTGTCAAAAGAGTAAAAAAGTTGCACAAAGGATGGGAGGAAGAGAAAGTGACCTTGTTAAGGGCATTTTGGTAATTTACACGAGGAATTGGAGAAACTTTAGATATAAATATCTAAGTTTCAGCAAATTCTAGCAACTTCTTCATCCATCCATCTCTTCTCTCCATTTCACATTTTCTTCACCCTCCATGAGAAGAAAACCTTGAATCCTCCATAAATCTTTCATAGAAAGTCCAAGTTTCATGTTTTTACCCACTCCGTCATAGGGTTTTTCATGCTCTTCCACTTTTACACCTTAATAGCCTTCAAAAGTCTTTCTTTAGTACATTCACTCACTAATTGGACGTGTAGAGAGAGAGAGTGATTTCCCTTATTAGCTTGAAGAATTTTGAAAGAGAATTCAACTACGAAGATCATCAAGGTGAGTATGAGTTAGGGTTAATCTGTTTAGTTGTTGATAATGTCTAGTAATTAGATTTGTGAGTGCTTTATTGTTGAGGTTGTTTATTCATTTTTAGTGTGATTAGTGCAGTGCAAGTAATGGCCATTTAGTAGTAGTGGGAAGTTAGTTAGGGATGACTAGTAGAACTTGATTTAGGAAATAGCTTTCGGAATGGTATTAATGCCTAGTTGGGTTGATGGCGATGCTGTTGTGTGTGATAGGTTCCAACAAAACCCCACACCTCCATTCAAAACATTAATCGAAGTTAGAGCCCACCAAAACATCAACAAAGACTGGTAAGTGAAGTTACATTCCAAAATGTTTTGGGAAGTGCCTACATGTTTAAATAAATCATTTGAAAGTTTCAATTGTTTTTGCTTTAAAAATATATTTGGAGAACAAGCCCTTGATGAAATGTTTTTATCTTGTGAAATGTGCAATATGAATAGTTCATGCGTTCTCACATTTTATTGATATGTATATTTTGCTTCGGATGCTCGTTTTGTGTGATAATGTGGACCCAGCTATGTGCGGTGTGGGAGTGCACATGAGCTGATGATGACCTAGCTATGTATGGTGTGGGAGTGCACATGAGCTGATGATGATGATATTGCATTGTGCGTGTAGGGCATGCACATGAGCTGAGTGTGGCGAGATGGTATGCATGATGATGTATGTATATATATATATGTTATAGAAAGTTTATGAAAATAATTATGATTGTGTTGTATGTTGGGATTGTTAATTGCTCCCAAATTGCTTTTCATTTCAGCAAGAAAATGGCTTTTGATGTAACAATACCCTTTTAACTAAATTGCTCTGTTTCTCGCTGCAACAAGAAACTCTTAGGTTGGGGGGCTTACACTGGTCTGGTTCTCTTTGCAACGAGAAATTTCTTGAAGCTTCTCACTGAAGCAAGAAACTTTTCAGTGGTTCCAAAATTCTAGTGCAGCGCTTTCATTTTGACAAAGATTTTGACCACATTCTGATCATAACTGCAAAAAGTGGTAACATCAAATTGTATCCCAGCCTCTTAGCTTTCTAATGGCCTAAAAATCATGTCATTTGGACTTTTGTAGTGGGAGATATGCTTGAAAAACCGAAGCATATGCAAACCGATAATGCCTTTTGGTTGCAGCGAGAGAACCCTCTGTTGCTTGTATTGCTTCGTCATTGCTGAAATTTTCATTCTATTCAACTTTAAGGTTTATCATGGACCTTGAAACTTTAAGGGATTAAACATTCAAACTTTGAAATGAGGGTTTTTAATCGAAAAGTAGACTAAATTGCATGGTTCTATCGTAAGTGCATCATGTTTTTTAAAACATTCCTTATCGTTGCTTGTTCCCTTCTTATGTTCACTGACTGAGTTTATACTCATTCTTTTAAATTGCATGTTTTTAGATTTGTAGATAGTTGGGATCGAGAATAAGGCATCCACTTGTATTCACTCTAGGTAGGTATCATGGCATTCGATAGCCGTACCCTCACCAAGGTCATTTCGCTGGTCGTTAGAAGTCTTTTATATGAGTACATGTACATTAAATGTCACGACCCGGTACTCCCCTCGAACCCGTGACAACCGCCGCGGTGTCCCGGTATACACTTATTGCCCGAAATGTCAACCCAAAACCCCGCAAGGCTTTACTATCAGTTTCTCTGCTCCCTTATGAGCAACCATTGTCAAATATCGTGTTCTAAAATATTTGAAGCTGTTTCCAACTTTAAACAAATAAAATATTAATTTTTCGTCTCACAAGAGTATTTTGGTCATTTTTCTCAAAAATTTTGAAACTGGCTAAAACGTAATATACAAGTACAAAACACATAATTCATATTCAAAATGAGTTTAAAAGTCTAAAATCTTCATTTAAAACGAAATTATGGTTATTTGAATATAATAAGAAAATAAAAGAAATATTAAGTAAAATATCCTATTTTCTTATAAAACAATATTTATAGAGTTATACGTGAATAATTTTTATAGCGTAAAAGCTAAATAAATTTATACATACTTAAATACAGTAAGCCAAAATATTTAATTTAATTTACAATAACAAGAGTGCCCCCGAATAAACAAAAGTAAAGAGGACTGTGAACCTACGGTTTGGAAAATGCAGATCCCACTATAGTCCTCGATGAGATCAGCTATCTACAGTCTATACTGAACCTAAAATGGGTGGAAATGAGGGTGGTGAGATTATAAAATCCCAATGAGTAAACAGACATCATCATAAACATCTAGAGTTGAGTACATGGAGACAATAAAATAAATCATCATAAACTGGGTTATACAATTAGAACACATCTCATTCAAAATACGTAAAAAGGCTTATGAATCTCACAAAAATCTAGGCTTGTGCCATAAATCTATTCTCGAGGACACCTTGGCCGAGGCATCCTACCGAGACCGCCAAGGTTATTAAAATTCACATTTCACATAAATCATATTTTTGTTTTGAAAACATAGCCGTTCCTTGGCGTTGGCTGAGTTCCCCTTCACGTGGTCGTTTGGTGTGAAGTGAACCCTAAGCTTTACCTCAGGAGATACTCTACGCGCCTCTCTGTTCGAGGTAAGAATATAATGGGGTTTACCGTGCCCCTCTAAAAGGCTGGTCCACAGAAACCCCTTACTGCAGTGATTAATTAATATATAATCCACCATATAATAAAACTCAATAACATGATATGAAAATTTTGTAATTCGCAGTTTTTCAAGCTAACCAAACAATTCGCATTTCAATACAATTGCCAACTAGCCAATCATGCTCGATTTATCATAAGCTAGTTAATTTGAACAATCAAATTGCCACAATTAACAGTCTCCGTGTACTCTATTTTTCAAAATCACTATTAATTTCAAAACAATTTATAAATTAATTTCATTGAAACACATTTATTCATAAAACATGAAAATTTACCTTTTTAAATTTCTTTTTTCATATAATTCATGAAAGCATCTAAAAACCACCCTAGATAATTAAAATGACAATAAGTTTACTCACAATGTCTAGAATGCAGACTTTTGAAGCACTCTGTCTACTGATCCTTGGATGCAATTTTCTTGCCTTTATCGGAGGACTCACCACCTTGACACAGTACAAAATCGAGAGTTTCACCAAGTTGGTACTAAATCAAAATGAAACTAATTTAGACTACCAATGCATGATATGGAATGCAAAAATGCACTGGTAACTATCTAAACTCAGTATTGACCTAATTCGTTTTATCACCCGATTAAATTCCTAACGGGTCCGTTTAAACTCCAATTTAATTCTTTTCAGTTTCTATACCTCAATTGCACCCAAATTAACTTAATGTCCCTCAGTGTGGTACAAATTATCAGTCCCAACAGTAAATTACGAAAATACCCCTAGTGGGTAAAAATTCGTATTTTTGCTCCGAAAATTCCCATTATTTTTCTAGGCTCATAATTCATTATGCCTTAACCAAATCTCCTAGAATAAAATCAAACTCATCCTCACTCACTACATGGTAAATTTAGCCATTAATGGTTGGGAGAGAAAATAAATTCTTTTCTTGTTGTTTTATTTCTAAATATGCTAAACTTACTAAAAACACTAACATAAATTAAAATCAAATAAATCCAACAACTTTCTCTCTCCTAACCCATTTTTTCTGAATTGAATTCATCCTGAAAACATGTAATTTAATCATGGAAAATAAAGAGAAATGCTTGGGAATAAGAAAACTCAAGCTTAATAGAAAAAATCTCACCTTTTTCACTTAATTTCCTTGAAAATTCACACTTTTTCTTTGATTTTCTCTCTCTAGGGTTTTGTTTTTGTTTTCTCTCTCTTCTTGGTGGTTTGGCCGGCCATGGGGTGGAAGATGAGCTGATTTTTGTGCCTTTTAAAAAGGAAAATAAAAAATTAATAAAGGCATGACACGTGGCATCATGTCATTGGTCCGTTTTTAAAATTTTAAAAATTTAAACATTTTATCTCCACCACATGTTTAGTCAAGGGTCAAAGATGAAGACAAAGGAAGACCATGTGCTGGAAAAAATATCCGAGTGGTGGAAAATTACAATTTTGCCTCTGAGGTGGCAAAATTACCATTTTACCCCTATACTCCAAATTATACCGAAATTAAAATTTTCACTTCTAAACCTCAAATCATACTCCAATAAGTCGAATTATACTCCAATAAGTCAAATGGGGCCAAAAAATTCTTTTCTAAAATTCTCATTTTGTCCCCAAGTGGCAAATGACCATTTGGCCCCTAGTTAGTGAAAATTCCGATTTGACTCCAAATTGATCCTCAAACTCCAAATTACCATTTTAAGTCATCCATGAAGTGTGAAACTCTTAATCTCACCTTAAAATTCCTATTTAATCTAGTTCGAGGATGAAATAAACTTTGTTGTACCTCTAAGTACAATACCGATTTTTGTAAATTTTTCGGGAGTCTCCTAGCATGCAATCATGCTATCATCACATGTATGTCATGAATAGTATTTTATAAGGTTGGGCTTTACATTAAATGTAAATTGCTAGGAATCACTTGTCAACGATGCATGCATAGTTTGGAATGATGGTGCCATTATGAGATGGCTATGAATAACCTTATTTTGAGATTATACAAATGTAAATTTTTGGTATCGATGTTGTATTATGAAAATATGTCTAGTTGCAAATTTCAAATGGTGGTGTAGTAATGGTGATAAAGATTTGATGGGATAATGAACGAGATTACGTAAAGAGGCTTGCTTGGGCTTAGTGAGCTACGTCCACTAGGCCGATGCGTCGGTCATGGCCCATAATTTGGGTCGTGTCAGACTTGGTATCAAAGCCCTAGGTTTAGTTGAGTCCTAGGATTTCTTATGTCTAACAGCGGAGTTGTTGGAGTTAGTGTAGAGTCTTGTTCTTAGTTTGTGGGTGCGTAACACGAATCAAGGGAAGGAGGCTACATGAACTCTTTTTCATCTAGAAGCCTGCCTTTGTCTGTAAAACTGGATCCTATAAATACATGTCATAACATACATGCACTGAGTAGCATGTTATTATGCTAGGAAAGTCCCTAAGAATAAACGAAACCCGATATTATACCTAATGGTACACTTCAATTGATTTAACCTCGAACTAGTTCAAATAGGAATCGTAGGATGAAATTTAACATTTTATAGTCAAGGAATGACTAAAAATGATTGTTCGGAGTTCGAGTGTTCATTTGGGGAAAAATTGAAAATTTTGATGTTAAAGGGTAAAATCGTAATTTTTCCACCCGTGGACAAAATTTGAGATTTTGAGAGAATTTAGATCACATTTGACAAATTGGAGAATGGTATGAGTATAAGGGATGAAAAATGTCTATGGGCAATTTTTCAGTTTTTGGGGCAAAAATGTAATTTTTGACTTTTACGGGGGCAAAAGTGTATATTTCAAAAATTACTTCACCAAGACTTTGGATAAGTCTGAGAATTTTATCTAAGCTATGGATATGTGGGAAAAGTGTATGGTGAAAATTTGGAAACAAATGGATGAAATTTTAAAAACAAACTAATGGGAAAGTGACACATGACATTTTTTTAATGGTTTAATATTATTTTAATGAAAGTTTAGCCCATTTAAACCCCATTTTAAGTGGTGGCCGGCCATAAGGAAGAACAAGAGAGGAAATAGAAAGGAAAAGAAGAAAAGAAAGAAAACAAAGGGAAACTAGAAAAACTCAAAGGGAAATTCATGTTTTTCGCCCGTTTACGCGTCTAACGGTAAGATTTTTCGACTTTACCTTGATTTCTACCTTTCCTATGCCTTTGTTTCCATTTAGCATGCTTGAGGAGAGAGATCTAAAAGTGACATCAAGGGCTGGACGAATTTCAAGGGGGGAGAAATTGGAATTTTTAGGTTTTGATTTTTAGTTAAATTGATAGTTTTAGTTAGTTAAATGTGTTTAGAAATTAAATTGGGCAAGAAAGCATTAAATTTTCACAATACCCACCCTTGGCTGAATCTGCAATGAGGTACAATGATGATGATCTGATTTTTATTCTACGAGAAATGAAGAGAAAATGATGAAAAATGGTTAAATGTGATAGAAAAACAAAGTAGAAAATTTACCGAGTTAATGTCCCATTTTTGGCCGAATTTTCTAAGGAGGAAAGTGAGTTGATTTTGGTGATTTTAGAAGGTTATTGGCTGATATTTAATGGGTAGAAATGTTGGAGAGAGAATGGGATGATTTAGAGTTAAAATGGAGCGCGTTAGCAATTTATCGGGTAAAGTGCCAAAAATAGATTAATACCGTGTTTAAGCCGTTTTTGGCTATTGCATTTTATACCATGCATTAGTATAGGATTTAAGTCAAATATATAGTGATTTAGCATTAATGTGATGAATTGAGTAAATTTTTGCAATGTGTCTAGGAGGAGAGCCTTCCAATAAAGGCAAGGAAATCGTACCCGACGAGTAGTTATCGGGGCACCTAGAAAGCTTTTAGTTTGTACAAACTGTGAGTAAACCTATTATTATTGTAAATTATCTAGAGTTTATTTTTAAATACTCTTTATGTATTTTATGAAATGAAAACGAGATTAAAACGGGATTTTTGATGTTTTAGAAATAAATGTGACAAATAAAAATATATTGTGTTGATTATGAAATTGAGTAATTGGAGGCTGTTAACTATCTTGAAAATTATATATTTTCCTATGAATGGCTTATGAGATATGAGTATATGTGGCTATATTTTGTAAGTGTATTGGGAAATTTATGTAAGCTGTTTTTACTATGCAAGCTGGATAAATAAATAAAAGTCACGTTATACTGTCGAAATTTTATTAAAATTGGTGGGTTTAGTCACTACAGTGACGGGTTTTCGTGGATTGCCTATTAGAGTGGCACGGTAAACCCGGTTATATAGTTACTCCAGTTGTAGAGGCAAGGAGGGTAACTCTTGGGGTAGTATTAGAGCTCACTCCACGTCGAACCCCCACGTGAATGTGTAACTCGGCCAACGTCAAGGAACGACTTGTTTTAAAAATAAAAATGTGTTTCACATGTAAATGTTATAACAACCTTGGCAGACTTGGTTAGATGCCTCGGCCAAGGTATCTCTGAGGATTAGTTTTGGCTTGAGCCTTGTTTTTAATAAAAGACATAAGCCTGAACAACTGTTTTGGTAAATTACAAATATTTTATGGCTTAAGAAATAAATTGAAAACATTATGAAATGGTTCGAAATTTGTTGTTTAAACTTGCCTCCATTTTACTTGCCTTTAGATATTTATGATAATGTCTGTTCACTCATTCGGATTGCAAAATCTCACCCACCTCCTTTCCAAACATTTCAGGTTTGTGGTAGCTTGTAGATACTCTATTTTGTCGAGGATTCTAGTTGACATCTCTATCACACAAACAGTAAGTTTCTAGCACCAACATTGGGTGTATTTTGGGCCACTTGTCATTGCAACCATTATTGTACATTATAACTTAGTAAATTTTTGTATGTATGAATTTATTTTACTTACACATTACAAAAGATTTCTTACACGTGTTTCTATAAATATTGTTTTATATAAAAATGTTATATTTTAATCAATATTTTGAATAGTGATATTTGTCTATAAATCCTTTTAAAAAAAAATTTGTCTTTTGATTTATTTGAGCCGAAAACGACCGGTAATTGTTTAAAATGGAATGTTTAACAACGATTGCTCACAGGAAAGGAAAGAAACTGATATGTAAGCCTTGTGGGGTTTCGGTTGGCATTCCGGGTAATGAGTGTAAATCGAGATCGACTGCAGTTGTCATGGGCCCGAGGGAGGTTTCGGGTCTTGACATTGTCTTACTAAAAGGTTAAGAATTAATGCATGTTTGTTTACAGGTTTGAGGAGCCTTTGTGAGACAATATGAGCAGTAGCAGGAAGAAATGGAAAAGGTCCCCTAATGCTGAAGAGGGATCGATGGACTCCATTGCTCGGAGTCATTATGTGCTAAAGGTTGAAAGCGTGGCTAGTAATTCACTCCCACTTCCTAATGAACGCATTCCACCAGGAGTGAAAATAATTTTTCGTAAAGGGAAAGATGTCAACAGTAGTGAAAGCATTGCAAATAAGGGCAGCTCTAGTATTTAGGGATGCATGAACAAATTACTAGAGGAATGGTATAAGAAAAAGATAAAAGAGGCAATTGCAAAAGGAGATATTCGTCCTAGGAAGGTAACTGTTGTCCGACACTTTCCTCCTAGATGTGGAATAGGTGCTGCATCTATGAGTAGGGAGGAATTAGAGGGGCAACAATAAGCTTGGAAGAATAAGAAGCAAGAGGATCCTAAAGAGGACTTGAAGGAGGATCCGTCGATGTGTTCGGATCAACACGACAAAGATCCTAAGGATGCTTAGTAATTTCGTAGAACTTTATATTACTTTAAGTCTAGGCCGACGTGATGTAAATGAAGTAGTAGTAGTTATCTGTACAAAGGACTTAAGAGTTCGGCTTTTACTTTCTTGTGACTCGAACGGATTATGAAGTAGCTGTTTAAATCACTTGGTGCATATGGAAATCTTATGGTATGACAAAGATGGACTAGCAATATAATTATTGAGTACAGATATTCACCTTAGTCGTGTGGCTGGTCACCTCAGATAATTATTAAAGGTCGATGTGGAAAGTCATTAATGGTATAAACAACTACGAGGCCTGACAAATGATTACTAGTTAATCATGGAAAGGTGAAAATTTGAAATTTCAATTATAGTTACAATTTGGGAGAATATGAGCGAAATTAATGAGACTATAGATGACACTTTGAATGGTTAATGTGATTAAGTTGAGAATTGTAAACTTAAGTGTGGAGGGAATTATGACCGGATATTCCTGTGGATGAGAATGCTAAAAGGCATATGCTGGATAAATAGGAAAAAAGGTAAAAAAGGATGATTCATTGGTCAAGTGGCTGTAGTGTGTAGGTAGGTCCTAAAGAGTTGTGCAATGCACAAAAAAAGAAACAGGTAGGAAAGTCTTTTCATTGTTTTTTATAAAGTACGATTGGCGGTAAGAATGGAAGCACATGGTGCTCTGACATTATAAAATGATTATCTCACACAAATATAGCCCATTTGAGGTAAATTACGGAACTTGGGAAAGATGAATTCTTGATTTAATGAAAAATTGTGAATGTAGAATGTGGAGAAAGATTAATTATTTTTATGGTCATTTGTACTGAAATATCAATAAACTATTTGAGTTATGAGACAAGAAAGACAATTAATTATGGTGGTTAGAATGGTGGGATGCCATAAATAATGAATAATTATGTGTGTGGTGTTATATATATATCTTGGGAAGTCATTACACAATATGGAGAGGATGTCCTAAGGTGGGACTTAATGACTGATGATGAGTCTTAAAGGATAATATGAGTTGAAAGTATTGACTTGGCCTAATACGTATGATAAGCGAAATGAAAATACAACTACTAATGGAAATTTTGGTATAGGCTTAAAGGAAAGCCATGCTGTTGAGAATGATTGGTACAGTAGTCTTAAAGGTAAAAGAATTGTTTCAATAAAGTAAATTCCAGCAACTGCAACGTCACAACGCTTACTGTCCAACATTGCCACTTTAAGAACCCCTCATGGCTAGAAAGCACGAGCAAATTGTGAGTGGCATAAAGATGAAACTCACAAGTTGAATTATGATCATTGGTATTGATGTTGAGCTTTGTTTTTTGGAGTTTTAAGTATGTTGGAAGAGTGTTTATATGAATGAATTGAAGGTTTCTTTAATGCCTTATATATGGGCATGTAAGTAAAGAAAAAGAAGTTAAAGAGTTCTCGAGACAACTACATTGAGATAAACTACCATGTGAAGTATTAAAATGAATAACATGTTGACTAAAGTCAAATCCTAAGAAATAAAGAAGACAAGAGGTTAAGCCTTGTTAAAGGCTAAGGAAAAAAAATGAGTGAAAGGTTAGATGAAGGTATGGGACATCGACAAGGGTTATCAATACTAGGTGATGAAATTGTGAATCAAGGATTACAAGGGTAGCATAGCAAACGAGTTAATATAAAGTATTGCTATGAAGATTTACAAATCTCATCTTGACTTAGTTGAATGAAGAGGGTTAGTAACAACACAAGGCTAATTATATGGCATGCTAGAAACCTATGAAAATAAATTGAAGTATGAATAGATGAGCAGGCATTTAAATATCTTGGTGAATAAGTGCATGCCTTTTTGGAATGATATGCTCAGAAGGTTAAGGAGCCAATAAGTGATTAAGTGTTTTAGGAATGCACAAACATCCTTGAGAAGGAATTACCAATCATACGTGGCAAGTATAACATCTAGAAATTGGAAACTTGCTAAAGAGCCTAACGACTAGACCATGGGTTAAATAATTATATGCGGTGAGATATAAGTTTAAGGTGAGTATCTGCAAGGAAATACTCAAAAGGAATCCTACTATGAATCTTGTGAAAACAAGCATTAAGTTGGGTTTTCACAAAAAAAAAAAAGGAAAGCTATAAGTCGAGAGTGATACTCACATTGACATAGAGGGGTACTTCCGAAGAACCTTGTTTTCAGTTTTGTAATTTCAAGTATTAATTGTAAATTGGCTAATCGAGACTGATGTTATAGTGGTATAAAAGAATAGTTTAAATGATGATTGAAGGTAACTTTTATAAGGAAGTCAGATAATGGAAACCTTTTAACATATTATGGAAATTGGAATTTGAAAATGCATGAGGCATGCATGATTCGAATGAGTTTAAGTCTTAAGTGACTGGTTAATATCGAATTACAAAAGGGATATATAAGGATGACTTTTAGGGATTGTGGTATTGCATAAGATGCAATCATCAAGAAAAAAAATGAACCTTTGAAGGATCAATGAGGTTATTGTGAGACCTTGACCTTTATAGACTCGTAAAAGGAAGTATACGCAATATCCTTAACTAGGGGTAATTTTGACATTTCCTTGGTAAGCCCATAAAAGTAAAATTTTTAAACAATATTATGGTCAAAGTAGGCCTAAGGCATAAATGGATGGTGAAATTAGGGGTAAAATGGAAAGAAAACCAAAATTTCGATGATTTTCACTATAGGGGCAAAATGGTCATTTTTCACCTCCAGTTAAAATTTTTTGTTTTCATGAACCCGAGTATGTTTAGACCATTATGAACCTTGTCCACGTGTCAAAAGAACAAAAAGATTGTATAAAAGATTGGAGGAGAGTAAGTTAATTGGTGGAAGGGTAATTTGGTAGTTTTAAGTGGATTGGATAAGATTGGCCCATAAATACTTTATTCTAGTAGCTTCTTCTCCCATTTTCCAGCAGCTTGTCTTCTTCTTCTTCTTCTCTCTCACGTTTCTTCAAAACCTCCATGGAAGCTTGATATGTAGCTTGCAAAATTTTCTCTTTCTAGCTCTAGTTTTCATACTTTTGAGCCCTGTTGACTAGAACCCTGGTATTCTTTCACTCTCTCACTTCAAAACCCTTGGTAAAGTTTATTTCCATACTTTCTCTCACTAGTTGGGCATTTTAGAGAGAGAAAAAAAGAATTACCCCATTGATTTAGAAGCAATTAGAAGAGAATTTAACTACAAAAGAGCCCTAGGGTAAGTGATGAATTAAGCTTAGTTTTTAGCTGTGAATAATGGCTGGTAATTAGGAGTATGAGTTGTTTTATTGTTAAGTATGTTTATTACATTTTAGTGATTAAGATAGTGAACATAGAGAGCCATTTAATGTGGCAATTGAAAGCTAGCTAAGAGATAGCTTTTAGGGTTCATAGTGTGTGAATTGACCTATTGGTTATGCTAATGTGATCCTAGGTTCTAAGGAAGCCCGATCATCTCATTTGGACAATTAGGGGAATTTGAGTCATCTAAAGGCTCTACAATCAATCGTTGAGTGGACTGGCTATCAAAATTGTTTTGAGAATATGATTGTTTTGTACAAAGTGTTTGAATGATTTTATACAACTTTTCTCAAAAATGAATGCCTTGGGAACAAGCTCTTGAGAAATGGTTTATGTTATGATATGTGGTTATTATGGATTTCTATGTGGTTGCATTATGTTGATATACATATATGTTTGAATATAATGTTGTGTAATTATATTGACTTGGCTATGTGCGAGTAGGGAGTGCGCATAAGCTGAGGATGACCCGGTTATGTGCGAGTAGGGAGTGCGCATAACCTAGTGATGACCCAGCCATGTGCGAGTAGGGAGTGCACATGAGCTGGTGATGATGATGATGGGATTGTGTGTATGATGATGATGGGTATATACGTATACATATATACATATGTAAATATGTGTGTTATAGGAAATTAATGGATAATGGTTTATGGTTGTAATGCATGTGAAACTTGACATGTTAAACCTTGGGAAATTGTTATGTGTTTCATGTTGGTTTGGACATTTCAGCAGGGTGGTTTTTCCTTTGGAAGAAGGGTAAATTTTGCATTGGTGCCCTGTTTCTCACTGCAGCAAAAATCATTCTCGTTGCAACGAGAAACCCTCGAGTTTTTGAGGGGTAGGATGGTCGAAAACTCGCTGCAACGAGGATGCATTTTCGCTTTAGCGAGAATGACATAGTAGCTTCTCGCTGCAGCGAGAAACTTTCTGTTTCTAGGTTACAATTTCGCTGTAGCTTGATTGAATCTCACTGCAGCGAGAAACATTATGTTTCTGGATCACAATTTCGCTGAATCTCACTGTAGTGAAAAACCTTCTATTTTTCTCTCCTATCTTGTCCAATTACTGCACTATTTTTCACTTCTTTGCTACCATATCGGAGCATGGACTTCCAAGATTAAGGACTAAATGAGTTAAGTTTAAAATGAGGAGGTTTAGTGAGAAATCCTTGGCCAGTTGAGAAACCGTCGTTTGGCTAATAACTTAATCCCAACGTTGCTGCAACGAAAATTTATTCTCGCTGCAGCTAGAATGCCTTTCCGTTGCAGCAAAAATTTGTTGTCGTGTTTGACTTGCTTGCATATTATTAAAATTTTCATTCTTCAAATGGTTCGTTATGTATGGATTCATGATTTTCAAATGATTAATCATTTAAGGGCTTGATGAGGGGTTTTTAATAAGAACGAAAACAAATTGCATTGTTTTGAAAAAGAATGCATCATGATTTCGTTAAAGATTCCTTATGGTATGCTTGTTCCCTTCCTTGTTCACTCATTGGGTTTATACTCACCGTTTTCAACTTCATGTTTTCAGATCACGAGGCAGCTGGTAACTAGGACGAGGTGTCCTTGTAGACTTATATCCATCTTTTGGTAGGTGTCTTAGCATTCAGTAGCTGTACATTCGTCCGAGTCCCTCCGTTGGAAGTCGAGTATTATTTTGTTCTGTATAGACGAACCTAATGTAAATTGTTAAGATACATGTTGTAGACAAATGTACATACACTTCTTTAGTATGCTAGTATGAGATGGCAATGTGTAGTATTATTTTGATTCTAAGTTATGAAATGTGACTTAGCAGTTTATGATGGAATGATGAACACGTTAAATTAATAGGCTTGCTTGGGCTTAGTGGACTACGTCCATTGGGCCCATGCATCGGTCATGGCCCGAAATTTGAGTTGTGACAGTTTTAAAGCATATACACATACTGGATTGCAAGATAATGAAAATGGTATTTAGTAAGTGAAATGTGACTAATGAGATTGTGGTGCAAGGATATATATAATAAAATGAAACTTAAGTATATAATTAGAAATGATAAGAAGGGAGTATAAGCATGCAAATGATGTGAAGTTATGCATAGGCATGATGAGAATTTGTATGGATTACGTAAGAGATAACTTATGGTAAAACGCAAGTTGAATGATAATTTAAACATCTAAAAAAGGCAATCAAAACTTGATTATCCCCCAATGTTTGTAGATCAAATATGGGAATGTTGACATGTACTATGAGACTTATTATATCGAATCTTGGTTATGGACAGGAATGAATAAAAGTGAAATTTAGCTTGAAGGTGCTTGAACACGAGGATCCCTGCACATAATAAGGAATGTTGACATTTAAGAGCGCGTGTACATACGTATGTGTGGAATTGATGACGTAACCAACTAAGGTAAAGAATTGTTTTTTAGTGATTCGAAATTTGAACATGATATATTTGTTGAGTTGTGTGGGTAGTATAACAAAAAGGGATCTCATCAAAAGTTAAGCTATGTTGATATAAGAAATTTGGAGAAACAATCAGAGAGAGGATATCAAGGGAATGTAATTTATTACGTGATTAAGACATGCAAGATGGACTAATATGAGTAAGAAGATTTAAGTTGCATAAATACAAAATAAACATGAAGAGTGAAGGAATGGTTAAAAGATTCAATTTCCCCTGATGTGAAAATATGTATAGGAATGAGTAGGAGATATTGAGAATGCCATAAGTTATGCAATAGTGTATAGGGATAAAATGAAGGAATGAATGTCTGAGAGTTGACAAGGAATGAGGTAATAAGATAATGATTAGGTATACATAAGCAAGTATAATATATGATCGAAATCGCTATGATTGAGCTGGAGTTATGATTCTGGGTTAATGATGGAAGATAAATGCATGCTCGGTGGCTCAATGATAAAGAGAGAACATTAGTGAAAAATATCATGGTTTTGAGTCGAAGATGATAATAGATATAAGTTACGTACCCTGATTTTGTAAAATGTTTTGGTCGAATGGAACGTAACGAAGTGCATAAATCAAAATCCCCTATAAAGGAAAGAATGGAATAAGATCATAGAGTAAGATTAATAACTCAACACCGACGTAAATTCGAGGATGAATTCTATTTAAGTGGGGGAGATTGTGACACCTAGTACCCTCGTATTGTGAAACCTCGACCTTCATAGACGAGTAACTAGAAGTAGATGCGATAACACAAACCAAGGGTAATTTCATCATTTCTCATGGTGAGCTCTTGGAAGTAGTTTTTGCTAATGTTATTATGGTCCAAGTAAGCCTAAAGAATAAATGAATGATGGTAAAATAAATCAAGAAGAGAGAAACATTGATAATTTCCATAGTAGGGGTAAAATGGTCATTTTACATCTTCGATCTAAATTTTTACGTTTTTCTGAACTAGAGTATTTTTAGACTATTATGGACTTTGTCTCAGTGTCAAAAGAGTAAAAAGGTTGCACAAAGGATGGGAGGAAGACAAAGTGACCTTGTTAATGGCATTTTGGTAATTTATATGAGGAATTGGATACACTTTAGATATAAATATCTAAGTTCCAGCAATTTCTTCTTCCATCCATCTTTTCTCTCCATTTCACATTTTCTTCACCCTCCATGGGAAGAAAACCTTGAATCCTCCATAAATCTCTCATAGAAAGTCCAAGTTTCATGCTTTTACCCATTCCTTCATATGGTTTTTCATGCTTTTCCACTTTTACACCTCAACAACCTTCAAAAGTCTTTCTTTAGTACATTCACTCACTAGCTGGATGTGTAGAGAGAGACACAGTGATTTCCCTTATTAGGTTGAGGAATTTTGAAAGAGAATTCAACTACAAATACCATCAAGGTGAATATCAGTTAGGGTTAATCTCTTTAGTTGTTGATAATGTTTGGTAATTAAATTTGTGAGTGTTTTATTGTTGAGGTTATTTATTCATTTTTAGCGTGACTAGAGTAGTGCAAATAATAGCCATTTAGTAGTAGTTGGAAGTTAGTTAGGAATGACTAGTAGAACTTGATTTAAGAAATAGCTTTCGGAATGGTATTAATGCCTAGTTGGGTTGATGGTGATGTTGTTGTGTGTGATAGGTTCCAGCGAAACCCCACACCTCCATTCGGAACATTAATCAAAGTTAGAGCCCACCAAAACATCAACAAAGACTGGTGAGTGAAGTTGCATTTCAAAATGTTTTGGGAAGTGCCTACATGTTTAAATAAATCATTTGAATGTTTCAATTGTTTTTGCTTTAAAAATATATTTAGGGAACAAGCCCTTGATGAGATGTTTCTATCTTGTGAAATGTGCAATATGAATAGTTCATGCGTTCTCACATTTTATTGATATGTATATTATGCTTTGGATTCTCCTTTTGTGTGATAATGTGGACCCAGCTATGTGCAGTGTGGGAGTGCACATGAGTTATGAATAACCTTATTTTGAGATCATATAAATGTAAATTTTTGGTATCGATGTTGTATTATGAAGATACGTCTAGTTGCAAATTACAAATGGTGGTCTAATAATGGTGATGAAGAATTGATGGGATAGTGAACAGGATTACGTAAAGAGGCTTGCTTAAGCTTAGTGGGCTATGTCCACTAGGCACATGCACCGGTCATGGCCTGAAATTTGGGTCGTGACACATTTAGTGAGGGAAAAGGATGGAAAGAAGAAGAAGAAGAAGCTGCTGGAAGTGAGGAGAAGGTGCTGGAAGAAATGAGATATTTATCCTAAAGTCAATCAAAGTTTCACGAAATTAACAAAAATACCCCATTTTGGTTCTTCTAGTGCAGTGCCTTCACTTTGACAAAGGTTTTGACCACATTCTGATCAGAACTAGGTGAAGTAGTAAACATCAAAGTTGTAGCTCTATCTCTTAGCTTTATAATGGCTTAAAAATAATGTCATTTGGACTTCTTTAGTAGGAGATACACTTGAAAAACTGTAACATATGCAAATAAAGCAACAGTTAATTATGCATCTTTCTTCACCAATTGAAATTATTTTTGATCCTACTCCTATAAAAGCATAAAATAATTATAAATAACATAAAACTAGTATCATTAACTCAAAATAAACATTTAAAAATAAATTAAACTAAACTAATACAATAAATAAAAATACCTAAATTCAATCCTAAATCTAGTCCAACTTAGACTAATTAGGTATTTAATCTACCATTAAATATGTGAATTTGATGCACTCAACATTCTACCTCTAGTCACGCATCTGTGGAGGTCAGGATTTTACAATTAGCCACCAAATTAAAGTACAGGGTATTATAGTCTCCCCCACTTAAATAGAATTCATCCTCGAATTCACGTCGGTGTCTGGTTATCAATCTCACTCTATGATTTTATTCCATTCCTCCTTTTATAGGGAATTTTGATTTATTCATCTTGTTCACCTTTAGTTCAACTAGAATATTTCACTTATGTCTATTATCATCTTTTAAAGTCAAATCAGCAGCACTTTCACCACCATTATCTCTTATATTAAGACATCGAGTATGCCTTTATCACTATCATTAAATTTGAACCATAACTCCATCTCAATCATAACTATTTTGATCACATGTTATACTTACTTATGTATACCCAATCACCATCTTATTACTTCACTCTTTGTCGAACTTCTCGACATTCATTTACCTTATCCCCATACACTATTATATAGCTTATAACATTATAAACATGCCATATTCATTCCTATATGTCCTCTGAACGTTGGGGGAGGTTAATGCCTTCAATTATTCTCAAAAACTTTATGTTTACTTTGGTTCTAGGTGTTTTAAATCTTATTATTTTTTCTGTTACATTGTGCATTCCAAGATTCATGCTTATACATTATGCTTAATTCAATGCAATCCATATTGTACGGAAGGCAACTCACTCGTAAATCTTTATCTTTAATTGTACTTCATCCATCCATCATCAAATTCTTTTCACTAATTCTAGTCTTTCACGTCTTAAAATATATCATCATTATTATAACTTAAAACTTTTTAACCATCCTTAACAAAATTAGATTTTTATCTATTTTACTCAATTCCTCTTAATACTCACATTATAATACTATCACCATTTATTCTCCATCTACGACTCTATTGCTACATAGAAAGCTTAGCATAACTATGAGATAACACTTCCTTTACTCGTGCATCTCGATCATATTCTTCCATTTTTTTTGGCTATTACTCTTAGGATTCTCCTTCTATCCACATAGCTCAATTTCTAATAGTATATTTTATTATTGCACCACCTATGCAACTCATCTTGCATACTGTATTCAATTCTCAAATCACTAAAAATGATTCTTTACTCCCACTGATGACAGGAGTAACTCCACATATACTTATATATACATATATTAAATGTCAACATCCATTACCATGTGTAAGAACCCCCTTTTTACTTTCCTCAATCTCGACATTTCTAATTTATCCTTCCATTTCATATCCATAGATTATAGTTAATCCACGAACATCCAAATATAATCAATTCCCAATTTACTCTTTCGACATTTAAGTTATCATTTAGCTTACATTCTACCATACTTTATCCTTCATATAGTCCACATAACTCACATTAGGGCAATTCACAACTTTAAGTACTTACAAACTTTAGCTTTTCTCTTATAATTCCCAACCATATACATAAGTTTCGTCATACCACACACCCTTGTATCGTAATGTCATTAACCACATTTTAATCATTAAGTTTCATCCAATTACAATCTGGTATCTACGTATGCTTTATGATCTTATTGATCCTTCAAAGGTTTCCTTTAATTCATCCTTAGTTCTCATGCAATATCATAATTCCTAAGAGCCATCTTCAATTCCAATGTACCTTCTATACTTCCATTATATATGTCCTTATTCATCCCGATATTAGTTAGTCACTTAAGATTTAGATTTATGGGAGTCGTGTGCACATCTTGCATTTTTTTTTTCTTAATTCCAATCTCCACATTAGGGAATTCCCATTAACTAGCTTCATTATTGGGATTACCTTCAATCATCTTGTACTATTCCTTTACACCAATGTGCCATTATTTTCCTTTTTGCATCTACACAGTCAATGCTGATAATTACATAACTTGGAATAGGATTTTATTTAAGTACCTTTCAATATCACTGCCAATATCCATTTTTTCAAACTCACATCACGTGACCATGTAACCCATGGTTTAGACATTAGGCTCCTTGACAATTTCGAATACCACATTAACTCGTCATGCAGGTAAAATATTCGAAAGTACTGTTAACCATCTTTAATCAACTTAATATTCCTCTCAATTCTTTACATCGTAGCTTATCTCAAGGACTTTCCATCCCCCCTTTTACTTACATGCCACTATATACAGGGCAATAAAGTAACTTTTCAATTCATGTATCATTCTCCAAACATTTAAATCTCCGTATAACAATGCTCAATATCAAGGTCTCTGACACCAATTTTGTCACTAGGGGTAACTCCACCTCTTTAGGTAACCCTTTCCTCATTCACCGATGACAACAAAAGGCATCTATTAGAGCACTCATAAGGCGGCTTCACCTCTTTGTATAGCCCTTTCCTCTATAAGCCCCTGGGCGAAGAGTCATGCTTCGCTACTGAACACATGCAAGAGTTCCCAGGGATTGGGTTTCAACCCCTTGCTCATACGATCAATACATGAGATGTTCATAGCATCATGGCGCTGAACAGTTAGTGTTGCGACAGTGCAACTGTCAGAAACTTCTTCCATAAGAAAGTTCTCCTACCTTCAAAGCTACTACTTCCATCCTTTTCAACCATATGGCTTTCCCTTAGGCTCTTACCACAATTTCCATAAGCATGTGTATCTTCTCTTTACTTGTCATATGCATTAAGCCAAGTTAATACTTTCAACTCATATTATCTTTTAACACTTATCATCAATCACTAAGTCCCACCTTAGGACATCCTTTCCATATGGTGTAATGAATTCACAATATATATATCACTACACACATAATTATTCATTATTTATGGCATCCCATAATTCATACTATTCATAATTAATTATCTTTCTTGTTTCGTATCCAGATAGTTCATTGACTTCCAATTCAAATGATCAGGAAAATAGTTCATCTTTTTCCACACTTTATACTCATAATCCTTATTAAATCAAGAATTCACCTATTCCAAGTTCCATATTTTGCCTCCATTGGTCTATATTTGTACCAAATTATCATCTTATAATATGATGGCATCATTTTATAGTTCCCTCTATACTTAAATTTTATAATCGTTGACTTAATCACGTTAACCATGCAAAGTGCCACCTATAGCCTCATTAATTTCTCTCATATCCTTCCAAATTGTAATTGCAATTGAGATTTCAGTTTTCATATTTTCGTGATTGATTACTTGCCTTACCATGCTTTCTCACGATATCCTATGCAGTTACAACACATTGAACCTACTTATTATAACATAGTCCCCTAGTTCAATGTGTTTACTCAAAAAAATCGACTTCTTTGATTCAACTTGCCCCATAAACTAGGACTTTATTTATTTATCCTTGCATTTGAAATCATGCCAAAAACCCACATGCCATGATAAATGATAATTTCTAATAAACGCTATCAATTCAAATGGCATTTTATGCCTTGTCAAAAATCAAGGGTTACCACTCAAAAGTCCATCACGTTTATTGGTAACCATTTCATAGTACTGCAAAACATATTCATCATCAGGTCCTGTAGCTACTTGAATCATTAATGACTTTCTACATCAACCTTCAATAATTGCCTAAGGTGACTAATCACGCCACTAAGGTGTATATCCTTCCTCAATAATTATATTGTTAGTCCACCTCTGTCATACCAAAAGATTCCCACATGTGCCAAGTCATTTAAATAGCTACTTCATAATCTGTTCAATTCACATGAAAATAAAAGCTAAGCTCTTAAGTCCTTTGTACAGACAACTACTACTACGTAGTTTACACCGCATTTACCCATACTTTAAGTAAGACAAAGTTCAACCAAAATATTAAGTGTCTTTAGAATCATCATCGCCTTGCTTCGAGCACATCGACAGATCCTCTTCCGGGTCTTCTTCTACCTCTTGAGATTTCTCCATTTTAGCCTTAATCCAAGCTTGCTGTATTCTTATGCATTCTTCCCTACTCACGGGTGCAGCACCTCTCCCATAACTTGGGGGAAAGTCTCGGACAGTTGACACCTTCCTAGGATGAATATCACCCTTTGCAATTGCCTCATTCATCTTTTTTCTTATGCCATTCCTAAGACCCTTTCCAAAAGGAAATTTCTTACGGCTTCTTAAATGTTAGAGATGTCCTCACTTTCAAGGCTCCCACTACTCTCAAAGCTTTCCTTAGTACTAAATCATTATTTAAATTTCGATGGAATCCATGTAATAGGAATCCGAGATGGACCACTTTTCGAACTACCTAGATTAGGGCGCCATTGGCTCCTAGTAGTGGAATCTAGCGATCCCTCGCTAGTATTGTAAGGGGCATCTGGACTGTCATCATTTTTAGACATGGAGTGTGCACCAAGTGCACCTCCAAACCTATTTGCAACAAAGCGTCAATTGCTTAGCAATTTATATATCATAGGAATAGGTAGGTTTTCTAAAGAATTAAAGGCCTATGTAGCCTCCCGTCCTTAGCTTGCGTTGCGCACCCACAATCTAAGTATGAGACTCTACACAGACTCCCACAACTCCGCTAACAACACAGGAATCCCTAGGATTCAACTAAACCTAGAGCTTTGGTACCACCTTTGTCACAACTCAATCCCAAGCCGTGACCAGTGCAAGGACCCAATAGGCACAGCCCACTAGGCCCAAGCAAGCCTTCATATATGAATTTGTACATTAGTCCATCTATCATTCATATTTCTTTAAGATCTATACTTAATAGTGTTCGAATGCTAATTTCTTCGAAAACAATTTGTAGAACCCAAGTAAATAATCACACTGGCATCATAAATTAAAATATACATAGATAGTTTGTCAAATGTATCTTAACAATTCACATTAAACATATATGTGCATATACAAAGACCTTGATCATCAACGAAGTGACTCTGGGAGTGGGTGCTAACATTTAGTGTCAGGGCGACTGTCATGACCCAAAACCTAGGCCACGACTGATGCATGGGCCCAGTGGGCATAGCCCACTAAGCCCAAGCAAGCCTACTTATGCAATTCCGATCATTAATCCTAACCATCATTTCTAAAACCACATATTGAACTTCTCAATTAAAAATATTTCAATAACATTTTATTACGTCAAAATAATGTCACCCGTTTGCCAACTCATGGTGACATCAGTAATCAAATATACATAGTTGACTTATAACATGGATCCTAGCGGATTACATTACATATATATGTTCACAGGTAATAGACTCATGACCGTCAATGGAGTGACCATAGGTGAAGGTACAGCTACTAAGATGCCATAGTACCTACCAAGAGGACGAGCATACGTGGACACTCAATCTAGGTCCCAACTGCCTTCAAATCTGAAAACATGAAGTTTAAAAACGTGAGTATAAAACCTAGTGAGTGAACATTAGAAGGGAACAAGCAATCGATAAGAAGAATTTGGAAACCATGATGCACTTGTTTCAAAAACAATGCACTTGATATAATTTCTTACTAAAAACCCCTCATTTCAAACCTTGATTAATACCCTCATAGTGTTTCACAAACCCATGATCAATCCATGAAGTTAAATGGGTAAAAAGTAAGTCAAAATCAAGCAAGGTAGCAATCATGGCAACAAGTTTCTCGCTGCAGTGAAATTCATTCTTGCTACAGTGAGATTCGGGCAGCCAAAACAAAAAGTTTCTCGCTGCAGTGAGAAATAGTGTTAGTTTGCATATGTTTTAATTTTTCTATCATATCTCATGCTACAGAAGCCCAATTGACTTTTTTTTAGACTATTAGAAAGATAAGAGACAAGGCTACAACTTTAATGTTTACTACTTTTCCTAGTTCGGACTAGAATGTGGTCAAAATCTTCACCAAAGTGAAAGCACTGCATCAGAGCCCGAGAGTTTTTAGCTGCAGCGAGATTTATTTTCGCTGCAACGAGATTCATTCTCCCTGCAGCGAAAAACAGGGCTGGTTTATGCCCCCACCACCCGAGAGTTTCTTGCTACAGTGAGATTCAAGGCAAATGACTAATAAGGGGTTTTCACATGCCACAAAATCCATCCCTACCAAATTGCACATCAAAGTGAACACATTGACAAGAATTAAGTTATCAACATTCAAAACAATCACATATTATAATCATAAACTTGCTATCACATATACATATATAAACATATATCAACAAGTACACCACCCCACTTAATTCATCATCATAGCCGGGTCATCATCATCATTGGCTTATGCGCACTCCCTACTCTCATGTAGCCGGGTCAATATTATCACACAACATTATTCATGAATGCACAACATATATTCATATATACATACATACCAACATAATATAAAAGCACATGGATTCATCCTTTTGCACTTTTCACATTTTAGCAACATCAAAACATTTAGCAAAGGCTTGTTCCCAAGTACCCATTTTTAATGAAAAGTTAGATAAAATCATGCAAATAATTCATCTCAACACAATTCTATTTTCCAAAACAATTTTGAAATGCAAGTTCACTCACCGGGATTGTTGAACCTCTAATCGACTCTAACTTCGATTATTACTTCAAACGGACATGTGAGGCCTTGTTGGAATCTATCACCGACAATATAACTATAAAAAATATAGCAGCCCATAAATCAAGTTTTTAGCCATTTCTAACACCTTAAAATCAAATTCTAACTCATTTCTCACCTTGGTGGGTTTTTGTAGTTGAATTCCTATACAAAAGCTTCCAAGCTACTATGGCAAGTTTCTCTTTCTTTCTCTAAAACTTTTAACTAGTGAGAAAAAGTGTTGAACAAAGACTTTTTGAGGGTTTTAAGGTGTAAAAGTGGAAGAGCATGAAAAACCCTATGAAGGAGTGAGCAAAAGCATGAAATTTGGACTTTCCATGAGGGATTTATGGAGGATTCAAGATTTTCCTCCCATGGAGAATGAAGAAAACGTGAAATGAAGAGAAGGGCTTTGCTGAAGAAGGAGAAGCTGTTGGAAGCTGCGGAAGCATAGATATTTATGCTTCAAGTAAATCCAAATTTCCACTAAAATTACCAAAATGCCCTCCACATGGTGGCTTTGTCTTCCTCCCATCCTTTCTGCAACCTTTTTACTCTTTTGACACCGAAACTAAGTCCATAATAGTCTAAAGGTACTCGGGTTCACGAATCTTAAAAATTTAGGCTCGAGATGCAAAACAACCATTTTGCCTCTATCGTGGAAATTATCATTATTTTTATCTTCCTCATTTATTTACCATCATAAACATCATTCATTCATTCCTTAGGCCTATTTAGATCTTAATACCATAAAAAAACCCACTCGTAGAAGCTAACTAAGAGAAATTATGAAATTACCCCTAGTCTGCATTATCGCGTCTACTTCTAGTTACATGTCTATAGAGGTCGAGATTTCACAGGTTCACTTATGAATTACCCTTTTAACTCAGTACTTAACCTAAATTGGTATCCATAAACTTTATTAGCCAATGTATCAAAATACGGGGTACTACAGCGACCTACCAAAAAATAGATAAGAGGAAGCACCTCGGTCGAGGAATTCACTACCTTCAAACCTGAAAACTAAAACATGAAGTTGAAAATAATGAGTATAAACTCAGTGAGTGAACATAGGAAAGGAACAAGCAAACAATATGGAAATATTTTGAAAACACGATGCACTTATTTTAAAAACAATGCAATTTAGTTTAATTTCTTGTAAAACCCTTAATTCAATCTTTGATTATTTAATCCCTTAAGGTGAAGGATTTATAATCCACAATGGAGTTGAAAAGAGTGAAATCTACAACAAACATCCAATCAAGACAAGCAAAATAGAGGGTTTCTAGCTGCAGTGGAAAGGCATTCTGTAGCATCTATTACAATCACATTTTTTATTTTCATAACTTATCTATAGCATATATATATATATATATATATATATATATATACATGTACACCACCGCCGCCTTACTCAGCTCATGTGCACTACCTACACGCACAAGGCAATATCATAATGTGCACTCCTTACACGCACATTTCAATATCATCACACGCACTCCCGTCCACATCATTACCAGCATGTGCACTCCCACATCGCAGACCACCAGCACCATCACATGCACTCCCACACCGCACGTGCACGATTAGAGCTATTATACAGCATTATCACTTAAAGCATAACACACATATCCACATAATATAGGAACACATGGTTTCATTATATCACATATTTTACCACATAAAAACATTTCATCAAGGGCTTGTTCCCATGCACGTTTGAAAGAAAAGTCCGATAAAACATTTCAAGTGATTCAATTAAACACATATACATTTATCCCAAAACATTTTAATGCAAGTTCACTCATAGTGTCTTTGTTTATGCTTTGATCGACTCTAACTGCGTCTAATGCTTCGAATGGAGATGTGGAGTCTCGTTGGAACCTATCACACACAATAACATCACACCAACTCAATTTACATAAATACTATTCCAAAAGTTATTTCCTAAATCACGTTTTACTAGTTATTCCTAACTAGCTTCCAATTACCATTTAAGTAGTCATTGTTCACACTAGACATGATTAAATAACCTTCAACAATAAATTAGCCCACAAACCTAATTATTGGCCATCATTAACAACTCAAAAACCATATCTAACACGTTACTCACCTTAGTGATTTTATAGTGGAATTCTTTTCAAGAGTTCTTCAAGCTATGAAGGAAAGTCTATCTCTCTCTCTCTCCAAAATGTTCAGCTAGTGAAAGAAAAGTATAGAGGAAGAGCTTTTGAGGGTTCTTGTGGTGTAAAAGCGAAAGAGTATGAAAAACCCTATGGAAAAAGTGTACAAAAGCATGAGAATCGGAGTTAATTCGAGAGAGTTATGGAGGCTTTAAGGTTTCTTTTCCATGGAAGGGAGGAAATGTTTAGAGAGGGAAAAGGATGGAAAGAAGACGAAGAAAAAGCTGCTGGAAGTGAGGAAAAGGTGCTGGAAGAAATGAGGTATTTATCCTAAAGTGAATCAAAGTTTCACAAAATTTACAAAAATGCCCCCTTTTTGTTCTTCTAGTGCAGTGCCTTCACTTTGACAAAGATTTTGACCAATTTTCGATCAGAACTGAGCAAAGTGGTAAACACCAAAGTTGTACCTCTACCTCTTATCTTTCTAATGGTCTAAAAATCATGTTATTTTCACTTCTGTAGTGAGAGATATGCTTGAAAGACAAAAACATATGCAAATATAGCGACAGTTAATTATGCACCTTTCTTCACTAATTGAAATTATTTTTGATCCTACTCCTATAAAAACATAAAATAATTATAAATAATGTAAAACTAGTGTCACGACCTAATTTTCGAGCCATGATCGATGCATGGGCCCAATGGACCTAGCCCACTAAGCCCCAGCAAGCCTATTTATATAATCGTACTCATTATCCCGTAAGCTATTCTTACATTTACATCTCATAATCTCAACCCTTTAAGTACTTTAATAGTAAATTATAACAATAAAAACTGCATTTATATTATCCCAAAATAACATTAACTATTGCCACTCATGGTACCTTTACCAATCAAAATGTACATATATGGTCTAAGGTATACATCTTAGTACTTTACATCACAGGTACGTATTTACAACAAAAATGACTTTGGGCTTCCAGCGGAGTTACCAAGGTGAAGGTGTGGCTACGAAATGCCAAGATACCTACCAAGGATACGAATCTACAGGACCACCACCACCTAGTTACCGGCTGCCTCTTGATCTAAAAACATGAATTTGAAAAAGGTGAGTATAAACTCAGTGAGTGAACATAAGAAGGGAACAAGCAATCGATAGGAAGAATTTGGAAATCATGATGCACTTCTTTCAAAAATAATGCAATTGATTTAATTTCTTACTAAAAACCCTTCCTTTCAAACTTTGATTAATAACCTCATAGTGTTGTAAAAGCCCATGATCAATCCATGAAGTTAAATGGGTGAAAAATATGTCAAAATCAACCAAGGTAGCAGGCATTGCAACAAGTTTCTCGCTGCAGCGAGAAACAATGTCAGTTTACATGTGTTTCAGTTTTTCTATCATATCTCCCACTACAGAAATCCAATTGATCTGATTTTTTTATCATTAAAAATATAAGAGGCAGGGCTACAACTTTCATGTTTACCACTTTTTTCATTTAAGACGGGAATGTTGTCAAAATCTTCATCAAAGTGAAAGCACTACACCAAAACTCGAGAGTTTCTCGCTATAGAGAGAATCAGGCCAGTGTGACCTCCAAAACCTGAGAGTTTCTCGCTGCAGCAAAAATGAATCTCGCTGCAATGAGAAATAGAGAATTTTAAGTGAAATGGGTCTTGGTACATCAAAAGCCATTTTCTTGTGGAAATGAAAAGTAATTTGGGAGCAATTAACAATATCAACACACAACACCATCACAATTATTTTCATAAACTTTCTATAACATATATATATATTTGTATATACATACATCATCATGCATACCATCCCACCAAACTCAACTCAATGCAATATCATCATCATGTGTGCACTCCCTACTCGCACACTTCAACATCATCACACAACATTATTCATCAATACAAAACATATATTCATATATATACATACCAACATAATATAGAAGCACATGGATTTATCCTTTTACACATTTCACATTTTTCACAACATCAAAACATTTTATCAAGGGCTTGTTCGCTGGCACACATTTTTAAAGAAAAGTTGGATAAAATCATTCAAATGTTCATCCAAATACATTACATTTCCCAAAGAAATTTTGAAATGCAAGTTCACTCACCAGTCTTTATTGATGTTTTGGTGAGCTGTAGCTTCGACTAATGTTCCTAATGGAGGTGTAGGGTTTCGTTGGAACCTATCACACACAATAACATCACCATCAACCCAACTTGGCATTATTACTATTCCAAAGCTATTTTCTAAATTGGGTTCTACTAGTCATTCCTAACTAGTTTCCAACTACTATTAAATGGGTATTATTTGTACCATCCTAATCACTTTAAAATGAATAAACAACCTCAACTACAAAACATTCCCAAGTCTCATCGCTAGTTATTCTCAACACTTAAATATCAAATTCTAATTCCCTACTCACCTTGGTAGCTTCGTAGTTGAATGTCTTTCCAAAAATTTCAAGCTATTATGGAAGCTCCCTCTTTCTCTCTCTAAACACCTAGCTAGTGAAAGAAAGTATGGAAGTAAGATTTTTTTTTTCAAGGGTTTTAAAGTGCAAGAGTGAAAGAGCACAAAGTTTCTATGAAAGGGTGCACAAAAGCATGAAAGGTGAAGCTAGCTTGAGAGAGTTATGGAAGCTTAAAGATAACTCCCATGGAGGATGAAGAAACGTGAGAGGGAAGAAGGAAGAAAAAGAAGAAGCTGTTGGAAGATGATATGTATAGCTCAAGCTTATCCAACTCCACCTAAATTATAAAAATGCCCTTAGCAAGTTAGCTTATTCTTGTCCAATCTTTTGTGCAATTTTTTTACTCTTTTGACACTAAGACCAAGTCCATAATGGTTTAAAAATAATCGAGTTTACGAAAAATTAAATTTTTTACCCAAGATGAAAAATGACCATTTTGCCCTTACTTTGGAAATCATCATTATTTTTATTTCCTTCATCATTTAATCCTTATTTTCATCATTCATTTATGCTTTAGGCCTACTTAGGCCTTAAAAATGTTTGAAAACATACTTCTAGAGGCTCACTAAAGAAATCATGAAATTACACCTAGCTCGGGTTATCGTGTCTACACCTAGTTATAAGGCTATAGAGGTCGAGGTCTCACAACTAGCATCATTAACTCAAAATAAACATTTAAACATAAATTAAAGTAAACTAATAAAATAAATAAAAATATTGAAATTCAATCCTAAATCTTGTCCAACTTAGACTAATTAGGTATTTAATCTCTCATTAAATATGTGAATTTGATGCACTCAACAGTCTACCGTTAGTCATGCATCTGTGGAGGTTAGGGTTTCACAATTAGCCACCATATTAAAGTACGAGATATTATAAACTCTCACTCTAGATGTCCAAATCATATGATTCTTGCTCCATTGGAAAGCTAAGAGACATAAGTACAATTTTCATGAGACCACTTTGTTCAATTCTTCCTCGGAGATAGAGAAAATTGCATCAAAAAATGACTAGGTGTAATGCTATAAGAATGGCAATTTTAAGGATGATATTTGATGTTTAAGCCTCGTTACACTCTTAAGCCAATACTTAGAGATAGTTGGTTAGCTTATGGAGTTTTAGGTTAAGATTGTGAGTATAAAAGGGCTGTTTTAGAAGAAGTTAAAAGCGAGAACCCTAAAAGATTCAAGAAACTAGAAGTTGAGGTAGAAGTTTGGAGAACAAGGATACAAATATTTGTTTTATTTTATTCTTTAGCTTTTTTTTTTTACTCTTAATGGTTAAACTTCACATAATTTTATTTATCTTTGCAATTATAAGTAGCTAATTTTCTTTTTCTAGGATTGCAATTGAATCCACATGCAATCTAAATTTTTAATCTATTTTTTGCTTATCTTTATGGGATTTGAATTGTATATCCCAATTTGCTCTTAATGCATTTTAAGTGATTGGCCACCAATTAAATTGATTTAAAAGCCTAAACAAATTTGGGAAAGGGAGTTTATTATAGTTGAAATTTGGATAGCATATGATCATATTAATTAATTTATCTATAGGATAGGGATATACCTATATGCCATAGGTAGCCAAAATTAGAGCCAGAACTTAATGAATCTATTTTAATTTCAATTCACATAGGGATATAGTGCTTTGGTTAAAATAGATACTTTTAGAAGACGAGTTGGGAGACCCTTATAAATAATTGAGGACTCTAGGTTAGCAATTCAACCCATTGAAATAAGTTAAGGAAGATAATTACGATTTAGATGAAGTGTGAAGGATATTGTAATCTTAGGCTTATTTGATTTGATTTTTGCCCAAGTTATTTATTACTTTGATTTTTCATTTTAATTTAAATTTTGTTTAATTACTTTTAGTTAATTAATTTAGTACTTTGATTTTGATTGTTTGGATTAGATTAAATTTGTCACGACCCAATTTCTCGGGCCATGACCGGCGCATGAGCTCAATGAGCATAGCTCACTAAGCCCAAGCAAGCCTATCCATTTACCTTTGCTTAACAAATTTATCATATCATGCATACACACACACTTTTTTTTGGGGTGTGAACATAGCCAAAACACAATGGCATTATAGATAATAATATACATGCACTATACTAGTCATGTATTTAGCAATTTACATTGCATCCACATATTCACATTGTTAGATTGTATTCATAATACAAAAGGACCCATGACTTCCAGCGGAGACATTTACAATAAAAGGGATTACTATCGAATGCCAGACACATACCCAGGAGATGAACTACGAGAACTCCTCGATATAGGGTCCAACAGTCACCTGATCTGAAAACATGAATTTTTATAAAACATGAGTACAATACTCAGTGAGTGAACAAGGAAGGGAACAAGCAACAATTAGGGAGAATTTAAAATCATGATGCACTTGTTTCAAAACAATACAATTTAGTTCATTCCTATTTAAAACCCCTCCAAACCCGAGAGTTTCTCGCTACAGCGAGCATGAATTTTGCTGCAATGAAAACAGAGCAACAAGAGAAACATTTTTTCTCACTCAACAAAAAGCCATCCTGCTAAACTAATAAAATCAACATAAAATTCATGAAAATTCTCAAAGTATAATGTGTCAAATTTCACGTACATTACAACCATAAATCATTGTCCATCAATTTGCTATAACACACACATTTACATATGTATATATATATATACCCATCATCATCATCTCACCAACCCATCATCATCGTCACCAGCTCATCATCATCATCACCAGCTCATGCGCACTCCCTACTAGCACATAACCGGATCATCACCGGGTTATGCGCACTCCCTACTCGCACATAACCGGGTAATCCTCGGCTTATGCGCACTCCCTACTCGCACATAGTCGAGTCAACATAATTACACAACATTATATTCAAGCATATATGTATATCAACATAATGCAGCCACATAGAAATCCATAATAACCACATTTCATAACATAGACCTTTTCTCAAAAGCTTGTTCCCAAGGCATTCATTTTCATGAAAAATTGCATAAAATCATTTAAACACTTTGTTCAAAACAGTCATATTCTCAAAACAATTTTGATAGGCAGTCCACTCACAGGTGTCGAAAATTCGGATTCCGGGTGAACTTTGACTAATAGTCCTCAAGCGCAATTCCTTTGCCTTTTCCGAACGTCTCACCACCTTGACAAATAACAAAGTCGAGGAATTTACTATATTGTCCCTAAATTGATATAAATTAATTTAAACTACTAATGCTTGATATGTAAATGCAAAAATATGTCCGATTACCGCTTAATCACGGTATCGATTAAATTCGATCGATCACCCGATTAATCGGCGATTGTGTCCAAATCACCTCCAAATTAATTCATTTCTCCTCTAATACCTTAATTTACCACATACATTTAAATAAAGTCAAATTCAGCATTAGAACCCTCACAATTCCTTATAGAAAAAATTTGGTCATTTGGTGTACTAGCATCGAATTTTTTTCTACATAACCATTTCACCTTACTTCATCATTTTCCATGCCATTTTCCTTGAAATAAAAACAATCCCCCATTGATATTCAGCCCTCATGGTTCGACCAACAAGGAACCCTAGAGAAATTGAATATTTCTTTTGTGTTTTTATTCATAACCATGCTTAACTATCCCTAAACACTAACATAGTCTAAAATCAAATTAGTCCAACAACAATTCCTCTTCCATACCCATTTTTCAGAATTGAATTCATCATGACAACTCAATATTCAACCATGGAAATCAAGAACAAAAGCATGGGTAAGCTAGGCATCAAGGAGAATTAAAGAAATTTTAACTTACCTTGCTTGTTTCCTTGATTTCTTCACTTTTTCTTTGAATTTCCACCTAGGTTTTCTTGTTTTTCCTTTTGTTCTTCCTTTTTTCTTGTTGCTGGATGCCTAGGGCGAATATGGTGAGGGAATTGGGGATTTAATGGGCTGATTTCTATAGAAAATAATAAAATAATCAAGCATGCCATGTGTCACATGCTTATTGGCCCAAATTTTTAACTTTTTGACTTTTTCTTCTTAATTTTCCACCACAAATATTCTGGTATTTATCCAATCCTACCACAATTAAAATCCCTTGGTCTTGACAGGTACTGGGGAGAGAAATTTACCGATTTGGCCCCGAGATGGAAAAATTACGATTTTGCCCCTATACTCCGAAATGTACCGGAATCTCATTATTTCTACTTTTCAACCTAAAATAACACTAATACTGATCAATATTAATCAAATGGGGCAAAAAAAAGTTTTATAAAAATTCCCGTTTAGTCCTTTAGTGGTAAAATTACTATTTTGCCCTTGTGCTCCAAAAATAACGGGAATCAAAATTTTTCATTGCTAAACATCATTTATACTCCAATAATCATAATTATATTTCATATAATTATTCTTGGTCAGATGTGATCAAATCTTGGCTAGAAATCTCCATTAAATCATCAAATGGTAAAATGACCATTTTGTCCCTAATCAAACAATTTTCCTGATGGACTTCAAATTGGACTTTGAACTCCGAATCACTATTCTAAGTCGTTCTGTGGGTTTCAATATTTTCAATTTCCTCTTAGAATTTCTATTTGAACTAGTTCAAGGCTCGATTTAACTTAGTTGTACCACTCGGTACAATACCGTGTTTTAATCGAGTTTGATAGGGTCTCACAAAATTATTCTAATTTTTGTACTTAGTAATATTCTAGATCAATTCTCTATGGGATCAATACTCTTGTTACCAATATATTATCTTTCGATACGTATACTTTTGTGGGTAGAATTTTAACTAACAAGTTTAGAATCTCTAGTATTCTTTTACAATAAAGAATGTCCTCTAATTGATTTTTTTCGCTCTTCGTTTCAAGGGTCATGATTACTTGATCTTGAATGAGTATGTTTTCAAGGCTCTTATGATTTGATCTTGAATTCACTTCAAGGGTCTTATGACTGATAACTCTATTATATAAAGTTATTTTGTTATATTTTGGGGGCTTAAGTAGCTAAGTTTTTGAGATTTTATGTTCATATATTAAGTATTTTAGTTAATTTGCTTAATTTAGTTTAATACAAGTTGATTACTAAGTTTTATTTTTTATTTTTCTTTAAATTACTTTAAGTTTAGTTGTTATTGATTTATTTTATTATTCTTGTAGGAAATTTGATGAAAAGACCTTAGTTGATGAAAATCCGTGCAAGTATGGTGATGGCTCATTCATACATGGTGCAATTTTTTGACGATAACATGAGATAAAAAAGTTCAATTAATGTGATGCTTAAGCCATCAAAAAGCCAAGAGCCAAGGCTACAATTTTTATGTTTACCACTTTACCCAGTTTGGATCAAATAAAGGTGAATATTACATTGAAAAATGCTAGACTGCTATAGTTCTGCATAAGGCAGCATATGGAATGAAGGTCGTAACCTTGAGTTGCTTAAAGATGTAGCACCAAGACTCAGCAAGGTTCAATAATAAGACTTGAAAGTAGAGTGCCATGGCACTGGTGAAGTAAAGCCGTGGTGCTAGATGAAATATGTGCACCATATTGGCACCCGAGGCTAGGGCATTGCAACACCAGATGAGTTTCCATATTCTGCACATTTATTGGATTTTGTAAACTAGGGCTTTTGTGGATTATTTAAGGGACCTTTTTTAAAGGTTTTCAAGAGGACAACAAGCAACTATTCTAGAGAAAAATAGCAAAAAATAGTGCAAGAAAGTAAGAGAATCGAGATCGAAAAGTCTTAATTATTAGTTTCTCTATTTAGTTTTGTTTTTTCTTTTTTTAATTTCTTTGACTTTGATTATTGGCTAATTTTCTTTGGATAATGTTTTTATTAGATATTATGAGCTAAACTATCTTTCTAAAATTATGGTGGATTTCAACATGTAGTTTGAATATTTGTTTCTCTTTTATTTACTATGAATGGGTATGGTTTGGTTTATTCGAATTTGTTCATAATGCTTTTGATTATTTAGCCAAGAATTGAATGATTTGTAAATTTGAATGCGACGTTATAGAGAGATTTAGATTGGACTAAGGTTTGAATAGGGTATGTTCAAGTCACTCAAGTGATCTAATTAATAATTAGGGTAGACAAACACCTAAATGCCATATGTAGCCAAATTGAACACTAGCTCAATGAACCTTACTTAATTGATTACTATAGACATATAGTGACCCAATTAAGTTAGGTATTTGTGCAAGCATCTCGACTGAAAACTTGTGCATAGGTTTGGATTCTAGGTTAGCAAACTACCCATTAATATAAATATTAAGAGAAACAAATGTCAGATGAAATGTTGAATGAATTCATAATCCTAGGTTTTAATCTATTTCATTTCTCTAGTGGATTTTTAGTTTTTCAATTAAATTTGGTTTTAATTAATTGTCTATAAAATCAAGTTATTTGAATAAGATTGATCTATCGTAATTTTAGTACTTAGTGAACAATTAGGAGCAAATCCTTATGGGATACAATTCTAGACTAATTGTTTATATTACTTATTCGATACGTATAATTGCATGCACTAAATCAACAAACAAGTTTTTGAAGCTGTTGTCGGGGACTTGTGTTTTGATAATATTAAAATTCAACATATTAGTTTCAATTTGAGTGTTTCTTTTTTTTTTTGTTTTCTAGGTTCGTTCTGTCATTGTATGAAAAGAGTAAAAAGCTTAGGGATTGTATCATGTGATCCATAGATTAAGAGAGAATTTGAAGACTTCGATAAGAAAACTAATAAGCTTTTGCTCAGACTAATACAATAACTGATCGACAGACTGAGCAGCGAATCCAAAAGTGAGTAATGGAAGAGAATCGTTGCTTAAGGGATTATGATGTTCCATTGATACAAAGGCTTCTCTTTAGCATTAAAAGGCTACCTATTCAAGCCAACAATTTTGAGATTGAGCTGACTATTACCACCATGATTCAAATTTCAATCCAGTTTTGGGGACTTCCCAATGATGATCCAAATGCCCATATCTCAAAATTTTTAGAGATATGTGACACCTTTAAATACAATGGAGTCATAGATGATAAAATCTATTTGAGACCTTTCCTTTTTTCATTGAAAAACAAAGCTAAGGTGTGGCTAAACTCGCTTCCTACTAGCTCCATTACAACATGGGATGACCTTTCTCAAAAGTTCCTTGCCAAATTCTTTCCTTCTATTAAGACAACGAAGATGAGAAATGATATGGCATCATTCATTAAGCTAGATGCAGAATCGTTGTATAAGGCCAATGAGAGATACAAGGATCTGCTTAGGCGTTGCCCTCATCATGGTCTTCCAAAGTGGATTCAAGTGCAGACATTCTATAATGGGTTGAGTTGTCAAGTTTGAACCACTATTGATGCTGCGACAAAAGGTGCTCTCAAGGTAAAGTCATTTCATGAGGCATATGACCTATTAGAAGAGATGGTATTAGACAATTACCATTGGCCATCAGAATGATAAATGCATAGGAAAGTAGCTAGAGTTCACGATGTAAATGCTATTTCAACATTATTAGCACAGATAGCAACTCTCACTAAAAAACTTGATTCTTTGGGTGCTAACTCAATCCAACTTTCCTTTTCCTTTTATTGATTAGATGCTGGATAAGCTAGCTAGAAACAAGTACGATTGTTTCTTGGATAGGTTTTCAGGATATAATCAGATAACAATAGCCTCGAATGATCAAGAAAAGACAACTTTTACTTGTCCTTATGGCACATTTGCTTTAAAAACGATGCCATTGGATTGTGCAGTGCTCCAACCACTTTCCAACAATGCATGATGGCTATTTTTTCAAATATGGTGGAGAAAATGCTAGAGATATTTATGGATGACTTCTTTAGTTTTAGAAATAATTTTAATCAACGTTTGTTGAATCTTAAAAGGGTTTTGATAAGATGTGAAGAGGCAAACTGTCACAACCCAAATTTTCGGGCCATGACAAGCGCATGGGCCCAATGCACGTAGTCCACTAAGCCCAAGCAATCCTATTAATATGACCTGTTCATCATTCCATAAAAGTTGCTAAGTCACATTTCATAACTTTGAATCAAAACAATACTAAGCATTGTAACCTCATAATGGCATACCAATCAAAGTGTACATATATTGTCTAAACATATAGTTTAATAATTTACATTGGTTTGTCTATACACAACAAAAGAGTATTCGACTTCCAGCGGAGAGACTTGGGTGACGTACAGCTATTGAATGCCAAGATACCTACCAAATAGATGAATCTACGAGGGCACCTCAACCTAGTTATCAACTGCCTCCTGATCTGAAAACATGAAGTTGAAAACGATTAGTATAAACTCAGTCAGTGAACATAAGAAGGGAACAAGCAAACAAAAGGGAAAGTTTATATAAATCAGAATGCATTTATGTTCAAAACAATGCAATTTAGTTTCATTCTCATTAAAACCCCTCGTTAAACCCTTAAATGATTAATCACTTGATAGTAATGATTCCATAAATAATAAAGAATTTGAAGAATGAAAGCTTCAGTGATCTAGTCATATGAAACGATGGGTCCTCGCTGCAAAGAAAAGGCATTCTCGCTGCAGCGAAATTTGGCTCAAGTTATTAGCTGGACGAGGGTTTCTCAACTGGCTGAGGGTTTCGCTCTAGAATTCCTCATTTCAAACTTAATTAAGTAAACCCCTAAATGTTGGGAGTCCATGATCAACTATGGTGTAGATGAAATGGAAAAATATGGCAAAGATCAGCAAGATAGCATACCGGACAGAAAGTTTCTCGCTGCAGCAAAATTCAAGTGGCCAAAACATAATGTTTCTCGCTGCAACGAAAAGCTCCAAAAATTTTCTTGCTGTAGTGAGAATGCATTGTTGCTGCAACAAGAACCAGGTCAGGCAGACCCTTCAAACCCGAGGTTTTTGGCTGCAGCGAGAAATAGGGCACCAAAAAAAAGTTTCCATTCTCTCAAGAAAGAGGCCATACTGTTTAAATGACAAAATCAACATGAAACACTTATAAATTCCCAAAGTTCAGCATGCCAAATTTTCATATGCATTACAATCATATACCATATTCATGAACTTTTATTTCATAAACATATATATATACATATATACATAGAAAAACACCAATACCACCATCATCTAACCCAGCTCATGTGCATTCCCCCACATCATGCACATAGCCGGGGTCATCGTGTGCATCCCCCCACATCGTGCACAAAGGCACTTTCATCATCTAACTCGCTCACCACCGTCATCACCGGCATGTGCATCCCCTCAATTAGTGCACACTCACGATTATCATTATCACACAATATCAACCATCCATGCACAACATATATATATATATATATATATATATATATATATATATATACCAACACAATGTAGTAGTGCATGAATCCATAACAGCCACAAGTCACAACATAAAGACATTTTATCAAGGACTTGTTCCCAAGGCACCTTTTTTTAAGAAAAGTTGGATAAAATCATTCAAAGGTTTTGTGCAAATACATTCACATTCCCAAAACAAATTTGAAATGCACGTTCACTCACCGATATTTTGTTGAACTTTTAGTCGACTTTAACTTCCCTAATGGTCTAAATGGGATGGTGGGGCTTCGTTGGAACCTAATCATCACATTAGCATCACAATTAAATCAATTCCAATACTTATAAATTATAAAAGCTATCTCTTAACTAGCTTCCAATTGCCATCTAATTGGCTAGCTATTTTCACTATTCTAATCACTCTAAATTGAATGAACAACCTCAACTACAAAATATTCACAAGTCTAATCTTTAGCCCTTCTCAACACTTAAAATTCAACTCTAATTTACTACTCACCTTGGTAGCTTAAAAAGTTGAAATTCTTTTCAAAAACTTTCAAGCTCTTATTGAAGCTCCCTCTTTCACTCTCTCTAAAACGTCTAGCTAGTGAGAGAAAGTATGGAAGTAAGACTTATCAAGGGTTTTAAAGTGAGAAAGTGAAAAAGCACAAGGGTTCTATGCAAAAATGCATAAAAGCTTGAAAATTAGAGCTATTTTGAGAGAGGTTGTAGAGGTTTCATATCAACCTTCCATGGAGCATGAAAGCAACGTGAAAGAGAAGAAGGAAGAAGAAGAAAAAGCTACTGGAAGATGATATTTATAACTCAAGCTTATCCACTCCACTTAAATTACCAAAATACCCTTAATAAGTTAGATTGTTCTCCTCCAATCCATTATGTAATCTTTTTACTCTTTTGACACTGAAACAAAGTCCATAATGGTCTAGAAATTCTCAAGTTCATGAAAACTTAAAAATTTTGACCCAAGGTGAAAAATGACCATTTTGCCCCTATCGTGAAAATCATCATCATTTTTATTTCCTTAGTCATTTTACCCATATTTTCATCATTCATTTATACCTTAGGCCTACTTAGGCCTTAATATTTTTTAAAGCTTACTTTTAGAGTTTTATTAAGGAAATGACGAAACTACCCCTAGCCCGTGTTAATGCGTCTATGCCTAGTTACGAGCCTACAGAGGTCGAGGTCTCACACTTTCCCCCACTAAAAGAAAGTCGGTCCCCAAATTTAAATTCAACTGTAAGGTAACTTACCTCTATGCATCAAAGAGGTGGGGATACTTTGTCTGCATCTCTTCCTCGGCCTTCTATGTTACCTCTTCACTGGTTTAATTTCGCCACAACACTTTCACAAAGACTACATCCTTTGAACGGAGCTTTTTGACTTGCCGATCAAGGATGGCCACCGGTTGCTCCTCATAGGTCAAATCATCATTCAGTTGGATGGTTTCATACCGTATTACATGAGACGAATTCGAGTTATACTTCTTAAGCATTGACACATGAAACACGGGGTGAATATTTAAAAGGTCCGGTGGTAGCGCCAAACGATATGCCACTACTCCAACCCTTTCAAATATCTTAAAGGGTCCTATATACCAAGGACTTCATTTTCCTTTCTTGCCAAACGTCATTACCCCTTTTGTTGGTGAGACCTTCAAGAACATGTCATCCCCCACTTGAAACTCTAAGTTTCTCTGTCTATTATCAGCATATGACTTTTGCCTACTTTGTATTGACAGCATCCTCAGCTAAATCATATGTATCTTCTCAGTGGCGTCATGCATCGACTCAAGCCCCAAGAGTTTCCTTTCTCCCACCTCTAGCCATCCAATAGGTGACCTCCACCTCTATCCATATAATGCTTCAAATGGTGCCATCTAGATGGTAGCTTGGAAACTGTTGTTGTAGGCAAACTCTACTAAGGGTAGATATTGATCCCACCTGACCTCAAGGTCTATTACACAGGCACTCAACATATCTTCTAATATTTGTATCGTCTGTTCAGACTACCCATCCGTCTAAGGGTGGAAAGCCATGCTAAAATCCAACTTAGTGCTCAATGCTTCCTGTAGCTTTTCCCAAAACCTACTGGTGAATTGTGCCCCTCTGTTGGATACTATAGAAACAGGAATGCCATGCACCCATATTATCTTGTCTACATAAAGCTGGGCGTACTAGGCAACCCCGTATGTAGTTTTGACCGAAAGGAAGTGAGCTGATTTCGTTAACCGATTTACTATGACCCAGATCAAGTTGTAACGCCCACTAGTCCGAGGCAAACCCGTTACAAAGTCCATTGCAATATTCTCCCACTTCCATTTGGGCACTGGTAATGCCTATAGTAGCCCTATAGGCCTTTGATGCTCTGCCTTAACCTACTGATAAACTAGGCACTTGGAGACGAACTCAACTACATCTTTCTTAAGTCCTTCCCACCAATATAGCTCTTTCAAATCTTGATACATCTTTGTAGCCCTTAGATGTACCACCTAGGCTACCATGTGCACTTCCTCTAATATTTCTCTTATAAACCTAAAACTATCAGGTACATAAAGTCTGATTCCATATCTCAATACTCCATTTGTGCCTTTAGTAAACATCTTTCCTTTCTTTCCTTGAAGATCCTCTAAGGCCTTAGTTATGAACTCATCTTTAATTTGTGCTTCTTTAATTCGGTCCATTAAGATAGGCCTTACTCTAAAATGTGCTAGCAATGCATTTGCCTCCGAAACTTCCAAGTGCACCTCTACGTCTCCCAAGCTATGCATCTCCTTAATCAAGAATCTCCTATCTATGGAGATATATGCCATGCTTACCATTGATTTTCGACTCAAGGCATCCGCCACTACATTTGCCTTACCGGGATGGTAGAGAATAGTACAATCATAATCCTTTAGCAACTCCATCCACCGACGTTGCCGTAAGTTAAGATCCCTCTGCTGAAATATATACTTCAGAGCTTTGTGGTCCGTATATATCTCACAAGTCTCACCATACAAATAATGTCTCCAAATCTTTAAGGCAAACATGATTGCTGCCATCTCCAAATCGTGTGCAGGGTAATTCTGCACATGCCTTTTAAGTTGCCTTGATGCATATGCAATCACCTTCCTATGCTGCATTAATACACAACCTAAACCAACTCGCAATGCATCACAGAATACCGTATAACCCCCGGTGCCTTACGGTAGGCTTAATACTGGAGCTGTAGTGAGACATACCTTAAGCTTCTCAAAGCTATTCTCGCAAGCATCTGACCACTCAAATTTTGTATCCTTGCGTGTTAGCTTAGTCAGAGGGGTGACTATTTTGGAGAAGTCCTTCACAAAACCACGATAATAGCCAGCCAAACCCTAAAAGCTTCTAATCTCTGTAACTGATGTTGGCCTTGGCCATTTTTCCACTACTTCAACTTTCTTTGGATCAACTTATACCCCATCCTTAGATACCACATGTCCTAAGAATGCAACGCTTTCAAGCCAAAACTCACACTTAGAGAACTTGGCATACAATTGATGTTCTCTCAAAGTTTGGAGGACTATCGTAAGATGCTACTCATGCTCCTCTTGGCTCTTCAAGTAGATCAAGATGTCATCAATAAACACCACCACAAACTTGTCCAAATAAGGCTTGAACACTCGATTCATCAAATCCATAAAGGCTGCAGGGGCATTCGTAAGCCCAAACGACATCACCAAGAACTCATAGCGCCCATATCTTGTTCAAAATGCAGTCTTGGGTATATCTTCATTCTGGATCCTCAATTAATGTTACCCAAGTCGTAAATCTATCTTAGAGAAACATTGTGCTCCTTGTAATTGATTAAATAAATCATCTATTCTTGGAAGGGGATACTTATTATTCACCGTCACTTTATTAAGCTATCGGTAGTCAATGCACAACCTAAGTGACCCATCTTTCTTTTTCACAAATAACATAGGTGCTCCCCATGGTGAGATGCTAGAAAGGATGAAGCCTTTATCCAACAAATCTTCTAACTGATCCTTAATCTCCTTAAGCTTTACAGGTGCCATTCTATATGGGGGTATGGATATAGGTCTAGTGTTAGGAATCAAAACTACGCAAAATTCAATCTTTCGCTCGGGATGTAAACCTGGTAGTTCCGCAGGAAATACATCCTGGAACTCATTCACTACCAACACTTGGCTTATGTCTCCAACCTTCGCCTGAGTATCCCTGACCACCGCCAAGTAAGTTGAACAACCCTGTCTCAATAACTTTCTGGTAGGCATGACTGATATCAAACTGGTTAGAGCATTACTCCTATCCCCTTGAATACTAAATGATAGTTCACCAGAAAAATTAAATCTAACCAATTTATGATAATAATCCACACTGGCATGGCAGGGTGCTAGCCAATCCATTCCCAAAATCACATCAAAGTCTAAGGTGTTTAACACCACTAGATTCACCAAAGTGTCTTTGTCCTTGACTCAAACTACACAGGACTTATATTTCAATTCAGCAACAAATACCTCATTTAAAGGAGTAGACACTATTAATTGTTCTTTTCTCTTAACACGATATTTATCCAAACGAGATGCGAAACATGGAGAGATAAGAAAGTGGGTAGCACCAGGATCAAATAAGACTCGAGCATTCATATTACAAATAGAAAGAGTACTTGAGACCACTGCATTGGATGTTTGGGCCTCTTGTGGTGTTAAAGCATAAACCCTTGCTTGGCCCTTACCAACAGAACTCTGACGTCCGGACCTAGATGGCTTGCCCTGAGAATAAGTAACAGCACCTCTACCTTTTGATCCACTAGCCTCCTAACCAGATGAGGTAGCAATTAAAGGAGCTGACGAAACTGGCTGGGTGGAGCCATGAGCAAAGTCTGATGATTGATGAGCCATCAAACAATTCCTCTTAATATGTCCAGGTTGACCACACCCATAACAAACTCTCGAAGTATGGAAGCATTGTCCACTATGCCGTCTCCCACAAGTATCACAAGGGTGGATAACTTGACTACCCTGTCTAGAATCTTACTGCATTCGTCCATTAAAAGTTTTTTGCCCTGATCCAACACTGACACTAGTGACGTCACTCCCCTTTTGGGGCAGTCGTGAGTCCCTTTGTGGACCTTGATGGCTAGAAGATGACATCCCACTGCTGAAATCTCTACGACCTTGATAGCCCCCTATCTTGGCCCTTTTTACTCTATCCTTCGCAACCCTACTCTTACTAGTCCTCATCTCAATCCGCTGAGGACAATCCACTACTGCAAAGTAAGTATTGAGATCTCAAGATGCCACAGCCCTAAACAATGGCTCTACTAACCCATCCACAAACCTATGTATCTTGATCTCATCTGTAGCCACTAAATAGGGTGCATACCGAGACAACTGTATGAATTTTATGTCACAATCCGACACCGTCACACTCGAGGTCTGTACCAAAGCCTCAAACTCCCTAGCCCATGCATTACGTACACTAAGTGGTAAGAATCGGTCTAAGAAAGCTCTACTGAATTCATTCCAAGTCAACGACGCTGCATCAAATGGCCTACCTCTACGCAATGAGCCATACCACTCCTGCGCCATGCCTTCTAATCGGAAGGCGGCTAGCTCGACTAATCTAGTACTCGAGCACCCCAAGGCCTCACAAATTTTCTCCATCTTTTCTAAAAAAATCTAGGACTTCTACGATGCATCAGACCTCAAAAATGATGGAGGCTTAAGCTTGAGAAAATCAGGAAGAGAAATCTCTATAAGACCCCTCTCAACCTCATGATGTTGGCGGTCGGCCTATCCTTGGGAGCTAAGGAATTCTTGTACTGTAGGTCTCCCCTCTACTATCCGCTGTATATCATCCATACGGGTCACCATCATCTCTACAACCCAATTGACTCCCTGTAGGCCTGCTTCCAAATCCTCAATGGTAATACCCTCGGTTGGTTGTCTATCTACATCACCCAAAGACTGTCTTTCCTCTCGCCTACTCACAAGCGTATCCACCCTCATTGGTCTAGTGGCCTTACCACATCTACCTCAGCCCCTAAAGGTGGATGCCTATGGCCTATTTGTCATTTCAATAGGGGCATCTTGCTTCCCCATCCGTCTTGAGGCTGCTCATGTCTTAGGCGGTATTCTTACCTAGACAAGAGCAAAAACCTATTATCAAACACATTTTTTTTAATCATACATAAAGGAAAAGATAGTTTCTAAGATAGGGAATCTATACGATCCCTTGGTTGTAAAATGTGTCGTGGTTCACACTTCACAACTAAAGTTTCCACATAAAGACCCGACACTTCGCTGGACCAACAAAAGAAAGTCCTAGGACCTAGACAACCTAGGGCTCTGATACCAAGTCTGTCACGACCCAAATTTCGAGCCATGATCGGTGCATGGGCCCAATAGATGTAGTCCACTAAGCCCAAGCAAGCCTATTAATATGACCTATTCATCATTCCATCAAAGTTGCTAAGTCATATTTTATAACTTTGAATCAAAATAATACTAAGCATTGCCAACTCATAGTGGCATATCAATCAAAGTGTACATATATTGTCTAAACATATATTTTAATAATTTACATTGGTTTGTCTATACACAACAAAAGAGTACTCGACTACCAGCGGGGAGACTTGGGTGACGTACAGTTATTGAATGCCGAGATACCTACCAAAGAGATGAATCTACAAGCGCACCTCAACTTAGTTATCGACTGCCTCCTGATCTGAAAACATGAAGTCGAAAACGGTGAGTATAAACCCAGTGAGTGAACATAAAAAGGGAACAAGCAAATAAGAGGGAAAGTTTAAAGAAATCATAATGCATTTATTTTCAAAACAATGCAATTTAGTTTCATTCTCATTAAAACCCTTCGTTAAACCCTTAAATGGTTAATCACTTGATAGTAATGATTTCTATACATAACAAAGAATTTGAAGAATGAAAGCTTCAGTGATATACCAGCTAGTCATATGAAACGACGGGTCCTCGCTGCAGCGAAATTTGGCTCAAGTTATTAGCTAGATGAGGGTTTCTCAATTAGCCGAGGGTTTTGCTCTAGAATTCCTCATTTCAAACTTAATTAAGTAAACCCTTAAATGTTGGGAGTCCATGATCAACTATGGTGTAGATCAAATGGAAAAATATGGCAAGGATCAGTAAGATAGCATACTGGACAGAAAGTTTCTTACTGCAATGAGATTCTTTCTCGCTTCAGCAAAATTGAAGTGGCCAAAACAGAATGTTTCTCGTAGCAGCGAGAAGCTCTAAAAATTTTCTCGTTGCAGCAAGAATGCACTCTTGCTGCAACAAAAACCAGGTCAGGTAAACCCCTCAAACTTGAGAGTTTCTCGCTGCAGTGAGAAACAAGGCACCAAAGAAAAGTTTCCATTCTCTCAAGAAAGAGGCCGTTCTGCTAAAATGACAAAATCAACATGAAACACTTAAAAATTCCTAAAGTTTAGCATGCCAAATTTTCATACGCATTACAATCATATACCATATTCATGAACTTTTATTTCATAAAGATATATATATATATATATCTATATATATACATATATACATAGAAAAACACCAATATCACCATCGTCTCACCCAGCTAATGTGCATCCCCCCACATCGTGCACATAGCCGGGGCATCGTGTGCATCCCACCACATCATGCACAATTAGTGCCATCGTGTGCATCCCCCCACATCGTGCACACGCACGATTATCATTATCACACCATATCAACCATCCATGCACAAAATATATATATATATATATATATACCAACACAATGTAATAGTGCATGAATCCATAACAACCACAAGTCACAACATAGAGACAATTTATCAAGGGCTTGTTCCCAAGGCACCCATTTTTAAGAAAAGTTGGATAAAATCATTCAAAGGTTTTGTGCAAATACATTCACATTGCCAAAACAAATTTTGAAATGCAAGTTCACTCATCGGTATTTTATTAAACCTTTAGTCGACTCTAACTTTCCTAATGATCCAAATGGGACAGTGGGACTTTGTTGGAACCTAATCATCAAATTAGCATCACAATTAAATCAATTCCAATACTTATAAATTCTAAAAGCTATCTCTTAACTAGCTTCCAACTGCCATCTAATTGGTTATCTATTTTCACTATTCTATTCACTCTAAATTGAATGAACAACCTTAACTACAAAATATTCACAAGTATAATCTCTAGCCTTTCTCAACACTTAAAATTAAACTCTAATTTACTACTCACCTTGGTAGCTTTGAAATTGAAATTCTTTCCAAAAACTTTCAAGCTCTTATTGAAGCCCCCTCTTTTTCTTTCTCTAAGATGTCTAACTAGTGAGAGAAAGTTTGGAAGTAAGACTTATTAAGGGTTTTAAAGTGAGAAAGTGAAAGAGCACAAGGGTTTTATGCAAAAATGTACAAAAGCTTGAAAATTGGAGCTATTTTTAGAGAGGTTATGGAGGTTTCATATCAAGCTTCCATGGAGGATAAAAGCAACGTGAAAGAGAAGAAGGAATAAGAAGAAGAAGCTACTGGCAGATGATATTTATAACTCAAGCTTATCCACTCCACTTAAATTACCAAAATGCCCTCAACAAGTTAGCTTGTTCTCCTCTAATCCTTTATGCAATCTTTTTACTCTTTTGACACTGAAACAAAGTCCATAATGGTCTGGAAAGGCTCGGGTTTGCAAAAGCGTAAAAAATTTGACTTGACATGGAAAATGATCATTTGCCTCTATCGTGGAAATCATCATCATTTTTATTTCATTCATCATTTTACCCATATTTTCATCATTCATTTATGCCTTAGGCCTACTTAGGCCTTAATATTGTTTAAAAGTTACTTTTAAAGGCTTACTAAGGAAATGATGAAACTACCCCTAGCCCATGTTATTGCGTCTATGCCTAGTTACAAGCCTAGGGAGGTCGAGGTTTCACACGAACCTTATGCTAAATTAAGGAAAGTGACATGTTATGGTACAAAAAGGCATCATTCTTGGGCACAAGATTTCAAGCAAAGGATTGGAGGAGGACAAAGCAAAGATAGAGACAATCGAGAAGCTTTCACCATTAAATTTGATAAAGGTATTAAAAGTTTCCTTGGTCACACTAATTTTTATCAACGATTCATAAGGACTTCTCTAAAATTGCTAAACCTTTCTATAACATCTTGGAGAAAAAGGTTCCTTTTAAATTTGATAATACATGTCCTGTTGTATTTATAGAATTTAAAAAAAGATTGACCTCTACACCCATTATGTAACACCTCATGACCTCGTTTAGTAGTCAATAAGACCCTATCGATATGATTAAAGGTCACTTTATGTAAATTTAAGTGTCAAAGAGCGGTTACGGGTGAGATGAATAATTTAGAATAAAATATTAGTTTATGAATAAAAAAAATTCAAATATTAATATTTTGTTAATCATGAAAATTAGTCCGGAAGAAGGGAATATGACTAATTTAAGTGGGGGAGAAGAAGTAAGGAAGAATTTTGGAGAACAATGACAGTAATCATACCGCATAATTTTATTAAATCGAATTAGCGCAGTAAGTAAATATTTAAATATTATGGTAATACCGCGTTGAAGTACAACTTCGACATTTTTATTAAATATGCATGAAGGAAGAAAGATAGAAAGAAATTGAAATTTAATAAATATTGAAAGGAAAAAATTATAAAGATGAAAGTTATGGTTAATAAAGAATAAAAATTAAAACTAGTTGTATGAACTTTGATTGGGGCAACGGTGATAAAATGTTGAAAGAATAAAATGGGGTGAATGTGGTTTGGATGGGATCATGAAATAATAAATAAAACATAGAGTAAAAATGGTGTAAAGGGTAAAAGAATAAAAGAATAAATAAATGAGGAAGATAAAGAATAAGAAATGAACGGCAAAATGAAGATAAATGGCCATGTGATCAATACTTGAAGGAAAGTGCAAGAAAAGTCAACAAATAAAAAAAATGAAAGAATAAAGGATTAAGCCGGCCAAGACAAAGAGAAGAAAAAGAAATGATGGTAGGGGTCGGCTAAATGTGTCACGACCCAAATTCCGGGTCATGACCGGCGCATGGGTCCTATGGACGTAATCCACTAAACCCAGGCAAGCCTATTATTTATCTTACTTATGATTCTATTTATTATCACTAAGTCCTATTTCATGACTTTGAGTCAAAATAGTGATATACATTGCCAACTCGTACTGCCAATACTCTTTTAAAATTTACATTAAGTTCATCTATACATAGAAAAATAATACTCGACCTCCAGCGGAGTGATTCGAATGGATATACAGCTACCGAATGCCAAGACACCTACCAAAAGATGTACACAGATCTACAAGGACACCTCGTCCTAATTATCGGCTACCTCGTGATCTCAAAACATGAATTTGAAAATGGTGAGTATAAACCCAGTGAGTGAACAAGGAAGGGAACAAGCAACAATTAGGGAGAATTTAAAATCATGAAGCACTTGTTTCAAAACAATGCAATTTAGTTCATTCCTATTTAAAACCCCTCCAAACCCGAGAGTTTCTCGCTGCAGCGAGCATGAATTTCGCTGCAGCGAAAACGGAGCAACAAGAGAAACATTTTTCCTCGCTCAACAAAAGCCCTCTTGCTAAACTAATAAAATCAACATAAAATTCATGAAAATTCTCAAAGTACAATGTGTCAAATTTCACGTACATTACAACCATAAATCATTGTCCATCAATTTGCTATAGCACACACATTTACATATGTATATATATATATATATACCCATCATCATCATCACCAGCTCATGCGCACTCCTTACTCGCACATGGCTGGGTCATCACCGAGTTATGCACACTCCCTACTCGCACATAACCGGGTCATCACCGGGTTATGCGCACTCCCTACTCGCACATAACCGGATCATCCTCAGCTTATGCGCACTCCCTACTCGCACATAGCCGAGTCAACATAATTACACAACATTATATTCAAGCATATATGTATATCAACATAATGCAGCCACACAGAAATCCATAATAACCACATTTCATAACATAAACTTTTTTTTTTCAAAAGCTTGTTCCCAAGGCATTCATTTTCATGAAAAATTGCATAAAATCATTCAAACACTTTGTTCAAAATAGTCATATTCCCAAAACAATTTTGATAGGCAGTCCACTCACAGGTGTCGAAAATTCAGATTCCGGGTGAACTCTGACTAGTAGTCCTCAGGCGTAATTCCTTTGCCTTTTTCGGACGTCTCACCACATTGACAAATAACAAAGTCGAGGAATTTACTATATTGTCCCTAAATTGATATAAATTAATTTAAACTACTAATGCTTGATATGTAAATGGAAAAATATGTCCGATTACCGCTTAATCACGGTATCGATTAAATTCGACCGATCACTTGATTAATCGGCGATTGTGTCCAAATCACCTCCAAATTAATCCATTTCTCCTCTAATACCTTAATTTACCACATACATTTAAATAAAGCCAAATTCAGCATTAGAACCCTCACAATTCCTTATAGAAAAAAATTTGGTCATTTGGTGTACTAGCATCGAATCTTTTTCTACATAACCGTTTCACCTTACTTCATCATTTTCCATGCCATTTTCCTTGAAATAAAAACAATCCCCCATTGATATTCAGCTCTCATGGTTCGGCCAACAAGGAACCCTAGAGAAATTGAATATTTCTTTTGTGTTTTTGTTCATAACCATGCTTAACTATCCCTAAACACTAACATAGTCTAAAATCAAATTATTCCAACAACAATTCCTCTTCCATACCCATTTTTCAGAATTGAATTCATCATGATAACTCAATATTCAACCACGGAAATCAAGAACAAAGGCATGGGTAAGCTAGGTATCAAGGAGAATTAAAGAAAATTTAAATTACCTAGCTTGTTTCCTTGATTTCTTCACTTTTTCTTTGAATTGCCACCTAGGTTTTCTTGTTTTTCCTTTTGTTCTTCCTTTTTTCTTGTTGCTGGATGTCTAGGCCGAATATGGTGAGGGAATTGGGGATTTAATGGGCTGATTTCTATAGAAAATAATAAAATAATCAAGCATGCCATGTGTCACATGCTTATTGGCCTAATTTTTAACTTTTTGACTTTTTCTTCTTAATTTTCCACCACAAATATTCTGGTATTTATCCAATCCTACCACAATTAAAATCCCTTGGTCTTGACAAGTGCTGGGCCAAAAATTTTACTGATTTGCCCCCGAGACAAAAAAATTACGATTTTGCCCTTATACTCCAAAATGTACCGGAATCTCATTATTTCTACTTTTCAACCTAAAATAACACTAATATTGATCAATATTAACCAAATGGGGCAAAAATTGTTTCAAAAAATTTTCGTTTAGTCCACTAGTGGCAAAATTACCATTTTGCCCTTCTGCTCCATAAATACTGGGAATCAAAATTTTTCACTACTAAACATCATTTTATACTCCAATAATCATAATTATATTTCATATAATTATTCTTGGTCAAATGTGATCAAATCTTGGCTAAAAATCTCCATTTAATCATCAAATGGTAAAATGACCGTTTTGTCCCTAATTGGTCAATTTTCTGATGGACTCCAAACTGGACCTTGAACTCCAAATCACTATTCTAAGCCATTCTGTTGGTTTTAAAATTTTCAAATTCCTCTTAGAATTTCTATTTGAACTAGTTGAAGGCTCGATTTAACTTAGTTGTACCACTCGATATAGTACCGTCTTTTAATCGAGCTTGACAGGGTCTCACATTCTCCCCCACTAATAAAAATTCGGTCCCCGAATTTAAATTCAATGTAGAGTGGCTTACCTTTACATATCGAAGAGGTGTGGATGCTTTGTCCGCATCTCATCCTTAGCTTCCCACGTTACCTCCTTGCTAGTGTGATTCCGCCACAACACTTTCACTGAGGCTACATCCTTTGAACGGAGCTTTTTAACTTGCCTATCAAGGATAGCTACCGGTTGTTCCTCATAGGTTAGATCATTTTGCAACTGAATAGTTTCATACCGTATTACATGTGATGGATTTGGGTTGTACTTCCTAAGCATGGACACATGAAACACGGGATGAATATTAGAAAGGTCTGGCGGTAATGTCAAACAATAAGCCACCGCTCCAACCTTTTCTAAGATCTCGAATGGCCCTATATACCGAGGACTTAACTTCCCTTTCTTGCCAAACCTCATTACCCCTTTAGTTGGCGAAACTTTCAAAAATACATGATCTCCTACTTGGAACTCCAAGTCTCTCCGTCGGTTATCAGCATATGATTTCTGTCTACTTTGTGCTGTTAACATCTTCTGACAGATCATGTGTATTTTCTTGGTTGCATCCTGCACCAATTCAAGCCCCAAAAGTTTCCTTTCTCCCACCTCTAGCCATCCAATGGGTGACCTACATCTTCGTCCATATAAGGCCTCAAATGGTGCCATTTGGATGCTAGTTTGGAAACTGTTGTTGTAGGCAAATTCCACTAAGGGTAGATATTGTTCCCACCTGACACCAAGGTCTATCACACAAGCCCTCAACATATCCTCCAATGTCTGTATGGTCCGTTCAGATTGTCCATCAGTCTGAGGGTGGAAAGCTGTGCTGAAATCCAACTTAGTGCCCAATGCTTCTTGCAACTTTCCCCAAAACCTACTAGTAAACTGAGCTCCTCTGTCAGATACTATAGAAATGGGAATACCATGTAGTCGCACTATCTGATCCACATAAACTCGAGCATATTGGGCAGCCCCATAAGTAGTCTTAACCGGAAGAAAATGAGCTGACTTTGTTAACCGGTCCACTACTATCCAAATTGAATCATATCCCCCACTAGTTCGAGGGAAACCCGTTACAAAGTCCATAGCAATATGTTCCCACTTCCACTCGGGTACTGGTAATGGCTGTAGTAGCCCTGCAGGCTTTTGATGCTCGGCCTTAACCTGCTGACAAACCAGGCACTTGGAGAAAAACTCAGCTACATCTCTCTTAAGTCCTTCCCACCAATACACCTCTTTCAAATCTTGATACATCTTTGTAGCCCCTGGATGTACCACATAAGCTGCCATGTGAGCTTCCTCCAATATTTCTCTCCTCAACCAGTCACCATCAGGCACATAAAGTTTGGTTCCATACCTCAACACTCCATCTGTGCCTTTAGTAAACATTTTTCCTTTCCTACCCTGAGGATCCTCTAAGGCCTTAGTCACAAACTCATCTTCACTTTGTGCTACTTTAATCCTGTCCATTAAAATAGGCCTCACTCTAAAGTGTGCTAGCAAAGCATTTGTCTCCGCAACTTCCAAACGCACACCTATGTCTCCTAAGCTATGGATCTCTCTAACCAAAGATCTCCTACCAATGGAAATATGTGCCAAGCTTCCCATTGATTTTCGACTCAAGGCATCCGCCACTACATTGGCCTTACCGGGATGATAAAGAATAGTACAATCATAATCCTTTAGCAACTCCATCCATCTACGTTGCCGTAAGTTAAGATCCCTCTGCTGAAATATATACTTCAGACTTTTGTGGTCCGTGTATATCTCACAAGTCTCACCATACAAGTAATGTCTCCAAATCTTTAAGGCAAACACGATTGCTGCCATTTCCAAATCATGTATGGGGTAATTTTGCTCATGCCTTTTAAGTTGCCTAGATGCATACGCAATCACCTTCCCATGTTGCATCAATACACATCCTAAACCAACCCCCGATGCATCACAAAACACCGTGTAACCCCCTGTGCCTTGCGGCAGGCTTAACACTAGAGCTGTGGTGAGACATGCCTTAAGCTTCTCAAAACTATTCTCACAAGCATCAGACTACTCAAATTTTGTATCTTTACGTGTCAGTTTAGTCAAAGGGGCAACTATTTTGGAGAAGTCTTTCACAAAGCGACGATAATAGCCAGCTAAACCCACAAAGCTTCTAATCTCCGTAACTGATGTTGGCCTTGGCCATTTTTCCACTGCTTCAATTTTCTTTGTATCAACTTGTATCCCCTCCTTAGATACCACATGCCCCAAGAATGCAACACTTTCGAGCCAAAACTCACACTTGGAGAACTTAGCATACAATCGATGTTCTCTCAAAATTTGGAGCACTATCTTAAGATGCTGCTCATGCTCCTCTCGACTCTTTGAATATATCAAAATGTCATCAATAAACACCACCACAAACTTATCCAAATAAGGTTTGAACACTCGGTTCATCAAATCCATAAAGGCTGCAGGAGCATTCGTGAGCCCAAATGACATCACTAAGAACTCATAGTGCCCATATCTTGTTCGAAATGCGGTCTTGGGTATATCTTCGTTCCGGATTCTCAACTGATGGTACCTAGATCGTAGATCTATCTTAGAAAAACATTGTGCTCCTTGTAGTTGATCAAATAAATCATCTATCCTTGGGAGAGAATATTTATTCTTCACCGTCACTTTATTAAGCTGTCGATAATCAATGCACAGCCTAAGTGACCCATCTTTCTTCTTCACAAATAACACTGGTGCTCCCCATGGGGATACACTAGGTCATATGAAACCTTTATCCAACAAATCCTCCAACTGATCCTTAAGCTCTTTAAGCTCTGCAGGTGCCATTCTATATGGGGGTATGGATATAGGTCTAGTGTCGGGAATCAAATCTATGCAAAACTCAACCTCCCATTCAGGAGGCAAACCTGGTAGCTCCTCAGGAAATACATCCACGAACTCCTTCACCACCGACACTTGAGTTACATCTCCAATCTTTGCCTGACTATCCTTTACAACAGCCAAGTAACCTATACAACCCTGTCGTAATAATCTTCTGGCAGATATTACCGATATCAAATTGGTTGGAGCATTACTCCTATCCCCATGAATACTAAATGATGATTCACCGGGGAAATCAAATCTAACAAATTTATGATAACAGTCCACACTAGCATGACGGGGTGATAACCAATCCATTCCCAAGATCACATCAAAGTCTAAGGTGTCTAACACCACCAAATTCACCAAAGTGTCCTTGTCCTTGACTTGTACTACACAGGACTCATATTCCCATTCGGCCACAAATATCTCCTTTAAATGAGTAAACACTACTAATTGTTCCTCTCTTCTAACACGATCTCTACCTAACCGAGATGCAAAACATAGAGAGATAAAAGAATGAGTAGCACCAGGATCAAATAGTACCCGACCATTCATATCACAAATTGAAAGAATACTTGAGACCACGGCATTGGATGTCTAGGCTTCCTACTGTGTTAAAGCAAACACCCTTGCCCGCCCTTTACCAACATAACTCTAATGTCAGGACCCAGATGGCCTACCCAGAGAGGTAGCACCGGTGCCTCTATCTCTTATCTCGTTAACCTCTTGGCCAATTGAAACAGTTGCCGAAGGAGCAAACAAAAATGGTTGATTAAGACTGCGAACAAAACCTTGCGATTGTTGGGCCATCGGATAATTCCTCACCCTATGTCTAAGCTGGCCACAACCAAAACAAGTTTTCATGGAAAAATAGCATCGTCCTCTGTGTCGTCTTCCACAATTATCACAGGGAGGAATAGCTTGACTAATTTGCCTTGAGTCTTGTTGTTGCCTCTTTCCAATAAAAGCTTCCTGCCCTGACTCAACATTGGTACTCATCACGTTACTCCCTTGTTAGGGTAACCTTAATTCCCCATATGGGCCTTGACAATTAGAAAATGAAATCCCACTGCTAAAGTCTCTACGACCCTGATAACCCTCGGGAGGTTGGCGGTCTGTCTGGCCTTGGGAACTAGGAGACTCTTACTCCGCATGTCTCCCCTCTACTATTTTTTGTATATACTCCATACGAGCTGCCATCATTTTTACAACCCGATTGACTCCCTGCAGACCCGCTGCCAAGTCCTCAACAGTAATGCCTCTCGCAGGTGGCCTAACAGTCTCACCTAAGGGCTGTCCCTCATCTCTCCTATTCATAGGCGTACTCGCTCTCACCGGCCTAGCGACCCTGCCACGTCTACCTTACCCCCTACAGGTGGGTGCCCGTGGCCTATTAGTCATCTCAGTAGGGGCATTTTGCTCCCCCACTTGTCTTAAGGTGGCCCGTGTCTTAGGTGGCATTCTTACCTAGACAAGAGCAAACACTTGTCATTAACCACAGTTAAAGAGATAAGGCGGTTTCTAAGATTGGAAATTTATGCGGTTCCTCGATTATGAAATGTGCCGCGGCTCACAGTTCATAATTAAAAACTGCACATAAAAACCCGACTCTCCGCTGGACCTGACCATAACACCCTAGGACCTAAACAACCTAGGGCTCTGATACCAATACTGTCACGACCCAAATTCCGGGTCATGACCGGCGCATGGGTCCAATGGACGTAATCCACTAAACCCAGGCAAGCCTATTATTTATCTTACTTATGATTCTATTTATTATAACTAAGTCCTATTTCATGACTTTGAGTCAAAATAGTGATATACATTGGCAACTCGTACTGGCATTACTCTTTTAAAATCTACATTAAGTTCATCTATACATAACAAAATAATACTCGACCTCCAGCGGAGTGATTCGAATGGATATACAGCTACCGAATGCCAAGACACTTACCAAAAGATGTACACAAATCTACAAGGACACCTCGTCCTAATTATCGGTTACCTCGTGATCTGAAAACATGAATTTGAAAATGGTGAGTATAAACCCAGTGAGTGAACAAGGAAGGGAACAAGCAACAATTAGGGAGAATTTAAAATCATGAAGCACTTGTTTCAAAACAATGCAATTTAGTTCATTCCTATTTAAAACCCCTCCAAACCCGAGAGTTTCTCGCTGCAGCGAGCATGAATTTCGCTGCAGCGAAAACGGAGCAACAAGAGAAACATTTTTCCTCGCTCAACAAAAGCCCTCTTGCTAAACTAATAAAATCAACATAAAATTCATGAAAATTCTCAAAGTACAATGTGTCAAATTTCACGTACATTATAACCATAAATCATTGTCCATCAATTTGCTATAGCACACACATTTACATATGTATATATATATATATACCCATCATCATCATCTCACCAACCCATCATCATCATCACCAGTTCATGCGCACTCCCTACTCGCACATGGCTGGGTCATCACCGAGTTATGCGCACTCCCTACTCGCACATAACCGGGTCATCACCGGGTTATGCGCACTCCCTACTCGCACATAACCGGGTCATCCTCAGCTTATGCGCACTCCTTACTTGCACATAGCCGAGTCAACATAATTACACAACATTATATTCAAGCATATATGTATATCAACATAATGCAGCCACACAGAAATCCATAATAACCACATTTCATAACATAAACTTTTTTTTTCAAAAGCTTGTTCCCAAGGCATTCATTTTCATGAAAAATTGCATAAAATCATTCAAACACTTTGTTCAAAATAGTCATATTCCCAAAACAATTTTGATAGGCAGTCCACTCACAGGTGTCGAAAATTCGGATTCCGGGTGAACTTTGACTAGTAGTCCTCAAGCGTAATTCCTTT